>NC_140589.1:35584645-36784645 GCF_964204655.1 Triturus cristatus
ATGCACAGGGGGGTCACGTAGTCTCTTGACACATTTCTGATTGCTCTTGAAAGCATTCTTTCAGCGCAGAAAATCACTCTTACTAACCAGGCATGATCCTGGCAACACAATGTCAGGGGCCAGGTGGTGAGAGGGCAGTTGGTCCGCTGCACTGAGGGCCCAAAAGGAACAATCAATGAATAGAGAATGAAGCAGGGAAGCCTCTCGGAAGAAGGAGACACCTGTCAGGCACACGTCGATCAGAGTAGCACCCAGGAAATCCGGGCACATCTGTTGCACAATGAAATGAGTCACATCAGGTCATTCCGGTCTCACACAATGCAAAGTCGCAAACTGAGTACCTCCCTGGAAATGGAGCACAACGTCTGGTGCGTGTTGCTCCAGTCGCACCAGACAGTTTTGGTCACACAAAACTAAGAGTTGTAAATTCCGAAACCTCCCTTGAAATAAGGCACAACATCTGGTGCGTGTTGATTCGGGTCATACCAGACAATACCGGTCACACACAATGAAGAGTTGCAAGTTGCATATTTCCCAAGAAAATGTGGCACAATGCCTGGGGCACGTTCATACCAGGTAATTCCGGTCACACACACAGGTGCAGGTTTAGCAGTGCCACACGAGATAGAATGAGGCACTACTACAGGTATGCTCTCACCTCAGGTCTTTGATGTCCCTGAGACCTCCGTAAGAGAAAAGGGGCAAGCCAACAAGCCCTTGGCGAGCACACTTCAGGGTGCCACACAGCAGCGGTAGTCAGCCCAGGCCAACCACTATTCAGGACGGGTGCACGGTCCCTTCCAATGACAGTAATCCTTCTTGCACACAACAGATTCCTCTGGTAGTGTGCACCACACAGTTCCAGGTTTTCTGGTCCCATGTCTGGTCCCATGTCCTCACAAGTGTCTTTCTACCTTGCTGAAGTATGGCACCAGTAGTTATACTGCAGCATGCCTTTGAAGTTGGGGGGAGGGGGGGTTCAGAGGGTTTCACTTTGAACCACATCTCCTCTAAATTTCAGGCCTGTATCCCAAGAGGCCACAGAATGCAGATCTTAATCTGTAGTGGGGCCATGATTTGGCTTCCCAGAAGCCAAGTGTCAAAACCTCTTCCTCCAGTCTATCCAGCCAGGCCCTCAAATGGCAGAGGGCATTCCAGTTCCATGCCCAATGTTTAAAGCTGTCGCTGGGGTATGCCTAGATGTGCTCCCCCAGCCTCCAGTGTGCAGTGGAGTCAAACTCATAGGCACACAAAGAGCTTTAGAGCAGAGAAAAGCCCACCTTCTAGAAGTGGCATTTCCAAGCTAATAATGGCAAAACCACCTTTACCACAGGAGAGGGTTTGCCATTGTAAATCTAATGAGAGGAAACATCACGAGGCTGCTCCACTGTCGGCAGCCACTGCAGCTTGTAGTGATCTCAACCATCTCGCATGTTAGCCTATGGGAAGAGCAAACCTCATAGGAAGAGAAAACACACATGGGTATTCTTCAGTACCTGGGTAGGGTGCACACATGCCTTTTACCTACCACTTACATCACCCCTTAACACTTACCTTAGGAGTGCTCTAGTGGTAGTGAAAGGTCCTCTCAAGATTGGCCAATGGTTTAGAAAGGCCAACCTGAGCATACGTGTCATTGCACACACACAGGCCTGCAAAGGCAGGCTGGACACATGTTTAAAACACCATAGGGGCAAGTTTGCACACACAGGCCTGCAATGGCAGGCTTAACACATGTCAAAAAACATCATTGGTGCAAGTGTGCACACACATGTTTAAAAACATCACGTAAGCACCTTTTCCTAACGTGTGAAGGAATGCTGCCTTTACAGTGGAAAAGTGCCCAGAACCCTAAGGCCACTACAAGAGAAACCCCGTAGGAAAAAGAAAAACGTTTAAGAAAACACTACCTGCAGAGTATCAGGTCTAACCGTTGTTGTGAATAGATCCTAAAAACTCAGGAAAGTAAATGGAGCACTTGAAAAATAACCTTCAAGAAATGAACAACGGGGAGCTGTGTGTGGGTCTCAGTACAGGAGTAGCAGGAGTGCTGCATGTCAGGCTAGGTGCACAGCAGCAGAGCTGTGTGTGGGTCTCAGTACGGGAGTAGCAGTAGTGCTGCATGTCAGGCTAGGTGCACAGCAGCAGAGCTGTGTGTGGGTCTCAGTACAGGAGCAGCAGTAGTGCTGCATGTCAGGCTAGGTGCACAGCTGCAGAGCTGTGTGTAGGTCTCAGTACGGGAGTAACAAGAGTGATGCATGTCAGGCTAGGTGCACAGCAGCAGAGCTGTGTGTGGGTCTCAGTACAGGAGCAGCAGTAGTGCTGCATGTCAGGCTAGGTGCACAGCAGCAGAGCTGTGTGTAGGTCTCAGTACGGGAGTAACAAGAGTGATGCATGTCAGGCTAGGTGCACAGCAGCAGAGCTGTGTGTGGGTCTCAGTACAGGAGCAGCAGTAGTGCTGCATGTCAGGCTAGGTGCACAGCAGCAGAGCTGTGTGTAGGTCTCAGTACGGGAGTAACAAGAGTGATGCATGTCAGGCTAGGTGCACAGCAGCAGAGCTGTGTGTGGGTCTCAGTACAGGAGTTCCAGGAGTGCTGCATGTGTCAGGCTAGGTGCACAGCGGCAGAGCTGTGTGTGGGTCTCAGTACAGGAGTAGCAGGGGTGCTGCATGTCAGGCTAGGTGCACAGCAGCAGAGCTGTGTGTAGGTCTCTGTACAGGAGTAGCAGGAGTGCTGCATGTCAGGCTAGGTGCACAGCAGCAGAGCTGTGTGTGGGTCTCAGTACAGGAGTAGCAGGGGTGCTGCATGTCAGGCTAGGTGCACAGCAGCAGAGCTGTGTGTAGGTCTCTGTACAGGAGTAGCAGGAGTGCTGCATGTCAGGCTAGGTGCACAGCAGCAGAGCTGTGTGTGGGTCTCAGTACAGGAGTAGCAGGAGTGCTGCATGTCAGGCTAGGTGCACAGCAGCAGAGCTGTGTGTGGGTCTCAGTACAGGAGTAGCAGGGGTGCTGCATGTCAGGCTAGGTGCACAGCAGCAGAGCTGTGTGTAGGTCTCTGTACAGGAGCAGCAGTAGTGCTGCATGTCAGGCTAGGTGCACAGCAGCAGAGCTGTGTGTGGGTCTCAGTACAGGAGCAGCAGTAGTGCTGCATGTCAGGCTAGGTGCACAGCAGCAGAGCTGTGTGTAGGTCTCAGTACGGGAGTAACAAGAGTGATGCATGTCAGGCTAGGTGCACAGCAGCAGAGCTGTGTGTGGGTCTCAGTACAGGAGCAGCAGTAGTGCTGCATGTCAGGCTAGGTGCACAGCAGCAGAGCTGTGTGTAGGTCTCAGTACGGGAGTAACAAGAGTGATGCATGTCAGGCTAGGTGCACAGCAGCAGAGCTGTGTGTGGGTCTCAGTATGGGAGTAGCAGCAGTGGTGCATGTCAGGCTAGGTGCACAGCAGCAGAGCTGTGTGTGGGTCTCAGTACGGGAGTAGCAGGAGTGCTGCATGTCAGGCTAGGTGCACAGCAGCAGAGCTGTGTGTGGGTCTCAGTACGCGAGTAGCAGGAGTGCTGCATGTCAGGCTAGGTGCACAGCAGCAGAGCTGTGTGTAGGTCTCAGTACGGGAGTAACAAGAGTGATGCATGTCAGGCTAGGTGCACAGCAGCAGAGCTGTGTGTGGGTCTCAGTACAGGAGCAGCAGTAGTGCTGCATGTCAGGCTAGGTGCACAGCAGCAGAGCTGTGTGTGGGTCTCAGTACGGGAGCAGGAGTAGTGCTGCATGTCAGGCTAGGTGCACAGCAGCAGAGCTGTGTGTGGGTCTCAGTACGGGAGTAGCAGTAGTGCTGCATGTCAGGCTAGGTGCACAGCAGCAGAGCTGAGTGTGGGTCTCAGTACGGGAGTAGCAGTAGTGCTGCATGTCAGGCTAGGTGCACAGCAGCAGAGCCGTGTGTGGGTCTCAGTATGGGAGCAGCAGTAGTGCTGCATGTCAGGCTAGGTGCACAGCAGCAGAGCTGTGTGTGGGTCTCAGTACGGGAGTAGCAGGAGTGCTGCATGTCAGGCTAGGTGCATAGCTGCAGAGCTGTGTGTGGGTCTCAGTACGGGAGTAGCAGGAGTGCTGCATGTCAGGCTAGGTGCACAGCAGCAGAGCTGTGTGTGGGTCTCAGTACGGGAGTAGCAGGAGTGCTGCATGTCAGGCTAGGTGCATAGCTGCAGAGCTGTGTGTGGGTCTCAGTACAGGAGTAGCAGGAGTGTTGCATGTCAGGCTAGGTGCACAGAGGCAGAGCTGTGTGTGGGTCTCAGTACAGGAGCAGCAGTAGTGCTGCATGTCAGGCTAGGTGCACAGCAGCAGAGATGTGTGTGGGTCTCAGTACGGGAGTAGCTGTAGTGCTGCATGTCAGGCTAGGTGCACAGCAGCAGAGCCGTGTGTGGGTCTCAGTATGGGAGCAGCAGTAGTGCTGCATGTCAGGCTAGGTGCACAGCAGCAGAGCTGTGTGTGGGTCTCAGTACGGGAGTAGCAGGAGTGCTGCATGTCAGGCTAGGTGCATAGCTGCAGAGCTGTGTGTGGGTCTCAGTACGGGAGTAGCAGGAGTGCTGCATGTCAGGCTAGGTGCACAGCAGCAGAGCTGTGTGTGGGTCTCAGTACGGGAGTAGCAGGAGTGCTGCATGTCAGGCTAGGTGCATAGCTGCAGAGCTGTGTGTGGGTCTCAGTACAGGAGTAGCAGGAGTGTTGCATGTCAGGCTAGGTGCACAGAGGCAGAGCTGTGTGTGGGTCTCAGTATGGGAGTAGCAAGAGTGCTGCATGTCAGGCTAGGTGCACAGCAGCAGAGCTGTGTGTGGGTCTCAGTATGGGAGTAGCAGGAGTCCTGCATGTCAGGCTAGGTGCACAGCAGCAGAGCTGTGTGTGGGTCTCAGTATGGGAGTAGCAGCAGTGGTGCATGTCAGGCTAGGTGCACAGCAGCAGAGCTGTGTGTGGGTCTCAGTATGGGAGTAGCAGGAGTCCTGCATGTCAGGCTAGGTGCACAGCAGCAGAGCTGTGTGTGGGTCTCAGTACAGGAGTAACAAGAGTGATGCATGTCAGGCTAGGTGCACAGCAGCAGAGCTGTGTGTGGGTCTCAGTACGCGAGTAGCAGGAGTGCTGCATGTCAGGCTAGGTGCACAGCAGCAGAGCTGTGTGTAGGTCTCAGTACGGGAGTAACAAGAGTGATGCATGTCAGGCTAGGTGCACAGCAGCAGAGCTGTGTGTGGGTCTCAGTACGCGAGTAGCAGGAGTGCTGCATGTCAGGCTAGGTGCACAGCAGCAGAGCTGTGTGTGGGTCTCAGTACAGGAGCAGCAGTAGTGCTGCATGTCAGGCTAGGTGCACAGCAGCAGAGCTGTGTGTGGGTCTCAGTACAGGAGTTCCAGGAGTGCTGCATGTGTCAGGCTAGGTGCACAGCGGCAGAGCTGTGTGTGGGTCTCAGTACAGGAGTAGCAGGGGTGCTGCATGTCAGGCTAGGTGCACAGCAGCAGAGCTGTGTGTGGGTCTCAGTACAGGAGCAGCAGTAGTGCTGCATGTCAGGCTAGGTGCACAGCTGCAGAGCTGTGTGTAGGTCTCTGTACAGGAGTAGCAGGAGTGATGCATGTCAGGCTAGGTGCACAGCAGCAGAGCTGTGTGTGGGTCTCAGTACAGGAGCAGCAGGAGTGCTGCATGTCAGGCTGGGTGCGCAGCAGCAGAGCTGTGTGTAGGTCTCAGTACGGGAGTAACAAGAGTGCTGCATGTCAGGCTAGGTGCACAGCAGCAGAGCTGTGTGTAGGTCTCAGTACGGGAGTAACAAGAGTGCTGCATGTCAGGCTAGGTGCATAGCTGCAGAGCTGTGGGTGGATCTTAGTACAGGAGTAGCAGAAGTGCTGCAAGTTATGCTAGGTGCACAGAGGCAGAGGTGTGTGTGGGTCTCAGTACAGGAGTAGCAGGAGTGTTGCATGTCAGGCTAGGTGCACAGCAGCAGGGCTGTGTGTTGGTCTGAGTACATTAGTGGCAGGAGTGCTTCATGTCAGGATAGGTGCACAGCAGCAGAGCTGTGTTTTGGTCTCTGTAGGAGAGTAGGATCTGCTTCACATGGGTGACCCCACTTTTTGCTGGTGTTTCACTGTTTTTCGACATTAGGCTGGCTGTGGCCCTGCTAATCAGGACCACAGCCTAGCTGCTTCCTCTCTAAAATGGTTTCCATGTAGATTAGGTGCATATCTAATTGGATTCTGGAATGCCTTATAAGCCCCTAGTATATGGTATACTATGTACCTAGGGCATAGGTACCTCAGAGGCCTAACAGGAGCTGCAGCATGTATTATGCCACCCCTGGGAAGCACTCCAAAATGACACCACAGGTCTGCTACTGCAACCTGGGTAAGGGTGTGCTTGCCGCCCTTACTGTGATATAGGCTACCTATATCACTACCTTATACAGACACATATAAACCTATAAGCCACTCCTATGGCAGGCCTTGACAATCCTGAAGGCAGAGTGCTTGGTTTTATGTGAATGGGTGCCCAAGCATGAGCTTAGCCCCTCTGCAGCATTCGGAAATACTTCCTTATGCCTGTTCTGTGATACAGCCATACCATATACTCTTAAGTGCATTATAACCTCGCGGTAAATGCCAACTTTGGAATGGCTGCATCAAAACATGTCGTGTTTGGTGTCAAACCTTCTAGAGGGAGAGACATGTTCACACTGACTAAACCCGGTTAAATCCTTTCAAAGCCATGGCATCACAAAATGGATGCCACTGCCACAGACACGGGTCTGGCCTCCTGCTGCTGACCGAAACTCCGGCAGGGGAGGCCTGAACAATAGGTTTCCTGTCACAGGGAGGTGTAGCCCCCTCCCCAGACAGGATGATGTGTATTGGGGCAGGGTGGGTGCATTCAGTGAATGCTTTTGAGACACTACCTGGGGCACACAAGGTGTCCCTGTACATAGCCCGGTTCAAACTGGTTGCAGGGGCACTCAGCCCCTGCTCTGGTGCAAAACTGGACAAAAGGGAAGGGGTGTAGGTGGAACCTTAGAGGTAGTCCATCCCCTAAATTTATTATAAGTATAGCAACCCAGTCCCTAGGACTTTAGATTACCCTGGACGAACCTCTGAAACATATATCCTGGACCTTCGACTTTCTATCACCACTAGAAGACGGAAGACATCTCCCTTGGGGTCAAGGAGTGACTCCCCTGCTTGGCAGGCACCAAAGAAGCAACTGACCGGTCTGCATTGCTGAAGCTCCCACCGTACGCCGAAGTCTCTGCATCACCAGAGGTAGATTTTCAGACTTCCCCGAGGCTACCCTGAGTCCACAGCAAAGCTGAGGCCCGTGGCTATCGTGGGTAACATGGAACCATGACCCTTTGACACCGTGAACTTTTGCAGCAACAACACCTTCCTGGTCATCCTCGAAGTTGTGCTTTGGGCTCCGAGTAGCCCCAGCCTTGAGCACCTCCTGCACTGAAGATTGTTGGCCTCCACTCCACGAGTGACCCGTGGGCCAGCTCCAAGTGCGACCGCTTGAGGCTCCTTCGCGATCACTAGCCTGTTGGCTAGCAGGTCCCCACGAAGGCAACTCCCCGTCTAACTGTGCTTTTCTGGTTGCTCCAGACTTGTGCTTACTTACTGTTGCTGGGTGAGTCCATCAGACCTTGCTGGTCTGCACCGCAGTCCTTTCTCTGATTTCCTGAGACTTGCCGTTGCCAAGGCTTGTTGGGTCCTTCCTGGTCGCCAACACCGCAGCACTCGACAGACTTTGTCGGACAGCTCGAATCCGGCTCGTGGACTTCATGGACGCCTCCTGGACCTCGTGGCTGAAGAGTCAAGGCACTCGACAACTCACCTGAAGCACCTGACATCTTTGGGCATTGGTCCGTCCTGCCCTAGGTCGCTGGCAAGTGACCCAGACTCTGTCCCCTCTGCTTTCAGGTTCCTTACATCCTAGATCCATGCTTGGATCTCTCCGGACACTACTCCTCTTCTCGGCAGCAGCAGTTCTTTGCAGGCTTCCATTGGAATCGGCGACGTGACCCGACACCAAAAGGCACCTATGCACCCGGCTTCCCTGGGTGAGGTAACTCCAGTACTCTGGTACTCTCGAGGGTGCTAGTCTAAGTCCAAAAGGGTTTGGTCCTAGCTCGATTTGAAGTGTCCCTAATCGTTAAAATTCCAACCGCGACATTCCCCATAGAAAGTAATAGGAACCCACGGTTGTGTTTCCACACTGCATGCGGCTCCCGTGGATTCCCGACGTCCCTACCTTGGGTGGTTCCTTGGGGTCCCAGCGATTCTAGAGGTGATAGGCACCTTGCCTATCTCAGTCGTGGTTCCTATACCACTAATTTTTAGTATATGGTTTGGCACGCCCCTAGGGCCCAAACGTTTATTTGTGCTTTTACTGATGCTTAAACACTTGTAACTGAAGTACTTCGAACTCTAGTCTCATAAAGAGACTAGAGGGGTGTGATTTATCTTCAATACATATATTTTGAATATATACCTGTTGTGGTTGTCTTTTCATTTGATCATTCAAGAGATTATAGACTGGTAAAACAAGCTGCTTTACATTCCTTCAAGACTTAGCCTGAAGGCTGCTCTCCATAGCTACCACTAGGATAGCTTTCACATAAGGTTGTCTTTAACCTATCACCATAAAGGGATGTTTGGACTGATACAAGGTGCCCACTAGAACTAGTGGACAGCATATATCAGGCCACCTTCTCCCATTGGTGTGCAGCGTGTGGGATTCCAGCTTGCTATTGTTTTACCAGATAATCTCAATTGAATTGATCAACTGAAAACCACTAAAGGTACCTAAGGTACATATCAAGTTTAGCTAAAGTAAGTTCTACTGAACTTAGAGTTGAGTGTTAAGGGATAGCACACCCTTTCTACAACTCAAGAGAGTTTAGTAGGCCACACTAGTGTAGGTAGTGCAATACACCACACCACATTAGTAATGTCTAACCAGCCAGGAACCACTGAGTCCCTTCCTGGAACCAGTGAGCTCCTTCCCTACAAGTATGAGGATCGCTCCTTTGCTAGACTTAGGGCCTTATGCACCATTAGGAAGCTGAAGACAGGCAAAAGTCGATCCACACAGCATCTTATAGAGATACTGAAACTGGATGACATTACAAGTCCTAGTGGGCCTGTAGATGGAAACAGTGTGGGTGGGGCGGCACTTGAGACTGGGTCCAGAGGTGGAAACTCCCCTGACCCTAACTCTGATGCTGACCAGACTGGTGACAATGACAAGACTCTGGTGGACACAGACCATCAGGATGAGGATGAGGATGAGGACAATAATGCTCCTTCCTTCATTCATCCTGGTAGGCCTGAACACAGGGCTAGAAGGGATAGATCTCTGTCAAGGGGATCTCTCCAGTCTAACTCCTCTATTGGAACCTCTATTTCTTCTCACAGAGGGAGAGAAAACTCCCAGGAGAGGAGAGAGAGACTGCTGAAGTATGAGCAAGACAAGTTCAACCTCAGAAAGAAGCAGATGGCCTTAGATAGGGAAGCCCTGGAGCTCTTCAGAGCTACTAAAAAGGAGGGACTAGAGTCCCTTGGTGGCAGCAATTTCCCTAGAGATAGGGAGAGGTCTTATGACCATAGAAACCTAAGTAAGATTGTCTCTCCCTACCAGAGTGGGATGACATCCACAAATGGATAACTGCCTTGGAGAGGGCCTGTAAAGTACAGAAGGTCCCTCAAGGTCAGTGGGCAGCAATCTTATGGCTATCATTTGCAGACAAAGGTAGAGACAAGCTCCTCACTGTAAGAGAAGAGGATGCTGATGATGACAAAGTCTTGAAAAGTGCTCTGATATATGGGTTTGGCCTAACCACTGAACAATACAGGTTAAAGTTCAGAGATGCCCAAAAGGCACAGAATCAGGACTGGGTTGACTTTGTTGACTGTGCTGCTAAGGCTCTGGAAGGTTGGTTATTGGGCAGTAAAGAGTGTGACTTCAAAGGATTGTATAATCTGATAATGAGGGAGCAGATTCTTAATAACTGTCAAAATCAGCTGTTGCGCCAGTACCTGGTAGACTCTGATCTGACCTCTCCCCAAGAATTAGGAAAGAAGGCAGGCAAATGGGTCAGAACCAGGGTGAGGCAGAAAGTACAGAACCAAGGTGGTGACCCTAAGAAGCACGATTCTAAAAACTTTGATAAGGGTGGGGAGAAGGGTCAAGACCAGAAGTCTTCTCAAGGGTCCCAAAAATCTTCTTCATGGGGTGATTCCCAGTCAGGAAAGGGAAAAGGCCAAAAGAAGCCCTGGTGCAAAATCTGTAAGCAGAAACCTCACTGGACTAGTGACTGCACCAAGGCTAAAGAAAATACTCCAACCACCACCAATGCCCCTAAGGCACCTATTCCCCCTAGTACAGTTACAGTTGGTGGTGGGAATACACAGAATAAGGGTGTAGTAGGGTTGACCCTGGTTTCTGAGATGGACTCTGGCCTAGTCAGAGTACCAACTCAAGCTGTGCTTGTCAGTGATGGGGGCATGGATATGTCCCCCTTTGTGAGCCCCAGTAACCTGGGCAAATACAGACAGCAGCCTTTAATTAATGGAGTAGAAGCTTGGGTATTCAGGGACACAGAAGCAAGTGTCACTATGGTGACAAAAGATCTTGTGGAACCTGGGCAGATTATACTTGGTGAAATGTACCAAGTGACCAATGCTAGCAATGTCAGAACAGACCATTCTCTGGCAGTTGTTAACTTCTCTTGGGGAGGGGTAACTGGCCTTAAGAAGGTTGTGGTAAGTGCAGACCTACCAGTACAGTGCTTGCTTGGCAATGATCTGGAAACTTCAGCTTGGGCTGAAGTGGAACTCAAGACTCATGAAGAAATGTTAGGGATCCCTGCACAGGTCTTTGCTGTGACTAGGTCACAGGCTAAAATGTCAAAAGCTGGACAGGCCCTGGATTCTGGAGTAATGGACCAGGTGCCTCACAAGAGGAGGAGCAGTAGGGTTAAGGCAGAGCCTGTCTCAGGAAACTGATCAGTCTCCTCAGGGAGATGATCTTGAGCCTGAAGAAAGAACTGTCCCAGAGGAGTTTGAACCTGATCAGGTTGAGTTCTTGGGGACAGGGGGCCCTTCCAGGTCTGATCTGAGCCAGGAGCAGAAAACCTGCCCCTTTCTTGAAACCCTCAGAGAGCAAGCTGCTGATGAGGCTGCTGGGAATGCTAGTGGCACCCATAAGGTTTATTGGGATGATGGACTCCTATACTCAGAGAGTAGAGACCCCAAGCCTGGTGCATCCAGGTGGTTGGTTATACCTCTGAAGTTTAGGGGTTTCCTATTGACACTAGCCCATGATATTCCCCTAGCAGGACACTTAGGCCAGAACAAGTCTTGGGACAGAATTGTTCCTCACTTTCACTGGCCACACATGTCTGAAGACACAAAGGAGTTTTGTCGCTCCTGTGTAACCTGCCAAGCCAGTGGCAAAGCAGGTGGCACTACAAAGGCCCCCCTGATACCACTACCTGTGGTGGGGGTTCCCTTTGAGAGGGTTGGGATTGACATAGTTGGCCCCATGGATCCTCAAACTGCATCTGGGCACAGGTTTATACTGGTGGTAGTGGATCATGCCACCAGGTATCCAGAAGCAATTCCCCTAAGGACCACTACAGCACCTGTAGTGGCAAGAGCTCTCTTGAGTGTGTTCTCAAGAATAGGCTTTCCTAAGGAGGTAGTATCTGACAGAGTTGCAAACTTTATGTCCAGTTACTTAACTGCTATGTGGAAAGAGTGTGGAGTGAATTACAAATTCACCACACCCTATCACCCACAATGCAATGGTTTAGTTGAAAGGTTCAACAAAACCTTAAAGGGCATGATTAAAGGACTCCCAGAGAAGCTTAGGCGAAAATGGGACCTTACCTTGCCCTGCCTTTTGTTTGCATACAGGGAGTTGCCTCAGAAGGGGGTTGGCTACAGCCCCTTTAAACTTCTGTTTCATCACACTGTCAGGGGTCCATTGTGTTTGGTGAAGGAAGGATGGGAGTTACCTCTCAAGCCCCCAAAGCAAGACATAGTGGACTATGTACTTGGTCTCCGCTCCAGGATGGCTGAGTACATGAAAAAGGCAAACAAAAACCTTGAGGCTAGCCAGGAACTGCAAAAAGCCTGGCATGACCAAAAGGCTGTACTGACTGTTTATCAGCCAGGACAGAATGTGTGGATTTTGGAGCCTGTGGCCCCAGCAGCTCTCCATGACAAGTGGAGTGGACCCCACGCTATTGTTGAACAGAAAGGGGAGGTTACCTACTTGGTAGACCTTGGAACCCCTAGGACTCCCCATAGGGTTCTCCATGTCAACAGGCTGAAGCCATATGTGGACAGGGCTCACATGGGCTTGCTCATGGCAACTGATCAGGGACAGGAGGAAGAGAGTGACCCACTCCCTGACCTCCTCTCACAGAATCCTGATGATGGGTCAGTTGATGGTGTAGCCTTGGCAGGCAGCCTCACTGCCCAGCAGCAAACTGATTGCAGACATGTTCTCAATCAGTACAGACATATGTTTTCCCTGACTCCAAGTCAGACTACCTGGTGCACTCATGAAGTGGATACTGGGGACAGTCTGCCTATTAAAAATAAGATTCATAGGCAACCTGACCATGTCAGGGACTGTATCAGGACAGAAGTCCAGAAAATGTTAGATCTGGGTGTGAATGAGCCCTCAGATAGCCCTTGGGCTAGTCCAGTGGTCCTTGTGCCAAAACCTCACACCAGTGGTGGAAAAAGAGAGATGAGGTTTTGTGTGGACTACAGAGGCCTCAATGCAGTCACCAGGACTGATGCCCATCCAATACCAAGGGCAGATAAGTTTATAGATACTTTGGACTCAGCCAAGTACATTAGCACATTTGACTTGACAGCTGGCTACTGGCAGATCAGACTAGCTGATGATGCAAAGCCAAAAACTGCATTTTCTACCCCTAGTGGGCACTATCAATTTGTGGTAATGCCCTTTGGTTTGAAGAATGCACCTGCCACTGTCCAAAGGTTGGTGAATACAGTTCTCACAGGCCTGGAAAGCTTTAGTGCAGCGTATCTAGAAGATATTGCTGTCTTTAGCTCCACCTGGGAGGATCACCTGGTCCACCTAAGGAATGTTTTCGAGGCACTGCAAAAAGCAGGCCTAACTTTCAAGGCTGCTAAGTGCCAGATAGGGCAGAGTCAGGTTGTGTACCTGGGCCACCTTGTAGGTGGAGGTCAGGTTCAACCATTGCAGAGCAAAATCCAGACCATAATGGAATGACTGCTCCAACTACCCAGACTCAGGTGAGATGGTGGGTACTATAGGAGATTTGTCAAAGGGTATGGATCAATAGTGACACCCTGAATGACTTAACTTCTAAGAAAATGCCCAAAAAGGTTCAGTGGACAGCTAGCTGTCAAAAGGCATTTGATGACCTAAAGCTTCCTCTCTAAAATGGTTTCCATGTACATTAGGTACATATCTAATTGGATTCTGGAGTGCCTTATAAGCCCCTAGCATATGGTATACTATGTACCTAGGGCATAGGTACCTCAGAGGCCTACCAGGGGCTGCAGCATGTATTATGCCACCCCTGGGAAGCACTCCAAAATGACACCACAGGTCTGCTACTACAACCTGGGTAAGGGTGTGCTTGCACCCCTTACTGTGGTATAGGCTACATATATCACTACCTTATACAGACACATATAAACCTATCAGCCACTCCTATGGCAGGCCTTGACAATCCTGAAGGCAGAGTTTTGGTTTTATGTGAGAGGGTGCCCAAGCATGAGCTGAGCCCCTCTGCAGCATTTGGAAATACTTCCTTATGCCTGTGCTGTGATACAGTCATACCATATACTCTTAAGTGCATTATAACCTCGCAGTAAATGACAACTTTGGAATGGCTGCATCAAAACATGTCGTGTTTGGTGTCAAACACTTTGGAATACTACCCCCCCACCCGCCAGTTCTGGCGGCGGGGGTAGCATTCCACCCTTCTAGAGGGAGAGACATGTTCACACTGGCTAAACCTGGTTAAATCATTTCAAAGCCCTGGCATCACAAAATGGATGCCACTGACACAGACACGGGTCTGGCCTCCTGCTGCTCCCAGCAGGGGAGGCCTGGACAATAGGTTTCCTGTCACAGACAGGCTGATGTGTATTGGGGCAGGGTGGATGCATTCAGTGAATGCTTTTGAGACACTGCCTGGGACACACAAGGTGTCCCTGTGCATAGCCAGGCTCAAACTGGTTGCAGGGGCACCCAGTCCCTGCTGTGGCGCGAAACTGGACAAAGGGGAAGGGGTGTAACCACCCCCACCCCAGGCCCACCCATAGGTGGAGCCTTAGAGGTAGTCTATCCTCTAAACTTAGTATAAGTATAGGAACCCAGTCCCTAGGACTTTAGATTGCCCTGGACGAACCTCTGAAACATATATCCTGGACCTTCGACTTTCTATCACGACTAGAAGACGGAAGAAATCTCCCTTGGGGTCAAGGAGTGACTCCCCTGCTTGGCTGGCACCAAAGAAGCAACTGACTGGTCTGCATTGCTGAAGCTCCCGCCAGACGCCAAAGTCTCTGCATCACCAGAGGTGGATTTTCAGACTTCCCGAGGCTACCCTGAGTCCACAGCAAAGCTGAGGCCCGTGGCTATCGTAGGTAACGTGGAACCGTGACCCCTGGACACCATGAACTTTTGCAGCAACATTACCTTCCTGGTCATCCTCGAAGTTGTGCTTTGGGTTCCGAGTAGCCCCAGCCTTGAGCACCTCCTGCACCAAAGATTGTTGGCTTCCACTCCACGAGTGACCCGTGGGCCAGCTCCAAGTGCGACCGCTCGAGGCTCCTTCGCGATCACTAGCCCGTTGGCTAGCAGGTCCCCACGAAGGCAACTCCACTTCTAACGGTGCTTTTCGGGTTGCTCCAGACTTGTGCTTACTTACTGTTGCTGGGTGAGTCCATCACACCTTGCGGATCTGCACCGCAGTCCTTTCTCTGATTTCCTGAGACTTGCCGTTGCCATGGCTTGTTGGGTCCTTGCTTGTCGCCGACACTGCAGCACTCGACAAACTTCGTGGGGCAGCTCGAATCCGGCTCATGGACTTCATCGACACCTCCTGGACCACGTGGCTGAAGAGTCAAGGCACTCGACAACTCACCTGAAGCACCCGACATCTGTGGGCATTGGTCCATCCTGCCCTAGGTCACTGGCAAGTGACCCAGACTCTGTCCCCTCTGCTTTCAGGTTCCTTACATCCTAGATCCAGGCTTGGATCTCTCCAGACACTTCTCCTCTTCTCGGCAGCAGCAGTTCTTTGCAGGCTTCCATTGGAAACGACGACGCGACCCGACACCAAAAGGCACCTATGCACCCGGCTTCCCTGGGTGAGGTAACTCCAGTACTCCGGTACTCTCGAGGGTGCTAGCCCTAGAACTGTCTAAGTCCAAAAGGGTTTGGTCCTAGCTAGATTTGAAGTGTCCCTAATCTTTAAAATTCCAACCGCGACATTCCCCATAGAAAGTAATAGGCTCCCGTGGGTCCCCGACGTCCCTACCTTGGGTGGTTCCTCGGGGTCCCAGCGATTCTAGAGGTGATAGGCACCTTGCCTATCTCAGTCATGGTTCTTATACCACTATTTTAGTATATGGTTTGGCACGCCCCTAGGGCCCAAACGTGTATTTGTGCTTTTACTGATGCTTAAACACTTGTAACTGAAGTACTTCGAACTCCAGTCTCATAAAGAGACTAGAGGGGTGTGATTTATCTTAAATACATATATTTTGAATATATACCTGGTGTGGTTGTCTTTTCATTTGATCATTCAAGAGGTTATAGACTGGTAAAACAAGCTGCTTTACATTCCTTCATGTTTTAGCCTGAAGGCTGCTCTCCATAGCTACCACTAGGATAGCTTTCACATAAGGTTGTCTTTAACCTATCACCATAAAGGGTTGTTTGGACTGATACAAGGTGCCCACTAGAACTAGTGGACAGCATATATCAGGCCACCTTCTCACAGTCTCTGTACTGAAGTAGCAGGAGTGCTGCATGTCAGTCTAGGTGCACAGCTGCAAAGCTGTGTGTGGGTCTCAGAATGGGAGTAGCAGGAGTGCTGCATGTCAGGCCAGGTGCACAGCAGCAGAGCTGTGTGTGGGTCTCAGTATGGAAGTAGCAGGAGTCCTGCATGTCAGACTAGGTGCACAGCGGCAGAGCTGTGTGTGTGTCTCAGTACTGGAGTAGCAGGAGTGCTGCATGTGTCAGGCCAGGTGCACAGCGGCATGGCTATGTGTGGGTGTCAGTACGGCAGTAGCAGGAATGCTACATGTCCGGCTAGGTGCACAGCGACAGAGCTGTGTGTGGGTCTCACTACAGGAGCAGCAGGAGAGCTGCATGTCTGGCTAGGAGCACAGCGGCTCAGCTGTGTGTGGGTCTCAGTACAGGAGTAGCAGGAGTGCTGCATGTCAGGCTAGGTGCACAGCAGCAGAGTTGTGTGTGAGTCTCAGTACGGGAGCAGAAGGAGTGCTGCATGTCAGGCTAGGTGCACAGCGGCAGAGCTGTGTGTGGGTCTCACTACAGGAGCAGCAGGAGAGCTGCATGTCTGGCTAGGAGCACAGCGGCTCAGCTGTGTGTGGGTCTGTTCTGCTTGGGTTTCCGGATCAGATAGAACTCGCTCATCAGAGCCTCACTAACCCAGCCAGAACGTTACCCCCTCCCTAGAACCTATTTACAATCCTACAATAACATATATCTATCACCTAAGGACAGGGGATTCCTACTATGCATACCAAGATCTCATAAGTGGCGGCCTCGCGGTCCCATACGAACCCAGACCTCTCTGCCCATACGACAGTATCACAAGTGGCGGCCTCGCGGTCCCATACGAACCCAGACCTCTCTGCCCATACGACAGTATCACAAGTGGCGGCCTCGCGGTCCCATATGAACCCAGACCTCTCTACCCAGACGGCAGTCTCAGCACAATCGGCGGCCTTGCGATCCCATACGGATCCAGACCTCTCTGCCCATACGACAGTATCACAAGTGGCGGCCTCGCGGTCCCATACGAACCCAGACCTCTCTACCCAGACGGCAGTCTCAGCACAATCGGCGGCCTCGCGATCCCATACGGATCCAGACCTCTCTGCCCATACGACAGTATCACAAGTGGCGGCCTCGCGGTCCCATACGAACCCAGACCTCTCTACCCAGACGGCAGTCTCAGCACAATCGGCGGCCTCGCGATCCCATACGGATCCAGACCTCTCTGCCCATACGACAGTATCACAAGTGGCGGCCTCGCGGTCCCATACGAACCCAGACCTCTCTACCCAGACGGCAGTCTCAGCACAATCGGCGGCCTCACGATCCCATACGGATCCAGACCTCTCTGCCCATACGACAGTATCACAAGTGGCGGCCTCGCGGTCCCATACGAACCCAGACCTCTCTGCCCATACGACAGTATCACAAGTGGCGGCCTCGCGGTCCCATACGAACCCAGACCTCTCTACCCAGACGGCAGTCTCATTTCATCCTATGATCACCATAACATACAAAAAGGGAATCAGTCTCACTATTCATCAGATCACACAAGGATTGCCAGTTCGGGCATAGCCTGTTCTCAGGTTTGAGGGGCTCCTCTTTCCCTTATTCAGTTACCACTTACCTGATCAGGGTTAACATCTGTTCATGTAGCCGCAGCTGACTAGAGGAATAGGCTACCCTCTTATACAAAAACACACAGCATATGTTGGTTCACTACAAACTGGATACTTTATTACTCATTACACATACAATCACATAACATTACAATATAACACATAACCTGCAAAGAAAAGTGAAAGATTAAGTTGTACACTCTAATAAGAAAGGGTCGGCATCACCTTAGTAGTATGTAGCCTGCACTCAGTGGTCATCTAGGCTCCCTTCTCGTCTGTGCCTCGGCTCGCCTGGAATCACCCTTCCCCGAGTCACTGGGACCTCTTCCTTATCGGCTACTCTCTCCTCTCTGGTTATTCTGTTAGGAAAGCATCTGTCTCTCAGTTCTTCTCCGCCTTCAAGATGGCGTCTGTCTTCCCTGGAATAAGTAGTAGCTTTACTGCTAACGGCTAGATGCCGTCTACGGACTGAACATGTAGCTGCCTCAGACTTTCACTAATATAGAGGTGCATTTCCTCATGGAAAATTCCGGCCCGTAACCTGCCGCCCACCAAATTCTTGTACCTCCCCGTACCAAGGACACGTTCCCAGCCGGCCGGCCTGATGTAGTGTCTTCGGCATGAAGAAAAATACAATCCTTCGATAAGGGCCGGCCTGAACCGGTTCTCTCCAAGCGAATAACACCTCATAACTAAAACATAACTCTTGACCTAGAAGAATCCCAAGCTGCCGGAGCAGAAAGAAATATGGAGTCTCTCCCGTTTGAGGCCTACCAGGCCTGCATTCAGCACGGCTCCATGAAATACCCTCACTACAGGACAGGTTATCCCTAATACTAACGAATCTATCCCCTAGGCTATATGTGCAAGCCCTGATCTATGGGGAAGAGCACAGAATCATGTCGAAGTGCCTAGTAAATAGGCTCCATTCACTACTCTAACCCTTAGACTTGGATGGTAAGAGACTGAAGTCACACTAGTCACCCTTTAACACAAAAAGGCCGGGAAAATCGAGCATTACAGGGTCTCAGTACGGGAGTAGCAGGAGTGCTGCATATCAGGCTAGGTGCACAGCAGCAGAGCTGTGTGTGAGTCTCAGTACGGGAGTAGCAGGAGTGCTGCATGTCAGGCTGGGTGCACAGCGCCTGAGCTGTGTGTGGGTCTCAGTACAGGAGTAGCAGGAGTGTTGCATGTCAGGCTAGGTGCACAGAGGCAAATCTGTGTGTGAGTCTCAGTACAGAAGCAGCCGGAGTGCTGCATGTCAGGCTAGGTACACAGTGGCAGAGCTGTGTAGGGGTCTCAGTACAATAGTAGCAAGAGTGCTGCATGTGTCAGGCTAGGTGTACAGCTGCAGAGCTGTGTGTGGGTCTCAGTGTTAGAGCAGTGGGAGTGCTGGATGTCAGGCCAGATGCACAGCGGCATGGCTGTGTGTGGGTCTCAGTATGCGAGTGGCAGGAGTGCTGCATGTCCGGCTAGGTGCACAGCTGCAGAGCTGTGTGTGAGTCTCAGTACGCGAGTGGCAGGAGAGCTGCATGTCTGGCTAGGTGCACAGCTGCAGAACTGTGTGCGGGTCTCAGTACGGGAGCAGCAGGAGAGCTGCATGTCAGACTTGGTGCACAGCTGCATAGCTGTGTGGGTCTCAGTACGGGAGTAGCAGGAGTGCTGCATGTCAGGCTGGGTACACAGCACCTGAGCTGTGTGTGGGTCTCAGTACAGGAGCAGCAGGAGTGCTGCATGTCAGGCTGGGTACACAGCACCTGAGCTGTGTGTGGGTCTCAGTATGGAAGTAGCAGGAGTACTGCATGTCAGACTAGGTGCACAGCGGCAGAGCTGTGTGTGTGTCTCAGTACTGGAGTAGCAGGAGTGCTGCATGTGTCAGGCCAGGTGCACAGCGGCATGGCTATGTGTGGGTGTCAGTACAGGAGTAGCAGGAGTGCTGCATGTCAGGCTAGGTGCACAGCGGCTCAGCTGTGTGTGGGTGTCAGTACGGGAGTAGCAGGAGTGCTGCATGTCAGGCTAGGTGCACAGCGGCTCAGCTGTGTGTGGGTCTCAGTACGGGAGTAGCAGGAGTGCTGCATGTCAGGCTAGGTGCACAGCGGCATAGCTTTGTGTTGGCCTCAGTTCGGGAGCAGAAGGATTGCTGAATGTCTGGCTAGGTGCACAGGGACAGAGCTGTGTGTGGGTCTCACTACAGGAGCAGCAGGAGAGCTGCATGTCTGGCTAGGAGCACAGCGGCTCAGCTGTGTGTGGGTCTCAGTACGGGAGTAGCAGGAGTGCTGCATGTCAGGCTAGGTGTTCAGCGGCAGAGCTGTGTGTGTGTCTCAGTACGGGAGTGGCAGAAGTGCTGCATATCAGGCTAGGTGCACAGCAGCAGAGCTGTGTATATGTGTCAGTACAGGAGTAGCAGGAGTCCTGCATGTCAGGCTAGGTGCACAGCTGCAGAGCTGTGTATGGATCTCAGTATGCAAGTGGCAGGAGAGCTGCATGTCTGGCTAGGTGCACAGCTGCAGAGTTGTGTGTGGGTCTCAGTACTGGAGTAGCAGGAGTTCTGCATGTCAGACTTGGTGCACAGCTGCATAGCTGTGTGAGTCTCAGTACGGGAGTAGCAAGAGTGCTGCATGTCAGGCTAGGTGCACAGCAGCAGAGCTGTGTGTGAGTCTCAGTACAGTAGTAGCAGAAGTGCTGCATGTCAGGCTGGGTGCACAGCGCCTGAGCTGTGTGTGGGTCTCAGTACTGGAGTAGCAGGAGTGCTGCATGTCAGGCTGGGTGCACAGCGGCAGAGCTGTGTGTGTGTCTCAGTACTGGAGTAGCAGGAGTGCTGCATGTCAGGCTGGGTACACAGCACCTGAGCTGTGTGTGGGTCTCAGTATGGGAGTAGCAGGAGTCCTGCATGTCAGACTAGGTGCACAGCGGCAGAGCTGTGTGTGTGTCTCAGTACTGGAGTAGCAGGAGTGCTGCATATGTCAGGCCAGGTGCACAGCGGCAGAGCTGTGTGTGGGTCTCAGTATGGGAGTAGCAGGAGTGTTGCATGTCAGGCTAGGTGCACTGAGGCAGGGCTGTGTGTGGGTCTCAGTACATGAATGGCAGGAGTGCTGCATGTCAGGCTGGGTGCACATTAGCAGAGCTGTGTGTGGGTCTCAGTACGGGAGTAGCAAGAGTGCTGCATGTGTCAGGTTAGGTGTACAGCGGCAGAGCTGTGTGTGGGTCTCAGTACGGGAGTAGCAAGAGTGCTGCATGTGTCAGGCTAGGTGCACACCGGCAGAGCTGTGTGTGGGTCTCAGTATACGAGTGGCAGGAGAGCTGCAAGTCAGGCCTGGTGCACAGCGACTGAACTGTGTGTGTGTCTCAGTACAGGAACAGCAGGATGCTTCATGTCAGGCTAGGTACACAGCAGCAGAGCTCTGTGTGGGTCCCAGTACAGGAGTAGCAGGAGTGCTGCATGTCAGGCTAGGTGCACAGCGGCAGAGCTGTGTGTGTGTCTCAGTACTGGAGTAGCTGGAGTGCTGCATGTCAGGGTAGGTGCACAGCAGCAGAGCTCCACTGCATCCTTCGAAAGAGGAGCGACTCCATTGGCTTGAACCCAAAAGAGCATTATACTTTTACTTTCATCAGACCGATGACCAGTGGATTGACAGTTTGGGGGGTTTTGGGGCAAAGAAAGGTAAGGCAGTGCAAAAAACTTTGCCGTGGGGGATAGTCCTCTGCATTTGCCAAGAAGCAGCCTCGGGTTGGACAGAGGGCTCATTCACCAGGGCCAAGTCTACTATCACTGTGTTAATATCAATCCATCAATAAATCAAGGGTTTTAAAGCGTACTACTCACCCGCCAGGGTCTCAAGGTGCTGGGGCGGGGGGGGGGGGGGGGGGGGTGGAGCAGCTCTGTTCATCATTCAAAGAGCCAGGTCTTGAGGTCCATTCTGAATTGGTGTAGTGTCGGGTTTCGTCAGGTGCGATGGGGGAGTTTGTTGCAGGTCTTGGCTGCAAGGTAGGAGAAGGATCTGAGACCTGCTCTGGTCCTGCGGATGCGGGGGACCGTGGCTAGGGCGATGTCGGCAGAGCGGAGGTTTCTCTTGGGGGCATGGAAGGAGATTTGTTCTTTGAGGTATTGGGGTCCGGTGTTTTGGAGGGCATTGTAGGTGTGTGTGAGCAGTTTGAAGTTTATTCTTTTTTCGACGGTGAGCCGTTGGAGGTTGCAGAGATGTTGGGTGGTGTGGTCATGTCATGGGATGTCGAGGATGAGTCTGGCTGCAGCGTTCTGGACGCTCTGGAGTTTGTGGAGGAGTTTTTTGTTGATTCTGGCATAGAGAGTGTTTCTGTAGTCCAATCTGCTGGTGATGAGTGCGTGGGTGATGGTCTTCTTGGAGTCGGGGGGATCCATTTGAAGGTCTTGTGAAGTATGCGGAGAGTGTTGAAGCAGCTTTGATCTGGCGGTTCATGGTGAGTGAGGAGTCGAGTATGATGCCGAGGTTGCATGCGTGGGCCGTTGGGGTGGGTGGGTTTCCGAGTGCGGGGGGCCACCAGGTGTTGTCCCATGCGAAGGGGTGGAACCGAGGATGAGGACTTCTGTTTTTTCTGAAGAGTGCTTATTCTGGATATTTCCCAGGTCCAGACGTTGGCGTCAGTGCCCATGTTCAAGAAGCACTACTGCTTTGACAGCGAGGTCTAACATAACGGGCATTGTGCTTTTTTGTATAAGCCCACTCCAGAGACACTCCGCCTCGTCAGGTACTGCTTTGGTGTCTATTCTAAAGGTGAAGAATCTTAAGTTAGATAGACTATCCACCAGAAAGAGCATTACCGAAGGTAAGTAACTTGTTCTTCTTATGAATACTTCTAACTGCAGATTTCTCATCACCCTTCCTCCTCCCCGTTCTGTGGAGTGGTATCTTTGCACTCTTTAAAAAGGTCCCAATTTAGAGATCTGCACAGAGGTACCGGCAATTGCTTTCTGCTCCATGTCTGATGGTGCAGAAACTGACTTTGGCATGCAGAGGGGGAGCTTAAATACAGCTCCGCTCTGTCACCTCCAGCACCACTGCAGAGAAACCTTCCGGATCCAGTCCGGCACCTGGGGATATTGTAAAGATTAGGAATCTTCAGTTAACCAGAGTACCCACCAAAACGAGGGTTATCGAAGGTAAGTAACTTATTCTTGTGGACCAAACATGAAACTACCTGAAGCTTGAATTAATATGAGCAGCAGAAGAGGACAAAATTAATTTGCCAATGTTGCAAAGTCATCCTGTGCCCGGGGCACCCCCATTTGTTACTGCCGGTACTGGTGGTAACTGACTCTGACTGTCCCTTGGCTCTGCCTAACCAGGACCAGTGCTATGCTGAAAACACAGTGAAAACACACACATGTTAGGGTACACCAATGATTGGCATGATCTCCTTTTAAATGTAAATTGTGCCCAAACTTGACTTTGATGGTAAGGGCACTTAAAAACAGATATACTACAATACTTTTGGCATATTAGGTACCCCCAGGGTCTCCCCTAGGTGTCCCAGGGTTGGGGGGGTCAGATACTTATAAGGAGGTTCCCTAAAAAATAGGTTTTATATGCCCTAGGATAGAGAAATTACACATTTCACTTCCCTCATTGTAGTAAAGTGCTTCCCGAACTCAACTTTTGTGCTAGGTGCACCGCAAAATTAGTATCTCCATTATTTTGCAGATTCAGAATCCCTACAGTCTCTCCTAGGTGTCCCAGGGATGGGGGGTCATGTAACCATAAGCAGGGTCCGTATAATAAGATGTTTTATAAGAACCTGGTGTTGAAGAAATTGGACATTTCATTTTCCTCATAGGTTGACATGCAATAGTTTATGAACTCATAACTACTGCTAGGAATCCACAAAAATACCATTCTATGACTTAGGGGAATTGTATTGATAAATACAACGATATTCTATTGTTGAATTTATCTTAACCCCTTCCATGCTCATGACGGAACGGTTCCGTCATGAGCCACGGTTGAGCTGTGCTCATGACGGAACCGTTCCGTCATGGTCCCGCCCGCGCTCGAACCCTTCAGCACCGTGGCGGAATTCGCCCAGCGCTGAAGGGGTTAAAGAACACAGAAAATAAGTTAGAAGACTTTCTTGTCTGTAAGACAAAATTCAACCTTCCAATGGTCTCCGCTGATTGGTCAGAGTTAAGAGGATTAGCCAGGCTGCTTTGATGAAGTGATAGGTGGCATCCAGGTAGAAAGGCTATCTCTTGTAGGAGGACTCTGCTCCACAGGAATGCCAGAGCAGGGGGGAGGGGTCATAAAGCATCAGCCTCAAAGGCAGAAGGGGACAGCAGAGACAGCAAGGTCTATCAGTCCCCATCCCCTAGGAACCCAGCCAGATGGCGGGCTTAAGGAAGGAATTTGCAGATGTCAGGGGGAGGAAAGCTAAGGAAATGAGCCATACTGGGGGTTGGTTTAGCCAACTCTTATTCCTCTGCTAATACTTCAGCCATATTGAATTTTGAAGAAATTGGGGCTTATTTTCATGCCCCTTGCACCACCGGTATGTCACTTTTTCCTATATTAAAAGTGACGCACCAGCAGCGCACGGGGCTTGTAAATAAGTCTCCCATGGTGTTCTCTGGGAAACCATTGTGCCACAATTTGAAGGAAGTGACCATGCTCTGGTTTGTTGTCATGCACCTCATTGGACAGGAGTGCCCTCCTGTGTGACCCAGTGAACACTGAATAAGTATCTGAGAGGCACTTCCTATCTGAGAGGGGCAGTGCCTCTCAGCTCTGCTGCTTAAAACTGAGAGAAGAAGGACTGCCAAGCTGGAAACTTGATTTGCACCATCAGGCAATGCATTCTGACTGACTGCACCTGCTGCATTATCTGGAACTACAGCCCTTCAAGAGGAATAAAGAGTGGGCTCCCTGCAAGCTACAGGCTACAGGTTAACAGAGCTCACCTGCGTCAACTCCACCAAGATCCCCCTGCCTGGAGTGCATCCAGTGAACTTTTAAGGGTTTTGGCCAGGTGCATTGTGGGAATTGTGGTCCCAAACCTTCAAAGGCCATGTTGGAGCTGCCAGACACTTGGATTGTGTTTAGGACCCTTTGGATCCTCAAGAGGAACTTCAGGAAAAAGTTCCAGAAGTTTGGAGCAACTTTAGGAAAAAAACTCCATAAGGTGATTAAGTGCTAGAAAGAGTTTATTCTTTAAAAATTCATATCTCTGGTTCCGTACATTGGATGTTTGCATTTTGGTGCCATTGTAAGGATAAAAATATATCCAATATTTTTATAAATTGGTGTCGGTTTTTCGTTGTGTGTTGTGTCTTCATTATTTACTGAACTGGTGTTTTTAAATGCTTTACATACCTGTCTCCTAGTTAAGCCTGCCTGCTCGCCGACAGCTACCCAGGGTTGAGCATGGGAGAAATTTATTGAGAACTCCACTGAGCCCTCGACTGGGTTAGTGTCCTTATTAGATGCATATTTAGCACTACGAATAATCCACTTTCCAACAGCCAGTTTGCAGCATCTTACAAATTGTTGGGACACAAATTCATGAAGTATAAGGTCGATTGGCCATTTGCCCTTGTAAAGACACCAATTTACCGAATATATAAATCTATAAGATCTTTAAATGTAATACCAAATGAATAAAAAGATTGCAGAAGACATCAAAATATAAGGAGCTCTTGCCACTTGTGAAGAGCGCTCATTCATTTATTTCACTACGTGTCAGTGGATGTTTATTAATATCATTATAAAATGACATCAAATGTCAAGGCACAAAATGATCCCCCACAAATTTCACATGGAAATGCAATTCGGGAGAAGAAGTAAATGGCAACAGAACCTGTGAAACTTCTTCAGCTCCTCCTGGTTGCTGTCAGATACCTATCTTTTGGGCACTAGATTTGGGCACTGATTATTGAACGCAGCAACAATTGGGAGCTTTACAAAGCTGCAGACAGGTGCACCCTCTACAGGATTTCATACCTGGAATTATACATGTTCTTCTAGGGCTGCTGTGCAGTGGACAAATGAAGAAAAGGTGTATTATAGATTTACGCACCTGGTCCTTACGAAGGCACCTACAATGCAGAAATAACTTGTGGAGCTAATCTTTTGTACGGTAACCCAGAAGCGGAACACTAAGCCAAAACTTGGTCTACAAGATCAATTCCCATTTAATGCACGGATAGTCGTCATACAGATGGAGTTCACAGCCAAAGTGCATCTTTCACTTAAATTCAGTGATCTCCATCAGAAGCTGACTGGCCCTTTGGGAACTCTGCAAAATCTTTCCACCGCCAATATGTTGTACTTCAGTAAAATGGTGTGATTTTAGTCTGAGTTAAATGAGAAATCCCAGCTTCCAAACCCCCTCCTGTTATACAATATCTCCATAGCAATGGAACAGTACCTGGCTATGGTAGGAAAACTTCCATTATACATTATAATTGTGTTAAAAAGAACTGTGACACATTTTGAAAAAAAAAAGAATAAAGATCCAACAACGTGGCGGATATTCAATTGAAAAATGCGAAGACCAGGCCACTTTAATTGATGACTTTCTTGGGTTAATTTAGTAGTGGCTTAAAGAAAGCATTTTAGGGAGGGCAGAGCTGGATTGAAATATTATGATGAATTTCTGTCTTGGCACTTGGTCACAACTTCATAGACCTCAATCGGACTGTGAGTACAACTCCCCTGTCTGCCAAATTTCCTGTTATAGAGCCGACACGTGTAGATAAATCGATGAGTGGTTGATTGCTCTTTTATACTTTATCAGCCCATGTCAGACCCAGTTTGTTCATGGCAGGCAGGGGCTACTGGGCTGCAATCTTGGTGTTTGCGGTCTCTCCAAGGATAGTTTTGTGAACTGGCCAAGTGCACCCCTTCCTCAGTTGACTCTCAAGAATCTGAGAATCGTGAGGGTGGGCAGTCAAGGGCTACTCAGGGAAGCAGTAGGAGGGGCAAGAGCTCAGAACTCAACTCTTAACCAATGGACACAATAATATAATGTCCAGCAAGTTTCTCTTTAGCTAAAAAGAAAGCACTTGAATATCACAGCAAAAGGAAATTCCACACAGATCAATAAAAGTACAATTACACGGTTGCAATCTATGATGCCCAATAGGATGCTCCTCTTCGGTCTGGTACCCTCTACCCTCTCTAGGGGTTGTAATGTCTACGGTTCCCTGTATGTCATATGGTGCCAGGCATCAATCAAGCACTCTCTAATGTGTGGATCAGTTAAATGGCTTTCGCCTCAAAGAGTTCATGCGGACAGTCTGCATTTTCAGTCTTTCCGTCTATTTGAGCTTAGGCCCCGGCTTACCCTCTCAGTGGAGCTGCTGGCGGGCATGCTTCGCGAACCTCTTCCTGTTGCAGTAACTGCAGGGGTACGATGCTGTGCTAGCTGTCTCACTCGGGTCATGGATCACGGGCGGTAGTCGTTACGACAGGCCTGCATGGCAACGCTCATCTTTGGCAGTTGTAGGGGTCCCAGGTTGAGTACAGTCGGGAACTTGGTCACTCCAGTTGCAGCCTCTGCGCCAGTTCTTCTGTGGGGATAGTTTTCGGAAGTTGAGGACTCCCAGGTCAGTTGTAGATTGTAACTTGGTTGTAGCCACTGGTCCGGGTCTTCAGCGGGTGAGCATGTTTGGCTGTGGCCTCCAGGTCTGACCGGAGCTTCAGTGATGGCAGCAGATCTTCTTAAGGAAGTACTGACGACAGGCTGCATCAGCACCAGTCTTTCAAACACACAGCAGGGGACCTGTGTTATATGTCTGATGCAGGCCCATTGTCATTTCCCCTATGTTAGCATGAGCACATTGCAGCCTGCCCTCTGCTCTGCGCACGTAACTCTACAGATGTACGTTCTGTTCTTTCCTGGGATTCAGTCTGAACATGTAGACAAGGTCAAACAAAAATGCCCCTTGTTATTCTGTTCTGGTCAGGCCATAGCACCTAGACAAAACGCACAAATGCAGCTGTTGTTTGGGAACATGTACTTTTGTCATATAGGTATGAACAGATAGCTAACACACACAAGGAGAGGAACTTTTCCAGGGAAAAAATCGTGACAGCACCTGAGATGTAGTAGCTTCACCTGTGTATACCAAGGTACGGGGTCAGCTGCTAACACCTAGAGATCTTCTGATATGTAATCATCTTGCTTCTGTAGATGGGGAGGGAGGTAAGGCTACACTGTCATATATAATGACAGCTCCATTTCTGATTTACGGACTACTTGCTATGCTAACCGTATTTGTGTTAGGCATTTTCCTACTTGTTGTGGCACGTATACCTCATACTAGTTCACAATAGAAATAAACATTTTAAACTTTCCTTGTTTCTCTGTCAGAACTTGTTGTGGACTTGTACGAGTGTGAGAGCGGAACAGTGTGTCCTGTAACCGCGATTCCTGAGCGGGTCAGGAGTGTTGTGTTCTAGGGTGTCTAATTGCTTGCTCCACTGTGAGTGAGTAGGATGGCAAGTAAAGACACTATAGCTAATACATCCAGGGCTCATGGGTACTAAGGTGATAGGATAACTCTGTCCCTGCCTACCCAAGCATAGTTCTGTGACTCTGCAGAATCCCTGCAACATGGTGCTGCCAATGTTTGGTCTGGTACTTATCCACGACACACTTGAGTAGCGCTTGTGCTTGTGCTTGTCCACAATACCCTCACACCGTTTTCTGGAGATGTCAGTGGTGGGAGGACCTTGACTCCTCAGTTTTTAGGACTCAACTATTACTGTAGGTTTTTCAAGCTAGAAGTTTAAACGGTTTTCGACCCATTTTGTTTTACCATTTGTTTCTATTGTCTTTCAGTGATGGCACAGCCGATTGAGAGTCCGGCTCATTGGTGCGCTGCACTTACTCAACATTTGTTGCAGCATGAGGTCCCCAAAGCGGGGTCTCCAGTTGTTTATGTAGTCGAAGCGGATCTTGCAGATTGTTTCGAAGTCACCCACTCCTGTGGTACGTTTCTAGCTGTGGATGCGAATGATAACATTTGTAATGCTTATAATCCTGCCGCAGTTCCGGCAGCTTGTCGCCCTTATGCCGTTGTTGAAGTCCTCTTACGGCCTTGGCGCACCAGATTTCGTTTAATGGCACCCTACCCCATCCTATTTCTTTTGTTCGTATGAGCCCTTGAGTATTGATTGGGCCACTTGGCCTGTTTTGGCCGGCTTTACTCCGCATCCTAATTATCTTAATGCTAATTTGGCGGAAGTTAGTTTGTTGTATGGTCATGTAGTTCTTCTTTATAGACGCCTGATCCAATTTGTTGCTGAAGCTTTTCTAGTGGCTCCATCTGGGGCTGCACCTCCAGTGAAGGCGGCACACGGCGGCGGTCTTGTGATTGGCCCGTTATTAATAATTCGGTGATGGGAAAACATCCTCCAAATTGTGAGGATTTGCCGTTTTGGATTGCTCAGAATATTGAACAGCTTTATGCAGTTTTCCCTCGTATGGGTCCTGTCAAAAAGCATAGGATCCTTACTATGTGCTTGCCTAGTGGTCTTATTCCTCTGTTGGCCGACTGCAACACCTGAGGGGCAGTGTTTGCCTCAATGTGTTTACTGTGTTATGGCATCCCCTCGATGAGTGTTCTTTTGAGCATTCTTAAACAGGTTCAGGATGAACACGAGCAGGTCCTGTCCTAGACCTGGGGATTAAGTTATTGGGATTTTTTCCAGTGGTCTCCGGAATGATTCTTCCTAATGTTAAAGGTGAAGCAGCAAGTTTGATGGTTCATCAACGCCTTTCGGCCATGCCTGACCTTGATCGATTATTATTGCTGACGTTTACACGTCTTTGGTTGCAATACTTAAGGGGTTAGACTTTCTCCTCAGCCTCAGGGTAAGCCCCCACATGCGAAGGAGGATGTCCAGTCTTTTATAAGAAGACTTGGGACAAACCTCCATATATAGCCCTGTTTCAGAAGAAGAAAGTTGTGGCATTGACAGCGTAATATGCCCCAGACAGTGAAAACCCACCTCCTGGACGGGAGTTGGGCGGTGACTCTCCTCGACTGCGCGGTAGAAGTTATCCTAGTGCGCCAGACACTCCACCCGTTTCTGGGGGCGAGAGCAACTGATACCTTGTGCCTGTTGAAACTGCGGGCACCCGTGTAGTGCCCCCTGATAGACTTTATCGTGTAGACATTGAGATTGAAGGTGACATAAAGCACACCGTTAATGCTTTTTTTTGGAACAACTAAATGTCTTCTTATGACATTTTACTGGTGGAGGTCGATTTGCCTCCCCCATTTGCTCTTGCATGTCCTCGAGGCGAAGATGTAATATGCCTTCATTTTCGCAATATATCCCTGATGAGACTAAGCATGGTTCTGAGTGGGCTCTTGCCTTGGCCTCGGCCGTATACCACAATCAAGATGGTTGAAATAAGGATTCTCCCCCCGCATGTTGTGCCTGTTCGCTCTGTTCCTTAGCCACAGCCTCAATATCCGATTAAACGTGACGCAAAATCATCCGTTAAGGATATTCTGACTCAAGTGGAGTATCAGGGTGTAATTGATCCCTGTGTCTCTGCAATGAATAACCCTCTCTTTCTGGTTTTAAAACATTTTGGCCTATATCGCATTGTTTTAGATTATGGACATTTGAATAGTCATGCCTGTACTTATGCAGTGCAAAACACGCATAGTACAGCATTGATCAATAATATTCTAAGTAACATATTTAAAACTACTTTGAATATTTATAATAGCTGTTTTAGACACAACCTGGCTCCTGAGAGCCAGGACTTGTACACATTCAGCACCCTTGGCACTCAGAGGCGCTATGCGAGATTGCCTATGGGGTATAAGAATAGCCCCGTTGTTTTTGCAACATGTATAGTATTGCTTTTCAATGAAATTGACCTGATGCATTTTCTTATGTCGTTGACATATACCTGGCAGACAATTAATTGAATCCCAATCTTGAATGAGTGGATCACATCATTACAGGACCTGCAGCTCTGGGCTACAAATTAAATTTGGCGAAATCACATACTGCGTTTCTGGCCACTCTCTTTCTTGGCTACGAACTGAACAGGGAGGGTAGTAGTTTGGCCCCCAATGTTTGAAAGAAGGGTGTTCAATTGCAAACTCCTTCTACCCTAAGAAAACAGCAGTTGCTGCTAGGCTTTTTGAACTTCAGCAGGACTTACATTCCTGACTATGCTCAACGTATCAAACCTCCTTATGCTTTGATACACCCATCCTTTTCTGCTCTTCCTTGGCTTCCATAACACACCGATGTGCTGTGTGCCTTGCAGTCTGACTTACTTGCAGCACTAGATTAAATACTACAAATTTGGTCATCCAGATTCTGCCCTGAGCAATCGCTTACACTTATGTGACTTTTAATGAGGGTGACACGGTCCAAATCACTTATAAATCACATCTGTATGCTCCTGTGGAAATGTGTTTCTCTTCCACTGAAAAAATTCTCACCGCTGTGCAGATGGCCTTCTGGCACAAGGTAAACACATTTTTGTTGTTTCTCCCATGCCCGCTCTGGAAGCGGTCACGAAGGCTAGTGTCCCTAATTCTAAAGCTCTACATCCTCGTTGAATTCAATGGGATACATCATTGACATCGGCTGATGTCAGTTTTTCTTTTTTTTTACCCTTCTTTGCAAACACAAGAATTTCTTCAGTTCACCCTCTCCCTTCCTCCATTCTTCCTTTGGATGAGTACAAATGTCTCATATACACTGATGGTTCAGCTCAACCAACCATTGGTTCTAAGTAGGCTTATTCAGCAGCTACGCTATTGTCATAGGTACAATGAAAAATTGAGTTTTTACGTCTACCTTGGTGTACACGGTTGGTCGAGTTACGTGCAATACTTTTAGCTCTTGAATATGCTAATCCTGCATTACCCGCTCTTGTTGTGTGTGATTTTTTTTACTGCATACAATCTTTTATTGACAATTAGTTTTTGGGGGAACAAAATGATTTTAGGGATTCTAAAGGTAGCACAATAAAGCATAAAATGCTTTGGGTTCGGGTGGCGCTCCTTAAGACATGTTTGCCCCTTACACATGTTGTCCATACGTTGGGACATCAACTTGCAGGAGCGAACACTGTTGGCAAGTCATTGGCTGATGAGGCACCAAAATCTGCTGTAGCCACAGTTAGAGTAGTCACTGTTACTCGTTCTATGACTAAAATTGACAATTACATTTTGGCGGCTATTGCAACAACTTGGGAGGGCACTCCTTTTCCACACTGTTTCTCTTCTCGCAATACTTATCAGTTGACTACTGACAAAGTTCTTTTTGTTTCTATTCTAACAGTTGGCGATCCCTTGATTTTCAACCTTGACTGCAGACATTCTTTTGAAGTGGCCGCTCATGAAGGCATGGCTTCTGCTTATACTGGTGTTGTGGCTACTGTTTCTCTTTCACAACAACGTTATTGGTGGCGTGGGTTATATCAGCAAACTTGTGATCCAGCGGTAATTACCTGGTAATTTCCCTGTTCAAAACCACATCACCTATGGTTTACCACTGTAAAGGGTGAAAAATGATGGATCTTTTGATGACCGTGTTTCACCAAACAGGAGACTTTACATATATATAAAAATTAAATGCAAACAATATTAGAGGCAATAATGAGAGTGGTGAGTTATTTTAAAGGGTTTTATTTAAGTCAAAAGTTAAGGTTCTCTGACTCTTTATTCATTAGTCAAATATCAATCAGGTTACAGAATTGAAAAATAGGAAAAATAGCATTAATACAGAACATATTACAGTCTGCATATAAGCATCACATATAGGAAGGGAAATGTGGCGCAAATTGTCAGTCAAAACTCTTAAAGAGTTTCTAAGAAAAAGAGTAAGTCTTACAAGGTTAATCAATAATTAATAATGGCAAAAATATCCCATAAAGAGAAATAAATGCAGTTTAGCACCTAAAATATAAATCTGTTCTGATCCTTTCAGCTCTTTCCCTCTGCCTCTGCTTCGCTGTGCTAGTCTGTGTCTCTGTCTCAAGCTGCACCATAGCCCCCACAGAATGCAGCCCCTCCCCGTCTCTGTATCCAGCACAGAAACTAGGCCTGGCCCTCAGAAAAATGAAAAAAGAAGAGAGAGGCAAAAAGCACTCCTCCCACCTGTAAGCCATATTTCAAGTAAAAGTTCACGTGCTCAGTCCTCATAGCTGGTCCAATCCGAACTTCAAGACACATCATCTCCCCATGTGCTGACTGGATACGTCATTAATCAGGCTTGTTCCTGTTCAAATTTCAGTCTTGTAATTTATGAAAAAAAAGTGTGTTCTTCTCTCCACGTTTAAACAGGCTACAAAAATATGCAACATTGTGTGAAGGTCGAAGGAAGCTGTAGGCAGGATTTTTAACAGAGCCCTTTCATTGAAAGTTGGGAGGGAAGAAGAACACATTCCAATGTAATGTTTCAAGGGCAAACTGCAGTTTAGCTGAGTCCACTAAAGCAAACTAAAATCACGTGGTTTTCTACAATGTGAAACACAAGTCAGCACATTTCTACTCTTGCAAAAATACATGATGCCATTTTAAAAGTACAAATACATTTTCCAAATTAATGTGCATTCTATAGTGAGATTACATCTGGATTAATCACATATAAGCATGGCTGTTCAACTAATTAAGCATGTTTTCACATGAAAGCACCTACAAACTGAAGCATTCTGATCAGGCCCTATGTTTTCATCTTGCTCTTCCACAATCTGCGTGCCATTTTAGAACTCATGTCTGCAGCTTTTTGTCATATAATAATGCATACATTTTATAGGTGAAATCTAAGCTCCATCACTTGCAAATATGTTTGTCAACAAATCAAGAGTTCCACTGTGTCGGGTCCACCCCAAACGCATCTGTTTGTTTCTAATCACCCTTTTGGTTGTATTTACCTTGATCATTGCGGTCCCTTTATGTCCAACACTGCTTTCAAATATATTTTGGCTTCAGTGGATTCTTGCACCAAGTTCCTCTGGGTTTGGCCGCAGCGTTCTGCTGACGGTCGCACTGTCATAAAGGGTTTGCATGTCTTTGTCAGGAGTTATGCCTGTGGTACTTTCCATTCAGACCAAGGTCTGGCTTTTGTCTCTAAGGTTTACCATGATTTGATGAAGTCCATGGGAGTGCAGGTGCATTTCTCATCTCCATATCAGCCCAAGGGCAATTCTGTTGTGGAGAGAATGAACCATGACTTAAAGATATCTTTAGCAGCAAGGGTGCTAGGTACGGGCAGTGGCTGGTTAACTCACCTTTATGGGGTTCAACGTGCTCTCAATAATCTCCCAAGAAGATCTTTAGGTGGGCGAACCCCATACGGAATGCTTTTTGGTATCAAAATGTTCATTTCAGATCTTGAGGGTCTAGACGTTGTGGCTGTGCCGCAACATTTGACGTAGATAACCACTGTGCTGTCTTATAGGATCTACAAAAGTGTTGTGATACACTGGCAAAATCTCATTTGCCATCAACTTCACCTGAAGAAGCAGCAGTTCTGATTCCTGTTTTGGACTGGCTAACTAAAGTTGGTGATCTTCTTAGTGAAAAGGTGGCGATCAAAAAAGAATTAGGTCCCTCCGACCAAGCTCCTGTTCCAGTGCTTGGTCTTCGGGTACCTTAACTGTGATTTTACCTCCTTTGCCAGGATCCAAGGAAAATCATTTTGTATCAATTGAACATGTCAAGGTGCACCACATGGCCAATTCTGAATAGTATGCCTTGGGGTTTCCCAGAATGGGATATTCCTTTATAGCCTGTGAGCTTCGTTCTTTCTGATTCTCCCAGGCTGCCGGAGGCGGGTGTCGAGTCCTCAGTTGAGCTGATATCTGTTTTACCTTCCATACCCTCCACAATGGAAATCTTTTTTTCTGATCCACCCCTTGAGTTCTCTATGGGAATACAAGCCCCAATTTAAAATCCAAATTCCCAGCCTCGTTTCTTTCAACTGAGTTCTTCTGGTTATTATATCGATCAAGACAATTTTTCTTTGGACATTTATTCATTATCTTCAGCTTTATCCCCACCACCAGCGAGGATCTGTGCTTTCATCTCCTGCTTAAAACACACTTATTTAGTTCCACCTTGCATACATATCTGGATCTTGTTTTCCATGGTATTTTTGTTAATTTGGATTGGATTTGTGATAGTTTTCTTTCCTTTTGAGTAACGGCCACTACCTCCCAAAATGTTCTGCTGCAGAACTTGTCGACAGGGTGTTGGCCCCACATTCATCCTGGCATAAAATGAAAAGATACAGTCCCTTGTTAACATTTCAGTGGTCCAAGTCACGGATGGAATTGTATGGGACAAAGTACCATTCGATGTATTTGGTCCTCTGGAGACCCTACAGATTACATATGTATTCCGTGTGTCTATGGGTGATGTGAGAATACCTGGATTGTACTTAGATGATTGGGATGTAAATGCTGTGAATTCAATGTCTTCCGAATTGCAATATTACACTGTTTTTGATACTGAGGATTTATATTTGAATTTTGTGAACTATGCCGATTTGTTCTGCTATCAACATTATGGTCATCATTTTCTGCACGGAGCAAATGGACAGCGTCCCCACTTTAACCATACTCAATGGGAACAATCCCAACTCCATCTCAGGGTAGTTCCAACACACAAAAGATGAAGTACTCTTATTTCACCGGTTATAACCTTTCAGATCCAGTATCATATTATTTCAAATTGGCTTCCAATCTTTTACAAAAATACATGCTTACTCAGACAAAGTTAATTAATCATCTTTTAAAAAAGCCCAATGTCGACCCTGATACACTCTCCAACTATCGGCCTATCTCCTTACTACCGGCCTTCTCGAAAGTCCTGGAGAAACATATACACTCCCAGCTCTCCAAATTCGTAGAAACCAATAAAATTCTCCATCCATCCCAATCCAGTTTCCGAGCGGGTTTCTCCACAGAAACTACATTACAGGGGGTCACGGAAAGGCTGTGGCAACATTCGGATGCTGGTGATACTGTCACGCTTATACTACTAGACCTAAGCGCGGCGTTTGACACAGTATCCCACTCAATACTTGGAAAAACGCTGAAGTCACTTGGCATCTGTGGCTCAGCTTTAAAATGGCTAATTTCCTACCTGGATAACCGTACCTTCCAAATATTTTCCGCAACTGCCAGCTACAACATGCATAGCTTACCCTATGGGGTGCCCCAGGGCTCCATCCTTAGCCCCTTTCTTTTTAACCTTTATGTCAGACCCTTAGCTGACATTGCAGAAGATACTGGGCTGACACTTTTCTCCTACGCAGACGACTCCCAGATTAACTTCTCTCGCTCTAAAGCAAGTAGTGGCGTATCATCTCCCCTTCAGCTAGGATTAGAGAAAATCGCTTCATGGATGCACACCAACCATCTAAAACTTAACGGTGAAAAGACCGAGGTACTGATCCTTGGTAAAAACAAAGATCTATTGGGCCCTCTACATTGGCCCAGCGAGATGGAAGCACTTCCTTGGCCATCCAGCCACGTCCGTAATCTTGGTGTAACCATTGATGACTCACTTACTATGCACCACCAAGCAGTCAAGGTTACCGCCACATGTTTCACCATCTTGAAGTGGCTTAGAAAGATCATCTGGATGCTGCCAGAGTCTACCCAGAGAACAGTAGTCCAGGCCCTCATCACATCAAGGCTGGACTACAGAAATGCTCTACATCTTGGGTCCAACAAGGTTGTGACTCGCAAGTTGCAGGTGGTACAAAACTCTGCGGCAAGACTACTTTGTAGGGTTCCCAGAGCTACCTCCATCTCTAGCCACATATGGGACTTACACTGGCTCAGGGTGGAGAACTAAATTAAGTTCAAAGCCCTGAGCTATATGTTCAAAATCAAAACAGGCTTGGCACCACAGTATCTGCAATCTCTGGTCAGCCCCTATGTACGTACCCGCCACCTCCGTTCATCAACCCATGAGAACTTCATTGTACCTAGATTTAAGCTATCCAGGATGGGAGGCAGATCATTTGCCTACCTTGGCCCCTCACTTTGAAATTCACTCCCCCCAGCTATCCGGAAAGAAACAGTTTACACCCGTTTCCGTAAATCCTTGAAGACCTGGCTGTTTAACCAGTAACTTCTCCAAGCTGCTATATTTCCACCCAGTCTGCTCTGGCGCCGGGAAACCCTTCTTGGGTAGCTGTTGCGCCTTACAAATTCAACTAATGATAATAATAATAATAATAATCTGATTTTATTGACAATTTAGCACTGAAAGGATACGATTATTGGAAAGACAATATCGATTTCGAAATCAGTATGTGGTACTAAGTCCTGGCAGGTCCAAGGTATTGAATCTTTAGTCCGTGCATGTCTGATAACTGCTCAAAATACTTTTTTTAATGACACGGTCCAACAGACTACTTGTCTGGGATTGGCTAAGATTAAATAATTGAATACTCCTACTATTCTGTCCTTGGCCCTGTTTGATGATTGGCAATCTTATACCAATTAGACTGCAGACCATGAAGAAAATGAATGTATGACGTTACAACGCAAACATTTACAACGCATGCCTTTACAACGCAGTTTTTACATCGCAGCATCCTTTACAGCGCATGTTTTTAAAACTCATGCCATCACAACGCATTTTTAGAAACTACATTTACAGCGCATTCCATTACAACACATATTACTTTTAGGGCCACAGTAGGGTAGGTGTTGGATAGCGTAGGGTTAAAAATTACTATTCCCACTCCAGTGAGTGCAACAGTAGGGTAAGTACTGGATAGTATAGGGGTATAAATTACTATTCGTTCTCCAGTGAGTGCAACAGTATGGAAAGTGTTGTATAGTATAGGGGTAAAAATTACCATTCCCCATTACTTACCTTATAATGCGTTGTAATGGCATGCATTGTAGTGACATGCGGTGTAATGACATGTGTTGTAGTGACATGCGATGTGATGGCTGCATTGTAATGGCATGCAATGTAAATAATGTTGTGTTGTAATGACTGCATTGTAAAGGTAGTGCATTGTAATGATTGCGTTGTAAAGGTTGTTTCCCGAAGAAAATGGTACATTTAACTCCACTGCTATATCCCCATCTGGATGGTCATTATGACCTCTCAACATGAATGTTTGTCCTTCTGATTTCGTAAACACTACTTCAGGATTTACGTTGCATTGATCTGATCCACGTTATCCACATTCCAACACTGTTACAACTTATTCTGTAGGTAAATTATGTCAACAATGTTTAGAACATTCCACATTGTCTGCTGTGAAACAGCATCTTTCACTTCTATCGGAAGACATAAACCTTTCTGATTTCCTTTTGGGCCCAAAATCCACTCGTTCAAAACGATTTGTTTATGTTGCAAATAATAAGCTTTGGAAATTGTCACCAATGGAAGCTGCTGTGCGGTAACGCCAAATTGATCAGTTCAATTTAGACAAAGTGCTTGCTGTTATTAATACTTTATCATCTCGTATTTATACTTTAGATAATATTGTGTCTTCTGTTATTGATAATGTACAGAATGAAGTGTCTACCTTGTATCATGGTCAACATCAACTTAGATTGGTTATGCAATTTGGTTGGACGCTGCAAACACTGGAAAATGGGTGCGTATCTTAGCATTACCTGAATTGTAGCTCATTATTTTTACCATTTAATTTAACACATAAACAGTAATTAACGGCTATGAAAGATGCAGGTTATACCATGCTACGTATAGAAAAACTTGAACAGCTCCCCTTTACTGTAGCGGAAACTCATTCAGCGGTTTGGTTAAAACACAGGGTTATGTCGTTGCCTCTCTCGATGTTTAAGTTTACTGCCTGCATGAAACACTTCCCTATAGGTGGATGCGAACCCCTTGGGAGCAGTTATATACATGAGTTATTGCCCCTGCCTTTTACATACTGTTGTCAATGGGCAGAAAGAGAAGTTTTTCTTATGGGAGAAATGTGCGACTCCACTGCTGGACATTCCCCTGTCTGTCAACAAGTAAAAATCCACTGCGCCTGTAATGCTTCTGCACCTAACCTGGCTTGTTATTAGAAAGGAACCCCGGTTCCCACTAGTGTTCCCACTCCCACATTGCTTTCAAATGGCAGTTATCTTGTTTTTTAATAATCATGACTGTTGCGGTCTGCGGGCGGTAATTCCATACGTGGTGTCCAATTTTCCCTCTATTTTTTTTTCCTCTGTGTGCGGCAGTGTAAAGTCTCTGCGCGCTTCCGTCAAGGCTATGTGCGCCAGTACCCAGATGGCGTGTGTGGGTACTGCGCCAAATATCACTCCAAACGTTTGCTTGAAAAAGTGTAAAGACAGTGCATTTCCACACATATAGCACCCCATGAAGGCTCTTATGGCAGGTTTTAAAATTAGATACACACGCCATGACATGAATTGGATACAAAGGCAAGTACACTGCGGGTTCAGAAAAGCACAGGATTCCAACGGTGGTACCATAATAACATCACTAAAGATCCTTAACTCGAGCACTGTTCATAGGGTGGGGAAATGTTGGGAGCCAATACAAGATCGCATATATACAGTAAGTTACACAATTACATAACATATTTACAAATTGATGTGCAAGCTACGGAGTAATGTCTGGATATCCCGTAAGGGATAGTTTGTGAAATGTGTGATTTCCAGGCAAACATGGGACTGTGGGAGAGGACTGTTCACACAAGTCAAGTGCCATCTCTAGATGGGTGACATGGTTGCTTCACATGGCGATCCTTGCCATTTTTCCAGTACTGATAAACTCTATCGAGGTCAACTTTCCCATTCAGGAGGCAGGCCTTTGTCCTCATCAGCATTTCCAAATGCTTCTTCTCTAGTCCATCTCTCAATTTACTCTTGATAGTGTTAATGAGGCTGAATCCGCGTTCACAATCTGCACTAGATGCTTGAAATGTTGCGCAGACATCAACAAGTTGAGACACCACACTATACTGAGCAGCATTGCGTACAGTGAAATTCACCATGTATTGAAAGGTCATAAATAGCCAACTCTTTACATGTTCCGCCACCACATATTTATATTCGCTGTATTGTTGAGCAAAATTCTTGTGGTGTTCCACAATCACAAAAGACCAAGACATTTTTATACTTTTCAACAAGTCTTTGTACATTCTCAGTCCCAAAATCAAAATGTGATAGTGTTGCTATTACCTGGAATTCAAAATGTGCCTATTCTTTCAGTTCATCTTCAGGACACCTTTTTTGCGTGTGCTCAAAAAGAAGGGAAACAAAAGACAAAATAGGCCCACTGTCCAACTCTTGTCATTCCCTGTACAACACAATCAGATCCCTCCCTGTGCTGCTCCAAAAGACCGTTTCCCCCAAGTACTGTTCCTTAATTTGGCCAATCTTTGCTCTTGCATACTGTACAGCTTCAACAGTAGTCAAAAATCTTTTTGGGAATAGTTTGCACAAAGATGCAAATTCACCCAAGGACTAAGGACTGCAAGGGAAATAGGGTAGCTTGAGTCTGATAGATTTTATAACAATATTTAGCAACTGGATCATTCTCTTCAACGTTCTCGTGCTCATAGTACTTAAGAACAGCCTCATAATTATGAATTAGTGCACCAACAGCAAAATGCCTTGAAAGCCATTGGACTTTCTTCAATTGTCGAAAGGAGACCACTTCACATTCAGTGACCGATGCGATTTCATCCAGCTTGGACTTCCTTGCAGGAGATCTGGAGAACACAGTGTAGACGTTCCTCAACAATGTCTCCATCTCTTTAATCATCAGAACTCTCTTCCAGGTATCATCAACTCTCAAATCTTCCCGATGGACGACACAATGCTGCTCAGCTAGATGAGGAACGGATTGTTTAATGCGAGTACCATTATTCTTGCCCAGCATTACAGACACACCATTGGATGTCAACATGACCGTTTTCATAAGGTCAAGTTAATTGGCAGTGTAGAATTCTTTCACAGCAGTAGTTATAACCTCAGCATTACAACTAGTCAGCTTCACTATGCCCCCAAGCAGTGTTTTGTGCTCTGTTGATGTTACAAGTCAGAACTTGAAGTGCAGTATTATTGTAACAGAAACATCTGTGCTCTCATCAATTACAAAGTGTGATACAGAGCGTTGCGAAGTTCTCCCATAGATTCACAGCGTATCATGCTATTGATGGCCTCAAGGGACTCATACACACAGCACTTGCTCCTCCAGTTGTTTGATATCTTCACACACAAAAGTACGTGGTCATGGATATCTTGGACAGACAACATTGAAGTATTCATCTTGACCGCCAACAACATGTGTTGATGAGAATCTTTATCTCCTCCGGCAGGGATCTTTGTTGTTCAACCACTTCTATTCTGTTTGCTTTGTCTGTGGTAGTTTCTGTCAGTGTTGCCTGCACTCCATAACCAAACCTGGCAGCAGTACTTTTGTTTCTCAGTAGCACCAAAGCAGACTGCTGAACTTTGATCATTAGATGGCGTTTCATGTAATCCAGTTTCCAGCCATCACTCCATTTCTTCCTGTAGAAAAGTCCCCAGCAGTCTTGCCTTCGGCACATGCTTTGCGGATCAAGCCCACGTCTGGACTGTACTGAAATAGTTCCCCAACCTGCACGCAGACCTTTCTTTATGATTTCTGTGTCTCAGCCTCCACAATGTCTTTCATCCACTCTTCCTTGAATACATGGCAACATTTCTTCCTTTGTGGTGAAGCACTGCACTCTGCAGAAGTTGCAGCTTTGTGCTTGAACATCTTTGAACATTTTTGTGCTAACTGGTTTTAACCTGCTATGCCACAAAGCCTGCAAAATAAAGGAACATGGTTAAAGTCGGTGCCTATGCTTATGATTGCAATCTGTCACACAGTATTGAGGCATTGTCGGCAAAACTTAGAGTACTATTACCTGGATTTTTCTGTTCTCCGCCCTGCCCTTCCAAACTTTTATGTAGCACTGTGCGTACAGCCTGCAATAGAAGTAAAGATTGTTACAACACATTGTGGGTAAGGTATGTTGTTATACTACAATAGGAAAAGCAACCAAATAGTTACCTGGGATTCGAGTTTAGGCAAAACAGACACGTGCCCATGTGATTAATTATTAGCATCCATTACATTACACTGGTCTATAAATCTGCTTTGTATTATACACCTTCTGGCAATTCAAACTATGCAAGTGGTTGAGCTGGCTGAACTAGGAAATTCACAAATAGGGCTCAGCCTCAAAACGTATTTGTCCCAGGGCCACCGGTCGTGGTTCTGGACTGGCTGCATTCCTTTTGCTAATAGGAGCACGGCGGCTGGGCAGATTGTGAGCCTTTTTTTAAAGTATTCATGTCAATCGCAGCACCCGTCATGCATCTACACGGCACTGCACATGAATACTTTCACAAAGGCACACCATCTGGCTCGCAGCCGCGCTCATACTTCAATTATAATTGAAGTAATTGTAAAATTTACTTTAATGAGGCTAGTGGAGCTAGCTCAATAACATCACCACAGGAATGTTGTCTTGCCACCAAAACGTTCTGGACAAAATATTATGCTGTGCTTGTCATTCAATTGCACATCAGATAATATTCATGTTAATGGCAGCGCATGATCGGTTACAATGAGTTTCCCCAGGCCTGGAAATGTCTGATTTGCAAACTCTGGGCCTGATAATTCCTGGCCGGAAGACAAAGGATTCTGACTTGCAAACACAGCACTGTGCCAGCGCTAATACTGGTTCTTCATATATATGTGCCAATTAAATAGTTTCTTTTAACAATCTGGTAACTTTCTCAACAAACCGGGGCCCCGGGAATTGCTGGTGCTGCCCAGAACTGGCTGTGTTAAATTACAGAAAACCAACGCATGTGTTCGACCTCCTGCCCTCGACACATAAGTGCAGGTTAGTTCCCTACCATTTCTGGGGCTTTGCAGCACATTTAAAATGGTGGCGTTTATCGTTGCTCTTGTGCATGTACATACCTGCCGAGTACCATGCATCAGGCACTGTGATGCTCCGCATCACCGCACTGAAATGCATTTTCACGCATCTGATGCATTCAGCACAGTGTCTCAGCTGAAGCTGTTAAAACTGTTATCGAGTGAGTGGCGGCTGGGAGTGCGCTGCCCGTAGCCTGCACCAGCTGCTCCCGCAGGCTTGAGGCCTCGCAGCTGAGATATGGGCTGCTGGCAGGCTCACTGTGTGTGCTACTACAATGTATCTTGTGATCCCTGCGGTGCGCCTGGCTCCGAGTCAGGTTGTAATACAAAGTCTGGCCCTGGCGCTGCGGGAGCTGGTCCTGCTGCCAGAGTGGGGACTTTGTGAGGTAGGCAGCTGCACTGGGCACTGGTTTACTGTGTGCTGCCACGACTTTCTGCATAGGGCTGCCTTCCAGGCAGTTCACATTGCAATAATCTGTGGGTTGTGCTTGGGAAGCTCACTCGGGTGTTGCTATGGTGACCTGGGGCCCACGCAATCTCAGACTCACTTCTTGGGTACATTTCCGCGCCGCCCGGTAAAAACAAGTTGCAGGCGCGGCCCCGGAGTGCCTCGCAAACACACATGGATATGGTACTAGATTAATCTGGCTGCAAGAGACTTGGAGGAGCCTTTAAATACACAAAGTGCAAGTGCCAGGTCTAGCCTCACAATGCCCCTGGCGCCTTTTCTTGTTTTCTGGTTCCTGAAATTACTGAGCTTAAACACAGAGTTGCCATTAGCCATACGGAACCTCCATGGACTCCTGTGCCCATCAAACCAACATCTAGGGTGTGCTATACACTTCTTCAGTGCAGGTAAGGCAATCCACAAGGCTTAATGTGTGCTGGTGGTTGCCACTGGGCGTCACTGGTACATATTCTTGGGGACCAGAAATCTTACCACAGCTTTTATTTATTTATTTTTTTTAAGTCTTTTTGCCAGGCACTATATCGTTTGTTACGTCATTACATGCCCGCAGCATTGCAATGTCATTACGAGTCATTCCCTTCTTTACCTCCATGCACCCTGCCTAGAACGGATGTCTGTAAGTCCGACACGGCCCACCTGTGAAGAATGACTGCTCACTTATACAGCTACATTATCATTTCTCACTTGCCCCGTCCTCCTCCCCTTACCCTCTTTATAGTTCACAGTCATTTCGATCCCCAGTGTGCAGTCAGTCGATCCAGGAAGTTGGAGGCCCCATGCGAGAGTGAGGCATAAGGAGGTCATTGGTGACATCATTTCCTGACAGCACATGACACTGTGAAACCCAGAGAGTCCGCCTCCCCCGTTCCGGTCAGCGGCCACCAAAGTCATCTGCGGCGTTCCACAAGGGTCATCGCTCAGCCCCACCCTCTTCAACGTCTACATGAGCCCCCTCGCAACCATCGCACGTCAACACAACCTCAAGATCATCACCTACGCCGACGACACCCAGCTGATCCTCTCCCTCACCAGCGACCAGGACGCCGCCAGAGCCAGCCTACACGAAGGGATGAAAGACGTCGCCGAATGGATGAAGAACAGCCACCTGAAACTGAACTCAGACAAGACGGAGGTCCTCATCCTGGGATCATCACCCTCCGCCTGGGACGACTCCTGGTGGCCTCCCGCCCTGGGAGCCACCCCCAAGCCAACGGACCACGCACGCAACCTAGGCTTCATCCTGGACTCCTCCCTCTCGATGACCAGACAAGTCAACGCCGTCTCGTCTTCATGCTTCAACACCCTGCGCATGCTTCGAAAGATCTTCCGGTGGATCCCCACCGAGACCAGGAAGACGGTCACACAGGCCCTCGTCACCAGTCGGCTGGACTACGGGAACGCCCTCTACGCCGGCACCGCCACCAAACTCCAGAAGAAACTCCAACGGATCCAGAACGCCTCAGCACGACTCATCCTGGACATCCCCCGACACAGCCACATCTCCGGACACCTGAGAGACCTGCACTGGCTCCCCGTCAACAAAAGAATCACGTTACGACTCCTCACCCACGCACACAAGGCCCTCCACGACCTGGGCCCCAAGTTCCTCAACAGCCGCCTGACCTTCCACAAGCCCACCCGCCAGCTCCGCTCCGCCAGCCTCGCTCTCGCCACCGTCCCCCGCATCCGCAGAGCCACCGCCGGAGGAAGATCCTTCTCCTACCTGGCAGCCAAGACATGGAACTCCCTCCCCATCCACCTCCGGACAACGCAAGACCATCTCGCCTTCAGGAAGCAACTCAAGACCTGGCTGTTCGAGCAGTAGCGTTCCCCCCCTCCCAGCGCCTTGAGACCCTCCGGGTGAGCAGTGCGCTATACAAATGCCTATGATTGATTGATTGATTGAAACCGTGTTCGAATACTGCCTCACGCTTCGGCTTAAAGGAGTGTGTAGTAATTACAAGGAGACTGACTCAGAACCGCCCAGCCTGTTAATGAGGTGACTAACACAGTGTTCGGTTAAAGTTAGAACACAATTTGAAGCAATAATACAGTAAATTACCTTTGACACAATTCTGTCTCGAGTCACTTTCATGAAAGTGTATTTGTTATGCTTGATTCCCATTACAATGGAAAAGGTTGAAAGAGTGGTGGATTTCGTAAAGGAAAGAGTCTATTATGATTGCTTGAAGTTCTCTGTTCATATTAGTTTGTTTTGCCTAAGTTTTGAATCTGTACATTTGTGAGGTATAAAAGGTTCACACCTTTTAATTGCTGCCTAGTACCAGTGATCACTCATGTTCAAGTGTTACTAGTTGAATGGTGGTTATTGAAGGTGGATGTGAAGACGTCTTTTTCAAAGAAATCCTGCAACACCTTGTATTGCAAAGGAATTGCACTGCATGCTTGAAGTGTTATGTAGATGCCTTTTTAATTTCAGAACAATTTCATTTTATTTGTAAAAAGTAAACATCATGAAATGTAATACAAGCTTTGTAAAATACAGTATACAAAGGCAACGCACACTAAAATCAGATCTGAAAGCACAAGTTCTACAGTATAATGTGCAGCCCTAATAGGGATTAAGGAATATGTTATTTAGTTCATTGTTATATTGGTATGGATCAAACGGTTGTTGGAATGCAATATATTGAGACGCATCAGACATAAGAATTGAAATGTCTCACAAACACAAGAAAAATATGAAAATGTCACACATAAGGAAAATGAAACTTGACAGCTATCTTTTGCTTGAAAGAAAGCATCACTCATAGTTGTTGAAATGTCACTCATAATTACACTAAATTTATTAAAAATGTCACACATAGCAATCTGAAACCTTGGAAGTTATGCATGTAATTTCTGTATACGTTTCCCTCATCTTCATTACTTGATTTTGCTTGCATGAAAGTGTTACTCATGGGGCCCGATTCACAGAACTAACTTAAGACAAAATCCTAAACTTACTACCATTTTGGTATTCACAGAAGGCACTTACTCATTTTGGTATTCACAGAAGACACTTACCCACTTCGGTATTCACAGAAGTTAGGAGTCCTAACTTTAGGACTCCTAAATGCCTTCTGTGAATACCGAAAGTCTTAAAATTAGGATTTTTCTCAATTTAGGAGTCCTAAAGTTAGGACTCCTAACTTTACTACTACTAAACTGAGAAAAATCCTAATTTTAAGGCTTTCGGTATTCACAGAAGGCATTTAGGAGTCCTAAAGTTAGGAGTCCTAACTTTACTACTACTAAATTGAGAAAAATCCTAATTTTAAGACTTTCGGTATTCACAGAAGGCATTTAGGAGCCCTAAAGTTAGGACTCCTAACTTCTGTGAATACCGAAATGAGTAAGTGTCTTCTGTGAATACCAAAATGGTAGTAAGTTTAGGATTTTGTCTTAAGTTAGTTCAGTGAATCGGGCCCATGGTCTTTAAAATATCACTCATAATTACACTGCAGTTATGAAACTGTCACACATGGCAATCTGAAACCTTGGCAGCTATGGAGCACACATCGGGCTTTAGATTTGCTACAATTCTTTTCCTAATAGTGCGTGGCTGCGGGGCTGATTGTGGGTCTTTGAGATAGTTTACATGTTAATTTCAGCGCCGTCATGCGCTGCAATTAAGATGAATCCTATCTCAAAGGCCCACAATCAGCCCCGCAGCCACGCACGATTAGGAAAAGGAATGCAGCAACTCTAAAGCACGACATGTGCTTCCAGATGATTCTGAAATACACGTCCTGCTTTCGATTTGCTGCATTCCTTTTCCTAATAGAGCGTGGCTGCTGGGCAAATTGTGGGCCTTTGTAAATGTATTCATGTTAATTGCAGCGCATGATGGTGCTGCGACCAAATACTTTCACAAAGGCCCACAATCTGCCCGCACCATGCACTAATAAGAAAAGAAATGCAGCAAGTGCAGGAGCCACTTACTGGTGAACACGAGCCCTCGCTAACCCCATAAGCCTTAAGGGAGACACTTACCTGCCACTCCCTCGTGTTTTCCTCTTCACCGTTGTCCCTTCCTCTGCCTCCCACAATGAGAAAATTACAGTTTTTCGCACCACTTGCATTTTAAAAGTGGTGTGAACGGTCTTGCGGGATTTGCTGTGTGTGCACGCTACATACAGGACACTGCACGCTCGGGGTGACTTTGGTACACACTTGCGCACCTTACAGGGAACAGTGGTGGTGTCTGTTTCTCAGTTAGTTGTTTCTTGCAGCAACGTTCTGTTTCCCTCTCCACATAGGAATATAGATAGTTCATTGTGGCCGTCCAATCCAACCCTGAAAACAGATTTCAATAAGCTAAGCAGACTCAAGGCACTATTGTTTCAACAAGAATTGGCTCTCACTTCAGACCTTCGAATTGCAGGTGGCGAGAACCTCTAGTGAAATACAATCATTACTGAATACAAATCTCCCCCTGTATTTCAGGGAATTGATACATCAAAAATGTAATGCGTCTGATACCACGGACCAGGCAAACATTTTTAAACTTGTGGGCTCCGGCCTCATGACTTCTTTTCAAACTATTTTCAGAGTAATTCCAGCTTTTATACATTCTATTTTTTCCAGCTTATTTGGTGGGCTTCCGCTGCGGGTTCTCCTTGGATGGTTCTATCTACAACTGGATGCGAGGAGCATGTTTGTTCCTTTGACCTGATCAATTGGATGGAAGTTATTTCCAAATGGAAGGCTCGGATATCTTACTGGAATTCATCTTCTTCCATTTGGCATCCTACATCTTTGGTCCCGGCAATACGCTGTAATTGGTTATATTTTTGTGCACAAAAGTTCCTTCGCATTAGGCCCTACAATGTTTTAGACATTCTTGACCTGCAATGGCTTACGCACTTTGGTTCTGCTTATCATCTGATTTTTGTCGTCATTCAGTGCTCTATCCTGACCTAGGGGAGGGTGTCACATGTCCCGTGCAGGCCTATTGACATGTTCCCTATGTTATCATGAGCACATTGCAGCCTGCCCTCTGCTTTGTGCTCGTTACTCCACAGGTAATGAGACAGAATATCAAGGAAAGAAATTCGAACTACAATAATTTCGAGTGACAAATATGGAATGGAAATATCGAGTTCAAGAATATCGTTGTCCAGAATATCGATTTGAAGGTAAGTAATATTGATTTTAAAAATATAGAAGTCATTAGTATTGTTTGTAAAAATCTAGGTGTTTAAAATTGTTATTTTGTTTTGTATATTTTTAAAATATATATGACATTATTTTTTTGTTTAATTATTGTTTATGTTTCTTACTATATTAGTTAAATTGTTAGTAGTTATGTTTAATTATTGTTTATGTTGCTTACTATATTAGTTACATTGTTAGTAGTTATGAAATTTATTTTAATGATATTTTATTTGTTTTAGTTTTGTAGTGGGTTGTAGGTTTATAGGGGTAGAGAGTGGGAAGTAATTTAATTATTACAAATTAATGATTATTTTTTAATTAATATTATTTTGTGCTTTTTCGTTCTGTAGTGGGTTGTAGATTTATAGGGGTATAGGGTGGGAAGTAATTTAATCATAATAAACTAATGATTATTATTTAATTAATATTATTTTTTTAATTGATATTTAATTGTGATAATTGTGTTATTAATTTTTTTATGTAAATATTTTTTGCGTGTTGTGGCATTTATAGGGGTAAAGGGTGGGAAGTAATTGATTGTTCATTTATTAAGAAATAGTTGGTAATTCATACTAACTAATTAATAATTAATCATGGTAATTGTGTGATTAATTTTTTAGGTGTGGGTTATGTGATTATAGGGGTAAAGGGTGGAAAGTAATTCTTTTTAAATTCATTAATAATTAATTTTTAACTAATAATTAATTAATTGATAATTAATTATGTTAATTGTGTAATTCATTTTTTTGGTGTGGGTTGTGGAGTTTAAAGGGTGGAATGCAATTTATTTTTAATGAATTAATAATTTGTTTTTAATTAATTGATAATTAATTATGTAAATTGTGTAATTGATTTTTTTAGGTATGGGTTGTTGGTTTATAGGGGTAAAGGGTGAGAAGTAAATTATTTTGAATATAGATTTTCATAAATAATATTTGTTTAATTGATAAAAAATGTTAATTTAGACGTGGGTTGTAGGTTTTTGTAGGGATACGGGGTGGGAAGAAAAATAATTTTACATATTTAATATTAAATATATTGCTGTTTTATATTCAACATACTTTGAATGTATTTTCTGTTTATTAAATTATTTTAAGTTTTTTAAAGATATTTTACTTGTTTTTAATGTTGCACTGACTGGAGTGGGAGTAGTACATTTTACCACTCCACAATCCAACACTTTCCCTACTGTTGCACAGACTGGAGTGGGAATAGTAAGGGGACGATTCCGATACAGGTCGGAAAGCACTCCGACCGAGCCGGATCCGGAGTGTTTTCCGACCGAGCCGGAGTCCTGCAGTCTGACCGAGGGAGTACGATGCGGCCGTATGCTGTCGGACTCGGTTCGGTCGGACTCCCATAGAAGTCAATGGGAGCCAGTCGTACGACGCGTACATGGGCTCCCATTCAATCAATCAATCACATAATTTGTAAAGCGCACTACATACCCGGGAGGGGTGCAAGGCGCTGGGGGGATGGGGGGGGGGGTGTTGCTGTTACTAGTCGAAGAGCCAGGTCTTGAGTTGTCTCCTGAAGGTCAGCGTTTTTTCAGTTTGTCACAGGTAGAGGGGGAGGGTGTTCCAGGTCTTGGCGGCGCGATGGGAGAAGGATCTGCCTCCGGAAGTAGTTCTCCGGATGCGTGGGACCGTGGCCAGGGCGTGGTCAGCGGTGCGGAGTTTCCTGTTGGGTACGTAGAAGGAGAGTCGACTGTTGAAAGAGGCTGGGCCGGTTTTGTGGAGTGCCTTGTGTGCATGGATCAGGAGTTTGAAGGAGATTCTTTTGTCGACGGGGAGCCAGTGCAGGTTCCTCAGGTGGGGGGTGATGTGGTCGCGGCGCGGGACATCGAGGATCAGGTGTGCAGAGGCATTCTGGATTCTCTGTAGTCTGCTGATGAGCTTGGACGAGGTTCCGGCGTAGAGGGTGTTTCCGTAGTCGAGTCTGCTGCTGACTAAGGCCTGGGTGACTATTTTCCTCGTGTTTGTCGGGATCCATCTGTAGATCTTGCGGAGCATGCGGAGGGTGTTGAAACAGGTGGAGGAGACTGCGTTGACTTGTTTGGTCATGGAAAGTTTCGAGTCGAGGATGACTCCCAGGTTGCGTGCGTGGTCGGTGGGGGCCAGGGGGGACCCCAGTGATGTGGGCCACCAAGAGTCGTCCCATGCGGAGGGGTTGGACCCGAGGATGAGGATTTCCGTCTTGTCTGTGTTCAGTTTGAGGCGGCGGAATGGGTACGTCGCGTCGCGGACAAGTGCGCCCCCTACAGTGAGTACGCGTCGGTGCCATCCGCACCGTACATGCCTGTGTTGGTGAGACCCATAGGTCTCCCCCTGTGTCCAAGTTGTAGGGCTGCGGGTGTTAGGGTGTCCGACGCGGACACCTTTTTTGTGACTGTCACTTCTGCCATTGTGTGCAGGTGTGACAGACATGCAATGTTGTTTACAGTGGGTCCCAGGGGGGGGAAAGGCTTATGTCTCTCATGCTGAGCATGATGTAGTTCAAGTGTGCACTCCTCACTTGCATTGTGCTTACTGTGGCATTCACTGCATAGTGCATGACACATTCAGCCTGGCAAATCCTTTGTTCCCTATTTTGTCTCTTGTCCTGAGGTGATTCAGTGGTCCCCCCGGTGTGACAGGTGACTGTACCCACAGATGTGTGTGAGTTGAGTGGAGCTGTGGTGAGAGTGTCCAAGTGATGTGTACGCCCCATGGACATTGATGTGTGTGAATGTTTCTTGTCATGTGGGTGAGTGTGTATGTGAAGTGTTGCACCACAGCTGCATGGAGGAGGCAACAGCTCTAACCATCTGATGTGAGAAGTAAGCCGTGCTGTGTGTCTGACTTGATGAGGTAGCCCGACACCTGTGACACCCCACAGGCAAGTGGCACATGTGCAGAGTGATGTATGTATCCGCTGTTGCCAATGGTGATTGTTCTGTGCCTGTGTGTGTCTGTGTACTCTGCTGAGGTTGCGTCAGTGGCCTAGGGCACGTAACTGCTTAGAGGTGCTGTCCATCAGCCTGGTGTTGCATGTGATGCACAGTGTGTGCCATGATCAAGGAGTGTGTGGCACCCCTCCTGCCGCCTGTGTACTTTCAATGGCATGTAGTTGTTGGACTTGGCCCTTCTGGCAGGTTCACCCCTAAACTTTTTGCTTTTACTGGTGACCTGGTGGTAGTGATTTTTGGTTTCTGCGCACTTTCCCTGTGTCCCAGAGTAAAGTGCGTTCGCACTCTGAGTGCATGTGGTGAGATAGGCCTGCCCTCCCATAGGAACGCATGGGGAATGTATGTACCCCTGGTAGTTCCTGATGCGTGGGGTGTACAGGGTCGAGTCTGGTATGTGCAGACTCGTGTGATTAAATGCTGCGTGATGATGTGTGCGGTGTCCATGTACCTAGTGTGGAAGTGCCACTTCTAGACGCTGGCATAAATGTGCAGTGACTGCCTGTCGCGTGATTGGCTAGCTGAGGTCATGTGTTGGGCTAGGGAATCCCCAGAGTCAGGAGGAGTCACCCAGTGGTGAATAGGGAGATCAGCAGCCAGATGGGTGGGAGGAGTACACCTGAGACCTGAATAGGGCTGGGCTTTCCTCACACAATGCTGGCTCCGCCCCCTGTGGTGCGACTGATGACCCTGGCCTGCTCTCTGAATAGGGAGAGGGGCTGAGCAAAACAAAGTGCTCAGGAACCAGTTGTAACTGGTTCGCCCTTCCCTGCACCTTGAGACAAAGGTGAACCTGTGTATAAAATGGGGCTGTGACCCCAAGTAAAATGTTCTCTTCCAGGATCCTGCCTGAGGGGGGCTGCTGCTGTTGCTGGACCAGAGGACCACCACTTGGACTACCTCCCTGCCTGGAGGCCCAGGGCCCGATTCACAGAACTAACTTAAGACAAAATCATAAACTTACTACCATTTTGGTATTCACAGAAAGCACTTACTCGTGTTGGTATTCACAGAAGGCACTTACTCATTTCGGTATTCACAGAAGTTAGGAGTCCTAACTTTAGGACTCCTAAATGCCTTCTGTGAATACCAAAAGTCTTAAAATTAGGATTTTTCTCAGTTTAGTAGTAGTATAGTTAGGACTCCTAACTTTAGGACTCCTAACTTCTGTGAATACCGAAATGAGTAAGTGCCTTCTGTGAATACCAAAATGAGTAAGTGCCTTCTGTGAATACAAAAATGGTAGTAAGTTTAGGATTTTTTCTTAAGTTAGTTCTGTGAATCGGGCCCCCAGTGAGCTGGCTCTGGGTCCAGCCTTGCCCCCCCCTGCCTTGCTGCATACAGGGGAGAACTTTGCTGGACTTCTGTATTCTCCCCTAGGGCGCCTGGAGGTGCTTTTGTTTGACTTATAGCCCTAGGAGCGCTGTGTTTGGGACCCCAGCGTCGAGGAGCGCTGTACTTGGTGCTTTGCTGAAACCTCCAGCGCCTTTGGCGCAGAGAGCGCTTTTCACCTTTACCCTTAGCGCCAGGAGCGCTTTATTTCTGATAGCGAGTGCCCACCTCGATTCATTGTCTTTTCGAAAGAGCCGGTGCCCACCCGGCATTTGCCCGCAAATCATCCCTCCGGCGCCCGACCAGGAAGTCAGGCAGGCCGGGGGCGGGCTTCCGGGACAACCAGAGCCGAAAGTAGGAGGGCGGGAGCCTACCCCGCGCTCCTGTAGCCGGAAGAGCAGCGCCGCCTCCCCCGACCCAGGCGGGAGCCCACCCCGCACTGGGACGTGCAGACCTGTGGGTCAGGAGCCGGTAGGCTCCGCATTCGAGTCCCGAGTCCCAGGAGGGGGCCCGGGTGAAGAAAGAGCGTCATTGGTGGAAGCGGACGGGAGCTTCCCAGAGAGCGGAAGAAAGAGAAGAGGCGCCGTGACTGCCCCCCAGCCCCGCCGCGAAGAAGTGCCCCCGAAGCCGACGGGTGTTCTCGGTGAGTGGGGGCCATTTCATACCTGGGGGCTCCACGTCGTGCTATCTGAGCGGCCCCACACCTGACAGCGGGCCGCTCCGACGTCGGGCATTCTTTCTTTAAGAGCCGAGAGGCTCCAACGTAGGGCCGCATTGTTGTGTGAAGAGCGCGAGTGGCACCCCAACATACGGGGGCATTTCTTTCATGTTAAGAGTGGCCCCAGAAGGCAGCGGGCCGCTCCAACCCCGGGCCCACACTGTTTAAAGAGCCCAGAGAGGCTCCAACGAGGCCCCATCATTTGTGTAGAGCCCAGCGAGGCTCCAAGGGGCCAGTCCTTTGTTTAGAGCCCAGAGGGGCTCAGGGGACAGTCAGTTGGCCAGAGCCTGCAAGGCTCCAGCGTTGGCCCCCTCATTGTCCTACAGCTGCCCAGCACTTCGTGGGCAGCTGCTCCGTTTAGGCCCCTGACATTGGGACACAGGGCGTCCTAGCCCCCTACGAGGCCAGTTGGCCTAGGGACTGCACAGGTGGTGGCTAATGTGAGTTTTGCGCTATTGTTCCTAGTCTACACCTCTGAATGTGTTGTGATGCATCATGTGTAATGTTCTTCTACCCCTACAGGTATTGTGATACTTAGGTGGTTGTTTTTCTCCTAGTACAGGTGGTGCTAGTGAGGTCCTGGTTCCCTGCGCAATATTTTCCTAAGGTGGTTAGGGTTGCATAGGTGGTACTTACCTGTTACCAGTAGTTACTGGTTGTGTACTGCATGTGTTTTTTTGCGCTACAGTAATTTGATATCCTATGTTCTAAGTGCTAAGTTCTAAAAGTGCTAATTCCTGACAGTGGTCCATGTGGCCCTGTCCCCTGTACATATAATCCCTTGTAAAATTCTGCCCAGTGCCAGTTGGCACAGTGTAAATTGTGTGAATATTATCTAATGTGTTTGGTATAATACAAAGGCTATTTTTTTATAATACCTTGTGTGGAGTTTCTTTTGTGGTGGGCCTTGGGTGTTGTTGCTTTACACATCGCCTCCGGGATAAGCCTGACTGCTCGTGCCAAGCTACCAAGGGGGTGAGCAGGGGTTATCTTTGGCGTGTAACTCCCCAGCCCTGACTAGAGTGGTGGTTTCTGCCTGGCTTTGGCGCAAGCCCTAGCCAACCAGAAATCCCATTTCTAACAGTAGTGCATTGGTGATTCCACAGAGGCCAATGGACATATGAGAAATAATAAATTCATTGGCAGCATCCGATGCCCTGTCCAACATGTCAAAGATGTTCAAATGTGTGTCTCTGTGACATGGAGCATGTGTAGTGATGTTGTCTCACTTTGTCATCCTCACAGGTAACTGCCTACGAGAAGGGGGTAATCTGGAAGAGGATCGTCAGGGCCGTGAGGACGGCGGGGGATCGCAGGCGGCGCCTGCCCCAAATCCGGAAACGCTGGCAGGACATCCGGTGCTGGACCCGGTGGATCGCCCGGGTCCAGCTGAAACTATCACCTCCACGCAAACACGGCGGGCGCCGACGCATGACCCCCCCACATGCAGCGTGTCCTGGCCGTGGTCTTCCCTGACCTGGATAGGCGGTTCCAGGAGTTACAGCAGCAAAGAGGGGGTAGGTACATGTGTGTTTGTTGTGTTGTGTGTCACCAGCCTTTCGAAGTGCTCTGTCGCCTGGATACACTGCCAGGGTTCATATTTGCAGTGCATATTTTGTTCCCCAAAGTCAACCGGTGCTCTTATTCATCCCTTCCCCTCCTTGACATGTGTACCCTGGTCTGTGTGTAATCACTATTGCACATGGTCATCTAGGCTGCCAGTTAATCCAAGTGCACATTGCTTTCTGCATCATGTGGGAGGGTGGTCTGTGACATGTGTTGGTACCTTGCATGTGCCCTGTCCTGTTCACTCTGTTGGGGGTCCATATTTGTTGGCACTGATGATGAGTCTCAACATGGGAGTGTGAGGTTTCAAATGAACACACTTGCAGCATGCATGACCAATGTTGTGGCCTCAGACATGATGTGCATGAGTGGGAGATATGGATAGTGCCAGGACGGTTGCTCATGTTACAGTCAGATCATTCCAGGTACAAGGAGCAGTGTGCCCACTACAGTACCCTGAGACACCCTTGCCTCGTAATCAGGTGTGTCATCCAACACTGTGTCCATTCTCAGTGTGTTCAGCATAGGTTGGCCTCTGTAGCATTGTTCCCTGGCCTCATTTGTATTTATCCAAAGTGTGCTACATGTGTCCACTGGACAGGGAGACCCCATTTGGCTTGTGCTTACTCACACTGGGCAGTGCCTGTGTGGCTATTCACAACTATCTGTTGATGGTTGTTTGTCACATATATGTGTTGGCAGCCTCACGAGGTGATGTTGAGTAACTTTTGGGAAAATTAGAGCAAAGTTTAGAAAACACTGATTAAGAGGTGTCAGTTCTTGATCTGTCTCAATCACATTGTCTCAGGCATGGGGGGTTTGTGCGGGCGAGGCCTACATGGACAAACCTTATACCTCCTTGCCAGCTCTGACCTGTGTGTAATAATTGTCTTGACAGAGACTCAACGTGCAGTGACCCAGTCATGTTGTGCGGTGTTTAATGTTTGTGCATTGCACCATGTGTCAATAGTTTAAATACATGATTCCTGGTCATACATTTTTGGCACCAGTGTGTGGTCCAGATGCTACGTAGTTTTGTCTTTGTGTGCTGACATCTGTGTGGACATTCTGGCTTACCATGAGGGTGTCTGCTCAGTGCAGGTGTGCCTTTTTACGAACCAATTGCAGGCACCACAGCTTTTGCATTATCCTGGGTTTGGACATGTGTGCCACTCCACATGACAGGCAGTGGGTCAGATGTGTTGCCAACTGTGTCATCAGGGAATGGATGGCCATGTGACAACTGGCAGAATTAAAGTTGTTAGTCAAAAGAGTCTTGTACCTTGGCACTCACTACACTTGTCAACATGTCTTCCAGTTTTCAATGCTTTAGTTTGATGTTTTTGTGTGAAGAACAATAATGTGCCTGCATGACAGATGTCTCCCAAGGAAGTGCACAACAAACCACCTTGACACTTTCATGGAACACGCTGGCACTTTTTAAAAGAAGCCACTGTTCTCATCAGACTGTTTAGCTGATTATACATATACTTGTTCCCAGAGTGTTGTGGAATTTGCTTGGTTGTTGGTGATACCAACTTACGAGTGTCAAGTCATCAGGACCTCTGTGGGCCCATGTATATGTACTTTATGCAACACCATTTCTTTTGGACAGTGGGTCCTGTGGATAAGGCTGCCAGCTTCTTCAATGACTGGGTAAATGTAGTTTGGTGTGCACCTCCTTTGGAGACATCTTTTATACAGGCACATGTGTGTTCTGTTCACAAAATGGAACATTCCCACATTATTGACATGTCGATTGTGTGAAGTATTGTTATTCCCAAGGGACTAAAGTTTTTGGGGTTACTGTTTGAAATTACTTACAAGGCTCTGAGTGTGGGGACACCTTTAGTATTGAGGTGTGTTAGTTTGCCTTGGGTGCACCACTCCTGTTTCTTTTAGGGTACACAAGAGGTGGCATGACTTCATTGTATTGCTGTGCTCACCTGTTCCCAATCACTAGCTTCTCAGTATATTTCTCAGTCTAGTTTTGGGCTGGTGTGTCCTATTTTTCCTTGTGTCATGGTGGGTCTACCAACTGGGCAGTACAGGGCTTACATATGTGCGGAGTAATCTAGCTGTTACTCATTAAGTATTGCCTGATATGCACTGTGACCTATTGTTTTGGTACTCATGTGTCAGATGTATACAGGTGACTGATGTTTTTTCTGTATCTTCACCTTGCCCACAGCATCATCAACGGTAACCAAGGGAGACACCAGCACGGACCTTGAGGAGGGACCCAGCACCAGTGGCACCAGTGCTGGCGACTCATCGGGAGCCAGTGGCACGGAGGGCGAGGGAAGTCAGTCAGAGGACCTGTCTGGTGGCGATTCCAACTACGACACAGACGGGTCCGAGGCTGACCTCATCGAGGGGGCGGAGGCTGCCACTACACCTTGCAGCAGCCCAACATCTGGTCCCGCCTCTTCCTTTCCCATCACCGCCCTCCCTGTTGCTCCGGTCCCTTCTGTCCGTGCTGACCACCACCATGTCTCCTTTGGTCCAGGCACTGCACCCCCTGCCCCTGTCACCCCTGCTGCCCTCAGTGCTGAGTCTGTGGACATACAGCGGCAGTTGCAGGTTGGCCAGGCATCGATGCTGAATGTCCTCCATGGCCACACCAGACTACTGACACAGATGGTGTCGTATATGGAGGGCATGTCATCAGCGATGTCTGAGCAACGCCGGTTTCTGCAGTCCATGGACTCTTCACTGACGGTAGCAGTGTCTCTCCTGCAGCGCTTCGTCCCCCCCCTACCCCAGCCCCATCCACAATTCCCTCTCCCATACCTGTCCCACGCACACACAGACCTTTCCACGCACGCACCACAATAGACACATCCAGCACACCACCAAGAAAGGGCAAGCGCACACATCCTGACACGCACACTCAGGGGGAGATAGGCACACCCACTGGGTCTGGGGCACAAAGCCATACATGCAGCCACAGTCTGAGTACGCATGCCTCACAACCCAGTCCCTCCACCAGCACTCCCCTTGGCTTCCCTGCCCCCACTGTGTCACCAGCGGTCAAGGAAGTCCCCGGGCAGGGGAGTTGAGTCCACCCCCATGTCCACCCCCTCCCCCAGGAGCGCTGAAACCCATCCCTGCGCCCCCCCCCCCCTCCATTGTCCCTGGGGTTTCTTCCGGGGCAGGGCTTACTCTGTCCGCCCTTGCAGAAGTGTGCAGCGCAGAGCTAACCACCACCTTTGGCGCTGCTCCACCCCCTGTGCCCCAGTGTCCCCCCCAAGGACTCATATGATGGACTGGCCATTGGCCTTTGTATATAGTCTTATTACTTGCTTTTGTTTAATGCTGAATAAAGCATTTTATTTTTCATTTGAAGACTATTGCATTTCAGGTATTGATGTTGGTGCTGAGGCTCCAGGATTTGGGGTTGTGGTAATGTTCAAGTCTGTTGGTGATGAGGTTGACCATGGTATCTGCGTGCCATCACAAGGTCTCTGCCAAGTATCATTTGTAGTGTGTGCTATGATGGTTTTGAGACATTGTCCCAAGGAGTGTTCCTTCCTCTGTGGCACCTCACATCTTCCCTGCAAAGAGTTGCCCAATTGTTGTGCTGACCTGTGTCTACATTTCCTTTGTTGGTGACGAATCCCTTCAACTATGGCCATGCCTGCTCAACAATGTCTCCGGCTGCATCGTCTGTGCCATCCTTGCTAGTCACTGTACTTGTTTATTGAGTATGTTGAAATGCCTTCATGTGGAAATCCTCCCTTTTCAGCACTATGCATGTGTGTAATCCAGGCCTAGCACAGATCTGGTACTTGTTCTGCTGGGTATTTGGGTATGTGACTCACAATTGTGGGCATTGTATCTGTGGAAACTCCACCCTATTCCTTCCATGAGAGACGACATCTTGGTGGCTGGCCCAGCACCTGAACATTCCTATCATTCCTGGGATGTGCATGACAATTTGTGTTTCCTTTAGCTCTCTTACTTTAGTAGGCAGTGACATGACTATTCAGTCTTGTGGCACCCACCCCTCATATGTCTGGGCACTGCTGGGAGTCCTGTGCACCCACCCCTCATATGCCTGGGCACTGCTGGGAGTCCTCTGCACCCACCCCTCAAATTGCAGGCCACTGCTGGGAGTCATATACACCCACCCATATATGTCTGTCCACTGCTGGATGTCCTCTGCACCCACCCCTCATATGTCTGGGCACGGCTGGGAGTCCTCTGCACCCACCCCTCATATGTCTGGGCACTGCTGGGAGTCCTCTGTACCCACTCCTCATATGTCTGGGCACTGCTGGGAGTCCTGTGCACCCACTCCTCATATGTCTGGGCACTGCTGGGAGTCCTGTGCACCCACCCCTCATATGTCTGGGCACTGCTGGGAGTCCTGTGCACCCACCCCTCATATGTCTGGGCACTGCTGGGAGTCCTCTGCACCCACCCCTCATGTTGCACGATCGTTAAAACAAACATTTTAAACTTTCGTCGTGTCTCTGTCAGAACTTATTGTGGACTTGTACGAGTGTGAGAGCGAAAGGGTGTGTCCTGTAACCACGATTCCTGAGAGGGTCGGGAGTGTTGTGTCCTGGGGTGTCTAATCACATGCTCCTTTGTGAGTGAGTAGGAGGGCAAGTGAGACAGTATAGCTAGTCGGTCCAGGGCTCATGGGTACTCAGGTGGTAGGATGTCTCAGTCCCTGCCTACTAAGGTTCCATAATCCCAAGCATAGTTCTGTGACTCCGCAGAATCCCTGCAACAACTGATGGCATGATTTTGCTTCTGATTTTTATAGTTTGGAACAGTTCAGAATGGGAACCACTCAGGGAGACCGGAAGAAACTACACAACATGGGTAGCTAGAGGCTTCGCTCCCAAAAGCAGCCGGCTTATTCTGTATATTGCTCACACTGGGACCATGCTGGGGATCTCCTCATGGACAGTGTCTCCTCCTGCAAGACCAGGCACTCTCTTTCTCTCTCACAGCAGGCAGGTACACTTTGGGTTCTAAGACAACCCTTGCACCTCCAGCAAGAAGTGCAGATCTCGGGTGACATCACTTAATCTCTGGTAGACTGTCTGTCATGCAGACACCAGCACTGGTCACACGGCAGTCCTTGGAGTAGTCTGCAGAGCACTCCCTTCCTTGGTTAAGAAGAACTTGGAGCTAAGTGGACTGTTTCGGTCCCACTTTTATACTCATCTTTCAGACAAAGGTTGTGGATCCACTGCTTAAGCCTTTGGAACTGGTTTGAGTTGGATCCATTTTAAATGCAATTTTCTGGCTGCTTCGAACTCTCAGCCTTTGTGTAAGGTGATGGCTCTCACAAAAAGTAGCACTGATGCTGGTTCCAAGCAGTAACGTCTAAAAAAAAAAGGGCACAATGAAGCGTGAGGTTTTTGCACCTGGGTGCTCTTATCTGGCTTCTGGTCATCAGGGACAGACAAATGGCCAGGCCTTGTACAGAACCTTCTTCATCTTGAACAACAGAAACGGCAGTCCCACTTCTCACTACTACCATCTATGAAATTGCAGTGCTCAGCAAGAACTAATCAGCAGCCCTTTGCGAACAAGGCCCTCATTGAATTTCTACGGGTAGTCCTGCCTCCATCACTTCAGTGTCTGGGTCTCTACCCTTCAGTCACAGAAAGGCAGAAAACACACTTCCACTGTGTGGTGCAGATATACCCACCCTCCATTATTTTAATCTAGGGGCTCTCCAAAATAGATAACACTGCTCCCCATGCTCAGATTATTACCACACAAGGTGTCCTACTACCACACATGTGCTACATATTTACTGCAAGTATACACATTCAAAACACACATGGATTACAGGGGCAATGGTCTGAGGTTCACACTAAAGTGGAACTTCACACAAGTGTGGTCAGTGGAACCAGTGCTATTATGACAGAGAAAAAAGGTCTGATCATAACTAAGGATTCAGAAAAACTCAGTACACTGGTACCATCACTGTAGGAAATTACCATAGTTTGTGTGTGGTACCTCCACATTTTTGCCCTATCAGTTTTTGCTGTCTGTACAACTTCACTTCACTCCTGCTAACCAGTAGTGCAGAGCCTGTCCTCCTACTTTCAACATGATTGAACTAGGCATACCCTAATTGACATATTTAACTTACTTTCAAGTATTTAGTATATTTTACTAAGTATACCCTGGGCTTGTAAGTTAAATACCACTAGTGGAATGCAGCACCTATTATGCCAATCACTACAGTGGCATTGTTAAACATGGCTTCCGGCCTACTACTGTAGTCTAACCGGAGCTCTTTTAAAACTGCAAATCAACCTTCCAAAATATGCCCTTTTGGCAGGTTTAAACCTTTCTTATAAATATTAAGTCGCCCCCTAGAGGGGCCCTATAGTCAAAAAGACAGGGTGCATGATACTTAATAGTAAAACATGTATACATTTAAGGTTAAATACGTCCTTACAGTGACTATTACCTAAAAGCTAGTTTCACTGAAGCACAGCTAATTGTTCCATAGAGAAACACTTGGAAGCAATATTAAATGTATTATTAATGCTATTTGTGGTTAGGAAATAGTTAGAAATGTCATTCTTTGGGGGGCGTGGCTTGGACGCCGAACAAGATGGCCGCCTGAGACCGGAGCTCTCCCGCGCCGCGGCGGACTTTTCATCTCTTCGCCGCTATCCGCGACCATTTCGGCTGATTTCTTGTGGCTCCTGTAAGCGGATGACTTCGTGCTGAAGATGTGACTGCCAGACTTCGTTTTCCTGCAGTTTTTCGCCCATTCATGCTTCTCGATGTAAGTCCCTCAGCGCGACCGCCATTTTGAAATATGCGCGATGTGTGCGCGACGCTGAGGTGACTGCAGACATGCTCTTCCTGTTCTCCCTCCAGACACTGGACTTTATTTCTTAGCAACTAAGGACCTCTCCTTTGTGTTTTGCGCCCTGCCAGTGCGCTATGTTTGCAAATTACTCCTCATATCGACGCTGCTTCCTGAGTGACCCCTGCCTCCATGTTCCCCTCGCAGGCTATCACATGCGCTGTGCTCTTTCTTGATAACTTACCTCAGTCTCAAGGCGTAAGACTTATACCATCCTCATTGCGTCTTCGTGCTGGATTTTTGTTGCAATTTTGTCACCAAGTCTTAGTGCACATGGCTTTCGTGCCCACTGGTGATCTCCTTGTTACTACTGGAAACACTCTTTAACTCCTGTTTACATTACCTCTGGGTCCGGGGTTTCTTCATGATTTTTGCTGGTGTCCTTCACTGCTCCTGCTGACCGCTGGGTCTTTCCGACTGGACATATTGACATTCTTTGCTTTTTGAGTGCGGGACGTTGTGTTGGATTGCCTCTTTGCCTCCCTGTCACTGGCACGTTCAGGCTTCTATGGGCAAGCTACGCAACCCAAAGTTTGTCTTTGTGCCCTCGAAGACTCCACCTTCCTCCGCCTCTTCCTCAACGGCAGGTCATTCTTCTCATCCTCCTCCCACAGATCAAATGGCGACAATATCCTCCATCCGTTCTTCTCCATCACAACCTACTTCCAACAAGTCTTCTCCTTCTGCCTCCTTACCTAAACGCCTGAAGCAGGACTCCTCTCCTCCTCCATCTGAGTCATCTCCATCCCCTATATCTATGGAGCTGATACTTGAGGAGATTCGCGCTTTGCGCCCGTTTGTGGAGGAGACTAATACTAAGATGCAGCTTTTTGAGGCTAAATGGTCAACTATGGAGGCTCGTGTTTCTTCTGTGGAGCAGCAGGTTACAGAGATTCAGTCAAACTCTCAACGCATCTCCTCTCTGGAAAAGTCTCTTCTCGCCCTTCAACAGCACACTGAAGATTTGGAAAACAGGAACAGGAGGAACAACCTACGCGTTTATGGCCTGCCGGAATCCTTGGAAGGAGATGATCCTGCTACGTTTTTCTCCTCTTTCCTTCTGAAACTCCTGGACCTTCCCGCTACTACCTCTCTCAGTATCCAACGAGCCCATAGACTTGGCCCTCGCTCCTCCTCCTCAACCAAACCGCGAGGGGTCATCATCCTCTTCCTCAAGTTTACTAATCTCCATCTGGTCCTCTCTACAGCTCGAGCGAAGCGCCAAGTGTCCTGGATGGGTCAGAGATTTTTTCTCTCTCAAGATGTCTCTAATGTCACTGCTGCCAGAAGAAAGGAATTCTTGTCTCTTCGTGCTCCTCTGCGCTCTATTGGAGCTAGATATGGTCTCTTTCACCCCTGTACTTTCAAAGTAACTCATCAAAACAACACCTGGACTTTCCAAGATCCAGCTGAACTCAAGAATTTTATTCACATTCAGACCAATCCTGGCATGGATACATCCAATCCTACTACTGGTTGATTATTTATCTGTTTTGTTTCTCTCCTTGCAGGTTTTTGCTGATATATTCTCTCCTTGGTTTGATTTTTCTCCTGCTTGATGTGATTATATAGTGGTTGTTGTTTGGGTTTTCTGTTTTACATATAATGTCTGCTTTTGTGCTGTTTATCTTGACATGACTTTTGTATAACACGTTTCTTTTTCCCTCCCTTAGATTTTCGATAAGCCCTTCTGTATTCCTCTCCGTCTCATACGACTCGTCTTTCTCATATTCCGTCCTGGTGCGGTGTGTTGCTCTCTGGCTTAGGAGGCCGTTCTTGTCGAATCCTCCCATACCCCATCGTCATCTTGTCATCTCCCTTCCCCCTTCAGGTATGTTTTCCTCAGTCATCCGTTTTGGATATGTACTGTCTCTTCTTCTATTTCTTTTTTCTTCCCTCTTTCCCTCCTTCCTTTTTCTTTGCTCTTCTCTTACTGTATCTCCTGACTTTCTTTTGTCTTGCTCTTTTCTCTCATTCATTTGTTGTTGTCCTTTATGGCGTTCTTGTTTTTATGCCTTTTCTGTGTTCCTTGCACATTTTATTGTTTTTTAATTCAAAGTTATTTCATGGAATGTGAAAGGCTTCGTTAACCCTATTAAACGACAGAGAGTGCTTTCCCATCTAGCCTCTTATACTCCTGATTTAGTTCTTTTACAGGAAACTCATCTCTCTGAGGCGGAGTCTCTTAAACTGAAGAGAGGCTGGGTGGGAACGGTTTTATTCTCTCCTACATCTAATAAAAAGAATGGTGTGGCCATTTTGTGTCACAAGAAACTCAAATGTAAAGTTCTTTCTCAAGAGAATGATACTGATGGCCGTTGGGTCTTAGTTAAGCTGTTAATTAATTCTGTATCCTTGACTGTTTTTAATGTTTATGGTCCTACTCATCCCGATTGTAATTTTTGGCCTCTAATAACTTCTAAATGTTTTCAATACAGTGATTCCGGGTTCATTTTGGAGGGGGGTTGTAATCAAATTGTTGACCCGTTTCTTGATCGCAAATCCTCTGCCCGCTTTACCCCCCACAAATCACATACGCAATTCCTTGACACTATTTCTAAATCTCACCTTCTTGACTCATGGAGACTGTCCCATCCTGACTCTCTGGACTATTCCTTCTTTTCACCTCCTCATGCCTCTTTCTCTCGGATTGACTACATCTTCCTTTCTCAGTCTCTATCTCAAAATCTTCTGTCCTCGTCTATAGAGCCGATAGTTATCTCAGACCATGCTCCCATTGTCACAGTTCTTGATCTTCTCCCTCCTCATCCCAAATCTTCTCGTTGGCGTTTCAATAACTCTCTTCTCCTGGATCCCCTCTTTTCCTCTTCTTTTCTTTCTTTTGCTACGGAATTTTTTCTACTTAATTCTGATCCCTCTTTAGCCCCTCATGTTATTTGGGACTCTTTTAAGGCTACCGCTCGCGGTTTTGTGATTGATTTTGTCTCAAAGAAAAAGAAGTGTTACCTTAAGAAACAGAAAGACCTTCTCTCTCATATTAAATCTCTGGAGCATAAATTTTACACTTCTTCTACTAAAACTGTTTTACCAGACCTTATACGCGCCAAACTCGATTTTAACAAAACCACTACTGATAATGCTTCTTCAATATTACTTCGGAGCAGTGCCCGCTACTACGGGGGTCGCAACAAATCAGGTAAACTTTTGGCCAGCTACCTTAAGTCTCGTAAGGACCGTAACTCGATTGATTCGATTTATTCCACCGATAATCTTCTCTTGCATAAGGAGCAGGATATACTCACCCAATTTCAATGTTTCTACCAATCTCTTTATACTCCTGAGTCCCCTCCCTCGGCTTCTCTTATTCAATCCTACTTAGATAAAATTCCTCCCCCCTCCACTTCTCATCTTAACTTCCCTGGTCTTGAACTTGATCTCTGTATTACCGAACTGGATAGCGCCTTAAAGTCTCTAACTAAAGGTAAATCTCCGGGTCCGGATGGTTTCTCTGTGGAATTTTATCTGCATTTTTCAGATCTTTTGCTTCCTAAACTTCTCTCCCTCTTCCAATCCTTCTTTACCTCTGGCACAGCTGCCGGTACTTTTCACGAGGCTACGATCTGCCTTATACCTAAAGAGGGTCGCGGCCCCCAATTCTGTAAAAACTACCGCCTAATATCCCTTGTTAATGTAGACTATAAATTATTTGCTAAACTTCTTGCCTTGCGCTTGGATCCTCTCCTCCCGCATCTCATTGGTAAGGAACAGTGTGGTTTTGTAAAGGGCAGGCTTACCTCGGATAATTCCCGCCTTTTCCTCAATGTTCTAAATAAAGTACCTTCTCTCAACATCTCTTTAGCCGCCATCTCGGTTGATGCTGAGAAAGCTTTTGATAGAGTAGATTGGTCCTTTCTGTTTGCCTCCTTGCGCTGGCACGGTTTTGGCCCTAATTTTATTTCTCTTGTTTCTTTACTTTATTCTGCCCCTAAGGCCTCTGTTTTAGTTAATGGTCATCTATCCCCCTATTTTCCCCTAGAGCGCGGCGTCCGTCAGGGTTGCCCTTTGTCCCCTCTACTTTTTGTTCTAGCCTTAGAGCCATTCCTTACGTCTATTAGAAATAACATATCTATTTCTGGCTTCCCTTATGACAAGACTCATTTGAAACTCTCTGCGTATGCAGATGACATTCTTTTGTTTATTTCTGACCCTGACCAATCCATTCCGGCCTTACTGCTTGAGTTTAACTCCTTTTCCCAAGTTTCTGGTTACAAGATTAACTCTGATAAAACTGAGATCCTTCCTCTTACCAAATTTTGTCTCCCTCATCAGTTTTCGACCACTGGCTTTGCATGGAATTCCTCTAAAATTAAGTACCTTGGAATTTGGTTCTCTAGCTCCATCTCTTCATCTATTCGGTTGAACATGTCTGCTGTATTATCCCGTATTGATAAGTTGTTCTCTTCTTGGTATCCTCTCTTTCTTTCATGGTGGGGTCGGCTGGATTCGATCAAAATGATGATATCTCCCATTCTTATATACATCTTTTCCATGCTCCCCATACATATCCCTGATATCTATTTCAAACGCATCGATTCCTGTCTCTCTAAGTTTCTATGGAATCATAAAAAATCGAGAGTTGCTCTGGTTGCTCTTCGTAAACCGAAATCCAATGGCGGAGTCAATTTTCCCGACTTCCGTCTCTATCATAAATCTTTTTCTCTCCGTCAGGCTTCCAATTGGCTTGTTCTCGCACCCTCCCCTCTTGCTCCTCTTTGGCTCTCTATTGAACGCTCACTCCTCTCTCCTTTCTCTCTATCTGAAATTGTACATTTCTCTGCTAAGAATTTAACCACTCCTTTACCCCTGTTCAAGCACACTTCCTCTCTTTTACATGCTCTGGTCCGTCCTGATCCGGTTTCTCATGAATCCTTTTTGGCCTCCCCTATCTGGTATAATTCGCTTATTCTCCTCAATAATCGTCCTATTTGTTGGACTGTGTGGAGATCAAAGGGTCTGATGTGGGTTAACCAACTTTTCGATGGTCTTCTTCCATGTTCTTTTCCTCGATTCCGACTTTTGTTTCAATGCCCCCAATCTTTTTTCCGCAGATTCACTGTCCTCATGGCCATCATACTTGATGTTTATTATTCACTTCCCTCGTCATCCTCTCCCGTATCTCATTCCTCACTTCTTCAGATCTTGTCTATTCTCCCTAAAGCCTCTCTTATCTATAAATTCTTCTCCTCCCCCAATCCGACCCGCCCAAAATCTAAAATTGGAACTTGCTTGGGAGCTGGATCTGGGCTGTGACTGGCCTATAGCTGTTTGGGACAAGGTTTGGACCAGGTCTTTAAGAATTTCCCGTTCCGCTTCACTAACTCAATCTATGTTCTTTCTATATCACAGACTCTATCTCTCTCCTGTTTCTATTTCTCGCTTTTCTCCTGATAAGGACTCTACCTGTTGGACCTGTTCTGCCCCTAATGCTGATCTTTTTCATCTATTTTTTCTGTGCCCTTCTGTTCTCGCACTTTGGGAACAGGTGTGGTCTTATGTCTCTCGTCTATTTTCTATCTCTATTCCATACTCTATCCCTCTTCTTTTTTTAGGTAGTATTTCTGACACTATCGATATTTCTTCTCACTCCTCTGGTCTATTAGATCTTATGTTGGCTCTGGCTTTTCAACACATTTCTTCTAACTGGAAGGATCTCTCTAAGCTCTCTATACAATGTTGGTGGAATTCTCTCTGTCATTATCATAGGCTCGATGTCCGTTTCGCCGCTGCCTCCACTCCTACCCTCAATAGAGATTTATTCTGGTTGCCTCTCACAACATATCTTGACCGCATGGCTCTGAAATCTATCTCTCCTTTATCTTCTGAGAATTTTAAACCCCCATAAGTAACTGTTTCTCTGTCCTTCTTCTTCTTCTTCTTCTTTTACCCTTCTTGTATCTTTTACATTTGCATTTTTCTTTCCTGCCTTTCAACTATTCCCTATCCTCGGCTTTCTTGCTTTTTCTATTCTACCTAGTCTTTGTATGATCTCGTTATCTATTCTTCTCCTAACGCCTCATATTTACCTCTTTCTTTCTCCTTTCCCTTCCTTCCTTTCTCCTCCTTTTTTCTCTTCTTTCCCCCTTTCTTTCCTGGTTGCCTTTAAATTTTTTACAAAATGCTTTTTAATCTTCCTTCAGGTTACTTATGTTAACACATGATGATCCACTGTTTTTTCTTTTTTTGATTCTATATGGACAATGTTCTTTATATGATCTGTATTTCGTTGTTCACTATACTTTTCTTCAATAAAGCATTTCAAACAAAAAGAAATGTCATTCTTTGAAATATGTATTAAAAGCCTAATTCATTGGTGAATTTGGTTTTAATGAACATTAAGATACGTATAAAAAGGTACCTTTTCCCTGCCTAAATCCTCAGGACACTAATTTGTATTAGCCTTTAGCTGCCGCCCTGAGAGTTCAACCCTGAATGAGGTGTGAAAACTGCTCCCAGTTCAGTGAAAAAGGCTTGGGTGTGGGGACGTGTTTCTGTTCCTCTCACAGGATGACAATTTGGGCAGTGCCTAAGAACTTAATTAACTCCAAAGAGTCCTCCCCTGTCACAGACAGGTTTCAGATGACACCTGCACAGGACCTTGGTTGTTCTCCCAGTCAGGCAGTCTCCTGTCCCAGTGGGGAGGGAGCTGCCCCCAGAACTGGTTTGAAGTGACCACAGAGGAGGGGGGTTGCTCATTTCTGTGGTTACACTTCTAGCGTGGTCAGACAGGCTCTCCACAAGGGGAGAGGGGTTTCATCATCTTGGATTTAGGCGGTGGGGGATACTATGGTATCGTTTGCAGGAACGCACACAGGAAATGCTGCAGCAGTGGGTAAGGTAACCCCTGGGAACTTTTACCCCATTTGCTAGGGAGGAGCCATGAGTCACCCACAAGCTGGTGTCAGGCATAAGGCATAAATGTGCCTCCTCCTACAAACACCACTGGACCTGAAAAAGTCAGAGAGGACTGAAACAGGTGTCTGAGCTCAGAAGGACTGGACCTGCTCTCTCTTGTACCCATGACAAAGAAGTGGATTCCAAGGGTCATAAGCGTAACTTCCTGTTCAAGTTCCAGGGAAACAACAGGCTACATGAGGCCGTTCCTCCAGCTGTCCAGCCGAGCAGGCCTAACTGGACCTGCCCTGGACCCTGCTGCTGGCCACAGAGTGTTTCCTTACCTCCAAGTGCTGTGTCTGAGATCCTACAACCAATGGCTGTGTCTTGCTGGACTTCTCCTACCACCCTGAAAACCTAGGCTTGGAAACTAGAGGACTGGGACACACCTCTCAAACCAATATGACCGGAGTGCATTGCCTCTGGGCTAAAGATTCAGATTTTTCCAGCTTGGAGCTTTTCTGTAGCAGCAAATGCAATTCAGCAAGGCCTCATGGAGATAGTATCAAGCCTTGTGGAGCCCTCTTTGCCTACAGCCCGGAGCCTTGCCCCACTGGAAGAAGTCAAGCTCCAAAATAGTGACTACGTGCAAACGAAGAAATTTTGACCGGGCGAAGATGCCAAAGGTATCTAGCCATCGAGAGCTTCCAATTCGAATTTCTCCCATTCTGAGCTTTTCCACCACAAACCAATGGCTTTACCGATAACCTTGTCCAACAGCAATCTGGCCTCATGCATCCCTCTTCGGCTACAGCTTGGTGCCCTCACCTGCTGAAGATGTGGAATTCTATTTTTGATACTAAATCCCAAAGTAAAACTTTGGACTGGGTCGGAGCTGCTTCCTGTACCCAACCTGTGCTATGTTGCAGTCAGCCTAAAATTGTGCCTATGTTTTTGTGTACTGTGACCAATAGACAGTGGTTGGCGTTTACCGCTTTTTGGCGCTAAGTTTTGTTTAAAAAAGTTTTTTAAAATCAAACAACTTTTAGTACGTTTAGAAAAAAGCAATCCACAGTCAAACAATCAACTTTATAGGCAACAACTTAATCTCCCATGACAACTAGTATGACAAAGAGTGTTGCTTGGTTATTTGGCAGGATTTTGTAAGGTTCGATAATGGACATTAAAATAGGAAGTAGTAGAGAAAGAGAAGAGAGGTAAAAGCAGGGGGAGTGCAAACGAAAAGGAACAGTAGTGGGTAAGCAAGGGAGGGGTGAGGCTGCATACCGTAGGATTACATGGAGCACGTACACTGTTACCATTACTGGAAATGTTGGTATTTAGGATGGTAATCCGGTCTAAGGGAAAATGATTGATAAGCTGAGGATTACCTCGGCTTTATTTTTTAAGGGTACGAATCTAGCTCTCGAAGGATTTTGAGGTGAGGTTATGTGTAATGTTATCTGTACTTCTGAAGGATCAAATCCACGCCCACCGTGTGCTGTTGGATGAGGTTGCTGGGATTCTTCCAGTCCGCTAGAATGGTTTAGATACAGATGGTTAACGATTTCTGGGGACAATGCGTTGGAGCCCAATGCAACTATAACATGATTAAGAAAGAAATGAATGTGAAAGATCTCATTAGCATTCGTTCAATATTGTTCCTGTAAGTTTGCATCTTTTCACAGTGGAAGAGTAGGTGATCTAGATCACCACAGGTTTCCGTGGTGCACATTTGGAACATGCACTTGCATTTCACACTCCTCATCCTGGCGCTGGTTGCGTTGTCTGCCTCTACGAGAGGTTAGTGTAACCGCTGAAGGATAATGCAAATATCGTCCACTAAAATTACCAGTAGGCAATAACTTACAAATACACCCCCTGCACCTGTGATTATGTCACACCAGTTCTGTGTTTTTTTAGCTAACATCGCTCAGCATTCTGAAACTTGGGAGCTCTTCGGGGAAGATTGAGACTAATCCCAGAATACACAGTGCAAGTTCCTCCAACCTGGATTAGCGCAGGGCGTGTGATATATGGCTTGAGGTACTTGGCAGCAGTGCCCAAACACACTTTTGCCAGTGTTCAGCTATTGTTCTTTTTAACCACCTTTTAATTTGTTAAAACATCCAAATGTTTTGTCATCTGCATGCCCCCTCAAACAACTTATAGAATTAATTCCACTCATCAAATCAGGTGCACCTAAAGACCCCTGCCCCCCCAATATAATGCACATGATCCCTGCTCAAATAGCACAACATCTAGGGCAAAATTTTAAATAACATGTTCGCAGAAGGGCTGTTTCCCTCTTCCTGGAAACTAGACTTAATTCTGCCCCTACTAAAAAAAGATAATCTGAACACCCAGGACCCGAATAACTATTGGCCAATATCAAGACTCCCTTTTGCCACTAAGCTGCTAGAAAAAGTAATGAATCAGCAACTCACTGAATACTTAGAGGTAAACTCTCTGCAACATGGTTTTAGAAAAAACCACAGCACAGAGACTGCACTAGTGGTAACAACAGAGGACATACAAGAAATACTCGATGGGGGGGAGGGGAGACAGCAGCCTTGTTTCTGCTAGACTTTTCCTCAGCTTTTGACACGGTCAGCCATGAGATCACGGCTGATCGTGTGCACAGTCTGGGGATAGGGGGGAACATCCTTCAACCTCCTGCAATCTTTTCTGGAAAAAAGACAAAACAACGTGACAATGGGCCAGTTTGTCTCCAGGTTCTTTTCCCTGCCCTGCGGAGTCCACCGGGGTTCGGCACTAAGCCCAACCATTTTTAATCTCTACCTCACACCACTTGCACCAATCATCCAAAATTCTGGTTTCTCCTTGGCGTCATACGCTGATGATACCCAAATTGTGGTTTCATTGGCAAATTCTGAAAGTAATCTGAGTGCGGATTTCAGTCTATGTATGGGCAATGTAACTGGATGGATCGTAATTGCCTCAAATTAAAGGCCAAAAAAACTGTGGTCATTATCTTCGGCAATAATCCTTCTTTCTGGACACCGGACTGGTAGCAACCAGAGCTGGATTCACCACCGAAACCTTCAAACAAAGAGACATAGGTTTCTTGGTAGACAAAGAATTGAAATTTAAGGACCAAGTAAACCAAATAACGTCAGCCTCTTTTTACTCTCCAAGATTAATTTTAAAAATTGAAAAATTTCTGCCCTGAACTCTTGGAAACATTGACAATGGCATTTGTTCTCACAAGGATTGATTATTGCAACAGCTTGTACCTTACTCTTGCAACGGGTCTTCTTAAGAGGCTCCAGACATGGCAGAACACTGTGGCCCGTTTTTCGGCCAGAGATGCCATCAGGAAACTACACTGGCTCCCAGTTAAGCAACGCTGCTGCTTCAAGGCCTTCTGTCTAGCGTATAAATCACTGCATGAACTCGGGCCAGACCATTTTAAGAAAAACTTAAATGGTATATTCCAGCAAAGACACTTCGCTCAAGCTCAGCTAGGAACCTGTCTGTCCCCCCTTTTAGGAAAACTACCTCGGGTGGAAATATCTTCTTTAGGGCCACTGACATGCTCTGGAACAACCTTTCACTGACACTAAAAGATGCCCACTCGTTACTCTCCTTCAGGAAAGCCTCAAAAACTTGGCTTTTCACGCAGAGTTAGAAGACATTGACGCACCCGATTGACCCGATTAAGTTTGCGGCCTAAATCAGACTTCGATAGAGCCTACTCGCCTCAGGGCATGAGTTTACACTCATAGTAGTGTGTTATCGTGTTTGTAGCATACGTGCTCATTCAACATATCTGCTTGTTATAAGCCACCATGTAATGGTTTCTTGCTATGGTATGCACTCGCGACGTGGTAGGGCTTTACAGTGGCGACTGCAAATTTAATCAGATTTCTATTCCTAAAGTGACCTGAGGGCGGGTCCTGTGCCAGCAGTTTTTTTTTGGGCGTTGCAAGGTTTCTTAACTCTGTCAGCACAATACCAATGTTAAAATTATGTATACAAGGGGCAGGTGTCCAACGTTGGTGCAGGGAGGCTGGATAGGCACAATGGCTATCATTTGTGTAGCAGGCGCAGTTGTACCGGGGATGATAGCTGTAATGTGCACCGGCACTGCAATTGTGTTTTTTAATATGCAACAATTGGGAAAGAGAACCCAATTTACTTGTTGGTTTTAGGGCATTGACTCCCTTATACGCCCCTGGGCTGGATCCATGCCAAATTGTAAGGATAGCCGCATAGGATACATTTATGAACAGTTAGTGCCAAAGGTAAATATTTACACAGTGGATTATCTAAGAATGTGGCATTTGCTCTTTGACCTCACTCTCTGTCCTATAGATTCATGCTGTTCTTCTCCTCACTCTCCTTTCTTGTGCCTCACACTGCTCTTCTCCTCACTCTCCTTCCTTGTGCCTCACACTGCTCTCCTCCTCCTCACTCTCCGTCCTTCTGCTTCATGTTGCTCTTCTCCTCACTCTCCTTCCTTGAGCCTCACGCTGCTCTTCACCTCCTTACTCTCCTTCATTGTGCCTCAGGCTGCTCTTCTCCTCACTCTACGTCCTTGTGCCTCACCCTGCTCTCCTCCTCCACACTTTCCGTCCTTCTGCTTCATGCTGCTTTTCTCGTCACTCTCCTTCCTTGAGCACTCACGTTGCTCTTCACCTCCTTACTCTCCTTCATTGTGCCTCAGGCTGCTCTTCTCCTCACTCACCGTCCTTGTGCCTCACCCTGCTCTCCTCCTCCTCACTTTCCGTCCTTCTGCTTCATGCTGCTTTTCTCGTCACTCTCCTTCCTTGAGCACTCACGTTGCTCTTCACTTCCTTACTCTCCTTTCTTGTGCCTCACGCTGCTCTTCTCCTCACTCTCCTTCCTTGTGCCTCACACTGCTCTCCTCCTCCTCACTCTCCGTCCTTCTGCTTCATGCTGCTCTTCTCCCCACTCTCGTTCCCCGAGCATCACGCTGCTCTTCACCTCCTTACTCTCCTTCCTTGTGCCTCACGCTGCTCTTCTCCTCACTCTCCTTCCTTGTGCCTCACGCTGCTCTTCTCCTCCTCACACTCCGTCCTTGTGCCTCATGCTGCTCTCCTCCTCACTCTCCTTCCTTGTGCCTCATGCTGCTATTCTCCTCACTCTCCTTCCTTGAGCCTCACGCTGCTCTTCACCTCCTTACTCTCCTTCATTGTGCCTCAGGCTGCTCTTCTCCTCACTCTCCGTCCTTGTGCTTCACCCTGCTCTCCTCCTCCTCACTTTCTGTCCTTCTGCTTCATGCTGCTTTTCTCGTCACTCTCCTTCCTTGAGCACTCACGTTGCTCTTCACCTCCTTACTCTCCTTTCTTGTGCCTCACGCTGCTCTTCTCCTCACTCTCCATCCTTGTGCCTCACGCTGCTCTCTTCCTCCTCACTCTCCGTCCTTCTGCTTCATGCTGCTCTTCTCCTCACTCTCCTTCCTTGAGCCTCACGCTGCTCTTCACCTCCTTACTCACCTTCATTGTGCCTCATGCTGCACTTCTCCTTACTCTACATCCTTGTGCCTCACACTGCTCTTCTGCTCACTCTCCTTCCTTGAGCCTCACGCTGCTCGTCACCTCCTTACTCTACTTCCTTGTGCCTCATGCTGCTCTCCTCCTCACTCTCGTCTCCTGAGCATCACGCTGCTCTTCACCTCCTTACTCTCCTTCATTGTGCCTCATGCTGCTCTTCTCCTCACTCTACATCCTTGTGCCTCATGCTGCTCTTCTGCTCACTCTGCTTCCTTGAGCCTCACGCTGCTCGTCACCTCCTTACTCTCCTTCCTTGTGCCTCATGCTGCTCTCCTCCCCACTCTCCGTCCTAGTGCCTCACACTGCTCTTCTTACTTTCCTTTTTGTGCCTCATGCTGCTATTCTCCTACTCACTCTCCATCCTAGTGCCTCACACCGCTCTTCTTACTTTCCTTTTTTGTGCCTCACGCTGCTCTTTTTCTCGCTCTCCTTCCTTGTGCCTTACCCTGCTCTTCTCCTCACTCTCCTTCCTTGTGCCTCATGCTGCTCTCCTCCTCACTCTCCTTCCTTGTGCCTCATGCTGCTCTTCTCCTCACTCTCCTTCCTTGTGCCTCACGCTGCTCTCTTCCTCACCCTCCTTCCTTGTGCCTCATGCTGCTCTTCTCCTCACTCTCCTTCCTTGTGCCTCACGCTGCTCTTCTCCTCACTCTCCTTCCTTGAGACTCATGCTACTCTTCTCCTCACTCTCCTTCCTTGTGCCTCACACTGCTCTTCTCTGCCTTACTCCTTTATTGTGCCTCTTACTGCTCTTCTCCCTTGTACCAACTGCTGCTCTTCTTCTCACTCCTTCATTGTGCCTCATGTTGCCCTTCTCCTCACTCTCCTTCCTTACACCTCACACTGCTCTTCTCCTCACTCTCCTTCCTTGTGCCTCATGCAGCTATTCTCCCCGTCCTAGTGCCTCACACTGCTCTTTTCTTCCTCACTCTCCCTCCTTGTGCCTCACGCTGCTCTCCTCCTCCCTCCTTCCTTGTGCCTCATGCTGATCTCCTCCTCTCTCCTTCCTTGTGCCTCACACTGCTTTTCTCCTCCTCAATCTACGTCCTTGTCCCTCACGCTGCTCTTCTCTCACTCTCCTTCCTTGTTCCTGCTCTTCTACTCACTCTCTGTCCTTGTTCCTCACACTGCTCTTCTCCTCACTCTCCTTCCATGTGCCTCACGCTGCTCTTCTCCTCACTTTCCTTGAGTGTCACGCTTCTCTTCTCTTCCTTAACCCTCTAGATACAGTGGTCTGATGTTACAGGAACTAAGAAACTAAAGACAGGTAGCAACCCTAACACTAACTCTTAGAGCTGCTACTGTAGGATGACCTCCAGAATCATTGGTCAGAAGGGCATGGCAATGTGGGGGGAATGCTCCAGCAGACGGGTCCGGAGGGGCTGCCCCTAGTGACCTTAATTCTGAGCATGACCAGGAGCCTGATGACTCCATCCTGGTGAACTCTGATCCCCCAGGGAATATGACTGTTAGTGGGGGGTGTCCATAGAGGTAGGTCCACCTTTATTTCTTCTGGGAGGGTGCAGAGAATGCAGGGGAGGTCTAGGTCCTTCTCTGCAAATTCTAATGCCTCTAACAATTCAATGGGGACCTCCATATCTTGCAAGGAGAACTCCTTAAAAAGGGACTACCACCTATTCAAACTTGAGAGAGCAAAGCTCAAGCAAGAGCAGTTGGCCCTTGATAAGGAGAACCTTGAAGTCCAGAGGGCTAGGAAGAATTGGGGACTAGAATCCCATGGTGGCAGCACCAGTGTACCTAAAGTCAGAGAACCATCCTTTGATACTAGGAACTTGAGCAGCGTAGTCTCTCCTTAGCAGGAGGCAGGTGATATCCATAAATAGACCACTGCTTTGGAAAGGGCCTGTAAAGTTCACAAGGCCCCCCCAGGGCAGTGGACGGTCACTGTTGGAGAAGAGGATGCAGATAATTTCTCCATCATGAAGGGTGCCGTCATAGATGGGTTTGGTTTAACCACTGAACAGTACAGGGTTAAGTTCAGGGACATACAGAGGGCACGCGCAAAAGAATGAGTTGATTTTATAGACAATGCTATTAAGGCTCTGGAAGGCGGGCTTCATGGAAGCAAGGTGCAGGACTATGAGGGATTGTAAGATTTGTTGATGAGGGAGCACGTCCTTAATAATTGTCAAAAGCAACAGATACACCAGTGCCTGGTGGACTCTGATCAGACCTCTCTCCAAGAATTGGGAAAGAAGACAGACAAATGGGTCTGAACCAGGGTTAAGCCAAAAGCTCATGGTGGTGGTGACCAGAAGAAGCAAGATTCTTCTAAGGCCCAAGAGAAAGGTGGGGAGAAGGGTAAAGACAAAAATGAGTCTTCACCAGGTCCTCTGGAAAAAAACCATTGTGTTTGCTGTGTAAGGAGAAAGGCCATAGGCCAAGGGATGCTAATAGTCCTAAGGCAAGCACCAATGAAGCTACTACCACTGCCCCTAAGGCAACTAGCCCCCAATGTATTAGAAAGGTTAACTTTGGGTTCAGGCCTAGTCAGAACACCCACTCAGGCTGTCCTTGTCTGTGACAGTGGCATGGATCTTGCCACTTTACTTATAAGTCCCACAAACTTGGGCAAGTACAGACAACAGCCTTTGATCAATGGTCAAGAATCTATGGCTTACAGGGACACAGGGGCCAGTGCCACAATGGTAACAGAGAGACTTGTATCCCTTGAACAAATTATACTCTATCAACATTACCAAGTGACCCAAGCCAGCAATGTCAGGACTGATCACTCCTTGGCAGTTGTGAATATCAGTTGCGGAGTGGTAACTGGCCCTTTAAGAGTTGTGGTTCCCCCAGACCTACCTGTAGATTGTCTGTTGGGAAATGATTTAGAAGGAGTAGGATGGGTAAAGACTTATCCTCCTCCCAAACTCCCAGTGAGTGTCAGTCTTCTGAGAGAGATGACCTCAGCCCCTGTGCAGGAACTATCCCAGAGGAACTTGGGCCTGACCAGCCAGAATTATTGGGGGCAGAGGGGCCTTCCAGGGCAGACTTGAGTTTGGAGCAGAAAGCATGCCCCTCTCTTGAACAGTTCAGACAGCAAGGTGCTACTGAGGAAGCAAGGAATATATGTCCCATAGGATCTATTGGGAAGATGGGCTCCTGTTCTCTGAGAGTAGGGACCCCAAGCCTGGTGCCACCAGGAGGTTAGTAATACCTCAGAAGTTCAGGGTTTCCTTCTATCCCTAGCACACGACATTCCCCTTGCAGGACATCTTAGGCAAAACAAGACTGGCCCCACATGTCTGAAGACACCAAGGAGTTGTGTTGCGCCTGAATCACATGCCAAGCCAGTGGTAACTCAGGTGGCACTACAAAGGCCCCCTTATATCCACACCCTGTGGTTGGGGTTCCCTTTGAGTGATAGAGATTGAAGGTCCCTTAAACCCTCAAACAGCATCTGGACACAGTTGCATCCTAGTGATGGTGGACAATGCCACTAGGTATCCAAAGGCTATTCCCCTTAGGATCACTATAGCTACTGTACTGGCTAGGGCACTTCTGGAAGTCTTTTTCAGAGTGGGGTTCCCTAAGGCGGTCTTAACAGACAGAGGTACAAACTTCATGTTTAGTTACGTCACTGCCATGTGGAAAGAGTGTGGTGTAAACTAGAAGTTTACCACACCCTACCATCCACAGTGCAATGGGCTTGTTGAAAGGTTCAACAAGATCCTTAAGGGTATGACCATGGGACCCCAAGAAGAGCTCAGGTGTCAATGGGATGTCTTACTACCCTGCCTTCGCTTTACCTACAGAGAGGTTCTTCAGAAGGGGGTGGAACTTCTGTATGGACATCCAGTTAGGGGTTACATTGTGTCTGGTTAAGGAGGGCTGAGAGCAGCCTCTCAAACCTCCTAAACAAGATATTATGGACTATGTCCTTGGCCTGTGTTCACGTATGGCTGAGTACATGAAGAAGGCAAGCAAAAACCTTGTGGCCAGCCGGGAGCTTCAGAAAGCTTGGCATGACCAAAAGGCTATACTGACTGGTTACCAGCCAGGCCAGAAAGTGTGGGTGATGGAGTATGTGCCCCCAGCAGCTCTCCAGTACAAATGGAGTGGCCCCCACACCATCCTAGAGAAGAAAGGTGAAGTCAACTATTTGGTTGACCTAGGCACTCCTAGAAGTCTCCACATGGTACTTCATGTGAACCGCCTAAAGCCTTTTGTTGACAGGGCTGAGATGGGCTTGCACATGGCAACTGATGAGGGACAGGAGGAAGAAAGTGACCCTCTCCCTCAGCTCCTCTCTCAGGGCCTTGTTGATGGAGTAGCCTTGGATGGCAGCCTCACTGACTAGCAGAAAGCTGATTGCAGGAAAGTCCTTAATCGGTTTACTCACTTATTTTCTCTGATTCCTAGTCAAACCACCAGGTGTAACCATGAAGTGGACACATGCAACAGTATGCCTGTGAAGAATACAATTTACAGACAACCTGACCATGGCAGAAACTGCATCTGGACTGTGGTCCAAAAGATGCTGAAATTGGGCGTCATGGAGCCTTCAGAAAGTCCTTAGGCTAGTCCAGTAGTCCTTGTGCCAAAACATCACGCCGAAGCTGGTAAGACAGAGATGAGGTTTTGTGTGGACTACAGAGGCCTCAATGCAGACATTAGGACTCATCGCACCCCAGAACCTCGCCTCCACAGACTACATACTACTCGGAGACCTAAACTTCCATCAGGACAACCATGACGACCCCAACACCACTGCCCTCCTAGAGAACCTCACCAACATAGGACTGAAGCAACTTGTATCTGTACCCACTCACACAGCAGGACACACTCAACCCCATCTTCGCAGGAGGAAATAGCATCTTCTTCAGCCACACCACGGAACTGCTCTGGACCGACCACCACTGCATCCACTTCTCTTTTAGAAAACCCACCACTCACAAGCACACACGCCACTTCCCACACAGAACCTGGAACAAAGTCTCAGAAGGACACATCACCGCCACCCCCAACTGTGACAGACGCCAACACTGCGGCAAGCAAGCTTCATCAATGGATCGACAACTGTGCAAAAACGCTCGCCCCCCTCCAGAAGACTACAAAACAACACATCAAATAAGCAAACAGGTTTACCACGGCACTCCAAGAATCCAAGCGCTCCTGCCGACAACTGGAAAAGACAGAGAAACAGTGAAACCCAGGAAACACACACAGCCTACAAAACAGCCACCATGGCACACCACAAACTCATCAAATCCACAAAGAACTTCCTCCAAGACAGAATCCTCTCCAACGCCCACAACTCCAAGGAACTCTTCTCCATCATACAGGATTTTGCCAAACCCAACTGCTAAACAACAGACGTCCCTCACCTCAAGGTCAAAACGCTCTACAACAACTCCGACAACCAAGACCTCTGCACTGCCTCAAACCCCACCCCCAGCGACGCCACCTAACAGACCCTACTTACCTGGACCCCACTCACGACAGAAGACACCCTGAAGAGCATCCACTCCGCACCTTCAGACCCCTGCCCGCCACACAACTTCCACATGGCCGCCATCACACCCGAGCTACACCAAACCATCAACTGCTCCCTCGAGACCGCCACATTCACTGACAACTGGAAGCGCACCTAAATCAACCCTCTGCACACCTAATGGACCACAAGAACTTCAGGCCCATCTCGGTGCTTACTTTCACAGCCAAGGTAATCGAAAAGGCAGTCAACACACAGCTAGCCGTCATCGAAGCCAACAACATCCTGGACACCTCTCAATCTATATTCCACAGCAACCACAGTACCAAAACCACCCTCCTCGCTGCCACAGACGACATCCGTGCCCTCCTCGAGCAAGGCCAAACGGCAGCACTCATCCTACTGGACTTATCAGCAGCCTACTACACCGTTTCCCACCGCACACTAGCCACCAGACTCCACAACGCCGACATTCAAGGAAAGGCCCTGGACTGGATACGCTCATTCCTCATGGGCAGAACACAGAGAATAAGACTCCCGCCCTTCCTCTCCGAACTAACAGAGAACAGATGTGAAGTACCTAAAGATCCTCTCTCAGCCCCATCCTTTTCAACGTCTACATGGCACCCTTCACAAACATTGTCAGAAACGATGGGCTCAACATAGTCTCCTATGCTGATGCCACCCATCTCATCTTCTCCCTCACCACGGAACCTGACATCACCAGGCACAACTTCCAAGAAGAGATGAAAGCTGTTGCAATCTGGATGAAGAACAGCTGCCTCAAACTCAGCTCGGAAAAAAATGAAGTCCTCATCCTCGGCTCCACCTCCGCTGCATGGGACGACAACTGGTGGCCACCAGCCCTCGGAAACCCACCCACCCACCCTGACAGACCATGCAAGTAACCTCGGCATCATACTGGACTCATCGATCACTATGAAACGCCAGATCAACGCCATTTCCTCCGCATACTTCAACTTCCTCTTCATACTATGTAAAACATTCAAATGGATAGCCTCAGAATCCAGGAAAACAGTCACCCACGCCCTCATCACTGGCAGACTGGACCACGGCAACGCCCTCTACGCTGGAATCAACAAAAAATTCCACCGCAAACTCCAGACCGTTCAGAATGCTGCAGCCAGACTAATTTTTGATGTCCTACGGCACAACCACATCATCAAACACCTCAGCGACCTCCACTGGCTCCCTGTCAAAGAATAACTTTCAAGCTGCTTACGCACACCTACAAAGCCCTTCGCGACATTGGACCACAATACCTCAACAACCACCTCTCCTTCCATGCCCCCAAAAGAAACCTCCGCTCAGCCGACCTCTCCCTAGCCAACGTCCCACGCTTCTACACAAACAGAGCAGGTGGAAGGTCCTTCTCCTACCTCGCAGCCAAGACCTGGAACAATCTCTGAACCAATTCAGGAAAGACCTCAAGAACTGGCTCTTCGATTTACCCCATCGGAGCTGCGCAGTCCCCCCACCCCTCCTGGTTAGGATGCCAAGCCAAAAACAACATTTTCAACCCCTAATGGGCATTATCACTATAATGCATTTTGACTTGAAGAATGCACCTGTCACATTTCAGACGTTGGCGAATAAAGTTCTTACACGTCTGGAAGCCTGTAGTGCAGCATATCTAGATGATATTGCTGTCTTTAGTTCTACCTGGGAGGACCACCTGGTCCACCTCAGGAATGTTCTGGAGGCCCTGCAAAAGGCAGGCCTCACTATCAAGGCCAAACAGTGTCAGATAGGGCAGAGCAAGGTTGTATACATGGGTCACCAGGTAGGTGAAGGCCAAGTTCAACCATTAGAAAGCAACATCCAGACCATAATGGACAGGATTGCTCCCACTACCCAGACTCAGGTCAGAGCTTTCTTGGGTCTGACTGGGTACTACAGGAGGGTTGTTAATGGGTATGGGTCAATTGTGGCTCCCCTTAATGATCTAACTTCAAAAAGGATGCCTAAGAAAGTTTAGTGGACAGTTAGCGGTCAGAAGGCATTTGATGACTTGAAGCTGCCTGTGTGCTCTACTCCCATTCTGCAAAGTCCTGATTACTCCAATACCTTCATTGTCCAGACAGATGCTTCTATGATAGGGGTAGGAGCTGTTTTATCACAACTTAAAGCAGGGGGCCAGGACCAACCAGTAGCATTTATAAGCAGACGGTTGACCCACATGGAGAAATGTTGCTCAGCTATTGAGGAAGGCCATTGCTGTTGTCTGTGCCTTGAAGAAGTTGAGGCCATACCTGTTTGGTACTTACTTCATTGTTCAGACAGACCATTAGCCACTCTTATGGCTTAAATAGATGAAGGGTGAAAATCCCAAACTTTTGAGGTGGTCCATTTCCCTACAGGGGATGGACTTTTCTGACTAACATGGACCTGGGAGTAACCATGCCAACGCCGATGGACTCTCCAGATATTTCCACTTAGAAAACAAAGACTAAACTGGGCAAAGTTAGTCTCATCTCCTCTTGTTAGGGGTGGGAAAGTAGGATCTGCTTTCATGATTACCCCCACTTTTTGCTGGTGCTACTCTGTTTTTTTACTAGTCCCACTGGGATCCTGCTAATCAGGATCCCAGTCACTGTGCTTTCTCCCTAAATTGGACTGTGGTAAGTACTTTGGTACCTTCCCAATTGGCTACTGGTGTACCCTTCTATGTCCCTAGTATATGGTACTGAGGCACCTAGGGAATAGGTACACTAGGGGTCTCCCATGGGCTGCAGCATGTATTATGCCACCCAAGAGAGATCACTCAAACTGAGTACAGGCCCGCCATTGAAGCCTGTGTAAGTTGGTGCTAGAACCACTTATGACAGATATAAATTTACTTATATTTGAAGTCACTGCACTTAAAACCCTATAAGTCACCCCTAAGGTAGGTATTTCAATCCTGAAGACAGGGTGCTAGGTTAGAAGTGTGAGGGTGCCCTGTACTAGCAGAACACCCCCTACAAACCCCAGAGTCGATTCTCCAGGCTTTGTAAGTGTGGTCAGACATTTTGATACATTTAGTGGCCATGCATCATTACACGATGGCTAACTATATACAGGCTGTGTCGAACCTGGGCATGTTTGGTATGAAACATGTTGGAATCATAGCCCAACGCCATTACCCGTGTTGGAGGTATGATTCCATGCAGCAGGGGGCTGCTCCGGTAGGTGCCCAGTGCTCCTGGTAATGGCCTCCCAGGGTCTGCCAGCAAGCTAGTGCCGCTGCCGACCCCAGACATGATTCTGCCCACCTACTGCTGAGCTGAACTTGAGCAGGGGAAAGTAGAACAATAGGCTTACTGTCACAAGGAGGTGAGACCACCTCCCAGACAGGACTTAGTGTACTGGGGGCACTTTCCAGCACCACCAAACTGCTTTGAAGGGCACATTTGTTGCCATCCTTGCAAACTCCAGTTGGAACCTGTTCAGGGAGCCCTTGGCTCCAGCTCTGGTGCAAAACTGGACAAAGGATTATCCTCACCTCTGTCCAGCCCCTCCTCTGGGAGGGACCCTTGAATTGGCCCAACCTTTCACTAGGGCACTTAAGGGCTTACCTGTGGGTGGCTCTTCAGAGTCTCAGTGGAAAAAGATCAAAACCCGAACCCCACTTCAACTTCGACCATCTGAGCACTGTGGACTTTGCTTGGAACCGAGACTGCATCAAGGAAGAGCCCTGCTGCTCCTGGTCTCACTGTTTTGCAAGTCGGTGCCTGTGCTTCATCCAGGTTTCTCTCCAGGCCTTTGGGCATCAAAGAAGGTTTCTCTCCAGGCCTTTGGGCATCAAAGAACCTGACTGATTTTCCCTTGGACTGAAGGAGTCACTCCCCTGCATCTGCAGGCATCTCAACGAAGCTGACCGGTCTGCTGCCCCTGACATCCTATGGACCCCGAAAGGCTCAGGAACACAGGTGGTGGCTGTGCAACTCCCTGGAGGCCTTACGTGTCTTCTCAGCAAGTTTGAGGCCAGTATCCCTCGTCAGAACCGCTGGAACAGACCCTCTGTGCACCGTGTTGAATTGCCGCTGCCATGGCTGGTTGACTCTGTTCTCCAGAGATCTGCGGGCTACAAGAAGCTCCAGTATCTCTTCCTACCAAGATCTTCATCCTCACCGCATCCTCTGCACTGTGGGTCTGCATCTTTTTTGAGGTGCTCGAGGTCCTATTGTGACCCGTGCCTTCGGCACGTGGGTCATCTTGAGGGTCTTCTTTGGCTTCAGTGGGCTCCACTACTTACTCGGGCCTGCTATGACTCTCCTGTAATTTGTGAGTCTCTTGAACCTTACTGGTCCCAACATGGCACCTTCTTCGTTTACGTCTGTTGCTGCTGCCAAGGCTTATTGGTGCTCTCATCGGACACCGACCCCCTGGTTCTTGACTTCGGATATGGGACAGCTCGTGAATGGCTCTTGGTCTTCCACAGCATTGCCTGGTCCGCATAGCTGCAGTGACATGGTCACTGTATTTAATCCTGTATCTTTAGTCCTCGGCCATTGTTCTTCCGTGCCTCATTGTCACCTCCGAGTGACAGACTCTGTCCCCTCTGCTTTCAGGTACTCCTCTTCAAGAATCCATCTTTGGATTCCACCGGACTCTTTCACCTTCTACGCCAGCAGAATCTTTGCTGAAGTCCTCCATTGTGGTCTACGGCGGTTTCGGATACCACTTTGCACCCGGCTTCCCTGGTGTTTGTATCCTGGTTCCTGGCGTATTCACAGGTGGGTTGATTCTCCAACCTTCAGTCTTCCACTAGGTTTATTCAGGGTCCACTGGGAAGAGTCCTTTTTGAAACCGCGACTTTCCCATTGACTTGCAATGAGTATGCTGCTGTGTTTCCACTCTGCACACAGCCTCCGTGGGGTTTCTGGGTACTTACCTCTGGTGGTTCCTTGTGTCCCCTGCTCTTCTCTGTCTTCTGGTCGAAGCCCAGACTTCGACCTCATTCCACTTCTTTAGTATATGGTTTGGCCTCCCCCTGGAGACCACTGTGTATTTGTGCCTTCTCAGGGCTCGACAAATCTTAAAAATCGTACTTGACCTGCAGGTCTAGTGACTAGAATTTTCTACTCGACCTAACATCACTGTACTCGACCCACAAATTGGTTGCATACACATTTTCTTGAAAACACTTGCAGCGCAGTTGATCTATGACCAGTAAGACATGATCACATTTTTTAGCTTAATTACCATTCTAACTGCAATGTTTTGAAAGTTACGAGCATGGCCTTGGATCCAATCGTAGTGCAGTAAAGGGGACACAACACAAATTGGTGGTCTTGCATCAGCCATTTCTTCAGTATTTACAGAAGAAGTGGCCGGGGATGGGTGGAAAAGCAATGATGCTGCAGATCTCTCCCCCACTAGAAAGCAGGGGATGGTAGTCGATGCACGTGTTCTTTCTCTCTCGGTGCATGACGTAATTCACTCTTTATCAGTGACACCTACGGCTACTGCACACTAGGGAAATGAAAACAAAAGGGAGCTACGCACCAGTGGCCATGTAGACACTACCCCTGCCCTGTAAATCATCACATGTAAAAACTCTGAACACCTGTCACCAACCTCTCGGGCGTTTCCCTGACAGGTGCAGCAGGATTAATATGATCGCAATCTCCCAATGGGGTTTAAACGCTATGCCTTTCATGGAAACACTGATAAGATCTGCACGTTGCTAGATTCTAGCGCCTCGCATGAGTGCGGGGCAGATGTGTTCACTCTGCATGGACTCTTCTAGACACAGAGACACTGGTATGCAATACTGAGCTCGCTGTACGTCTCAGTCAGGAGCCTTATGAGCGCCTCACACCAACCAGTCCATAGTTTTCTGTGACTATAAAGTAGCTCTCGTGAATGGATTGTGTTCGTGCTCACGGAGACGCAAGCATTACTCTTCAAGAAACCCTATGTTGAGAATGTACTTGCACAGATTAATAATCATTGGCAGACCGCTCCACACTGTAGGAATGAGGCACATTTATAGAAGTGTCAGCATCCCCTCCCCCTTCCTTCCCGCTGGTACTCAAATAAAAGGAGACAGGTGGCAGTCAAAAACAAAAATTTGTAAAAATACCAATTGTCAAGCGATACAACAAAAAGGCAGCGATCGGTAGTGTATGTGCACCTCGCTACCACGGCAGGTTTAAATTGCAATACATTTTTACTTTGCAGCAGCGCTGTTAGGGATTGAGGTGAAACTGCCCTGCTTGAACGTGACATGATATCGTCATTCAGGTCGCTGACGTGGGGACCTGTCTGTCAAGCGACGGTGAAGCTGTGCGTCAATCCCCTTCAAAGCCACTCTCCCCAACAATCGGAGCAAAAACCCCTGACCCGCAGCGGTGTTCCCATCCAAGCGCACCTACCGTAGGGTCCCCCGCAGAGATATCGAGCTGTCCTCGGCAGGCGCAGGCTTCCATCACGGGCAGAGCTCCACTCGCAGGGCTCCCAGAAACATGGTTTAACACTCAAGGTACAGGAGGAGAACTTCTGCTTCGCTAGGGCACCAGTGTCGTTCATGGCCTGCCTCCGGTCAAGTAAATTGGGGGGGTTGGCAAAGACAGTTCACACGCTTCTCCGTCAGTATATCCTGCTGCGGCTCATTGTAATCAGCCAATGAGCAGCGTGTACACCTTACTGTGCGGAGATTAGCTACGATCTGATTGGTTGATTGCAACTAGGCCTCAGCAGACCGAGCCCGCGTGGCAATCGGCCAATCAACACCTTTTCTTTTCCCGCATTTTGTCACGGCAGTTCCTGAACATTTCACCCAGCTGCCCTCTAGAGCCTTCAACCGTAACTGCACTTTAGCACAGCGACAAAGCTCACTCGCCAGGCCGGTCAAGTAGGCCTGAAAACTCTCTCGCCCTGCAAGAAATTGACTCGCATTTGCGAGCGGGCGAGTACATTTTTCGAGCCCTGCTTCTTACCTGTTTACACTTGAAGTATTGTGTTATTTCATGGTAGGAGATATACCAATGTGTTAGTGAATGTGTATAATAAATATACCTATTTTTAGAACTACACTGTGTGGTGCTTTTTCGTTTAACCTACACTATAAGATTAGTTCTGGTAAAACAAGCTGCTGAACACTCCTTCTGGACTAAGCCTGAAGGCTGCTCTCTACAGCTACCACTTAGAGAGCTTTCTATGGTTGTCTAAGACCACTAAAATCACAATACAGGTTGTCTGGATTAGTGCAAGGTGCTGCACTTAAATATGTGTGCACCATATTCTAAGCCAGCCTCCTACAAGGTGCATGTATCTAATGCTTCAAGAGGGAAGGCAAGGAAAGTTGTTAAAGATGTTACAGGGCGATGGGCAAATCGCTTCCCTTAGAAATCACATGAACTATCACTTGAGCAGCTCTCCATTGTGCTGGAACACATCTTGGAAAAAGTACCTAAACGTACTGATTAGTTTGAGTTGCCTCGAATCCACCCCAACTGTAACAACAAATTGAAAGTCTTGTCCCCCCCCCACTGTAGGTGGAAAGGTTTCATGACAATTCAGGCAGGTAACTTTCTCTTTGTTGTTACCCAGACCTTGTTTAAACCCAGCTTGAACCAGTGACAGAAAACTGAAACCCCAGAGCTACGACTGGATAGGAGAAAATACAGGTTTCTCAATGTTTTCCTGCAACACCTTCAAGGAGGTGAATGGGCCATCATTTGTTAAATGTTTTTTGCCCCCCTTTGTGGATCGGGGGCAATGTTAGTATAATCACAGGCTTTGTGATCTGCCCAGGAGCATGGACAGCTTGAGTTACCATGAGTAAAAAATTACATCTAGTTGCTTGAACTACTTTGCTGGGACCTATTTTGGTGGCTTACTCATGTGTTGTAAAGCAATAGCACTGGCAAGTAGATCCTTTGTCAGCAGTATTTTTCAGATGTACACCAATGTTCGCGTTTACAGTTTGGTGGAAGGTATACTGTGTCACAAAAATGATGGATGTCCCGTCCGTACTATTACAAGTGGATTGTAGCCTCTGGCACTTGTAATATGGCAGACACACTGTCCCATCAAGTTCTGACGGACTATCTTGCCCGTCAAACTCTAAATAAGGCCCCAAGTTCTGAGGCTTGTATGTGTTACAAATTATGCTTATAAATATTAGGAGTGTTCCTTCCGTGGATAAGCTGTACCAACGCTACTCTGTGCTAATAGTGTAACTGGTGATCATTTGCTGTTTTTACTCTAGCGTGATCTTATGGTGTTGAGGAAGGCGCTCTTCAATGCATTGTGCAAGATAATAGAGGGATACGCAGCACAAATTGAGCTCTCTTCACCGTGAATGGTTCATCAGCCTGAGATGGGGCTTCCTGCCACCAGCTGTAACAGCTCTGAATTGCTTGTGTTCTCATGTCGGTAACTGGTGCTGAGCAGCATCTAAATTAGTGCCATGAGCAGAGCTCAAAAACGGAAGGTGCATACAGAGGAGCATTTCAGATTGCAAGAAGGGCATGTGTAGTGGAGTCTGAAGGACCACAGGCACCTACCTGTAAGATGTGGCACAAGACAGTGCAATGCTATTTGTTGCATTCCTTGAGGGCCCCCCAGCTCACCTTAATATGAAAGAAGTTTCTTGCCTGGGCTCCCATAAAACACAAACCTGTCACACACGGGCACACCGTAACCCTGGTAATGGCACTAGGGCTGCCTCCTGGCTGGTTTTACACCAGCATTTTAATGTGTGATCAGTACAATCAGTACAAGAAACTGGGTAAAATCAGGTAAGCAGTATGTATTGCTATTCTTAGTAAATACTTCCCAGTAAATGTAAGAAGAGTTTGAATTGGGCCCTGCAGTTGCTCTGATAAAGCCCTGGCAAATAAGTAAACAAAGGCAGAGAGACCACGCCCAGAATGGACATGGAGGGCTTCACATAAAGTTCCACTTAGAAACACCTCCTGGCCTTCGCAGCGTCCGCAACACGTGAACATACGGTAGGTTTTTTTCTTCATTAGGCACTGGCCGGGTAAACATGTCCGGGGCCCCCTGTGCCAGACCCAGACTCCGTTGGTCCGGGCGCCTCTTCCCCGAAAGCAGTCGGTACTAGACCAGGGGCTCCCCTCCACCGGATCCAGTCTCCCCGCAACAGCAACCACACAGGAGCCAACGTGGAACCAAAGCGGGACCAGCTCTAGGGCGGCTGGGCCGTCACTTCCGGGACAGAGAGACGTCACTTAGGGAGGAGCGGAAGGAGGGCCGCGTCGGGCGCCTGAGGAGGCGGTACTTCCAGGGCGGGTGGTCCTTCCATCCAATGGGTGGCTCGGTGGGCGGTGCCTCCGCAAGTCCCGCCCCTCCCTGTCACTCCGCACTGCTCCCTCCGGGCCCTTCTTCCACTGAAGCCGCCGGAGCCAGGAGCGGAGGCCGGGCCTGGGTGAGCCCCGTGGAGCGAGAGCTGCGTCCGCAAGGCTGGCCGGAGGGAGGCATGCGTGCCAGCGGAGGGCGGGACTGAGGCCGGGGCCCGCACACATGGACTGCTGAGACCGAGGGGACGCGGACACCATGGGGCCCAGAGCCAGCTGCAGCGGCGGCTCCTGGAGCGGGTATGTACCTGCTCTCTGTCCGCTTCCTGTCGCTGACATTCTGCACATCTGTGCCGATGCAACCTAGTCCTGTACTGGAGGTGCTCCTGTGTGTACTGCTGGGTCTAGCACATCTCTACCGATGCACCTCAATCCAGACCTGCGAGGACCGCCACACACATCTGCCTGTCACTGAGACCCTCACACAGCTCTGCCTGTCACTGAGACCCTCACACAGCTCTGCCTGTCACTGAGACCCTCACACAGCTCTGCCAGTGCACCTCAGTCCAGACCTGCAGGTACCCCCCACCCATCTCTGCCTGTCACTGAGATCCTCGCACAGCTCTGCCGCTGCACCTCAATTCAGACCTGCAGGTACCCCCCACACACCTCTGCCTGTCATTGAGACCCTCGCACAGCTCTGCCGGTGCACCTCAGTCCAGACCTTCACGTACCCCCCACACACCCCTGCCTGTCACTGAGACTCTCACACAGCTCTGCCGATGCACTTCAGTCCAGACCTGCAGGTACCCCCACACACCTCTGCCTGTCACTGAGACCCTCACACAGCTCTGCCGATGTACTTCAGTGCAGACCTGCCGGTACCCCCACACACCTCTGCCTGTCACTGAGACCCTCACACAGCTCTGCCGATGTACTTCAGTGCAGACCTGCAGGTACCCCCACACACCTTTGCCTAGAACTGAGCCCCTCACACAGCTCTGCCGATGCACCCCAATCCAGACCTGCAGGTACCCCCACACACCTGCCTGTCACTGAGACCCTCTCACAGCTCTGCCGATGTACATCAGTCCAGACCTGCAGGTACCCCCACACACCTCTGCCTGTCACTGAGACCCTCGCACAGCTGTGGCGGTGCACCCCAGCCTTGTACTGGAGGTGCTCCTGTGTGTACTGCTGGGTCTAGCACAGCTCTACTGGTGCACCTCAATCCAGACCTGCAGGTACCCCTACACACCTCTGCCGGTCACTGAGACTCTCACACAGCTCTGCCGGTCACTCAGACCCGCCCAGCTGTGCCGGTGCACCTCAGTTGAGACCTGCAGGTACCCCCACACACACCTCTGCCTGTCACTGAGACCCTCACACAGCTCTGCCGGTGCACCTCAGTCCAGACCTGCAGGTACCCCCACACACCTCTGCCTGTCACTGAGACCCTCACACAGCTCTGCCGATGCACCTCAATCCAGACCTGCAGGGATCCCCCACACACCCCTGCCTGTCACTGAGACCCTTGCACAGCTGTGCCAGTGCACCCCAATCCAGACCTGCAGGTACCCCCCACTCACCTTTGCCTGTCACTGACACCCTCACACAGCTGTGCCAGTGCACCCCAGCCTTGTTCTGGAGGTACCCCTGCTGTGTGCTGCCAGTGCAAACAGCTCTGCCGCTGCACCCCAGTGCAGACCTGCAGGTACCCCTGGTCTGTATTCCTAGAGTGTAACTGGGGTTGCTCGGTTACGTTGGTCAGCCCCCTTAACACAGATATACAGGTACCCTTGCCATGTACTGCTGGGATCAAACACTGCCCTGCCAGTGCATTTCAACCCAGACCCACAACTGTCCCTACTGTGTGCTGCTTAGTCAAACACAGCTCTGCCAATGCACCTCCAATCCAAATCTCCAGGTACCCCCCACACACCTCTGCCTGTCACTGAGACCCTCGCACAACTCTGCTGGTGCACCTCATCCCAGACCTGCAGGTACCCCCCTGCCTGTCACAGAGTCCCTCACAAAGCTCTGCCAGTGCACCTCAGTCCAGACCTGCGTGGGCCGCCACACACTTGTGCCTGTCACTGAGTCCCTCACACAGCTCTGCCAGTTCACTGCAGTCAAGACCTGCAGGTACCCCCACACACCTCTGCCTGTCACTGAGACCCTCACACAGCTCTGCCAGTGCACCTCAATCCAGACCTGCAGGTACCCCCCCCCCACACACCTCTGGCTGTACCGAGACCCTCACACAGCTGTACTGATGCATCTCAGTCCAGATCTGCGGGTACCCCCACACACCTCTGCCTGTCCATGAGACCCTCACTCAGCTCTGCCGGTGCACCTCAATCCAGACCTGCAGGTACCCCCCACACATCTCTGCCTGTCACTGAGACCCTCACACAGCTCTGCCGATGCATCTCAATCCAGACCTGCAGGGACTGCCACACACCTCTGCCTGTCACTGAGACCCTCACACAGCCCTGGCAATGCACCTCAATCCAGACCTGCAGGTACCCCCAACACACCTCTGCCTGTCGCTAAGTCCCTCACTCGGCTATGCCGGTGCACCTCAATCCAGACCTGCACGTACTCCCCCACACACCTCTGGCTGTCACTGACAACCTCACACAGCTCTTTCGGTGCCCCTCGATGCAGACCTGCAGGTACCCCCACACACCTCTGCCTAGCACTAAGCCCCTCACACAGCTCTGCCGATGCACATCAGTCCAGTCTCCAGGGGAGAGGAGTTGGCCTAACGGTTAGGGCGCTCGACCTCGGACCTGGGGGAACTATGTTCGAGTCTCGGTAATGACGCTAAACATCCTGTGATTCTGGGCAAATCACTTAATCTCCCCGTACCTAACAAAAAAAAACCCCCAAAGAATGAATGTGTGTCCTCATGTAACGTAACTGGTGCTATTTAAAGCGCTCTGATACCTGGTTAGATTCGGGTCAAGTTCCCGCTATATAAAACTGAAAAGAAAAAAAAAGATGCACCTCAATCCAGACCTGCAGGGATCCCCCACACACCTCTGCCTGTCACTGAGACCCTCGCGCAGCTCTGCCGGTGCACCTTAATCCAGATCTGCACGTATCCCCCACACACCTCTGCCTGTCACTGAGACCCTCGCACAGCTCTGCCAGTGCACCCCAATCCAGACCTGTAGGTACCCCCACACACCTGCCTGTCACTGAGACCCTCACACAGCTCTGCCAGTGCCCCTCGATCCAGACCTGCAGGTACCCCCCACACACCCCTGCCTGTCACTGAAACCCTCACATAGCTCTGCCGGTGCACCTCAGTCCAGACCTGCGGGTACCCCACACATGCCTGTGCCTGTCACTGAGACACTCACACAGCTCTGCCGGTGCACCTCATCCCAGACCTGCAGGTACCCTCCTGCCTGTCACGGAGTCCCTCACACAGCTCTGTCAGTGCACCTCAGTCCAGACCTGCATGGGCCACCACACACTTCTGCCTGTCACTGAGTCCCTCACACAGCTCTGCCAGTGCACTGCAGTCAAGACCTGCAGAGGACGCCACACACCTCTGCCTGTCACTGAGACCCTCACACAGCTTTGCCCCTGCACCCCAGCCTTGTTCTGAAGGCACCCCTGCTGTGTGCTGCCAGTATTAACAGCTCTGCTGGTGCACGTCAGCGCAGACCTGCAGGTACCCCTGGTCTGTATTGCTAGGATGTAACCGGTGTTACTCCGCTATGTCGGTCAGTCCCCTTTAACCCAGATATACAGGTACCCTTGCCATGTACTGCTGGTATCAAACACTGCCCTGCCAGTCATTTCAACCCAGACCCACAACTGTCCCTACTGTGTGCTGCTTGGAGTCAAACACAGCTGTGCCAGTGCATCTCACTCCAGCGCTTGGAGTCAAACACAGCTGTGCCAATGCATCTCTTTCCAGACCTGCAGGTACCTAAAACCAGTATAACTGGGGTCGAACATGTGCTCTCTCCTACCTCTCTCGCTGCACCTCAGCCCCCACCTGCTGTACACTCCTGAGGTCTCGCACACCTTTCACTACACCCGAATCCAGAACTGAATCTCCTGCTGCCATTCACTGCTGTAGTTCTTTCACAGCTCTGGACATGCAGCTTTGTTTCACTGGTAAGTGTGCACTCCGGCAGCAGCTGTTTGACACAAACACACGCACTATTGATGCTCCACAGTAGCCATTGGTAGTCCTGTGCCTATAGCTAGTGCAGCTTTGTTAATGCAGCTTCTTACCGACCTAGATTAGCCTCTTGTATTTTACTTGTGAGGCCACATGTAGCATTGTCAATATTGGCGTTTCGACCTTCGACTTAACCACTCCTTATAATTCTAGTACTGATGCAGGGGCGTGGAATTTAATAAAATAGCTGCTTGTCCAGGGGACAGGTTGCTTCATAAATCTACATGTCCTGTAAAGAAAATCCTCTTGTTCCTTTGGTGCCACGTAGTGCGGGGATAAATTATGGAAGCAATCTAGAATATAAGACCACTGATAATATGTTCTATGATTATGCTAGGGCTCATACTATAGTAGGGTTTGAATTCTAGCAATTCCTGCATTATGCCACCTCTCTACAGATCTATATACTGGGGCTAAAGATAGCGTTCAGCAATAGTACCAGGGTTGGCATGCACTTTGGTGTCTCTACAAATCTGCTAACGTGCATGTTTTAGGGATTTCACCAGCTTTTCTTTAATCCTTTCCCATACTAAGAATGGTTGGGAATTTGCTCCTGACAAGGGCATAAGTAAAACTTCTTCCACGGTTGGGTAAAAAGTGGTTGGAGGGAAAGTGAACTTGTAAACGCTCAACAGATTTGTGCATGAGCAAAATCTACCTGTGCATATTTGCACTTGCTAAAATGCAGTTCACAAATATTTTCTAGGAGTACGATCTCCTGGCCATCTTATTATTCCTAGTTATGGTGAAATCAGTAAAGTTCTCAATCTGATGGGGGGTGGATACTAGCATGCATTAACACAATTTAGTAGATGGTGCTTCATAGAAAAGGTATCTAAAGGTTCACATTAGTTTAGCAAAGCATTTTTTTCCTAGTTGGATTTTTTTTGGTAAGCATTTAATTTGAAAGCAAAGACTCCTCAATCTTGCTCAAGCTTCTGCAAATATTTGCATTTAATCAGAGAGCAGTCTGGGGGCATTATACGTAGCCTTATAGTGTTAAATTTTGCAAACGTGTGTACATGTTTTTGTACTGGGACCACTGTCAACAGTGCAGTCTGAGCTTACAACATTACCTTAGAGTGCTTACCCTAAGACTAAAGTATGTGCATTAATGAACCAAAAATACAAGTTTGAACAGCATTAACATATGGACACAAATATTACCTTAACTTCAGACAATGCCCTTTCTTGAGCCATAATGTGGTACTGTAAACTGGGAGCTAAAATGTTTATGCTGCAGGGGAGTGGGGGGGGGGAGGAGGGGAGTTGGGTCTACTTGTCCCAAGGACAAAATAAACATGAAAACTTGTTGTCCTTGACCCCAAAAAATATGTCCTGGGAACAATTAGGAATTCCACACCCCTGTCTGATGACATACTCCCCTCTTCCCGTGCACGTCAGACCTGGCCTGCATCGCCCAAACACTGCCCGACCTGTGCACCTGTCTTCACCTGCTGCACACTCCTTGTTCCAGTACTGAGAGCAAACGCATCTCTCCTGATGCAGCTCTATGCTAACCCCGTTACCCCAGCTTGACCCACACAAAGTCTGCCCCTGTACCCTTATTCTCCGCTACCTTGCTGAAGTGTTACCTATATTTCTTTATTTAGACTTGCGCTTAACTTTGCTATTGCACTTCCTTTCCGAGCTGTAGTAGCAATTGCACTGAGAGGCGGTCGTTGATTCATTTCTAAATCCTGATGAAGTGCCTGCAGAGACCCCTAGAGAGGAGGATACGCTTGAAGTTTGGTTTCAGGCCTCAGGAGGTTCCTGTGGAAGCTGTCAGGCAAAGCAATGAATGGCAGACAGTACAGTGACCTTGCTACAATCAGTGGGAATTACAACTGAAGCAAGGAAGTACTCACATGGGTGTAAGTCTCCATCTATCTGAAACGAGGGTGGCTTCAGGGTGAATCTACTGTTTTGAGGTATGGTGACGGTAGACAGCTCTTTGGAACCCTCTTTTTAGGTCTCGCCTGAGACAGCGCTTTAGCGCTGCTCTGGCGAGACTTATAGTAAGCGAGTTTTGGAAGTGCAAACAGTGGCTTTTCAGGCCTCCAAATACAGTGCATGTGCGTCGGCCGGGCGCGCGCACCATTTGGAGGCCTGAAAGCACTCGTTTGCTTTCACTTTCGCGGGCCGCACGGCCGCTTTGATGTGACCCCTTCCTCTCAGCTACAAAACACCACTCCTCCACCCCCTCTCCCCCACACACACCCCCGTCAGCAGCCAACAGACGCTCATTGGCCTGTTTATTATGCATGCAGAGAAAACTCACTTTTCTTCCCCCTTAAATCCGCCATTACAATTAACAAAACACAGAGCCCTGCTACCACATGTGGCGCCCTCGAACGTCTCATCAGGCCGCCCACACCCAATGCCTCAGAACTTCACGCCAGTTTTGTGTCCAGAACTCTCAAACGGGAACTTTGTCTACACTAAGAATCGAAAGCTCCTTGTTAAATTAAAGTTCTTAAATTGCGCTATCCTCAAAAGCGCTCCGCGCTTAAGGACGAGGTGTTCTCAATGCTCACCTGAGAGACGACCCAGAGAACATTCTGCTGCTGTCTGTACTTCTATCGGCGACGTTAGCATGAGATGGAGGAGGTAAAAAAATGCTGCCTGTAACGCAGCACTCTCAGGCACAGGGCATGCCTAATGAAGCATGAACAATGTGTGCCCGCTTTCAGCTACTTTTTGTGACACGCGTCAGATTATCCCATTGTTAATGTGACGCTCAGGGCGCACTGTTGTATCACATTAGTGAACATGCCACAGGGCACCACACAGCGCCACAACGTTTTTATTAACAACACACGTTAAATTGGAGGCTGAGTTATGCATCTGCATGAACACGTTGTGCGTATGGACCCAGCACGTTTGAAACATCCCAAACTAGAAAGCTTTATTACCCAGATCGGCAACGGAGAATTGAAACCGAAACTTAAAGTAAAATTATCGCGCAAGGTATAAAAACAAGCATTTGCAATGCAATAGGTCTCGCATTTATACGAGTTTGAGCTATTGGCATTGTAAATGACAATACTTTTTATTTAAGTTTGGTTTTTTTAAAACATAAATAAAAGGCACTGTCATTTACAATGCCAATAGCTCAAACTCGTATAAATGCGAGACCTATTGCATTGCAAATGCTTGTTTTTGTAGCTATTTCTGTTGCTCAGTCAGCCAAGATTGCCTTATGAGCCTCTGCACACATGCCGCAGGGAGCATCTCGCCAGGATAGGAATGCTTCGGGTTCAGCTAGGAGAGATGCCGGATTTTGCGTTTTGTTAATTGATTAACATCTGTTTTTCGTTGCGATAACGTCTTCACTTTTGCATGTTTTATTTTCAATTGTTGTTTGCAACTTCTTGTTAATTGGGGAAACTGTTGCAGATGAGGACGTTATGTAGCAGTTTCACCTCTTGTAGTGTGTCTGTCCTCTGAAGAGTGCCCACGAGTGGCAGTGATTTCGACTGTTGTCTTTAGCCGTGGTTACTACAGGCTCCAGGGCCATTGCTCGCAGACGCTGGGCAGACTTACTGTTCTAACTCCACTCGAAGCCAAACGTCGAGCTTGTTGCTATGGTTGGTGTAAGTAAGGACACATGAAGTGATTGGACGCACCCGTCCTTTTATTCCCTGAAGTCATGCAGTGGGGCACCAGGCCACACGTAAACTAGTATTTCCTGTTGTCGCTGGACTCACTATACCCAAGTACTACTGCGAGTTCAGTGAATGGGATTTGGGTTTCAGAAGGTACTGTGGTGGAATGGTTATGGTGAGAATATGTAGTTAAAATGATCTCCTACGCGTACAATGGTTACTTTACGTTCAGTAATTGAGAGCAACAGCACAGCGCATTATTGCCACCCAATGGGACAGCGGCATCAGCTCCATGATGCGGCTGAGCTCCGTGTCAAGTCTGTATGAGCAGGGCAACGCATTCAGCACAGCTTTCCACATTCTTACTCTCTTCCTTCCGCCTTGCTGGCGCGTCACTGTCTTCTGTTAGTATCACTTCCATAGTTGGGTGCTGTGTTGTGGGTCTCAGCGGTGGCCTCAGCCGGGTGTCAGGGACCTACGGGTGGAGAGGTGTCGGAAGGCAGACTTCTGCACCATTCTAGGTGTACATGCGGGTATATTTTATTACTAGTGTGGTGAGTGGGTGCCCTTTGCCACGTACAAAGGGGCAAGTGGGCCACTCCAAGGGAGAGAAAGGAGTACCCGAAGCAGGCCACGTCTTCAGTTGCAGCTCAAATAAGAATCTTTTCAACTTTCCTCTTGAGGGTGGATTTAATGTCAGTTATTGTTTTGCTTCATTCTCGCAGATTTCAGTTTTCGGGTCTGGATGAATCACAGTAACAAGTGTCTGGTCTAGGCATGTCCACGGAGAAGTAGGTCTTCATAGCAACACAGGTTACATCTGGGCCTGTATTTTTGGGGTAGATTTAAGACCGTTTTGTCAGGGTGTCAACCGTCTTCTTTTCAGGCCAAAGAAATGCTAAGTCCTTGTCCTCAGCCCTGGAAAATGTTCCTAATTCCTTTAGGGATGACAGCCATGCTTCCTGCCTCTAGACCAGTCCTTTCCTCCGCATTGGTGTATAGAGCGCTTTGCAATTTGAATAGCGCACAATTCTAGCTTAAATTCCAAAACAGTGGTATTTCGGCGATCCAACTGTCCTGTTCAATTCAAAGTTATCCCCCAAACATCTGGAGGAACCAGTCTTTGCTATTGCATCTTGCTTTTGGTGGTGTTCAGCTCCATGGAACGGAGTTGAGGTAATCGGATGTCCTTAGTAATGACCGGCATCCCCTAATGGGCACTGGTGAATAAATACTCCCCACGCAAGTGCTTCTTCATTCAGTCTGCGCAGGTTTTACCAGGGAGAGGCAGCAGTCGAGGTAAAAATGCCAATATCCCATCCTTCTAAAGCGCTGCCAGCAACCATTAGGTTGTCATGGGGGCAGTAGTCACCCGCTATGAAGTGAGTTGTACCTTGGGTGGAGTCTAGGACTAGGGGGTGGGCATAACTTGTGGTAGGATATTTTGACAAAATTACGCGAGGCATGTAATCCAGCATTTAGCAATATTTTCTTAGCGCAAACTGTACCCTCATGTCCAAAATAGAACTGGGGAATCATTTTGCATAATAGCCCCAAATGCAACAGCCCATGAACAGCAGCCAGAGCTGCTGGCGCTCGCCACGTTTGCTGATCCTGTGCTTCTGTGGTAGGATTGGTATGGCAAATTACTCCTAATTACACAAACGGGCATAATCGCTTAATTTTTGATCATTTTGTGTCCAAGTTACGCAGAATTACTCCAGCTCAATTAAAATTGTGCCCAGGCCTATCTAGAACTCCGCTGGGGAGACTCCCGAAATTGCCATCGAGAAGCTGTGACACTGGCCCTCGGCACAGGAGAGCAGATCCGATGGACAGCAGGATAAAGGCTCAAGACACACATGGTGATGGCTCCAGGGACCTTCAATCCCACACCCAGCGAGAGCGAACGAGAAACGAGCAGTGCTATGAAGGGGACCCCATTTTGTACCGAACACCTGATGATGCGCCAGCAGTATGCATTTATGTGAAGGACTTCACATCTCACCTGCACCTGCAGCAGCCACAGGCGGGCACCACACAGTGAACCGAAAGCCTCCCACTATGAACCAGCCGGCAGCTGGAACTCCTTCACTAGGGTGAATGGGACTGGGGCACAGTTTGAGCTCTGAGGTATTCATTCAGAGTACTTTTTATAGACCAGTTGTCCTAGTTTATTCTTTAGTCCATTTTGTTGTAGTTGTGAACATTACGTTAATATGCTGTGCATTGATTTTGGAAACTCCAGTAACCCTGTCGGCTTGCAGGCCACAGGTAGTGGGTGAAATGGACCGCCCCATAGAGTGTTTATTGGGACTATTAGCTGCAAGTGGACCATTTCAGAGGTTTCACTGCTGATATGATATGCTTGTGAGCCAAGCTGTCTGATTCTAGAGAGAACTTTCACTTTTCAGGGAAACCTCTAGGGAGGCGTACGTTGTGTAGTGCTAGGGTATATTTCTTCATTTCAAGATATGTGACACATGAATGCTTTGCTTGATTATTTGCTTGACGGTATATTACCCTTTTCATGAGTGTATGGCTGAGGTGCCTTGGTGATGACGCTTGTCTGTAATAATATTAATGCACTTCGGTGCTCGCCTGCTTTTGGCACCGGTCATGAGGCGTGAGGATGGCTTGGTGGGTATGCTGGCCCATGACAGACCTGCGCACGTCAGCAGTCAGTTAATTATAGATGGAGCTTTGAATTGGAAGTCTATTTATAAGAGATGGAAACAATGACCCTGCTGGCCTAGCAGTACATGTTTCTTGTCTCTTTGTTGGCTCAGATGGAGTACAGCTGAATACTCCAGGGAGCTACCCTTGGAGCATATAGGAAGCGAATGGGGCAGGGCCCTTGGTATGCCGAAGGAGAGGCTGGGCCCTTGGTATGCCGAAGGAGAGGCTGGGCCCTTGGTATGCCGAAGGAGAGGCTGGGCCCTTGGTATGCCGAAGGAGAGGCTGGGCCCTTGGTATGCCGAAGGAGAGGCTGGGCCCTTGTATGCCGAAGGAGAGGCCGGGCCCTTGGTATGCCGAAGGAGAGGCCGGGCCCTTGGTATGCCGAAGGAGAGGCCGGGCCCTTGGTATGCCGAAGGAGAGGCCGGGCCCTTGGTATGCCGAAGGAGAGGCCGGGCCCTTGGTATGCAGAAGGAGAGGCTGGGCCCTTGTTATGCCGAAGGAGAGGCCGGGCCCTTGGTATGCCGAAGGAGAGGCTGGGCCCTTGTTATGCAGAAGGAGAGGCTGGGCCCTTGGTATGCAGAAGGAGAGGCCGGGCCCTTGTTATGCAGAAGGAGAGGCTGGGCCCTTGGTATGCCGAAGGAGAGGCTGGGCCCTTGGTATGCAGAAGGAGAGGCGCTGGACCTCTAGAAGCTCGTACACAGAAGAGGGGCCTGGATCGCTGTTGGTCCACCTCAGTCGTCCGCACCCTGCAGATTGCTCAAGCGCTTTGTTTTGGGCTTTCAGTTGTTTGAATATGTCAGAGTATCAGACAGTACGTCACATCCGGGCATTGCCCAGTTCATTCCTTTTGATGCCTTTTTCTTACTGCAGGTGTACGTTCTGAATCCAGGTTTTGTACTCCTTGGGTTTGCAATGCCTCATGGAGATGTCAGTGCTGTGCCTTGTCTGTTCGGTACTTTGTAAAACGCATATATAGTTCTAGAGTTAGAAGAATCGGCTGGCCACTCTGGGAGGCTCGGACTACAGGGCGCATCGAGGCCTCCAGAGACGTTCCTTGAATTGGCGCACAGAGGTGACCCTCGAGGCTTACCCTTGAGAGGTCGCCGGTGTGCTGCAGAGAGGAGGAAAGCTCGTGGTCTGGGCTGGCGACCATGGATCGGTGGCGAGTGTGGAAGCACAGTCCTTTGCGTTGCAGGAGCACCCATGGGAAGGAAGCGCTCACTGGCAAGGGCAGCTTGGGTCCTATTGAAACCGACCCAGACACAGCCCAATTTAGGGAGGGGCACAGAACAAACCATGGGAGGGGAGGACATGATGCCGGATGCAGAGGCATGCTCTGTACTCCCAGATCTGTTAACGCTCCTGGACAGAGCAGCATAGGGCGTATCGGGCAGACCCCGGATTGAACGTCTCTGGCTCCAGCAACTTTACAATACAGCTTCTTGTAATGAGCGTCACTCACTTTACCGGAATGTGTACGGCACTCCCCTCCCTCACTGCTGCAGGGAAATCACTCTCCGTCCCTGAATTTACAGGATCAGTGTAGATGGGACACATCCCTCCCTGCTGTAAGGAGTCACTCTCATTCCCCGAATTTACAGGCTGAATATAGACGGGACACACATCCCTCCCTGCTGTAAGGGATCATTCTCTGTCCCTGAATGTACAGGATGAGTGTAGATGGGACACGCCCCTCCCTGCTGTAGGTAAATAACTCTCTCTCCCTGAATCTACAGGATGAGTGTAGATGGGACACATCCCTCCCTGCTGTAAGGGATCACTCTAACTCTGAATTTACAGGATGAGTGTAGATGGGACACACACCCCTCCCTGCTTAAGGGATCACTCTCTGTCCCTGAATTTACAGGATGAGTGTAGATGGGACGTATCCCTCCCTGCTGTAAGGGATCACTCTAACTCTGAATTTACAGGATGATTGTAGATGGGACACACACCCCTCCCTGCTTAAGGGATTATTCTCTGTCCCTGAATTTACAGGATGTGTGTAGATGGGACACACACCCCTCCCTGCTGTAAGGGATCACTCTCTGTCCCTGAATGTACAGGATGAATGTAGATGGGACACATCCCTCCCTGCTGTAAGGAGTCACTCTCTCTCCCTGAATTTACAGGATGAGTGTAGATGGGACACCTCCCTCCCTGCTGTAAGGGTTCACTCTCTTTCCCTGAATTAACAGGATGAGTGTAGATGGGACACCTCCCTCCCTGCTGTAAGGGATCACTCTCTGTCCCTGAATTTACATGCTAAGTGTAGATGGGACACGCACCCCTCACTGATGTAGGGAAATCCCTCTCTGTCCCTGAATTCATAGGATGAATGTAGATGGGGCACTCATACCTCCCTACTGTAAGGAGTCACACTCATTCCCTCAATTTACAGGGTGAATCTAGACGGGGCACACATCCCTCCCTGCTGTAGGGGGTTCACTCTGTCCCCGAATTTACAGGATGAGTGTAGATGGGACACACATCCCTCCCTGCTTAAGGGATCACTCTCTGGCCCTGAATTTACAGGAAGGGTGCAGATGAAGGACACATCCCGCACTCCTATAAGGGAGCAGGGGCTGAACTCTTAGGACCTGACATACATAAGGCTATCCATACCCAGAGGTAAGTGAATCTGTGAGCCCCAGGGCTGGTGGTCCGGTTACACCTCTCCATACCCTGCTGGGCCCAGTCGATGGAGCAGCAAACGAGGCCGTCCAGCGTCCTCTGCCCTTCACTCGTGGTGTAGAGGATAACACGCGGCGTCCTGTAGTACAGCACTTACAGGGATCACATCTCAAACATGTGCGCGTGCTCGCCTCCCTTACATGTAGTTATAGTTTAACCCAGAACTGACCCACCGGCTGCAAAGCCGCGTTGTAACATGAGAGCAGCCCCCTATCGCCTTTTGTGACCGTTAATAGCCTATTATTGTTTAATGCTGCCCAGGCGTTTACCGGATCTTTCATTGGACTTCATGAGCGCAGGGCAGTAACTTGGCTGTTATAAGACAACGTTGCACACAGGCTGCTGCTTTCCCCGTGGAGACAGGAGGTAACCCCTATGGTTTTAAAATCTGTGGCTGTAACCCTGAGCTGAGATCCCAGATTCTGCCCTAGGCCAAAATGTGTGATCCTGAGCGTACACCTTTTTATTACTTTGCCTCCTTGTCCGAAGCTGTAAAATTTAGAAACCCTGCCAGTAAAGCGTTACAAAGGGAGGCCTCCACAAAAAAAAAAAATTCTAGTTGAATAGCCTGCTATATTAGACTAAATACAAGTAGGAACAAAACAGTATTTTTATGGTAAACCGTCTTCTCGTATATTTCGTCATTAGTGGTACTTTTGCCTCCTTTCTGCTGCTCTGTGCTCCTCAGGCCCTATGCATGTGACTTCCGGCTCCTGAGACGTTTGCTGTATTACGTGGATGGATTGGATTCTCAGTACTTGTGCCTTGATTCTGGACGTCGCCACTGGACGCGATTCATAAACCAAACAACTGTCATTCTTGCATAAAGTGATCCCTGCAGCCTCTAGTTAGATTGAAACCCACAAGCTCCTTCGTGTGGGGGGTGGCAGCGGCTAGTCAAGACCAGGGAGGAGGAAAGTGGTTCATTGCTCCTGTGCTGTGTTGTAGTGCTGCATTGTCATTTGATCATTACACTCCTAGCATTCTCTTAACTAGTCATTGATTTTGACTTTTGTTTTTAGCCAATCTCCTCACCGTTGAAGAGCTTCCCTTGTGCCAATGGCATGTCGTTATTTGGGTTGGTCCTTCGGTAAAGACCTCATGGGCAAGCGCAAATGCACAGGGGTTGCTTAAGCAGTAGCCCCGCCTCCTCACCCCAACAGGGCAACCTTGATAGATCTAATACTTCAGAGGGCAATCGGTGTCATAGCCTCTGAAATTGAGCTACCTAAGAAGACTCTCCTTGGGGCCAAAGGATCTTGGTCAATCACTGCCTGTCCCAGGGGCGACTGTTCCAACAGGAAGACCACCTGTCTGATACCCTACAACAGACACTACTTTCCAATATCATACATGAAGAACCCTGGCAGGCCCCCAAAACACAGACAAAATCAGCTATTTATTACGGACAGAAGCATAGTCCTCCAGTTAATTCATCATTTTCCACCCATGCTCCTGTTAACCCAACTGTGCTGTGGGTGATGTAGACCGCAGCACAAAACCAAGTTGGGTGGTAGATTTGGTAGAGGATCTAGTTGGTAGGCTAGAAGAGATTCTAAGAAGGAACTCTCGCCCGTCCTGGCACGATTGTCATTGATTGAACAGTTACTTAACAATACCGCCAAACCCCGGCCATCTCGCCTTCAGTCTAGTGACTGAGGAGATTCTGCACCAACTCCCCCAGTTGTGGAATTAGGGAAAGATACGATGAGCATTTGTAATGTGGAAGTAGCTGCTAGTGCACAAAGACCAACCAGCGGTACTGATTAAATAAAAGCAGGGGTAAATTCAGAGAGGGGCCAACGGCCATCGCAACTCTGCCAACAGGGGGGCATCCCCAGGCTTAAGGTGGCTGACGTACCCCGCAAGAGACTAGGGACCTTTTTGTTATTAATTTACCCCCCGCAGCTTGCCCCTTGACAGGAGTACCCGGATTGAGCAAAGGGCAGAAAGAATAGCACGATAATTTGGTTAAAGTGTCTGAACTGGCTCTGGAAGAATATGAATTTTCCTATTTCTTTGGCTCATAATACACTTTTTACCTGCAGAGTGCAGTGGATTGGGAAAAGTCGAAAGGACCGCCTGAGGGACTGTGTCACGCCCGCCCCACAGAACAGCGAGAGTCAGTGCTGGGGTTGTAACTTATGTTTTCATTTCCTTTCTGGATAACCGTTTTCCTTTGTACAGAGAAGGGTTTCCCCACGAGGGTTGTCGCGAGGAAGGCAGGGCCTTTGGTTGCGGGTTCCTCAAGCGTCTTCCGTCTTCGGGTGTAGGTGCGGGGTGTGGTCCAGCCAGGTGTCCCCCTCGGAAAAGAAGAACAGAAGAAGACGATTAGTACCCGACCTTGATCCCCTTTTCTAGTCTCGTGGCCAACGTTATCCTCAATCCCACTAGGGTATCGGTTGGGGAGGTTGCTATCGTCCCCGGGCCCTTTTAGTCAGGGTGGCAACCCGCTGGAGATAGTTTTACAACCCGCCCCTGTGCTATCTCTTCGTTACTTGGTGGGGGTATGGAATTGGGGCTCGGCTATAGTCCCGAGTAAGACATCTGTACCTGCCACCAACCCACAAGGGCCCTCCCTGTTTTCTCCGCCACTTGCCTGAGGCCGGGACCCGGTTTCTGGGCCCCGGCTGCTTCGTCCTTGCGTCCTTCCTCGGGGTACCACCACGAGTCCCTTCCGGTTGCCGCCGTCGTCTCTCTCTTTCCTCCTTTCTCGCCTTGGGTCGTCCCCTTCTCCGTGCTCTGTTCCGGACTCCCGCTCTGCTCCGCGTTCTCGCTCTTCTCCTCGTCCGCTCTCTGCTCCTCGATCTCGCTCTGCTCTTCGCTCTCGCTCCGCTCCTCGCTCTCGCTCCGCTCCTCGCTCTCGCTCCGCTCCTCGCTCTGGCCTCCTCCTCCTCCGGTCCCCGCCTCCAGTGCTTTTGACTCCCTCAGGCCCCGCCTCTGAGTTGTGAGTAGTACCGGTAGCTGCGGTTCGGTGCCCCCGGGGTCCGACAACAACTCGCCCTTGTCACAGTGCTTCCCATCCAGGCATGGCCGTTCGGGCCATGCAGACGTCGGACTGCGGGAGAGGAAGTCCACGTTGGTCTGCAGGGCGCCGGGTCGATGGGCCACCTGGAAAGAGAAAGGCTGTAAGGCTAGAAACCATCGAAGGATGCGAGGGTTTGTGTCTTTGTGTCGTGCCAGCCAGACAAGGGGAGCATGGTCCGTCAGGAGAGTGAAAGGGCGACCCAGTAGGTAGTATTGCAAAGCTTGGACTGCCCAGCGTATGGCCAAGCATTCCTTCTCAATTGTGGAATACCTGAGTTCCCGTGGTACCAATTTCCGGCTGAGGTACACCACGGGGTGGGGGTCCCCAGATGGAGTCAGCTGTGAGAGGATGGCCCCCAAACCCCGGTCTGATGCGTCCGTTTGCAACGTGAAGGGGCGCGTGAAGTCGGGACATATGAGCACGGGGTTGTTGCACAGTCTTGTTTTGAGCAGTTCGAAACTGTGAAGTTGTGCAGAGGTCCAGGTGGTAATGGAATTGGGGCCTGCCTTTTTTAGCATGTCGGTAAGAGGGGCCGCCTCCTCTGCGAAGTGGGGAATGAACCTCCTATAGTAGCCCACTAATCCCAGGAATGCCCTGATGCCCTTTTTTGTGGTTGGTCTACCTAATAGGGAAATGGCCTTGACTTTGTCTACCTGAGGTCGAATACGTCCGTTCTGGATATGGTAGCCAAGATAGCGGACGTTGTCGGTGGCGAGCATGCATTTGTCGGGATTAGCTGTTAAGCCGGCTTCCCGGAGGCTTGACAAGACTGCCTGAAGATGTTCTAGGTGTGCCTTCCAGGTGGTACTAAAGATCACTATGTCGTCCAGATACGCTGCAGCGTATGTTTGGTGGGGTCTCAGTATAACGTCCATGAGGCGCTGGAAGGTGGCAGGGGCCCCATGGAGGCCAAAGGGAAGGACCTGGAACTGGTATAGGCCCGAGGGGGTGGCAAACGCTGTCTTTTCTTGGGCCTGAGGTGTGAGCATGATCTGCCAGTACCCTTTTGTGAGGTCGAGTGTGCTGATGTAGTGAGCCGTCCCTAACCTCTCGATCATCTCGTCGACTCGAGGCATGGGATAGGAGTCAAGACGAGAGACTCCATTAAGGCGCCTGTAGTCCACACAAAAACGGACCGTGCCGTTGGGTTTTGGGACCAACACTATGGGAGAGCACCATGGGCTGCAAGAAGGCACTATGATCCCGCTGTTCAGCATGTCCACCACTTCTTTTTCTATTATATGTCGCCTAGCTTCCGGGATTCTGTATGGCCTTTGCCGGATGGGCGTAGCCCCTTCGGTTATGATGTCGTGTTGGACGAGGTGGGTTCTCCCTGGTGTAGCGGAGAATACGTCCGAATAGGAGGCGAGAAGAGATTGGAGCTCATGGTTTTGCACCGGGGATAAGCAGGTTCCCGTGGGGATGTCCCTGTTGGGGAGTGTAGCGCCCACCCCAGGAAAGGGAATCTCTAGCGGCTTACTATCTGTGATGAGCAGGTTTGTAGGGGTGTGGGTTCCATCGTCAGGATCAGCGATCCACTTCTTTAACAGGTTGACGTGGTAGACTTGACCCCTTTTCCCTGAGTGGGGCACGGCTACTCTATACGTGACAGGTGTGACTTGTTCTAGCACCACGTAGGGGCCCTGCCAGCGGGCCAACAGTTTATTGTCAGAAGAGGGCAAGAGGAGTAAGACCTTGTCCCCCACTGCGAAGTGACGCAGAACAGTCTGTCGATCATAGTGCGTTTTCTGTCTCTGTTGGGCTGCTTCTAGGTTGTGTCGTACCCTGTCCCAGAGAGAGGAGAGCCTGTCTTTCAGGTGGGTTGCGTATTCCAACAGAGTTTTATTCTCATCCTCCTCGTCTTCCCATCTTTCCGCTGCCATGTCCACTAGGGTCCTGGGTTTCCTCCCAAACACTAACTCGAAAGGACTAAACCCCGTGGAGGATTGGGTATGTGTTCGGATAGCAAACAATGTGAGTGGTAGTTGTCGGTCCCAGTCTCGCCCCGTCTCAGCTACAGTCTTCTTCAGGATGGTTTTAATGGTCTGGTTGTATCTTTCAACCAGGCCATCTGTTTGGGGGTGGTAAACAGAGGTGCGTATCTGGCGCACCCCTAGAAGAGAGCAGATCTGGGCCATCAGTTTTGACATGAACGGGGTCCCTTGGTCGGTGAGCAGTTCCTTGGGGAACCCTACCCTGCTAAAGAATGTTATCATAGCTTGGGCGACGCTAGCGGTAGACATGCTGGAAAGGGGAAAGGCCTCCGGGTACCAGGTCGCGTAATCGACTAGCACTAGGATGTACTGATAGCCTCGGGCTGAGGTAATCAGGGGGCCGACCAAGTCCATTCCCACCCTGGAAAAGGGGACGTCGATTACCGGAAGAGGGCATAGGGGTGCTTTGGGGACATGAGGGGGATTGGACATCTGGCATCTGGCACAGGCGGCACAGTACCGTCTTATGTCAGAGAAGACCCCTGGCCAGTAGAACCTGCGCAATAGGTATTCCTCCGTTTTCTCTTTCCCATAGTGGCCCCCTCCCGCCTGATTATGGGCTAAATAGAGCACTTGCTTGCGGAACGGTAGGGGTACCAGGAGCTGTCGAAGTGGCCCGTCTGGTTTGGTAATCTTTCTATACAGCAGCCCTTTCGTTAGGATAAAACAGGGGCCTACCTGGTCGTCTGTGTCCTCCACAGTCCGGGCCCAAGCATGCCCTAGTGTTGGATCCTCCCTCTGTTCGGCTCTGAAGCTGCCAGTGGCTCTGGGTTCTTCCCCCTTGGCGGAGGAGGTGGAAGGGGTTGCCGCTTGTCCGTGTCCGTGTAGTACTGTGATCCGTTTTTGTTCCCTCTTTTCGCGTCGCGTTTTCTTTTCCCTATAGACCCCTGGGGGTAGATCCACTGTCGATAATGGTGCTTCACTGAGCCATCTTTGAGCGTCTCTCTCCTCGATTGCTCTGGACAAGAGAGCAGGGAAGTCCTCATAGTCTGTCCCTATAATCATGTCCTCGACCAGGTGCGGGATGACCCCTACTTGGATCGTGGCACACCGGTCTCCATACTCCAGGGTTACTCTAGCCACGGAGTATCGCTTCTGGTCCCCATGTACACATGTGATTACCACTCCCTCTCCTTCTAGCCATTGGTGGGCTCGTACGCGCTCCTGTGTTATAACTGAATGACGACACCCTGAGTCCACGAGAACCTGAGTGTTGATTTGATTCACCTTGAGGTTTAACCGGTAAGCCGTCTCACCCTCTCCAGCCCACAGCACCCTGCCTCTGGTATAGCCGATTTCCATAGGTTCGACGGAGACGGGTTTTTGGGGGCAGTTGCGGGAGATGTGGCCCCATTCTGCACAATGAAAACACTGGGGCCCCTGACTACCTCCTCTCCCCTCCCCGCGAGGCAAACATCTGGGATCAATAAGAGGCCGTGGGTTGGGCGGACTGGGAGTAGGGTTGGCTGCCCTCCATCGGTGGATAATAGAGGTAGGGAGTCGGGGTGTGAAGGGTCGGGCTTCGGGGGACCGTTGGTGTGCACAGGCCAGTTCTATTGCGTGTGGAACAGTAAGGTTGGGATGTTGTTTAACCCAGGCCCGAGTCAAGGGAGGGAGACCCTCAATGTATTGCTCCAACAGAATCCTGTCCACTATCTCTTCCTTGCTGCTTGTGTGGGGCTGGAGCCAGCGGGTCCCTAGGTCCTGTAACCGATAATAGAACGCTCGGGGATTGTCTTGGGGTTGCCATTTTTCCTTCCGGAATCGACTACGGTACTGCTCTTGGTCGCAGCCGAGACGTTCCAGGATGGTCTGTTTAATCACCGCATAGGGTGTATCACCGGAGGGATTGGCAGCTTGGTAGGCTGTTTGGAGCTCACCGGAGAGAAGGGGGGCGACGTACTGGCCCCATCGGTCCTCGGGCCACTGGGCTGTACTCGCCACCCGCTCGAAATTGGTGAAAAAGAAATCAGGGTCTTCCCCTGTTCGGTACTTTTGTAAGACGGAGCTGGGGACGTTGGGATGCACCTTGGTGCTGGCAATTGTGTCCGTTAGCTTCTGGATCGTCGTGTCGTGGATCGCTTGGTTATGTACCAGGAGTCCCGCTTGAGTTTGTAAAGCTTCTTGCACAAATTCCCTGTCCTTTTTTGCTTCTGTCGACTGGGCTTCTACCACCAATTGTAAATGGCGCTGTCCTTCCGCCAGCTGTGCCAACATCTCGTCTAGGCCTATGGGTTGCGTCATGGTGGGGCGTGTCTCCCAAGGAGTACGACTGGATGGGCGTGAGGGATCGATCGGCAATCCCACTTCTGACACCACTGTCACGCCCGCCCCACAGAACAGCGAGAGTCAGTGCTGGGGTTGTAACTTATGTTTTTATTTCCTTTCTGGATAACCGTTTTCCTTTGTACAGAGAAGGGTTTCCCCACGAGGGTTGTCGCGAGGAAGGCAGGGCCTTTGGTTGCGGGTTTTTCAAGCGTCTTCCGTCTTCGGGTGTAGGTGCGGGGTGTGGTCCAGCCAGGTGTCCCCCTCGGAAAAGAAGAACAGAAGAAGACGATTAGTACCCGACCTTGATCCCCTTTTCTAGTCTCGTGGCCAACGTTATCCTCAATCCCACTAGGGTATCGGTTGGGGAGGTTGCTATCGTCCCCGGGCCCTTTTAGTCAGGGTGGCAACCCGCTGGAGATAGTTTTACAACCCGCCCCTGTGCTATCTCTTCGTTACTTGGTGGGGGTATGGAATTGGGGCTCGGCTATAGTCCCGAGTAAGACATCTGTACCTGCCACCAACCCACAAGGGCCCTCCCTGTTTTCTCCGCCACTTGCCTGAGGCCGGGACCCGGTTTCTGGGCCCCGGCTGCTTCGTCCTTGCGTCCTTCCTCGGGGTACCACCACGAGTCCCTTCCGGTTGCCGCCGTCGTCTCTCTCTTTCCTCCTTTCTCGCCTTGGGTCGTCCCCTTCTCCGTGCTCTGTTCCGGACTCCCGCTCTGCTCCGCGTTCTCGCTCTTCTCTTCTCCTCGTCCGCTCTCTGCTCCTCGATCTCGCTCTGCTCTTCGCTCTCGCTCCGCTCCTCGCTCTCGCTCCGCTCCTCGCTCTGGCCTCCTCCTCCTCCGGTCCCCGCCTCCAGTGCTTTTGACTCCCTCAGGCCCCGCCTCTGAGTTGTGAGTAGTACCGGTAGCTGCGGTTCGGTGCCCCCGGGGTCCGACAACAACTCGCCCTTGTCACAGACTGTTTCATTAGGAATTTTAAAGATCCCTCCTTGGTCCAAAAATTGTTATCTGATGTGGCACACATACCAGTGGGTCAAACTAGTATTATTCTGCTCCCTATGGGATAATTTTACAAACCAACACCGTGTAGGTTGTGCTACTCATACCCGTCTCTCGTTACATCCTTAAATAGGCTCACGTGTTCCTACCATTGACCGGCAGTGGTTGGCTGAGCCTTCTAGTGTTCCTGTGTTCGATCAGTTTGATATTTTGGACCAAGTTGATTGACTACGCAGAGCGACCTTTCACTCCGAACCTAGCAGGAGGAGGCCGTCCCTGTTCCAGTCATCAAGGGGTCTCCACCGATGACCTTAATCTGACAACAGGTTGCCTGCACGGAGATCCATGCAGGATTCAACAAATCCAGCCTCTGCTCTTCATCTTATCCCCTGGAACATTGCTGGGATTTGGTCAAAAATGGACGATGGATACTGGGGATTATGACTTCTGCATCTTCCAGGAGACTTGGGCGCTCGCTAAAGTTCATAGGCAAGGTTGCTTAACACATAGCATTGAAGCACTACCATCCGTAGAGGGTGGGCCGTCTGGGAGGCTTCTAATATGGTCCAAAATATCACTTAGTTATACCATTAAGAAAATCATTATGGACTATGATGGCATTTTAGTTCTTAGCATAACAAGCCAATTCTGGGAATCCGTATTTGTTGATTAACATTTACAACAGGTCGACCCCTTTTCCCAAACCCTCCCAGTGTCTCAGAACCTTGAATGCATTTTTGGAAGACTTTGGCCCTGGCCGTAACGTGATCATTGCAGGAGATTTTAATGCATCTTTCGAACCATATGCACCATTCTTGGAATTGGTTATGGATGAGGATGAATCTACGGGGAACCTAGATTTTGCGTCCATAGGAAACCACATAAAATGAGTTCTGATGCCCTCAAGATTATGGATATATTGATCTCTTTTGGTCTGAGGCCATGCATTGGTTTTGAATGCAAAGCCAACATTCAGGAGGGTGACTATAAGAGCCACGTTGATTTCACCCTTATGGATGTTTGGGCCTGGCACGAAATGGAAGACCTGGCCATACTTGATTGCCTTGATAGCAATCATTTTCCTATTGCACTAGTCTGGGATAAGTAACGGATAAGGAATAGGGAAAGTCAAATCCTAATTGAACCATATAATCCTGTGGAGATTAATAATAACAAATGCAAGGTGAATTGGGAGGTTCTTTCAAGATCCAAGGAGGCCATGATCGAAATGTTTTCGTTTGTATTAGCAGTAGTGTCCTGCTTTATCCCCTACCCAGATTAAGATAATGCTTGATAATTTTTTTTTTTAAATTGGTAACCTTTATGTAAAGGATTGTAAAAGTGGAAGGGGACCCGGAGACCAAGAGTTAATGAGTAGTTCAACGAATCATGCAAAATCACCAAGAAGGCCCTGGTAAATGCCCTAAAGAGTAACCATAGAACACTCATTACTGAGATGAGAAGGGAATATACCAGGGCTATTAAAATCAGTAAAGCCCAGAGGGAGGCTGGCATATGGGATGATTTATTAGAGGACGTCCGGCTCAGAGACAATACGTGCTTTTGGCAGTTGGACACACATGACGCAGAGACATAACTCTCCCAGATTGCCATATTGCCCCAGAAGCAAGGGTGAACCACTTCTCGACACTCTGAGGAGGCAAGTTTGGTAGACGGGATATTAGAGACTTTGCCAGACCACACTATAGATTCTGATGGAAAGCAGATCAAGCCATTTATCCTAAAAGAAAATGTAGATGCAATCCAGGCCCAGAAATCTGTCAAAGCATGGCTTGGCTAGAATCCCAGCAGATCTATTCAGGAATGAACCCCAAATCTGGGGACCCTATATAAATTGCCTGTCAAATGCATTGATGGCAGGTGCACCTATCCCGAGAGCTTGGAAAGGAGCTGAAATAATCCCTGTTTATAAAAAGGGTGGTAACTCTACACCGGGAAATTACAGACCAATAAGTCTGATTGATAATTTACAGAACGTCTACAGCATGCAAATCTTATCTAGGCTAAGGGACTGGATTTCACAAGCCAAAGGTTTATCCCACTTATAGGCAGGATTCAGATCTAACATCAGTACTATTGACCAGGTTGTGGGATTCCTGAGCATTAAGTGGAATATAATAGACATTGATAAGGGGGGTTGTTGTATGTCACCTTTGTGGATCTGCGAGCAGCATTTGATCTTGTCCCAAGGGAATACCTCTGGGTGGCTTTGCATAAGATTGGGGTCCCCCAGGGACTATTGCTCCTGATATAGGCTTTATATTTGGAACGTTTTGCGAGTGTTATGTGGGGCCCTGCAGGAGAACTGATGGAAGACATTTCAATCAGGAGAGGTGTCAGAAAGGGTTTTCTTTTGTACATAAATGGCTGCATCCCATATCTTTTACATTGTGAAAATGACTTCCCAAAGGTAAAAGATTATAAAATACCACTCCACCTTTTTTGCAGATGACACTTTGTTATTATCAAAGACTCTCTTGGATAAATTTAACACATTTTGTTTAGACCCTGGCCCGTAAATTAATGATAACAAAACTAAGTACATGGTCTTTGGTGCTAGGAGGAAAACATCCAAGAGTACGGTATTATTAGGTGGGGGGAGGCATTGGATAGGGTGCACAAATTTGACTATTTTGATGCAAGATTGGAAGACTCCCAGAGATGGGTAGCACAGGTACAAAAAAAGCGTTATCACTCTAAAACAAAAAACAGGATCTGTCGTAAGATTTGCCATAGATCAACACTTTTGCTACCCCTCTTCTATTTTAAAAATTGGCTATTCAAGTTGGGTTGTTTTTTGCTGCAGCCCTCTACATTACCCCAGGGTGCTTGGGATAAGATGAAAACGTCCTATTGGAATTTTGTATTGGGTGCAACATTTTCTGCAGCATCCCCTGGTACCCTGATAGATTGCTTCTTGACATTCAAATGTGTACCTGAGTATGAACAATACCTGAATATGGTTAACACCTGAATATGATTAACAACCCTGCTGCACGTGCACTTTATGTAAAACTTACAGTGGGCATATTACCGTTGGCTACATTTATCTATTCTTGGATGAAAAAGGGAGACCAATCTGCATCCGATGGGTTGTCCAGTACCAGAGAATATTGAACATTTGTTATTTTTCGGGTTCAGAGACTTCCACACAGCTCTTGGAGTATGTAAAACCAACATCTGAAATTGTGTGGTTTATTCAACTGCTAGATACCTGTTGGCAATATGGTAAATAGTACTTTTTTCGTATTGAGGATTTTACTTGACCTGGTAAATTGTATTATCTTTGGGATGCTTCTTCTGAACATTTTTTTTTTTAATCGATTTTTAATTTTAATATTATGGATCATAAAAAATATGATGAGACTTGTATACGCTAGAATTAATTCCTCAATTGAATTTGCACTTTATTTATTATATCTCTATTTTATATTTCCCCGTTTTATGGTTTTATTCAACCGAAATAACGGAAATATGATGAAGATGGTGAATAAGATTGAGTGCATATTCAAGACGAAAATGTGTGTATTTTATTAACTCGCATGATAACATTTTGAGAGAAATACTCCGCTTCCAAAATATATTTAAAGCTTGATAAATCATTTGGCATTGACCCGCCCAACACCGATTCTGGGTTCGGTTAGACTGGAGAGGGTACAGACTTTTCAATATCTAGGGGTAACGATCAACGACAATCTTTCCTGGGGCCCCCAACAGGCGAAATCACAACTTAAACTCTCCCAATTAGTGGGCGGCATCCTCAAAATGTCTAATACATCTACAATCAAGCCAGTGAGCCCCGCACTGGAGATTTACAAAGTGATGGCGAGGGCATCGGCTCTTTATGGTGGGGAACTCTGGGGGTACACCTGTAGGCCCGAAAATTCTTAATGTAGAGAACAAGTTTATGAGGCAGCTACTTGCACTCCCCCAAAGTACACCCCTCCTTCCGCTGAGATTGGATTTAGGACTGAGTTTTATCCAGGATGAGCTAGCTCTGAAATCTCTTAGGTTTTGGCGCAGGCTATGGATAACTCCAGAACTGTCCAATTATAGGCTTGAATTAAAGGATGTGTTGAACCATGGTAGTGCAGCGAAAATCCCCTGGCTTGCATTTGTGAAAAAGTAACTGGGGAAAATGGGACTATCGGACCTCTGGTATGAGCCAGAACAGGCATGCAGGGGGGTTTCATGCAAAACGCTTGCGAAGTCCTTCATGGACTGCAAACAAAACATATGGTTGCATGACTCCAAAGCTGGCCCTCTGACAACTTTTTTAACACTTAAACACTCGTATGCTTTCGAGGAGTTTTTGAATTTCATTTACCCAGTTGGAGCTAGGAAGTTATACATCCAATGGAGATTCGCAACACTACCACTAAGGACATTCACAAGTAAGTGGTCTGCACCAACGAGCAACTCTTGCCCTGGATGTGGTGCGATTAAGGAGGATGAACTACACATGCTCTTTTTTTGCCCTGCCTACAGAAAAGCCAGAAAGTACTGGCTGGTACCCTTGTGCAGGAACATGGGCTTTGATAAATGTTTTTTTGCAATGAGAGTCCTTAAAACTGACACTTCACCGCACATAGTTTTCGCACTCTCAAAGTTCCTGCTAGCTATGTGGTCCAAGAGATGTTCTCTCATCACAGCAGCAACCAGGGGTGATTGTATATCATGATTGCATACCCTGCTTGCTAATCTGATTTTATGAAATGTTTATTTTATCTTTTGTGGTTTTATACATTTTTTAACTGTTTTAACTGTAATCTTTTATGACTGAAAAAATTTCGAAATAAAGCTAAAATGATGATGATAATAACATTTTGAGAGAAATACTCCGCTTCTAAAATATATTTAAAGCTTGATAAATCATTTGGCCTTAGGCAGACTTATAATTAATACCGCAACCTTGGTGCCAGGGACATTGAGTTATGTATTACCCATGTGCATGCATTTGAAATTGACAAAACCTTTTGTATTTAATTCTGCCTGATACACTCGGGTGATCACTGCTACTTATCTTGCATATGGTGCTCATTTATGTAACCTTGTCTGGTGTGGCCTTTATTACAACACTAATAACACTAGCAGCTCTGAATGGTTTTCATTGAATGTCAGTAGCTCTTGTTACAGAAAATGTTGGAGATCCCTGCATTACACACTCCGAATGAGTGGGTCTTTTTAAGACTTGTTCATTTGAGATCTTGTTAATTAGTCTTGATATTAACATATGCGTCTGCTTCTCCCTTAGTGTTCTAGTTCATTTCTATAGCGCTTCACACCACGTTAGCACGTAGGAAGCACACCGTATGGCGCGGGGGTGCTTCGATGAAATGTTGCATCAGTGTGGCCTATTTGGAGAGTGTGTTGGTGTCATGTGTACGTCACCAGAGAGGTGGCCTTCCCTTGCTTGGGTGCTACGTCTGGTGTGAGATGGCGAAGAAGGGTGAGCGACAGAACACATGCAGCTTAAATTAGTTTATTGTTGTGACTCATTGAACGGGTCTCTATGGACCCCACTGAGGATCGATGAAAGAGCAGACCAAGGAATGCCCTGAATAGAGGGAGTGTAGCAAGCCTGGGTGTCCAGTGGGGCAAATTCTACCACCACTGTGCAAACTAGCTCCTAGTCAGGAGCACACTGTTTCTCTTAGACGACCTCGCCTACTCTTTATTAGAACATTCGAATGTTGGGAGCTTCATTGAAGACAATAGAGTGCTCCATGCTTTTACGGGCCAGTAAAGACCCGTAAAGCAACATTCTAATGGGGAAGTTAAACCCTTTCACTCCGAGAGGCCTTTGTTTTGTTTTTTTGCAGAGTTTTATATAGCGCGAACTTGACCTGAATCCAAGCAGGTATCCGAGCGCTTTACATAGCACCAGTTACATTACATTAGGACACACATTCATTCTTTGTTAGGCACGGGAGATAAAGTGATTTGCCCAGAATCACAGGATGTTCAGCATCATTACCGAGACTCGAACCCAGTTCCCCAGGTCCGAGGTCGAGCGGCCTAGCCGTTAGGCCAACTCCTCAACATAGGTCAACATTCTGCCCTCTAGTGGCAGAATGTTCTAATAGCCTTATAGCTCTTCATAGCTGGGCTATACAGGGTATTTAAGTCCCGCTCCCTTGTTAAAGTCCCTCGCCTTCGGCTCGGGCCTTTAACGCTGGAGCGGGCCTTTAAAAGCCGGTATAGCCCGCTACGGCGGGCCATATGGCTATAGTAATTCCGGACCGAGACGGAAGGTAGGTTCAGAGAATTTGTGTGAATGGTTAAGACTTGCATCAAGAAATGACAAAGTGAAGCTCCCAGACCATTTTAGTAAAATTAAAATGTATTTTATGATTACATTAAGGACAAAACTGGAATTGAATCAGTTACTAGAAACTTATGGCTTATTAAAGCGTCATTTCCATTCCACATTGTTTCTCCTTTCTGCATGGGTAGTCTTTGAAAGTTCCTGTGCAGTATTCTCAAGAGTCCCCTGAAGCCTTCTTCTCTCTCCAGTCAACCAGCACGACTCCTGGCCACGGGAGGGAGGCCTTTAGCCTGTAAGCAGGGTGGAGAGGCTGCATGAGAGTCCGTCATATTGCGCAGATAGGCACAGTTCACAGCTTCCACACTTCAGAGTTTATGTAGGGGTGTTTCTGGCTCCATCTCATCAGCAGACAGTCTCTCTTTTCAAGTCTGCTTAAGCCGGTACACAATACCCCCTTCCTCTCTTTTTCAGCACCCAGTCCTTACTGTGGACTCCATAGTCCACACCAAAGGCTAGGAATGGCCGACCATCAATGGCACACTTAGTCTCAGGCAGATGTGTACATCTGCTCAATCAAATGCCATCCCTCACGGTGCAGCAGGGCCAATAACTGAAGAGCGAAGACCCATTGGCAGCCGCGGCCGCAGCAGGTAAGAGTGGTGAGGCGATTGGGCCGGCTGGGGGGATTTCGAGAGACAACTGTAAGGAAATATAAATATTTAATTTTCCCTTGTGGTCGACTCTCAAAATCCCCACTCGCCAGCCGGCCCCACCGCTCTTACCTGCCGCGGCTGCCCATTGGTGAACGCTGTTATGGGCAGAAGAAGGTGAGTGACATTTGAACTGGCCACTGGGAGAAGAGGGCTGATTATGGGGCCTGGCAGGCTACTGAGCATGACTGATCCTCACACGAGGGCCTGGCACGGATTATTGAATACAAATCCTAACCCCACATGGTTCTTCAAAGGGGGTGGCCAACACTAGACCGTTGCCTACCAAGGACATTTGTCAAATCACTCGTATTGTAATAGCTGTTAACACTCTTTAACCAAGTGTGGTAACGGCCCTCCCTCCCTTAAGGGTCTTTTGATGTAAAGATCTGCTTTTTTTATAAAAAGCAAGTCCTGCCTATGTATGACCTGTGTCATACCTTATCAAAATAAACCTCTCCATCCTGTGGCATCTGACATAGCCTTTCCATATGAACTAGGCCTATAGCCTTTAACCGCGGACTAGGCCTACAGCCTTTCCATATGAACTAGGCCTATAGCCTTTAACCGCGGACTAGGCCTACAGCCTTTCCATATGAACTAGGCCTATAGCCTTTAACCGCGGACTAGGCCTACAGCCTTTCCATATGAACTAGGCCTATAGCCTTTAACCGCGGACTAGGCCTACAGCATTTCCATATGAACTAGGCCTATAGCTTTTAACCGTGAGCTAGGCCCATGGCCTGTAACCGCAGACTAGGCCTACGGCCTTTAACTGTGAACTAGGCCTGCAGCCTTTAACCGCGAACTAGGCCTGTAGCTTTTAACCGTGAACTAGACCTACGGCCTTTATCCGCGAACTAGGCCTTTAACCTTGAACTAGGCCTTCACCCTTTTACCTTGAACCATGTCTACAGCCTTTAACCTTGAACTAGGCCTACGGCTTTTAACCGTGAACTAGGCCTGCAGCCTTTAACCTTGAAGTAGGCCTACGGCCTTTAATTGTGAACTAGGCTTACGGCCTTTAACCGTGAACCAGGCCTGCGGCCTTTACCCGTGAACGAGGCCTGCGGCCTGTAACCGTGTCACCTTTGTGGTGAGTGAGGGATTTGGTTCTAATAAGGGAAATGCCCTTTGGTGTTTTTAGGTTAACATGTTGTGACTCTGTTTAAATAGTTAAGACATCCATCTGCTTGTAGCTTTTAGAGCACAATTTTTCTTAGTTATTTTTTTTTTTTAGACCCGTGGATTTCGTACTGTTGGTTAGCCTTTAACCGTGAACCAGGCCCGCAGCCTTTAACCATGAACCAGGCCCGCAGCCTTTAACCGTGAACCAGGCCCGCAGCCTTTAACCGTGAACCAGGCCCGCAGCCTTTAACCGTGAACCAGGCCCGCAGCCTTTAACCGTGAACCAGGCCCGCAGCCTTTAACCGTGAACCAGGCCCGCAGCCTTTAACCGTGAACCAGGCCCGCAGCCTTTAACCGTGAACCAGGCCTGCAGCCTTTAACCGTGAACCAGGCCCGCAGCCTTTAACCGTGAACCAGGCCTGCGGGCCCGCAGCCTTTAACCGTGAACCAGGCCCGCAGCCTTTAACCGTGAACCAGACCCGCAGCCTTTAACCGTGAACGAGTCCTACGGCCGTTAACCGTGAACGAGTCCTGCGGCCTTTAACCGTGAACGAGGCCTGCGGCCTTTAACCGTGAACCAGGCCCGCGGCCTTTAACCGTGAACCAGGCCCGCGGCCTTTAACCGTGAACCAGGCCCGCGGCCTTTAACCGTGAACCAGGCCCGCGGCCTTTAACCGTGAACCAGGCCCACGGCCTTTAACCGTGAACGAGGCCTGCGGCCTTTAACCGTGAACGAGGCCTGCGGCCTTTAACCGTGAACCAGGCCTGCATCCTTTAACCGCGGACCAGGCCTACGGCCTTTAACGTGAGCTAAGCCTACGGCCTTTAACCTTGAACTAGACCTGCGGCCTTTAACCGTGAACAAGGCCTGCATCCTTTAACCGTGAACCAGGCCCGCGGCCTTTAACCGTGAACCAGGCCCGCGGCCTTTAACCGTGAACCAGGCCCGCGGCCTTTAACCGTGAACCAGGCCTGCATCCTTTAACCGCGGACTAGGCCTACGGCCTTTAACGTTAGCTAGGCCTACGGCCTTTAACCTTGAACTAGACCTACGGCCTTTAACCGTGAACCAGGCCTGCAGCCTTTAATCGTGAACCAGGCCTGCAGCCTTTAATCGTGAACTAGGCCTGTAGCCTTTAACATGAACTAGGTCTTTAAAATCGACTGGTCACCATAAGCAAACCAGGCCTGCTAAGTTGAGTATACATTTTCCCACAAGGCATCCATGAAGTTAAAATATGTACAAGCAATATACAACCCCTCCTATGGGCTGATAACTGCAAAGTAAAACCTTGAATTGTTAAGTATACTGTATAAGTCCATTCACACTTTGGGTGGTATCCTTAGTCCATTAAAATACTCAACCTTGCATATCCGCTCCGCAATGAACCTACACCAGTCACACGGTGCACATGCACCTTCGTTATACACACCGTTGGAAGCGAAAGGCCTGTGTTAAGGGAGATTGGAAGAATCCTTCCCAGGGAAGGCTGCTAGGCATGTACCTTTTGATGAAAGTGGGTAAAAAGGCTGCCCACCCTTGACTACAAATTACACTCGCTACACTGCCCTGGTAGAGAGGGTACTAACTACATGCACTCACACACACACACCACCCACCTCCCCCCGCCCCCCTACTGCACAAACCAGGCATGGGCACACTCACTTCTGAGTCATATGGGGTCCCAAGTGTGTCCCTTCCCCTGTGCTGGTTTCATTTTCAGGACTTATTTTTTCTGTCTGCATGATGATATGTTCTATTGATTTGTATGTCGCACTTGTCACCCAAGAGAGTATCCAGGCACTTGGAAAGGGGTGTAGGTGTGTGGTACCAAGGTGCTTATGTGAAGCCAGGTCTTCAGCTTCTTGGGGAGCAAAAGACGTGAGGAGGGAGGCCGTTCCATGTTTTGGATGCGACATAGGAGAATGACGGGCACTAGAGCCTTGAGGACACCGACCAAAGATTAACATTTATATCAAATTATCATTGTATATGTGTATATGTATGTATGTATGTTTATGTCTAAAAAAACTGCAGCACTTAGCCAGTCCACATCCTCCTCCGCATTGCACGCTCCGAATCTTGCCTCACTCCAAGAAAGAGTAAAAAAACCGAATGTGTGGTATAAAAATCAAATTGTCGTAACAGATGAATAATTGATTAAAACCTTTTTTTATCTTTTTTGACCGTGTGTTTCCAACACCTTAGTTTAGGATGATTTATTTAAGGATGTTCCATGTGAAGGCTCTATGTATGTCTTTTTTTTTTTTTATAGTGTGAGGGTTCTGTGTAGTAATTGGGTATGAATCGTATCTGCTTATAATGAGTTATTGAAAGATATATACTTTTTACGGGTGTGAGGTTTATGACTTTGTTGAAAATACATGTTTGATCCTATGCATTGAATACTTGTATGGTAGTAAAAAAAGAAAAGAGCACAATCTGAAATATTGATATCATTTTTCTGTATAGTTTTGAATTGTTTTGTGTGATATGACTCAATTGCAGAGCTGACTTTGGAGGTGGAGTTTTCCCTTTGCTTTTTGGAGCTTGAGAAGCCTCCAGTTTTACTCTTGCGGATAAAGGGAATGTGTGCGAGTGAGGCCGAGCTCAAGTGCCTGGTGGGTGGGTAACAGTGTATTTGGCTGTTCAGGTATTCTGGTCCTGTGTTGTGTAGGGCTTTGAATGTGTGTGTGAGGAGTTTGAATTGGCTGTGCTTGTGAATTAGGAGCAAGTGAAGCTTCCTGAGGTGTGGTGTGATTGCGGCGTGGGCGGTCGTTTATGCGCTTGCAGCGGTGTGCTGGATAGTCTGGTGTCTGTGTAGGAGTTCTTTGGATAATCTGGCGTAGAGATTGTTGCCGTAGTCCAGCCTGCTGGTGAGGAGTGCTTGTGTGACGGTCCGCCTGATTTTCTGAGGCAACCATTTGAAGATTTTTCACAGCATGCATATCTGGAGGTGCACACCTTGCTGTTTCTTCTCAGTCCAGAATAATTCAGATGTCATTGGTGGACGAAATGAGTGCTGTTTTGGTTCTGTGGTTCTTTCTGAATCCTGATTGAGTGTTGTCTAGAAGATGGTGAAGTTGGGGTGTGAGTTGATGCCCTCATGTTTGTCACACGTCTGTAATGGTTCCCGTGGTCTTTGCTGTCTCCTTGATCCCTTGTACCCTGTGCATGTTGTTAATGCTGTGGAGAGCAGATCTCTTCCTCAGGCAGGATGGGAAAGCAACAAGGTCCTTCTTCAATCTGCATCACCTTCACTGAAATCCTTTGATTTCAGTCACTCAGATTTGACGTTGCACCCCATGTTGGAAGTCTGAGGAAAATCTCCACCCAGTTGGTCCATCTACTTTATGGCTGTGTCTTATTTTGAAATTTTTGCTGATGAGTATTGTACTTTCTCCAAGATCTTTGCCATGAAGGCGCTTCATCTGGAAGATGGAGAAGGAGATCTGCTGCATCTGGGGCCCCTCCGTGATCTGGTACTGTTCTGTACCTTCTCGCCTGCACTCCACGGCTGGAGAAGGAGATCATCTGCTGTATCTGGGGCCCCTCAGTGATCGGGTACTGTTCTGTACCTTCTTGCCTACTCTCCGCGGCTGGAGAAGGAGATCATCTGCTGTATCTGGGGCCCCTCAGTGATCTGGTACTGTTCTGTACCTTCTCGCCTGCACTCCACGGCTGGAGAAGGAGATCATCTGCTGTATCTGGGGCCCCTCAGTGATCTGGTACTGTTCTGTGCTTTCTCGCCTGCTCTCCGCGGCTGGAGAAGGAGATCATCTGCTGCATTTGGGGCCCCTCAGTGATCTGGTACTGTTCAGTGCCTTCTCGCCTGCTCTCCGCGGCTGGAGAAGGAGATCTGCTGTATCTGGGGCCCCTCAGTGATCTGGTACTGTTCTGTGCCTTCTCGCCTGCTCTCCGCGGCTGGAGAAGGAGATCTGCTGTATCTGGGGCCCCTCAGTGATCTGGTACTGTTCTGTGCCTTCTCGCCTGCTCTCCGCGGCTGGAGAAGGAGATCTGCTGTATCTGGGGCCCCTCAGTGATCTGGTACTGTTCTGTGCCTTCTCGCCTGCACTCCGCGGCTGGAGAAGGAGATCATCTGCTGTATCTGTGGCCCCTCAGTGATCTGGTACTGTTCTGTACCTTCTCGCCTGCTCTCCGCGGCTGGTGAAGGAGATCTGCTGTATCTGGGGCCCCTCCGTGATCGGGTACTGTTCTGTGCCTTCTCGCCTGCTCCCCGCGGCTGGAGAAGGAGATCATCTGCTGTATCTGTGGCCCCTCAGTGATCTGGTACTGTTCTGTACCTTCTCGCCTGCTCTCCGCGGCTGGAGAAGGCGATCTGCTGTATCTGGGGCCCCTCAGTGATCTGGTACTGTTCAGTGCCTTCTCGCCTGCTCTCCGCGGCTGGAGAAGGAGATCTGCTGTATCTGGGGCCCCTCAGTGATCTGGTACTGTTCTGTGCCTTCTCGCCTGCTCTCCGCGGCTGGAGAAGGAGATCTGCTGTATCTGGGGCCCCTCAGTGATCTGGTACTGTTCAGTGCCTTCTCGCCTGCTCTCCGCGGCTGGAGAAGGAGATCTGCTGTATCTGGGGCCCCTCAGTGATCTGGTACTGTTCTGTGCCTTCTCGCCTGCTCTCCGCGGCTGGAGAAGGAGATCTGCTGTATCTGGGGCCCCTCAGTGATCTGGTACTGTTCTGTGCCTTCTCGCCTGCTCCCCGCGGCTGGAGAAGGAGATCATCTGCTGCATTTGGGGCCCCTCAGTGATCTGGTACTGTTCAGTGCCTTCTCGCCTGCTCTCCGCGGCTGGAGAAGGAGATCTGCTGTATCTGGGGCCCCTCAGTGATCTGGTACTGTTCTGTGCCTTCTCGCCTGCTCTCCGCGGCTGGAGAAGGAGATCTGCTGTATCTGGGGCCCCTCAGTGATCTGGTACTGTTCTGTGCCTTCTCGCCTGCTCTCCGCGGCTGGAGAAGGAGATCTGCTGTATCTGGGGCCCCTCAGTGATCTGGTACTGTTCTGTGCCTTCTCGCCTGCACTCCGCGGCTGGAGAAGGAGATCATCTGCTGTATCTGTGGCCCCTCAGTGATCTGGTACTGTTCTGTACCTTCTCGCCTGCTCTCCGCGGCTGGTGAAGGAGATCTGCTGTATCTGGGGCCCCTCCGTGATCGGGTACTGTTCTGTGCCTTCTCGCCTGCTCCCCGCGGCTGGAGAAGGAGATCATCTGCTGTATCTGTGGCCCCTCAGTGATCTGGTACTGTTCTGTACCTTCTCGCCTGCTCTCCGCGGCTGGAGAAGGCGATCTGCTGTATCTGGGGCCCCTCAGTGATCTGGTACTGTTCAGTGCCTTCTCGCCTGCTCTCCGCGGCTGGAGAAGGAGATCTGCTGTATCTGGGGCCCCTCAGTGATCTGGTACTGTTCTGTGCCTTCTCGCCTGCTCTCCGCGGCTGGAGAAGGAGATCTGCTGTATCTGGGGCCCCTCAGTGATCTGGTACTGTTCAGTGCCTTCTCGCCTGCTCTCCGCGGCTGGAGAAGGAGATCTGCTGTATCTGGGGCCCCTCAGTGATCTGGTACTGTTCTGTGCCTTCTCGCCTGCTCTCCGCGGCTGGAGAAGGAGATCTGCTGTATCTGGGGCCCCTCAGTGATCTGGTACTGTTCTGTGCCTTCTCGCCTGCACTCCGCGGCTGGAGAAGGAGATCATCTGCTGTATCTGTGGCCCCTCAGTGATCTGGTACTGTTCTGTACCTTCTCGCCTGCTCTCCGCGGCTGGTGAAGGAGATCTGCTGTATCTGGGGCCCCTCCGTGATCGGGTACTGTTCTGTGCCTTCTCGCCTGCTCCCCGCGGCTGGAGAAGGAGATCATCTGCTGTATCTGTGGCCCCTCAGTGATCTGGTACTGTTCTGTACCTTCTCGCCTGCTCTCCGCGGCTGGAGAAGGCGATCTGCTGTATCTGGGGCCCCTCAGTGATCTGGTACTGTTCAGTGCCTTCTCGCCTGCTCTCCGCGGCTGGAGAAGGAGATCTGCTGTATCTGGGGCCCCTCAGTGATCTGGTACTGTTCTGTGCCTTCTCGCCTGCTCTCCGCGGCTGGAGAAGGAGATCTGCTGTATCTGGGGCCCCTCAGTGATCTGGTACTGTTCAGTGCCTTCTCGCCTGCTCTCCGCGGCTGGAGAAGGAGATCTGCTGTATCTGGGGCCCCTCAGTGATCTGGTACTGTTCTGTGCCTTCTCGCCTGCTCTCCGCGGCTGGAGAAGGAGATCTGCTGTATCTGGGGCCCCTCAGTGATCTGGTACTGTTCAGTGCCTTCTCGCCTGCTCTCCGCGGCTGGAGAAGGAGATCTGCTGTATCTGGGGCCCCTCAGTGATCTGGTACTGTTCTGTGCCTTCTCGCCTGCTCCCCGCGGCTGGAGAAGGAGATCATCTGCTGTATCTGGGGCCCCTCAGTGATCTGGTACTGTTCAGTGCCTTCTCGCCTGCTCTCCGCGGCTGGAGAAGGAGATCATCTGCTGTATCTGGGGCCCCTCAGTGATCTGGTACTGTTCAGTGCCTTCTCGCCTGCTCTCCACGGCTGGAGGAGGAGATCATCTGCTGCATTTGGGGCCCCTCAGTGATCTGGTACTGTTCTGTGCCTTCTCGCCTGCTCTCCGCGGCTGGAGAAGGAGATCATCTGCTGCATTTGGGGCCCCTCAGTGATCTGGTACTGTTCAGTGCCTTCTCGCCTGCTCTCCGCGGCTGGAGAAGGAGATCATCTGCTGTATCTGGGGCCCCTCAGTGATCTGGTACTGTTCTGTGCCTTCTCGCCTGCTCTCCGCGGCTGGAGAAGGAGATCATCTGCTGCATTTGGGGCCCCTCAGTGATCTGGTACTGTTCAGTGCCTTCTCGCCTGCTCTCCGCGGCTGGAGAAGGAGATCTGCTGTATCTGGGGCCCCTCAGTGATCTGGTACTGTTCTGTGCCTTCTCGCCTGCTCTCCGCGGCTGGAGAAGGAGATCATCTGCTGTATCTGGGGCCCCTCAGTGATCTGGTACTGTTCAGTGCCTTCTCGCCTGCTCTCCGCGGCTGGAGAAGGAGATCATCTGCTGTATCTGGGGCCCCTCAGTGATCTGGTACTGTTCAGTGCCTTCTCGCCTGCTCTCCACGGCTGGAGGAGGAGATCATCTGCTGTATTTGGGGCCCCTCAGTGATCTGGTACTGTTCTGTGCCTTCTCGCCTGCTCTCCGCGGCTGGAGAAGGAGATCATCTGCTGCATTTGGGGCCCCTCAGTGATCTGGTACTGTTCAGTGCCTTCTCGCCTGCTCTCCGCGGCTGGAGAAGGAGATCATCTGCGGTATCTGGGGCCCCTCAGTGATCTGGTACTGTTCAGTGCCTTCTCGCCTGCTCTCCGCGGCTGGAGAAGGAGATCTGCTGTATCTGGGGCCCCTCAGTGATCTGGTACTGTTCAGTGCCTTCTCGCCTGCTCTCCGCGGCTGGAGAAGGAGATCATCTGCGGTATCTGGGGCCCCTCAGTGATCTGGTGCTGTTCTGTACCTTCTCGCCTGCTCTCCGCGGCTGGAGAAGGAGATCATCTGCGGTATCTGGGGCCCCTCAGTGATCTGGTACTGTTCTGTGCCTTCTCGCCTGCTCTCCGCGGCTGGAGAAGGAGATCATCTGCTGCATTTGGGGCCCCTCAGTGATCTGGTACTGTTCTGTGCCTTCTCGCCTGCTCTCTGCGGCTAGAGAAGGAGATCATCTGCGGTATCTGGGGCCCCTCAGTGATCTGGTACTGTTCTGTACCTTCTCGCCTGCTCTCCGCGGCTGGAGAAGGCGATCTGCGGTATCTGGGGCCCCTCAGTGATCTGGTACTGTTCAGTGCCTTCTCGCCTGCTCTCCGCGGCTGGAGAAGGCGATCTGCTGTATCTGGGGCCCCTCAGTGATCTGGTACTGTTCTGTGCCTTCTCGCCTGCTCTCCGCGGCTGGAGAAGGAGATCATCTGCTGTATCTGGGGCCCCTCAGTGATCTGGTACTGTTCAGTGCCTTCTCGCCTGCTCTCCGCGGCTGGAGAAGGAGATCATCTGCGGTATCTGGGGCCCCTCAGTGATCGGGTACTGTTCTGTGCCTTCTCGCCTGCTCTCTGCGGCTAGAGAAGGAGATCATCTGCGGTATCTGGGGCCCCTCAGTGATCTGGTACTGTTCAGTGCCTTCTCGCCTGCTCTCCGCGGCTGGAGAAGGCGATCTGCTGTATCTGGGGCCCCTCAGTGATCTGGTACTGTTCAGTGCCTTCTCGCCTGCTCTCCGCGGCTGGAGAAGGAGATCATCTGCTGTATCTGGGGCCCCTCAGTGATCTGGTACTGTTCAGTGCCTTCTCGCCTGCTCTCCGCGGCTGGAGAAGGAGATCATCTGCGGTATCTGGGGCCCCTCAGTGATCGGGTACTGTTCTGTGCCTTCTCGCCTGCTCTCTGCGGCTAGAGAAGGAGATCATCTGCGGTATCTGGGGCCCCTCAGTGATCTGGTACTGTTCAGTGCCTTCTCGCCTGCTCTCCGCGGCTGGAGAAGGAGATCATCTGCTGTATCTGGGGCCCCTCAGTGATCTGGTGCTGTTCTGTGCCTTCTCGCCTGCTCTCTGGACGCACATGTGAAGCTTAAGCAACTATATAAACACACAAAACCTTGGAGTTATCCAAGGGAGGGGACTAGAGGCTACAGGGTTTTCATGGTGAGGTGGCCCATCGAATGCAGACACCTTTTCAGTTGAAACGACCATTACATTTGCAAGTACATTTTACTGATAAAACTGTAGGGCCCACAATCGGTAATTTTGTGGGAATGGCATCACCTCGTGCATTGATTTGTTCTGATAGTATTTAAATATTTGTTTTCACCACACTTCAGAATTACATAGAAATTGTGTTCCGTTTGTGCTTTCCTATTCTGAAATATTTGCATAGTTAGTTTACAGACATTTAAATATTATTGGGTGCTAGGAAAAAAATCCCCTTTTCTTTTCTGGTCCACCCCTCAGGCCGGTGATATAATGCGGACCTCACCTATCTGCCTGGACTTTGCAGGCGCAGCCACTTCGTCAGCCCCATCCATCTTCAAGTGGTCAAGAGGGGGCGGTTGAGGGGTATTCGGTCTCATCCGGGGCATCAGTGTTTGTCAGAGGCAAGTGCCCAGATGCTCCCTAAGGGGAACCTCGGTGCCTCCTTAAGAGGAATCCCTGAGGTGGACCACGCTGCTGTATATAGGAATTTGCCGAGGATCACACAGATCCACCATGCAGTACCACGATGCTTCATAAAGGAAAGTGCCGAGGATCACACAGATCCAGCATGCAGTGCCTCCTGAAGAGGAACCATGCTGCTTCATAAAGGAAAGTGCAGAGGATCCCACAGATCCCCCCCCCCCCCCCATACAGTACCTCGTGAAGAGGAACCCCTGAGGTGGAACCACGCTGCTTCATAAAGGAAAGTGCAGAGTATCACACAGATCCAGCATGCAGTGCCTCCTGAAGAGGAACCCCTGAGGTGGAACCACGCTGCTTCATAAAGGAAAGTGCAGAGGATCACACAGATCCACAACACAGTGCCTCTTGAAGAGGAACCCCTGAGGTGGAACCACGCTGCTTCATAAAGGAAAGTGCAGAGGATCACACAGATCCACCACACAGTGCCTCTTGAAGAGGAACCCCTGAGGTGGAACCACGCTGCTTCATAAAGGAAAGTGCAGAGGATCCCACAGATCCAGCATGCAGTGCCTCTTTGAAGAGGAACCCCTGAGGTGGAACCACGCTGCTTCATAAAGGAAAGTGCAGAGGATCCCACAGATCCAGCATGCAGTGCCTCCTGAGGTGGAACCACGCTGCTTCATAAAGGAAAGTGCTGAGGATCACACAGATCCACCATGCAGTGCCTCCTAAAGAGGAACCACGCTGCTTCATAAAGGAAAGTGCCGAGGATCACACACATCCAGCATGCAGTGCCTCCTGAAGAGGAACCGCTGAGGTGGAACCACGCTGCTTCATAAGCAAAGTGCCGAGGATCACACAGATCCAGCATGCAGTGCCTCCTGAAGAGGAACCCCTGAGGTGGAACGACGCTGCTTCATAAAGGAAAGTGCAGAGGATCACACAGATCCACCACACAGTGCCTCCTGAAGAGGAACCCCTGAGGTGGAACCACGCTGCTTCATAAGCAAAGTGCAGAGTATCACACAGATCCACCATGCAGTGCCTCCTGAAGAGGAACCACGCTGCTTCATAAAGGAAAGTGCCGAGGATCACACAGATCCACCATGCAGTGCCTCGTGAAGAGGAACCCCTGAGGTGGAACCACGCTGCTTCATAAAGGAAAGTGCAGAGGATCACACAGATACACCATGCAGTGCCTCCTAAAGAGGAACCACGCTGCTTCATAAAGGAAAGTGCCGAGGATCACACAGATCCAGCATGCAGTGCCTCCTAAAGAGGAACCACGCTGCTTCATAAAGGAAAGTGCTGAGGATCACACAGATCCAGCATGCAGTGCCTCCTGAAGAGGAACCCCTGAGGTGGAACCACGCTGCTTCATAAAGGAAAGTGCCGAGGATCACACAGATCCAGCATGCAGTGCCTCCTGAAGAGGAACCCCTGAGGTGGAACCACGCTGCTTCATAAAGGAAAGTGCAGAGGATCACACAGATCCACCATGCAGTGCCTCCTGAGGTGGAACCACACTGCTTCAGAACGGAAAGTGCCGAGGATCACACAGATCCACCATGCAGTGCCTCCTGAGGTGGAACCACACGGCTTCAGAACGGAAAGTGCAGAGGATCCCACATATCCCCCATACAGTACCTTGTGAAGAGGAACCCCTGAGGTGGAACCACGCTGCTTCATAAAGGAAAGTGCAGAGGATCACACAGATCCAGCATGCAGTGCCTCTTGAAGAGGAACCACGCTGCTTCATAAAGGAAAGTGCCGAGGATCACACAGATCCAGCATGCAGTGCCTCCTGAAGAGGAACCCCTGAGGTCGAACCACGCTGCTTCATAAAGGAAAGTGCAGAGGATCACACAGATCCAGCATGCAGTGCCTCCTGAAGAGGAACCCCTGAGGTGGAACCACGCTGCTTCATAAAGGAAAGTGCAGAGGATCACACAGATCCAGCATGCAGTGCCTCCTGAAGAGGAACCACGTTGCTTCATAAAGGGAAGTGCAGAGGATCACACAGATCCTGCATGCAGTGCCTCCTGAAGAAGAACCCCTGTGCTGGAAGCACGCTGCCTCATAAATGGAAAGTGCAGAGGATCACACAGATCCCCCATACAGTACCTCGTGAAGAGGAACCCCTGAGGTGGAACCACGCTGCTTCATAAAGGAAAGTGCCGAGGATCACACAGATCCAGCATGCAGTGCCTCCTGAAGAGGAACCCCTGAGGTGGAACCACACTGCTTCATAAAGGAAAGTGCAGAGGATCACACAGATCCAGCATGCAGTGCCTCCTGAGGTGGAACCACGCTGCTTCATAAAGGAAAGTGCCGAGGATCACACAGATCCACCATGCAGTGCCTCGTGAAGAGGAACCCCTGAGGTGGAACCACGCTGCTTCATAAAGGAAAGTGCAGAGGATCACACAGATCCACCATGCAGTGCCTCGTGAAGAGGAACCACGCTGCTTCATAAAGGAAAGTGCCGAGGATCACACAGATCCAGCACGCAGTGCCTCTTGAAGAGGAACCCCTGAGGTGGAACCACACTGCTTCATAAAGGAAAGTGCCGAGGATCACACAGATCCAGCATGCAGTGCCTCCTGAAGAGGAACCCCTGAGGTGGAACCACACTGCTTCATAAAGGAAAGTGCAGAGGATCACACAGATCCAGCATGCAGTGCCTCCTGAAGAAGAACCCCTGAGGTGGAACCACGCTGCCTCATAAATGGAAAGTGCAGAGGATCACACAGATCCCCCATACAGTACCTCGTGAAGAGGAACCCCTGAGGTGGAACCACGCTGCTTCATAAAGGAAAGTGCCGAGGATCACACAGATCCAGCATGCAGTGCCTCGTGAAGAGGAACCCCTGAGGTGGAACCACGCTGCTTCATAAAGGAAAGTGCAGAGGATCACACAGATCCACCATGCAGTGCCTCGTGAAGAGGAACCACGCTGCTTCATAAAGGAAAGTGCCGAGGATCACACAGATCCAGCATGCAGTGCCTCCTGAAGAGGAATCACGCTGCATCATAAAGAAATTTGCCGAGGATCACACAGATCCACCACACAGTGCCTCTTGAAGAGGAACCCCTGAGGTGGAACCACGCTGCTTCATAAAGGAAAGTGCCGAGGATCACACAGATCCAGCATACAGTGCCTCTTTGAAGAGGAACCCCTGAGGTGGAACCACGCTGCTTCATAAAGGAAAGTGCCGAGGATCACACAGATCCAGCATGCAGTACCTCCTGAAGAGGAACCACGCTGCCTCATAAATGGAAAGTGCAGAGGATCACACAGATCCCCCATACAGTACCTCGTGAAGAGGAACCCCTGAGGTGGAACCACGCTGCTTCATAAAGGAAAGTGCCGAGGATCACACAAAACCATCCCACCTCTCAAGTAGCACAGTTTAGAACCACCCTTCTACTGGAAGGGGCATGTGCCGCTCTTGCAGGGGAACCACTGTTCGTTTGTGACGAGGAGCCGTGCTGTGATATTGGACCCCCCCCCCACACACACACACACACACACTCACACTCACACACACACACACACATCCCCCACCCGGAACTATGCAGAACCACGCTGCTCTTGGAGGAGAACAGCACAGTGCCACATACTGAACACACAGAGTTCCTCAGTCCTCCTGTGCAGGAGGAAGCTAGGTCGTCCTGTCGAGGCTGCACCCATGAGGGGCATCTCCTTCCAGGGGTCTTCTCTAGGGGACCACCGTGGTCCCTACAGAAGGCAGTGATCTCCACAGCCGGGTCCGGAATGCTGTGAATGAACCAGGGTGAGCCCATGCCATCTGGGGGCCGAGGCAGCTCCTCTCTCGGCTTCACCCTGCGCCTTCCGCCCGTTATCGATCTGAGCCAGTGATTGTGCAAGGCGGAGAGGGCGGTTATTGCACGGCTGGCAGCTGGGCGCATACCTATCTGCCTGCAAGTCCTCGTATACTCTGGCAGATGCACCCTCTGACGGGTACTCGTGGTCCTATGCACCCTCTGACTGGTACCCGTGGTCCTATGCACCCTCTGACTGGTACCCGTGGTCCTATGCACCCTCTGACGGTTACCCGTGGTCCTATGCACCCTCTGACGGTTACCCGTGGTCCGGTGCACCCTCTGATGGGTACCCGTGGTCCGGTGCACCCTCTGATGGGTACCCGTGGTCCGGTGCACCCTCTAACGGGTACCCGTGGGCCGGGGCACCCTCTGACGGGTACACGTGGCCCGTTGCACCCACTGTCTGGGTACCCGTGGTCCGGTGCACCCACTGTCTGGGTACCCGTGGTCCGGTGCACCCACTGTCTGGGTACCCGTGGTCCGATGCACCTTCTAATGCTACCTGTGGTAAGATGCACCCTCTGATGGTACCCCTGGTCCGATGCACCCTCTGATGGTACCCCTGGTCCGATGCACCCTCTAGTGGATACCCTTGATTTAATGCCATGGTATGATGCACACTCTGATGGCACCCGTGGTCAGATTTGGTACTTTTTTTGATACTTTTAAATGTGTTCCACATTTTGCTCTAAGTTAAGCTTGTCTTCTGTGACATCGCTACCAGGGATAGAGCTCAGGTTTACATTATTGAAACCTTTGCCCGGACCTAACAGGTTAGGGACTTTTTTATTTATGATAGGCTACTATGCACACCAGTTAATAGTTCACTTTATTACAGCGTAATTATGTGTAATTCTGGAAAAGCTATTAAAAAAACACATAATTATGTGAAATGCAAATGTATCGCTTAGCACTCTATTTTAGTGTGAAATGCGTCCTCGTCCATGTTTGACACAAAGATACAACCAGAGCTAAGTAAAGGATCAGAAAAACAGTTTTGATGAAAGACCGCTGCTTACGTTCTGGTTGTTTGTGTTGTTCCGACGCTATATTTTTTACTGTGGAGGGCTGTGAATTTACGCTACTGGCCCAACGGCATAATTTAGGAAATTTTGTGTAACGAGCAAAATTCATGCAATTACATTGGCATAATTTAAATTTTGCCTGGGCCTAGTATCGTGTCCGCTTTGGTACATGCTCTCTCTGGTGCAAACCTGCAGTCACATGTTGGTCTAATGTGAGATTGAGACAGAGTAATGGGCATTTTCTATACATTCTTGGCTATGTAATGAGGTTAGTACAGCAGTGACGGGTCCGCAGTCCAGGGTATACTCTGAAGTTACTACCACAGCCCTTAGGAGCGTGTCTTGTGAGCGTATGGGACCTGGTAGTCATTGAAATATAGCTGTTTGCACTTCATTCCACTCGCGCAGCTCCCTCCGAACACGGCCAGTTTAAGAATTCATTTCTTCTCGGGTGAGGTGTATTTGGAATAAGTGGTGTAGTCCTAGTAGTACATCTAACCACCATTTATGGCATTGTTCATACAGAACTGAGTATTTAAGTATGATTTTAAACCTGGTATCTAGTGGCACGTTTATGCACAAGCAGGTAGATCTGATATGGTTTCGTTTGGGCACGGGGGGCGCATGCGGTTTTATACAGACCAAGACACGTACATAGTTCAGCTGCAATTTCATCTCAGGTGGGCTGCGACGTTATGTAGTGATTTAGCGCCTTGTCACCTTTAGACGCGGTGAAGTCGATTCATTGATACAGTGGTAGCGCTACAATGGATTACTCATTATGGATCTATCGACTTGTCTTGTACCCCGGCTTTGTTTCAGCTCTGGCACAGGCTGGTTGGTGCACACATGTACATCAAAATACCAATCCGGAGTGCTGTTAAAAGTGCTTGAGGTCTTCACTGTCGCTCCAGCATCACACATGTGGAAGAGCGTCCAGACCACCGCCTCTTGTTTAGGCCTCTTTATCCCACTGAATCATGTATTCCTTGAGGCAAAGCGTTTCATTCTGTAGCAGGTGCACTGTAAACCTCTGACGTTTGCAGAGTAGTCATCTCACTTTTGCTGACGTTGGCAGGAACTGGGAACCATCTGATGCAGTTAGTGCCCAGGTCCTGCAATGCCGACAAAAGTTTAAGTATGAAGAGTTGTAATAGCTGTAGCGTCTGCCCTGTGATGTCCATCCAGCCAGATCAGCTTGCGCGTCATGGTCTCTTCTTTCTGTTCTCCATAGATGCGTGGGTGCTGCATCATCTCGGAAAGCACCAGCTCCTCCCCAACTTCCTGAATTGAAGGTGCTTTTCAGTGATTCCTGTCTTTGCAGGAGAGGTTCCAGAATTAAGCTGCCAATGTGTCCTTGTAAGGAGTGATGGTCAACTGTGGTGCCAGACTGGGCGAAGCTTTGTTTTCAGTGAACATCTTCTGAGATTTGCTAGGATGAAAGCTGGGCCTGTGTCAATAACCGGTCTGTCAATGGGTAGCCTACAAAAGGGCATGAGGAGCTAGTGAGATGTGGTCGTGTAAATGACCTTTTAGTAGTTCTCTTGCTGTCGCGTTCTACAGACTCTGCAGTCAGAGTAATGGGCAAGCTTGTTAACCTGATCAGTATGGGACATAATGAGGCAGGTGGTTACTTGGAGCTTCGGTTGGGGTCCTGTACTTGGCAAATGTCATCTTAAAAATTAAGTGTGAAGCAGAAGGTATTCCTTGTGACGTGGTTTACATAGGAAGCCGGAGACAGACCGGAGTAGATGATCACTCCCAGGTTTCTCACTTCTGTCAGTGCTGTTAGCAGTGCTACAAGTTCCTGGAGCTAGATTGATGAGGGATAGCTGCTACGCCCATTTCCACATGTCAAGGTGTCAGTTTAAGGTGGGTGGTCAGCATCTCATTGGCGTAATCCTGATATGGTTCAAACTCCTACTAAACTCCTCCGAGGTTCTCCTAAAACGGTACATGAGAAAACCTCTCCCTTCACTTTGAAAAGTGTTTAAACTGAGAGACCTCATTCTCTCAAGCCTGGTTTGCAGACCAGCGGGGAATGTATCCAAGCTTATCCGCACTACATTGTGGGTGTAGAACCACTGGGCGACTAGTTGAGTCTGGAGCTCAAATCTCTGGTTCCATTCTAACTTGACTTTGGATTCCACCCAGTTATGTCCTTCACTGATCTTTTATTCCAGAGGTACTTTTAACGAGTCACTTTTTTTTTTTTTTGCAAATCTTCCATCTTGCACAAAGCACCAAGTAGAATATTGAATATGTCTCACTGTTATAGCATTCCTTCATCGTCTGCCATGACGCCAAAGAGTACAAGAAGATGGTGTTGCTTGATTCCTTGACCAGTGACATTAGAACCAGATATCTTCAGATTACACCAAAAGGAGTCTAGAACTGCTCAGGAAACAAATATATGGACATCTTTCTTTTGCTTCTTGGATTATCCCTCTAGGAATATTTAGATATTTGGAAAGGGTTTTTGGCGTTCAGTTTATAACCTGTGGAGCTTAAAAAAATGATTGTTCCTTAGTGCGGCAGGCCTTACAAACAACTAGCATGTTGATTGGTTTTCGTCATTTGTTCTGCGTATCCAGCCTCAGTAAGTAACCGGCACATACTTGCTCCAGAGTCATGCTATTCCCCACAGCTTCCCAGAAACCTTCATGCCATCTGCATACTTACTTTTAGATGGTAACAAGACCCAACATCATCTTCGAAGCTGGTAATAGTTTTTGATTTCAGCTGTACATGTTCGGGGCGAAGACCAGGTGATTTGCTGAAAATATTTAAATCTAGTCAGTCTCCCAATATCCCACAGGCACTTGTATGAAAAGACTCCCAACACCTAGGTTGACCATTTTATATCAGGTCACCAGTAAAAGTAATCCAGACGTACCAAGCTGAAGAGACCAATTGCTTTTTAAGCAAAGCAATCGGGAGTGCCCAGGGAGTCCCTAATCAGTTTCCCTAGTACATAGTTCTCTTGTTCGAAATACATACCAGATTTGTAAAGCATTCATGGTTATTTTCAACCATACCTTTAACAATGCCAGTAGGTCTAGCTTTAATGGGATGTTGTGTGGCAGTAAAGAACAGTAGAATAATATTGGTGCAGGTTAAAAGATCAAGTGACAGTTGTGCTGTCAAGCCAGACCTTAAAATCCTTATAGGTTAATGAATGCCCTCCTCCCGTCTGTGCTGCAGCCAGAGTAAAACGTCATACATGATCTAGTTATCGAGGACAGTAGCATTTTCAATAGCATTTCAATGTCACATGTGTGCCCCTGAAAGTTCAAGCTTAGGCAGCAAGATCAATAAAGTAGCCACAGCTGCATGGAGAACAAGCACTCTTTTTGTGGAAGCACACAACTTTTGACCAATCAAAACATATACTCCTGGCCACCAACATGGGGGCAGAGGCAAAGCCACTCTCTAGTGTTGTTCACATAATTGCCTGGCGACAGATGTGCTCTCAAGGCAGACCATAAAAAGTACTTGACGCCAGAATTTATTAAAAAAGTTAAAAGCTGGCCCAATTTTCTTTCACCTGGATGTGTTGCTAAGGTTCCGTGCTGCTTCAACTGAAAGGCCTAAAAGTAAAACTTAAGTTTGACCATTCCTGCCCGGCTTAACCTTAAAGATGGTTCTTCAGAACTTCTTCCTGGACAGCCTCTAGCCTCTCCCCTCTCGATGCCTGCCCAAGCATCCCTAGGATATTACTTGGGCATCTTGGGATATTGGGAATTCAAAGAAAAGGTTGTATTTTTAAAGGTTTTACATGTTTTAAATCAGTGTAAGTGGTAAATTTGACCATCTTTGATAATATTAATTGGCAGGAATTTTCAAATCTCCGCTGTAGTCACAATCCATAGATGCCTTATCTCCGTTTGGAGCTAGGGTGGGTCATGGGTAGAGTTCTATGTCATGACCTTTAACTCACTTTACTTTTCATGATACCCGGAAATCTCACCAAATTCACTCAAAAGCCTATCTGTATGCGTAATAGAACTGTTCTGAGATATAAAACATTAAATCGTAAGCATAGAGGGACATTTAAATAAAATATCCTGTATTGCCAATGATATAACGTCCATCACTCGGTGTGCTTGTCGACCTAGTGCCTTAATTAAAAGCACTTACATAGTGGCTTTTGATTTTCAAACCCTCTGTTAAGTTTTCAAAACCTTGGCACATGGGTGATGACCTTAAACGCTGCCAGTTTTATGGGCATTAATCAAAATACTCCAAGGCACTCTAAAGAAATGTCCACTTGATCCTATCCAAAGTCTTGGGAGCACCAACGTTGTCTGTATAGCAAGAGGCACCTTATTATGTGCGGCCAAGTTGATTGAACAGATCTATCCAATCTGAACATGTTGACTTCCTAAGCTGCCTCACGTTAATAAACCCTTTGCAGCCATCTTGCATTAGGCTATTTATAAATGTGTTTGCCCTGGCTGCTAGAACATGGCAGATCTTTGGTGGCACTGTTTAACAAGGAAATCTTTCTACATGGGCCCGATAGCGCTTCTTGCCAGGATGCAGGGATCTGGTTGCCACAGGATGATATTAAAAATGTTGTGCCACATTGGCATTACATACTCACTCAAAAGTTTGTAAACCTCCACCAGTATTCCACCCAGACCAGCCACCCTCCCTTTCTTCAAACTATTGACAATGATCTCTTGACTGAAAACAGGGGGTTCCAATTCTTCATTTTGTTGGGGGATACTGACGAAGTGGACTACGCCTCCCTCACCGGGAGTTAATGATGGCTGTATCAGGGACTGGGTCTTCTCTGCACAGACTCCATCTCTGCCCTGGTGGGTGCCTCTGCTCCAGGGGCTGGGTGTCCCACGAGCTTAAGACGCCTCTAGACCTGCCTGCCCGCTTTCATGCTGAGAGGACCACTTGCCGCACTCTGGTGCAAGCGTGGCACCTTACCAGCCGCCCATCTCTTTCGACATACATTGCCTGTCCAAGTGCTTTAGGTTTTCTACTTTGAGAGTTATCTGATTGTCGTTGGCATAACTGGAGCATGTCCAGTTGAAGGATTTAATCAGATCTGGTAGTCACAGAAGAGGAAGGATTCGTCCTTGTGGTAATCTGCTTGATGCTGATAAGTAACCGCCAGTGATGACCGAACCCTCGCATGTTTCTTACATACATGTCTGTAGGCATCAAACCCACTGTCATTTCACACTGCTTAGAAGACTACATCCATCCCGCTCACTGTTCACAGTCCTCACAAGAGAGCATCTATCCAGCTTCGGTTCACACTCCTCACAAGAGAGCATCTATCGAGCTCACGGTTCACACTCTTCACAAGAGAGCAGCTATCCAGCTCATGGTTCACACTCCTCTCAAGGGAGCATCTATTCAGCTCATGGTTCCCACTGACACTCTTCAGAAGAGAGCATCAATCCAGCTCACGCTTCACAGTCCTTCACAAGAGAGCATCTAACCAGCTCACGAGCATCAATCCAGATCACAGTTCACACTGCTTACAAGAGCATCTAACCAGCTCACGGTTCTCTTTCCTCACGAGCGCATCTATCCAGCTCACGGTCCACAGACACAATAGAGCATCTATCCAGCTCACGGTTCACACTTCCCACAAGAGAGCATCTATCCAGCTCACGGTTCACACTTCCCACAAGAGAGCATCTATCCAGCTCACTTCTCACACTCCTCACAAGAGAGCATCTAAGCAGATCACAGTTCACACTCCTTACATGAGAGAATCTATCCAGTTCATGGTTCACACTGACACTCCTCACAAGAGAGCATTTATCCAGCTCATGGTTCACACTCCTCACAAGAGAGCATCTAACCAGCTCACCGTTCACACTCCTCACAAGAGAGCATCTAGCCAGATCACCTCTCACACTCCTCACAAGAGAGCATCTAGCCAGATCACCTCTCGCACTCCTCACAAGAGAGCATCTATCCAGCTCACGGTTCACACCCCTCACAAGAGAGCAGCTATCCAGCTCACGGTTCACACTCCTCTCAAGGGAGCATCTATTCAGCTCATGGTTCCCACTGACACTCTTCAGAAGAGAGCATCAATCCAGCTCACGCTTCACACTCCTTCACAAGAGAGCATCTAACCAGCTCACGAGCATCAATCCAGATCACAGTTCACACTGCTTACAAGAGCATCTAACCAGCTCACGGTTCTCTTTCCTCACAAGAGCGCATCTATCCAGCTCACGGTCCACAGACACAATAGAGCATCTATCCAGCTCACGGTTCACACTTTCCACAAGAGAGCATCTATCCAGCTCACGGTTCACACTTCCCACAAGAGAGCATCTATCCAGCTCACTTCTCACACTCCTCACAAGAGAGCATCTAAGCAGATCACAGTTCACACTCCTTACATGAGAGAATCTATCCAGTTCATGGTTCACACTGACACTCCTCACAAGAGAGCATTTATCCAGCTCATGGTTCACACTCCTCACAAGAGAGCATCTAACCAGCTCACCGTTCACACTCCTCACAAGAGAGCATCTAGCCAGATCACCTCTCACACTCCTCACAAGAGAGCATCTAGCCAGATCACCTCTCACACTCCTCACAAGAGAGCATCTATCCAGCTCACGGTTCACACCCCTCACAAGAGAACATCTATCCAGCTCACGTTTCACACCCCTCACAAGAGGGCATCTAACCAGTTCAAGGGTCACATTGCTCACAAGAGCATCTAACCAGCTCATGGTTCACACTCCTCACAAGAGAGCATCTATCCAGCTCACAGTTCACACTGCTCACAAGAAAGCATCTAACCAGCTCAAGGGTCACACTCCTCATGAGAGCATCTAACCAGCTCATGGGTCACACTCCTCACAAGAGAGCATCTAACCAGCTCATGGGTCACACTTCTCACAAGAGCATCTATCTAGCTCACAGTTCACACTCCTCACGACAGCATCTAACAATCTCACGGTTCACACTCCTCACAAGAGCATCTAACCAGCTCATAGTTCACACTCCTCACAATAGAGCTTCTATCCAGCTCACGGTTCACACTCCTCACAACAGAGCATCTATCCAGCTTCGGTTCACACTCCTCACAAGAGAGCATCTATCCAGCTCACGGTTCACACTCCTCGCAAGAGCGCATCTATCCAACTCACGGTTCAGCTCATCACAAGAGAGCATCTATCCAGCTTACGGTTCACACTCCTCACAAGAGAGCATTTAACCAGCTCACGGTTCACACTGCTCACAAGAAAGCATCTAACCAGCTCAAGGGTCACACTCCTCATGAGAGCATCTAACAATCTCACGGTTCACACTCCTCACAAGAGCATCTAACCAGCTCACGGTTCACACTCTTCACGAGAGCATCTAACCAGCTCACAGTTCACACTCCTCCCAATACAGCTTCTATCCAGCTCACGGTTCACACTCCTCACCAGAGAGCATCTAACCAGCTCACTGTTCACACTCCTCACAAGAGAGCATCTATCCAGCTTCGGTTCACACTCCTCACAAGAGAGCATCTAACCAGCTCACAGTTCACACTCCTCCCAATACAGCTTCTATCCAGCTCACGGTTCACACTCCTCACCAGAGAGCATCTAACCAGCTCACTGTTCACAGTCCTCACAAGAGAGCAGCTATCCAGCTCACGGTTCACACTCCTCTCAAGGGAGCATCTATTCAGCTCATGGTTCCCACTGACACTCTTCAGAAGAGAGCATCAATCCAGCTCACGCTTCACACTCCTTCACAAGAGAGCATCTAACCAGCTCACGAGCATCAATCCAGATCACAGTTCACACTGCTTACAAGAGCATCTAACCAGCTCACGGTTCTCTTTCCTCACGAGCGCATCTATCCAGCTCACGGTCCACAGACACAATAGAGCATCTATCCAGCTCACGGTTCACACTTCCCACAAGAGAGCATCTATCCAGCTCACGGTTCACACTTCCCACAAGAGAGCATCTATCCAGCTCACTTCTCACACTCCTCACAAGAGAGCATCTAAGCAGATCACAGTTCACACTCCTTACATGAGAGAATCTATCCAGTTCATGGTTCACACTGACACACCTCACAAGAGAGCATTTATCCAGCTCATGGTTCACACTCCTCACAAGAGAGCATCTAACCAGCTCACCGTTCACACTCCTCACAAGAGAGCATCTAGCCAGATCACCTCTCACACTCCTCACAAGAGAGCATCTAGCCAGATCACCTCTCACACTCCTCACAAGAGAGCATCTAACCAGCTCACGGTTCACACCCCTCACAAGAGAACATCTATCCAGCTCACGTTTCACACCCCTCACAAGTGGGCATCTAACCAGTTCAAGGGTCACATTGCTCACAAGAGCATCTAACCAGCTCATGGTTCACACTCCTCACAAGAGAGCATCTATCCAGCTCACAGTTCACACTGCTCACAGGAAAGCATCTAACCAGCTCAAGGGTCACACTCCTCATGAGAGCATCTAACCATCTCAAGGCTCACATTCCTCACAAGAGCATCTAACCAGCTCACGGTTCACACTCCTCACAAGAGAGCATCTAACCAGCTCATGGGTCACACTCCTCACAAGAGAGCATCTAACCAGCTCATGGGTCACACTTCTCACGAGCATCTATCTAGCTCACAGTTCACACTCCTCACGACCGCATCTAACAATCTCACGGTTCACACTCCTCACAAGAGCATCTAACCAGCTCATAGTTCACACTCCTCATAATAGAGCTTCTATCCAGCTCACGGTTCACACTCCTCACAACAGAGCATCTATCCAGCTTCGGTTCACACTCCTCACAAGAGAGCATCTATCCAGCTCACGGTTCACACTCCTCGCAAGAGCGCATCTATCCAACTCACGGTTCACACTGCTCACAAGAAAGCATCTAACCAGCTCACGGTTCACACTGCTCACAAGAAAGCATCTAACCAGCTCAAGGGTCACACTCATCATGAGAGCATCTAACAATCTCACGGTTCACACTCCTCACAAGAGCATCTAACCAGCTCACGGTTCACACTCTTCACGAGAGCATCTAACCAGCTCACAGTTCACGCTCCTCCCAATACAGCTTCTATCCAGCTCACGGTTCACACTCCTCACCAGAGAGCATCTAACCAGCTCACGGTTCACATTCACCACGAGAGAGCATCTAATCGGCTCACGCTCGTCAAAAGAGAGCATCTATCCAGCTCACGGTTCACACTCATCACAAGAAAGCATCTGACCTGCTCACGGTTCATTCCCCTCACAAGAGCGCATCTGACCAGCTCACAGTTCACTTTCCTCACAAGCGAGCATCTAAGCAGCTCACGATTCACACTCCTCACAAGATCATCCAATCAGCTCATGGTTCACACTCCTTACAAGAGAGCATCTAACCAGCTCATGGTTCACACTTTTCACAAGAGAGCATCTATCCAGCTCACGGTTCACACTCCTCACAACAGAGCATCTATCCAGCTTCGGTTCACACTCCTCACAAGAGAGCATCTATCCAGCTCACGGTTCACACTCCTCGCAAGAGCGCATCTATCCAACTCACGGTTTCAGCTCATCACAAGAGAGCATCTATCCAGCTTACGGTTCACACTCCTCACAAGAGAGCATTTAACCAGCTCACGGTTCACACTGCTCACAAGAAAGCATCTAACCAGCTCAAGGGTCACACTCATCATGAGAGCATCTAACAATCTCACGGTTCACACTCCTCACGAGAGCATCTAACCAGCTCACGGTTCACACTCTTCACGAGAGCATCTAACCAGCTCACAGTTCACACTCCTCCCAATACAGCTTCTATCCAGCTCACGGTTCACACTCCTCACCAGAGAGCATCTAACCAGCTCACGGTTCACATTCACCACGAGAGAGCATCTAATCGGCTCACGGTTCACGCTCGTCAAAAGAGAGCATCTATCCAGCTCACGGTTCACACTCATCACAAGAAAGCATCTGACCTGCTCACGGTTCATTCCCCTCACAAGAGCGCATCTGACCAGCTCACAGTTCACTTTCCTCACAAGCGAGCATCTAAGCAGCTCACGATTCACACTCCTCACGAGATCATCCAATCAGCTCATGGTTCACACTCCTTACAAGAGAGCATCTAACCAGCTCATGGTTCACACTTTTCACAAGAGAGCATCTATCCAGCTAATGGTTCATGCTCATCACAAGAGAGCATCTATCCAGCTAACGGTTCACACGCATCACAAGAGAGCATCTATGTAGCTCACGGTTCACACTCCTTACAAGAGAGCATCTAATCAGCTCACGGTTCACACTCCTCACAAGAGAACATCTAACCAACTCGCGGTTCACACTTCTCACAAGAGAGCATCTATCCAGCTCACGGTTCACGCTCATCACAAGAGAGCATCTATCCAGCTCACGGTTCACGCTCATCACAAGAGAGCATCTATCCTGCTCACGGTTCACGCTCATCACAAGAGAACATCTATCCAGCTCACGGTTCACAAGAGAGCATCTATCTAGCTCACGGTTCATGCTCATCACAAGAGAGCATCTATCCTGCTCACGGTTCTCACTCCTCACAAGAGAACATCTATCCAGCTCACGGTTCACAAGAGAGCATCTATCTAGCTCACGGTTCACACTCCTAACAAGAGAGCATCTATCCAACACACGGTTTACACTTCTCACAAGAGAGTATCTATCCAGCACATGGTTCACACTTCTCACAAGAGCATCTAGCTAGCTCATGGTTCACACTTCTCACAAGAGAGCCTCTAACCAGCTCACGGTTCACACTCCTCACAAGAGAGCATCTTACAAGCTCCCGGTTCACACTTCTCACTAGAGAGAATCTATCCAGCTCACCTCTTGCACTCCTCACAAGAGAGCATCTAACCAGCTCACAGTTAACGATCATCACGAGGGCATCTATCCAGCTCACGGTTCACACTCCTCACAAGAGAGAATCTATCCAGCTCACGGTTCACACTCCTCACAAGAGAGCATCTATCCAGCTCACGGTTCACACTCCTCACAAGAGAGCATCTCACGGTTCACAGTCTTCACAAGAGCGCATCTATCCAGCTCACGTTTCACACTGCTCACAAGAAAGCATCTAACCAGCTAAAGGGTCACATTCCTCACTAGAGCATCTAACTAGTTCATGGGTCACATTCCTCACTAGAGCATCTAACTAGCTCATGGGTCACACTTCTCACGAGAGCAGCTATCTAGCTCACAGTTCACACTCTGCACGACAGCATCTAACAAGCTCACAGTTCACACTCCTCACAAGAGCATCTAACCAGCTCATGGTTCACACGCCTCACAATAGAGCTTCTGTCCAGCTCATGGTTCACACTCCTCACAAGAGTGCATCTAACCAGATCACGGTTAACACTCCTCGCAAGAGAGCATCTAAACGAGCTCACAGTTAACACTCCTCACAAGAGAGCATTTAAGAAGCTCATGGTTCACACTCTTCACAAGAGAGCATCTATCCAGCTCACGGTTCACACCGCTCACAAGAAAGCATCTAACCAGCTCAAGGGTCACACTCATCATGAGAGCATCTAAGCAGCTCAAGGGTCACATTCCTCACAAGAGAGCATCTAACCACCTCATGGTTCACACTCCTCACAAGAGAGCATCGAACCAGTTCATGAGTCACGCTTCTCACAAGAGCATCTATCGAGCTCATAGTTCACACTCCTCACGACAGCATCTAACCAGCTCACGGTTCACACTCTTCACGAGAGCAACTCATGGTTCACACTCCTCACAATAGAGTTTCTATTCAGCTCACGGTTCACACTCTTCACAAGAGAGCATCTAACCAGCTCACGGTTCACACTTCTTACAAGAGCGCATCTATCCAGCTAATGGTTCATGCTCATCACTAGAGAGCATCTATCCTGCTCATGGTTCACACTCCTCACAAGAGATCATCTATTCAGCTCACGGGTAACACTCCTAAGAAGAGAGCATCTATCTAGCTCATGGTTCACACTCCTCACAAGAGAGCATCTATCCAGCACATGGTTCACACTTCTCACCAGAGAGCATCTAGCCAGCTCATGTTTCACACTGCTCACTAGAGAGCATCTATCTAGCTCTCGGTTCACACTCCTCACTAGGGAGCATCTAGCCAGCTCATGGTTCACACCTCTCACTAGGGAGCATCTAGCCAGCTCATGTTTCACACTGACAGTCTGAGTTTCCAACCAGATCATGTTTGCCAGTGTAACCAAAAAGCAGCAAACCTGCTTACTGCACAAACCAATTCAACATATGACTGTTCATAACGACAGCCCGAAACGGAGGAGCTGGCCGCACTTCTAGGATGCTGCAGTGCTGGTTATTTGTATCTGATTAAATGCGGTTAGGATCTAATATAATATATTGTTTTATAGTTAAAGCGCCCGTGTTGCACTGATTGAGAACAGCCGGCCGCCTGTTGCTATAAATCTCAATTGTGAAAGATAACCGGCCACTCCTGTTTGCAGTGACCGTTTTCAGTCCTGCGGTGTCTTGGCAGACGGCCATTACCTTTTACCTTTACGTTCAGGAGAATCTGTGTCCTCCGCACGCCTGTAAAAGGGCGTCGAGGCGCTGTCTGCTGAGCTAGAGGCGAAATCTAGAAAATGTGTGACAATTCTCTCCTTTGGGGTACAGCAGCAATAATTACCAGAAACTCCAAACTGCCTAAAAGCAGCTGGTATTTAAAGATCTGGGCCAGGCTGTCCACACCGACCATCTGGACATAGCTGAATAATTGTCATGAATGCTTTCTAACACTGCCAAGCTTAGCAAAATGCTAACTTTGACATTACTGCCATCCACCTCCATCTAAAAACTGACCAGGGTGTGCTTTATGCTGCAATGGTGTGTAAGGTGGGTCCAGTAAGATGTCTAAAGAATGAATTCAATCCCTGAAACTGGATGCGCGCTTGTTCCCCCAGCAGCTTAAGCCACGCTTATTCTGTCCACTGCCATGTGAAGATGGCTGATCAGTGGAATCCACAGATGGCTTCTCCATGAGTATGCCATTCTTGCCCCCTTCTGACACTGGTACAACTTGACCACCGCAGGGGAAATCACCGGGCAAGGGTGCGCTGGGGGCAGGGTGCGCTGGGGGCAGGGTGCGCTGGGGGCAGGGTGTGCTGAGAGAAGGGTGCGCTGGGGAAGGGTGCAAAGGATGCACTGGGAGATGGATTGCGCTGGGGGATGGATTGCGCTGGGAGATGGATTGCGCTGGGAGATGGATTGCGCTGGGAGATGGATTGCGCTGGGAGATGGATTGCGCTGGGGGATGGATTGCGCTGGGAGATGGATTGCGCTGGGGGATGGATTGCGCTGGGGGATGGATTGCGCTGGGAGATGGATTGCGCTGGGGGATGGATTGCGCTGGGAGATGGATTGCGCTGGGAGATGGATTGCGCTGGGAGATGGATTGCGCTGGGGGATGGATTGCGCTGGGAGATGGATTGCGCTGGGAGATGGATTGCGCTGGGAGATGGATTGCGCTGGGAGATGGATTGCGCTGGGAGATGGATTGCGCTGGGGGATGGATTGCGCTGGGGGATGGATTGCGCTGGGGGATGGATTGCGCTGGGGGATGGCTTGCGCTGGGGGATGGCTTGCGCTGGGGGATGGATTGCGCTGGGGGATGGATTGCGCTGGGGGATGGATTGCGCTGGGGGATGGATTGCGCTGGGGGATGGATTGCGCTGGGGGGATGGATTGCGCTGGGGGGATGGATTGCGCTGGGGGGATGGATTGCGCTGGGGGGATGGATTGCGCTGGGGCATGGATTGCGCTGGGGGATGGATTGCGCTGGGGGATGGATTGCGCTGGGGGATGGATTGCGCTGGGGGATGGATTGCGCTGGGGGATGGATTGCGCTGGGGATGGATTGCGCTGGGGGATGGATTGCGCTGGGGGATGGATTGCGCTGGGGGATGGATTGCGCTGGGGGATGGATTGCGCTGGGAGATGGATTGCGCTGGGAGATGGATTGCGCTGGGAGATGGATTGCGCTGGGAGATGGATTGCGCTGGGGGATGGATTGCGCTGGGGGATGGGATTGCGCTGGGGGATGGGATTGCGCTGGGGGATGGGATTGCGCTGGGGGATGGGATTGCGCTGGGGGATGGGATTGCGCTGGGGGATGGGATTGCGCTGGGGGATGGGATTGCGCTGGGGGATGGGATTGCGCTGGGGGATGGGATTGCGCTGGGGGATGGGATTGCGCTGGGGGATGGATTGCGCTGGGGGATGGGATTGCGCTGGGTGATGGATTGCGCTGGGGATGCCACAATGGCAGCGGTGTGAGTGCTACTCGTACCACCCTGCTTTCCTTTGTTTCCTCTACATCCCTTTTCCTTTCCATCTCTTTAGATAGGTCAAATGATCACTCCACTGCAAACAAAAAAACCCTGTCATTTGCAGCGCCAGTAGCTCTAACTTTCACTAATGCGAGACCGATTGATTGCAAATGCTGGTTTACCACTGCACCAAGATAAAGGATCAATTGAGTTGGATTCATCTGAAGGTTATGTAGATTGACTTATTTCAGTTTGTTCATATATCAGTTCATAAGAAATGTCCAGCTGTTGATTTGCTGGGTGTACATGTAATGCTGCTTCTCAGTTTGTGTAGACTGTTCAATGGGGTGCTTGGTCCCCAGTGCTAGGAAACAATTGGGTATTCTGGCGGTTAGAAGTCATCGGGTTGCATCACTTGGGATCCGTTGTGGTCGAGGTTTGTGTTTTTAGGTCTGTCCTTGAGCTAGTTTTAACTGTCACTTGACGTTTTGCAAACCATCATGATACAAGTACTTATTTAGATGCACAGAAAGGCTTTCGATTAGCGCTTTTCTTCCATTGATCTGTTCATGTGCCATTCACATGTTGCTTCTGCCGAACACAGCATCCATCATAGGGCAGAGAGTGGGACCACTTCAGCCACTGGCTCCCTCACACTGCAAGTGACAGTATGTTCTCTGGTCACATATGCGCACTCTCCTGAAAAGGAGTGCTCGTCAGTGCCATGATTGCTGGGTAACTCTACGTTATCTGGTAGAGACTTTTAGCCACAGATTCCTTACCTTAGCATTATACCCAGGCGTTGACTGTATCGGAACTTTTTTTTGAGCAGTACTCCTGCGTGCTGGTAGGTGGTGTCATTTGACTCTGCGTTGCGTGGTTGGCAGCGGAACTAACTTGTGCAGTGCCCATATAGGCGCTGCCCCAGTGCACTGCTGTCAGTTCCCTTTCTTTCTGTGCCAGTTAGCGCATATCCAAATAGAGCTAACCACAGTAATTTTTTGATAGACCTTTTTTGACTTCTTCGAAGTTTTTTTTTTTTTTTTTTTTAGGTCCTTCTCCTGGCGTGGCAGGGATGTCTACTAGGAAAGGTGGTTTCAAGCCCTGCGGCGCCTGTCACCAACAGATGTCAGTGAAAGACGTGCATCTCTTTTGCCTGTGGTGACTTGAGCGCACCCATGATGCAAAGACCTGCGTTAGCTGCCGCGCCATGCACCCCAAAATCTTGAGGGTGTGGTCCCTCAAGCTCCTTGCCCCCCCAAGCTCCTTCCCGCTCCCCGTCTAATGGTCTTGCTCCTGTTCGAGAGAAAGGTCCCAGGATAGTTTCCGGAGCCGGCGATCTTTGTCTAAGTCCTTTGGGTAAGTCTCACAAAAAGAAAAAGAGCAAGAAGTCAAAGAGGTCTTCGACTTCGCCCCATCTATTAAGGTTTTCAGACAAGAGGGCATCGCCATTCAAGGCCTGGTTACGCGGTTGAGCCTGTGCCTGTGCCTGCTCCACGCCTCCCAGAGTTTCCGTGAGCTGCAGTGACCCCAGCCCAAATTCGCAAATTTTATGCGGCCATGCACCTCATATTTGGTTGGCCCGTTCCTTCTGGCGCGTCTTCAGGCCCATGGATTTGGGAGAGGTGCCTACTGGTTCCCCACAGGTAGGTCCACCCTGGCACCAGTTTTGCCCCTTGGATCCACGAATGGATCTGGATTAGTGCTCTGCGTACCACCTTGACCTTCCCTGTGGTGGTCCCGATGTCAGCGCCCTCCAGCCGCACTTTACACTTTGTTAACATTGACTCTGACTTGGAGCCAGACACCGACTGGAGCCTTGCTGTCCAGGCTGGAGCCTGAACCCTATTCCTGCAGTCTAGGACTTGGGGAGGATTGGGAGGGGCCACTGGGCCCTGAGTAATACCAGACTCTAGACCCCAACATGGACTGGTGTAAGGTTTTGGTAGACTCCAGTGGACTGGACATCTCCCCAGATACTGGCATGGTCTCTCCTACTGTGGCTAAGCAGGAGGGAGCTTCTTTTGCTATGGTATTATGAAGGTCCCAAATGGCAAGTCCATGATATTCAGACTATGATACAGATGTTTCAGCCTCAATCCTGGGTTTCGGTAACACTGACTCCGAGGCTAGTGGGCTTCATGGCCTCCCGAATCCTGCTTGTGACATACGCCCGCTGGTATATGCAGGTTCCAGTGGGCGCAGCATCAGGGGACTCTTTCTGACATGGTCCAGATCTTGGAGGATACTGCAAAAGATCCGCAATGATTGGGTCAGAGGCAGGACCCTCTTCCTTCCCCGACCAGCTCTGACTGTGGTGACCGATGCATCACTCTTGGTATGGGGCTGCCATCTGGGAAAGTCAGAGAACCGAGACCTCTGGTCTTCGGTGGAATCTGGACTCCACACCAACTTATTGGAGCTCAGAGCGATCCGGCTGGCATTGAAAGCCTTTCTACCCTTCATCAAGGGAAGGCTAGTGCAGGTGTTCACAGTCAACACCACCGCCATGTGACTACAAACAGGGCGGGGTGTAGTCATGGACCCTTTGTCAAGAGGCCCTGTGCCTCTGGACATAGCTGGAACGTCGGGGCATATCCCTGGTGGTTCATCACCTGGCAGGTTCTCTGAATGCCAGGGTGGACAAACTCATCCGAAGGTGTCTCTATCCAGAGTTGGTGCAAGGTCTCTTTTAGCAGTGGAGAGAGCCTTGGCTAAATCTGTTCGCCTCTGCAGAGAACGTGCAATGTCACCACTTCTGTGCACTGGAGTTTCCAAGGTAGCACTTGCTTGGAGAGACTTTTCGTGGAGCTCAGGCCTGTTGTACGCCTTTCTGCCCAGAGTTCTCAAGAACATCCGGAATTACCAGGCCCAAGTCATCCTTGGGGCTCCAGACTTGGCTTTTGGTATCTTGAGCCGTTGAGAATGGCCATTGGTCCTCCGACCAGGCTGCCTCTTCGAGAGGCTCTTCTGTCGCAGCAGCAGGGAAGGGTTCTCCACCCGAACCGGTCAATGCTCTGCCTTCATGCGTGGCGATTGACTGGCAACAGTTGCAGCTTTCAACCTTCCGCCCGAAGTCTACAATGTTATCTTGGCAGCCAGGTGTCCCTCCACCAAGACTGTGTAGGCATGCCACCGGAGCAAGTTTGTGGCATGATGTATAGAAGAGCAAGTTGACACCCTTTCTCAAGTTCTTCTGCTTATTCTTTCTCTCGCCCTGCAGGGCTCCGCTTTGGGCACCTTAAATGGATATCTTTCTGTTATCTCAGCCTTTCTGCGGTTGTCATATCAGCCATCATTGTTCAAATCCCTTGTTGTAAATAGGATTTTGAAAGGTCACCGACCTATATTTCCACCTTCACCATTTATCATGCCTCAGTGCGACCTCAGTCTTCTACTTAGATTCCTGATGTGCACTCCCTTTGAGCCACTCCATAACTGTCCTCTCAGGCTCCTTACCAACAAGACGGCCTTCCTAGTGGCGATAACATCTGCTCGACGGGTCAGTGAGCTTCAAGCTTTGTCATCTAAGCCTCCATACCTAACCATCTTTCAAGGCAAGCTTGTTTTATGCACTAGAGCTTACTCTCTGCCAAAAGTTGTCACTCCCTTTCATGTAGGCCAGTCCATCACCCTGCCTACCTTTTTATGCTCCACTGCATCTCTTCAAGAAAGAGGAGCAGCTCCATCGACTGAATCTCAAGAGTGTTGTCCAGGTGGATTAACAACTCTTCATGGGGTATGTTGGAGCCAAGAAAAGGATGGCCATGCAGAAACGGACCATCTTCGGATGGATCATGCTCTGCATTAAAATCTTCAATGCACTGGCCTGAAGGCAACCCTATGATGATTGGCATGCTCATTACACCAGAGCCAAGGCTGCGACCACTGGACATCTTCCAAGCAGCAGCGTGGGCATCTCTGCACTTGTTTACCCAGTAAGACTGCCTGGATGGTCCGGTCCGTTGGGATGGGCCCTTTCCTCGTTTGGTCCTGCAGGACTTTTGAGTGTGAAATTGTTTTGAAGACCCACCTCTGGGAAGATATTGCTTGGGTAGCTATTCTAAGGTAAGGAATCTGTGCCTAGAAGTCTCTATCAGATTAACAAGTTGCTTACCTTTGGTAACGCCTTATGTGATTGAGACTCAATCTAGCCACAGACTCCTTACCGACCCATCCATCCTCCCTGCTCTGCTAATCGATTTCTAGGGTCAAAGCTATTTGCCTTCAGGGCCTTAGTCTTCCACAACAGTTATCAGTGTTCTTTGTGGATCCGCACTCCTGGCGTGGAAAGACGCGGAAAACAAAAACTGACCTCAGCGTGCTGGAGTGACGCTTATATAAACACCGCACACGTCACTTCAGCGCCGTAACGCCCCTTCGCCGGGGCAGCTGTGCGCTTTATAAATGGTTTTAACATAACTTCTGACACGGACAGAATGAGGTCACCTACTGGGACACAGGGGTACTGCTCACGAAAGATTTCCGGATCCAGTTTGATACCTGAGAATAATTCCACCGTAAGGAATCTGTGGCTAGATAGGCTTTCAGATACGGCATTACCAAAGGTAAGAAACTTGTTATACATTTCTTAAATGTTCTTGGCAGTATTTAGAAAATTGTATATGTTTTAAAATAAATAAAAACAGTTGCACATTTGCTAAGGTCAGACGTATTGGCTTTGCCAGTGCTTGTAAGGTCTGCGCTCATATGACCTGACTGCAGCCAGAGCAGGAACAGGAGCCTCTCTGTCTCTCCTCTTCTCGGGCGTTAGCTGCTCCAACCTTCCTGCCTCTGGCTCTGTGTGAATAAACAGAATTAGTGAACGGGAGGGAGATGACATCTAGGGCCCTGGGGTAAAAGGACACATTTGTCCACAGCTATGAGGCTGACCTACTACCCTGCCGGTTCCCTCACTAACCTCCAAGCAGTAAAAAGACCCCAGGTAGTTCGTCTTCAAGTCAGAGAATGGAGTGTCAAGCTCACTCCAGCTGCCACCCAAGGTTGTGTACCTTCACCGCACTCAGGTCCTGCAAACAGCCTCAGTCACTGATGGGATTTGGGTCGCTTCTGTAATGAAACTGAGTGCCAAGCAGGCTGAACCCTAGAGATAAAGGCCGGAGTGGACTCTGTCCCTAATACATATGTTCCTGCTCACTTCAGTGACACTTCGAGGCACAGTTGGATGTGCCTTGTTGTCAGTGTGGTTCCTAGCTGCACCACTTACTCCCAGGGGACAGCTAGTACTGCAGGCTGTGGGACTTTCTGCACTACTGGTGCCCTGTTAAAAAGCCATATTTCCATCCAGGGAACATTTATTCTATGCGGAACTGTTCAATGCCTCTTAGAACACGGATTCAGAGATTAACTAAAGTGCTTACCTGGGGACCTTGAGGCCTGGGATTTAATCTTGGCAGCAGGTCTAGGAAAAACAGTGTGATTCTGGGCTGATCACGGGTTCTCTCTGCACGTTGGCACCACGTGTGTCTGCTACTGGTTCCAACGATGTCCTGTTCCCCATCTCCATGGCACCCACGTCCAAAACCGACCACATAACACATGTACAGCTCTCCTCCTACAAGAAAAATGCTCTGCTCCCACTTGAGCTAGATGTGCACTATATCCAATTAATTAAATAAATCCAAAAAGCTGGATATTTCCCTTTTTCTCAAAGTGAGTTATTGGATTCTTATTTGGGGTAGGCGACTGCCCACTTCAAGGACCAATCACAACCCTTGTGAGGGTGAACCCTCCAAGTCACTGAATGAACCTGAGCTGGCCCCCTTGGTAGCTATGGCATAGAGCAGACCGGCACCACTTAGGGCAATGTGTAAAGTATTTTCCCATTACCAAAACAGTAATAAAGTCAAATACAAAACTATATAAATCCCAAACCAAATCAGAAAAAACCCGAGAACAATTTCATAAATAAAATTACACCAAAATGACATAAAAATCCAATAAGGGTAATTAGAGACATTATTTTTTAAAGTTTCAGGTAGAAATAGAACTAATAATAGACAATGGTCATTGTGGATCAGGACCTAAGTGCGAATTGAGGCTGACTTCAATGGAGCGCGGTTCAGATACATCCACCAGATTCGCCCTGGTCAAAGATTTTACTTTCTGACTTAGTCTTTTATGTGCCAATCAGCCACAGGAGTACACTTCTAAAGCCCCCCAGCACCTCAGGGAAGCACTTGGAGACTTGTGTAGTGTCAAGCAGAGGCCAACAGCCGGGTCCAGTTCAGGTCCTGTTGCCACTGGTCAGCTGGGTACTTAAGCAAAAGGCCTCTTGCAGTTTGTTGTGTCCCTGTAGCCATTCAGGTCTTCAGCCAACTGACCCTCGAAGTCTGCTTTTTTTGTCCTGGGTACAAGAGGGAGCGGGCTCTAGTCCTCCAGAGCTCCTCTCAGGTCACAGACAGCAGGTCCAGTCCTCTTCTAATCTACTGCAAGGCCCAGAAAGTGTTATGAAGAGAGTGGCTGTGGATGCCACATTTATATCTAGCAGCAGATTGTGGGTGGAGGTAACTCTGTACCTTTCACTAACCAGTGAGGTAAAAGTTTAAAGGTCCTGACTTGCCTACTTTTGCAGTAGTTCCTGTTTCTCTTACTGCAAACAGACCCAAATGCTACTTGACAGGACTTTGCTAACATGGCAAAAGTCTTCAGCCACACTAAACTTGGGGGTGTGAGTGGGGAGTGTACCAGGTAATCTGAGCGTTCTGCAACATCTAACACTAAAATCCAGTTTAAAGCAGTTACTGTTCCCTCAAACCCAGAGGTTGAATTCTGGTTAGACAAATTCAGTGTCTTTCAGCAACCAGACAGGGGATCCATAAAATTTCTCTCGCTATCTGGTTCGCTCCCTTTCAAGTTCTCCCCGGGTGTCCCATGTGGCTCAACAGACCTGCCAGGCAAGCTTTGACACTGCTGTCGGAAGGAGGCCCCCAGCTTCCACTCTGCATATCCTGTTGAGCTTGGAGTAGTCGAGTCTGTTCATTCAGAGATGCCTTTTGTTTGCTTCTAGGAAGCATTTCACACGTCATTCACACCTATTCAAGGCCCAGCACAGACTGAGAGCTGACAGAGGCTTATGCTAATAAGCCCTCTGACAGTTAAGGCAGGTTAAGGATAATTACTTTCTAAATGTTACTTTTCCTTAATAGTTATTAAATATTGGACTTCACTGTTAACTTGGATTTTTCATTACTAAGAAAAATCGTTGTTTATTTCTTTTAGCTGGTCCCATAGCATATATATATTATTAGTATTTAAGTCTGTACTCTGGTTTTCTACATAGGACTGCCAGCCAGGCCTGCCACAGTGGCAGTAGATTTTTTGGCCTTATCACTCTAGGGACTTGATAATATTAAATGTATACATGTCGAAGTTTTAAATATTAGCAAGTCACCCCTCTGTAAGCCTGGGTGGGTGGTATTTAAAAGGTAGGTTTTTACCTGCCAAAGGGGTTATTTTAGTAGGTGGCACTGCTGGTTTACACAAGAGTCTGGCTACACAGGGTAGGCTTGTAGCCATGTTTGCACTGCCGCTGCAATGGAAGGCCCAATAGGTGCCACAGTCTACAAGTAGCATTTAACTTCCAGGCCCTCTAGGCGCGCCACCTGCAACGTGGGATAAGATTTCATTATGGCCCTATTCTGGCCTCATTGTACGCAGATGATATTCTACTGTCTGTCAGGGAGCCCACTGTCAATCTTCCCTCTCTTCTCTGCAGAATTGTGCGGTTTGGTATGTTGTCTGGGTTAGTCATAACCTGGAACAAATCTGAAATATTCCCGCTAACGGACGCAACAGTCCAATTCACCCCAGAATTCCCACTATGTTGGTGTGACAAACCTTCTCGCTATTTAGGTATCCTCTTATATCATACTGCATCCAAATTCCTCTGCCTTAATTATGGCCCATATATTTAAGAAATCACTGTGAACTGCATTTACCACAATGCTAAGGGGCGAACTGTGCTGGGAGGTGTGGCAGTGTGCTCCCATCCCCCATTTGTTTGAAAAGGCTCCCTTGAGCCACTGAGCTGACGAGCTCATGGCGATGCACCTGTGCGCCAGAGAGAGGTACTGAGACCTGAGAGACTATGGCAGCCTTTCCAGCAACCCCAGAAATAATTTTCGTTTTTTATCTCTACTGAAGACGGATAATATCCAGAAACACATGTGTCTAGAGATTCACAGCACTAACCTGCACCAACTTTGGCGAACCACTACAGCTAAAATTCAAGTAAGAAATCACTGTGAACTGCATTTACCACAATGCTAAGGGGCGAATTGTGCTGGGAGGTGTGGCAGTGTGCTCCCATCCCCCATAGGCTTGTAGCCATGTTTGCACTGCCGCTGCAGTGCCACAGTCTACAAGTAGCATTTAACTTCCCGGCCCCCTAGGAGCACCACCTGCAACGTGGGATAAGATTTCATTATGGCCCTATTCTGGCCTCATTGTACGCAGATGATATTCTACTGTTTGTCAGGGAGCCCACTGTCAATCTTCCCTCTCTTCTCTGCAGTATTGTGCGGTTTGGTGTGTTGTCTGGGTTAGTCATAACCTGGAACAAATCTGAAATATTCCCGCTAACGGACACAACAGTCCAATTCACCCCAGAATTCCCACTACGTTGGTGTGACAAACCTTCTCGCTATTTAGGTATCCTCTTATATCATACTGCATCCAAATTCCTCTGCCTTAATTATGGCCCATATATTGACAACCTGTCGACTCAAATAGACAGATGGATCAAGCTTCCATTCTCTATTGCTGGTAGAATTGCCATTATAAAAATGGTGGTACTACTCCAGTTCCTATATCTCTTTTTTAACATACCTATCCCACTCAGTTCTAAATTTTTCAACACGCTACGGGGCATGCTTACAAGGTAGGTCTGGGCCGGCGGCTGGGTGCGCATCAAATGGCGAACATTGATGATGCCCTATCGACGCGGGGGATTCGGCGTCCCGGACTTCTATTTATACTACCTAGTGGCACAGGCACATTATGCATACTTTTTGGTACCATCCAGATGCGAGACTACAGTATTTAAAACCTGAATGGTCGCAGGCTCATCCCTCTTCACTTTCCACCATTCTCCCACAGGGCCATTCCCAGATCACCCATGGAGATACAGTTGCTTCAGACCACATATTGGGCCTGGGAGAGATTGTGCCGCTATTTGAACACCGGGATCCTTTACTCCCCCACTTGCCACTCCAGAATAATCCATGGCTGTCCCAACCTTGGAAACATCAACCAAAAAGACTCCCTCGATATGGGTTACTCACGATCGGAGATCTGTTCCATGAAGTTTACCTGCGCACAGTTTGCGAACTAACAGGGAACAGAGTGACCCTTATATTGATAAAGTTCTATTGCACAGAACACCCACATCCTTCTATACTGCGCTCCATTCTTACACAACTGAGCCTTCTGACTTTTTGCCGTTATCTCTTATTATAACCTCGGCTGATGGCACCCACATGGTTTCCCGCTTAGTTAGGCTCAAACGCTTCGACCACCGGTGGGGGCGGGAGCGCATACAGCATGGGGAAAATATCTGTCAGACGAGGTATGGATATTTTGCTGCGAACAGACTTGTTTTGATTCGGGCAATCATTGACACAAGCTCCTACACTATAAATACCTACATAAACCATACATCACACCCACACAGATAGCAGAGATGGACCCACCAAACTTCATACTTGTCCCAAGTGTGCGGAAGAACAGGCTGAGTACACTCACTTGGCGTGGAATTGTGTACCAATACTGCGATACTGGCAGGAGATTTTACGGTATCTATCATTGCTGATTGAATTCGACATACGCCCCTACCCACTGGTTGCCTTACTGGGATACGTTAAACCATTACATGCGGGGGTATGCCGCTTTTCTTCCATCGCCCTACAAATTTCCAAACACTGGTGTTCCCCCACGGTCCCTACCACCAAGGCCTGGATGCGGGACTTAATATACTGTGAAACTACTTGTGATGTATATGCCGCACTGCAACTGCCGTCGTCCAGAACCAAAATTATTTGGCAGCCACCCTGTTCTTACTCACTGTTCCATCCAGAGGAGACGGAGTAAGGGAGGTACAAGTGGGACAGAGGATTGAAACTGGCTGTTCGCACCATTGGGGGAATATGGTATATGGATGCAAGCTTGCGCAACAATATCTGCATTGTCGGAGATGACCTGAGCATGGCATTGTCCAGTATTTCCCTTTTTCTGGGTATATCCCTCTCCCCTTGAGACTGCATTGTCGGGATTATCTTCCATTCTTTCAGCTTGCTGGATCCGCTATAATACTGGGCGTGTGATGTCATGGACGAAAATGGAAATGGACGGAAATGGTACTGTAGCTATTATTTCATTGCATTATTTTCCATATTGTTGTATGAACCTCCTCTCCTTGCGAGAATATACATAATATGATCCCTCCTGTGTATTGTTGATGTGTAACTGGTGAAAATCTTAATTTAAACGAAAAAACTTCCAGGCCCTGGGTGCACTTTTTATGCCATAAAATAGGAACTTACAGGCAAGTTAAATGTGCCAAACAGTGTTCATTTAGGCCAATGTAGAAGGGGGGGGGGGGTACTTTACTTATGGATAGCAGAGCTAAAGTGCAAAGCGTTCCAAAGCCAGCAAAAATGATGTGCTTCAGCTAAAGGTGAAAAATCTAGGGTGACCATGAAGAAAAGGTGGATTTACTACACCTAGCTAAGCTCTTCGCCTTCCTCTGGTCTCTCCAGGGCGCCTCGGCTAAAGTCTCTCCTTCGTTTGTCGTGAGTGTCAATATTTGTCTACAGCTCCTCTGTGGCGGATGTGTACAGGTGATATTTCCCAGGTTACATAACTGATCTAGTATTTGTGTAAACTTTGCTTTGTGTCCTGTTACCACTAGCCTGGAGTAAGACTGTGGGATGTGAGGGGGAGGTTACCTACCAGTTCACCTAAGGTATATGTGACCCTTTGTGGGCTGTGTCTTTCTCTACTCCTAGCATCTCTATTGCTCCCTGTGTAATTCTAAATTCAGTCGCATTAAAATACCCACCGTTTTATGCACAGCGTGCAAGACCTTCAGTGCCAACTGCCACAGGTCAGGTCTATTTATAACCATAGCTGTAATAATTATATAGTTTCAAGTCCTATTTCGAGTCCTAGTAAAACACAACAGTCTGCCACACTCTGAGTGTTCCCTGTGTAATAGTTTGTGAGGTTTTGTGGCAGCCTGAGGGCAGGTGTTTGTGTGTTTGAGCGATGATCTGCTGTCTACTCCAGGACATCTCTTCCTTTATTTTTCTGCTCCTAGAAGCCGTAGCTAGTTCTTGTTCCTACATTTGGCCGCTGCTCGTTATCCCACTCACTTCCCAGTTGTTCATTCTTGTATTTATAATGGACATAAATAACAAATTAACTTGATTCTCTAGCTCATGAGCTGCAGGGCCGTTTCCTGAAGTCTCTAAATCTTGCTGACTTGAAAGGTCCCTTTCTGGGTCAGCCCTCTTCGGTTGAGGAAAACCTATATGAAAAGGTGCTCCCTTCACCCTGTCCTCACACGGAGGAACACAGAGAAGTACAAAACCGGCTTCTATCTCATAAGGCCCATTGCTTTTTATGCCGGGATCTCCAAGAGTACCCTGATCCCAACTCCTACAGAGTACCCCGACTCCCCTGACCCTCCCCACTCCCGAGTACACTGCCCCCCACCAGATTTCCCTGAACCCCTATGTAGATTACCCTGATCCCTTCCAGACTGCCCCAATCCGATACCTTCATCGGCCCGGCTGACGACTCTCGCCTCAGTAGCTTCACATTTATTAGTACAACCTCAACCCTGTTACTCATTAACTTCTTCCACTGTAAGTTGTTCGAAGAGATCAAATAAGAGTTTTCATGAGCAACTCCCTACATTGCTGGGTGCACACAATAATAGAATTTATTGCACCATGGCATCCTCCTTGCGTGTAATCTGTATACATGTGAACATGTTTATTCAGGTGCGCAACACATGCTTGTGATCCCTTCCAACAGCAGCCTAGAGCCGTTATCCAAGATCCGTCGCAGTCGAACTCCTGATTCTTTGTGTCGTATCATACCGTACCATGTCAACAGCACCATGAGCTGTCTGTCTTGTGAAATCACCTTGGGTCATTTTTCTGAAGTTGATATTTTGGCACCTGACTAGCTATTGAGAATGAAAGCTTGGAAAACCTTTAATTTTAAAATCTTTCTCATGAGCAAAAGTGAACACCGACTTTTCTATACAATGCCCATGAGTTGAGAGAAGCAGTGCAGGGACTGGTGAGCAATCAAACCACCTGGAAGCTTGACCGCTTCTTTGAGAAGATGCAGCTAGGGAGGAGGGAATGGCCAATCGCAAACATTAACTTCCTTAGCCCAGGTCTACTACGTATGTATCTTGTCCCCATACCTGACACATAAAGAAGAAGAATTATGTCCATATGAGCTACCCTTTGCAGTAATCTAGAAAGACTGGTGGTTAAAGCAGGTCCACCCCACCACGGCTCGAAAGTGAGGTGCGCGTTGAAAAAAAATATTCTGCCCAATAGAGGCAATGCACTCTGTTTGATTCCCTTGGGGTGGCAGAAGGGGGGTGTTTGATTCCCTTGGGGTGGCAGGAGGGGGGGATCTGCTTGGTGAAGTTGACATTTGTGAGTGGGCCATCCAGTACCTGTTACAATTCTGTGGGCTGTGGAAAGGAATCTGCAACTTTATACTTAAGTAAACTCCATGTTTCTCAAGCCCTTTCTAGAGGCCTTCCTGTATCTCCATCACATATGTTTCCACGTATTATCTGTGCATGTGGTATTGGTGATGGGCTGAAGACCTCTCTGAAGATCGCAGCATTGACCATGGCACTCGTACACTAGAAGCCTCACTCCAGTTCATGCTGAGATCGATTGAAGGTCCTCTGGCCCCCACAGTGGGCGCCTCCCTGGGACCTCTGAATCACAAGGCTCGGATAAAAGATTGAACTGTAGGTCCATGAACGCCCCTATAAAGATATTACAGAGCTTTTGGCACCTTGGTAAATTCTGAGGTTGGACACAACCAGAGCTAATGGACCAGAGGGTGAGTGTGAGCAGTCCCCACAAGGACCAGACCCTAATGGATAGCTTTGTGGCTCCAAGTCAATGCAAGGTCTCTGCTCAGTTTCAGATACCCTTCTGCTCGACAAACCCACTTCGTGACCCAGTGCTTCTGTCTAGAGTCAGCCGTGCAGTTGGTGTAGATTAATGGAGTGATCATGGCTGGAACAGAACCACTTTGTTACAATTCACAGAAAGTTAGTACAGATGAAAGGAGGCCAACACGATCTGAGAGACCCAACAAAATGTGAACTATGATGTTTCCAATGATTCATTCGTATTTTTTTTACAACAGGTACTGTACTGGTCTTCCTGTCTAACCTTGATTGGACATTCACCTGTGTTGAGATGCATGCTTACCTCATTATTTAGTTTTTCTGGTGTCGATTGTGTTCATGAACATGCCTTGCTGAAGAAGCCTGAAATGTTTCAACCACTCAGAAAAGAATAACTGCAGACCATGGCTTCCCAGAGGGGACATGAACCTGTTCTGGGGGACCCAGTGACTCGACATCTCTCCTGGAGTAAAGTGTGCCTGCTGTGAAGGTGGTCTCTGGGTCCTACCACTCTCCACAATCTGTACACTACGAATCCAGTCGTAGGTTTACAAATGAGGAAGAGGGTATTGTCCATGTGTCAGAGGGGGGATTTGAGAGCCCCGCATTTCACATTTCTGGATTATGTTGTACTATTTGCTCTCAGCTTTGGGTGACGATATTTATAAATTACTGAGTTACAGCCGCAACAGACCATAGTTTGTAGGCCTTGTGTGACAGTCCTGCATTTATTGCTGCCACATGCTAGACCACAGACCAGACAGTGTGCCTTCATACTGGGCGCTGGTGGATGCACGTTCTGCTCGCTCCTTTGCCTTGGACTTCTGCTCTCGGCGTTGCCTTTGAGTGTTTTGTGATCTGTGTCAGTGTAGCCAGCAGGCTTCATCCTGAGAGCACAATTTAAAGGCATCTTTATTGCTCACTAAGCGAATGAGCAATAAAAATGCCTTTAAATCTTGTTAACTTGTCACATTTGCTCCGCTTCCAGAAACTGTCGTCAAGTGCATTTCAGTTGGGTACGGTACATTTTTTAGGTTACTAGACCTGCAGGTCTAGTAAAAATAAAAATGATTTTTTGAACCCTGAGGAGATGCTGTGGGTCAGTATGGACGTACCTTGGCAGAGAGCAGAAGGTACCGTTGCTGAGCAAGGCTGATTGTTGATTCTCTCCACACTAAAACTTCTTTCCCTTCTTCAACAGTTCTCTCAGTGGATCTGAAATGTATGCAAATTCTTTCACAAACTTTGCATAGTACTCCATAAGACCATTGAACAACATCCGCCAATACTTGTCATCAGGAATTTGTGCATTAACTATTGCGCTGACAACATTTATCTTGGGCCTTACTCCTTCGCCTGTAATTAGATACCCAGGATTTTCCACCTCCTCCACCAAGATTTAGCATTTTTCTTTGCACAAAGTCATCCCAGCTTCAGTAATTTGAGCCAGGACTTCTAGCAGTGCAATGTTCTGGTCAACAGCATTTCCCTCCAAAGATTCGTATATCGTCCTGGATGAAGACTACATTCTTAACTCCACACAACAGCTTAGCAATCAGCCTCTGAAAAGTACATGCCGCTGATGAGAGTCCAAACGGCAGTCTGTTGAATTGGAAGACACCTTCCATTGTAATGAATGCTGTCAAGTGTTTAGTGTACTGATGGAACTTCATCTGGTGGTAGGCACTCCTAAAATCCAACTTTGAGAAGTACTTAAACTCTGACAATTGAAAAATCAATTTATTGATGTTTGGTAATGGAAAGCAATCCATGACTACAGCCTGACTAAGGCTGCATAAGTCTACACAAAATCTCAGTAAGCCGCCCTATTTCTTTGTCAGGATTTGTGGGGACAACCATTGTGTCACTTCCACTGGCTCCATAACTTTATATTGAATCATCTACACAAGTATGGTTTCTACCTCCGCGCACGACATCAATGGCACCTTCCTTGCTCAATGCCTCACAGGCAAAGCGTATTTTCTCTGAAGTCTTTTGTGTTGATAATCCTTTGCTTTCCCTAGTCTGTCTTCGAAAACTGTTTTGAAATCTTTGAGCAAAGCATCCAGCTCTTCCTCTTCGACCACGATCACCTGGTTGGTCGCCTGGGAATTTACTACTATGTGTAAATTATATTGGTGCGACTAGCTCAATATCGATGGACCATCAGCAGCCACATACACCTTTCCATTTATAGCTCGACCCATGAATTCAGTTTTTGCTGAGAATTATCCCATTACTCCAATGTCAGCTCCCTGATATCCTTCCAGGATTACATCAGAAGCTTTCAACGTACCCCCTGGCCATGTGATATCAAATAGTTGTTTTGGTATGACAAATCCACCATTAAAACAATATTCTTGTCATTAATTCTGAATTCTGCCTTGGGTTGTGTTTCTTTTTTCATCTTCATACTTTACAGGCATATATCCATCACCTATCACTAACACCCTATGATCCAGTACCTCTTTTTCCTCCTTAAGTACTGAGACTTGCTTCTTTGAAGCCCTGCACACATATGCGAAGTGATCGTTTTTCTCACAGATGTGACACTTCTTCGGTATTGCATACAAATTCTTCAAATCACCCAGATGGGAATAGCTGCTGCACCTGTAACCTGAGCTGTTGTTCTGAGGTTTCGGTGAAAAGCTTGAAGGTCCGCCTCCTTTTTCTTTGCTTTCTTTAACTTGCTTGGCACTTGTCACTCGTGATTTTCTATTCACAGCATTAACCAATTCATACTCACTATCCACCTTTGCTAATTCAGGGTTACTTTTATCTTCCATCTTCTGGATCTCCTTAATACATGTTTCCAACTCCTGTACCACTTTAGCCATCTTGATGGCGTCTTTGAGAGTGGAGTTGCTCGCAGTCCAGAGTCTCTTGCATCTTTTTACTACTGCACTGATCTATCAACTGGTCCCTTATTAGTTCTTCAGTCAGCAACCCAAATTTGCATTTTGCTGCCAGCTCTTGCAGTTTAGTCAAAAAATTATCAACAGACTCCTTATGTTTTAATGCGGTTGTGTATAAAATTTATGGTGCCACATGACAATATTTATTGTTTTGGCAAATCGATTTTGCAACCCCAACTTAGCTTCTTTGTGCAAGTCTTCAATTGCATCCCCACTTTTCTTATATACTTGTGGCAATTACTTGAACACGTATTGGCTTTCGGTGTCCAAACATCTCATAAGCAGTGTCTTTTTTTTCTAAGAGGTGAAAAGTGTGTGCCCCTAAGTGCCATAATGGGTAAAAATGTTTGAAAGTTGCAATGTTCCCACTTGTTTAATGCGCGTCTCCCTTTAATGCGGCGTAAGCGCATCTCCTTTCTATGCAGCTCGATACATGGCTGTTCACAAAGCGCTGACTGTTAAAGCCCGCTTCTGTAATAACGAAAAGCGGCGCCTCCTTTCAATACATGTCTGTTTAATGTGGTTTCCATACATGCCTCCCTTCAATACCACTCTCTGACTTTCTGCAGCCACACGGCTGTTCACAAGGCAGTATCACCTGTTGCAGGGCTCTCGGCTGCTCCTCTATGAGAAGTGGAGTAAGAGCACCGCGGGGCTCACCCTGACCAACATATGATGTATATTAATTTTTTTGTTAATTTTTGTATACAGCGCAGGTGGGGGCCCGAACAAAGCACTTCCTTGGTTCTCCTGTCACGGTCCTCAATGTGCAGCGACACTTACTAAATTTAACAGCCCACAGTGACTGCTTCCTTTTTCACGCCTCAGTGACCGCCTCAAAGGGGTGAAATAGGCTATTCTCTGCCGAACTTCTCACTTTCCTTCCCCAGGTGACTGGCAATTCCATCCTCGTCGCCAAGAAAAGTGTTGTAATCACTATACAACACTCGTGTAGCTCAGTGACGGCTGGTGCAGGAAAGAGCGGTGGGCGGTGCAGCGGAGTCGACGGACGACAAGGGAAAATAAAATAAAAAAGAAAAACACTTACCTTGTGCTCGCTGCATCAAAAAGAAAACCACTTACCTTGCGCTCAGTGTTTTTTAATTGTTTTCTTTTTCTTTTATTTTCCCTCGTCGTTGGCTATCCCACCTCCCCACCGCTCTGACCTGCATCACCTGTCACTGGTTTAGCTTCTTCTAGTTTATTTGCAGGAGAATAACCTGTGCCTGAAACACCATACACCATAACCAATCTCTCGCCCGTCTGCCACAGAACTCAGTCGTTTCCAGCCCAGAATACCTGCACATTACCTACATAACATTCCACCATGACATCACAAACCCTGGTGGATGGATCCCAGATGTAAACCCTCATTGTAATAGTGCTACCTATGATGGTGCTGTTTTTGACCTTCTGACCTGCCTCCAGTATGTCCAATCTGAGGTTCACTTAGTGAGACTGACGCCACAAAGTTCACTCCCGTCCTAAGCCTCTGGCTTATTTAATTGGGCTCCAGGGCTTTGGACATTCTTTGTGTTTTTGCTCCCTGCCCAGTCAACTGCAAAGTGTCCTGTGCAGCTGAAGACCGAGAAAGAGGAAGCTGTTTTGCTGCCGGCAGCAGTAGCGGCAACTACTGGATAGGGGTGGTGCGGCGGTGGGAGGTAAAAGAACTTGCGTGGAATGGCTGGCCGCCGCCTCTCCTCTGTCCTCTTACTTCTTCCTGTCTCCAGTCGTGACCGGCAGCAGGAAGCACTCGGCCACAAAGTGTCCCCAGAGCCAATCCGCTGTGATTGGTCTGAGCGCTGTGGTTTGGTGTTTCGATGGGGACAGGGGGCCTGTGCATGTTCCTGACCAGGCTGTGAAATGGATCCTGGTGGGGAACATGCAAAGTGTTCATGACTGTTTGGCTGGCCCAAGAGGACCGCCCAAACAGTCATACTCACTTAGGGAGGGCAAACCACTCCTACCCTGCTCTGGCCAGACCCACCCGCCCCGCCTCTGACTGCAATAGGAAAAATAAAATGATCATAATGATACGTTATTATCACTTTATTTTTCCTTTTGATCAGTGGGGCAACGCTCCCTCGCCTTAGCGGAGGGCTGCCACTGGCCGAAAGCCTGCCTCCCGGATGAGCACCAGGACTTCCACACACCATCACCGTGGCTAGCAAGCCCAGGTGCTGGGGTGCCCAGTGCCCACGCCCCTCCTTAGCTCTACCCCGCCTGCCGCCTTGAGGGGAAGCCCTGCAGGGCTTCCACTTACGCTGACAAAGGGCCGCCCTGCTCACACCGGCAGACTACCACTGTCAGGTATGCAGGGCACCCAGGTATCCTCCACGACCTACCAAGTGTAAACATGGAGAGTGAAGCTTTTCTGTGCATCCAAAAAGTATGGGAACGGTGACTAAAAAGGGCCTGCCCCCCCGCGGACTTCCGAGGATTATGTTTGAGCAAGGTTTTTATTGTCCGAGTAACACACCCATGACCGGGAGTGTCCCACACCTACGAGTCTCATCTGCAACTGGTTTAGCGTTGCAGTGACTCTCGCAGATGCCGTTCTAGTAACAGAGCATGAAGTTGAATGTAACCAAGGCATATACCACAATAGAAGCCCTTGTGAGACGAAGTACCTGTGCAGCCTTGTGAGTGGGCGAGGCTACTTACAGCCTGTTATAGTTACCTTGCACTTCTGCAGTCACAGCAAGACGCAGGCATTTTCGATCTACACTTGCCGAGGGCTAGCTCACTGCTGTTCTGCAGCCTATGAAAAAACCTGCTCATGGACATAAACCTCTCTTTCCAACACTCGCTATAGTGCCATGAAGCGCTCTCTGCCTTCTTTGACTGCCCCAGTCCATCCGTAGCGGACCTTTGACCTCCTGCCTTCTCTGACTACCCCGATTCGTCCGTAGCAGACCTGTAAGCTCCTGTCTTCTCTCACTGCCCCATGCAAACACAACAGTTGATGGACAAAATGCAGAACAATGTCATACATTCACCCCAGTACAGAGATCTGGGCCTAAATCCATTGTTTTTTTGCTCACCGTGCTATTCGAGTTTGGATCTAGCCATATGGAAATCTGTCTTGACCCTGTGCCTCATGAGAACAGTCCAGCCCGAACTGCCAAGCCAGGTCCTCACTGGACTGGAAACAAGCATCCTAGGATCGGTTTTAGGGTTTCACCCCTCTTCAGCCAGGATAGCTTGATTCCAGTGGCATGGAGAGCACGGGACCCAGGTCTGGGCATACCCTTCCCACTCTCACGGCCCCAGTCCACAGCGGACCTGTCAGCCCCTGCCTTCTGTGACTGCCCGATCCGTCTGTAACGGACCTGTAATCTCCTGCCTTCTCTGACTACCCAGATTCGTCCATAGCAGACCTTTAAGGTCTTACCTTCTCTCACTGCCCCAGTCCATCCACAGCGGACCGGTCAGCCCCTGCCTAGTGTGACTGCCCCACTCCCCATCCGTAGCAGACCTGTGATCCCCTGCCTTCTGTTACTGCCCAGGTCATCAGTAGCAGACCTGTGTGCCTCTGCCTTCTCTGACTGCCTCAGTCCGACTTTACCGGACCTGTGAGCCCCTGCCTTCTCTCACTGCCCCAGCCCATCCGTAGCAGACCTGTGAGCCCTTGCGCTCTGTCACTGCCCCAGCCCATCCGTAGCAGACCTGTGAGCCCCTGCCTTCTCTCACTGCCCCAGCCCATCCGTAGCAGACCTGTGAGCCCCTGCCTTCTCTCACTGCCCCAGCCCATCCGTAGCAGACCTGTGAGCCCCTGCCTTCTGTCACTGCCCCAGCCCATCCATAGCAGACCTGTGAGCCCCTGCCTTCTCTCACTGCCCCAGTCTATCCGTAGCAGACCTGTGAGCCCCTGCCTTCTCTCACTGCCCCAGCCCATCCGTAGCAGACCTCTGAGCCCCTGCCTTCTCTCACTGCCCCAGCCCATCCGTAGCAGACCTGTGAGCCCCTGCCTTCTGTCACTGCCCCAGCCCATCCATAGCAGACCTGTGAGCCCCTGCCTTCTCTCACTGCCCCAGTCTATCCGTAGCAGACCTGTGAGCCCCTGCCTTCTCTCACTGCCCCAGCCCATCCGTAGCAGACCTCTGAGCCCCTGCCTTCTCTCACTGCCCCAGCCCATCCGTAGCAGACCTGTGAGCCCTTGCGCTCTGTCACCGCTCCAGCCCATCCGTAGCAGACCTGTGAGCCCTTGCGCTCTGTCACTGCCCCAGCCCATCCGTAGCAGACCTGTGAGCCCCTGCCTTCTCTCACTGCCCCAGCCCATCCGTAGCAGACCTGTGAGCCCTTGCGCTCTGTCACTGCCCCAGCCCATCCGTAGCAGACCTGTGAGCCCCTGCCTTCTCTCACTGCCCCAGCCCATCCGTAGCAGACCTGTGAGCCCCTGCCTTCTCTCACTGCCCCAGCCCATCCGTAGCAGACCTGTGAGCCCCTGCCTTCTGTCACTGCCCCAGCCCATCCGTAGCAGACCTGTGAGCCCCTGCCTTCTGTCACTGCCCCAGCCCATCCATAGCAGACCTGTGAGCCCCTGCCTTCTCTCACTGCCCCAGTCTATCCGTAGCAGACCTGTGAGCCCCTGCCTTCTCTCACTGCCCCAGTCTATCCGTAGCAGACCTGTGAGCCCCTGCCTTCTCTCACTGCCCCAGTCTATCCGTAGCAGACCTGTGAGGCCCTTTCTTCTGTCACTGCCCCAGTCTACCCGTAGAAGACCTGTGAGCCCCTGCCTTCTGTCACCGCTCCAGTCTATCCGTAGCAGACCTGTGAGCCCCTGCCTTCTCTCACTGCCCCAGCCCATCCGTAGCAGACCTGTGAGCCCCTGCCTTCTGTCACTGCCCCAGCCCATCCATAGCAGACCTGTGAGCCCCTGCCTTCTCTCACTGCCCCAGTCTATCCGTAGCAGACCTGTGAGGCCCTTTCTTCTGTCACTGCCCCAGTCTACCCGTAGAAGACCTGTGAGCCCCTGCCTTCTGTCACTGCCCCAGCCCATCCGTAGCAGACCTGTCATGTCCTGCCTCCTCTCACTGCCCCAGTCCGACTTTACCGGACCTGTGAGCCCCTGCCTTCTGTCACTGCCCCAGCCCATCCATAGCAGACCTGTGAGCCCCTGCCTTCTCTCACTGCCCCAGTCTATCCGTAGCAGACCTGTGAGCCCCTGCCTTCTCTCACTGCCCCAGTCTATCCGTAGCAGACCTGTGAGGCCCTTTCTTCTGTCACTGCCCCAGTCTACCCGTAGCAGACCTGTGAGCCCCTGCCTTCTCTCACTGCCCCAGTCTATCCGTAGCAGACCTGTGAGCCCCTGCCTTCTCTCACTGCCCCAGTCTATCCGTAGCAGACCTGTGAGGCCCTTTCTTCTGTCACTGCCCCAGTCTACCCGTAGAAGACCTGTGAGCCCCTGCCTTCTGTCACCGCTCCAGTCTATCCGTAGCAGACCTGTGAGCCCCTGCCTTCTCTCACTGCCCCAGCCCATCCGTAGCAGACCTGTGAGCCCCTGCCTTCTGTCACTGCCCCAGCCCATCCATAGCAGACCTGTGAGCCCCTGCCTTCTCTCACTGCCCCAGTCTATCCATAGCAGACCTGTGAGCCCCTGCCTTCTGTCACCGCTCCAGTCTATCCGTAGCAGACCTGTGAGCCCCTGCCTTCTCTCACTGCCCCAGTCTATCCGTAGCAGACCTGTGAGGCCCTTTCTTCTGTCACTGCCCCAGTCTACCCGTAGAAGACCTGTGAGCCCCTGCCTTCTGTCACCGCTCCAGTCTATCCGTAGCAGACCTGTGAGCCCCTGCCTTCTCTCACTGCCCCAGCCCATCCGTAGCAGACCTGTGAGCCCCTGCCTTCTCTCACTGCCCCAGCCCATCCGTAGCAGACCTGTGAGCCCCTGCCTTCTGTCACTGCCCCAGCCCATCCATAGCAGACCTGTGAGCCCCTGCCTTCTCTCACTGCCCCAGTCTATCCGTAGCAGACCTGTGAGCCCCTGCCTTCTCTCACTGCCCCAGTCTGAGAGAAAGGAGCAGAGAGAGGAGAGGAAACCTCTGTTTCAGGGCTCCCAGCTGCAGGTGAGGCTGGGCCCAAGTTTAAAGGGCCCTTTACCTCTGCTGCCAGCCATGCCTAGGGTGTGTTTAGCCCCCACTGGCAGGGTTTACTATTCGACCAACTCCGTGATGCTGATGTTACTAAGCTTTGAGGGATGACAGATCTTGCCCAGCTTCAAAGTCAGACCTGTGACCTCCAAGTTGTTTGTCCTTTGGCGCAGGTGCATTGACCACCATAGCAATCGCACATTCGTTGTTTGATGAAGTTTGTCTAAAATATCACGTTTTAATATCGCTGTTTCACTTCACAGCTCTGTAATTTACATGTTTTTCGGACCACGGGGGTTTGTATTGGGTCACTGAAAAGTCTCCAAGACTGACCCTGCCCCCTCCCATTAATGTGTCAACTCCGGCCGTCCTCTCTACCTGAACCCCGCCTGTCCTCAAGTACCCCCCACCCTCCTTTCCCCCTGTACTCGGCCTGTCCCCGACCTGCCCACATCAGCGTAGGATCCCAGGGAGGGACAGACCACCTAGAGTTTATAGTCTGGGCATGTGGACGACAACCGAGGCACCGACAGCAGCCAGGTAAGGCACAGCAGACCCTCGCCCTCCCCTCCCCTCCCCTCCCATGTGGTGCCCAGGGCCCTGTGATTTTTGTAAGTACTTCTTTTCAGTAGCAAGTGGACAAGCAGTTTCAAGTGTGTTGGCCTTGGCGGCCCTGCGCAGCCCAGCCCCTCTCAGACTGTGTGTTTCCTGTCCCATGCCTGCCCCTTACCTGCACTTCTCGGCCTGGCCTGCGTTCTGTTCCCTCCTAAGCATGTTCCCTTGCGGTCTCCTCACAGCCTTCCCTCACCTTCCACCTCTGTCCACGGCCTGCCCACCTCTCTTCTTGGCATGCTCACCCTCCCGTTCTCTCTCTTCGGCCTGCCCTCCACCTCCCGCTTTGGCCTGACCACCCTCCTGCTCTCTCCTCGGCCTGCCCACCATCTCTCCTCGGCCTGCCCACCCTCTCTCCTCGGCCTGCCCACCCTCTCTCCTCGGCCTGCCCACCCTCTCTCCTCGGCCTGCCCACCCTCTCTCCTCGGCCTGCCCACCCTCTCTCCTCGGCCTGCCCACCCTCTCTCCTCGGCCTGCCCACCCTCTCTCCTCGGCCTGCCCACCCTCTCTCCTCGGCCTGCCCACCCTCTCTCCTCGGCCTAACCACCTCTCTCCACGGCCTGCCCACCTCTCTCCTTGGCCTGCCCACCCTCCTGCTCTCTCCTCGGCCTGACCACCTCTCTCCACGGTCTGCCCACCCTCTCCCCTCGGCCTGCCCACCTCTCTCCTCGGACTGCCGACCCTCCCGTTCTCTCTCCTCGGACTGCCCACCACCCTTCCGCTTTGGCCTGACCACCCCCTGCTCTCTCCATGGCCTGCCCACACTCCCCTTGGCCTGCCAACGCTACTGCTCTATCCTCGGCCTGACCATCCTCCTGCTCAGCTTGCCCTTCCCTCTCCTGGGTCTGCCCTCCACCCTCCCGTCCTCTCCTCGGTCTGCCCTCCACCCTCCCGCCCTCTCCTCGGCCTGCCCGCCACCCTCCCTCCCGCCCTCTCCTCGGCCACCCTCCCTCCCGCCCTCTCCTCGGCCTGCCCGCCACCCTCCCTCCCGCCCTCTCCTCGGCCTGCCCGCCACCCTCCCTCCCGCCCTCTCCTCGGCCTGCCCGCCACCCTCCTGCTCTCTCATTGGCCTGCCCTCCACCCTCCCGTCCTCTCCTCGGTCTGCCCTCCCGTCCTCTCCTCGGTCTGCCCTCCCGTCCTCTCCTCGGTCTGCCCTCCCGTCCTCTCCTCGGTCTGCCCTCCACCCTCCCCTCGGTCTGCCCTCCACCCTCCCCTCGGTCTACCCTCCACCCTCCCCTCGGTCTTCCCTCCTGCCCTCTCCTCGGCCTGCCCTCCACCCTCCCGCCCTCTCCTCGGCCTGCCCTCCACCCTCCTGCTCTCTCTTTGGCCTGCCCTCCACCCTCCCGTCCTCTCTCCTCGGACTGTCCACCCCTGCCCTTCTCCCTCCCTCTCTTCCCTCGGCCTGCCATCCACCCTCCCGCCTCGGCCTGTCCTCTACGCTCCACCCTCACGCTCTTTCCTCGGCCTGCCCTCCACACTCCCTCCCCTCGGCCTGTCCTCCCGCCTCGCGTGCCCTCCTCTGGGGGCTCCCACACAAGACCCCTTTGAGTAGAGGCCCCTGTGGAAGGCCTGTGCACTCTGTCTTCAGGTGGAAAGTCTGTGTACCTGGGCACAAGCGGCTCTGTGTGCGAGGCAGGGCCGCTGGCACACAAGGGGTCTTTGTGGGAGCCTGGCAGGACCATGGGCAGCGGGCTGGCTGTCGGACCCCTCCCTGAGTGCCAGACCCCCTACACCATGTCCAGAGACGACACATGGACGCACTGAGCCTGCGCACGGGATTTTAAGAAGTCTTATCAGACAAACGCCCAAGGACGCAGGCCAGCAAGCACGCAAGCATCCAGTGCACACAGGCCAGCAAGCATCCAATGCACACAGGCAAGCTAGCAGGCAGGCAGGCAGGCAGGCACCCAGTGCACACAGGCAATCTAGCAGGCATGAGTGCACACAGGGCCAGCAAGCACGCAGGCACCCAGTGCACACAGGCCAGCAAGCACGCAGGGGCCCAGTGCACACAGGCCAGCAAGCACGCAGGCACCCAGTGCACACAGGCCAGCAAGCATGCAGGCACCCAGTGCACACAGGCCAGCAAGCACGCAGGCACCCAGTGCACACAGGCCAGCAAGCACGCAGGCACCCAGTGCACACAGGCCAGCAAGCACGCAGGCACCCAGTGCACACAGGCCAGCAAGCACGCAGGCACCCAGTGCACACAGGCCAGCAAGCACGCAGGCACCCAGTGCACACAGGCCAGCAAGCACGCAGGCACCCAGTGCACACAGGCCAGCAAGCACGCAGGCATCCAGTGCACGCAGGCCAGCAAGCACGCAGGCATCCAGTGCACACAGGCCAGCAAGCATGCAGGAATCCAATGCACACAGGCAAGCCAGCAGGCAGGCACCCAGTGCACACAGGTAAGCTAGCAGGCATAAGTGCACACAGGCCAGCAAGCACGCAAGCATCCAGTGCACACAGTCCAGCAAGCGCGCAGGCCAACAAGCGCGCAGGCCAACAAGCACTCTGGCATCGTTGCACACAGGCCAGCAAGCTAGCAGGCATGAGTGCACACAGGCCGGCAAGCTAGCAGACATGAGTGCAGAATTATTCAGGGGGCAATGTGTGGTACGAAACAGAAGACACTTCCTGTTGTCAGCTGGGGCAAACCGGTCCATGGATGGACACCCCAATTTATCGAAGATCACACTACTCACTTTTTGGGTGTCGTTACTTCTAACAGTCCTCCAGACAGAGGTGCCTGAGAGCCTCCTCACTCTTACTGAGAGACTTGCTACTTAGAAAACTCCCCTTCACTGTGCCCACTACCACTTGTAAATCCCTTCCAAGCAGTGTGTCCATGACCCTGTGCTGCAGCAAGTCTTAGATGGGTGCCCCTGGGGAGCAAGGAGGCATCCGTGCCATGGGAACCTACGCTTGTCGAAGGCTGAGTGGACGACCTTCCTTTAGATTGGAACGGGTCCATTCACCAGTGAAGGTCCTGGTGAAGCAACTGGAAGAACCGTCGCAGATTCTAGAGACCTTGTGCGGGTCCACCACTAGCATGTGGAACCAGCTGGATACACAAGGTCAGCAGGCTGAAGAGTCATAAGACCTGTCCGACCAAGAGATGCCGTTGAGGAACCTCCGCATGATCGCCTGAATATCCATGCTCCTCCGAGGAGGAGAAGCCTTAATGCGACATGTGTTTAGCATTGCACCTGTGGAGGCCAGTCTCGGTGTTGGAAGGATGCAAGACTTTTGGATATTGATGGTAAAGACCAAGTTGTGAAGAAGGGTCACTGTGCGCCAAAGATATTCCTTGACCAACGTCGGGGATTCCACTTTCACCAGCTGAACATCCAAGTATGGACATGTGTGGGCTCCCGAGCATCTCTGTGAAGCCACCCCAACAAAACAATGTGCAGTCATTGGCCTGAACGACAACGCTGCAAACTGGCAGTGCTGGGACTCCACAGAGACCCTGGGGTGACACCTGTGGGCTGGGAGAATTGGAAGCTAAATGCAGACATCTTGGAATCCAAGACGCCAAGCAATGTCCCACAGCTTCAGGGCCAGCAGCACCTACTCCAGCAGCCGTCTGAACTTGTTCTGTAGATCCCTGGTGGCGTGTAGTTACTTTTCTCTTTATTTTTCTAATTTTGATTTTGTTTTAGTTGCATTGAATGTCTTCGAATTGGAGTTGCATGAGAAACAAATGTCCTATAATTACCTGAACCAATTTATTGATGACAATTATGTTCTGGTGCCACAAGTATAGAACGGTTGAGTAGGAGTGGAAGACGAGAGAGAGATACTCCGATCACAGAGATGCTTTCTGATGACAACTATCATGTTCTGGTGCCACAAGTATAGAACGGTTGAGTGGAAGACGAGAGAGAGCTACTGATTGGTTACTACGATCACAGAGCTGCTTTCTGATTGATGGAACTCTTCCAGACCCTGTTGCTCGAGCATGGGTGGTGGTCCAGTGCGACACATGCAGTGTAGAGAAGCCCTCCCTGATTAGATGGGATATCAGCCCTTTTCCTGCACATAGCCAAATAGAAAGGTTCCTGAGAATCGAGCAGTGTGTGTCGTGATTCGAGCGCCCAGGTTTGAGATCGGCCATCTGCGTCTTGCGATTGGATCCAGCTTAACCAATCATGTTTGACTTATTAGCGCTCAGGGTTACAGTTGGAAATGTTGTCTGGAAAACAGTCTACAATTTTGGGCAGTAACCCTCCTGCACTTTGTACAGAGAAGTTTGAAAGTTATTCTTTGTGCAGTAGTCACTGAAGTGCTTGGTCTGTGTTTTTATTGGGGATATAGTCCGCTATCTCCTGTGAAAACTCACTTTAAAAAAAAAAAACATTTGTTTACAGGCACACCCACACTCAGTCATACTAACCATTTCTTTAGAGCGAACTTCCCCTGTTCTTTTAAACAAAAATAGAATAAACCTGTTTTCAAATAAATGCTCCCAAGCAGCTGTAGTTGACTCTCTGACACCCAGATGTTGCATTCGAGCACCGTCTGAGAGGTGTACATCGCTGCTCTGTATTCTTTATCCTTTGACTTTAGTTTCCAGCATTATTCCTACCTATTTACTCTGTTTTCGAGCACTCTCTGCAATAATTGTCTTTCTGTGGCCACCTGCATGTCCTGAATACTGTTTTTTATTCAGTCACTCTATTTTTGCAGTATTAAGAAGCTGTAGGTGTGCAGACACCATTATCACGATAACTTTAGAAAGACTGCTGCCTGAGCCTGTATTCAGCGACTTGCTTGCTTTGGTGACGTTCCATTAGTTTGCGGAAGTCAGCGAGTAAATGAAGTAGTACTGGTACAGGAGCTGACTTCTGATTGGCTAATCTTGCTTCAGTGTCTTGTGGAATGACCATCATCGCTGGGTGCCATCTTGTGACTTCCCATGTCTCCTCCTTGTTCCCACAGTCTCCGCCTCGTTGTGGTCATGGTGCTGCTCGCTGTCACCTCCGCGGATGAGAACCCACCTCCTGTGGCGCTGGACCTTTGGGGTGATGTCTGGCTCTTCCGCTTCTTCGTCAACATCGCCGGATACATGACCATCATGGTGCCAGGCTTCCTACTGATCCAGTACTTCAGACGGAAGAACTACATGGAGACAGGTGGGCCTGGGGACATCTGCTTATGTATTTAGGTAGAGTTTGTACCCACCCAATCTAGAAGTGTGCAGAGGTGGTATCTGCATAGTGCCTGGGGGCAGTGAGGGGGCAATTTAACAATGTTGCAAATTGAGTGAGAGTTGTGTTCAGCTTTCCATGTCTGCAAACTGATGAGGGGTTGGGGGTATGAACTGTTGGTAATTGCTTGGTTGTGTTCATAATAAGTGCTGGTGGCCCAATGTGTGACGGAGGGTCAGCTGTCCATGGCTACATATGACTGAGGGCCCCATATGACATTTCTGGGGCTGGTGGTCAGTTACTAGTATCTATACAAGACTGGGCCAGCTGTCAGTGTCTACCTATGAAATGACTGGGGCTGGTGGTTAGTTACTAATATCTACAAATGACTGCAGACCGGGAGGAAGGCCACTGTTGTGTCTTCATATGACATGGAAATGGTGGTCAGTTACTAGTGGCTACATGTGACTGAGGGCTGGGAGGAAGGGCCACTGTTGGTATTTACATATGACTGAGGGCCGGCAGATGGGGCCAGCTGTTGGTGTCTACATATGACATGACTGGGGCTGATGGTCAGTTACTATTATCTACAAATTACTGAGGGCCGGGAGGAATGCCACTGTTGTGTCTTACATATGGCATGTCATGGGACTGGTGGTCAGTTACTACTGTCTACATTTGATTGTGTTGCTGGAAGGAGGGACTACTGTCTTTGTTTACATATGACTGAGAGCTGTTGGTCAGTCATCAGTGTGTATACCTGATTGAAGGCCGGAATGGGGGGGGGGGGGGGCAGCTGTTTGTGTTTAAGTGTGACTAAAGGCTCAGGTTGAGTTACCGGTGTCTGGGTATAACCGAGGGCCTGGATTGGACAGTTACCAGTGTTTACAGAAGACAGTGGTTTGTTTGTGTGCTAGACATTTTGTGGTTCACTTACCCGGAGTGTGAGACCATGTATGTCATTTCGGTGCTTCACAGACACTTGCAGAACATGGGGTGCTTTTTTGGGGGGGGAGGTGGGTCATGCTTTCCCCATTCGCTAACTTTACTGCATGCATATCTTTGTATTTGTTTTATTTTATTGACTTTTTTTCTTTAAACCATACAACTGTGAGACTCAGCATATCCAGGGTACATAGCACATTACACTCTTATGCAACATATAAGACAATTGGCATCAATTGTAGACAGTTCAGTTTATCCAGTAGACACGGTTAAGCATTGGACATTACCCAGTAGCACTCTGCCACCCATATATAGTCGTCCGCAAGTCCAACATAATAACTGTATCTAGCAAGAGGTTAGAGAAATCGCAGCAACAGCGCCAATAAAAATCAGTGTAGGTCTCTGAAAGTACTAATCGTGTGCTGGCGCGGGTGTTTCGCTGGCATCGCTTGCTGTGGTGTATTGGTAGGTGTTATATAATTTCCAAAAGTTTTTCAGCCTATTGCATGGGGGGAGACGTTCGCTAAAGAGCTCCGTCTGTGTGCTGCAATATGTCATGTCACTCTTCCACTGTGTAATCGTGGGGAGTGGTCCTCGAGACCAGTTGATCGCCACCCTACGTTTGGCAAACAACAGTCCCATATCAACCAACCGTTTGACCCCTTTGGGTATTGATTTGGAATATCCCAGTAGTGCCAGCGTTGGGTCAGGCTCTAGGGTTCGCTTAGCTATTTGGCCTAGTTCCTTGAAGACTGAGACCCAGAAGGAAGAGACACCTGGGCAGGCCCATGCCAAATGAAGGAAATCTGCTAACGGTGCGCTGCAGCTGTCACATGTGGTTTCATCCCGTAATCCGTATCCGTGCAATCGTTCCGGGGTGTAATATACCCTATTAAGGTATTTAAAGTGTATCCGTCTGTGCCTCCCGTTGAGTGAGATACGTTTGGTACTGGTGCAGCAGTAGGACCACATAGTATCAGCTATTTCTATATTCAAGTCCCTTTGCCACGCCAAACGAGCTGTGGTATAATGATTCGCTCTATATGACATGGGAGAATTCTAAATGGTAGTTATGATACGCTTTGGGGATTTCGCCCGTATGATGTGCGTTAAAAGCTAATAGCTCAGGGGGTTCGAGGTATTCATCCCCTAGTATAACTCTCATCGCGTGTCCTGTTCTATGGAATTGGAATTGCGTCAGGGTGGTGGGCACTGGGTCATTGGAGTTAAAATCATCTCAGGCTTTGGATACCCCACCTTCAAACAGTTCACCCACTGTCCGTATGCCAAGTGTATTAAGTGCCTGTGTGACCCCCTTTTTCTGCACGGTGGCACCTATGTCCACCAATCGAGCGGGGCTAATGGTGAGTACAGGATCGCGCCCGCTTGTTTTTGCAGTAGGTAGTGCCAAGCATGGGTTGTAGCAGTAATAGAATCCAAAATGCCCGTCATCCGATCTACTGTCTGGAACAGCAACGCAGGGAGAGGAAGCGGGGTAGCTACCTCCGATTCTATAGGTAGGTGTGGGATGTCTGACGAGCCATGTATCCAATAGTGTGCATGCACAGCCTGCGCGGCCCTGTAATATAGATCAAACTCTGGAGCACCCAGTCCACCCATATGGTAAGGCAGAACTAATATCTGCCACTTAACGCGCAGCTGTTTACCAGCCCATGCTAACCTAACCATCAATGTGGTTAGACGGTGGAAGAAGGCACGCGGCAGGACCATAGGAACATTAGAAAATAAAAAAAGAAGCCGCGGTAACACCACCATTTTCTTTATGGATATTCTACCGAGTAGGGACAGCGGGAGTCTGATCCACTTCTCAACGTCTTCTTCTAACTTGCTAAAGGTCACCCCGTAGTTTTCCATGAACACTATCAGAATCTGTGTGTATTTTTATACCCAGATATCTCACCGCATCTGTGGTCCATTGTAGAGGGTAGTCAGGTTCAACTTGAGGCGTGCTCGGCGTAAGTGGAAAAATAATGGATTTCGACCACTTGACTTGTAGACCTGATAGGACGCCAAATCGTACCACCTCGCGGAAAACTGCCGAAAAGTTGGACTCCGGGTGTCTGACATATAGAAGTGTGTCATCAGCATATGTGGATACAATAATTCTATAGCATGGGAATCCTATACCCCGATTCTGGTGATATTCCCTAAGCGCACAAGCAAGAGGCTCTGCCACTAGAGCATAAAGCAATGGGGATAATGGACAGCCTTGCCGTGTACCCCTGGAAGTGCATATGGGGTCTGTCTCTATGTTACCTATTTTTATTCTGGCCAAAGGTCTGTTATAGAGTGTGCCCAGTAGTTGAAGAAAGACCGGGCCCCCACCCATCTTAGTCAGCACTTGAGTCATGAACGGCCATTCTACTGAATCGAATGCCTTCTCTATGTCCAGGAAGACTGCTACAGCCAGCGTCTCTGTCTTGATATGTTGTAGTGCTCCGAATATTGTACGTAAATTACAAGTCAAATTTCTACTGGGGACAAATCCCGCTTGTTCCGGCGCAACCAGTATAGGGACTAGAGGGACTAGTCGGTTTGCAAGGATTTTTGCGAACATCTTCGTGTCCACGTTAAGCAATGACAGCAGACGGTAAGAGGTGCATTCCTCCGAGGGCTTACCTGGCTTGAAGAGGGCGACAATCACTGCTTCTGACATGGAAGGTGGCATAGTTCCTGTTACACACATGTCATCAAATAGTGCAGACAGCTGTGGAAGCAGTTGATTTATGAAGGCCCTATAGAATGAAACTGTAAGTCCGTCGGACCCTGCAGCACTTCCCGCACGCATGCTAGAAAGGGCTAGGAGAATTTCGTCTTTCTATGGGTCTCATGAGGAACTCCCTATGTGTGTTAGTAAGCCACGGAAGTTGTATGTGTGCTAAGTATTCTATAATCTCTTTGTCTGTGGCAGCTCTCCGAGAGCCATACAGTTCGGCGTAATATTGACAGAATCTATCTGCCACCTCTGCTACTTCAGTTAGTCTCGCCCTCTGCAGACCTGACTTCCGCCGTCTGCACCACTTCCCTGCTTTTCTTAAGTAGCTGCGCTAACACTGACCCTGGTCGTTCACTCTCGCCATATGCCCTAGCTGTAGCGTATTTGCCCATATGTTTAATTTTGTCATCCGCTGCCACATGGTATGCTTCCAACAGGTCAGCGAGTTCCTTCCTAACTGAATCGCCGTGTTGGTCAGTAGGCGTCGCTCTAGGATCTTAATTTTCCCCTCTAAGTCCGTTAGGCGTTTGCGTATAGAACGGAGAACCCCCGAGTGTTTTGTAATAGTGACTCCCCTAATGTAAACTTTAAAAGTCTCGCAGATGACTTGGTAGTCATCCACAGATCCCACATTCTTGTCAAAAAAGGTCTCAATTGCCTAACCAATTAGTCTTTGAATACCGCGTCGAGTAGGGTGGAAATCGCCAAGTAAATGGGGGTATAAGCCTGCGTGGGGTGTCCAGCGCCAGCAGGATCGACGAATGGTCTGAAAGCGTACGTGGTAACACCTGACACAAGCTAACCTTGTCATTAAGTGGCCTAGCTGCAAGCCAATAGTCAATGCGAGTGTGTAGTTTATGGTAAGCGGAGTAGTGGGTAAAGCCACCCTTGTGTGGGTGTTTCAGGCGCCACACATCGCTCAATTCAAACCTAATCATCGCTCATTCTACCTCCCTAGCCACTGCAGTAGTTTGCCTTTCAGGGTCCCCTGATCTATCCAAACTCTGGTTCCGAACCAGATTAAAATCTCCACCCCATAGTTGGAATCCCCCGCTGAAGCTACCCGCTCTGTCGGATAGTGTATAGAAGAACTCCGGATTATCAAAATTTGGACCGTATATGTTAACTATGAGTAACTCCATGCCCTTCCTCCTACATATAGAGATTACGTATCCACCTTCGGTATCAGTGGTCAACGGAGTAATGGTGAGTGCTGATTTAGGGTTGACCCAAGTGAGGACACCTCGTGCGTGCGTGGTGAAGCCTACAGCATGGATGTTGCCGAGCAGACCCCTACAACGCAACATGGGGGAGTTGAGTGGGAGGTGTGTTTCTTGCAGTAGTGCCACATCTATTGCTTGCCTCGTCAGATATGAGAGGACTTTGCAAACTTTTGTATAATCATTCAGTCCTCTAACATTCCATGTGAGTGTTCTGTGTGTGTCAACCCTGGGACTCTGACCGTCCTCAGCCATTTGCGTCTGGCATCATGAACAATATAGCGTCTGAGTCCCATGAACCCTCCTCCCCCCTCAGGGCCCTCCCAACCAGGACCTGAAGAAAAATGCCCAGAAACCCCTCATGAACAAAACTTATACATTGCTGTACAGAACTAACATCCTCCATCCCTCCCACCAAACAGCAACGATAACAGTACCCCAAGTGTGTGTTTCACTCGTAGGTAGAGGCTGCCAACAGGTTACTGTCGACCTGTTAAATTTAGTTACCGAACCCCTCCGCACACCAACATTCCAATATAACGCATTAGCAAAAAAAGAGGACGTATCCCACCCACGGAGTACCAGTGTTTTCTAGCAATCATCCAAGTTCACACCGCAGTCGGCCTCCAGTTGTCAACTATGGGGATTGGGAATATCACAACTGGATGACAGTGGCACATTCAGGTCCCATGCTTCCCCCGGTACTTCCTGAGGGCAGGGATATCACATAAGGAACTGTAGCACACTCCCTCCCCCGCACATATTTGAATATTATCTGTGACTCGGCCATGTAAGAGTTCAGTCCAGCTCATCCAAGCATCCTCCAACTGCTCCAGTCTCGGAATCTCTGTCCGGGCTGCGTCGTTGCTCCCTAGACCAGTCTTTCATAGCTTTTTGTAGCATCTTGGGATCCGTAAAAATGTGCGATTGGCCTTGGCGGTTGACACGTAGGCGAGCTGGGTACAGCATTGCATAGTCTACTTTTTGCTCTTTTAACTGCCTCTTGAGCAGTGCAAACTGGCGAAATGCCTCCTGGACCTTCATAGTGAAGTCTGGGAATAGAGAGAGGGTGGAGCCTTCATATCGTAAAGTCTGTTTCTCCCTAGCCACTCTCAATGCTGCATCCCTGTCTCAATAGTTCAGCTACTTTGCAATTATCAGTCGTGGAGGGGCACCAGGTGCCAGGCGCGGGCCCAAGGATCAATGCGCTCTTTCGACCACAAACATGGGTGAGAAGATAGCACTACCAAGGAGCGAGACCAATAATTTCTTGATAAATTGTTCCATATTGCCGGTTGGCATCGATTCTGGAAAGCCAGTGAGTCTTAGGTTACTCCTCCGCGACCTCCTTTATCCTGCAGCACCTGGAGCGCCTTAGCTAATCATTTGAGGCCAGTGTCTATTTCTGACTGCACCTCCTCCACCTCTGTGATACGGTGTTCGGCCATATCGATGCGTTCCGCATACTTGTCAAGCCTTTCAGACATCCTGTCCATACAATAAGAGAGGGAGTCCATCTTCGTGCCCAAGACTGCTAATGAGTTTTGTAGACCCTTTTCCATCGAGGCTAGCATGGATTTTAGATCGCCATCTTGTGACTCCCGCTCTTGTTCTCTGACATAGTCACCTTCATCCGCAGACGGCGCCCGCTCTCTAGGTTTGCATTGCTCAAATGTCAATTTTGACTGTGTTTTGTCCGTTCTGCCCATATTTGCCAGCCCCCGTAGGACCCACCAGCTCTGGAATTTCCGGTATGTGCACGTCCAGTATTGATTTGGTGTGTAGTGGGCTTAGGCCGATCCTAGGTGCACCGACCAAACACTGCCTGCTGTAGTCCACTCAGGGGCAGCTGCCCGGCAAGTCCAGTCATTACAATGGCCGCAGTTTACTTTTGCAGGTTCTAATGCGTCTGGGTGTACCCCAGAACCATCTGCCTTTGGCAGCAAGCAGGACTGCACGTCTCTGTATATTCAGACCGGCACCCAGCTACTATGGATCTGTAGGCATCACACAGTGGGAACCGGGAGAGCTCCTCGTGACCGCTAGACTGAGAGAAATTCCCCGGGGCAGCAGTAGCGTACAACTTCGGTGGGGACCCGGAAGCGGCTGACGACCGCAGCCCGACACCGTCTGGTCCCTGTGAGAGTCCGAGAGCAGGCCAGGCTCCGCTAGGCAGCAAGCCGCGGAAGTACTTCAGCAGAGGTGGGGGAGCTGTTAACAGCAGGGTCCGTCTCGCATCCCGCACCACCCTCAGACTCAAGCAGCTTTGTTCTGCAGTTCGGGCCGTTTAGCTGAGCTCATGAGACAAAGAAAGGGCGTCGAATTATCGTCAGCTCACCTCTCTCTCCACGATTCCGCACTGCTGCAGCGAGAGAGCCTCGACCACGGAGCACACGCCTCTCGCAGCTCCTTCCATGGCGCGTGCACCGCCCTGTCACACCGCTCGTCAGTTCGGGGAGTCGCCAACGACACTGCCCTTTCCGCAGTTCACAGCTGTCCCCGGAGGTATTGCTCGCCGCTCCTGAGCCCCAGCCGTCACACGGAGGTGCAGCTATCCAGCCAGGTCACACTTCCGGCCGGCGTGGGATATACGAGAGACCGGGGTTTTTGCTGCCCGGTCAGCCCTCTGCTCGGTCTCATCTGCCGCTCCGTGTACCATGAACCTCCTGGCAGCGGGAATAGCTCAACTTGCGTCTGAACCTCTCTGCTACGTAGAGCACCGTATCGGTAAGTTCGTGTTACTAGTTAATGCCGGATTATTGCAGGATCGTGTGTTGGTAGTGCGGAGCCCGTCCTTTAGGTGGCCATCTTCGGCGTCGGCATGCTCCGCCCCCTGCTGCATGCATATCTAATACATTTGACATTTTATCCTTGAAATGAGGTACTGCTGGTAACCCTCAGAAAATGTCTCACATTCTGCCCAAACATAGTGTAGTTCTTACGGACTCCTGCAGTTCATCATTTACTTAGTATCGAAACGCTCTCTCCTTCTGGCTCATTGTCACAGACTCCTGCAGTTCATCATTTACTTGGTATCGAACGCTCTGTCCTTATGGCTCATTGTCACGGACTCCTGCAGTTCATCATTTACTTGGCATCGAACGCTCTGTCCTTCTGGCTCATTGTCCATGACTCCTGCAGTTCATCATTTACTTGGTATCGAACACTCTGTCCTTCTGGCTCATTGTCACGGGCTCCTGCAGTTCATCATTTACTTGATATCGAATGCTCTGTCCTGCTGGTTCATTGTCACGGGCTCCTGCAGTTCATCATTTACTTGATATCGAATGCTCTGTCCTTCTGGCTCATTGTCACGGGCTCCTGCAGTTCATCATTTACTCGATATCGAATGCTCTGTCCTTCTGGCTCATTGTCACGGGCTCCTGCAGTTCATCATTTACTCGATATCGAATGCTCTGTCTTTCTGGCTCATTGTCAAGGGCTCCTGCAGTTCATCATTTACTTGATATCGAACACTCTGTCCTTCTGGCTCGTTGTCACGGGCTCCCACAGTTCATCATTTACTTGATATCGAACACTCGCTCCTTCCGGCTCATTGTCACGGACTCCCGCAGTTCATCATTTACTTGGTATCGAAGGCTCTGTCCTTCTGGATCATTTACACGGACTCACGCAGTTCATTATTTACTTGGTATCGAACACTCGCTCCTTCTGGCTCATTGTCATGGACTTCCGCAGTTCATCATTTACTTGGTATCGAACACTCGCTCCTTCTGGCTCATTGTCACGGACTACCGCAGTTCATCATTTACTTGGTATCGAACACTCGCTCCTTCTTGCTCATTGTCACGGACTCCCGCAGTTCATCATTTACTTGGTATCGAAGGCTCTGTCCTTCTGGCTCATTGTCACGGGCTCCTGCAGTTCATCATTTACTTGGTATTGAACACTCGCTCCTTCTGGCTCATTGTCACGGACTTCCGCAGTTCATCATTTACTTGGTATCGAACACTCGCTCCTTCTTGCTCATTGTCACGGACTCCCGCAGTTCATCATTTACTTGATATCGAATGCACTGTCCTTCTGGCTCATTGTCACGGGCTCCTGCAGTTCATCATTTACTTGGTATTGAACACTCGCTCCTTCTGGCTCATTGTTACAGACCTTCCGCAGTCTTGCTGTAAGGTGTTCTTATGTTGGTCCTATCACGACCTTTCCATTCCGAAATGGCGCTTTATTTTCTTTGTAGTACCTTGAATCGACATTGCTGTTGCACTGCGCTAATGCAGCCTTGGAGGTTACTATAGTTACTGGGGTCCTTAAATGTGAAGCAGTACCCAAGGAATTTATCTGAAAATGGATATCTTGTTTGTCGCTTACTATTCGATATCCACAAAGAATCAGAGCGACTGCCTCCTCTGACTTGAAGCCCGCCCTCCAGGCACCTGCAGCAGCCTTTTACTAGGAGTAAGTCAGCTCCTGCAGAAGGATGGAGGGGGACTGGCCTTTCTTTTTGGCGGGAGTGGCCCACCTCTGCCAACTGGAGGCGGCAGTGAGACGGAAACAAGAGCTGGACCTTTTTAGGCCCTGCCTTCAGACCGCTTAAGCTGGTTGTTGTCAAAGACCTGTTGTGTACTATACCAACACTTGCAGTGGGCTTTGGGCGAGCACGTTGCTTCTTATTGGTCGGCATCATTGTCAGATTAATTTATAATCTTATTCTGTGGTTTTCCTTCCTCTTCTTGTCCTTTCCCTAATCCCTAGCTTCTAACCATGTTCTTGATTGGATGACTTGTGTCCTTCTACTGCTTACATTCAGGAAACTATTTTTTCTTTTAGCACTCCATGAGAGTGCATGTGTTTGCTTGCGCTCGCTCTCATGTGCTGCTTTTGCCCTCCCTGTGTGTTCCATGTGACTACCCTCCCCTTCCAGTGTTACCTTCACCGTTTTTTTTGCTTTTTACTTTATATTTTCCTCATACCTCAGCCTTCCCCGTTGCTTCACTGCTCACTTCCCATGTCTCTCCCCCCAGCGTTGACTTCTACCCCTTGCGTTGACTTCTACCCTACCTGCTCCCATCTGCCCCCTCCCCCCCTATTCTACAGTTTCTATCTCACTTCTGTCGTGACACACAGATTTTTTAAAAACAAATATATATTTTCTCACAAGTCTCGCATGGCCTACGGGTACAGCCTTGTAAAACCATGTTCAACTTGTGAGGACTCCCCTTCTTGGGTTGCCACCTGACTGGCATGACCAGTATTTTTATGTCCCAGTCAGTCACAAAAATTGGGAAAATCGCCTAAATCGGGTATTATTTCCCTCTATCAGTGCATACATAAAACAGCAAATGTAAGAAGGCTTTACAACTTCCTTAATTGCCTGAATGATTTTCAAAGTATCAAAGGCTGAAAGCCCATGGTAAAAATGAAAACAGCTGATTTTATTGAAAGTTTATCATGTTCGCACCTTTGAACGTGAACAAATGACCAGTGTCTTTCTCTGGGAAAGGTGGTAAGCCTGTCCACAACAGAGCACCATACCATCTCTCAATCTGTCGCCCCTCTTTTAGGAGTCTTCTCTGGGGCTATCCCAGTTCTAAGAGGTGCCAAAGCATTGGGGGGTGGGGGGGGGGGCAGTTTTTGTCTAATTGGCACCTCAGTTGAGCCCACAGATGTATACCTAGCCCAGACAGTGGCTGTCTCACATTCTGCACAAGTCCTCTCTGGGGCTAGTGCACTCTTCAGTGATGGGCTGTGAATGATGCCCGGGGTCTACCTTTCTTACAGTCTCCTCAAGCTGATGGGCTGTGAATGAAGCCCGGAGTGTACCTCTCTTACCGTCTCCTCAAGCTGTTGTGCTGTGACTGGTACCCTGGGGTGTACCTCTCTTACCGTCTCCTCAAGCTGATGGGCTGTGAATGATGCCCGGGGTGTACCTCTCTTACCTTCTCCTCAAGCTGATGGGCTGTGAATGATGCCCGGGGTGTACCTCTCTTACCGCCTCCTCAAGCTGATGGGCTGTGAATGATGCCCGGGGTGTACCTCTCTTACGGTCTCCACAAGCTGATGGGCTGTGCATGGTACCCCGGGGTGTACCTCTCTTACCGTCTCCTCAAGGTGATGGGCTGTGAATGGTGCCCGGGGTGTACCTCTCTTATGGTCTCCTCAAGCTGATGGGCTGTGAATGATGCCCGGGGTGTACCTCTCTTACGGTCTCCTCAAGCTGATGGGCTGTGAATGATGCCTGGGGTGTACCTCTCTTACCGTCTCCTCAAGCTGATGGGCTGTGAATGATGCCCGGGGTGTACCTCTCTCACTGTCTCCTCAAGCTGAATGGCTGTGCATGGTACCCCGAGGTGTAACTTTCTTACCGTCTCCTCAAGCTGTTGTGCTATGACTGGTACCCTATGGTGTACCTCTCTTACAGTCTCCTCAAGCTGATGTGCTGTGTTTGGTACCCCAGGGAGTACCTCTCTTACGGTCTCCTCAAGCAATGGGCTGTGAATGATGCCCAGGGTGTACCTCTCTTACCGTCTCCTCAAGCTGATGGGCTGTGTATGATGCCCGGTGTGTACCTCTCTTACTGTCTCCTCAAGCTGATGGGCTGTGCATGGTACCCCGAGGTGTACCTCTCTTACCGTCTCCTCAAGCTTTTGGGGTGTGCATGGTACCCCGGGGTGTAACTTTCTTACAGTCTCCTCAAGCTGATGGGCTGTGAATGGTGCCCGGGGTGTACCTTTCTTGCAGTCTCCTCAAGCTGATGGGCTGTGCATGGTACCCCGAGGTGTATCTTTCTTACGATCTCCACAAGCTGATGGGCTGTGCATGGTACCCCGAGGTGTATCTTTCTTACGGTCTCCACAAGCTGATGGGCTGTGAATGGTACCCCGGGGTGTACCTCTCTTACGGTCTCCTCAAGCAATGGGCTGTGAATGATGCCTGGGGTGTACCTCTCTTACCGTCTCCTCAAGCTGATGGGCTGTGAATGATGCCCGGGGTGTACCTCTCTTACCGTCTCCTCAAGCTGATGGGCTGTGAATGATGCCCGGGGAGTACCTCTCTTACGGTCTCCACAAGCTGATGGGCTGTGCATGGTACCCCGAGGTGTATCTTTTTTACGGTCTCCACAAGCTGATGGGCTGTGAATGGTACCCCGGGGTGTACCTCTCTTACCGTCTCCTCAAGCTTTTGGGGTGTGCATGGTACCCCGGGGTGTACCTTTCTTACAGTCTCCTCAAGGTGATGGGCTGTGAATGGTGCCCGGGTGTACCTCTCTTATGGTCTCCTCAAGCTGATGGGCTGTGAATGATGCCCGGGGTGTACCTCTCTTACGGTCTCCTCAAGCTGATGGGCTGTGAATGATGCCTGGGGTGTACCTCTCTTACCGTCTCCTCAAGCTGATGGGCTGTGAATGATGCCCGGGGTGTACCTCTCTCACTGTCTCCTCAAGCTGAATGGCTGTGCATGGTACCCCGAGGTGTAACTTTCTTACCGTCTCCTCAAGCTGTTGTGCTATGACTGGTACCCTATGGTGTACCTCTCTTACAGTCTCCTCAAGCTGATGTGCTGTGTTTGGTACCCCAGGGAGTACCTCTCTTACGGTCTCCTCAAGCAATGGGCTGTGAATGATGCCCAGGGTGTACCTCTCTTACCGTCTCCTCAAGCTGATGGGCTGTGTATGATGCCCGGTGTGTACCTCTCTTACTGTCTCCTCAAGCTGATGGGCTGTGCATGGTACCCCGAGGTGTACCTCTCTTACCGTCTCCTCAAGCTTTTGGGGTGTGCATGGTACCCCGGGGTGTAACTTTCTTACAGTCTCCTCAAGCTGATGGGCTGTGAATGGTGCCCGGGGTGTACCTTTCTTGCAGTCTCCTCAAGCTGATGGGCTGTGCATGGTACCCCGAGGTGTATCTTTCTTACGATCTCCACAAGCTGATGGGCTGTGCATGGTACCCCGAGGTGTATCTTTCTTACGGTCTCCACAAGCTGATGGGCTGTGAATGGTACCCCGGGGTGTACCTCTCTTACCGTCTCCTCAAGCTTTTGGGGTGTGCATGGTACCCCGGGGTGTACCTTTCTTACAGTCTCCTCAAGGTGATGGGCTGTGAATGGTGCCCGGGGTGTACCTCTCTTATGGTCTCCTCAAGCTGATGGGCTGTGAATGATGCCCGGGGTGTACCTCTCTTATGGTCTCCTCAAGCTGATGGGCTGTGAATGATGCCTGGGGTGTACCTCTCTTACCGTCTCCTCAAGCTGATGGGCTGTGAATGATGCCCGGGGTGTACCTCTCTCACTGTCTCCTCAAGCTGAATGGCTGTGCATGGTACCCCGAGGTGTAACTTTCTTACCGTCTCCTCAAGCTGTTGTGCTATGACTGGTACCCTATGGTGTACCTCTCTTACAGTCTCCTCAAGCTGATGTGCTGTGTTTGGTACCCCGGGGTGTACCTCTCTTACCGTCTCCTCAAGCTGATGGGCTGGGAATGATGCCCGGGGTGTACCTCTCTTACGGTCTCCTCAAGCTGATGGGCTGTGAATGATGCCTGGGGTGTACCTCTCTTACCGTCTCCTCAAGCTGATGGGCTGTGAATGATGCCCGGGGTGTACCTCTCTTACCGTCTCCTCAAGCTGATGGGCTGGGAATGATGCCCGGGGTGTACCTCTCTTACGGTCTCCTCAAGCTGATGGGCTGTGAATGATGCCTGGGGTGTACCTCTCTTACCGTCTCCTCAAGCTGATGGGCTGTGAATGATGCCCGGGGTGTACCTCTCTCACTGTCTCCTCAAGCTGAATGGCTGTGCATGGTACCCCGAGGTGTAACTTTCTTACCGTCTCCTCAAGCTGTTGTGCTATGACTGGTACCCTATGGTGTACCTCTCTTACAGTCTCCTCAAGCTGATGTGCTGTGTTTGGTACCCCAGGGAGTACCTCTCTTACGGTCGCCTCAAGCAATGGGCTGTGAATGATGCCCAGGGTGTACCTCTCTTACCGTCTCCTCAAGCTGATGGGCTGTGTATGATGCCCGGTGTGTACCTCTCTTACTGTCTCCTCAAGCTGATGGGCTGTGCATGGTACCCCGAGGTGTACCTCTCTTACCGTCTCCTCAAGCTTTTGGGGTGTGCATGGTACCCCGGGGTGTAACTTTCTTACAGTCTCCTCAAGCTGATGGGCTGTGAATGGTGCCCGGGGTGTACCTTTCTTGCAGTCTCCTCAAGCTGATGGGCTGTGCATGGTACCCCGAGGTGTATCTTTCTTACGATCTCCACAAGCTGATGGGCTGTGCATGGTACCCCGAGGTGTATCTTTCTTACGGTCTCCACAAGCTGATGGGCTGTGAATGGTACCCCGGGGTGTACCTCTCTTACCGTCTCCTCAAGCTTTTGGGGTGTGCATGGTACCCCGGGGTGTACCTTTCTTACAGTCTCCTCAAGGTGATGGGCTGTGAATGGTGCCCGGGGTGTACCTCTCTTATGGTCTTCTCAAGCTGATGGGCTGTGAATGATGCCCGGGGTGTACCTCTCTTATGGTCTCCTCAAGCTGATGGGCTGTGAATGATGCCTGGGGTGTACCTCTCTTACCGTCTCCTCAAGCTGATGGGCTGTGAATGATGCCCGGGGTGTACCTCTCTCACTGTCTCCTCAAGCTGAATGGCTGTGCATGGTACCCCGAGGTGTAACTTTCTTACCGTCTCCTCAAGCTGTTGTGCTATGACTGGTACCCTATGGTGTACCTCTCTTACAGTCTCCTCAAGCTGATGTGCTGTGTTTGGTACCCCGGGGAGTACCTCTCTTACGGTCTCCTCAAGCAATGGGCTGTGAATGATGCCCAGGGTGTACCTCTCTTACCGTCTCCTCAAGCTGATGGGCTGTGTATGATGCCCGGTGTGTACCTCTCTTACTGTCTCCTCAAGCTGATGGGCTGTGCATGGTACCCCGAGGTGTACCTCTCTTACCGTCTCCTCAAGCTTTTGGGGTGTGCATGGTACCCCGGGGTGTAACTTTCTTACAGTCTCCTCAAGCTGATGGGCTGTGAATGGTGCCCGGGGTGTACCTTTCTTGCAGTCTCCTCAAGCTGATGGGCTGTGCATGGTACCCCGAGGTTTATCTTTCTTACGATCTCCACAAGCTGATGGGCTGTGCATGGTACCCCGAGGTGTATCTTTCTTACGGTCTCCACAAGCTGATGGGCTGTGAATGGTACCCCGGGGTGTACCTCTCTTACCGTCTCCTCAAGCTTTTGGGGTGTGCATGGTACCCCGGGGTGTACCTTTCTTACAGTCTCCTCAAGCTGATGGGCTGTGAATGGTGCGCGGGGTGTACCTTTCTTGCGGTCTCCTCAAGCTAATGGGCTTTGAATGGTACCCCGGGGTGTACCTTTCTTACAGTCTCCTCAAGCTGATGGGCTGTGAATGATGCCTGGGGTGTACCTCTCACAGTCTCCTCAAGCTTTTTGATGTAACTTATGTAAAGCACTCTGATACCCTCATCAGGTCTAGTCCGCGCTATATAAAACCTTATTAAACAAAAAACAAAAAAAAGCTGATGCCCTGTAAATGATGCCCGGGGTGTACCTCTCTTACCGTCTCCTCAAGCTGATGGGCTGTGCATGGTACCCCGAGGTGTATCTTTCTTACGGTCTCCACAAGCTGATGGGCTGTGAATGGTACCCCGGGGTGTACCTCTCTTACCGTCTCCTCAAGCTTTTTGGGTGTGCATGGTACCCCGGGGTGTACCTTTCTTACAGTCTCCTCAAGCTGATGGGGTGTGAATGGTGCCCGGGGTGTACCTCTCTTATGGTCTCCTCAAGCTGATGGGCTGTGAATGATGCCCGGGGTGTATCTTTCTTACGGTTTCCTCAAGCTAATGGGCTTTGAATGGTACCCCGGGGTGTACCTTTCTTGCGGTCTCCTCAAGCTTATGGGCTGTGCATGGTACCCCGGGGTGTATCTTTCTTACGGTTTCCTCAAGCTAATGGGCTTTGAATGGTACCCCGGGGTGTACCTTTCTTACGGTCTCCTCAAGCTGATGGGCTGTGAATGATGCCTGGGGTGTACCTCTCACTGTCTCCTCAAGCTTTTTGATGTAACTTATGTAAAGCGCTCTGATACCCTCATCAGGTCTAGTCCCCGCTATATGAAACATTATTAAACAAAAAAAACGCTGATGCCCTGTAAATGGTGCCCCGGGGTGTACCTCTCTTACCGTATCCTCAAGCTGATGGGCTGTGAATGGTGCCCAGGGTGCATCTCTTACCCTCTTCTGTTGATGCGCTCTCAGGTGTCTCACTCTCTCTGCTAAGGTGGTGGGTCGAGGCAGTCTCCTCTCAGGTGAGGGGCTGTGACCAGAGCCCAGGCTGCACCTGTCACACTCTCGCAGGTGATGGGTGGAGGCAGTGCCTTCTCAGGTGAAGGGCTATGAACAGAGCCCAGGCTGCACCTGTCTCACTCTCTCCTCATGGGCTGGGTGGAGGCAGTGCCCTCTCAGGTGAGGGGCTGTGAACAGAGCCCAGGCTGCACCTGTCTCACTCTCTCCTCAGGTGGTGGGTGGAGGAAGTGCCTTCTCAGGTGAGGGGCTGTGTCTGAAGCCCATGCTGCACCTGTCTCACTCTCTCCTCAGGTGGTGGGTGGAGGTGGTGCACTCTCAGGTGAGGGACTGTGAACAGAGCCCAGGCTGTACCTGTCTCTCTCTCTCCTCATGGGCTGGGTGGAGGCAGTGCCCTCTCAGGTGAGGGGCTGTGAACAGAGCCCAGGCTGCACCTGTCTCACGCTCTCCTCAGGGGCTGGGTGGACGCAGTGCCCTCTCAGGTGAGGGGCTGTGAACAGAGCCCAGGCTGCACTTGTCTCACTCTCGCAGGTGATGGGTGGAGGCAGTGCCTTCTCAGGTGGGGGCTATGAACAGAGTCCAGGCTGCACCTGTCTCACTCTCTCCTCAGGGGCTGGGTGGAGGCAGTGCTCTCTCAGGGGAGGGGCTGTGACTGAAGCCCACACTGCACCTGCTTCACTCTCTCCTCAGGGGCTGGGTGGAGACAATGCCCTCGCAGGTAATGCTCCTCAGGCTGGCTTACGCTTAGCACCTGGCACTCTTTGCATACATTGCAGGCTAGTATCTGAGCCCCACCCTCACATCCTGTTCCAGCACCCTTCATAGTTCATCCGGATTCCTTTTGGCGTTAACAGGGCGGTGCATAGAGGTCTCTTTGTCTGCCATGTTAGCTGTCACTCGTAGTTTGCAAATGTCAATGAACAGTTGTTTGAACTGAGGATATTCTCTCTTGTGTCTTGAAGTTCCCAGGTAGGCCACCATCTTCCTTGTTTCTGCGAGGGGTGTGGTCACATGTCTACCTGAACATGCAGTCTCCTCTCTTCACTGTCAGAGATGCCCAGCCATGTGTCCCCTGAACATGCGGTCTCCTCTCTTTACTGTAAGAGAAGTCCAGCCATGTGTCCCCTGAACATGCGGTCTCCTCTATTCACTCTCCGATGTCCAGCCATGTATCTCTTGAACATACGGTCTCTACTCTTCACTGTAAGAGATGTCGAACCATGTGTCCCCTGAACATGCGGTCTCCTCTCTTTACTGTAAAAGATGTCCAGCCATGTGTCCCCTGAACATGCGGTCTCCTCTCTTCACTGTAAGAGATGTCCAGCCATGTGTACCCTGAACATGCAGTCTTCTCTCTTCACTGTCAGATGTCCAGCCATGTGTCTCCTGAACATGCGGTCTCCTCTCTTCACTGTAAGAGATGTCCAGCCATGTGTACCCTGAACATGCAGTCTTCTCTCTTCACTGTCAGATGTCCGGCCATGTGTCTCCTGAACATGCAGTCTTCTCTCCTCCCTGTCAGAAATGTCCAGCCATGTGTCTCCTGAACATGCGGTCTCCGCTCTTCACTGTTGGATATGTCCAGCATGTGTCCCCTTAACATGCGGTCTCTGCTCTTCACTGTAAGAGATGTCCAGCCATGTGTCCCCTGAATAGGCAGTGTCCCCTGAATAGGCAGTCTCCTCTCTTTACTGTAAGAGATGTCCAGCCATGTGTCCCCTGAACATGCGGTCTCCGCTCTTCACTGTAAGAGATGACCAGCAATGTGTCTCCTGAACATGCGGTCTCCACTCTACACTGTAAGAGATGTCCGACGATGTGTCCCCTGAACATGCGGTCTCCTCTCTTCACTGTAAGAGATGTCCAGTCATGTGTTCCCTGAACATGTGTTCTCCTTTCATCACTGTCGGAGATGTCCGGCCATGTGTCCCCTGAACATGCGGTCTCCTCTAGTCACTGTCCGAGATGTCCTGCATGTGTTCCCTGAACATGCGGTCTCCTTTCTTCACTGTAAGCGATGTACAGCCATGTGCCTCCTGAACATGCGGTCTCCTCTCTTCACTGTAAGTGATGTCCAGCCATGTGTCCCCTGAACATGTGGTCTCCTCTATTCACTGTCCGAGATGTCCTGCATGTGTCCCCTGAACATGCGGTCTCCTTTCTTCACTGTAAGAGATGTCCAGCCATGTGTCTCCTGAGCATGCAGTCTCCTCTCTTCACTGTAAGAGATGTCCAGCCATGTGTCACCTGAACATGCGGTCTCCTCTATTCACTGTCCGAGATGTCCAGCCAAGTGTCCCCGGAACATGCGGTCTCCTTTCTTCACTGTAAGAGATGTTCAACCATGTGTCCCCTGAACATGCAGTCTCCTCTATTCACTGTCCGATGTCCAGCCATGTGTCCCCTGAACATGCGGTCGCCTCTCTTCACTGTCCGAGATGTTGAGCCATGTGTCCCCGGAACATGCGGTCTCCTTTCTTCACTGTAAGAGATGTCCAACCATGTGTCCCCTGAACATGCGGTCTCCTTTCTTTACTGTCGGATATGTGCAGCCATGTGTCCCCTGAACATGCGGTCTCCTCTCTTCACTGTAAGAGATGTCCAACCATGTCTCCCCTGAACATGCAGTCGCCTTTCTTCACTGTCCAATGCCTCCCCCTCGTTCAATGAGGATGCAAATGTACAGCTTTGTGTCTCCTCAACATGCTCTCTCCTCTCCACATTGTCATAGATGCTGTGCCTTGTGACTTAGTGGACAAATGCATCCACTGTAGCGGCCTCTGTTTAACCTCATGGTCACAGGTTCAAATCCTGGTAGGTCCACTCAGCCTTTCATCCTTCTGAATTCGATAAAATGAGTACCATTGAGTTACGTAACAATAAACGTCTGTTATTCAGCGCCAAGATACCCTTGGGTGAATGTGTAATTTACAAATGCACATAGTATATTATGAACAGCCTTGTGTCTCCTGAAGATGCTCTCTCCTCTCTTCACTGTCATAGATGTACATTCATGTGTCTCCTGAAAATTCTCTGTCCCGTCTGTCGCTGAGTACACAAATGTACAGCCTTGTGTCTCCTGAACATGCTGTCTCCTCTACAGAGAGCAGAAATATTCAGCATTTCTCATCATTATGCTTTCTTTTCACTGAGAGCAGACTTGGCAGTCATGTCTCTAAAGACGGACGGCCATGTGTCACTTGAACACTCTTTCTTCACAGTGAGATGATGTATACAGCCATATGTCTCCTGAGCATGCGCTCTCCTCTTAACCAAGAGTATAGATGTAAATCCATGCATCTCCTCAACGTGTTCTCTCCCCTCTTTCACTGAGGACACAGATGTAGAGCCATGTGTCTCCTGAACATGCTCTCTTTACTGAGAACTTTCATGTCCAGCCATGTGTCTCCTGAATGTACTCTCCCCTCTTTCACTTGGGACACGGATGTATAGTCATGTGATCCTGAATATGACCTCTCCCCTCTTTCACTGAGAGTTTTCATGTCCAGCCATGTGTCCCCTGAATGCAGTTTTCTCTCTTCACTGGGAGGAGACATATATGTAGTGACATGTCTCCTGAGCATACCCTGCCCCTCTGTGAGCACATAGGCGAGTCATGTCACCCATTACATCATCCATTGTGGTTGGTAGTTTTCTTTCTAGGCCCATAGCCAAACTCTTTATTTTACAGGTACAAGTACCACGGATGAATCGAGTAATCCTCTGGTTGTCGTTCACGCCGCATAGCACCCGATACAAGGGCTGTCTTAGATGGATGGATGGATGATATGTAGGGTGACCAGACGTCCCGGATTCCTCCGGACATCTTTATTCGACAGGAGAAAGAAGATGAGGCATTGGCAGCCCAAGAGAAATCCTTGTCCATTCATGATTCTGACTGGTTCGGGCATGGAACAAGCTTCAGCCAGCCTCGAGTCTGCTCAGAACCATCAGACGGAGAGTACAACTGTCCCCGAGCCAAACACAAAAAAAACCAGTTCTATCCGAAAAAACTGGTTCGCCACTGCAGAAAAGCCGTGGCACACACAGACCTACAGATTCGAAAGCCCTGCCCTCGGGTTTGGCACCAAAATTTCAGCCTACAGCAGGGGCCTCAAAGTCTGATCCTGCAACCACTCACCGAACATCCACCTTGGTGACAAACGTCATGGTGCTTTGGGTCCTACCACACTAGAACCGAAAATAAAAAACTTTCTTTGGCTCCAAAATATTACACATTCAGACCGAAAATTCCACCTGAAACAATCCTCTATGTTTTGCAGGAATGTCTCGATCCAAAGCAAATCCAACCTGGAACTGAGAAAATAATTCTTCAGCCGGCAAAGCCTCAGTCCTCTAAAAGACGATTAGCTTTCGAAGATGCTATAGATATTCCTTTACAACCTCTCAAGAAGCAGAAAAAGGACATTGCTACTAGCCCTTTACACATTCCCATACCTACCTCGCTAAACCCACCAACACCACCCCCAGCAACCACTCACCATCTGATTTACCACAAGATTCTGAAGCAGGCAACCTGTCCCCTCATTCACCCATCATAGGTTGATAATGTACCAGAGGGCACACATCCTGAGGATTCTTAGGATATAGAGACACAAGGGGATACAGACCTAGACCTTTATCCCACACATCCATCACTACTAGATGATGCCTCTGCCTATCCAGAGCTGATATCCAGAGCTGCAGCTTTTGATAACATGCGTTTACGTAAAGACCCTATAGAAGATGGCTTCCTTTTTCAAAACACTATACACTGCTCAAAGGGGTCACAATATTTACCACTCCTTAAAGGAATGCTACGTCATGTGGGCACAATTTTTAAGGACCCTGTAAAAGCACGAATCATACCACCACGAGTGGACAAAAACTAAAAGGCTTCACTTTCTGATCCTATGTACATCAGGGGGCAATTAACACCAGACTCACTGGTAGTAGCTAATGCACGCAAAAAGACGCACCTTTCCCAGAAATGGAGTCAACGTTAATTGACGCCTCAGGTAAAAGGATGGCAGCACGATCTGCTAATCAGGGTCGTATTGCCAACCGCCAGGCTCTTTTAGCTCGTTACGGCAAGGCTTACTGGGATGAAATGGAGGGCTCCTCCAACATCTCCCTGAAAAATACAAGAAAAGGGGTTCTGAAATTGTTAATGATCGGAAACGAATCACCAATAACTCAATAAAATGTGCACTAGACTGCGGACACTGCAGCCAGAGGCATGAACCCCAGTATTATTTTACGTAGACCTGCTTGGCTCAGTGTCTCTGGTTTTAAACCTGAAGCGCAACAAGCAATTCTTATTCTCCCCTTTGACACAGAGCACCTCTTTGGCCCTCAGGAAGACAGACCACTTGAAAAAATAAACAAGCATTGGCATAGCCAATAGGTCTCGCCTTTGGGGCCTTATAAGTATTTAGTTATGCAGCACAATATCCTTCCCGCAACATCAACTGTTGCATGGCTAAACACTTATAAGGTCCCAAAGGCGAGACCTATTGGCTATGCCAATGCTTGTTTTACAGAGTTGTGACATAGCAAGTGAATACCTATAACGTAGCGCATGCTCTATGGATCAAGTGTTACCTTTTGGATAGTGTCTTTGGCTGTAAAAAACAAAAAAATGTAACCATTCTAACAGAGCACACAAATAACGGATGCAAGCAGGTTTTAAAACCGAGGGTGAAAAATATCAGCGCATTCAATTTTGGGGGAGTGGGGAGCAAAGGCTTTACAAGGAATGATGTGGCCCGGACCATGAGGAAACTCGATTTGAAATGTCGCTCTGCTCCAAGCAATTTCTGCTGCTCTTGCTCGGCGTACTTTGTCAAAGAAGGCGGCAACAGCACAAAAACAACTGCGGTTCAGCACAGGCCCATGGGCACAAGCTGCCGACGCCTTGAAACAAAGGCTGGCGGTGACAAATGGGATACGGGGTCATCACAACTGACCGCAGCAGTAAAGCCGGTCCTCAGGGGAGGATTCCACCAGACCGAGCGCTTGGACACACCGTGCGACGGTACAAGACGAGGGGCTAGAGGTCAAGAGAGCAATTACAAATGGGGTAGCGCTCTCCTAGCTCAGACCGCAGCACACCTGGGGACCAAGAATGAGGCAACTAGGCCACCCAAAAAGAGTAGCCAAAGTACCCAGAGAGAGCCGTTGTGGCTGTTTGACAAGGTCCTCGAATTAAGACACTGTAATTTATGGGCCCTTGAGAACTAGAAAACATTGGTCTTCGTTTGTGGCCTCAAAACAAGAAAGCTGCTCGGACCTCCCTCCACCTCCAATATGCCTGGCTACAGGTGTTAATTGCAGTACTTCATTCTTTCATTCTTCACCACCCGAACATCCTCTGCAGAGGTTTAGGTCCAAGTCTATTTGAAGACAATGCACAAAGACTTGAACGTTATCCTTTGGGTCGCCGGGAGCCAATGCAGCTCCGCTAACGCCCGAGTTGTTGATGACCGGCGTGGTCTTGCCAATGCAAGCTTCGCTACTGTCGCCTGAATTCTCTGGAGCCTCGTAATCCAGTAACTCGGGGACTCCAGTAGCAAGGCGTTACAATAATCCAGACGGCTCAGGATAACACTCCTAACCACTGTAGCTCCGGCCTGGGAAGGTAGCAATGGCAGCACCTTCCGGAGACCTTAGATAAGAGTGTAGCAGCTTCCAACCAGCTTATTGACATGGGATTCCAGATCCAGCTGATCATTGAAGCGAACTCCCAGATTGCGTACCGTGCTCACGGGTACCAAGGGGGCATCTGTGGGGATAGACAACCAAAAGAAATACCAAAGCTGTTCCTTAAGCGAATGAGACGGGCCAAGTGGTGTGCATATAAACGGTGTGAATGCCACAAAGTCGGATATGGGAGCCCTCACACAACCATCAGGGTGTTGTGCCTCACGCACCCTGATGGTTACCTATTTTATATTTCCCCACTATTCATCTTCATCTACATTACAATAGAGCCCTCTACTCCCACCTCACCTAACGGCTGTCTGGATAAAAAGATCTCCATAAGAGCGCTCCCTAAAAGAGCCCGTCGGGTATTGCACCAGCCGACTCGACGTAGGAGCAGCCCGATGATGATGCTTTACATCCTGATGGGTGCGTGAGGCACAACACCCTGATGGTTTTGTGAGGGCTCCCATATCCGACTTTGTGGCATTCACACCGTTTATATGCACACCACTTGGTCCGTCTCATTCGCTTAAGGAACAGCTTTGGTATTTCTTTTGGTTGTATATTGTAGGGCTCACCTAGCTGGACCTTCTTTCCAAAGCCCTGTTCGCCCCCCCATTTTCTCCTTGAATCTGTGGGGATAGGCCAGAAGTCAGTCGCCAAACTGGAGGTACTCTGCCCACCCCACAGTGCAGAATCTCCGTTTTGTCGTCGTTTCTCAACCAACTCACCATTTCCCGCATACAATTATGAAATGTTTCTTGGGAATCAGCGTGATCGCCTTCCATGGACACTATAAGCTGGATGTCATCAGCATAGTTAACCACACTCGTTGTTATGAGCTTCGATGACATCCATCAACGGCCGCATGTAGGTGTTAAATAAAATGGGGCTAATAGATTACCCCTGGGGTACCCCATGGTCGTTATTAACAAATTCTGATTGAAAAGGAGGGAGGGCTACTGCCTGTCGTCATTCACCCAGATAGGATTGAACCCAGCGCAGAGCCATATCCACCACCTCCATCTCTTCCAACCTTGCAAGCAGAATGGCATGGTTCACCGTGTCGAATGTGGCGGACAGGTCCAAAAGAATTAGGACCGCTGACTGTCCCCTGTCCGCACACATACGCAGATTATCCAACACGGTTCCCAGCGGTGTTTCCGTCCCATGACCTGGGCGGAAACCAAACTGCACATCCTCCAGCTTGTTGTTAGTCTCCATGAAAAGGGAAAGTGTCCGACTCACCAGGCGTTCCACTATCTTGACTGGGTAAGGCAAGAGGGAGATCGGTCGATAGTTTCCAAGGCAGTTTGGGTCCAATGAGTGTTTTTTTTTAGGAGATGTGTTATTATTGCCTGCTTCCAGCAGGGAGGTACCACCCCACAGCTGAGGGACTGGCCACACAGCTGAGGTAGGACAGGAAAGACCTCCGAATGTAGCTCTTTCCACAGCTTTTGGGGAATGGGGTCCAGTGGTGGGCCTGAGGAGACTGTCAAGGCCTCCCTCATAAACTCTTCCTCTGAGGGCACCTCACAGTGGTCTAGGGTGGATTCCTTATCCCTGGTTCTATGGCTGATGTTTCTCTTCCAGCACTTTTATTAATGCCTTGTAGGACCTCTGATTTCAGTCTTCCACGATCTTGCTTATCTTCTTCTGAAAGAAGGAAGCCAGTCCATCACATAACTCTTGTGAAGGCACTATCTTATTATTGATACATTCGGGGGTGATCATATCTCTCACTATTTTAAAAAATACATTTAGTTTTATTTGATGATTCTAGGATGAGATCCGCGAAGTATTCAGCTTTGACAGTTGCTATCTCTTTTTTATAATTGGATAGTTTCTCCTTCCAGATAGCTTTTTCAATTTCATCGTAATGCTTTCTCCATTGTCTTTCTGCCCGCTTGAAGTCCAGCTTGTGATTCCTTAAAGCATCAGTATACCAAGGGGCAGGGGCAAAGGATCTTCCCCATTTCCTGATATTCTTAAGCGGTGCAAGCTGATCAATTTTTCTTGTTAATTGCCTGCAAAAGGCTGTGTAGTTCTCCGCTACCTGCTTCCTAGGGTCAAAGTGTCTCCAGGTGGAAAACAGGAGACGTTTTTGCCCTCTTCAATAGACCCTTCCTCTCCCTACCTAAGAAGCTCCTTTCTTCCTTGGGCAAGGTCCTCCTAACATGGAGCACACTAAATTTGACCAGGTGATGATCCCACCGGTAAAATTTTGTCAATCACAGTCGAGTTTTCCCCGGGGAAAATGAGATCTAATACGTGTCCTTCTTTATGGGTTGCTTCAGAGACCCATTGAAGCAGGTTCATATTTGCGCCGGACTGAATAACATTGTGGTAGGCTGTGTCCATTTTCCCATTGGGCCATAAATTAAAATCTCCCAATATTAACAGTCTATTGTGGGTGAGGGCCATATTACTAATCACATCAACCAGATTCTGCTGTTGTTGTGTAATGCCTGCCCCTGGAGATCTATAACAGACCAAACCCGTCAAGGCCTGCCCCATCCGGTCTTTTATAGAGAAACCCAATATTTCCATACATGAGACCTCATCTATATCTAAAGGGATAATATCCCAAGAGTCCTAAAGATGATCCTCGTTCCTCCTCCTCTACCACTGGGCCTAGGTTTATGAATTGCTTTGTACCCAGCTGGGCATGCCAGCCCCAACTCAAGGTCCATCCCTGCCTCCGTCCATGTCTCCATCATAAACAAGACGTCAAGGCTATGCATTTCTAACATGAGTTGGATCTCTGTAGAGTGTTTGGGGAGTGACCTTACATTAAGAAGGCCACAATTCAATGTATCATTATTTAGAGTAACCAGGTCTGACCCCCACTAAATTTTCCAGTCTGGGTTCCCTGAACCTGTTCAATCGCTTACCTAGATCTCGAAGTTGCTCCCCTGGGTATCTATAGCTGGGAGGAGCCAAGGTCATATCGCAGAAACCGGCAGCATGGCTAGCGCTATGCGTGACCGGGCGGGCGCAGACGGACTTGCCAAAGGCAAATGGATAGCATAGGTGGCTAATAGTCATCAAGGAATTAAAGTCTTAGGATGTGAATTTGTTCATTAGAAACATTTTTACTTCTTTTTTGAAGGAGGTGAAGGAAGAGATCCTGCGTACATCTGGGGGTAAGTAGTTCCAAATCTTCGGAGCGATACCTGAAAATGCTCTGCAACCAGATCTTTTTGTGGAAGGATTGTGGTTTCAGTAGTAGTGAACTCACACTTCTCGATTGTCTGCATCCCCCCCGACCGCTCTAGCTTTTGTGCTAAGTAACTGGGGGTATTGCTATGCAAGGCTTTATGGGTCATGCAGGCGATCTTTAGTTGTATTCTAGCCTCGTATGGTAGCTAGGTCAGAGCTTTTTAGGTCGGAGAAATGTGACTATTTCTTTTAGTTCCTGATACCAGTCTGTCCGCAGCGTTAAGCGAAGCCCTCAGTGGGTCCAGCTTGTATTTGGGGAGAACGTATAGAGTGGTGCTTCCATAGTCCAATCTTGGTAGCACTAGGGCTTGTACCGCCATTTTTAAGTCAGATTGTGGGAGGAAAGGTTTAAGTTTACTTAGTATGCTCATCTGGTGATAAGTTCCCTTGGTGGCATTATTGATTTGCGCCTGCATGTTCAAGTGTTTGTCCATGGTGACTCCCAAGGATTTCGCGGAGTCGATGATGTGGGGAGCGCAGTCAAAGGAGGTTAGATGCTTCAGCTATAAGTCTACCTTGGGTGTGTGATTGGGGGCAGATGAGAAGGAATTCCGTTTTTTTGTGTGTTCAGCATGAGGTGGTTGTCAGTGAGCCAACTTTGAGCATCCTGTAGAATAGCGTTGAGGGAGATGAAGTCATCTGGAGAGGTGATTTTCATGTACAGTTGTGTGTCCTTTGCATACAGGTGATATAGAATGTTCGCAGAGTTCACTGCGTTCGCCAGGGGTTACATTAGTAGATTAAAAAGAATGGGTGAAAGTGCTGAGCCCTGTTGAACCCCTAGGGTGAACATGGAGGGTTGGGAAAGTGATTGCTTCATCTTGATTCTTTGGGTTCTGTTATTTAGGAAGGAGGTGAACCATTGTAGCACTGGGCCAGTTAGGCCCATTCTTAGTTTGAGTGGGGACAGTAGGTTGTCATGCTTAACCGTATCGAAAGCGAAGGATAAATCAAGAAGTATCAAAAGACGTGATTTGTTATGGTCTAACATTTTTAGTATGTCATCCATTATGTGGGTGAGTGCTGATTCAGTGCTGTGATCTTGACGGAAGCCGGATTGGTGTTTGTCTCGGAGGTTGTAGTTCTCGATGTGGTTGCATAATTGATTTTGCACACATTTGTCCCGCAGTTTCGCAAGAGTGGGGATGTTGTATATAGGGCGGTAGTTGTTGAGATCTGTAGAGAGGGAGTTGGCTTTTGTTTAGTATAGGTGCGACCTGTCCTATTTTTAGTCAGTCAGGTATGAAGCCTTGCCTCAGAGAGGCGTTTACAATCTTTGACCTAAAGGGTAGAATAGAGGTTTTTATCATTTTGAATAGAGAAGGGGGTAAGGGATCAGAGAAGTGATTGGAGGGGTTAATCGCTAGAAGAGTGCTATAGATTTTGTATTCCGGGATGGGCGAGAAGGTTTGCCAAGAGGCATTATTTTTAGGAATTTCGATCGGAATAGTAAAACGGTTCTTGATTTGAGTGCAATGTAGGCTCAGGAGCAATAGTTTGTGGAAGGGCATTCTTAGATTGAATGTTGTATTCAATGGTTTTTAGGTCTCGCCCAGCGATGCAGCGCAAAGTGCTGCTCGCTATTGGCGACATCTATTGTTGCTGACTTGGCTCCGATGCGGGACAGGACCTGTGCGCGCGTACGGCAAGGCCCGGTCAGGAGTTGTGCACGCGTATGCTGCGAGCAGGACTTGTAATAACGCCGCAAGCCGTACGCGTGCACATCAACTGTCTGTGCCGAAGCTTAACAGACAGGAGATGTGCACGCGTACGGGTCACGGCGTTATCACAACTCCTGCTCGCAGCATACACGTGCACATCTCCTGTCCAGGCGCTGCGAGCTTACCCTGTCCAGCATGCCTCACCCCACTCACCGGCTCTGGTCACTGCAGCAACACGCGGGGCTCTGTCTTGCTCACAGGAGCCCCGCCTGAAATCTTGCTTTGGCAGCACCATACGGCATTCACAAAGGCGGGGTGAGCTCCCGCCAGACTTCCTGTACTGTTTGTTTAAATATTAACGTGACGCCACAGCTTCGAAAGCAGGTTGAGCTGTGCCGTTGGGGAAATGTAGTTCTATATCCGCCTAATTTAGTCTTTACAATCGTGCAATTGGACTAAGTATCCCATCTCGCCATGCGATGGCTGGCTTCCAATCAGAGCTTTGTTTACATACTGGGATACGTAATCCCACCCCCGTCTTGCTCCATTGCATTTTACATCCCCAGGACTCGTCTTCCCATAGGGCCACGCGATAGAGAGCTGTGTGCGGCCTAGCTGTAGAGCCAGCAGGAGGCGCTGTGTTTGGAGGAGTGCACAATGGGCGGGCCGGGGAGGAGTGGCTGCTGGAGAGTGAGGCCCGGTGCGCGGCCTGTGCTGGAGACCGGGATGCGGCGTGACCGCTGAGCCCGCGCCATGCTCAAGTGCATGCCCCTGTGGTGCTGTAACCGGCAGCTGGAGGCCATGGACCAGTGGCACTGCTCTCTACAGGCTGTGCCCGAGGAGCTGTACCGGCACTGCTGGAGCTTGGTTGAGCTGCTGCTGGATGCCAACCAGCTGCGAGAGCTGCCCATGGTAAGGGGTGCGTGCACAATCCCAGCACAAAGTACCGGGACACATGGAGCCCTCAGAAATAAGTGTAGAGACTGCTTATGGCGACGAGGAGCCGAGGCTGTCCAGCCACAGTTGGGGCAGACACTTTTATTGAGGCTGTTTGCTTCGATGAGAGAGACAAAATGACATACGGTTTTGGGCATGGAGAATAAAGAACTTGTTTCAAGTGTAATAAGCTGCGGCAGCCTCCCACTTCTGATAATGCCCCATTACACGGCCCTATGTAAATCCAAGTCTGCATTTTAGCAAATTTATGCATGTGAACTGAACTGTCCACACACTCTTCTTGCCTAACCTACTTGAGAAAAACGTAATTCTCAGCAATGGACTAGGCTCTGTGAAACATTATCAACCTCGTGTCTAAAACAGACTGACTGCAAGTTTATCAAGTTTACAAGGAATAGGTTTTTTAAAACTTGTCTTTATTCATTACATTGCACAGAGATCATATTATGCATTCGACTTTTACAGGGTACAGTATATCATTGATGGGTCTCGCATTTAAGCTAGTTTGAGCTATTGGCATTGAAAATAACAATGCCTTTAACTTTTGTTTACTTTTTAAAAACCTAAATAAAAGGCATTGTTATTTACAATGCCAATAGCTTAAACTTGTGTAACTGCGAGACCTATTGAATTGCAAATGCTTGTTTTCTTTTACAGGAAGAAATTGGCCAGTTCATCGCAATTAGGGGTAGCCGAATCACTTAGTTCCGTAGCGTTTGGAGTGCCACGCGATAGTTGCTTGGCGATTTCGAATAGTTTTTGGGGACGGTTAATGGCTTGGCTCAGCTGGGTTTTGAAGAAGTCTGCCTTAGCCTTTAGGATTTTCCTGTTGTATGTATTCCTCAGCGCTCTGAGGTGATATATGTGCTCAATGGAGGGTGCTGATTTCCATAATCACTCAGCTGATCTTAACTTGCGCCGATCAGAGTTCAGGTTCTCATGGTTTGGAGATTTTGGAGAAAACTTTTTTTTCTTGGAGGGACACTGTGAAGTCAAGGATTTAAAGCGTAGTGGCGTTGTAAAAGTCTGTGAGGTCATGGACGTCAACCATGCCAGTTGTGGGGATCAGGGCGGCGTTGCATTGGTTACCAGGGCGCTGGGGTTAATATTTTGGATATTCCTTTTCCATTGTTTTGTTTTTGTAGGTTGGCATCTTTTTGGAGTCACCTCGACATTGATGGAGAAGAAGATGCTGTAATGGTCAGTCCAGTCACATGGGATAATGGATTCTAACAAGACATTGTTCGTTTTTGCTATGATGAGTTCTAATGTCTCTCCCTTGTTGTGGGTTGGACTGTCACAGAATTGGGACAGGTCCCGATCTGACAGATAGGATTTAAGGCAGCTTACACCATGATCTCCTGTGTTGTTCCAATGGAGATTGAAGTCTCCCAGAACAATCTGCGGCACTTGTGAATTGTTGTTGGATGCAGTGACTTCCATTAACTCATCGATGAACAAAATATTATCACCCGGGGGTGGTATATTATGTGAAGTTTGCTTGTTAGGCACTTGGCATCCGATATGTTGATACAAAGGTATTCGCAGGAGGATAAAGAGATGGAATCTGCTTGAGTGACTGAGATTGTGTTTCTATAAATGCAGGCTATCCCGCGACCAGGCTTCACGGTTCTGTCTAGGCGGATTATATCATGACTAGGAGAGACCAGTAGATCTAGGATGGGAGAGGAGGAACTATTTAGCCATGTTTCGGTAAGGACGATAATGTCCAGATCATTCGAGAGGATGAGATTGTAAATGTCAGGAGCATGTTTGCTAACTGATCTGCAGTTGATGAGTGCACACTGCAGCTTGCTGGTTGAATGGGTGAGGGCCGTCTGCATTATGTTGATATTTGTGAGGTTTTCTCTATTTATAGATCTGTAGTTGTGAGAAGGTTCTCTGTCAGGGTTGGTTTGAATAATGCCACATAGAGACTTACTGTTGTCTGTAGGACTGGCATAGGATATGAGGAGGTCATATATGTCATTGTCAGATAGTTAATCAATAACCCTCCTAGGATGCGATGGGTCATTGGGGGAAGGTATCTTACTCAGTCTAGATTACTCAGTGTGACTTCTTGGTGATGTATCTGCTAGTTTGGTAGATAATTCGGTTCACAGTGGCACTAGTGGCTCTGTGCGAGTTTAGGAGTTCTTTGGTGATGGTTAATAGGTTTTGCATTTCGTCCTTGAGTTGTGAAAGGCTGATGGTTAACTCGTTGAATCGTGCGATCTAATCATAGTTAGGATAATTGGGTATGTTCATAGGTGTGTGTTCTCTTATAGGGGGAGGTCCGCAAGTAAGGATTGGTTGCATGGGGATCTCGTTAACTGGTTGCATGTGGATATCGTTATTAGGTTCCGTTGGGGTTAGTTGAGCAGGGAGGATTGTTGGTGGGTCAGAGTGAGTGTAGGGGATGGCCTTGGGGAGGTGATGGCATGATAGGGGCTGATGCGTGTGAGCAGGGTATGGTTGAAGAATGAGTTTGGATGAGTGGGGAGAGTATTGATGGTGTTAGGGGCCGATCAAGGATCTGGGTGAGTGGCCAGCCAAGGGGCGCTTTGCATTGTAGCTCAACTGTAGGAGGGGTAAGAGGGATGTCCGGAGTGGAGTCCGGGATGGTGGATTCTCCCTTGGTCATCAAGGATATCAGGGGTGTATCTGCATTGGGATGGTCGGTAACTAAGTGTATCCCTGTCCGTACTGGGCCAGGGGACCAGAGAGAGACGGAGAGAGACGGAGAGAGACGGAGAGAGACGGAGAGAGACGGAGAGAGACGGAGAGAGAGAGAGAGACGGAGAGACGGAGGGAGGGAGACGGAGGGAGGGAGAGAGACGGAGGGAGGGAGAGAGACGGAGGGAGGGAGAGAGACGGAGGGAGGGAGAGAGACGGAGGGAGGGAGAGAGACGGAGGGAGGGAGAGAGACGGAGGGAGGGAGAGAGAGAGAGAGAGAGAGAGAGAGAGAGAGAGAGACGGACGGAGGGAGAGAGAGAGAGAGAGAGACGGAGAGGGAGACGGAGTCGGAGTCTGTCTATGGGTGTTTGTGCCTGGGTGTGTATGGGTGTACATTTATATTCCTAAGAATAGAAAGCTGAGTTAGCTAACAACTTTTTCATTCTGACTCCTTACTCAAGTTTTTACACAATCTACTACATTTTATATATTTCATAAATGATAAGTAAACATTTGTAGCCATCAACAGATTGTGTCGTACTGTTTACACTCGTCTGCGCGAATGCAAACATAATTTTTATGACCCTCATTGCAAAACATTTGCATTTTTATGGGTCAGTGAACGGTTGTGATTTCAGTCTAAAGAGAAAATCATCAAGGTGATCACTTTAATTCAGAGTAGTAAACTAGCCAATCACAAGAAGGCGACTTTCCTCAGCACTCGAGAGGATCCCTGCACCGTGTTTGCATCCACTGGTATTTTTGCACAATCCACTGCTTGAATCTAGATTGAAAATGTAAAAGCTGCTCTGTCCCTCACCTTACACTCCTGTAATACCACTGCAGTAGCCGGGGTGCCATAGCGACCGATCCCATAGACCCCTAGCTCCATTTTGGAGTTTCTTAGGATCCACAGATCCTTTTGCAGATCCGCATTACCGTAACATCTAAAGTAGCGTGACAAGTACTGCGAACTCCGGGTTTTATATTGATTTCTCCATCTGCAGTGATTAATTTCTAAAATGGTGTCTGGAATCTGCTGTATTTGTTTAGGTAGTGCCGATCCCAGGCACCAAATTTAGGTAGTATAGTACACCAGATCCCAGAAACGATCCGCAAACACTGCAAATACATATACACACATATACTTGGTGCTCCCTTGTGTCTGGACAAAGCTAAACCTCTCTGAAGAGCTATAATGATGGGGAAACATGTGTCAAGGGTTGTTTTTAGGTCTCGCGTGGCGTTACAGCGCAAAGCGTTGCTCGCTCGGTGAGAGATTTTATGGATGAGGGATTTTCAGAAAGGGACTCGAAGCCCCACCCCTCATTTCCATTGGCTGGCGTCACCGTTTATGCTAAACGGTGGCCTGCCATTGGAAATTAGGGTTTTTAGTTGACGCCCTTTCGCCTCCGATCCGGACTGGGTCGCCTGTTTTGCTGCTGTCGCAAAGCACTTTCTTATCTTTATGGGGCCATGTGTTTCTAATTAGAAACACATGGCTCCATAAAGACAAGAGATCGATGCTTGTTTTCTTTGTTTCTAGAGCTCACTCCCACCTGGGCAGCAGAGAGCACGCATAGTAGACTGCGAGGAGAGGGGCATTATAGCTTTGCCAGCAAACACCGTGTAATCCGATGCGTGAATCTGACTTCCCTTTTCAAATTTGCAGTTGTTACTTGTTATTTGTTTTGTGTTAAGGAACTTTATTTGTAAATGTCAACACATTTTTTGGTTGGTTTATTAACTGGCACGGTGGCAGCATGCCGGCTGCTTCAGGAAGTGCACAGTTTTTTTTTTCTTTGATCACACCGCGCTTTATCTATTTCCAAGGCGGCTGCACTCCCTGCTCTAGGCCCCACCCTACCTCCACCAGCACTGACCTCCCTGCTCCTACCCCACCCTACAACTACCATCACTGACCTCCCTGCTCCTACCCCACCCTACCCCACCACTACCAGCACTGACCTCCCTACTCCTACCCTACCTCCACCAGCACTGATCTCCCTGCTCCAGGTCTCACCCTACCGCCACCAGCACTGACCTCCCTGCTCCAGGCTCCACCCCCCCACTGACCTCCCTGCTCCTAACCCATCCTACCTCCTTCAGCACTGACCTCCCTGCTCCTAACCCACCCTACCTCCACCAGCACTGACCTCCCTGCTCCTACCCCACCCTACCTCCACCAGAACTGACCTCCCTGCTCTAGGCTCCAGCACTGACCTCCCTGCTCCTACCCCACGCTACCCTACCCCCAGCACAGAACTCCCTGCTCTAGGCCCCACCCTACCTCCACCAGCACTGACCTCCCTGCTCCTACCCCACACTACCCTACCCCCCAGCACTGAACTCCCTGCTCCAGGCCTCACCCTTCTTCCACCAGCACTGACCTCCCTTCTCCTACACTATCCCACCTCCTCCAGACTGTCCTTTTTATCAGCTTTCAACTCAGCAACAGCTCTGTTCTCACCCCATCAGCTCTGGTCTGTCTCTCAGCATCTTAGAGCTCACCAGAACCAGCTCTGGGCCTCACTCACAGATCTGACACGACCCTCCACCAGGTCTGACCTCACTTCTGCTAGCACTGACCTCACCACTATCTCTGACTCCCTCCATGCTGGGACCCTCCCCTTTCTTGTCCATTCCCTGCTCCCGTCCTACCTGTTGTGTCCGTGCGCGTGTCTCCCGGCGCGCATTTAGAGCGTTAAGGGGACTTGTGCTGAAGCCGTTATTCCAACGGCATTCCGTATCTCTCTCATGGATAAAGCTGGTCGCCTACTTGTTCCCTTGATGCTGTCTCTTCATTACATTCTAATTTGGCAACGATCACGGGATCTGGACCGATCACCGGATCACGGCAGATCACAAGAGGCTCCTGTTGTCCTGTACACTCTCCCACCGAGTGTTGTGTGAGGCGGACTTCCTCTTTTCGCTCCGCCTCTGTGTGACTCCCATCAACCCCTCAGCCTCACACCATTTGCCTTCCCTCATCCTTGTCAGCCACGGGGAGGAGCTGCAACGAAACGTGACTGAAGTGACATTTCTGTCTGCCAACTTAATTATACCATAAACGGCCACCGGAGGGAGCCAGAGGCCTTCTTAACCTTCACTTTATGAGATTTGAGGCATCTTCCTAACAAATGTTTGGGGGCAGAAGGTAGGAGGTTATTCGACCACATACCTCCAATTGAAAAAGAGGAAGGGGATGAAGAATGGGATGTATTTAAGGAGGCCAAATTGAGAATGAAATACTATTTTGACACCAGTATGAGTGTGATAATGGAGAGATATAACTTCTACTTACAGATACCAAGCACCAGGTGAGGGGATTGAGTCTTACGTCGCAACATTGAGAATGTTAGCTACAACGTGTGCATTCAAAGATGCAGACAAGATGATACGGGATCAGGTGGTGATGCGTACCACGTGCGTGAAGGCGCAAGAGAAGTTGTTATGCCACAAGAATCCAGACCTCAAAAAATGTGGTTTCTACCATCAAAAGCATGGAAAGATCGGCCAAAGGTGTTAAATTGCTGCGTAAACCAGATAATCAACAAGTGAGCGTCAATCTTGTGCGGAAGGAGGAGGAGTCGGCATCCAACAAACCACGCAAGAATTTCACTTGGCCTAGAAACCCCAGTACTCATGTTGGAAGGCCGAATTGTTATTGTTGCGGATCCAACGCGCATATGACAACTAGCAAAGAATTTCCTGCGATGGGCAGGATCTGTCAAGGATGTGGAAAAATGGGACAGTTCCTTAAGGTTTGCAGAACTTCACGTTCTAACAAGATTTACACCGTAAACGAGTCAAAGTCCGATGTAGACTCCGATGAGAGTGAGTTACTGGAGGACCTGGTGCTGCTGGTCGCTATTATCAACGGTGAAGATGCACAAAACCAACCCTGGTGTGATGTTGGTGTGAATGGTGAAGATGTCGAGATGTTGGTGGATACCGGGTCAAGAATAACAATTCTGTCTAAGGACACGTACAGTGGACTCAAGTACAAGACACCGTTGGAATCTAGCAGAATCATTCTAGGTGCATATGTCGGATACAAGATAAAATTAGAAGGGGTCTTCAAGGCCGATTTGTTGTTTAAAGGAAAGAACACCTCCACAAAGGTTTTTGTAGTGGACTACTATGTGAACATTCTGGGTTGGCTGGAACAACAAAAACTTAAAATGATGATTAATCCTTGTCAGCCACCGTATGTATTCAGCATTCAAGAAGACGGCCTGGAGACCATTCTCAAGGAATTTGAGGGGGTGTTCAACGAGCAATTAGGATGCCTAAAGAACTTTGAACACCAGATTATCCTGAAGAATAAAGCATACCCAGTGAAACAAAGTCCGGAATATACCCTTATCTGCACGCATTGAAGTCCAGACAATCCTGGAGAATTGGTGCAAGGATGGTATTATTGAGCCAATCAACACGTCTGAGTGGTTGTCGCCAATGGTTATCGCGAGGAAAAGGAACGGAAAGATCCGTTTGTGCAATGACCTTCGTGAGCTGAACCACCGCCACGTGGTAGCTGATTGCCAACCTCTGCCTTTGATTAACAAAATGGTAATGACGTTAGGTCAGGCGAAGGACTTCACGACACTAGACTTCAGCGCCGCTTACCATCAAATACAATTGCAAGATGAATCGAAAAAATACACGGCGTTCATCACACCAGAAGGAGCGTATCGATTCCGCAGGTTGCCCTTCAGGTTTTGTTCGACGTCAGCTGTATTTCAACGCATAATTAGCCAGTTATTCAAAGGCATGGAAGGAGTCAGATCGTTCCAGGACGATATTCTGATTTACAGCAAGACAGAAGAGGAACACCTGGTCATCCTGAGGAAACTTTTTCAGAGGATTCAGGACAGTGGACTTACACTGCAAAAAGACAAGTGCAAATTCCTAAAAGAAAGTGTTGAGTACTTGGGACATCTCATCAATGGAAATGGGGTACGACCCAAACCCTCCTTGATTTCTGCAATTTCCTGTTCACCAAAAATAAGGATGAACGGACATCTTTCCTGGGCATGTGTGAATTCCATTCCAAATTCAAACAACATTATGCAGCCAAGGTTGAACCGCTTCAGAAGATGGTAAAGAAGGATGCAGAGTTCATTTGGAATGAAGAATTTGAACGAAGCATGAAGACCATTAAGATGGAACTTGAGCAAGCATCGTCTCTCCAGTCATTTGACGAGAAGTTGAACAGCACTGTAACAGACGCCAGCCAAGTCGGGTTGGGGGCTATGCTTAGCCAAATGACTGAGAACGGGGAGAAAATCATCGCATTTGCATCCAGGAAGCTAAGGGGCCCAGAGACAAAGTACTCAGTAATTGAACGTAAATTATTGGCTTGTGTTTGGGCTGTTACAAAGTTTAAAAGTTTCCTGTGTGGCAAGGAATTTACTATCCGTACCAACCACAAACCGTTGGTCAGTATACTTGAGGGAAGAGGTTCTATCCAGCCTTCGCCAAGATTTGTGAAGTTGGCATGCAAATTGCAGGAGCATCAAGTTAAGATGGAATACATTACCGGCCAAGTGAATATATCGGCAGATTATTTATCACGTGCCCCGTGCGAAGATGATTCTGAATGCGAAATGGATGATGATGATGTACTTATTGCATGCTTATTTGAAGGTCATGAATCCAATGGTACCATTACCAATTCAGAATAGTTAGAAGCTATAAAAGATGACACAGTGTTAGAAACAATTAAAAAAATATGTGATCAAAGATTGGCCACGCGAGAGGGCACTTGACGAAGCACTCAGACCCTACTCGAAAATTAAGGATGATATATGTCAATCAATCAATCAATCATTTGTAGGACGCACTACATACCCACGAGGGTCTCAAGGTGCTCGGAGGGGGGGGGGGGGGGCTGCTACTGGTCGAACAGCCAGGTCTTGAGTAGCCTCCTGAAGGTCAGCAGGTCTTGGGTCTGTCGTAGGCTCAGGGTGTTACAGGTCTTGGCGGCGAGTTGGGAAAAGGATCTTCCGCCGGTGGTTGTTCTACGGATGAGAGAGACGGTGGCGAGTGCGAGGTCGGCGGAGCAGAGCTGGCGGTTGGGGATGTAGAAGGAGAGTCGTCCGTTGAGGTAGACTGGGCCAGTCTTGTGGAGTGGCTTGTGTGTGTGGATGAGGAACCAGTGCAGGTTTCTCAGGTGGGGGGTGATGTGGCTAAGGCGTGGTACGTCGAGGATCAGTCGTGCAGAGGCGTTTTGGATGCGTTGCAGACGTTTGATGAGCTTGGTCGGGGCTCCCGCATAGAGGGCGTTTCCGTAGTCGAGTCTGCTGCTGATGAGGGCCTGGGTGACTATTCTTCTTGGGTCTGTCGGGATCCACCTGTAGATCTTGCGTAGCATGCGAAGGGTGTGGAAGCAGGAGGAGGAGACAGCGTTGATTTGCTTGGTCATGGAGAGCGTTGAGTCGAGGATGATTCCCAGGTTGCGTGCGTGGTCGGTGGGTGTCGGGGGTGCCCCCAGTGCCGTCGGCCACCAGGAGTCGTCCCAGGCAGAAGGGTTGGAGCCGAGGATGAGGACCTCCGTCTTGTCCGTGTTCAGCTTCAGTTGGCTGATCCTCATCCAGTCCGCGACGGCCTTCATTCCTTTGGGAAGGTTGGATTTGGCAGGGTATGGGGTCCTTGGTGAGGGAGAGGATCAGTTGAGTGTCGTCGGCGTAGGAGATTATGTTGAGGTGGTGCTGTCGGGCGACGTGTGCGAGAGGAAGGAGGTGGTCCAATCCAGAGCCTTGTCTCGGATCCCTACGGCGTGGAGGCATGCGCATAGTGTGCGGTGGCAGACGGTGTTGAATGCGGCGGAGAGGTCCAGGAGGATGAGGGCCGCGGTCTCACCATTGTCCAGCAGGGTCCTGATGTCGTCGGTGGTGGCGATGAGGGCAGTCTCGGTGCTGTAGTTGCTGCGGAACCCTGACTGGGAAGGGTCCAGGATTCTGTTTTCTTCAAGGTATTGGGTTAGCTGTCTGTTGACTATCTTCTCGATGACTTTGTCTGGGAATGGAAGTAGAGAGATTGGCTGGAAGTTCCTGAGGTCTCTAGGGTCCGCCTTGGGTTTTTTGAGTAGGGCATTGATTTCTGCGTGTTTCCAGCACTCTGGGAAGGTCGCGGTCTCGAGGGATAGGTTGATGACGTTGCGCAGATGGGGTGCAATGGAGCTGCTGGCTTTGTTGAAGATGTGGTGCGGGAGTGGGTCTGACGGGGAGCCGGAGTGGATTGTGCTCATGGTCTTGATGGTGTCATCGAGGCTCACGTTGGCCCAGGCTACCAGGGGGTCATGGTCGATGGTGTACGGCGATTCTGTTGTGTTGATGTCTTTTGGGGCTGTCTGGGTGTTGAAGCTGTCGTGGATGTCTGCTATCCTGCGGTGGAAAAAAGTGGCGAGGGAGTCGCACAGGGCTTGCGACGGCGGGATGTCGTTGGTGTTGGAGCTGGGGTTGGAAAGTTCCTTCATGATGTTGAAGAGCTCCTTGCTATTGTGTGCGTTGTTGTCGAGGCGGTCTTTGAAGGAGGTCCTCTTGGCTGTCCTGATGAGGTGATGGTGGTTGCAGATGGCGTCATTGTGGGCTGCGTGGCTGTCCGGAGTCTGCTCACTGTGCCATTTCTTCTTCAGTTTCCGGCAGGCTCGCTTGAAGGCTAGGAGTTCTGGGGTGAACCAGCTGGCCCTCTTGCTGGTGTCACTGTGGGAGGGTTTCTTCAGCGGGGCGAGGGTGTTGGCGCAGTCGTCAATCCAGCGTCTGAGGCTGTGGGCAGCGTCGTTGGTGTTGGAAGGTTCAGTGAGTGGGCTGAGAGCGAGGTATGCGTGTAGTTGGTCTTCGGTGATTTTGCTCCAGCAGCGGCGAGGGATCTGTTGGGTGCGGTGGTGTGTGGTGGGTTTCTGGAAGGTGAAGTGGATGCAGTGGTGGTCAGTCCAGTGGAGTTCGGTGGTGTGGCTGAAGGAGACTTGGGAGCTTGAAGAGAAGACTGGGTCGAGCGGGTGGCCGGCGGAGTGGGTCGGCGTTGTGACGAGTTGCTTCAGTCCGAGGTTGGCGAGGTTATCGATCAATATATGTCTTGCCGAAGATGTCATTCTCTGGGGTGTACTTTATTAGCACCAATGTCCATGAGAAGCAGGTTGGTGGCTTTATCCCACGAAGGGCATGTAGGAATGACAGGCACCAAACAGAGGTCGAGGGAAGGGTACTGGTGGCCCTCCATGGATCGTGACGTTGATATGTTTGTTACTCACTGCTCAATGTGCAATGAAGCTGACAAAACTTTGACGACACGCCATTGTCCCATGACCTCCGTTGAACTACCAGAAGGTCCATGGATCAAAGTCTGCATTGACTTCATAGGTCCCATGAATGCCTTGAGTCTAGAATTACGTAATGCCATAGTGTTGATTGATTATTTCAGCAAGTTGGTGGAAGTCAATTTTGTGTCTCAACCCACCACACGTGAGGTAATTAACTTCCTGAAGGAGTTATTTTGCAGAGACGATTTTCCCCATTCTTTAAAAAAATGGCATAGAGCATGTAAAACCCTCTTTAAATCATCCACAGGTCAATGGTCAAGTGGAACGGGACAATCGTCTGATTAAAGAAACCATCCAAATGGCCTTGATGTCTCATATTCCTGTTGCGGCAGCACTACGCACTAGGTTGTGGTCATACCGTACCACCCCCCCACAGTACCACTGGTAGAATCCCATTTGGACTCATCAGGGGTAGGGCACCGATCACACGTTTGCAACCACATTGGTCATTGGCTTGGAAAAAAATAGGAAAATGAAAACCATAAAGAAAATGAGAGTAAGATGAGAAGTCTGGTAGATGAGCGCCAGAAGCGCATGCGCACAAATTATGACACAAGGAATGCTGTATAAAAGATGTCCGTGAAAGAAGGTGACGTGGTGAGAGTGAAGTATCCCAGGAAGGGGACCAATATGAGCAAGTATAGTGAACCTAGGCGTGTGGTCAAAACAAAGGGTACTGCTGTTCTTCTGGACAATGGTCAATGGTGGAATGGGTCAAAAGTTGCCAGAAGCAGAATCTCTGAGCCTGTGAGCAGGCCCAATGGCTCGCAGGACGATTGTCTGGTGTCCTCTGCTGAGTCACGCTTGGGTGGAGCATGTGGGGATAAAACTACTCCTGTGTCAATTGATGATATTCCCAGAGTATCTCTTCCTAGTGTGGCCACTGGTCCTGTTGATACTATTCGTGATAGGAGAACAATTGTTCCGCCCATAAGATTTAAGGATTATGCACTGTATTAGCTCTTCTAGGGAAAGCATAAAAGCAGGTGTTTCCTTTGCTTGTTTTGAAACTATGTATTCCAGAGTTGTTTTTTAAATACGGGAGAAGACGTAACATGCTGTGACCCTCCCTTGTCTTGTCCTTCCCCGCTCCCGTCCTACCTGCTGTGTCCGTGTGCGTGTCTCCCGGCGCCTGTTTAGAACGTTAAGGGGACTTGTGCTGAAGCCGTTATTCCAACGGCATTCCTTATCTCGCTCATGAATAAAGCTGGTCGCTTACTTGTTCCCTTGATGCCGTCTCGTCATTACACAGGTCTGACTCTACCACTATCGCTGACCCCCCAGCCCCCTCCACCAGGTGTGAGCCTCCTCTCTACAAGTCCAGATTCCACTGTAGGATGAGTCCCCAAGTACTCACAGCGCAGCGTGTTTTCTGCGGCACCTCAGAGGCTCTGTATGGTCCCGGGCCCTCATTCCTGCCTTCTGATTACCGAGGGGTGGCATCTGATGTTAGTGAGGGTCTGGCAGCAAGAGGGAGGGGGCAGGTGGAGCACAGTGCCAGGGGTGTGACAGTGCGCTCTACCCGTGTCTGTCTGTCTGTGCGTCGCTCTGTCCTGGCTGTCTGCTTCACTCTCCGCCTGCCAGCCTGTCTGGGCAGCTAGTTGGACAGACAGACAGAGCACAGAGCAAGATGTTGAGGGACACATCACCCCATGGACACTCTGCTACCGTCTCAGACCCTCGTTCAGATGCAGGGGAGCGGCCCCAGGGCCTGCTGCCAGCATTTCACCTGCGTGGCTCCTCCTTTCAACAGGGCGCTCTCGCTTCTCTCCTGTCTCCTTACGTTCCCTCTCCCTCTCCCCCTCCCCCACACACAGTCCTCTTTCTCACACACGCACACACACTCCCCCTCTCACAAACACAAAAACACTGTCTCTTTCTCCCATAACACTGCTCACTTTCCTGCACACAAGTATCCCCATGATATACACCAGTCATGCATAAATATCACACTCCCTCACACACGAACCCCACAAACATCACACTCCCTCACAAACGAACCCCACAAACGTCACACTCCCTCACACATGAACCCCACAAACATCACACTCCATCCCATATGAACTCCACAAACATCACACTCCATCACACACGAACTGCACACTCCACAAGTATCACACTCCCACTTACACGAACCCCACAAACATCACAGTCCCTCACACACTAACCCCATACTCCACAAGCATCACACTCCCTCATACATGAACCCCTCACACATGAACCTCACAATTATCACACTCCCTCACACACGAACCACAAGCATCTCACTCACTCACATACAGCCCATACTCCACAAACATCACATTCCCTCACATACAACCCCACACTTCTCCACAAACATCACACTCCCTCATATACAAACCTATACTCCTCCACAAATATCATACTCCCTCTCATGCAACCCCACACACACCACTACCTCAAATACTAACCCCACACTCCACAAACATCACTCTCCCTCTCATACAAACCCACACTTCCAAGAACATCACACTACCTCACATACAATCACACATACATCACTCCCTCATATTCTAAACTCATACTTCAAAAACATAAGTCCCACACATGCGAACCCCATATTCCACAAATATCACACTCCCTCACATACAACCACACACACCTCCACAAACATCACTCCCTCACATACTAACCCTACACTCCCCAAATATCACACTCCATCACATACAAACCCACAAACATCACACTCCCTCACACACAAACTCCACACTCCACAAAGATCACATTCCCTCACAAATAACCTCACACTCCACAAACGTCACTCCCTCACATGCGAACCCCACACTCCACGAACATCACACTCCCTCACATACGAACACACACTCCTCTACAAATACCATGCTCCCTCACATACACAAACATATCAGTCTATCTCACACTTGTCTTATACACCCCACTCTGTCGCATGTAAGCATAACTCGTTCTCGCTGACACATACATGACACACACCAAACTCTCTCGCATAGAGCTTCTCACATACACACACCAGAAACAAACTCTCTCTGTGCCACTGCCCTGCACCAGCCCCAGGTCCCAAAGAGGCCCCCATTGGCTGGCACTGTTTACAGGTGCTTCACAGATTGGCCCATAGCAACCCGAAACCTTCTTATAACAAGCATTGAAAATGCAATAGGTCTCGCCTTTGCTTAAGTTAAAGCAATTTGCTTTGCTAATGGTATTGTATAGCAAAGCAAATGGCTTCAACTTGATGAAAGGCGAGACCTATTGCATTTTTAATGCTTGTTTACTCTCTGCAATATAAGTTGTTGGATTTTTGGCTCAAGAAATTTTAACTGTTTTGCTCCCACTTCAATATTCGTTATCGGGAGAAAGCCAAAGCCTTTCTATTACCACCCACCCCTACTGCGTCATTTAGCGTTTTTGGAACCTGTGACTGGGGGGGCGGGTCTGTGCATGGGGCTGGTAGCTTTATCGCGGCTACCTAGATCTATAGCGTGCCTCAAGGAGCTTGGTGCTCAACAGCAATGCCCAACTGGCTGTCCATGACTGCTTCTTCCGTGCCATCTTGCCTGCCGGCTTTCACCACCGTAGATCATCTTCGATGAACAGTAGTATTTGCAGGTTTTGGTGTAAAATGTTCATAATGCAGCACACTATGCACGCTTTTGGGATATTTGTGGTGTGCACTAACGCAATCCACGACCTACATAGTCGCAGATCCAAAACACAAAGGGCTTTAGTGTCTGTTACTCAATACATTCCGGATCTGCATGCTTTACCACCTCCCCCCGCCCCCCTGTAGCTTCAATGCTGCCAGAGATGTGAATTGCACTGCATCTGTGACTGACCTCCACTGCTCCTGTGACATGCATTTCAAACAATTTCGCAACCATGTGTCCCCCTCCACCAGTCAGCACTATTGAATATTTGGGTGGCTTAAATATATGATCCCTTTAGTCTGTATAGCACATTCTGACAAAAGCGCAATCATTAGTTTTGTACAGATGTTTGATGTTTACCAATTTCCTCAAGATCAATCTTTGGTCGGGTAGGGCAAGCTGAGATTCGAACTCAAGCTCCGGACATTTAGCGTCAGACCACATCTCTTGATTATTACATCTAGTCCCTTTCTGCCTCTTAAGGGGACGATTTTTAGGTTGAAATGCGCAATACCCACCAGAACTGACATAGATCAAGTCCAAGGTCAACCCACTTTATTCGGCTAGTGAAAGCCAGAAAAGTACACCACAAATACCAATTTTCATACGAAGAGTACATAAAATCATGTTAATACATTTTGGGTTCTAATAAAATATACCACGTACAAACAGTAAAAGAATACCGGTAAAAAGGAGGTGACTCGTAATTCATAGATCAGGCAACAAGAACATCAATCAAATCTTTCCTCTATAGCCTAATCATAAATATAAGAGAATAATTTCATAAAAGAAACAATTATATCAATATATAAAATCGGTCAACAATTTAACATTTCTAGCACTTTTTCTTCCTATGTCTAACAGCCGCCACCAAAAAATTTGCAACATTAAAAATCTCCCAAGGGCTATTAAACAGCTGCAAATATAGTAAAGACGTCGCACAGCACTCTTTGACAACCAGCGTGCCTCGAGACAGAGGCGCTACACTGTGTCTGAAGCGAAGTCTCACACCATCGGGGGCTTCGCATGCCCCACGCCTGCCTCCGACGGAGGGAGACCCATGTCCGCAGTCAGGCCACTGCAGGCATCAGGCAGCCCACGGCACGGGTAAGTCACGGCAGGAGTAAGTCATGCCACGGCAGAGGTAAGATGGGCACAAGGTAGGCGTAAGGCAGGCCACGGCAGGCCAGGCGTAAGGCAGGCCACAGCAGACATAAGGCAGGCCACGGCAGGCGTAAGGCAGGCCACGGCAGGCGTAAGGCGGCCATAGCAGGCATGCTCCAAGCAGGTTAAAGACGGCTCACTTCATGCCCCTGAGACATCCGCCACGGAGCATTCACTGACAACCAGTGTGATATGTCATCTTATCTCCCATGAGCGATCAGCCGCCCCCTTGCAGTGCCGGCTCACAGCAGGCATGAGAGGCTCCCTTGAAATTCAAAACAAAACGTTTTGATCACAGTTTAAGTATAAACGTTGTTTTTTTCTAACGTATTCACATTTCATTTCTTCTGAATTCTACAATGCAACTGGTCTCGCATTTGCCACAGTTTAACCTATTGGCCTTTTATGTTTTAAAAACTAACACGTAAATAAAAGGCATTGCCATTTACAAAAACAATAGCTCAAAATCATGTGAATGCGAGACCTATTGCATTGCAAATGCTTGTTATTCATTCCAGATGGTCTTGGATGGTATTTTTCCAATCCAAGGCTATAATTCTGTGCCTTGAGTGGTAAAATGATTTTTCATTTTTTAGCTTGGCATGGATGGCACTGTGCTTGTCCTATGCTTAAAGACTTTGATAGAAAAGCAGACATTTGTAAGGAGCAAATTCAGAATGTCGCTGGTGTTTTAGGGTGCTCCATACAGGAGCTGCTTTCCATCTAAATTGGTGAACTACCCTGAGTTCTCTGCTTGTGGCCTCTTTTTTTTTTTTTCTTTTTTTCTTTCAGTTCGTGGAGACCATGCCCATCTCCTGAAGGGGTGGCCACAATAGAAAATATTCTATTGTGCCCAGCCAATCAGAACACTCTGTTTTGCAGGTCTTACCTTGGATCAGAATTTCCAAAAGAAATGACTGGCAGAAAAAAAAGACTCCCTCATCCAATAGGAGGCCTTTATTTTTTAATTTTAAGATTCATGGATCTGGTTGGCTAAGCCTTAACTAATAAGATGGCAGAGCTTTAGAAAAATGAATACCATTTAAAACCCACCTGGCACCTTTTTAAAACACTTATCTCAAAAACTACTGAATAAACTTACACCAGGCCAAAAACACCCTTTCTGGGCTAAGTTTATGCCAAGGTTAGTGAAATCTGTTAAGTGGTTGTTGCTGTAGGTGCATGCAACATTTTCAATCAGAGCAAACATGAGAAAATTATGTTTTTTTTAACTCCTCCTCCCCTCGACTTGCATATTACAGATTGACAGTAGTCACTCTGTAGTTAAAGTTAGGGTTACTGGAGATGGGAATTCCTCTGACTTTTCACTAATAATTAATTAGAACCCTTTTGATAAAACTTTCCAGACCTAATGCTTTTTCTACATGACAGAGGATGGAAAGTTTTGCAGTGATGGGTCAAGGGTCACAAAAATATAGGGAGTAAGGGGGGAGGAAGTCCCAAAACTTATTTGGGCTCAATACCTTTTTCCTTAAACTTTATACTTGCGCATAGCGGTAAAACACTCAGTCTGATTTTCATGAAATTTGACAGGAATATGTATTATGATTAAGGCTCCCTGTTTTCCGTTTTTACTGTTTTTTACAGATAAATACAGACAGAAAAACATTTATTTTCTTGTCTGCATTTATTTTTAAATGTGGATAAAAACGGAAATTGGGTGCTTTTGAGCGATTCTTAATACACTTGCCCATGACTGCCAGGCCAATAACTGTGTGGACTGATAGGTAAGGGGGTTAAATAAGAAAGGAATGTTAGTAAAGCGGCCTAAACAGCAGTAGATATGCACATAGATGAGACTGAAATTTGCATATTTTCATATTAGTGCATTGATTTATCTTCTGCCGGTGTTCATATCACTGAAACATGGCAGGCATTGAAGCATGACTGCATATTTATTGGTTAAATAAATGTGGAAATATACCAGTTTCACCTTTTCTTTTTTTTTTCTTTCTTTTTAAACAAAACCCATAATAAATATGGATAAATACAGACGGAAATTTCAAATAAATAAAAACCCTAAAACCGGGGGGGGCCTTATTATGATGTGCAGAAGTTCCTTGTGAGGTACTACAGGTAAGTAGAGTAAGTATTGTTTAATTTATATGGCATTTTAACTTGGTTATATCTGTTGTTGCAGTACTTGGGAGAAATTGTACGGAATTCCCACAGTACATAGCGATGCCAAGGCATTATGTGATTGGCTAATGACTGCCTTTACAAAAGTTAAAGGCAGCCATGTTGATTTTAAGTATACTTTACCCCTGTTCTGCATTTCACCCTTAGATATATGTACTTAGCTTTGATATTTTTCCAAGCCTGTTGCCACTTTATTAAAGCGGTGAAAGGTAGGGAAAAATATTTATACGTTTCTATATATTTTGAAAAAAGTAACAGAGAACGGCGGTACTGCCTCAGAGGTACCGTGGTATGAAAAACAATTAAATAAAAAAAATTCAACATACACTGTACTACACTATATTTTAAAAATAAAGTGAACTACAGTGTATTTTCAATTTTTCGCATAATTACATCTCCACAAATTGACCTATGGAGTACCGCAATAAAACATAAAAATGACTGCACTACTTCAAAAATTAAAATGAATGTGCAGTTCTCTGTAAACTGCCGGGAAAACATATGGAAAGTTATAAACACATTTCTCTAACTATTGTCTCTTATTATAAAGTGGTAATAAGTAGGGAGCAACTGTAAAACCTAATACTTAACTGTATATGAGGCCATAACCCAGAAGTCATTTTCACTGTACGCCACTGAAGTATAGTATACTCCACTCTACGCCACTCCACTCGATTCCGCTGTACAGCACTACACTGCAACATAGTCAGTCCTCCACTATACTGTACGACACTCCACTTAACACTCAACTGAATGACAATCAACACGATTTGAAGCACATTTTTAATTTAAAAAAAATAAACATTTAGATTTAATGAACAAACCAAAGGTTAAAGCTAAGTTTTATAGTTAGGAAAACTTTATTGTTTCTTTACAAACCCAGTCTACACAGTCTTGTCTCATCACTCGCCACACTACATTAACTATAACTCGCCATTTCTCTGTGCACTGGTTACACCCTTGCATAGTAAATGACTTGTAGCATGTGGAATCGTAGCAGTTATAACAACCCTGAGTACATCTCATATGGCATATTTTCTGAGAATGCAGTGTATGGAAGACCAGGTACAGAGGTGCGCGACTTATAGTAAATTAAAGGTGGTGCGTACATTTTCAATGCAAGTTATATCTGGTGATGCGCAAATTAGAAATCGAAGTCATAACTTTAACATTTCTAAAGTTTGTATAGTTTGAGTTGGGTTTTTAAAGAAAGCATGACGTTTTCCGAACTAACACTTGGCTTTAACCTTTGGTTTTTCATTAAGCATATTTGTGTGTGTCCTCTCACTTTGATAGTGGTTCATTAGGCTCATACTTTCATTTCATTGAACATCTATACTATTCAGTCAAACCTACCTGTTTCTTTATGAGGGAGCATGTGTGGCCTGACCCAGTGTGTCTCATGAAGCCGGAAGTGATTCCTTCATTATTTGAAGCTTGTTGGTGTTTGATTCCACTCAAGGACTCTTTCTCATTATTTCGGTCTCTATTTTGAAGTTGTTCTTAGACAGTACTTGTTGGTACTCCTTGTCCTTAGACATAGCTGTGCTGAGGGTTGCCAGAGGATACTGTGCTACCCTTCTTGTGTACTTTAAGTTTACTTAAAGGACAAAAAGTGATACATCTTCACCTGCGTCAAGTTGATTGGTTATTGATGTTTATGTAGTATAACAAGCAAACTTTCTAGCACAACCTCTTGAGCCCAAGGCTGTGAACAAGGTACAAAGTCACAAGTCTGGGCCCAGTTATGGCCTCAAAGTTATAGTACCAAATAATTTCTTGAGCTGTCACTGATATTGAGGAGGTTGACAACTCTACTGTTGACCTTGTACTCCAGGGCCGTAGATGCTCCTACAAATGCATCCACTACAAGAATATGTAGGCAGAGAGATTTTGTGACTGTGTGCACACGCATGAAACGTTGAGCCTTTCATTTTGAAAGCACAACATAAGCCCATAGAGACAGTATAAGCCCATAGAGACAGCATAAGCACAAAGAGACAGGTGTTTTTCAAATCCAGAACTGACGTTGGGCCCTCTACAACATGCAGCACCAGAACCTGACTGATGTGTCAGACCTCTTCATCTCCGAAGACACAGAGGAAGTTGAGGAAGATGGGGGACCCAACGGGCGTTATGACAAGGCAGGGAGACACTTGCGGTTTCCAGCTCTAAGGCCTCCAAAGACATTTAAGAGATCAGGTCTCCAGAGCCTTACCACAGACCCAGAAAAAAGACTACTCCTAGGGCCACTGTCCCTTACCCTTAAACTAAAGGACTGAGCCACAGGGGATCAGCAGGAGGTGGAGCACTGCTTCCAAAGGAGGCAGGCATCTAGCCCCATGAGTGGCCATAAAAGGGTTTCTGACCTTCTAGTTCAGCTCCGGTGCCAAGACCTCCCAACCTCCTCAAGTGTCTTCTTCAGCTCCAGGTTAGACTTCGGCAAAGAGCACCAAGCATCGTCGCCAGCAGGAAACCACTCCGACTGAGGGCAGCTGAGTAGCTACTAGAGGCAAAGTTGACTACGAATGTGACCCCAAGTCTGCTGCAGAAGAGGCCTCAGAGCAGCGATTCCCCCAGGCACCATACAGATCCTTTAGGTGCCTGATATAAGGTACAGAAAAACCCATATATACCCCACTAAAGGGAAGATCGTTTCACGCCCATCCCCTCAGGATGTGGGACTCGTGCACACTATGTCACTGGAATCAAGCTTTACCCGGCTGATGAGCCGGTCTTGGGTTGTTGTGTTCCAGGGTTCAGGGAGCATCTGGCTTGGCAGTTTAGGCTGGACTGTTCCTATTGGACCAGCTTCGAGACTAAATTGCGTGAGAAGGGTCCAAACGTACGTGACATGGTGTGCAAAATGTCAATGGACTGGGATGCGGCCCAGAGTACAAATGGCTGAGATTAATTCACACATTCCATCCACTCCACTGTCAGCAAAAATAGCGAGCGGGACAGTGGGCAGCCCTGTCTTGTGCCTCGTTGTAGTGTGAGAGGTTCAGAGAGTTACCCATTAATGACAATACGGGCTTTTGGGTCCCCATACAGGGCCATCACCATCCGTATATACCCTTCCCCTAAGTTGAAAGATTGCATGCATCGCTCCAGAAAGGACCAGGAAACTCTATCAAAGGCCTTCTCGGCATCAAGGGCAATGGCTACAGCTGGCTCTGCTTTTGTGGGTGGCCGTATGTTCCAGTATGTGGCAGAGAAGTCTAGTATTGTCTTTAGACATCCGCGTACGTAGGAAACCCACCTGGGAGTTGCTTATCAGGTTGGGTAGGACAGAGTTGAGTCTGGTTGCTAAGATTTTTGCGTAAATTTTACAGTCCACATTAATAAGGGATATGGGTCTGTAGTTTTTGGGTGACAGATGGTCCTTACCCTCCTTTGGGATAACTATTATGTTGGCTTCCGACATGGATTGAGACACGGTCCCTCTATCTGCACAGTGGTTAAATACCCACTTCATGGTAGGTTTTCGCTGCTCTAGGAAGGTCTTGTAGAAGGCGGCTGTGTACCCATCTGGCCCGGGGGTCTTGTTATCTCTCATTGATTTGACTGCCATTTCAATCTCAGTGACGCTAATTTCTTGCCCTAAACTCTGCATCTTCACGGGTTAGCTGTGGAAAACCGAGTCTGTTGAGGTATTTTGTGCATGCCTCTAGATCCATGGTCTGGTCGTTTTCGTAGAGTTCCTGGTAGAACTCTTGAAAGGTCTTGAGGATTTCTTTGTGTCTTGTGTGGGTTTTGTTGTTTGAGTCTGTGATGGATGAGATGGTAAATTGGCTGCGTTTGTGTTTTAGGTAGGAGGCGAGCAGTTTCCCCGCTTTATTTGCTTCGCATAGGTTAAGGGTCTTATATTTGGTAAACCACAGTCCCGCTCTCTCACTCAGGATTTTGTTGTATTCATACTTTTTTTTGGTTAGGTCTGCTAGGAGTTTGGTATCCTGAGTGGCCCTGGCATGGGCCGTTTCTAGGCTTTTAATGTCCTGCTCGAGCTGTATCCGCTGCAGGTTTGTGTTTTTGTTTATTTTGGATTTTATTTAAAATATTGTGCCTCTAATGGTTGCCTTCAGTTTATCCCATAGTGTGGTAGTAATAGTCCCCGGTGAGTCATTGTGTCTGAGGTAGTCCGTTATGGCCTCCTCAATCTTTTCTTTGTTCGCAGGGGCTGTTAGGACGTCGCTGTTAAACTGCCACCTCCGAGGTAAGGCTTCATTGTGGCAGCCGCTGAGCTTTAGGTTATTACATGAGTGGTCTGAAACTAATCTGGGCGCTATGTCAGAGTGTTCTATTAGATGTGTATGGAGCCCTGAGATTAGAATGTAGTCTATCCTGCTGTACGAGTTGTGTGGGTTGGAGTAGAATGTGTAGTCCCTAGTGTCCGGGTGCTGGAGACGCCAAGGGTCCTTAAGGTTGAATATAGAGCAAATATTTTTGAGTGTGGAGTGTGCGTTAGTTGGCTGATATTGGCAGGATGACTGTCTATCTGATATATGGTTCAGTGGTATATTAAAATCCCCCGCCACCACTATTGGGTCGTTCTGAGGTAAGCTATCTAGTTTGTGTGAAACTCCCTCCCAAAAGGTCGGGTCGTCCGTGTTTGGGCCGTATATGTTAGCTACGTCGATTAGCTCTTCTCAGATGTGTGACCAAAAGTCTACCCTCTTCATCGTGGCACTGTGATTCTAGTGTTAGGTTGGATCTTTTAGATAAGTGTGATGACCCCTCGCTTCTTCCTTTTGGCAGGTGAGCAAGCCATCTGTGAGATCCAGTTGCCTTTCACAAGCCTAGCATCCTCCATGGGTAGTTTAGTCTCTTGTAAGAGGATTATGTCTCCTTTAGTTTTCGCATAGTGTTCTAGGATCTTCCTGCGTTTAATGGGGTGGTTGAGGCCTTTGACATTGAGGGATACTATATTTAGGTCAAGGTCAGAAGCCAGGCTGGGAGTGTTACTTTTGGCCATTATCTATGGTAAGGCGTGTCTGGCGAGTCTATTTTAGCTACCTGATACGTGGTTATACTCTCTCCGAGGCCTGGGCTGGATGTTGCTTGCCCCCCACTTACACCCCTGTGCGGTATGGCTAAAGGCCTCTTGTAGATTGCGCGTGGACTGTGTGTCGGCTTTGTGTGGGTAGCTATGTTAGGTCTCTCAATTACGTAGGTTATCAGTACTTGCCAGGACCCTTGTGTAAAGAACAAAGGGGGGAAAGTGAAAAGGAAGATAGAGAATAAAGAAAGCATAGAGCTGAGCGACCGCCCCTCACGCCCCTCCCCCCCCCGTCACCAAAACATTGAATGTTGGGCGTGCGACGACCGGGTCGCCGTCCCGTCTCTCGAGGATTAACTGATTGTGTTCAGTGTCTCTATGTTCCCAAAAGAGTCTAAAGTTATTTAGCTGCTTATTATTCTTTAGTTGTGCTACTTCTGTTTATGACCCCCCTCCCTTATCACCTGCCCCCGCGTCTATATAGGGCAAAGGATATGAAGATTGTCCCAGCTTCTGTACAGGATAAAGGATATACAGATTGTCTCTTGTATAGGAGCCATCATCGAGTGTCGGGTGTCGAGGGTTGAGGAGCTGCCGTCGGCGGCGGCGATTGATCGTTGCTTCGTAGGGCAAGACTTCCTGAGTGCAAGACTTCAGGTGGGCATTGCGTTAGCTTGTTGAGGTAGTTAATGAGGTATCTGATGAGGTAGATAGTGGTTGTTGAGGTAGTTGCAGGATGCAAATCTCTTGTACAGGCTCGTGCAGGGTCATTCACTCCCCAGCTCAAGCGAGGCACTCCTTTTGCTGGACCCGGCTTGAGAGGTCTCCATTTCTTGGGCTGTCGGACCGTCCAGGTATTTGGCTAGCTCCCTAGGGTCCAATAAAAGAGAATTGTATGTTTTTCTTCCTCATTTTATCTCGTAAGGCAAGGAAACCTTTTCTAGTGTACACCGTGGGTTTAGAGTAGTCCTGCGTGAGTATGATCTTCTGCCCATTCCATGTGATCTGGTGGTTTTTACATGCAAAGTTGAAGATGGCTTCTGTGTGCTGTGACCTCAGAGGCTTGCAGATTATTGGTCGGGCCGCACTCCTTGTTGTGGATCTGAAGGTGGGGACTCCATATGCCCTATCAAGCTCAAATTGACGGTCACATTTTAGGTTAGTAATGTCTTCGAGGAAGGCCAAGCATGAGCCCACCGCATCTTCAGCCCCCTTCCGGGACTCCTAGAATTCGGATGTTCCCCCGCCGGTTGCGGTCTTCCAATTCTGCAGTTTGTTTCTGGAGTGTCGCTGTGATTCTTGTTAGAGTCTTCAGCTCTTTGTTCACGCTTAGGTCTGCGTCTTCGTTCTCGCTTATTCTTTGTTCTGCTGCAGTAAGTCTGTTGTTAACTGTATGCATATCTGCCCTGACCGCTGCGATCTCTAACTGTATCGCGTCTGTGATTTGCTTTGTGGTCTTGGCCGGGACATGGACATCCGCCAGTTTTTTTAAGATCATCTCTAGGGTGCCTTTGATATCTGGCTTCTGTTTGAGTGGTGAGTCGGATATTGCAGGTTCACCTTTGTTCTTTTTCAGCTGTTGCTGGAGTCTTGCCTCACTCCCAGCCATGTTTGTGAGTCTCCGGGGTTTCTTGGTGTAGCCCAATTCGCCCTGTACCTGGGCCACTATGGTTTTGTGTTGTTTTCTCGTCAGCCTGTCAAAGATGTTTGGGTACTACTGTTGTATTTCGTTCTGTCCTCTTGTAGTGCTGATGATGTTGGTTCTACTGTTGTATTTCGGTCTGTCTCTTGTATCGCTGATGGTATTGGTTTCGCTGTGGGGATTTTATGATCCACTTACTTCTGGTGGACTCTTTTCCGCGCCAAGGGACCGCCTGGGTCAGTATTTTATACCATCTGCTGTGCTTTTGTTGGCGGTACCTTTGCAATGGCTGTGGGAAACGTGCTCTGAGCCTAGTCGCTCTTACTTCCTTGGCTTACTTGGCTGAGGGTTCTCCCAGGGTTCAGGGGAACCTGTAACTTTTAACTTAGCACCCGGAGGTCCGCTATGGTACAGGTCTGGTAGTGGTACACTGCAGGCTGACAGGTGTGGAGCGTGCGCGCTGCACTTTCTGTCGATCCACCCTCAGGAGGTTTGTCTGGCTGTCTACTTGTCGCGCTGTCCCGTGGCTTTCAGCTCCTGCTTTTTTTGAAAGGATCCTCACCAGGGACTGCTGTGGGGCTGCTGTGGGCAGTGTCCCCAGCGGCTGCTATGGGGCTGCTGTACGACTGTTGTGAGGCCCCCTTCTCTAGCCCCCGACTGCCCTCAGGTTCGTCCTTCTTGTTGTCATCCCTCTCTTCTTACTGGGATTCTCGAGTGACGGTCTTTTTGCACTGTGGCAGATCCTTGACCAGCTTGTGGTTTTATGAGATCAGGTGTACCCCCTCACACCGCTTCACACCGCCGTAACCCCTCCACTAATGACTACAGCAGTTTACTTTTTGTACCCCCTTCAGCGTACATCTGCGCTTGTGCTCTCAGTAATTGGCTGGGCTGCGAGTGGCAGAGCTGTGAGTGGAGGGCTTATTAGTTTTCTTCGCCTTTTTTTAATTTAAAGGGTTCCGCACATAAGCCTTCCGAGCACATGCGCCTTCTCTCTTCCCGACCTTTGTTGTTTGGCTTCTTGGCTAAGATGGCGGCGGTGTTTACCTCAATGCAAACCCTCTAGAGCTCGGTTTCGGTTTCACTCTGCGACCATTATTGTCTTGTTGTTCTCCTGGCGGCACTTGCCCCAATTTACCCTGGTGTCACAGCTGCATTGATAGCGGCTCTCCCCGAAATCTCCTACTAGTGCTGGCTGGTTGGGGATAGCGGCGGCATTACCCTTCGAGGGGCTCAGCTTTCTGTTTCTCCTTAGTTGCATCTTTGCAGACCCATCGTCTTTGTGCACCTCACGTAGTCACCTCCCTTTCTCCTTTGTCTGGCCTCGGTAAAAGCTTGTTGTGGCCGTGCTTCTCTCCGTGTTTCCACTGCGCTGGGTTCTCCGGGGTGCGCTCTCTTGTGAGCGAGTCCCATTGCTCCTCACCTGTATTCCTCTCACTAGTACCGTTGGGGGATCGCAGCCTCTTCTCGCAGTCAATCCCGCTCTTGTCTTTTAGTCACCATTGCCTTGAATCTTATGCACTCTTTTAGGCCCCCCCCCCCCAAAGGCTGTGGATCCCCTTTCCGCCCCTCTTTCTGAGGTTCTCCTCTTTCTTCTTTCCCTGGCCCAGCAGGGCTCTGCTCTGGGTACCCTTAAGGGATATCTTTCAGCTATTTCTGCTTTCTTACGGCTTCCTGATCAGCCTTCTCTTTTCAAATCCCCTGTTGTATCTCGATTCTTTAAGGGCATTACTCACATGTTTCCTCCTGTCCCTTTCCTAATGCCTCAGTGGGATTTGAATCTAGTATTGACCCCTTCGTCTTCTGACTCTTAAGACTGCTTTCCTGGTTGCCATCACCTCTGCTAGAAGGGTTAGTGAGCTCCAGACTCTCTTTTAAGCCTGCTTTCCTTTCTGTCCATCCGGACAAAGTTGTTCTCAGGACTCGTCCTTCCTTTCTCCCTAAGGTGGTAACTGCCTTTCACATCGGACAGTCTGTTACACTGCCCACCTTCTTTCCACCTCCACATCCCTCGAAAGAGGAAGAGGGGCTCCACCGTCTGGACCCAAAACGGGCGCTGTCCTTCTATCTGGACCGCACCAAACAGTTCCGGGTGGATGACCAACTCTTTGTTGGCTATGTGGGCGCTAAGAAGGGGCGGGCGGTGCACAAGAGAACTATCTCTCGGTGGGTCATTTTGTGTATCAAGGCCTGTTATTCCTTAGCTAAAAAGGAACCTCCTGTAGGGCTGAGGGCCCATTCCACTCGGGCCACAGTGGCGACCACTGCTCTGGGCCGGGGAGTCCCCTTGCAGGACATTTGTCAGGCAGCAATGTGGGCCTCGCTGCACACGTTTGCCAAACACTATTGCCTTGACAGCCAAGTCCGGAGAGACGGCTTCTTTGGCCGTTCTGTTCACTAAGGACTTTCTGGTGTGATCTTGATTCGCAGACCCACCACCGGGGTTGGTATTGCTGGGGTATCTATTCTAAGGTGAGGAATCTAACTAATGTGTTTCTTTCAGATGAACAAGTTACTTACCTTCGGTAACGATATATCTATAAAACATTAGTTAGTTAGATTCCTCACCGCCCCACCCATCCTCCCCGTTCTGCGAACCGATATCTAGGGTCGAGGTCATCCCTTTCAGGGCCCTAGAATTTTTGGCACCAGTGTCGGTTTCTTGCATGGCTCTGCGTTCCTGACGCGGAAAGCTATGTACAAGAACTAACGTCAGCGCGCGAGGGCGGCGTCCAAGTACTCCGACGTCATCCCGGCGATCACGACGCCGACTGACGCGGAGCCGCAGACGGCGCCTAGCGACGCGCAAGGGTATTGCTGACATCTTTCTGGCTCCAGCCTGACGCCTGGGGATATTCTAAGGTGAGGAATCTAACTAATGTTTCTTATAGATTTATCGTTACCGAAGGTAAGTAACTTGTTCGTCACGGCAAATGTGGTCATGTCTCTGGGTTCAGTCAGCTCCAGGTGTTTATATTTCATCGCAAGAGCCATTCCTGAGAGTTTCTCTTCTTCCCTCTAGGGCGTGGAGTTTGCTTCCCCCTGGTGCGCACCTGTGTGTTTGGCAACGAGGCTAAATCTGGGCACACAGAGGACATATCGGCGACATCGAGGAGTGAGGCTACGGACCCCTCCACAGCCAAGCAACTCCTGAAACTTCTCTTCTGCGGAGCCGGCCTGCAGGTAGGAACCACGACTGTGTGGAACCAACTGGGAAATTGAGAACTCTTCTTTGGGGTCTCGGGGTTGAGACTGTTCAGTTGGGAGGAGAAAAGATGATTAATATGTCAATTGGTTGATAATGTCAGACTCTTGGCATGTGACATCCCCAGTTGGTCATGAGCTGCCTTCTGTGACCTCACATTCCACTTTCCTCTGGAGTGTTTTCTAGATAGTTGATTCTGTAACCAGGACACAAGTCCTAAAAAAAGAAGTGGGTGGACTATCCTAGTTAGGCAGTATGCAAGTGACATCACGGCGCACAACATCACACATGGCATCACAGGAATTTACATCATAGAAAGTGGCATCACAAGCAACGACTTTACAGAAAGTGGCATCACAAGAAGTGACATCAGATCTAAAGCCCTCACATGTATGTTTAGCATGTCTATCATGAGTACATTTTTACGCATTGCGAGGATAATAGCACAATGAGCTATGGAAGATGATATGGGACTTCTACACCTTGCAATCCCCCAGTTTTATGTAACACATCCTGTACATTCATTTACAAACGTATATAATTTATTGTACATGTAATATGCACTTGTTGATAAAAAGCGCTCTGACACCCTGCATTGGAATCAGTAGAGCTATACAAGAAAAAATAGTGGTACTTAAATTATTTCTTTGCCTCCTCCGGTATTGTAAGCTCTATATAAATAAAATATGCTTTGTGTAAATACTGGGAAAGACCAACACATCTGACATTCTTACAGTGCATGCATATCTCCTTTACAGACACTGAACAAATTGAAAAGCTGCCTCTCTTAAGTATGTGTGAAGTGCTAACAAGGTGTGAGCCTTTGTTTCCCCTCCGCTTCATTTGCATCAGGTGTGAGGCTCCTGACTGCTCCCATCCAAGAAACTCGAATGAAAGGAGGCCTGATGACCCCTCAAATTCGGCCTTATGAGCTGAGCAGGAGTCTTGAATAAGAAAGCCCCATGCCCGCTTGCACGTTGTTGCTTGTTGCAGATGGAAAGCAGACCACGTGCAGGCGCAGCTGAAAGTGTCCCGGTGTTTGGAAATTACACAGGACGAGTTCAACACATTAGTCAGTGGGGCCCAAATTCTTGGCAGGGTGAACGACGTTCAGCTTGTGAAAATAGTGGGTGGACGCCGTCCACCTGTGTGTACCCCGACTCGGGCTCTGAGTGTAAAACTTTATACTCAATTGCAGTGCTTCTGGCTATCAGATATTTTAAGTACTCGGTACACCTGAAAACGTTCCCACTCTGAATCCATGAACAGTGCTTCCCTTTACTGGTCCCCTTAGTGATGACTACCACCAGAAATGCTATTTCACTTTATCCCCCTCTTGACCCTCCAGTATTGCTCCTTTACCTGACTTCCAGTTAAGAACCCCTGTGCCGCCCCCAATTATGCTCCTTCACCTTTCCCCAGCAATGTTCCCTTGTATTCAAAATGCACCTGCTCTTCACAATAATGCGCCATCACTTCACCCCAAAAATAATCCCTCGTTTTACCCTCTACAACGTTTCTTCCAACCACATAATGGGATACGTCTCCCTGATACTTCTCCAGTAATACGCACAGGACTTGTCTCCTTTTTGTGACTTTCTTGGTATTGATCTCTGACCAATAGAGAAGCATGAAAATGAAACGAAGTCTGGCCTTCCCCTTCTTATGGTAAACTCTGGTGATGTGCCTTTAAAGTTTTATTAACTCTGGCTGCCTTGTTCCTTGGCCAAGCAGGTGAGAAGTAGCACTGCAGGACCACAATAATTCTCATTGCAGTTTCATTGTGTCACAGATGATGCTGGTCCCTCATGTCCTCATGTGACTCTTCACTCTAAACCCCACAAATGCTTAATCGTGACACCTAATGGTCTCATGTCCTACCGCAACTCTTCCCTCCGCTGACTTCTTGTAATGCTTTGTTGAGTGAGACCCGATGCTGGCCCTTCATGTTCTTCTGCAACTCTTCATACTGCTGATTTCCATACATCCATCATCGCGTGACACTTGAGGCTGGTCCCACATGTCCTCCCGTGACTCTTCACTCCGCTGACTTCTTGTAATGCTTCATCGCATGACCCCTGATGCTGGTCCCCCATGTTCTTCTGCGACTCTTCCCTCGAAAGTCCACTAATGCTTCATCGTGTGACACCTAATGCTGGTCCCTCGTGTCCTCCTGTGACTCTTCCCTCTGCTGTCTTCTAGTAATGCTTCATGGAGTGACACCTGATGCTTGTCCCTCGTATTCTTCTGCGACTCTCTCCTCCGCTGACTCCCAGCAATACTTTGTCGCGTGACACCTGATGGTCTCATGTTCTTCTGCGACTCTTCCCTCTAAAGTCCACTAAAGCTTCATCGTGTGACCCCTGATGCTGGTCCCCCATGTTCTTCTGCGACTCTTCCCTCGAAAGTCCACTAAAGCTTCATCGTGTGACACCTGATGCTGGTCCCTCATGTTCGTCTGCAATTCTTCCCTCTGCTGTCTTCTAGTAGTGCTTCGTCGGCTGACACCTGATGCTGGTCACTTGTGTACTACAAAATATGACAGAGCTGTTCCTGTAGGTAGAAAGACAAGGGAAAGGAAGAGGGGAGGAATTGTGTTCACGGACAATTGAAATATTGGATATTGAGGCCCTCACACAAACTAAAGGGTATCGTAATTCACGTACCCCTTCGAATGTATTGCATCATCATCGGGCTGCTCCTGCGTCGAGTCGGCTGGTGCAATACCCGACGGGCTCTTTTTTAAGGAGCACTTTTATGGAGATCTTTTTTATCCAATGAAGCCGGTAGTTGCATGGGTGTGTGGGGCTTTTAGGGTGATGTAGATGAAGTGTGTTGATTATTAAAAATAGGGGTCGAAGTACTTACTCAACCAATTTATTAGGAAGTCTTCTCCCCTAATTAAAAAACTCTGAGGTTGAGTGTTACTAACTTAGGATTATCGACTAGGTTATATACACTGCCTCAGTCAGGTCGACATGTTTCTCGCTCCATTAGAGAAATACTCTGTCGATTCCTCAGGACCAAAAGATGTTTTCTATCTACATCTAAAATTCAACATTATATCTTAGTAAACAGTGAGCATTCTCAGTCACAGTTGTAGTGTTACCTGCAGCTCGGTCTACCCTAACAATTCCTAAGGATAGTCCACTGCAGTTCCTGGTAGATAAACTCTGCTTAATCGTGACACCTAATGGTCTCATGTCCTACCGCAACTCTTCCCTCCGCTGACTTCTTGTAATGCTTTGTTGAGTGAGACCCGATGCTGGCCCTTCATGTTCTTCTGCAACTCTTCATACTGCTGATTTCCATACATCCATCATCGCGTGACACTTGAGGCTGGTCCCACATGTCCTCCCGTGACTCTTCACTCCGCTGACTTCTTGTAATGCTTCATCGCATGACCCCTGATGCTGGTCCCCCATGTTCTTCTGCGACTCTTCCCTCGAAAGTCCACTAATGCTTCATCGTGTGACACCTAATGCTGGTCCCTCGTGTCCTCCTGTGACTCTTCCCTCTGCTGTCTTCTAGTAATGCTTCATGGAGTGACACCTGATGCTTGTCCCTCGTATTCTTCTGCGACTCTCTCCTCCGCTGACTCCCAGCAATACTTTGTCGCGTGACACCTGATGGTCTCATGTTCTTCTGCGACTCTTCCCTCTAAAGTCCACTAAAGCTTCATCGTGTGACCCCTGATGCTGGTCCCCCATGTTCTTCTGCGACTCTTCCCTCGAAAGTCCACTAAAGCTTCATCGTGTGACACCTGATGCTGGTCCCTCATGTTCGTCTGCAATTCTTCCCTCTGCTGTCTTCTAGTAGTGCTTCGTCGGCTGACACCTGATGCTGGTCACTTGTGTACTACAAAATATGACAGAGCTGTTCCTGTAGGTAGAAAGACAAGGGAAAGGAAGAGGGGAGGAATTGTGTTCACGGACAATTGAAATATTGGATATTGAGGCCCTCACACAAACTAAAGGGTATCGTAATTCACGTACCCCTTCGAATGTATTGCATCATCATCGGGCTGCTCCTGCGTCGAGTCGGCTGGTGCAATACCCGACGGGCTCTTTTTTAAGGAGCACTTTTATGGAGATCTTTTTTATCCAATGAAGCCGGTAGTTGCATGGGTGTGTGGGGCTTTTAGGGTGATGTAGATGAAGTGTGTTGATTATTAAAAATAGGGGTCGAAGTACTTACTCAACCAATTTATTAGGAAGTCTTCTCCCCTAATTAAAAAACTCTGAGGTTGAGTGTTACTAACTTAGGATTATCGACTAGGTTATATACACTGCCTCAGTCAGGTCGACATGTTTCTCGCTCCATTAGAGAAATACTCTGTCGATTCCTCAGGACCAAAAGATGTTTTCTATCTACATCTAAAATTCAACATTATATCTTAGTAAACAGTGAGCATTCTCAGTCACAGTTGTAGTGTTACCTGCAGCTCGGTCTACCCTAACAATTCCTAAGGATAGTCCACTGCAGTTCCTGGTAGATAAACTCTGCTTAATCGTGACACCTAATGGTCTCATGTCCTACCGCAACTCTTCCCTCCGCTGACTTCTTGTAATGCTTTGTTGAGTGAGACCCGATGCTGGCCCTTCATGTTCTTCTGCAACTCTTCATACTGCTGATTTCCATACATCCATCATCGCGTGACACTTGAGGCTGGTCCCACATGTCCTCCCGTGACTCTTCACTCCGCTGACTTCTTGTAATGCTTCATCGCATGACCCCTGATGCTGGTCCCCCATGTTCTTCTGCGACTCTTCCCTCGAAAGTCCACTAATGCTTCATCGTGTGACACCTAATGCTGGTCCCTCGTGTCCTCCTGTGACTCTTCCCTCTGCTGTCTTCTAGTAATGCTTCATGGAGTGACACCTGATGCTTGTCCCTCGTATTCTTCTGTGACTCTCTCCTCCGCTGACTCCCAGCAATACTTTGTCGCGTGACACCTGATGGTCTCATGTTCTTCTGCGACTCTTCCCTCTAAAGTCCACTAAAGCTTCATCGTGTGACCCCTGATGCTGGTCCCCCATGTTCTTCTGCGACTCTTCCCTCGAAAGTCCACTAAAGCTTCATCGTGTGACACCTGATGCTGGTCACTTGTGTACTCCCACACGTCTTCCCTCAGCTGACTCCTTGCAATGCTTCGTCCCTTGACACCTGATGCTGGTCCCTTGTGTACTCCCACGCTTCTTCCCTCCGCTGACTCCTTGCAATGCTTCATCGTTTGGCACCTGATGCTGGTCTCTCATGTCCTCCTGTGACTCTTCCCTCTAAAGTCCACTAATACTTCATCGCCTGACACCTGATGCTGGTCTCTCATGTCCTTCTGTGAGTCTTCCCTCTAAAGTCCACTAATGCTTCTTCGTGTGACACCTGATGCTGGTCCCTCGTGTCCTCCTGTGACTCTTCCCTCGAAAGTCCACTAAAGCTTCATCGTGTGACACCTGATGCTGGTCCCTCATGTTCGTCTGCAACTCTTCCCTCTGCTGTCTTCTAGTAGTGCTTCGTCGGCTGACACCTGATGCTGGTCACTTGTGTACTCCCACACGTCTTCCCTCAGCTGACTCCTTGCAATGCTTCATCGCGTGACCCCTGATGCTGGTCTCATGTCCTCCTGTGACTCTTCCCTCCGCTGTCTCCTAGTTGTGCTTCGTCCCGTGACACCTGATGCTGGCCCCCAATGTTCTTCTGCGACTCTTCCCTCTAAATTCCACTAATGCTTCATCGTGTGACCCCTGATGCTGGTCCCTCGTGTCCTCCCACGCTTCTTCCCTCAGCTGACTCCCAGCAATACCTCATCGCATGACCCCTGATGCTGGACTCCCATGTCCACCTGTGACTCTTCCCTCTAAAGTCCACTAATGCTTCTTCACGTGACCCCTGATGCTGGTCTCTCATGTCCTCATGCGACTCTTCCCTCCGCTGTCTTCTAGTAGTGCTTCATCACGTGACCCCTGATGCTGGTCTCTCATGTCCTCCTGTGACTCTTCCCTCCACTGTCTTCTAGTAGTGCTTTGTCCCGTGACACCTGATGGTCTCATGTTCTTCTGCGACTCTTCCCTCTAAAATCCACTAATGCTTCATCACGTGAGACCTGATGCTGGTCACTCATGTCCTCCTGTGACTCTTCCCTCTAAAGTCCACTAATACTTCATCGTGTGACCCCTGATGCTGGTCTCATGCCCTGCTGTGACTCTTCCCTCTAAAGTCCACTAATGCTTCATCGTGTGACACCTGATGCTGGTCCCTCGTGTCCTCCCACACTTCTTCCCTCAGCTGACTCCCAGCAATACCTCATCGCATGACCCCTGATGCTGGTCTCCATGTCCTCCTGTGACTCTTCCCTCTAAAGTCCACTAATGCTGCTTCACGTAACCCCTGATGCTGGTCTCTCATGTCCTCATGCGACTCTTCCCTCCGCTGTCTTCTAGTAGTGCTTTGTCCCGTGACCCCTGATGGTCTCATGTTGTTCTGTGACTCTTCCCTCTAAAGTCCACTAATGCTTCATCATGTGACACCTGATGCTGGTCCCTCATGTTCGTCTGCAACTCTTCCCTCTGCTGTCTTCTAGTAGTGCTTCGCCGGCTGACACCTGATGCTGGTCCCTTGTGTACTCCCACGCTTCTTCCCTCAGCTGACTCCTTGCAATGCTTCGTCCCTTGACACCTGATGCTGGTCTCTCATGTCCTCCTGTGACTCTTCCCTCTAAAGTCCACTAATGCTTCATCGCGTGACCCCTCATGCTGGTCTCTCATGTCCTTCTGTGAGTCTTCCCTCTAAAGACCACTAATACTTCATCTCGTGACACCTGATGCTGGTCCCTCATGTTCTTCCGCGACTCTTCCCTCTAAAGTCCACTAATGCTTCTTCGTGCGACACCTGATGCTGGTGCCTCGTGTCCTCCTGCGACTCTTCCCTCCGCTGTCTTCTAGTAATGCTTCTTCGTGTGACACCTGATGCTGGTCTCTCATGTCTTCCTGTGACTCTTCCCTCTAAAGTTCACTAATGCTTCATCGTGTGACACCTGATGCTGGTCCCTCATGTCCTCCCACGCTTCTTCCCTTAGCCGACTCCCAGCAATATTTAATTGCGTGACACCTGATGCTGGTCCCCTATGTCTTCCTGTGACTCTTCCCTCCGCTGTCTTTTAGTTGTGCTTTGTCCCGTGACACCTGATGCTGACCCCCAATGTTCTTCTGAGATTCTTTCCACCGCTGACTCCCAGTCATCCATCGTCTCATGACACCCGATGCAGGTCCCTCATGTCTTCCCGCAATTCTTTCCTCAGTTGACTCCCAGCAGTGATCCTTCATTTGACTCCCTCAACTAATACAAATGACGGGCAACTCTACAGGGAAGATGCCATGCCTGTTCATGGGAGCACAGCATTCTTTCACTGCAAGAAGGTTAGAGGAGCAAAGAGACTGAGAGCAACATGGCATTAGGTAATGGAAGAGATTCCCTAGGATGGCCACGTGACCCAAGAATCTTATTTGGGATCACCTCCGCTTATTGTTATCTGGAGAAGACAAGGGCTGTAGGTTAGGAGTTGGTGCCTACTGAAAATGAATCTGGACCCATTGGAATTCAGTCTGAGGGGCATTGACACGTGGCATGGTTGTCTTATGAGCTGAGGAAACCATAATGGTTTCAGGAAATGGTGCTCGCAGGGAACTCCTCAGCCCTGGGACCAGTGTCCTCACCATTCACTGGTATCTTCAGGTTGTAAAGCGTCTTTATTTCTCAGCTTCTCAATGTCATAAGCGGGCTCTTCGTTGACAGACATTTCACCTAGAGTAAACTGGAGGCTGCTTTGAGGGACCCTGCTGGGCTCCTGAGGGAGTCTCCTCACTACATCAGTAGGATCCCGAATGTCAATGTCTGAGATCGGAGTTTGAATACAAACAGGGGTACAGCAGAAACTTGCTTTAGGAGGCAAGTGGTCCTTTTTTGCTCGGAGAAACCTAATAGCTCTATCTTTAAGGCCCAGAAAGGAGGTCCCTTGTCATATCTAGAATTGTCACAATCATGATTCTCAGGCAGAAATGTCCACCTTCCTTTTTCATTTTCCTGCCACTCCTGAAGCAACTTTAAGACAAGCTGCCATAGAAGTAGAAGCTGATGTTTGCTCTTAGATGAAACTGAAATGAGGTGAAGGAAAAACTACAGAGCTAAAGTTCCCTTTTTAGGTCGAGCCTAGCGCAGCGTGCATGCGCTGCTGTAGGTAAAACATCCTATTGGGCTTTGCGTGCGAAGACAGCACGCAATTGGGCAAAGGCAGGTGCAAGTCCCACCTTTGCCAGGAATTGTAGCCGTCCACGGCCTGCGCTTGTGCGCAGTGAGCCATCTGTTTTTCGCGTGCAGCGGCAGGCACAAGCTCACGCGCACCACTCCCGGGCTTGTTTTTCATCTCCACGGGCCTCTCTCTGGCAAGCAGCAGGCTGTGAATCACCTGCTTCCTTCTATGGCAGGTTCGGTTGTTGCTTCAGCTGCTGCTGCCCAGTTTCTTTGCGTAGGACGCCGTGTCTCCATCTTTGGCTTCCAAGGGTGGGAGCAGGGTGTGGTTTGTTGGCAGTCTTCGTGCTTAAACTCTCCGGCGGCCTTTCACCCGCTGCTCTTTACACAGAGGGTGGAGCCGCCAGAGCTAGGCAACCTGTGCCTAAAGTGTCACTTATCTCGGCCTACCACATTCCCTTCATTTTAGGCCCTGCTGGCGTCACCGGCCGCATTACCCCTGGCCCCGCTCGGCGACCGTCGTGCCTCGTTCTGTGTCCTGCCGAGGTAATCACTACTGAGCGCAGGGTGATTATAGCTCCTCTCTGGGTGTCTTTGGGGTGCAGTTCCCGCGAGTGTTTCATAAAGGGGCACCGTCTCGGCCATGCCTTGAAATCTGCTGAGTTACAAACTGCTCTTTTCTTCTTGCAAGATACTTGGTCATGACGTTCTGTTACCGGTGCTATGTGTAGAGCACAGAGTGTGAGTCTCCGGGGATGTTACTGGAGCTGAATAATAGAATGTTTCGTCGTTTCTGTCGTTTTCCTCTCATTTCAAGCTCCCCCCTTCACTCTCCTTCTGTGTCTTTCCTCCGTTTTTCACTCGTTTTTACCCTCATCTCAATCTCCCCCTTTCACTCTCCTTCTGTGTCCTGTGTGTCTTTCCTCCACTCTTTCTTGCACTTTTGCTGCCTTATTTGCACCTTTCTCTTTTTTTTTGCCTGTATCCTTTTTGCCTTTTTCAGCCCGTTTCTCACCGCCGCTGCTGCCCCCGCGGCTCCTTAAGCCCCCCCCCCCACACCTCTGGACCAGACATCGCCAAGGATACAAGATCTCCAGGAAGGACCGCCCCACCCGCCCAGGAGGAGGAATCTCCATCGTCCACAAATCCACCCTCCGCCTGAGCACACACCCCGACGAGCCCACACACCTTCACTTCAAGATACTGGCCAGCCCTACCTCCACCCTCCGAGGAACCCTCATCTACCGACCCCACGGACTTTTTGCAAACTCCATCATGGACATAATCTCCCCGCATGCCATCACGTCCACCAACTACACCCTACTGGGAGACCTCAACTTCCACCTCGACAACCAATGGGACCCCAGCACCACATACCTCCTGGACAACCTCCACAACATTGGACTCCGCCAGATCGTGACCGAACCCAAGCACTCAGCAGGACACACCCTCAACCCCCTCTTCACAACAGGAAACTTCATCACCTTCAGCCACACCACCGAACTCGCATGGACTGACCATCGATGCGTCCACTTCACCTTCAGAACACCCACCAGCCACAGACACCAGCACCTGCTCCCACGATGAAACTGGACCAGAATTACCGATGACCAGCTAACCTCATCACTCAGCAACTCCACCCAAACCATCGCAGAAAACGATGACCCCAACACCGCTGCCCAAACCCTGCATAGATGGATCTCCGACAGCGCCAACACCATCCACGCCAAGAAAAGCTAGATGGTTCACCACCAAACTTCGAGAGTCCAGACGCACTTGACGCCCCCTTGGAAAGGCCTGGAGGAACACCAAATCCAGAGAAACCCACAACAACTTCAGAGCCGCCACCAACGCCCACCACCAACTCATCAGAAAAACGAGGAAAAAAGTGATTGCTGTTGTGTGCATGAGTGCAGATTCTGTCTTCAAAGAATTATTCAACATCATCAAGGAGTTCGCTCAACCCATCAGCGAGTCCACCGACATCCCTCCCTCACAAGACATCTGCGACAAACTCTGCACCTTTTTCCACCACAAAATCAAGAGCATCTACGACAACTTAAACGAAGACAACCAACACGCTGAACCCTCACCAACCACCCCGACACCCTGAAGCCAGCAACTAGACAACCCTCACCACCGAAGACACACTGAAGACGATGAAGTCAATCCACTCCGGGGCCCCCACGGACCCCTGCCTCACCACATTTTCAACAGAGCCGCCAACACCATTGCACCCATGCTCTGCCACACCATGAACCGCTCCCTGGCAACCGCCTCATTCCCTGAGGACTGGAAACATGCTGAGATCAACCCACTCCTGAAGAAACCCTCGGCGGACCCCACCGACCTCAAAAACTACAGACCCATCTCCCTGCTCCAGTTCCCAGCAAAAGTCATCGAGAAAGCCATCAATAGCCAACTCGCCACATTTATCGAAGAACACAACATCCACGATTCCTCCCAATCCGGCTTCAGAAAAAAACACAGTACGGAAACCACCCTCCTCGCCGCAACAGACGACATCCGTACCTTACTGGACAAAGGAGAAACAGCAGCCCTCATCCTCCTCGACCTCTCAGCGGCGTTCGACACAGTCTCTCACCGCACCCTAATACGCAGACTCCACGATGCAGGGATCCAAGACAAGGCCCTCGACTGGATCCTTTCCTTCCTCTCCTGCAGAATGCAGCGGGTCAGATTTCCCCCCTCACTCCCCTTTCCCCTCGGACCCTACACCTACCACCTGCGGAGTCCCCCAGGGGTCCTCCCTCAGCCCTATGCTCTTCAACGTCTACATGGCTCTGCTCACCCCCATTGTCATAACCTACGGACTCAACACTGTCATACGCAGACGGCACCCAACTCATCCTCTCCCTATCCAACGAACCCAACACTGCCAGACACAACTTTCGAGAAAGCATGGAAGCTGTCGCCAAATGGATGAAAATCAGCTGCCTACAACTAAACACCAACAAAACAGAACTACTCATCATGGGCCCAAACCCCGACGCCTGGAACGACACCTGGTGGCCCCCCGCCCTCAGAAGTCCGCCCACCCCCACGGACCACGCACGCAACCTGGGAATCATCTTGGACTCAGAGCTCAAAATGGACCGCAGGATCAACTCTGTCTCATCCTCCTGCTTCCACACCCACCGCCTCCTACGTAAGACCTTCATATGGATCCCCCGCGAACACAGAAAGGCCGTCACTCACGCCCTGGTCACCAGCAGGCTCGACTACAGCAACTCAATCTGTGCTGGAATAAACAAAAACCTCACCGCAAGCTACAGAATATCCAAAACACCGCAGCAAGACTGGTCCTCAACCTGCCAAGAAACTGCCACTTCTGTAGTAGGGGATCTCTGTGTATAGTCATAATCTAGTGAATAGTCCCGCCCATGTGCGTGGACCCCGGAGCAATAAAAATAATCTCTTAAGTTGTCAAGCCATGCAGACCTGCATCTACACTTAAGAGAGAATTTCAAAGACAGATAATGCAGCCTATATCCACAGGCTACACTGTCCAGTACTTCAACTAGAAAATTCCACCAACATCCACCTACAGCACTGCCTGCTCAGCTTTTTCCACAGAGAAAAACCTGCCTTTACCAGCAAAAGCCTCTGGAATGATGGAGAGGGAGGAATGGACAGACAAGCCCCATAGGCTGCCATTATGTGGCTCAGAACAGGATACTGTGCCTTTAAGAAAACTTTCCAGAACTTTTCCAGTATCCCAGAATGCACAGCAGGTCACTTTTACTTTCAGTTCTTTTTTCCGGCTCCTGCTAGCAGGACCCTGGAGCATTGAGCTCTCCCTTTTCAAGGATTTATTTGGAATTTGTTCACTTTTCAAGTGCTTATTGTGTTGCCTTCCTTCTTGTGTGTGCTCTGTGTTGTTCAACATGCCTGGCCTGTTTGACAAGTGCCCAGAGTGCGAGAGGAAGAAGGCCAAGTCGGACCCACACAGGGTGTGCATCGTCTGCCTTCCCCAGTCCCATGTTCCACAGGAGTGTGACATTTGCCAATCTTTCTCAGCCAGGACCTTGAGAGAAAGGCTGAAGATCAGGCTCCAAGGCCTGGAGGACAGAAGGCTGAAGGCTCAAGGTGGGTCAGGACATGCTGAGGCCCCTGGGGGGCTCCCCAGAGGCAGGAAGCCCAGCAAGCGTCCCCATTCTCTTCGGCGTCGAGGGGGATGGCTGCAGTCTGTTCACCGTACGGCGTCGACGCTCGCCGTCGAGGGAGCTGAGCAGCCCGCCGTCGACGACATCAGCATCTTCGTCGGCGACGTCTCCGTCGAGTCATCGGCGTCGAGACCAGCCCCGGCGTAGGCGCTCGCCGTCGAGGCGGGATTGCCGTTCGCCGTCGACGAAGAGGGGGCGTTCGCCGTCGAGGAGGCGTTCGCCGTCGAGGAGGCGTTCGCCGTCGAGGAGGCGTTCGCCGTCGGGGAGGCGTTCGCCGTCGGGGAGGCGTTCGCCGTCGGGGAGGCGTTCGTCGACACCGAGGCAGTGCTCGCCGTTGAGGAGGCGTTCGTCGACACCGAGGCAGCGCAGGAGGAGTCCTGACGCCGGGAGTCACTCGGGGTCGCAAGGGAAGAGGACCGAGTCACCGGGCTTGGTGTACTCAGTGGTGTATACGCCTCCTCCTCCTCCTCCTCCTCCTCCTCCTCCTCCTCCCATCCCGCCTCACACACCGTCGGGCCCACCTGCGGCCCCGCCACGATTGGTGTCGTTGTCGAGGTATCCGACGCCGCCGAAAAGGACTCAGAGGCCGCGGCACCAGGTTACGCCACCGTCGCCTGCACCTGTGAAGCCGGCTGGGCGGCCGAAGATAGACAGATCGCGCTCCCGCTCCGGACGAAGAGGAAGGTCACGAAGCCGGGGACTGTCGTCGTCGACATCTGGGCGACGCCGCAGGAGGTGCAGAGCCAGATCCCGCACCCGATCGTCTATCAGGGACTACTCTCCGACGCTGTCGGACTCACCAGTGACGGGTGTATCGCCGGTCGACGATTTAGTCTCCTTCCAGGAGGTGCTACTGAGGGGTGCGGCCAAGCTAGGGATCACGGTGACGGTGCCAACACCTACGACGTCCGTGATCTTCGAGACGCTGCACAAGAAGCACCTGTCTCGCCCCCTGCTGACTCTAGTACCGGGATTGGTGGAGCCCACTAGGGAGTTGTTCCTCACTCCGGCGGTGACGAAACCAGCCCCCTCAAGGCTCCTGAAGAAGTATCGGGCGCTGGACTCGGACCCGACCTTTCTGAGGATGGCCCCGAAACCTTACTCGGTCATTGTGACGGCAGCTAGGAAGCAGCATGCCACCACTCCTTCCTCGACAGTGCCGCCTGATAAGGATAGCCGTTGGCTGGACTCGGCGGGCAGAAAGGTCTGTGGGACGGCTTCTACCACCATGAAGGTGGCGAGTGCCGGGGCGCTGTTGGGCCGCTACGACCGTGCCCTATGGGAGTCTCTCCAGCAGTACGCGGAGCTGCTGCCTCGCGACAAGGAGGACTTTCTGGAGACTTTGCGTGAGGGGATGCTGGTGTCTAATCAGATCATCAGCGCGGCAGCGGATGTGTCTCTGTTGGCGGCACATGGATATTGTCATGGCATCAACCAACGACGTCACGCTTGGCTCTGCCTTACCTCACTCAAGCCGGAGGCACAACAAAGAGTGGCCAACCTACCCTTTTCGGGGAAACCCTGTTCGGCCAGCATGCGGACGACTAAATGGCCCGCATGAAGACGGAGGCAGAGACTCTGATGGCTGTTGGGTTAGAGAGGCCTGAGAAGAAAAAGCGCCCGTTCCAGAGACGGTTAGGGGCGGCAGGCAGAGGGCGTGGGCAGGCCCCGGGACAGCAGCAACAACAGCAACAGCAGTTCCGGAAACCCTTCCAGAAGCGCCAGAAGGGTAGAGGAGGCCAGCAGTTCGCTACAGCGACCAAGGGCCCGGCTGGGTCTGGACCCTGAGCGGTTACTTCCCCTTGAACCGTTACCCACTCCAGTGGGGGGAAGCGTTCAATTTTTCTGGCAGAGTGGAGAAAAATTACTCCGGACAAGTGGGTGCTGAATATTGTTTGCAATGGATACAGTCTTCGGTTCATCAGCCCGCCTCCAGCGATTCCGCCGGTAAGCTCACGGTATCAACTGCGAGAGCTCCAGGCGGAGGCAGACATCCTGTTGAGGAAAAAGGCGGTGGAAGACTTACCTCTGTCTCAAAGGGGAAGAGGTCTGTACTCTCGGTTCTTCCTGGTTCGCAAGAAGGACAAGAAAGAGTTCAGGCCCATTCTGGATTTGCGGCAAGCAAACAAATGGATTCGCAGAGAGAAATTCCGCATGCTGTCGTTGCACCAGATTTACCCTCAGCTGCAACGAGGGGACTGGCTCTGCGCCATAGACCTGCAGGATGCGTACTTCCATGTGCCCGTTGCACAGAAGCAAAGGAAGTTCCTGCGATTCCAAGTTCGTGCCAATCATTATCAATACACAGTACTGCCATTCGGGCTAAAGTCTGCGCCCAGAACCTTCTCGAAGTGCATGGCAGTGGTAGCTGCACACCTGCGGAGGAACAAGGTGTTTGTCTACCCGTACCTGGACGATTGGTTGATCAAGGCCTCCTCCTTCTCGGAAGCACAAGCGCACTTCCAGAAGACGTGCGTTCTCTTGCGCAAGCTGGGGTTGCACGTCAACATGTCCAAGTCTGTCCCGACTCCGGTCCAGTGCATACAGTACTTGGGGGGCCTCCATCAATATGCTGTCAGCAAGCGTGTCTCCTTCGGAGGAGAGACGGTTATCACTCCTTCGGAAGGCTCAGGCTCTTATGACCTCTCCATCGACGACCGTAAGGGAGGTGTCTTCACTGCTGGGATTGATGGCCTCATGTATCTTCCCCACGCACGGCTGCAGATGAGACCACTGCAGGAGTGCTTGGAGGATCAGTGGAATCAGAGGACAGGTTCTTGGGACGACAAGATGCGGCTGTCTCTGCATGCTCTTCAGTTGCTGAAGTGGTGGTGTTCGGCGGACAATCTCCTCAGGGGGGTTCCCTTCCACAAGGACATTCCCACGCAGAGTATCGTGACAGATGCGTCTCTCCACGGCTGGGGAGCGCATTCCGGAGACTTACAGATACAAGGAAAGTGGTCCCAGTTGGAGTCGACGTACCACATCAATTTCCTGGAACTCAGAGCCGTTTACTTGGCATTGAAGGCCTTCCATCCGTCCTTCCAGACCAACTCGCTGCTTGTGCAGACGGACAATACAACCACGATGTATTACCTCAACAAGCAGGGGGGGTCGAGATCACTCACGCTGTCGCAAGAGGCGCAGTCGATCTGGCACTGGCTTCTGGCCCGAGGACTGACGTTTACGGCCACGCATCTGCCAGGTGTGCAGAATGTTCAGGCGGACGCACTGAGCAGACTGATTCAGGAAAACCACGAATGGGTCATAAACGACGAGGTACTAAGGGACGTCTTCGCAAGGTGGGGGACTCCAGACGTAGATCTGTTCGCCACCACCGAAAACAGCAAATGCCGAGACTTCGCATCCAGGTACTACCAGCGGGGGACGCTGGGGAATGCGCTATGGATCGACTGGTCGAACAGCTTTCTGTACGCTTTTCCACCCATTCCCCTGATTCCGGCGGTGCTCATCAAGCTGTCCCGGTCCGGGGCGAGAATGATCCTGATTGCCCCGGAATGGCCCAGACAGTGGTGGTTCACGGACCTGCTTCACCGGTCTCTCCTTCCTCACATACGGCTGCCGTGCAGGCCGGACCTTCTCACGAAGTTCGGGGGGCAGTTGGTGCACCCCAGCCTCTCGTCTTTGAGTTTGGCGGCATGGCTCCTGAGATAGTGCAATATGGCCATTTGAATCTACCAGCAGATTGTATGGATCTACTGAAGGAGGCTAAGCGACCTTCCACTAGAACGTCCTATGCTTACAAGTGGAAGAGGTTCTGCATCTGGTGCAAGTCCAAGCAGTTTGACCCGACGACATGTAAGGAAGATGTCATCCTTCCGTACCTTTTGCATTTGGCGCAGTCTGGCCTTAATTTCCATTCCATTAAGGTCCATCTCGCTGCTTTGACTGCTTACAGGAAATGCCCTTCACAGACTTCCTTCTTTCAGATCCCTGTGATCAAGGATTTTTTGGAAGGCTTGAAGAAAGTGTTCCCTCCTGTCAGACTTCCCTCGCCTTCATGGGAATTGAATGTGGTGCTGTCCAGATTGATGAAGGAGCCTTTTGAACCTATTCACAAGGCTTCGTTGCAGCACCTGTCTTGGAAGGTGGCGTTCCTAGTGGCCATTACGTCGGCCCGCAGGGTAAGTGAACTTCAGGCGTTGTGTTGCCAAGAACCTTATACGGTATTTCATGCTGCCAAGGTTGTTATGCGTACTAACCCTAAGTTTCTTCCTAAGGTTATATCTGATTTTCATGTCAACCAGACCATAACTTTACCTACGTTTTTTCAGAATCCCTCTTCTCCAGCGGAAAGGTCTCTACATTCCCTGGACGTTAGGAGGGTGTTGAAGTTTTATCTTGATAAGACCAAAGATATTCGTAGGTCAGACCAGTTGTTTATCAATTATGGATCAGTCGGGACCGGTCTTGCTACCTCCAAACAGTCCATCTCTCGGTGGATTGTGTCCTGTATACAATTGTGTTACCAAAAGGCTAATAAGACCTTAGGGGGTAAACCTAAGGCTCATTCCACCAGGGGCAAAGCTGCCACGACTGCTTTGCTGCGTAATGTTCCGATTGCAGAAATCTGCAAGGCGGCCACTTGGAGGTCGGTCCATACCTTTGCTGCGCATTACTGTCTGGACGTGGATGCCAGGGCAGATGCTCAGGTTGGGCAGGCTTCGCTGAGAAATTTGTTCGCACAGTAGTGGTATTATTTTGTAGTCTTCTCCACCGCCGTTTTGGTGTGGGGATGGGCTTGCCATTCTATTCACTAGATTATGACTATACACAGAGATCCCCTACTACAGAAGGAGCAGTTTCTTTTCTGTAACTCCAGTTCTGTAGTAGGGGTATCTCGGTTATAGTCATAAGCGCCCGCCCTCCTCCCCAGTGGAGAGATAAATGTTAATATAAGGAATGCTACAGGTCTGGCGTGCTACGCCTTCAAAAAGAACTGAAAGTAAAAGGGACCTGCTGTGCATTCTGGGATACTGGTAAAGTTCTGGAAAGTTTTCTTAAAGGCACAGTATCCTGTTCGGAGCCACATAATGGCAGCCTATGGGGCTTGTCTGTCCATTCCACCCTCTCTATCATTCCAGTGGTTTTTGCTGGTAGAGGCAGGTTTTTCTCTGTGGAAAAAGCTGGGCAGGCAGTGCTGTTGGTGGATGTTGGTGGAATTTTCTAGTTGAAGTACTGGACAGTGTAGCCTGTGGATATAGGCTGCATTATCTGTCTTTGAAATTCTCTCTTAAGTGTAGATGCAGGTCTGCATGGCTTGACAACTTAAGAGATTATTTTTATTGCTCCAGGGTCCACGCACATGGGCAGGACCATTCACTAGATTATGAAGGAAAACAGCACAAGGTGCACCACTTCACAAAGTACAGTTCAATTTATATCAGTCCATATCCTTGATGTCTTTCCTTTTCAAAAAATTCTTCTTTATTTTTCATTTGTCATATAAACATTAAAAACATCCAAAGCAGCCGACGCGTTTCGTCCAACTTGGGACTTCTTCAGGGCGTGGAACTGATACACCGATATATGTTTTTTCAATAGTAATATTTCGGGGAACACAATTTAATGTCAATTAACGAGGTAAGTGCCTCGATTTTAAATAAATTAGAGTATCTACTGGGTAGCGTCAAATGGATCACGTCATTCCAATGTAAATTATATTTCGATTCCGTCCGAGAGTGCGGACAGCAGTATCTGTCTTTAAGATGCCCGATTCCGCATCCTTCGTGTTCCCAAACAAAATCTGACAGCGGTGTCGGTTTGGGAACACGAAGGATGCGGAATCGGGCATCTTAAAGACAGATAATGCTGTCCGCACTCTCGGACGGAATCGAAATATAATTTACATTGGAATGACGTGATCCATTTGACGCTACCCAGTAGATACTCTATTTAAAATCGAGGCACTTACCTCGTTAATTGACATTGAATTGTGTTCCCCGAAATATTACTATCGAAAAAACATATATCGGTGTATCAGTTCCACGCCCTGAAGAAGTCCCAAGTTGGACGAAACGCGTCGGCTGCTTTGGATGTTTTTAATGTTTATATGACAAATGAAAAATAAAGAAGAATTTTTTGAAAAGGAAAGACATCAAGGATATGGACTGATTTAAATTGAACTGTACTTTGTGAAGTGGTGCACCCTGTGCTGTTTTCTTACATATGCTCCAGAGGCTGGAACAGCACTGTGCTGGCGGGTGCTAATCGAGAGTGCACACTTGGGGTGAATTTAAAACATCACCAGCAAATATGATAGGGTAATGATAAATCCAGTGCTGTCCTAGAGGGATACCGCTAGCCTTGTTTCTTAGTGTTCACTAGATTATGACTATAACAGAGATACCCCTACTACAGAACTGGAGTTAGAGAAAAGAAACTACTCCATCTCCCAGCACCTGCACACACTCCACTGGCTCCCCATCGTACCTAGTCACCTTCAAGATGCTAACCCACGCTCACAAGGCCCTCCACGACACCGGACCAGCATACCTGAACAGCCGACTCAAATTCCACAAACCCCAAAGGACCCTACGATCAGCCCAGCTCTCCTACGCCGTGGTCCCCTGCACCAGAAAGACCAGATCGGGAGGACGCTCCTTCCGCAGGGCCAGAGCCTGGAATGACCTTCCGCTCCACCTCCGACAGACAACATCTCTCCCTATCTTCGCAAGAAACCTCAAAACCTGGCTCTTCGACAGACCCCCTCCTTGATGGACTGGACCCTGCGACCCCCCCCAGCACCTTGAGACCCTTACGGGTGAGTAGTCGCGCTTAACAAACACCTGTAAGGTCTCATGGGTGAACCTACAGGTGTCGGCACCTGCTGAGGAGGCTGTGTTTATATCCAGGCGCTTGACTGTGTCATGGTGACTTACACCTTAGTTCTTTTGAGCCGCATAAAACCGGTGCCTTCGTAGGTCCATCACAGTAGTTATGTGGCAAGCTCTGGCAGACGGATATTGTGCTATGCCATTACAAGTAGTATTTATATTTTTATTTTCCCGTGAGTAAACGCGACGGCAGTCTGTTAATCAGTAGGTACACTGTTTCTCGTCTTGCAGGTCCCAAAGGCGAGACCTATTGGCTATGCCAATGCTTGTTAAAATAGGTAGAGGTCGTAGTAAGTGCAGAACACTGATTGTTTTGAAACTTATGTCCTTGAAGGGACATAGACCAGTTCAGTGTACAGCCTCTGCCGTGTCCTTTCAAAGTGATATACAGACCCAAAAGTGTTACTTTTGTTTCCAGTGACTTCCTTGATTTCAAATATAACTTTCTCTCCTGGTCACAGAGTAATACTTGCTAGTCTCACCTCTGATGTCATACTACCTCCAAACATCCTCAGTAATACTCCGTCATCTAACGCCCCCGGCACTGCTCCCACAGCTAACGCCCCCGGCACTGCTCCCTCATCCAACGCCCCCGGCACTGCTCCCTCATCCAACGCCCCCGGCACTGCTCCCTCATCCAATGCCCCCGGCACTGCTCCCTCATCCAACGCCCCCGGCACTGCTCCCTCATCCAACGCCCCCGGCACTGCTCCCTCATCCAACGCCCCCGGCACTGCTCCCTCATCCAACGCCCCCGGCACTGCTCCCTCATCCAACGCCCCCGGCACTGCTCCCTCATCCAACGCCCCCGGCACTGCTCCCTCATCCAACGCCCCCGGCACTGCTCCCTCATCCAACGCCCCCGGCACTGCTCCCTCATCCAACGCCCCCGGCACTGCTCCCTCATCCAACGCCCCCGGCACTGCTCCCTCAGCTAACGCCCCCGGCACTGCTCCCTCATCCAACGCCCCCGGCACTGCTCCCTCATCCAACGCCCCCGGCACTGCTCCCTCATCCAACGCCCCCGGCACTGCTCCCTCATCCAACGCCCCCGGCACTGCTCCCTCATCCAACGCCCCCGGCACTGCTCCCTCATCCAACGCCCCCGGCACTGCTCCCTCATCTAACGCCCCCGGCACTGCTCTCGCATCTAACGCCCCCGGCACTGCTCTCGCATCTAACGCCCCCGGCACTGCTCTCGCATCTAACGCCCCCGGCACTGCTCCCTCATCTAACGCCCCCGGCACTGCTCTCGCATATAACGCCCCCGGCACTGCTCTCGCATATAACGCCCCCGGCACTGCTCTCGCATCTAACGCCCCCGGCACTGCTCTCGCATCTAACGCCCCCGGCACTGCTCTCGCATCTAACGCCCCCGGCACTGCTCTCGCATCTAACGCCCCCGGCACTGCTCCCTCATCTAATGCCCTTGGTACCTCTCCCTCATCTAATGCCCTGCTCTGTACTGCTCCCTCATCTATCTGCCTCTGTACTATTCTTCTAATGCACTTGGTACTTCTTCATCTAATGCTCTTTACAGTGCACCCTTGTCTGATGCCCTCAGTACTTCTTCGCGTAATGCCCTCCTTACTTCTCCCTCATCTAATACCCTCCTTACTTCTCTCTCTTCTAATGCCCTCTGTAGGGCTCCATCATGTAATGCCCTCCTTACTTCTACCTCATCTAATGTCTTCCTTACTTCCCCTCTTCTAATGCCCTCCTTTCTTCTCCCATCATCTAATGCCCTCCTTACTTCGCTCTCTTCTAATGCCCTCCTTTCTTCTTAATGTCCTCCTTACTTCTCCCTCATCTAATGTCTTCGCTACTGCTCCTTCTTGCAGTGTTCTCACAGGTGTTCCGTAGTGTAATCCCTCGCTACCGGTGCCTCGTGTGATCCCCTCCTACTGGTGCCTCGTGTGATCCCCTCCCTACCGGTGCCTCGTGTGATCCCCTCCCTACCGGTGCCTCATGTGATGCCCTCATACCGGTGCCTCGTGTGATGCCCTCCTACCGGTGCCTCGTGTGATCCCCTCCCTACCGGTGCCTCGTGTGATCCCCTCCCTACCGGTGCCTCGTGTGATCCCCTCCCTACCGGTGCCTCGTGTGATCCCCTCCCTACCGGTGCCTCGTGTGATCCCTCGCTACCGGTGCCTCGTGTGATCCCTCGCTACCGGTGCCTCGTGTGATGCCCTTTGTGCTGCTCCCCCTTCTAATGCCGTTGGTGGTAATCCTTCTCTGCAATGCTTCCTTGACTGAGTAACCCTCCTTCAAGTGATCGCCTTAGTAATTCCAAGTCTCTTCTGCCCCCAGCCAGGGGTCATGTCTACCCCAATGGCTTTGTTTTCTCTGATCCCACCTTACTCTCCCTCATCGACCCACATGTCGACACACCTGCGCCCTCCGTGCCCATTGGTACCCGATGATCCTCTGCTACTGATCTCCAGACAGCGCCACCCTCGCCTGATCCTGGTATTGCGCCCAGTGGAGCCTCGAACCCGCGCTCTAGGCAGCAGGGCAGCTGCCAATACACGCGGCGCTCAAGGCCTCCAGTCCATCAGATTCTGAACATTTCGACACGGAGTGTGTGACCTGCCAAGATCACACATTAGTGCCCTCTCCATGGCCAGCGATGCGCTCGTAACTAGCTCTTCGGATGGAGACTTCTCACCGCAGAGTCCGCGCCTTTTGAGTACTCCTCCGCCGTCCGTTTGCAGCCTCGGCCGCGCACTCCACCCTGTTCCGATCCACTCGGACAGGACATGCAGAGTCTATTGGCAGCACTCATGGTCGCTGATGCCCCCTGCCCCAGATGCAGATCCCAAGCCATCTCTGGTCTCCCTTACACCTCTTTACTTGAAAAAAAACACAGTGTGCAAGGGAAAAGATCCCCTCCCAAGACTGTCGCAAGCACATGTCTGTGACGCTTCCTAATCCGGTTTGCCTGTGGTGCCTGGGCTGAGCCGTGGCTCGAAGGCCCGCAGTGACTGCATGCTCGCCAAAGAAGAAAGACACGCCCCCTCGAATCTTGCTTTTAGCTCTGGGGAAAATGGGAAAACAAAAACGGAACATAGAACCATATCCCACACGACCTGCATTACCTCTAGAAGTGCTCAAAGTGCACACAGGTCTGACCGAAAACAAGATTTCATCCGTTTTTGTTTGGTACATTTGTGTGTGTATATATATTTTGTTTTGTTTAAAATAATCATTTTAAACATGAGTGAGTACATACTGAAGTATGATTACATTTCCATATCCACAATGTTATTTTAAATGTTCTTAGTCATCAAATCTTAACTTTTTCAAACATCAACAACTTTTTTTTACATAGGTTTTTTTTGCACACCTTATATGCATTTTACTTAAAAAGCAATTGCAGTACAAATAATTATTTTCACCCCATGCCCTCAGTGCACTAGTTTAGTGGATTGAGGCCAGGGGTGAAAGTAATGAAGTGTACCAGAGTTGCTTTTTAAGTACTCCCTCGTGTAGTTCTAGCCCATTGGGCCTTTGGAGTTGGAGGAGGGTTCAAGGGGTGCTCCTTTGAACCACAGACGTGTCCCCTAGATTCCCACCCTGTCTGCCGCGGAATGCAGATCGCCATCTTTGTGGGGGCCTTGATCTGGCTCCAGATGCCAGGTGTCACACTCTCTGCCCACCATATAGTCCACCAGACCTGCAAATGTCAGAGGTCAGCCATCTCAATCGCATGCACAATGGTATATGGCTGTCGCTGGGGAATGCCCAGTTGTGCTCCCCGGCCTCCAGTGGTGACCGACGCTAAACACCATGGCACACAAAGAAATGTCCACTCTCCGTTAGTGGTATTCCCACACAAGATATGCCACTCCCACCGCAACCGTTGGAACGGGTTTGGCCTAGCGACTCCACTGATGGGAAACATCATGAGGCTGCGCCCCTGCAATACCTTAATTGCAGCTTGAAATACAGGCGTCCCCTTCACCAGGCTAACTTAAAGGGGGAGCAGTCCTCCTCGGTAGGGGAACCCCTTGTGGGTTTTCCTTACTACCTGGGCAGCAAACACCCGTGGGTGCCTGCCCAGCCCTTTACCTGTGGCAGGTTGAACATATGTTTAAATGTTCGGTCCGTGCGCACACCAGTCTGCAACAGCAGTTGGGACACGTAGGTACCACACCAGCGATGTAAGTGTGCAATGGGAGGCCTGACCTACGTTTACAAACATCATGTTCACACTACTTCCTAACATGTGTTGGAAGGGGGTGCACACCTTCCCATTGCAGTACAATGGAAAAGGGCCCAGAGCCTTGGGGCTCCTCCTGGTAACCAGCATGCACACCGACTTGCTGTGGCAGGCTGGAGGCCTGGGTCTCCAGGGCTCCTGAGGTGTCTGTGTGCCATCCGGCTGACAATGGTGGTCCGGAATCATGCGGAGGACTTCTTTGGTGTCAAAGCTGCACACCAGCCTGTCTTGGTAGGCTGGTGGCGAGGGCCAAGAAACCTCACTGGTGCAATGGCTCAGTCTGACCAGCACTAGCAGGCTGGACACAGGCCCAGCACAACCATGGTGCTAGCACACACACTGCTTGTCATGACAGGCGGGCGATCTGTTTCACCCCCTCAGCTAAGGACTGCTTCCTACAAGATGTAGGAAGGGTGTGTGCGCTTCAACACTGCACCAACAGTGGGTGGCCCTGCAGCCGTAAATGGCCGTGGCAACCTCTGGAGCTGTCCCATGGAGGGCAACTGACCTCCGAGGTAGGGGTACCTAACCTAGGGGCTCTCCCCTGTTTGAGCAGCCGTCACGCTCGTCCCCCACCCTACTACTCACATACCCCAAGCTTCACTCCTCGGGCCGTACCTTAGGGCCACTCCGGTGGTAGGGGAGGCCCCCTCCTGGTTGGCTCACCCATGTAAACGCCAACCTGAGTAGGAGGCATAATGGACCGGCAAGTCCTAAAAGGCATGATCAGTGCCATGTCCCCCTACTCGCCAATGCCGTGCCCGCCCTAGGTATATTGTGTACCTTGTCATAGGGCACTCCCGGGGACAACACTTAACCCATTTGTGCAAGCGCCCCGTTCCTAACCCGTGTGGGCAGGGTACTCCTACTTTCCCACTACAGTACAGTTCTAGAGTCACGAACAGAGAATAAGCGAAGACTAGGGGGACAAAAAAGCAAAAAGGTTTGGGGATATTCCCCTAAGAATGCCATGTCCAAAAGCCTACAACATCTGCTCCCTCAATCTCATATTTGTCATGCCAAAGTAGGACAATAACTTGGTCTTCACATATTTGATGTGTACTCCATTTGAGCGGCTTCACAGCGGTCCCTTGCAGCTTCTCGCTCTCAAGGCACTGTTTCTCGTCGCCATAAGATGGGCACAACATATAAGTGAGCTTCAAGCCCTCTGTGTCAATCCGCCTTACACTACCTACCCAGACAAACCGCGTTCTGCGGACACGACCATCCTTTATGATGAAAGTCGTGGTGCCGTTCCATGCCCATCAGACCTTCAGCCTGCTGTTGCTCTATGCTCCCCCTGACCCCCATTAAAGGAGGAGGAGCGACTCCATCGCCTGGACCCAAAAGAGGACTGAGCTTTTACATGAATCGTACCAGAGAAAAACGGGTGGATGATTAGCTCTTAATGGGGTTTGCTGGAGCGAAAAAAGGCAAGGCTGTGCAGAAGTGAACCATCTCCCACTGGAGCGGTAGCTGTATTAAGATCTGCTACACACGGTCCAAGGAGCAGCCTCTGGAAGGCTCTTTCCACAGGGCCACAGCTTCTACCACTCATTGGCACATGAAGTTCCTGTCCAGGACATCTTCCAGGCAGCTACGTGGGTGTCACTCCAAATGTTCCTGAACATTACTGTCTGGAGAGTCAGGTGCATTAATAGGGGCATTTGCCCGCTCCGTCCTACAGGACTGTTTGGTTTGAGTACCTTCATAGACCTAGCTCCAAATAGGTACTGCTTTGCTAACTATTCGAAGGGTAGAAATCTGTGGTTAGATGTCTCTACCAGAAGAGCATGTCAATTACCTTCGGTGGCCCTCTTTCCGGTGGATACTCGAGCTAACTGCAGATTCTTCGCCGACCTGCCCATTGTCCCCATTCTGTGAATTTAATTTTATCCTTTAATAAGGTCCCAAATCTTGGAATATGAGCACTGCCGCCACCAATTTGGTTCTGGGGCTCGTCATCTTGGGGCACAGAGTGTGGGTATATAGGCTCTGTATGTCATTTCCTGAGCGGAACAGTCTGCGTGGAGTCTCACAGCGCCACCTACCAGCTGGAACTGGGTACTGCTGGAAAAGCTTCCATATCCATCCTGACGCCGGGAAATTAACAAGCATTGGCATAGCCAATAGGTCTCGCTTTTGGGACCTTTTAAGTATTTAGTTAAGCAGCACAATATTCTTGGTGCAACAACAAACTTGTCTGGCTAAACACTTATAAGGTCCCAAAGGCGAGACCTATTGGCTATGCCAATGCTTTTTTTTTTTTTTTAGCAGAGAGCCCATTGTGGATGGGAAGCTGTTTTGGGCAGCAGATAACTGTGAATCACTGTTGAACAGATCAGTGGATGATGAGTGCTGACTCGGAACTCCTCAATTTATGGTTGTGTGTATTTTTCATTTATGATTTTTTTTTTTTTTTTTAAAGTTCCTACGGCCTGTGAGACAGCCAATTCTGTGTCTAGTCCGAAGCTAACACGTTATGTAACTCTATACATATCACAGTAAGAGTAGGGGCCTTCGGCAACTGAGTAAAGAGCGGTGCAGATGCAGCCGGCAGAGCAGACTGTGCATAGGTGGTGGCGCAAGGCCAAACAAGGCATGTCCATGGTTTGGGTCACATTTGCAAATCAGAAACAGCAACGTAACATTTTAAATTTGTAATCACTAACCCATTCCTTAAGGTAAGAAACATCTCCCACCTACTCGCTCAGCAACTGCTCTCCATGGATGATCAACACAAAATTAAACATTTCTCAAACAATGTCTCATAGAATTAAGTTGCCTTCATAGGAACTTTCAGTGGAAGTCCTTGAATAGGATACTTTGGGCGCACGACGGAAGCTTCATTTACAATACACACTCACTAACCCAATAGTTCATTTTAAATCATTGACGTCATTCACTTGAAGCTCCACAGAAACAAGAGGAGAGATGGTTTGCAAGGGGACACTGATTTGGAGGAAGATTTAGCAGAACACCTAAAACTGCATCCATATTAAAATAAATGCGGTCTCAAGTGAAAATGTGGCATAACGACTTCACTGTATTTTTTACATTTCAAAATGACAGTAAACTTGTTTCAAGAGCAACTTAATCGGTTGCGATTCTATGCACTACTAATACTGTCAAACCTCAAACTATTGTCCCCCTGCATTGCACAGTTGAGAGAAAAAAAATTACTGCATCCGCATAACAAACTGTGCAAAATACACAAGTAGCATAACAGACTGATTACTGCCGTACATTGCTTATGATGCAAATAACTGTGATAATCAGATGGAAACACTAATTCTTTGAGCATAGTGACATTTTTAAGGTCGCTATCAGCCGGCAACGTGCTTCGGCGCATTGTCAGGAGTAGTAAACGCTATATAAAGCCCAATACCATAGCACATTATACTGAGGCTGGAAGCCCCAGACTAGAAATGACATGGAGTGAAGTATGAACCCTGATCATGTCCTAAATAACAGTGACTGTTTCTATAGTCAGGGCCACTCAATACATTCACCAGTATGTGCCTAAAACGCCAGGGAATGTTCCAAAATGTGACACCACCTCCTGCATTAAGGGACCATCAAGAAAACTGCTGGTACGTCCAACTTCCCAAGACCACCAAGTGTTAATTCTCCTACCTGCAGGACGGCTGAAAAAGTGTATCCTTGCAGCCTCACGGTGCCGTCGGGCGGCAGGGTTGGAGTCGCTGCTCTGTCAGAGCGCAGCTTCCCGGTCTTCCCCATGATGTCTACCGGCAGTAGGGTACAGAGTCAGCGGGGTAAGGAGAGGGCCCAGGCAAACAGACATGCATGCAAACACTATAGTGCATGAACACAAAAGAAGGACGAGCACTGTAATGCTAGCCGCTGCTTGTAATGTAATGAAAACATTGTGGCCATTTTAAAACGACAATATTGGTAGTTTGGTAGAATACTTTGTGTACGGAAAAAACAAAACTGCATAAAAGCAGGTTACAAGCTAAAAACAACCTTACAGTTTTGAAATATCTTTAAAAGTAGTATTAATTCTGACTGTTAGTTCTGCATGAACTGTTAGTTCTGCATGAGCCCGAGGCAGCAAGATGGGTCGCCGAAGTCGGGTCCAAAACAGTGCCAGCTGAGACACCATGAGAAACCAAGTACTGTCCTGGGACAGTAGGCTAAAAATACACAGCCCGCGAGTGGTGCAATTGGCCGTGCGGCCGTCAAAGTGAAAGTAACTTTAAGGGTGCCCGCTTGCTGGCTGTTAGTTTTGCATGAGCCCGAGGCAGCAAGATTTCAAGCACTAGACGCGCGGCCGCGAGACGTGCTCTGTGGTGGGGGAGGGGCGAGCAAGACAGAGAGGCGGAGCAAGGCGTGCGCGCACTTGGGAGAGCGAGAGGAAAGCCAGATGGCACCTCTGCTCGTGCCTCTGCACGTAATCACACACAGTATGCCACACAGAAAGCGGTGGTAGGCTTTTTAAAGCCCACTCACTAAATGTGTCGCCAGAGCAGCGCATGCGTTGGCTCAGGTGAGACCTAAAAATGTCAGGAATCAGCAGTCAGATAGGGAGAAGTAACTTGTTCTTCAACACTTCTCTTGCTTGCTGATCTTTCAGTATTGCTTCTCCGAACCAATCAATAAGGCCTTAACTAATCTATACCAATGGTCTGTGCCATGTTGGCAGTGAAATGACCATATGTGAATCAGTCATGGCCCCTCCCCAGTTGGAGTTTTATGTTTCACCTACCATGTATCTTTTACCAGTCTGTAGGCTAAAGCTTGTTACGGGCCGTACCAAAAACGTACAGTAGGGTTAGAGCTCGCTCATTGCTTGCCGTTTGCCAGCTTTGTCCCTCTCATTGCTTGTTTCTCATTTAATGGCTTTCCTTTTTCTGGTTGTGCCCCCCCCCCCCCTTGCGCATAGCTTTGATTGGCTGACTGTTATTATTCCACTGCTCATATTTAGGGATCTACTGGTTTTCTTTTTCTTTAGCACGCCATTAAGAGTGCTTTTTTCCAGCTCTTCTTGTGTTTTACTTGCACCCACCCACAAATACCCACTAAACCACGCTCAGTGTTACTCCTCTACCACTTGCTCTCTTCCTCGCATGATGCTTAACCTGTTGAATACCTGTCCTCCACTCCACGTGCACAATGTTGCCCTCCCCCACCAACCTTTTTTGTTTTTTTTAATTTCCTCCTAACTTCCTATCTTCTCATCTCCTTCCTTACTTCTTTTCCCTTTCAAGGCACCTAAAATACTTATTTTTACATTTTTATTGAGGCCCCAACAGCTTTGATTTGCTGCCGGGATTCTCTACTTTCACAAACGCAATTTTACGTAAATGAAATGTACTTTTTTTTATTTGCTGCTCCAAGTGGATCTTGGATCTGTAATAAAAATAACAAAATAATAAAATGGTGCCTTCATCATTCAGTAACCTTGTGCAGTGACTCATCTGTGAGTCTACATTATCACGCAAACATACATCTACTGAAAGACATGACTCTGTCATCAGGACCCACATGCATTCATGTGCATGTCGCAAAGCCGACGGGTTGAAATCAAGACCTATTGGCTTTGTCAGTGACTGAAATATTTCCACCCATCACTTTTTTGTGGCCTTATGGAATGAGTCTGCGTCTATCTCACGTAACCCTTAACATGCACTCCCCTCACCAAGGCTCCAATGAACTCCCCCTACTGAGCTTGTATCTGATAAGACTGTGTCCCCATTAATCCTCCAGTTCTGGTTTTAACACCTGCAACGCAAGCGCCCTAGTAATCTTGCCTGCCCTTTGCTTGCCAGGTCTTCTATCTGATGAGGCTCTCTTCCCTCTACCTCCTTGTGCCCGAAGCACCCCTCTGCCCTATTCTTGCCCGGTCTAGCTGACCAGGCTGTCTTCCTGTAAAACCATGTTTCTACCATACGTAACCAAAGCCCCCTAGTAATCTTTCCTGTTCTTTTCTCTCCAGGTCTCCTATCTGACATGGGGAATTCTCCAGGAGCGAGTGATGACTAGATCCTATGGAGTCACCAGTACCAACACAGGAGAGAAGTTCCGCGACTCTCAGTTCCTGGTCTTCATGAACCGAATCCTAGCCTTTACAGTGGCAGGCCTCTACTGTGCCATGACGAAGCAGCCACGACACGGGGCACCCATGTACAAGTATTCCTTCGCCTCGCTGTCCAACATCCTCAGTAGCTGGTGCCAGTACGAGGCCCTCAAGTTCATCAGCTTTCCCACCCAGGTGCTGGCCAAGGCCTCCAAGGTGATCCCCGTCATGCTGATGGGGAAGCTGGTGTCGCGTAAGAGCTATGAGTACTGGGAGTATTTCACTGCAGTGCTCATCTCCGCTGGAGTTAGCATGTTCCTGCTGTCAAGCGGCACGGACCATCATCCATCCACAGTCACTACCTTCTCCGGTGTCATCATCCTAGCCGGCTACATCATCTTCGACAGCTTCACGTCCAACTGGCAAGACTCCTTGTTCAAGTACAAGATGTCGTCCGTGCAGATGATGTTTGGCGTGAACCTCTTTTCCTGCCTCTTCACCATGGGCTCTCTGCTGGAGCAGGGCGCCTTGCAGGAGTCTGTACAATTCATGGCGCGCCATTCCGAGTTTGCGCTTCATGCCATGCTATTGTCCATCTGCTCGGCCTGTGGCCAGCTCTTCATCTTCTACACCATCGGCCAGTTTGGAGCAGCAGTCTTCACCATCATCATGACCCTGCGCCAGGCTTTTGCTATTCTGCTTTCGTGTCTCATCTATGGCCATGCAGTGACCGTGGTAGGTGGGCTGGGCATAGGCGTGGTCTTCCTTGCACTCTTCCTACGAGTGTATGCAAGGAGCCGCATGAAGAAGCGCGTCAAAAAGGCAGCCCTTAACGAGGTGGCCATCCAAAAGGTTTAGGACCAAACAAGTGGCTGGTACGGAATGGCTCTTTGTGTACTGCAACTACCCTATTTTTATACAGAAAGGGAAAGATCATTTTAACAAGACTTTTTACCCAAAATGCGAATGGAACTGAGAACACTTCACTGCAGCGTGGACCTCTGTTGTGCCTTAATAGGTCTTACCTGCTGTTTTATGTAGTATCGATGGGCAGGCTCCCTGCCCGCTCTCTTCCACTCGATCGTCCCCCCCCCCCCCCCCCCATCAACGGAGGTCCAGGACCACCACCGTGACACTATTCAAGAGTAAAGCAATCAATGTTGAGGCGTAAACTGATGAGAGCGTTCCAGAAAGCCACTGTATAGGGTAATGCTGAAAATCAGGTTATTGGGGGAGTGGGGGCATGCATTTCCTGTTGCCCCTAACGTGTGAATGCTAAAAGGGAAAAAGCTGTGAAATAAGGCAGATGTCTGTAGTCTATGCTGGGAGTACAAATAGCATGTGTCCCCGGTGTAAAGTTGCAAGGGTGCTGGGAGATTTTTTGTGCCTCCAGCCTGCCCCTGCAGAGGAAACTCTAGTTGATACTGCCGAAGCAGCAACTTTTCTGGGAAATCATTACTCACCTGTCCCTGTAGGAGGCACTGTTTGGATTGTAGCCTGTGGGGAGGATCCTCTTCCTCTTACATCTTAACCAGTCCAGCAGGAGGCGGTATTGCTAATGTTCGAAAGGCCTACGTTGACGTTGTTAACATCATGTGACTGAAGAAGCCTGGATGTTGAGTTGCAATTTAAAAATCCTTTTCCTGACCCTTTAAAGTCTTTGTTTAGTTTTCTGATCCTTTCTTGCTTCCAAGTCCTCCTTGGTGGGTATTAGTGATCACACATTGGTAAAAAAAAAAATCATACCTCCAACGAGGATTATTTCTCCTATCCCAGCACTTGGTTTCCTGTTATACATTTCTACCCCCTGGAGCAGGGCCAGCCTCACGGCCCCCTGTGACTGACCGTGTGGAATCTGTCTCAAAAACGGTTTTGTCAAAGCTTCTGATGAAGGAGGGTGCTGTTTAGTGCAGCGTAAAAATCACCAGCGAGTCTTCTCGCGAGTCTGCTATGCTGTGACTAGACTGGCTCTTGATTGGCACCATGCCAGGAATTGCCAGTGAGTCTGCTCGCGAGTCTGCTATGCTGTGACTAGACTGCCTTTTGATTTGCACCACGCCAGGAATCACCAGCGAGTCTGCTCGCGAGTCTGCTATGCTGGGACTAGACTGGCTCTTGATTGGCACCATGCCAGGAAATCACCAGCGAGTCTGCTATGCTGTGACTAGACTGGCTCTTGATTGGCACCATGCCAGGAATTCACCAGCGAGTCTGCTATGCTGTGACTAGACTGGCTCTTGATTGGCACCACGCTAGGAATTACCAGCGAGTCTTCTCGCGAGTCTGCTATGCTGTGACTAGACTGGCTCTTGATTGGCACCATGCCAGGAAATCACCAGGGAGTCTGCTATGCTGTGACTAGACTGGCTCTTGATTGGCACCACGCTAGGAATTACCAGCGAGTCTTCTCGCGAGTCTGCTATGCTGTGACTAGACTGGCTCTTGATTGGCACCATGCCAGTAATTACCAGCGAGTCTGCTATGCTGTGACTAGACTGGCTCTTGATTGGCACCATGCCAGGAAATCACCAGGGAGTCTGCTATGCTGTGACTAGACTGGCTCTTGATTCGCACCATGCCAGGAATCGCCAGCGAGTCTGCTCGCGAGTCTGCTATGCTGTGACTAGACTGGCTCTTGATTGGCACCATGCCAGGAAATCACCAGCGAGTCTGCTATGCTGTGACTAGACTGGCTCTTGATTGGCACCACGCCAGGAAATCACCAGCGAGTCTGCTATGCTGTGACTAGACTGGCTCTTGATTGGCACCACGCCAGGAAATCACCAGCGAGTCTGCTATGCTGTGACTAGACTGGCTCTTGATTGGCACCACGCCAGTAATTACCAGCGAGTCTGCTATGCTGTGACTACACTGGCTCTTGATTCGCACCATGCCAGGAATTACCAGCGAGTTTTCTCGCGAGTCTGCTATGCTGGGACTAGACTGGCTCTTGATTCGCCCCATGCCAGGAATCGCCAGCGAGTCTGCTCGCGAGTCTGCTATGCTGGGACTAGACTGGCTCTTGATTCGCACCATGCCAGGAATTAGCTAGACTCTTTAATGAATGGAATAGTGGTCCACCATTTCACTGCTTGTGTACCTCAAAGTCCTGGTTGCAGACACACATCTTACAGATGTTCACAAGAACATGTTGTGGTACTACTGGCTTAGCATGGGCAGAATGGAGCCTTCAGAGTCTTGGGCGCTCTGGGCCTTTTGAGTAATTGCCTTTGGCTGCTTGCCCAATGTATAGAAGCAGATACTGACCCCTGGCCCGGCTCATGAAGAGAAGCCAGGAGGTGGCATTTGGGGCCAGTGGACACAATTTTAATGCTATGGCCCGTTGCCTGATTTCGGCAGATGTCTGCAACCATTTTTGTAATGGAAGAGTCTGTAGTTATGATTCTGTCTTAAAAAAAAAAAACTGCACATTTATAGTCACTTAAAAGAAGAAGCACTTCTGAGCAGATTTTGTAATTTTATTTTTGGGTCTGGAAGGGGTTATGTCAGTTTCCTATGGTGCACCCAAATACATTTGTAGGCAAGCCCCATGATTTCAAGCCCCCTTTCTATATGTACCAGGAGTCGGGACCTATGCGAGGGTGGCACCCCACCTTTTTGTGCCCCTTTATTTAAAGACTAGCCCTCTCTGGCTGGATGGCCCCTCGGGGGTAGGGGGTGTCGGGCTGAACATCCTTCCAAGAGGCAGGGGGCCTCCGCTTCCCACAATCTCTTTACTTGTGTTTTTTTGTCCATCTCTTGACTATATAACTTGGCTTTCAAAGCCGGAGATGTTTTGTTTTTCCTGTATTTTGCCTATTTTTATTTAATTAAAGGAACGTAGTGCACCGATCTGCTGTCTCTCTTAATTTACTCTTTGTTTCTTGTTTCTAGGTGAATACAGTCCGTGTTTATTGCTAAGTAGTGGGAATAAATGAAAATAAGTGTCAATGTCTCTCTTTCTGTCCCCTCGGATTTAGGGGAAAATATCTTTCATTATTTACAGTAAGGAAGCCAGAAACTACTTTTAGATTTGAAGACCCGCTTTTCTAGCAGAATAGGGGGTACTCCGGAGCAGCAGGAATCCATTCTAGATTCATTTCATGTTGTCATCATTATTTCGGCAGAATAATAAATGCATACAAATGCGATAAAATAATGTAAAACAAAGCCAAATTTAAACAGGTGTGAATTAAAAACAAGGTATTCATCCTGTAGCAACATAATTCATAATGTGTACAAATACACAGGAGGGTACCCCAGCACAGGTACAAATACACAGGAGGTTACCCCACCACATGTAAAAATACACAGGAGGGTACCCCACCATAGGTACAAATGCACAGGAGGGTACCCCAGCACAGGTACAAATACACAGGAGGGTACCCCAGCACAGGTACAAATACACAGGAGGGTACCCCAGCACAGGTACAAATGCACAGGAGGGTGCCCCACCACAGGTACAAATACACAGGAGGTTACCCCACCACATGTAAAAATACACAGGAGGGTGCCCCACCATAGGTACAAATGCACAGGAGGGTACCCCAGCACAGGTACAAATACACAGGAGGGTACCCCAGCACAGGTACAAATACACAGGAGGGTACACCAGCATAGGTACAAATACACAGGAGGGTACCTCACCACAGGTACAGATACACAGGAGGGTACCCCGCCACAGGTACAGATACACAGGAGGTTACCCCACCACAGGTACAAATACACAGGAGGGTGCCCCACCATAGGTACAAATACACAGGAGGGTACCCCACCACAGGTACAAATACACAGGAGGTTACCCCACCACATGTAAAAATACACAGGAGGGTACCCCACCATAGGTACAAATGCACAGGAGGGTACCCCAGCACAGGTACAAATACACAGGAGGGTACCCCAGCACAGGTACAAATACACAGGAGGGTACCCCAGCACAGGTACAAATGCACAGGAGGGTGCCCCACCACAGGTACAAATACACAGGAGGTTACCCCACCACATGTAAAAATACACAGGAGGGTGCCCCACCATAGGTACAAATGCACAGGAGGGTACCCCAGCACAGGTACAAATACACAGGAGGGTACCCCAGCACAGGTACAAATACACAGGAGGGTACACCAGCATAGGTACAAATACACAGGAGGGTACCTCACCACAGGTACAGATACACAGGAGGGTACCCCGCCACAGGTACAGATACACAGGAGGTTACCCCACCACAGGTACAAATACACAGGAGGGTACCCCAGCACAGGTACAAATACACAGGAGGTTACCCCACCACATGTAAAAATACACAGGAGGGTGCCCCACCATAGGTACAAATACACAGGAGGGTACCCCACCACAGGTACAAATACACAGGAGGTTACCCCACCACATGTAAAAATACACAGGAGGGTACCCCACCATAGGTACAAATGCACAGGAGGGTACCCCACCACAGGTACAGATACACAGGAAGTTACCCCACCACAGGTACAAATACACAGGAGGTTACCCCACCACAGGTACAAATACACAGGAGGGTACCCCACCACTGGTACAAATACACAGGATGGTACCACACCACCGGTACAAATACACAGGAGGGTACCCCACACAGGTACAGATACACAGGAGGTTACCCCACCACAGGTACAGATGCACAGGTGAGCACCCCACCACAGGTACAGATACACAGGAGGGTACCCCACCACAGGTTCAAATACACAGGAGGGTACCCTACCACATGTACAAATACACAGGAGGGTACCAAACCACAGGTACAGATGCACAGGTGAGCACCCCACCACAGGTACAGATACACAGGAGGGTACCCCAGCACAGGTACAAATACACAGGACGGTACCCCAGCACAGGTTCAACACAGGTACAAATACACAGGAGGGTACCCCAGCACAGGTACAAATGCACAGGAGGGTACCCCAGCACAGGTACAAATACACAGGAGAGTACCCCGGCACAGGTACAAATACACAGGAGGGTACCCCAGCACAGGTACAAATACAGAGGAGGGTACCCCAGCACAGGTACAAATGCACAGGAGGGTACCCCAGCACAGGTACAAACACACAGGAGGGTACCCCAGCACAGGTACAAATACACAGGAGGGTACCCCAGCACAGGTACAAATACACAGGTGTGTACCCCAGCACAGGTACAAATACACAGGAGGGCACCTCAGCACAGGTACAAATACACAGGAGGTGACCCCAGCACAGGTACAAATACAGAGGAGGGTACCCCAGCACAGGTACAAATACACAGGAGAGTACCCCAGCACAGGTACAAATACACAGGAGGGAAACCCAGCACAGGTACACATACACAGGAGAGTACCCCAGCACAGGCACAAATACACAGGAGGGTACCCCACCACAGCTACAAATACACAGGAGGGTACCCCACCACAGGTACAGATGCACAGGAGAGCACCCCACCACAGGTACAGATACACAGGAGGATACCCCACCATAGGTTCAAATACACAGGAAGGTACCCTACCACATGTACAAATACACAGGAGGGTACCAAACCACAGGTACAGATGCACAGGAGGGTACCCCAGCACAGGTACAAATACACAGGACGGTACCCCAGCACAGGTACAAATACACAGGACGGTACCCCAGCACAGGTACAAATACACAGGAGGGTACCCCAGCACAGGTACAAATGCACAGGAGGGTACCCCAGCACAGGTACAAATACACAGGTGTGTACCCCAGCACAGGTACAAATACACAGGTGCGTACCCCAGCACAGGTACAAATACACAGGTGCGTACCCCAGCACAGGTACAAATGCACAGGAGGGTACCCCAGCACAGGTACAAATGCACAGGAGGGTACCCCAGCACAGGTACAAATACACAGGAGGGTACCCCAGCACAGGTACAAATACACAGGAGGGTACCCCAGCACAGGTACAAATACAGAGGCGGGTACCCCAGCACAGGTACAAATACAGAGGCGGGTACCCCAGCACAGGTACAATTACACAGGAGGGTACCCCACCACAGGTACAGATACACAGGAGGTTACCTCACCACAGGTACAGATGCACAGGAGGGTACCCCACCACAGGTACAGATGCACAGGAGGGTACCCCACCACAGGTACAGATGCACAGGAGGGTACCCCAGCACGGGTACAAATACACAGGAGAGTACCCCAGCACAGGTACAAATACACAGGAGGGTACCCCAGCACAGGTACAAATACAGAGGAGGGTACCCCAGCACAGGTACAAATACAGAGGAGGGTACCCCAGCACAGGTACAAATGCACAGGAGGGTACCCCAGCACAGGTACAAATACACAGCAGTGTACCCCAGCACAGGTACAAATGCAGAGGAGGGTACCCCAGCACAGGTACAAATGCAGAGGAGGGTACCCCAGCACAGGTACAAATGCAGAGGAGGGTACCCCAGCACAGGTACAAATGCAGAGGAGGGTACCCCAGCACAGGTACAAATACACAGGAGGGTACCCCAGCTCAGGTACACATACACAGGAGGGTACCCCACCACAGGTACAAATACAGAGGAGGGTACACCAGCACAGGTACAAAAACACAGGAGGGTACACCAGCACAGGTACAAATACACAGGAGAGTACCCCAGCACAGGTACAAATACACAGGAGGGTACCCCAGCACAGGTACAAATACACAGGAGAGTACCCCAGCACAGGTACAAATACACAGGAGGGTACCCCAGCACAGGTACAAATACAGAGGAGGGTACCCCAGCACAGGTACAAATACACAGGAGGGTACCCCAGCACAGGTACAAATACACAGGAGGGTACCCCAGCACAGGTACAAATACACAGGAGGGTACCCCAGCACAGGTACAAATGCACAGGAGGGTACCCCAGCACAGGTACAAATGCACAGGAGGGTACCCCAGCACAGGTACAAATGCACAGGAGGGTACCCCACCACAGGTACAAATACACAGGAGGGTTCCCCAGCACAGGTACAAATGTACAGGAGGGTTCCCCAGCACAGGTACAAATACACAGGAGGGTACCCCAGCACAGGCACAAATACACAGGAGAGTACCCCAGCACACTTTAACTTCAACAAAGAATGTGAGATTCCTTCTGAATGAATCTTGGAGGGAAAGCTTCTCTTCTTTCCACGCCACTGAAACCTTCTGGTGTCAATGTTTCTGTCTCTTGGTCCGTCAAGGCTACAACAGGTCTTGAGCACAAAAGCATCGCACAATGAAAACACTACTTTGTGAACTACTTACTGCAGTGTTACAATGGCAAACTGGTTACCATGCTCTGTGTGTTGTGTCTCTCTTGAGGTCCATTGAAGGTTGTCGCTTCCTCTAGGCGGGTACTCAGGCCAGGCTAATTGCTGTAATTAGTATAGACATTTAGGAACCATCATTATAGACAATATGGGTCACCCTTCTCAAAGGAGTTTTGGAGAAATTCAGAACAAAGCTTGCACTTAATAATGCACATTGGCCGTGAAGGATTAAATATATATATAGTAGTGTATTTCACCCGTTTTGTGCTGGGGCTTCAGGACAGAGTTGAAAGCAGCATGGTTTTTTCATAATAATGTTATGAAGTTGCACTGTTTCTGTTAAAGTGGCCTCTCTGCGGTACGTTGCCCCTCGGCTGCACATTTCATGTACCTTGCATTTGAAGGAATACTTGTTTCGTTTGCATGCTAGGACACCATTTGTTGCAAAGTTACTTCATGGCAACTCCTTTTTCGCCAGTTGCTTAGGCCTAGTGTTCTCCTATATGGCCGTCCCCCAGTCATCTCTTATGAGAACAGCTCCATGTGCGGTGCTATTCTAAATCAAAATAAAACTGTTCTGTTGTGATTTGGAACAGCGCAGATAATTGGCAGGACAGGTAACGTGCAGTAATATCACCCACGGATTGGCACTCACTGATATACTTGTTAACCCACTAAACTACGTATTCTGGAACTTGCACACGTGTGCGGCCTCATGGAAGCATATGTCGCAGAGAGCAGGCTGAAACCGCACCTTTGATCAACAGTCCAATAACAGCCTCTTTCTGAAGGTGGAATAATACTGTTTATTGAGGTTTTCATTTCACAGAAGACTTTTCCAGAAAATTGGCAACAAAGGCTTTTTATTTTGAAATGACTGCAAAAACGGGTTCTAAGGCATTCTGGATGAACATTTGTTGGATATACTTTTTGGTTCTCAAATCACTGATTCTACTTTTTAAGACCTCTGTCAGTAGCCTATATATAGTCACATCCCATTGTCTGAAGTGTTAGCCCCGCCTCCATTGGTTGACCTGTTAGCTTCGCCTCCATTGGTTGACCTGTTAGCTTCGCCTCCATTGGTTGACCTGTTAGCCTCGCCTCCATTGGTTGACCTGTTAGCCGCCTCCATTGGTTGACCTGTTAGCCGCCCCTCCTTCCCGCCCCTGAAGTTCGCGTCTAAGTTGCGCCCAAGTGAATGAAAAATTGTCTAGCAAGCGCGACAAAGAATTTTCAATTCTATTAAGGACACGGAGGCGAGGATTATGCTTCTCTTTGCTTTAATGCAAAAACACAGCAGCCAATTAAACAACTTTAAACTCCAGCATACCCCGGAAGTACAACCCCCTCCATAGTATGCCCCAATCACTATCAGTACTTTAGTATATATAGTTCGAAACCACGACATCACTTCCTCTTTCTTTGCATGAAACTCTTAACACAGTCCACAAACTTGACTGTTGAACACTGGACCACCGATTTCCTCATCGACGTGCGTCCAAACTTGAACCCCGAACTTCATCTCCGGAAGACGATGTCATCTGTCGTATGCCAGGCTGGTTTGTCTCCCTGATGAGCCGTATCATCTTTGCCGATGCCAAAACCCCAGAACCTCAAGGTTGCTTGGTCTGGTCACCTGAAATTGAAACTGACATCGTAACGTCCATACAAATGGCGTTGAAGGCAATGTATAGGATTATCAGGTGGGTACAACATTATAACAATTACACAATAATGCCATCATTCCAGAAGCGTGGGTGGGATAATCCTCGCCTCCGTGTCCTTAATAGAATTTAAAATTCTTTGTCGCGCTTGCTAGACAATTTTTCATTCTATGGCAGTCCACGGAGGCTCTGATTATGCTAGTTTAAAGTTGAATCACCACCACCGAAGCTACATCCACAATAGGTTTATGGTAAAACGTTTTGAATGTGGAATCAGCCGACCAGTCCGCCACAGTCATGATATCTTGCAACCAGGGAACCCGCCCCAAAAGACTTTGAGGCCATAGCTCCCCTAACAGAATGAGCTCCAAAAATTGTGGTAAATAATTTAATTACCGAGACTTAATTTGATACAGAAACATAATAAAATAGCTCAGTAAATAAGAGGCAGAATCCGTGGTATTTAGAGGTTCGGAATGGGCTTTATTCCAATGGTCGATTATAATCGGTTGCTCCAAGTTCCATCACCACGGAGGTTCAGGAAGTGAAGTACATACTTTATTGACAAGAAGTTGTTTTTATAGAACATACATTACAATGAAACAAATGCGGGAGGCGTAACAATTGATAAGGAAGATGATAATTCACATACGTAACCGAAAATGGGCGTAATGAGGAGTAAAAAGGAACATAATTGGTTATGATGTCATATATAGGTGGATCTATAAGATTATACTTGGCATAGATGCGCGCGCAGCAGCATGACGTGTGATTGACGTGCAACTAGGGGGTGCAGGGGACTTGACATTTAGCTCTACATGTGGAGACAAGAAGTCTGGGGGGTCAAGTCAACCTAATCCCAAATCATATCTAACATCCTATGTTTAAAGAACTATGTTATCCACAAAGGAAGGACTCTTGGACAAAATCTATTCTATACTGACTGTGTGTGCGTGCACAAGCGTCTAAGTGTCTATATGAGATGCAAGGGGCAGAAACCTTCCATGGTAACAGGGCTATGAATTACTTGCATGAGGACAGAGAGGCCGGGCCCTTTGCTCGGTAGCTGAAGGAAATGTTTACCTAAACTACTAGACAGGAATGCATCGGCTGAGGAGCGAAGCAGATAACTCGAAGGTGAAATACAGTTTTTGGCAGGCAGGCAAACCGGCCGAGGCAGGCACCGTTAGCCGCACAGGGAGTAGGACAAAGTTCATGGATACAGATGCGAGCTCAAGCTGAAGCTGTCAGAGGCAGAGAGCAAGAAAAGCTTGATGGCAGAATCAGGCCTACTCGCCTGAACTGCAAAATGGAGTAACTGAGCCATATAAAGTCGGTGGCCTTTCGTACTTAGGAATCGAATATCCAGCCCATTCATGGCGGATCTGACAGAGGACATGTTGACGGTGGACGCACATGTGTTTGCGTCTTCAGAACTAGAACTGGAGGGAACATACATGTACTTGTGATTCATACATGGAACCGTTGGGGTCCAAGATAGGGGACATAACTGATCAGAAAAATCCATATTTCCACATTCCCTCCTTGTCCCCTACTTGCCCGTTAAGAGATATCAATCTTCATCAATCCATTGATCTGTTCATATAGCATCATTTGTTCTTCTTTCTTCTTCCGTGATGAATGAAATTCTGGTGGTGGAATACACGACGTGGCACACAGACCACAGATCGCTGGTCCACATTGTAGACATAGACAGCAACTGAATAGTATGAGAAGGCCAATACCTAGGAAAGATAGGACCTTCCATCCAAAGGTAGATAATACACTCCAAAACCAACCGGACCAAGTCCAGGTGCCTGGGTTCTGGTGTATCTGGCTTACAATCTTATGAAGGCGAGTTATGGCTTTATATACAGATGGCGAATTTTCTGGTATGAAAATGCAACAGCTTGATCCGATGACCCTACAAGCTCCGCCCCTATCAGCCAGGATGACGTCAAGGACAAGACGATTTTGAAGCACAACAATCCGCATAGCAGACTGCTCTTCTGTTAAATTGCCTAAAGCGGAAATAGTTTCATTCACTACTGCTTCAAGGGTTCTAGTTAATCTACGTATCAGCTTACTATTAGTAACAGTACCTATATAGGGAAAGAGACCTTTATTGAAATCTGTGTATTTTTCCCACGCTGTTTCAGTGTAATCGACTATTGGGAGATCTCTCCTTACTCTATTATTTACCAAATGAGTGTTTCTGTGATAATCAGGGGGAGCTAGAAAAACAGGTGGCAAAAGGAATCCAATGTAGCAAGTACCATCCCAGTCTAGAGGCAAACGTACATATGCCGTCTGACCACATATGAAATAGGAATGGCGGGAAGCTCTAAATGTGGACTTGCCTTGATCACTAAATTCTACTACAGTAGTGCATTTACTATGGCCCATATGTATGGAACCATTTTTCCTTACACATAGTTCACCCTTTACTGGAAATATTGACAGAGCGGGCAAAATTGGAGTAGCTTCGGATTCGACATTTAGGATCATAAGATTAAGCGTGAAATTACCTAATCCATACACTTCATTTTCTAGATCAGTTCCTGTTCTCTGGGGAAGTCCCTCCTTGTTGGGGTAGCAGACCTTAAGCAAAACTAAGTTCAAATTTCCCCATACCCAGTTATCTTGATAAACTGCAGAATTCGAATCTAGAGAATTAATTAAACTAAACCATGCTCCACAGGAGCCGTTGTGTGTGAACGGGTATGGAAAGAGAGGTAAAATTCCTTTATAATTCTGATAGGGAGGGAGTCGGCCACATATCCAACAATTTGTAGCATTGCTAACCTGATGGGAATGATGTAACATACTGATAAACGTGTTATTGCGCAGCGCAAATCTATAAGACAACTCAAGCGGAGGTAATTCACTAAAAGAATGTTCAGCAGTAACATTGTAAACATGTCTGGAAATAGGATAATATATGTGCAACAATATACTTGCAGTAATTATTAAAAGACTCAAGAAAAACAAAATTAATAACGTCACTATGCAATGACTACGCAGTGATTTACAGTACGCCTGTCGTTTCAACATTTTTCGGGTGCTTTCTCTATTCAGGTCCAAGGGATGCATGTCAGAGACAATTCAACCGCTTCACCTTGGAGAGGACTTAAACAATCAAATTGCTTGACTGGTTGGACCTAAGCTTTAGTTTATAAAGTTCAGAACTACTCTTTTCAACAAAAGGAAGCTTTGAGTCAATGGGTGAAGACACACGAGGTGCGATATTCACATCGGCTGGTAGTCCATGAAATTTCTTGATATGACTTGAATGAATCCAACCTTTTCTGCCCTCGATCTTCACGGCTGTTCTTGTGGTGAGCAACACCAGCTGAGGTGACCTCCACCTAGGTTCCAGCTGAGTCTTTCGATCAAAGTTCCTCACGAGGACCAAGTCTCCCGGAACTACGTCATGGGGTTTCACCTCGGTGTTGTCGGGAAAGGCTGCAGCTACCTGTGAACGACAAGATTGTAGTGCAGACATCAAGGAAGCCAAGTAATCTGTCAGCATATTACAGTCAATATCAGTTATTTTGCGTGGCATAGGCGTCCCCCACATATTTGGTGGTCTGCCGAAGATCACTTCATACGGGGATAGCCCTGTTCGAGAGTGTGCTACCATTCTCGTGTAAAAAAGTGCAACTGGTAATGCTACTACCCAGTCGACACCTTTCTCCCTGCATATTTTGGACAATCTAATTTTCAGGGTCTGATTATGTCTTTCTACGAGACCTGCTGCCTCAGGGTGTCGGACACAGTGGAATTTCCACTGATAACCTAACAAAAGTGAAACATGTTTCATTAATTCGGATGAGAACGGCTGGCCGTTATCTGAGTGAACAACACGTGGTAAACCGTATCGTGGGAAGAATTCTCGAACCAACTGTTTGGCAGTAGTCGGGGCAGTGTAATCTGAAACCGGGTATGCCTCCGTCCAACGGGAAAGAGCACAGACAACTACGAGAACATATTTGAATCCTCGACATCGTTCCATCTGGATATAATCCATCTGGAGAACTTCAAAAGGGTGATCAGGAGGATGAAATCCACCCTGTTCTACGGGAACGCTTTTTCCTGGTTTGAACTGGCAACAGATCATACAGGTACGAACCTTTTGTTTGGCTGCTGCTCGTAAATGTTTATTGAACCAAATGTGTTGAATGCTATCTAGCATAGCTTTTTCTCCTAGATGTGCTGGACTATGTATAGTATTAATTATAACTTGGACCATTGAATCAGGAAGGAACCACACAGACTTTTCCTTCATCATCCATCCTTGATCCGTTTGGATCCCTCCTAATTCAGTCCATTTCTTTATTTCGTCTGATGTAGCATGTGTTTGTATGTCAATTACGTCAAGAGTAGGATCTTTAACTGTCATACAATGTGTCGGCGTCGGGACTATTGTCTTTGTCATGTCGGATGTTTGTGTTTGAGCAGTCTGTTTAGCTGTTCTGTCGGCTAGATCATTGCCTTGAGAAATAATATCAGTGACTTTCGTATGAGCTTTACATTTCATAATTGATATTACAGTGGGTAGATGTATAGCATCTAATAAGGCATGAATGAGGGGTCCGTGCTGAATGTGGGCACCGTGGGAAGTTAAATAACCTCTCTCTCGCCACAGCACGCCGAAGTCATGTACAACTCCGAATGCATAACGTGAATCAGTGTATATGTTGACTTTTTTATTTGTGGCTTGAATACAGGCTTGTGTCAGAGCGATGAGCTCTGCGGCTTGAGCTGACAAAGTATTTATACGATTTGTTTCAATGACTTCAGTATCTGTTGTGACTGCGTAAGCAGCCACTAACTCTCCTGTATTTGTTCTCATACATGAACCATCTACATACAACGTCAGGTCTGGGTCTGACAATGGGACATCGGTTAAGTCTTGTCTGGGTTTCGTCGTTATTGTAATAACTTCAATACAGTCATGGGCTAGTGGGTCTGTTCCGATTACTGGCAAAAGTGTGGCAGGATTCAATGTGTTACAGCGTCTGATTTCTATATGTGGCTGGAACAATGTTAGTTCATACCCTGTAAGTCGCGCTATAGTCAAGTGTTGTGTTTGCGTTCTATTTACAAGAACCTCTACTGCGTGTGGTACTTGAACTGTCAATGGATGTCCTAACACTATCGCATCGCTTTGTCTGATTGCTAAAGCTGTCGCTGCCACTGATTTTAGGCATGCAGGCAAAGCCTGAGCTACGGGATCTAATGTACTAGAAAAATAAGCACATGGTTTGTGTGCTCCTGCTTGTTCCTGTGTGAGTACTGACAAGGCAGTACCTTCGCGTTCTGTAACAAAGAGTGTAAACTGTTTTCTGTAACATGGCGTTGCTAAAACAGGTGCTTGACATAAAGCTTTCTTTAGGCTTTCAAAAGCTTGTGTATGTTCCTGAGTCCAAGGGAGAACAGTCGATGTGGCTGCCTCCTGTGTTGTCAATTGAATGAGCGATTTTGCTAGAAATGCATACTGAGGGATCCACTGCCTACAGTATGAAGTGAGGCCTATGAAAGCTCGTACTTCCTTTTGTGTCTTGGGTATTGGCATGATAGCTATTAACTGAATGCGGTCGGGTGTAAGCTGCCTTCCCTCCTTGGACAGCGAGTGTCCAAGATAAACAACTCGCTGGACACAGAATTGCAGCTTAGAAGGGGACACCTTGTGACCCTTTTCAGCTAGAAATTGTAAAACTGTCAGTGAGGCTTTCTCACATTCGTGTTCGCTTCTAGCGGTGATCAACAGATCATCGACATATTGAAGCAAGGCAGTGTTAACTGGCATGTGGATACTGTCAAGTTCTCGTTTCAGTGCTTGGCTATAGATGCTGGGGCTTTCTGTAAATCCTTGAGGTGCGCGTGAGAATTTAAAGCTACGTCCATTTAAACTAAATCCGAACAAATATTGGCTTTCCGGATCTATTGGGACGCTGAAAAAGGCATTCTTGAGATCAATTACAGTAAAGAATGTTGCTTCGGAATCAATAGCTGTCAGTAATGACGAGATATCTGGGACCACAGGGAATTGTGGCACAATGCACTTGTTTAGTTCGCGCAGATCAATAACCAATCGATATACTGGCGGGGCCTTCGGATCTGTTCGTTTAAGAATCGGAATTATCGGCGAATTACATACATTGGAGTCTGTTTCCACAACTACTCCTTGGGCAATGAGCTCGTCAATTATTTGCAGCAAAGCCACTACAGCATCTGGTGGTAACTTGTATTGTCGCATTCGTGGTAGTACCACTCCTGCCTTTAATGTGACTCGATATGGTGTAATATTCATGCAACCAACATCAGTAGGGCCTTGTGCCCATAGATGTGTAGGTAAAGTCTGCAATCGGGGATCCATGTCTCTAGATACATAGTGACCTTTAAAATCACGTAAAAACAATCTTACTCCTTCCGGAGAACAACATATTATAGCTCCTAGAGCTTTCAGTGTTTTTATTCCTAACAGATTTTCTGGACATGATTTAGTAAGCAATAAATCTGTAGTTCGGGTCAAAGGTCCTATCGTAAGTGGAAGAGGTTGTGACACTTCATTAACAATAGGTTTTCCTGAAAAACCAAGGGAAATATTCTGTGAGCCTGAGAGGGGTGCCCCTGGAACTTCACTACGTTTTATTGTTGTTCGACTTGCCCCGGTATCGAGTAAAAATTTTCTGTCTTGGCCTAATAATTCACTATGTACATAAGGTCCTTCTTGGTCTACTGGGATCTCGATAAGGGGTAAGTCAACTTCCCTCTCCAGGCTGGTTCATGCGTATCGTTGATAATCAGGATAGTCGTACTGTGCAGTTTGGTACAGTTGTCGTGTCGTGGTTTGTGCGGCAGCAACAGGCAGCGCTGGTGCAGCTGGCACAAACTGTATAGACTGTGGTGGAGCCGGCATGGACTGTGCATGCTGCGCGGCTCCTTGTTCATTCTGATCCTGTCTAGGTGGCCGCGGTCTTTCTTTTGTATTACCTATGGCGATATTATGTTTCAAAACTGGACAATCGTGTACGTAATGACCTGGCTTTTTACAATAATTGCATGTCCCTTTTACAGGTCCTGTTGAATCACCGGAATGTGTCATACCCTTTTTGTGTCCTTCAGCCGGAACTGTCTGAGAAACTAGCATTTTCATTTTCGTGTCTTTCATGCGTCTGTGTTCATGTTCTTGTTCCTCTCTAATTCTATTGTGGTGGTACTGTAACATTTGTAACATTTGTGATGGAGTGTTACCTTGCCAGGTACTCTCGAATTTTAATACTCTGTTCTTCACTTGAGGCAAGGCATTTTCCACTAATTTTGTCACAAACAGATGTGGGTATGATTCGCTACTTGCTTTTATGCCACTATTTATACCAAAACATTTTTCAAATCGGGCATAGTAATCACTAGTGTCTTCATCTTGCTTCTGTTTACAGGCTGAAATTGTACCCCAATCTTCCTTTTTCGTAGTTAATAAACGTGGCAGTACCTGTACTAGTAAACCTGGTAGTGCTTTAGTTTTATCCCCAAGCCCTGCTCCTGCAGTTCGGGCCCTTTCTTCTGCTTCTAATGCTGACCATTCTATCTTTTGGTCTCCTACCTCCCACTCTTTTTCCCTGAGTTTTTCGTAAATGCCAGCAGGCATCAATACCTTTAATATTGTCATAATGTCGGGATAGGTATACTCTCCCATGAGTAACATGTCTTTAATTTCTCGGTGAAAACCCGCTGGGTCTTTGTCATGACTGGGTACCACTTTCTTCATTTCTAACAATTCTATTTTCGATATGGGCGTGTATACAAATACGCGTTTAAACTCATTGTCCTCGCCCTTTATTGGGTGTACTTCTCGTAAAGGATTCTGTCTGTCCATGTAATACGTGGTTCTTTCCTTAATGGGTAGTGAGACATGTTCTGAACATACAAAAAGAATGTACTGCTTTCTTGATTCTAGTATTTCTTTAATTAATTTAGTACCTGAACCTCTCCATCTATTCATGAGTAATTCAGTCAATATATCAGGCAAGGGACCAGGGTCCGAATGTTGACTGATATAGTATAAGGAGTTGTTGAATCATATAAATCCCAGCTAAACGCTGTTCATCTGGGGTGAGATTCAAAAACGTGCGTGCTACTGTATCATCACTGTACTTTCCGGGACTGTCAACCCAATGGACAGCTGACCTGGCTAATTCTTGTTCATCCATAGAATCGAGAAAATGATAACCCCTTCGTTCTCGGAGTAATTTGTCAGCGGCTTGGAACGAATGCTCGTTAGACCTTATATGGACTATGGGTGTTGGGAAATTCCTGTTATTATCTGGACATATCGGACGTATCGGGTCAATAAGACATCTATTACTATTACAAGATCTTCCTCTACCTACATAGGCTATGGTGTCTGATTGTCCTGTGGACAGTCCGGATCTTTCTTCCTCGTTTTGTTCGAACTGGTCTACCGTTAACCTTTCTTCGTGTAGGCGTTCTATTTCTTTACGGATCTTTCGGCACATGGCTATTATACAATTTTGCTTATCATGTCTTCCTTCTGATATATTCTGGCTCCATCTGGTAAGAATTTGCATTGCTTCCGGGTCTACCCCCGGTCGGTCTTGATTTCTGATCACACAATTTATGAGGAAACGTAACAGTTCCCCCTGTATCTCCACTTTCTGATATTCCATAGCTCTGTTAATACATTCAGAATCTCGCCCTGTTTGAACAAAATGGTATATATTATCTAGATGCGCAGTCATTCCTGGTAACTTCCCTAAATACACCGCGGCTCGTCTGATACGTAATGATGCCATGATCATTTCGTCCTCTTTGCCGGGCACAGGGTCATATCTACAATCTACAAGAAGTTCCTTAAGCGTACGGGCGTTTATGAGTTTGGGGGTACGTGAATGTGCTGACTCTTGAAAGGTAAGTTTATTTATTCTGGGTGGCGTAGAGAAAATGTTGGTAGCACCTCCCGTAGCCCCGTCTGGGGTATCGGGCATGAAAGGATTCGTTGAACGCGATACAGCAACTATAGGTGTGGACACAGCTATAGAAGTAGCTGTAGGAACAGATGCAGAAACAGATGTGCTTGCCGGAACTTGTGACAGGATTTGTTGCTGTAGAGATACGGGTACTGGATCTTGGCGTTGAACCTCCCTGGCAGGCGGTCCATGTGGGGCGGAATTAGCATACTCGGGAGCTGCGTCATCTAAATATGAGGAAAGAAAAACATCTTCTGCGGTTCTAGGATGCCCCTTAGGATGTACCTTTATTGGGAATAATGGGGGTGGCAAGTCTTTTGGTATCTCTGGAGTAGCCTTAGGTAATCCTTCGGCCAGAAGGGGATACATACCATTCATAAGGGCATTTCTTTGTCTGTCTACTTGTTCTGATTTCACTCTTGTACCTTCTTCAATTAATAGGTTTTCTCGTACTTTATTTGAATTCTCTCTATTTCTCTCTTCCTGTCGGAGGGCCTTTTCGGTATGTCTATGAGATTCTTTACGCCATAACTCAACGGCGTCTTTCTGTGACTGTCGGACTTAACTTTTCCATAACTCTTCCTCTACTTTCATGATGCACTCTGCATCCCAGGTTCCCGCTGTGGGCCACCTCTGACTTTCTGGTAATTCCTTGGTGTAGTCTACCCATAAATCAAGAAATAATATAGCATCTAAGCCATGTTTATGATACATGAAGTACCCTGGAGTGTCCCTAGGAGGAATAGGAACGGCTTCTTCGAGTACCCCTTTTCTTGTTGTGATCTGTCTTAGTTTCGAAAAGAGCGGCATATTGAGAACTGATCTGATACTTGATTTTGAACAAACTTAATACAGTAAACACGATAATGAACAGTCATTCATACCACAATATGCAGAACGTACTTAAAACATTTAACATTTAACATTTACCTGAACAGTCAATAATGATGACGGTCTAAAGAAAACTTAATCACTAAAACATAATACTCGACTTTAACTGAATTATTCTGAATTTATATACTTGATATACTAGATATACTGCTAAACAGTACAGATACACTGCTGAAACAGTGCAGACCGGATTTGTGTACCCAAACCCGTCTTGACCGGCACAACCTATGTGCACGTCAGAATGCCTCCCCATTAATGGTACTCACCGGGTAGCTCGGAAACGGAAGGCCTCGGAAACTGAACTGAACTTGAACCGGACTGGACTCGACTCATCGGAAACTGGACTCGACTCAGGACTTCGGGAACTGGTGGGCCTCTGTATACCTCGGATCTTGCTCTCTCAGCTAGGCTCTGGTCGGGATACTTCGCACTTCCCACCGCCTCGTCTGGGTGTTGATCGCAGCCTCAGTCGCCCCCGCTTGACCGGAGGGAGATACAGGAAATCCTGCTGGTACGCGTAATTGTCCGTCCAGCTGTGGCAGGAGACCGGGCCTGCAACTCACCGCCGGCGCGTGAGATGAGAAAGTGTCCCTGTTCGGGCGCCATTCATGTGGTAAATAATTTAATTACCGGGACTTAATTTGATACAGAAACATAATAAAATAGCTCAGTAAATAAGAGGCAGAATCCGTGGTATTTAGAGGTTCGGAATGGGCTTTATTCCAATGGTCGATTATAATCGGTTGCTCCAAGTTCCATCACCACGGAGGTTCAGGAAGTGAAGTACATACTTTATTGACAAGAAGTTGTTTTTATAGAACATACATTACAATGAAACAAATGCGGGAGGCGTAACAATTGATAAGGAAGATGATAATTCACATACGTAACCGAAAATGGGCGTAATGAGGAGTAAAAAGGAACATAATTGGTTATGATGTCATATATAGGTGGATCTATAAGATTATACTTGGCATAGATGCGCGCGCAGCAGCATGACGTGTGATTGACGTGCAACTAGGGGGTGCAGGGGACTTGACATTTAGCTCTACATGTGGAGACAAGAAGTCTGGGGGGTCAAGTCAACCTAATCCCAAATCATATCTAACATCCTATGTTTAAAGAACTATGTTATCCACAAAGGAAGGACTCTTGGACAAAATCTATTCTATACTGACTGTGTGTGCGTGCACAAGCGTCTAAGTGTCTATATGAGATGCAAGGGGCAGAAACCTTCCATGGTAACAGGGCTATGAATTACTTGCATGAGGACAGAGAGGCCGGGCCCTTTGCTCGGTAGCTGAAGGAAATGTTTACCTAAACTACTAGACAGGAATGCATCGGCTGAGGAGCGAAGCAGATAACTCGAAGGTGAAATACAGTTTTTGGCAGGCAGGCAAACCGGCCGAGGCAGGCACCGTTAGCCGCACAGGGAGTAGGACAAAGTTCATGGATACAGATGCGAGCTCAAGCTGAAGCTGTCAGAGGCAGAGAGCAAGAAAAGCTTGATGGCAGAATCAGGCCTACTCGCCTGAACTGCAAAATGGAGTAACTGAGCCATATAAAGTCGGTGGCCTTTCGTACTTAGGAATCGAATATCCAGCCCATTCATGGCGGATCTGACAGAGGACATGTTGACGGTGGACGCACATGTGTTTGCGTCTTCAGAACTAGAACTGGAGGGAACATACATGTACTTGTGATTCATACATGGAACCGTTGGGGTCCAAGATAGGGGACATAACTGATCAGAAAAATCCATATTTCCACAAAATGGAAACATCCACCCCAGCAAGACCCAGTAACCAAGTGATCCACCTGGCCAGGGTTGCAGATGTGACCGGGCGAAAAGGTCTCTGAAGAGCAATTAATAATTGTCCTGATACATCAGATCTAAATTCCCTAGTACAATCTTCATAAACCTTCAAACACTTGACAACACGCAATTTGCTGTGATGAGGAAAAGCAGGGTATGTAATACACAGAGAATGCGTTTTAGTACGTCTTGAAATCGTAAAGGAAACTCCCGAAGGAGTAAATACTCTACCTGCCAAATCCAATGCCCGCACATCCGACACTCGTCTACATGAGATTAGACCTAGCAAGACTGTCAATTTTGCCGATAATTGTTTCCTAGACAAGGCTTCATTATTCGGCCAGTTTCTCAAAAAACGCAATACCACCGAAACGTCCCAAAGTACGGTGTACTTAGGTTGAGGAGGATTCACTAAACGAATACCTCGCACCACCTTGCAAACCAAAGGGTGTTCCCCCCCACCGGTCTACCTTCCACATGCGGGTGGCCCGCCGAAATTGCTGATCTAAAGTTATTCACCGTCCGGTATGCCAAGCCGGATTTGGCTAGTTCCGACAAAAAATTCACAATCAGATGAATGTCGGATCCTACTGGATCACACTGTCGCTCACCACACCAACCAACCCATCGCTTCCAAGCAGATTCGTATCGTTTGTGTGTGGAGGGTGCCCAAGCCTGAGATAAGAAAAAGAGAGTGTCTTGCGAAACTTCCGGCACCTGCCAGCGACGCCTGAAAGTCTCCAGGCCATGAGAACCAACTGGTCCTGCAACACTAACGGGTGTCGAAGCCCCTGTGGATCCGTGTGAATGTCCGGAAACGAGCAAAGTCGAACCGGAGGCGCACAAGCCAAGGTCAAGGCGATTGGGAACCATGCTTGTGCTTTCCAACAAGGAGTAACCAGAACCAGTTCCGCTTTCTGTCTGCGAGTCTGTGCCAACACCCTCGGGATCATGGCAAATGGTGGAAAGGCATATAGAATGCCCTTCGTCCACGAGTGAAGAAAGTCGTCCGAGCCGACCGCTAGAGGGTCCGGCCGCCAACTGTAGAACCGTGGAAGCTGACTGTTGAGTCTGGACGCAAACGGGTCCAACACACAAGGTCCCCACTTGAGGTTCAACGCCTCGAATGTGCTGGGGTGCAGCCTCCAATCGCTGCTGTCCCGCAAATGTCGTGAATTCCAATCGGCAATCACGTTGGATGACCCGGGAATATATTCCGCCGTCACCACCAGACGATGGTCCAGGCAATAATGCCAGAAGTCCTTGGCTCTCTCCGCCAAGAGGCGAGATCGGGTTCCTCCTAGCCGATTTATGTATCGCACCGCGGACACATTGTCCATGCGGAGGAGAATGCAACAAGAAACCTTCTGAGGGGCCAGAGTACGAATCGCAAATGCTCCCGCAAGAAGTTCCAAGCAGTTTATATGCAATTTCAGCTCCTCCTGAGACCAACGACCCCCCATCTCTATGGTCCCGCAACGCGCTCCCCAGCCCCATCGACTCGCATCTGACTCTATCACTACATCCGGGCTGGAGGCGAAAATGGCCCTGCTGTTCCAGGCATCCATATGGTCTAACCACCAATTGATCTCCGTACGAGCCTCTGCTGAAAGGGATATCTGTTGCGCATACGAGAGACCCTTGTGTAAATGCAAAATGTTCAATCTCTGCAGGGCCCTGTAATGCAATGGTCCCGGAAATATCGCCTGAATGGACGCAGCCAAAAGGCCTACAAGGCGAGCAAGCGTCCGCAATGATATTGTCGGAGATGCAAGCGCTCTCCTCAATTCCTTCCCGATTGCCACTCTCTTCTTCAAAGGAAGCAGTAACTGACACGTGAGAGAGTTGATTTGAAATCCCAAAAAATCCATCGCTTACGCTGGTATCAGAACCGACTTTTCTAGATTCAGAAGGAAACCTAGTTCCTGCAACAGTCGTAGCGTCCAAGACAGATGCCTCATCAAAAGTTCTTTCGACTGTGCCATAATTAGAATGTCGTCGAGATAAATTATCAGACGCACCCCCTGTTCTCTCAACCATTGCACCACCGGTCTCATGAGTTTGGTGAAACACCAAGGGGCAGAAGACAGACCCAAGGGCATCGCGGAAAACTCGAACCACTGGCCGCGCCAGAGAAACTGGAGAAACCTCCTGTGTGGCGGGAATATAGGAACCGCCAGATAGGCGTCCTTCAGATCTAAGCGAACTAGCCAATTTTGTTCTAGAAGGATGTCCCGCAGTAAATGGATGCCCTCCATTTTGAAGTGGCGATACACCACCCATGCGTTGAATTCCCTGAGATTCAACACCAAGCGAAACCCTTTGTCTTTTTTCGGAACCAAGAAAATCGTGCTTACAAAACCCAGAGAATGGGGAATAGACCTCACTATCGCGCCTTTCTGGAGTAACGCTTCCACTTCCCTTTTGATGAAACTCTGTTCTTGTAGGGAAAAATGTAGGGAGCCGGGCATCTGATTCTGATTTGGAGTGGCGTAGAACTCTGTGGAAGCCCTGCACTGTTTGTAAAACCCAGGGATCGACCGTAATCTCTTGCCACCTGTGAAGGAACAACACAATGCGACCTCCCACCATGCACTCTGTGGTATTCAAAATCGTTACCTGAATAGGAGCTATCTCCGGAATTTTGTTGTCCTCTGTAGACTCCTCTGTGGCCTCGACCTCGTCCACCCCGATTGCGGGAGGGGTAAAACTGCGGCTTCTGACCACCTCTGCCTCTTTGCTCAGCACCTCGGGAGGTCTGGTTATAACCTCGGCCGGACCCTCGACCCCTGGAGCGTCCGGCCCTATCAAAAACACCAGTGTGGAACACCTTCTTGATGTTCGCCTGCGCCTTATCTAGTGCCGAAAACGTGGCCACGTATTTGCCCATTTCTTTGACAAATTTGTCGCCAAACAGCATGCCGTTGGCCAAGGAACCCGGCTCAGTCGTGGCCATCTCCGCCAATTGAGAGTCTATGCGCATTAGGAAGGAGCGTCTTCTTTCCGTTGAAAGCGCCACATTGGCATTGCCCAAAAAACACAGGGCCCGCTGAGCCCACTCCATAATATCCGAAGTGTCCAATGGAACGTTTTGGTTCTTGGCGTTGACCGCCGCATCCAATATTTTTGTAAGGGGGCCCGAAACATCCAGCAGTTTATCCTGGCACCCCCGCCAGGCTCTATCCAAACCCTATTTCGGGTCCTTCGCGAATTTTCGCATAAACGTAGCCATGTTAGGGTCTAACTCTGGCGTGTCCGCCACTTTACCAGTCAGCGAAGGTCTCGGGCATTCCGACCTTAAGGTGGCGCGCACCTCTTTCTCAAAACCCTGTCGTAGGTTTACCCCCACATAATGGGCCACCTCTGGACAAGGAACCCACTCCGAGGATCGAGGGTGTATAAGACTCTGAGGGTCAAATAAAAGATTTTTGGGAGCCTGGCTGTCATATGCTTTATAAGCAGTATGTGTCGCCTTTTTCGTTTTCTTTTTGGGCCTCACCGACTCCACCTCCGAGTCAGAGGTTGTTGGACTTGGCCCTTTTTCTCTCATTTTTTTCGTTTTTGCAGTGTTAAGGTGCAGGTGCTTACTTCTCCCAAGATGGCTGCCACAGACCCCTGCTGCTGCAGGGTGGTCGTTTTTCATAGTAGCACCCTAGCTGCCAGGAGCTGGCTGGGACCCACAACAATGTTGCGACACCAGCCCACCTTTTTTGTCCCATAGGTAGAGTGGGGAAGCTCCTGGAAGATGCTGGAACCTTCTAGAAGGGAGGTGGGGTTTTACTTTTGCCGCCTTGGCTAGAGGTCACCTGACCTAGGGCTACTTAAGAGTGGGAGGGAAACTTTTGTGGTGAGTTGGCCATTGGGGTGAAGCAGAGCTGGAAGAATCCACCAGGAGTGTAGGCGGTAGGGCCTAGCCAGGGACTTATGCCTCTGAGAGTGACAGGATTTAGGTACTGCCTCTTAAGTGAGTGAGGTGCCCTGTGAATCCCACTGATCTTGCCCAGTAGTAGGAGGACCCAGAGACTCTCTGCCAACCTGACTAGGAAGGACCTAGTCGCCCTCTCCATCCCTACCCCTGTAACAGAACCCCTTAAGGGCGCCAGATACATCTGCGCCAAAAAGACTTCATCTGTCAACTGAGAACTGAAACCTAACTTTAAGAACTGAGACTGCATGACAAGAGCGAGCTGTAAGCCTTGAATGCCAGAGCTGAGACTGCGTGTCCAAGCTACTCTTTTGAACAAAATACAAAGCCGATTGCCGAGACACCGGGGATCGACCAGGTACTAGCGCTGTGACCCCCGCGCTCCCTGCCCTGGTCTGGGACCCCCGGCAGCGTGCTCCGCTGAGCACCATATCCCCATCCTTAATTTGAGCCCCCCCTCTGCGACGACGAAGCCAGCGCGCTCACCGCCGCGGCCTGGAGGAGTGCCCTGCTGTGTCGCGAGGCCCAGGCGAAGTCCGGGGCCCCGTCGCTGCCGTCGCAGCCGTGTGAGGAAGTGCACAAGGTCGGGGCCGAGCTCCCCCAACGTCGTGAGGACGGACGCCTGCTGACGCCGAGACGGAGGTAAGCCCGGAGGCCGAGATCCCCCCTGGTGCGCCCCCTGCTGGTCTGGAAACCACACCGCACTTGGCCCGGGTTGTCCCCTCCGTGGGAGTCCCCTCCCCTGCCTGCGCGTCGGAGAGACCCCGCCGAGGGATCCTGTCCGTGTCCCCCCTTCTGTAATACTGAGCGCGGTGCTCTGTGACCCGCACCGGAGCATAGGGACCCGCTCCTCAAGTTCGGTCACCCTCCCCGCTGGAAGCCGCCCAAAGAACTGACTGACATTACCCTCGTGTGGCGCTTCACGCCACCGACCCTGCTTCTTCAGCCGGAGAGACCAGGAATGCGAGTAGCGCCTTGTGTTATATGCTCTGCTCGAAAGTAAATTACATGCCAAGGAATGCGAGTAGCGCACTGTGTTATATGCTCTGCTCGAAAGTAAATTACATGCCAAGGGATGCGAGTAGCGCACTGTGTTATATGCTCTGCTCGAAAGTAAATTACATGCCAAGGAATGCGAGTAGCGCACTGTGTTATATGCTCTGCTCGAAAGTAATTACCTGCTAGGGGATGCGAGTAGCGCACTGTGTTATATGCTCTGCTCGACCGTAGTTACATGCCCAGGAATGCGAGTAGCGCATTGTGTTATATGTTCTGCTCGAAGGTAATGATATGCAACTGATTACGAGTAACGTGTTGTGATAATTGTTCTACGCAAACGTTTCCACATGCAACTGATTGCGCGTAGCGCTGTGTTTTATATGCCTTGCTTCACAGTACTAGGGGCCAGTGGTCACGAGGGGCGCTCAGTTCGACAGGCGCCATGTTGGTGAACCCAATGTTCCCCCTTACAAGTATAACGCTGTGTTAGACGGCCGGTTCAGGGAAAGACGTGACATAAGCGCGCACCGCGCTAGAATCTCCCGCATTTAACCAGCGGGCGTGGGTACATAAACGAGGTTAGGCACTGCATAGATATCACCAAGAGTGTCGTATGTACTGAACGATGGTATTATGATTCATGTATTACCTTGTTATTTCCTGAACTGCAACTGACCAGCTATACTTGGATAAACTTGAAGTATTTGCATAATTTAAACGGTGTGGCGTCCCTTATTGTGTGTGACTCTAGTCCATGAGAAGAGTGTGGTGTATGGTTGCTTAACACATAGCCCTCTGGTTGCCCGACCGGCTCGCGCCACGTTACCGCCCTTAGGGCCTGGTTACCCCAGGTTCCTACATTGTTGGCGAGCGGTGGGATCCTTGGGACCTGTGACCATACAGCACCCTTCCGTGAGGCGAAGGGCGCCACAATTAAACGCCTATTGTGTTCCAAAGCTCTAAAAACATTGATTGCTGCATTGTTAGTTCCACTGTCCAGGTTGAGAGTGCAAGAAGCCTGGTGAGCCGTTAACTGTTGCCTATACCCTAGGAATTTTCTCCTTAGTATCTAGGTCCCCACCTGCTAGAATGGAATTCCGGTTAGCTGACCTCGAGGGGTACACTGTGAAGCAACTAAGGGAGTTCGGGCAGGGGATGGGGGTGCCTGGGATGCGGAAGGCCAAAGGACCGGAACTCCGCACCGCCATTAGGGCATGGGTTGAAGCCCACCCAGAAGGGAGAGGGGATGAGGGGAAGGAGGCGCTAGATGCACCTCAGGAGGAGAGCGCCCAGGAGGTGGTTGACCTCTTGAACGTGGATATGTCTGAAAATGTGCCCCCAGGGAGACGTTCTGGGGCCAGTAGTAGGACAGGGTCTAGTAGGAGCGCGTCTTCAAAGTAGTATGAGGACTGAAGGGAAGAGAGGCAGTTAAAATGGGAGCTAGCCAAACTGGAACAGGAAAGAGAAAGGGAAAGGGAGAATAAGAAATGGGCAATGGAGGAGAGGAGGATGGCGCACGAGCTTCGGATGAAGGAGTTGGAGCTGCGTGCCCTCCAGATGAGTGTGTCCAGTGAGGACACTGGTGGCAGCATACCGGAAGCTCCACAGGAGCTAGAAGTTTATTTACCCCAGGATGACATCACCAGGGTGTCTGAGGAGGCATTGGGGTGTGAACCTGAAGGGGGTGGTGCAGGGATCTCCCAACCCAGCGAGGTGGGAGAAGTGGCAGATAGCCCAGCTAGGTCCCAGGGAGAGAGGGTTGTAGGGCCTCACGACCTATCTATAGGAAGGCGTGAGACGGGGAGGTGTCCCGAGGTGCCCCAACCGCAGTCTCAGGGCCTGGAGAGTTCCGCAAGGGAGCCCCAGGTTGGGAGCCTAGGCTGTCCCAATGGGCCATCCAGTGCAGGGGAGCCCCTAGTGTCAGGAGGACCCAGGGCGACTGTAACCAGCGCGCCTGAGGTTCTGGGGTTGGCCCAGTCGCAGGGTTTAGATCCTGTGCTGGGATGCCAGGCTCAGGGGTTGCCTGACCTGGCGGGTGGGGCCTCTGTTAACAGGGTCCCCCCGAAATTGACTTCCAGGGGTACCTTTCCCGGTGGGAGGGTGCGGAACTCTGGGAGGGGGTGCAGAGGGAGGAAGGTCTCGCCTCGGGCACCGACTCAGCCTAAGGGTTTAGACCCTAGGTTGAGGAATCAGTTGAAGGGTCAAGGCCCTAGACTGAGGAGGAAGTGGTGGTCGGAGGGTGCCTCGCAGGGTAGGGTGAGGAACCCCAGAAGGAGAGTTAGGGGGAGGAGAGCCTCGCCCCTGAAGGCTGGTCAGCCTAAGGTTGTGAACCCCAGGTGGAAGGACCAGAGGCAGTTTAGGACTGCAAGGAGGAGGACCGGAGTGGTCAACGGGCACTACAGGCCTGGGGCTACTGCCCCCCACTCCGCGAGATCACCCGGGCCAGAGACATCTGGACGGCCCAGGGGCCGGTCCTGGCCACAACTAGCTAGGGAGCCCCAGTGGGGTGGTTTCGTTGGTCCAGCAAGGATTGAGAGGGAACCATCGGGTTCCAGAGTGGAAGAGAATCTGCCATTGCGGGCCTGCGTCCACCTTTTCTCGCCCCAAGCAGGGAAGACCATCAAGGCATTGATCGGTCTACCCTGGCTTTCGGCTGGAAGGGGGTTATGTTGGACTTGGCCCTTTTTCCCTCATTTTTTTCGTTTTTGCAGTGTTAAGGTGCAGGTGCTTACTTCTCCCAAGATGGCTGCCACAGACCCCTGCTACTGCAGGGTGGTCGTTTTTCATAGTAGCACCCTAGCTGCCAGGAGCTGGCTGGGACCCACAACAATGTTGCGACACCAGCCCGCCTTTTTTGTCCCATAGGTAGAGTGGGGAAGCTCCTGGAAGATGCTGGAACCTTCTAGAAGGGAGGTGGGGTTTTACTTTTGCCGCCTTGGCTAGAGGTCACCTGACCTAGGGCTACTTAAGAGTGGGAGGGAAACTTTTGTGGTGAGTTGGCCATTGGGGTGAAGCAGAGCTGGAAGAATCCACCAGGAGTGTAGGCGGTAGGGCCTAGCCAGGGACTTATGCCTCTTGAGAGTGACAGGATTTAGGTACTGCCTCTTAAGTGAGTGAGGTGCCCTGTGAATCCCACTGATCTTGCCCAGTAGTAGGAGGACCCAGAGACTCTCTGCCAACCTGACTAGGAAGGACCTAGTCGCCCTCTCCATCCCTACCCCTGTAACAGAACCCCTTAAGGGCGCCAGATACATCTGCGCCAAAAAGACTTCATCTGTCAACTGAGAACTGAAACCTAACTTTAAGAACTGAGACTGCATGACAAGAGCGAGCTGTAAGCCTTGAATGCCAGAGCTGAGACTGCGTGTCCAAGCTACTCTTTTGAACAAAATACAAAGCCGATTGCCGAGACACCGGGGATCGACCAGGTACTAGCGCTGTGACCCCCGCGCTCCCTGCCCTGGTCTGGGACCCCCGGCAGCGTGCTCCGCTGAGCACCATATCCCCATCCTTAATTTGAGCCCCCCCCCCCCCTGCGACGACGAAGCCAGCGCGCTCACCGCCGCGGCCTGGAGGAGTGCCCTGCTGTGTCGCGAGGCCCAGGCGAAGTCCGGGGCCCCGTCGCTGCCGTCGCAGCCGTGTGAGGAAGTGCGCAAGGTCGGGGCCGAGCTCCCCCAACGCCGTGAGGACGGACGCCTGCTGACGCCGAGACGGAGGTAAGCCCGGAGGCCGAGATCCCCCCTGGTGCGCCCCCTGCTGGTCTGGAAACCACACCGCACTTGGCCCGGGTTGTCCCCTCCGTGGGAGTCCCCTCCCCTGCCTGCGCGTCGGAGAGACCCCGCCGAGGGATCCTGTCCGTGTCCCCCCTTCTGTAATACTGAGCGCGGTGCTCTGTGACCTGCACCGGAGCATAGGGACCCGCTCCTCAAGTTCGGTCACCCTCCCCGCTGGAAGCCGCCCAAAGAACTGACTGACATTACCCTCGTGTGGCGCTTCACGCCACCGACCCTGCTTCTTCAGCCGGAGAGACCAGGAATGCGAGTAGCGCCTTGTGTTATATGCTCTGCTCGAAAGTAAATTACATGCCAAGGAATGCGAGTAGCGCACTGTGTTATATGCTCTGCTCGAAAGTAAATTACATGCCAAGGAATGCGAGTAGCGCACTGTGTTATATGCTCTGCTCGAAAGTAAATTACATGCCAAGGGATGCGAGTAGCGCACTGTGTTATATGCTCTGCTCGAAAGTAAATTACATGCCAAGGGATGCGAGTAGCGCACTGTGTTATATGCTCTGCTCGAAAGTAAATTACATGCCAAGGAATGCGAGTAGCGCACTGTGTTATATGCTCTGCTCGAAAGTAATTACCTGCTAGGGGATGCGAGTAGCGCACTGTGTTATATGCTCTGCTCGACCGTAGTTACATGCCCAGGAATGCGAGTAGCGCATTGTGTTATATGTTCTGCTCGAAGGTAATGATATGCAACTGATTACGAGTAACGTGTTGTGATAATTGTTCTACGCAAACGTTTCCACATGCAACTGATTGCGCGTAGCGCTGTGTTTTATATGCCTTTCTTCACAGTACTAGGGGCCAGTGGTCACGAGGGGCGCTCAGTTCGACAGGCGCCATGTTGGTGAACCCAATGTTCCCCCTTACAAGTATAACGCTGTGTTAGACGGCCGGTTCAGGGAAAGACGTGACATAAGCGCGCACCGCGCTAGAATCTCCCGCATTTAACCAGCGGGCGTGGGTACATAAACGAGGTTAGGCACTGCATAGATATCACCAAGAGTGTCGTATGTACTGAACGATGGTATTATGATTCATGTATTACCTTGTTATTTCCTGAACTGCAACTGACCAGCTATACTTGGATAAACTTGAAGTATTTGCATAATTTAAACGGTGTGGCGTCCCTTATTGTGTGTGACTCTAGTCCATGAGAAGCGTGTGGTGTATGGTTGCTTAACACATAGCCCTCTGGTTGCCCGACCGGCTCGCGCCACGTTACCGCCCTTAGGGCCTGGTTACCCCAGGTTCCTACAGAGGTGTTTGTAGTAGACGGAAAAGATTCATCAGTGGTATAAGAAGCCATGGTCTTTCATGACGTTTTTGGCCATACGCGCCAAAACTTTGGCAGAAGACTGCGAAGTGCCCGCGCCACTATGATGAGTTTTCATCTTCCTCTTGCCATACTTGAGGAGAGGTTTAGTAAAAGGCTTTAGGGCTTTTATCAAAGCTTTGTTAACTGAACCCTGGACGTGGGTATCCAGGGCTTCAACTAAATTCTCCTCCAATTGTTCAGGCTCCTCATATTCCTCATATGTATCACACTCTACCCACTGAGTTTCCTCTTCGGCGTAGTACGCTATTGCTTCAAGCAGAGAGGTCTGGAGGAGATTCAAGGGGGGGAGCAGCCCAGGGGTCTGTCAGAACCTGTCACTAAAAAGTGCACAGAAAAATGAACCCTAAACTAAAGGTTCTAAACCAAACAGATCAAGGTGGAAGGAGAAACCCCATATAATTCCCCTAGAGCAAAGCTCTATGCCGGTAACACGCTCCGGTCAGTGTTAGAACAATGAGGCCAGAGATGTGTGCAGTCTTTGAACTCTGTGCGCGAAGAGCCGTTAATTCGAAATGGACGAAAAACGGGTCTTCGCGCACAGACACAGCGTCCGGGGCAACGACGCGACCTCTCTCTGAGCACGAGCGTGTCGTGTCTGCCTCCTCCTTCTCCACCGCCCCCTAGCGCTCGTAACAGCCAAACGACGCGCGCGCTGCCGTACACGACGTCCCCAAAGGGGCCGGAGCCGAGAAAACAAACACCTGAGAAATCCTTACGCTGATCGCGCCATAACCTACCACAACAATAAAACAATCCTGAATATATTTATAACCTAGCGGTAATACAATCAATACTAGAACTTCCCCACAATTTTTACCACAACGATAAAAGGTAATGGAAAAGCACTTATCTGCTGCTGCAGCAGCAAAGAAAGAGGAAGTGATGTCGTGGTTTCGAACTGTATACACTAAAGTACTGATAGTGATTGGGGCATACTATGGAGGGGGTTGTACTTCCGGGGTATGCTGGAGTTTAAAGTTGTTTAATTGGCTGCTGTGTTTTTGCAGTAAAGCAAAGAGAAGCATAATCGGAGCCTCCGTGGACTGCCATAGAATGTCTCGCTCGACAGCTGGTGGTAGGGACAGTCACTATGTCTAAAGCGCTGCCTGTCACTACTGCCTGAGCAAGAAATATTCAAGTAAGGAGGCGTGCATGACTGCCCCGGAAGTGGCAGAATAACGAAGGAATGATTGTAGTCACTCACAATCCATGCAGCAAACACATGTGGCTACCACTTCTACTTCATGACACACACACGGTGGCAAGAGGTTGGCTGGCTGAGGAGCCAGGGCAGACGTGTTTGATCAGGTGACAAATGGACACATTTTAAGAGCCTTTCTGTGGTGCCATAACATCAATGTAATCTAAAAGCACGGTTATTATAGAAACAGAAATGGACTGCAAATATACTGGGCATATATTTTCATCTACTAAATATGATAATACTGAGTGCATAACTGAAACAGAACCAACAGGCGCTCTGGGGACCTCTGTTGTTTAACGCGGCCCAGAGCCGCGCATACACCGAAGCGACAGAAGCAGCTGGAAGCATGTCTTTTGGGGTCTGGTGTTGCCCATCTTTTGATTTTACTAAAATTACAGTTGTAATATGCGTACTCACTTGGGGGCTTTCCCTCAGCCATATTCATCCATTGGTCTGTTGTCATTCACATTTTCCTTGCGCCCGCTGCAGCGTACAGCACGGGAAATGGGCCCGAGCGCACTCTTGTTCTCATAGTGACAGCCTTTTTTATCGCATGTGCACAACTGGCTTAAATAAGTGCACGTCAGTCCCAGAGCTGGTGGCGCGATACTTTACTTTGTCAATTCCCTTTCCATGATTTATCTTTTTTCCTTCCTTTTTTTATCATCTGTACGTGTGTTTAAACTATGTCTTCAAGTTACAGTAATTCAAAGCCAATGGGAACTTATCATTGTGCCATTAAGAATCATATCGTTCTAAGATGTGCATTAAAACTAAAAAGGGTTTCTATAACTTGTCGAACACGTGCCAGGGAAAAAGCACTCTCACCGCGATATAAGTTAAATGCAATGTTTAAGGTTTCTTATATTTTCAATTTTAATTACAACCATAGGCCAACCATGTTTGAGGCGTGCCATATTTTATTTTAATTTCTGTAGCGTATGCTGCAATAAGAATAAGAAAAAAAATGCCTGCACACCTGCTGGCCAAGACAAGACCTATTGGCTTTGCCAATGTTTGTTAATTGTAAGGGTGGGCGTAGTGGGGCTACGTGAAGCAGCACGTAGTGTGCCCGAATCTACGCACACTACGTGCTTCGCGTAGCCCCATTACGCGCCACCCGCCACCCACCCACCCTACTTTTAAAAGCTAAAATAAATTTGTAATAAAGCAAATTAAAGGCACTTACTTGACGCGCGGCGTCTCCCGGGGCTCCCTCTTCCTGGTTTTCAATTTTCCTGACAAATGCGCAAGCGCGGACGCCCGCGCATGCGCATTTCTTGCGAGAAATGCGCATGCGCGGGCGTTCGCGCATGCGCATTTGTCAGGAAAATTGAAAACCAGGAAGAGGGAGCCCCGGGAGACGCCGCGCGTCAGGTAAGTGCCTTTAATTTGCTTTATTACAAATTTATTTTAGCTTTTAAAAGTAGGGCGGGTGGTGGGCGGCAGGCAGCTACGCTTCGCCCTCGTGTGTGCGTAGGCGCTGCCTGCTTCGCCTACTTCGAAAACTGCGAAGCAGGCAGCGCTACGTACATTACGTGGGCGAAGCGTAGTGTCGCGCCCAGGGTTAGTTAATTGTAGGATTCTAAAACGCTGAACCTGGCTCAAGTAAGCTGTAATCAGATCATCACGTGTTTGGAGTTCTGAAGAGGGCAGTCATATGCAAATGAGCTGCCGCTTCGATACTATTAATTGAGAGGACGAAGCAGGCTGAAGATACAATGTTGTTTGTAATCAATACATTCCATGACAAAAAACACTACAAGGCCTCGGTTTTACACAAATCATATTCTTAACCTTTACTGCTTCTACTAGCCAGCTCTAGCAATGTCCCACGTTAGCCTAAAATTACCCACAAACACTACGGGCACTTTACAATAAATTCACGCAGCGCAGCAAGTAAATTTGCGAAATTATGCAGCGTAATGCACCACATTTTACAATAGTATCGCATCATTATTTTATCATTTTTACAATCGGTAACTCTGTCTGTGCATTGGTTGCACCTTAGTACTACTAGTTTAAAACCTATATTTAGCAATAAGCAATCGAAAGGTGATCAGTCAGGCTTTGCAAAGAGCCTTCCACTGCACTGCAGCGCGTGTCGCTGAGTTTTCAGTAACTTTTGAACCGTTGAAGATAGAAACACATTTTTTTTTGTTGCTAAAATCTGAAGATTATGCAGCAGATGATGGATTATGTGGCAAATGCGGCAAATCTATACTTATGCAAAAAAAAACGCAGCGGCCTCTCAATCGCATCATTCTAGTGGCCCTGTCTATAGCAATACACTGTCCACCCAGAGCCCACCGCCAAATGTGCCTGAAGGAAGAGGCCGGCTGGGGAGAGGGGCGTTTACCTGTGTCATATATTTAATTACATCATTTAGGAGTGCACGGTTTCCGGCTTATGCGGTCTAGCAGCAGCACGTGTATCACAAGAGCAGTGCAGAGTAACATTCACACAAGGAGTGGTGCCATGGGGCCAGGGCTCCTCCAGTTATCCATCCCCCATGACCAGTTCTAATCCTTCCGTTTACTCCCCTTCATCCAAGGTTACTCTCTTGCAACGTCTGCTCGCATTCAAGGATAACCGGACAGTTGTATCTACTTCCAGAGGTAACTGTGACGTGCCAGCCATGGCTGGGCAAAGTAATGACAGCAGAAGAGGAGAGCTTTGTGGAGAGGTAGCAAGGCTTGTTGGCTGTAACTTGCACCACCTGCTGATTTTTCGTGGTACAGTAAAATGTCACGCGAGGTTTGGTGGTCAGAAAAACATACAATATTCTTACAAACAAGATTGCTTCTTTTATCCTAAAATGAATGAGGAATAGTAGAATTCAGGTTTTTGGGAAGAAATGTTGATGGTTCTACAACAGAGGATCAAACTGCCAGAGGTGTGACGAGGGCGTCAAGATTCCTCGCGCAAGGAGGACGTATAGACGCCTGTTGCTTTTGGGGGCAAACACTTAACAAGCAGAGGCAATGACAGCAGGTCTCGCCGTATCGTGGAGTTTAGTGGCGCGCACAGGAGTGAAGAGCAGTGTTGTGAAGTGTTGTGGAGGGAGTGTAGTGTTGTAGGGTGGAGTGTTTTATAGTCTTGTGTAGTGGTGATGAGCACAGTGGGGTAGTGTAGAGGATGTTGTGTAGGGAGTCGAGAGTACAGTGGCGTAGAGATGAGTTTGTTATATAGTGTAGGAGTACAGTGTTATCAAATAGAGTAAAGTGGTATGTAGTGTATAGATGGAGGTACGTAGAGTGCTGTATAGGGGAGTAGTGCTGTAGAATGGCAGATAGTGGAACCTAGTGCTGTAAAGTGGACTGTTATATAGCGGATTAGAGTGTTATTGGTGTATTGTTTAATGGCACATAGTATTATAGAGTTCAGTATTGTAGGGTGTGGTAGTGTGGCTTGGAGTGAAGTGGCTTAAAGTACACTAGTGCAGAGTATATTGGAATAGAGTGCAGTGGTGTAGAGAGAAATGTGTTTTGAGTAAAGTGGTGTAGAGTGTATTGGTGTTTTTGTGTAGTGAGGTAGTGTCGTATGTGGTATATAGTAAAGTGGTGTAGAGTGTATTGGTGTTTTTGTGTAGTGAGGTAGTGTCGTGTGTGGTATATAGTAAAGTGGTGTAGAGTGTATTGGTGTTTTTGTGTAGTGAGGTAGTGTCATATGTGGTATATAGTAAAGTGGTGTAGAGTGTATTGGTGTTTCTGTGTAGTGAGGTAGTGTCGTATGTGGTATATAGTAAAGTGGTGTAGAGTGTATTGGTGTTTTTGTGTAGTGAGGTAGTGTCGTGTGTGGTATATAGTAAAGTGGTGTAGAGTGTATTGGTGTTTTTGTGTAGTGAGGTAGTGTCGTATGTGTATATAGTAAAGTGGTGTAGAGTGTATTGGTGTTTTTGTGTAGTGAGGTAGTGTCGTATGTGGTATATAGTATAGTGGTGTAGAGTGTATGGGTGTTTTTGTGTAGTGAGGTAGTGTCGTATGTGGTATATAGTAAAGTGGTGTAGAGTGTATTGGTGTTGTTGTGTAGTGAGGTAGTGTCGTATGTGGTATATAGTAAAGTGGTGTAGAGTGTATTGGTGTTTTTGTGTAGTGAGGTAGTGTCGTGTGTGGTATATAGTAAAGTGGTGTAGAGTGTATTGGTGTTTTTGTGTAGTGAGGTAGTGTCATATGTGGTATATAGTAAAGTAGTGTAGAGTGTATTGGTGTTTCTGTGTAGTGAGGTAGTGTCGTATGTGGTATATAGTAAAGTGGTGTAGAGTGTATTGGTGTTTTTGTGTAGTGAGGTAGTGTCGTATGTGGTATATAGTAAAGTGGTGTAGAGTGTATTGGTGTTTTTGTGTAGTGAGGTAGTGTCGTATGTGGTATATAGTAAAGTGGTGTAGAGTGTATTGGTGTTTTTGTGTAGTGAGGTAGTGTCGTATGTGGTATATAGTAAAGTGGTGTAGAGTGTATTGGTGTTTTTGTGTAGTGAGGTAGTGTCATATGTGGTATATAGTAAAGTGGTGTAGAGTGTATTGGTGTTTTTGTGAAGTGAGGTAGTGTCGTATGTGGTGTATAGTAAAGTGGTGTAGAGTGTATTGGTGTTTTTGTGTAGTGAGGTAGTGTCGTATGTGGTATATAGTATAGTGGTGTAGAGTATATTGCAGTTGTATAGAGTGCAATGGGGTAGAGTGAAGTGTTATAGAGTGGTATGGTGCAGGGTAGAGTGAAGTTGTGTAGAGTAGAGTGTAGTGGTGTATAGTGCAGTAGAGTTGACAGGTGTTGAGTGCAGTAGTATAGAATAGAGTGTAGTTATGCAGAATAGAATGATAGTTTGTATAGTGCTGTGTTGCAGAGTGGTGTAGAGAGGAATGAGGTAGAGTGTTGTGTACAGTAGACTAGAATGGTAAGTAGTGCAGTTTTTTTTTGTAAAACTTATGTTTATTGGCATTTAATAAAACGAACAGTGTTAGGGTCACGACAGCCTAAAGATCCATAGCATAGAAAGCAATGCACATTGGTACAGATTAGACTTGTGGAAGGCGGTGGTGTAAGCAGTGCTGTACCTGGGTGCTAAATGAAAATCGTCCTTGAGCTGTTCAGTTTCATTAAAAAGAAAGTCCCAGGCACAGCATGAAAAAGACCCTCAGTTATGGTCAAGGACCGATGCGTTGTGGCTGACTTTTATTCAGGCCCTCCAACCGGGAGGGCACTCCTTGTAAGAATATAAACTAACCTACTAAATCTAAAGGCCCTCAAATCCCTAACCCTCCCTCTCCCTCCCCGAACTTGGTGGTTAGTGGTGGCGTTGTGTTCGGGCGTTATGTGGGTGGCTGGGTATAGGTGTCGTGTGTTAGAAGTGGAATAGGTGCATGTCTCTTATCGATGGGGGGCAAACCGCTAAGGGCAGACTGTGGGAACTGGGGTCACCAGTTCCCCAGGGTGTAGCTTGGCGCGAGCGGGCTGGCACCCGAAAGCTTAGGTTTAAAGTGACCATACAGCACACACATCCACTGAGACAGGAAACGCACGCAATGACTGACACCACACCCGGGAGTTTGAGTAAAAATCAAATAGCGTTTATCTAGATCAGAGTCAGGGTAATCAATAATCACGGTATCTCCATTTCTTCAGAGCGTTTCATAAAGCAGGAATAAACATGTCATTTCATCAGAGCGTTTCATAAAGCAGGAATAAACATGTCATTTCATCAGAGCGTTTCATAAAGCAGGAATAAACATGTCATTTCATCAGAGCATTTCATAAAGCAGGAATAAACATGTCATTTAAGGCAATTAATCAGCATTTCATTAGGCAAGAATTAAACTTTCTGTCAGTAAACATTTCCTTCAATCTGAGTAGCATTAGCAAACAACATTTCCTTAGGCCAACGATATCCCATACATCAGGTGAACGATCAGCCCTTCATAGAGCAGGAGTCAACAGGGCCTTGGGCGGATTATTCCCCGTTCCTGGGGCTAGTGGGGGCCAACAGGGCCCAACGATAGTCTTCCCTGGGGGAGGGGCGAGCTCCGGGCCTCCCTCTGGCCTTCCGCCCACCTCCCCGGGGGTTACCTGTTCCTCCGGCCTCATGAGGGCCCTCGCAGCGTGTTCCAGGCAGGGCGGGCGGGGCTCGCTCTCCTTGGAGCCCCTCCCGCCAGCAGTGAGAGCTTCCCGGCGATGCCCGGGATGAGAGGGGGCTTCGTGGCAGGCTCGAAGGTGAGCAGAGCTTCGTGGGGCCTCCGGTGGGTCTGGGGGTGGCCGGGGAGCCCCGCGCGGTCGAGGGGCCGGTCCCGGGCCCTCCGGTGGCTCCTGGGGCCCGGGGGCCGGCTGTAGTGGCCTCAGTAGGGGTGCGCCCGCAGCCGCCAACGGCAGCGCAGCCCCACGATCCAATAGGCAAGCGGCGGGGGCGGAGTCCAGGAGGACGCCCCGTCACGTGATGCGGGGCAACTGCCTCGGGGCCTAACGCGGCCTGCTCTTGATCCCGGCGGCCCTCTCCTTCCCGAGGGCCGTCACGAGGGACCACCAGCCACTGGGCCCACGTCGGGGGGCGCTCCAGAGATGACGGCGATGGCGGGGCCCAGAACCCCTCGGGGCCCTCGAGATGACGGCGGCGCCGGGCTGCGGTGGTGAGTTTGCCTGCAGCGCCTCAGATTAGCAGGGCAGGACAGGCCACACACGACGGTGGCAAATCAGTACAGGGGTGGGGGGTCCCAGGTGGAGTCAGGGAGCGCAGGGGTGACACCGCGCCAATACCTGGTTGATCCCCCAGTAGTCCTGTGGAAAATTATAGGGTCTTCTCGGCGCTTGCTGGTTCCTGCGCCCTTGGTAGATGGTTTCTTGAGGGGGGCGAGGGGTTGAGTTGGTGGCTGAAGGCAGGTTAGGCAGTCACTGCAGGTCGTCCCTGGGTTCCCCTCCCGCCGGGCCAGATCAGTGGGCTAGTCCAGTGTTCCTCACACAGCTTGGAAGGCAACACCTCAGCCCTGTCACTCTGTGGTATAGGTCCCTGACTAGGCCCTACCGCCTAAGTCTCCTGCGTAGGTTCCCCCAGGTCAGCGTCGCCCCAACTGACTAAAAAGTTTCCCTCCTTCCCTTATGTATGCCCAGGTCAGGTGACCATTCTCTGAGGCGGCAAAAACAGACCCCGCCCTTGTTCTAGAAGGTTCCAGGAGCTTCCCTACTCTAACTATGGGAGAAAAAGGCGGCTGGTGTGGCAACAATGTTGTAAGGTCCCAGCCAGCTCCTGGCGACTAGGGTGCTACTAAAAAGACCACTCTGCAGTAGCAGGGGCCTGTGGCAGCCATGTTGGGAGAAGAGAGCACCTGCACTTTAGCATTGATTAGCAATGGGAAGGCGCTCGGAGACCTAAGGCCAACTAAAAGAGGGTGAAAACAAAATTAGGCAAGGGCGAAAAACACAGGGAAAGACCACCCTAGGGCTGACAGGTCTAACACGTGTCCCCCCCCCCCCCCCCAGCCGAAAGTGGGGAGAGCTACCCAACCTCTAGGGAGTTCTCGTCACTAAGGCGGAAAAATCTGGAGACACCGTCAGCATTGGCGTGGTCAACTCCAGGCCGATGTTCCACCCGAAAGTCCATCCCCTGTAGGGAAATGGACCACCTTAGTAACTTGGGATTTTCGCCTCTCAACTGCATGAGCCAGCGAAGTGGTCCGTCTGAATCAGGAAGTGAGAGCCAAAAAGATATGGCCTCAACTTCTTCAGAGCCCAGACCACAGCGAAGTCTTCTCGCTCAATGGTACTCCACCGTTGTTCCCGAGGGAGGAGTCTTCTAGAGATAAAGGCCACAGGTTGGTCTTGGCAGTCGTTGTTCAGTTGCGAAAGCACAGCGCCTATGCCGTGCTCAGAGGCGTCCGTCTGCACGATGAATTCCTTCGTGAAGTCAGGTGTTGCCAGCACCAGAGCGGTGCACATCGCGTGCTTTAGGGTCTCGAGTGCCTCTTGGCAAGCAGCCGTCCAGATCACTTTTCGTGGCTGCTTCTTGGACGTCCACTCAGTCAAGGGGGCTACGATGGTACCATACCCCTTGACAAACCGGCGGTAATATCCAGTGAGGCCGAGGAAAGCTCGGACCTCAGTTTGGGTTTTGGGGGGCTCCCAGGCCATGATGGTCTCACTCTTGGCCTGGAGGGGTTGCACCTTACCCCTGCCCACCAGGTGTCCCAGGTAGACGACAGATCCCTGTCCAATCTGGCACTTGCTAGCCTTGATGGTCAGGCCGGCACGTTGCAGAGCCTGAGAAGGACTCCAGGCCAGATAGCACCTGGTTCACCAACCGCTGGAAAGTGGCCGGAGCATTCTTGAGCCCGAAGGGCATCACCCTAAATTGAAAGTGGCCCTTGGGGGTGGAGAACGCTGTTTTCCCCTTTGCTCCATCGGCCATGGCAATCTGCCAGTACCCTGATGTTAAGTCGATGGTGCTGAGGTACCGGGCTGCTCCCAGCCAGTCAACCAACTCATCTGCCCGTGGGATCGGGTGAGCGTCTGTTTTGGTGACAGAGTTCAATCCCTGATAATCCACACAGAACCGAAGTTCTGGTGTGGTACCCGGTGGGGCTGCTTTCAGCACCAACACTACCGGACTAGCCCACGGGCTGCTGGAAGGTTCGATCACCCCCAGCTCCAGCATTTTGGCCACCTCACCCTGGATGCTGTTCTTGACTCTATCGGACAGCTGATAAGACTGGGTTTTTACAGGTGGGCTGTCCCCTGTGTCCACATCGTGGGTACACAGATGGGTGATTCCAGGCGTGAGGGAGAACGAGGCGTACTGCTCCAACACCTGGCAGCAGTCCCTCTGTTGCTCTGGGGTCAAGGATGGGGAGAGGACCACTCCCTCCACCGATCCATCCTTCTCCTGGGCCGCCAGAAGGTCAGGAAGAGGCTCACTCTCTTCCTCCTCGCTCCCGTCCATCACCATGAGGAGAGCAAGCTCAGATCGCTCATGGTGTGGCTTCAGGCGGTTGACGTGGAGCACCCGATGGGGCTGTCGGGGGTGGGGGGGGTCTTCAAATCAACGACATAGGTAGTCTGGCCTCGTCGCTCCACAATCTCGTACGGACCAGTCCACCGGTCCTGGAGGGCCCTAAGCTCCCCAGGCTCCATGACCCCCACCTTCTGTCCAGCGTCCAACTACACCGTCTGAGCGTTGCGGTCATACCACTCCTTCATTACTGCTTGGCTAGCCTCCAGATTGTCTGAGGCTTCCTTCCACGGCTTGGCCATCTGGCTGCAGAATGCCAGCATGTAGCTGACGACATCACGGTGAAGCTTCTTCGAAGTCTTCTCCCACCCCTCCTTCACCAGGCTGAGGGACCCCCTAATGGGGTGGCCATAGAGCAGCTCAAAAGGGCTGAACCAGACTCCCTTCTGCGGCACCTCACGGTACGAAAACAGCAGGCACGGGAGGAGGACGTCCCACTTCCGCCTCAAGTCCTCTGGCGGGCTCCGGATCATCCCCTTCAGAGTCTTACTAAAGCGCTCTACGAGCCCGTTAGTCTGGGGGTGGTAAGGAGTGGAGAACCGATAGGTCACCCCACACTCCTTCCACATGGCCTGCATGTAGGCCGACATGAAGTTCATGCCCCTATCTGACACCACGACCTTGGGGAATACCACTTGGGTAAAAATCCCCATCAGGGCCCGCGCCACCACAGGTGCAGTGATGGTCCTCCGAGGACTAGCCTCCGGGTACCGAGTGGCGTGGTCCACCAACACCAAAATGAACCGGTGTCCCGCAGAGGTCGGAGGGTCCAACGGCCCAACAATGTCAATTCCGACCCGCTCAAAAGGAGTCCCAACCACCGGGAGCGGTTCCAAAGGGACCTTCACCTTAGTCCCAGTCTTGCCACTCGCCTGGCAAGTCTTGCAGTAGGTGTCAGAGGCAACTCTCATCCTGGGCCAATAAAAATTCGGGACCAACCGCGCAAAGGTTTTGTCCTGACCCAGGTGTCCAGCTAAGGGTATTTCATGCGCCAATTCCAATAAGAAGGCCCGGTAGCATTGGGGGACCACTAGGGCCCTCGAGGATCCATGCACCGGAACCTTAGGATCACTATAAAGGAGACCATCCTCCCAGTACACATGATAACTGCTGGTCTCTTGGTTGGTCGCTTGGGCTTCGACCTGCCGCCGCATGCCGTCAAGCGTGGGGCACTCTCTCTGCGCCCGACAGAATTCCTCCCGGGTAGGCCCTCCCTCCACATGCCACTCGGCCAGGGTCGGCAAGTCCCCCACAGGAACAATATCCACCTCCGCGGACTCCGGGGGTACCTCCGCGGACTCCCCATCCATCACACGGGCCGTGTCCTCCACAACACTTTTCCCTTCATGACCAGCATTCGGTTGGGCCGTTGTCTCAGGCTGCAAACTGTGTTGAGTTCCTTGCCGGGCAGCCATGGACCTCGTGACCACGCAAGTCCATCCTGGTAACCCCAGCATCTCAGTGTGGGCTCTAAACTCCACTTCCTTCCAGGCGGTATGTTCTAGATCGTTTCCTAGTAAACACTCCACAGGCAAGGCAGTGCTCACAGCAACTCTCAACGGGCCTTTAACTCCTTCCCGCTCAAAGGGAACTTGAGCCACAGGATAGTGACTCACACTGCCGTCAGCCAATACGGCCGCATGGAACACATCAGGGATCACCTGCTCAGGGGACACCAGCCGCCTCACTACGGTGGTCATGCTGGCACCTGTGTCCCTCAGAGCCTCCACCTCCTCCCCGTTAACCTTCACCCTCTGCTGGTACTTAGCAGTGTTGGATGGCAAGGACGTCACTGGGATCATCTCTCTGTCCCCGAGTGAAACCAGGGTCAGGCCTGCTTCAGGCAGTCCTCTCGTTCTTCCCGCAAGTGGCGGTCGACATTTTGGGCTGCAGCGCGGTCGGGAGGCAGGAGCTTCGCCGTGAGCTTCAGCGGTCAGTCCAGCGCAAATTCTTGGAACCGCCGCCTTCTCCGGGCTCAGGGCGCTCGCATGGTGCCCTCGGAAGTAACAGTAGCTCCTTAAGCCAGCAGAAATACTCTCGAGACACAGGCGTGGACCGGGAGCCGAGACGGGTCACGTCCGTTCGCTGTCTCGGCCGGCAACGCCCCAGTAGTGCAGTTTTTTAAAGTGTAGTGACTTATAGTGTAATGGCGTAGAGTGATGTTGTGTGTAGTAGTGTAGAGTGTTGTAGTATGGAGTAGAATGCCGTTTTTTATGTTGGTGTATAGTGGTTGGAGTAGCTGTAGTGGGGTAGGGTATATTAGTTTTGAGTAAAATGGTGTTGAATATATTGGCATAAGGTGCAGTTTTAGACTGCAGTGGCATTTCGCAGTCTGTAAAGCATAGGGTGATGTAGCTATAGTGCAGTGGCATAGAGTTGCATGTTTTCTAGTGGTATAGAGTGCAGTGGTGTATAGTAGATTGTTTTAGAGTATAGTGAAGTGGTGTAGAGTGCAATGGTGTATAGTGAAGTAGGGTGCAGTGGCATATAGAAAACTGTTGAAGTGTATGTTGGTGTAAAGTGTAATGGTGTAAAGTTGTCTAAGTGAGAGCTTTGTAGATTGAGTTTGGATACAAATGTACAGAGTGTTCAGGATAAGACTTTGTAGAGATAGGTCAGGGTAATGACTTTTAAAGGAGGTCTAAATGTGGGTTTGAAGACCTAAACATGAATTTTGGCCCAGTGGAATTCCCAACTTGCCGATAATTTGCTAATTCTTACCCCAACTCCACGCACTCCATTCAAAAGTTTGAGGAGGGGCCCTGACTCCTAAACATTGTGTTCAGGGGGTTCCGTATACAAAGTTTGAAGACCAATGGTTGACACCAATGTCCCATGGGGTGATGATGTGCCTGTCGGTGCTGGGACTGGGGGAGGGGCGGTGCATTACTGAGTGGAAGCACAATAGAGGGCGCCCATGGGAGAGGTTGCAGGTACGCAGTTGATGGGTCCCTTTGCACTAAACCCCACTAGTTACACTGCCTGCCTTTTGGTATGCTGAAAGGGGATAGGGACCCTTCACTCCTGGGAAGGGTTATGAATGAGACCTTTTGTTTGACAGAGGGTGGCGGAGGGTCTTTAAGGTGGGTTTGGCCTTGGCAATGCCACCATTGCTGATGTACAATTAATCCCCTTTTCAAGCCAGAACATCAATGTGTTGTTTTCTACTCTCCAAAATAACACATGGGAGGTTGGTGTAGTCACTTTCCTTGTGTTCATATCCTACAATGCAATTTCCCTGAATTTTGAGGACAGCGGTGAGTACCCGGTACAATTGCACAAACAACATTTAGCTGTTGACTGCCTCCCCCCGCCTCTTTATCTCATCTATAAAACAGAACCTGGAATCACATGAATAATAAACCAGTTAGAACTGGCCCCAGGCCGGGCAGCAGGGAAGGCATTGTGAAGAGATTTTCATACCTGTACTGTGTGAAGCTGGGCAGATCTCCCATAATACTCATTTCTTTGTGCGGAGTTTGTTAGGGCGCAGGGGCTTGCGCCTCCGGCTATCAGGGGGGACCAGCAGCGGTGTACATATCACTATGCTGGTTTGACGCTGCTCGCTTACGAAACATGGCGCAATTAGCCCCAATGGCTGGCCCTGCAGAGATAGGGTGACCAGGCGTCCCCGTTTTTCACCGGCTGTCCCGGCAGATTTCGACAATTTTGGCTCATGTCCTGGTTTTTAGAGGGGATCAACTCAAAATAGCGAGAGGCACATTTGGGTGTTCTAAAGCAGTGCTAGTTAGCAGCTGTTATAAGTAAGCAATTAAATTAACCGGTATGATGCTTTTTTTAGAAATTACATTCTATTTTATGTCTTCGTGCCTTTTTTTGTGTTCCTATGTTGATGAGAGCTGTTATTCTGCGCCCCTCCGTTGATGTAAAATTGTAGTCCTTTTTCTATTTTTGCAAAATGTCCCGGTTTTTGGTTCTTAAGATCTGGTCACCCTATGCAGAGAGCTATGGAAGTTTGCACTCCAGGGCGATACATCCGATACATATACACTGCTTTGGCACATATTCCAAATTAAAAATGGAAGCGTGTCAGCAGAGAAGGCTGGGTGAAGGTGTAGTCTTACTTTCGATGGAAAATTTCCCAAGGTGGAAGAGTTTATTATTATTAAAGCACAAGTGTTCCAAGACGTCTGCGTTGTAGCGGAGCTACGGCTGCAGAAAGAAAACCAGTGGCTCTGCAGGATGGTTGACCAGTCGCTTCATGGGTCAGGCAATGCTCGTGCAAGGGACTGAGGCGTCCATGAGTAAGTTTAGTGACTGAACCCTGGGTCAGGCATATAGGTCCCCTTCTTGTTCCTCCTCGGAGGCGGAAGTTTACAGTTACCTTCTGTACAGTCTGTGGGTGCTCATTGATTAGAAAGAGTCATGTGTAATTTTCCCCGGGACTTTCAAAGTGCTCCGTGGAAGCGTTACCCAGCCGAACTGGAGCTGCTGCATCCGTGGTAAATAAGGGCCTCGGGAGTCGTGATCGGGACGGAGGGTTGTAACCAGCATGGGGAGAACTTGAATGCAAGAAACTAGGGGTGACACCAGTCTGTTTTTGCAAATTGCAGATTATACTCTACAGGGCTAGACAGGCCGTAGTGGGAACCAGGCGTTTCCCAGTGGGCGCCAGGGTGGGGGCCAGTTTTGGACCCCCTGGGGGAGACATTTTTGTTACCTGGGGGTGGTTTTGCAACATAGACCCCCTGTAACAAAGCGGTGCTTTCCTCTAGCACCCCCTGGGGGCCGGACGAGCTGTTTGCCAGGGCCAGTTTCGGTTCCCAGTCATGCCCTGATACTGTGGGTGGTGTTACTGAGGAACGTAAAGCACCTGAGCGCAGCAGGGAGGTCCTCGGTAACAACAAAGTGCTTAAAGCCAGTCCAGCCCAGGGAAGACATCTGGTACTCAATTCATTTTCTAATCCAGAGTGAGTAATGCCACAGATACATGGTGGGATGCCGTGACTGCCCTCATGAGCGCTGTAGTCTATTCTCTGCCCGGATATAGTTTTTTTCACAAGCCATTGGAGGTCCCCAGTAGTGGAGAACACCTCGCTTGGAGTTGCAACCCTGCCGTAAGCCAAGGAGAGTGCGGTAGATACGAATCCTGGAGAAGATGCATGCCAAGATCAGAAGGAGGCGTCCTAGAAAGGGGAGCAGCTGTTTTGCACACACGCTGGAGGTCAAGATAGTGCACAAATGTAGTGCCTTACAGAGGCTACGAAGCACAGCCTGAAACTGAGGGGTATAATGCTCATATCCCCGGTACCCCGCCCACTTATACTACCACCATTCCCCTACCAACTGTCCATAAAAAGATAAAGAGTGATTATTAAAAGAAAGCGAGTCTGATTAATAACGCAGGTGGGTGCCCGGCTTTGGTCTCTGCTCCCGTCTTCGGAGGCGAAGACATGCTGCCAGCTGCTGCCTCTACCAATGAGTCTATCTAGCAATTGGAAACATTACCACTCTCGGCTACCTTCAACCCGATGCGGGCTCTGCCCACTGCCACCCTCTGCATACAGCACCGCTAACAAGTTGAGGACTGCACTTTGGGCGGAGCGGGTCTATCCGGTGGCTCTGTTAGAATCAGGCAACACGTCACTACTCCAGCCTGCCGAATTGTTTTTAAATCCTTTAAATACTGAATATCTAATGTCTTTATAACGAAAAAGAAATAGCACCTTTTCCTTTGTGTATATAATGTTTCACGGTGGTGCGAGGCCGGAGCTGCAAGTCTGCTCAGCTATGAAATTAAACGACCTGTACAGCCATGCAGAACAAAAGAAAGGCACACGGCCGCCATACTTACAGATGAAGTTACAAAAAAGGGGTAAACCCAATAAAGCCACTGGGACCTGGGTAGGAAACAGTACAGTAAAGATTTGGTCCCAGTAGAACAATTCTTGAGAACACTCAAAATTAGAACTTATTAGGCATGAATACACTGATACACTATGGATATATAGAACAATGTTATTTAATCACATTGAACATCTTTGGATGCTTGTAAATCAGCAAATTACTCAGCACAAATTACTCAAAAAGCTGTACCAAACAAGTGCCACACGTTAGGGGGAGAAGAGAGAAGGGAAAAGATATTGTGCATTAAGTGAGGGTTGGAAAATTGTAGAGGGAAACTAGTGACATTCTATTCATCACATAATTATTTACAGTGAAACACGGCGTTTTTAAGTCACACAGTTAAATGATAAACAATATACAGCCATGATTTGGAGTAATATATCACAGTGAAAAAGCCCTGTTGATCCAACTGGCATGTGACAATGACACAGTTGACGCTTCGACCTCCCCAAGAAACAAAATAGGCTGTTAAAGTCCTTACGACAGGGTCTTCCTCAGGACTGAAAATGGGGCACCTGGCGAATCCACAAAAGAAGTCCTTAGTATCGAGTGTACTGGGCGTTCTAATTACAAATGTGGTGAAACAAATCTAAAAGCGAAATTACCATGAGCCACCCAGAACTGGATGGTTTTAATGTTGTTGGGCCCGTTTGCTCCAAACAACAGAGAGCGTATTGATGGCACCTGAAAAGCAAGGTGAGAACCGTCAGATTGTATCCCAAAAGAAAGAATAATCCTTAAGGAACTTAGAAGGCGCAATCATCCAGACTTACTTGGGGCATTCAATGTGGAAATTGTCCCTGTGGAACACCCATTACACCAGGGGATATTTATACAAAATCTTGGGTCCGAAGAGAATGAAACGTTCCAATTACGCTGTTGCCAAATCTAAAAGGAAATGGGAAAGGAAAGTAGGACCAAAGGTCAACCACCACGAAACCTCCTAAAGAAACTCTGCTTTTAAAAAAAAAAGATTATTGTGCCCGTAATGCAAAACATGGTTACCTAATTCGGTCGAACTGGATCACAGATTCCGTGGAGTTCTTAATCTGAAAAATTTAAAGAGAGACCTGCTCTAAGACCGAAAGAGAAACGCCTGCCAGTGCGTGCAAAATTGTAACTATACAGGGAGAAAACGCTCCATGTACAATGCGTGTTTCTTTAGGAGGTTTCGTGGTGCTTGACCTTTGGTCCTCCTTTACACTAGATGCTAAGGAATTCTTCTGTTAATTCCCCAGGTGTTCTATTTTCAGTCCTGAGGAAGACCCCGTCGTAAGGTCTTAAACAGCCTACTTTGTTTCTTGGGGGTCGAAACGTCGACTGTGTCATTGTCACATGCCACTTGGATCAACAGTGCTTTTTCACTGTGATATATTACTCCAAATCATGGCTGTATATTGTTTATCATTTAACTGTGTGGCTTAAAAAAGCAGTGTTTCACTGTAAATAATTATGTGATGAATAGAATGTCACTGCTTTCTCTTTACACTTTACAGTCGTGCTGATTCTAATTAAAATGTAACATGTGAGCGCGTACAGTAAAAAAGAAAGGCGCACAGCCTCTCGAAGCAGCTGCCGTGGTTAAAGATGGAGCGGGACGGCAGATACGCAGGCGCCGCAATGATGAAGGGAAACACACAAACGTGCCTGAAGAGCTGTTCAAAATTATTTTTTTAAATGTCCCTGAACACTAAGCGATATAGAAAAAGTGGAAAACTACAAGTCCTGGGGCAATACCGGGGAGTGAAAAACTTGGAAAAAGGAGGGACCAGGAAGCCAAGTTACCCAATAGCAAGCAAGGATTGTTACAAGACAACCGACTAGACAAATCCAAAGTGATGGGAGGAGTTAAAGCCCACAAATTACATACAACAGATCACCTGGCAGCACAAGCGCTGTCTAGGTTCGACCTAAAAATGGGGGTTTATTGGGTGCACTGCATTCCTGGATGCTGGTGCCACTGCACCCGCTGTACTTCCCAGCCTGCCGTATTTTTGTATGGGTGGTGGTGGAGTCAGAGGACAGGCCCTAGTGTAGCAACACTTGTTCAGTGTCAGCAAGTGGGTGCCCTTCAGAAGGGACCCGTATCTGAACTCCATTTGTCCTGGCCTCATTAGGGCCCCACCCCATCACATCCTAAATGTTGAGTTTCTGGGCAGTGATACATAAAAAAAGACACTGCCATGCACACTGATACATCTAATACATTTCAATGCAACGCAAAACCCTGAGTCAGTACATGAGCCTACATGTTTGCTTAAAATGAATAAATATGGCTTTCTATCTTCGTGTTTAATCACGATGGCCTCACCCGTTTTATCTGTCAACCTTTATCTGTCCCACTAAAAATCACTTCTAGAGACTCCACTGGTGACAGGTGTTTTTCACTTAAAACTTTGCATGCTTTCTTTTTTTCAAAAATAGTTAAGTAAAAAAAAATACTTTTTTAAGATATAATTTGTTTCACTTATGTACTTCGGAGTCTAGCCATTTTCAAACGATACTCCCCACAGTGGCTCTCTGCTGCTGTCACATGCATAATCACAAACACACAAAGAGCTAGTCGATTCCCGGTCTTGTTACAGTGACATGATTTCAGTGCCCCACAAATGCCGATGGCTGAAGGCCAGAATCTGAGTCCTCTCTGGACACACTGCTGTCTGGGAAGGATGCATGAATGTTCTTTTAATCTCTTGTCTCTGCTCACCGCTGCTCCAAGGCCTCCAGGCTACAGATACAGGCACTAGGGTCTGCCAACTCCAGCCAATGTTGCATCAGCCTTTGCTTGTTCCTGGAGTGGTCCATGAGCTTCTGGCCAATCAGAAGCCGCATAGGGTTAGGGGGACCCTCATTCTCCTCTGCTGATAGGGCATAAGGGCTTTTTGATTGACAAGCCTCCACCACACGTCCATTAGGTTACCGGCTGCCTGAGGCTGGCACACTGTGTTAGCTACGCATTGCGATTCAGCGCGGCTGGGGTGTACAGCACGCATGCGCAATAGCAGTGGAGGCAAAGCAGCAGCGGCCCGTGCAGGTAAGAGCGGTGGCGCCGTATGGGAGGGGGGATTTTGACCGAAGACAAGGAAAAATGTATTCTATATTTAATTTTCACTCGTGGTCGTCTGTCGAATCCCCCCACCCCCACTCCCACCCCTAGCCCCACTGCTCTGCCGTTCTTCCCTGTACAGGCCGCTGCTGAGGCAAAGGAGTCCCCTCTGCTGCGTATATGATCTTGGAACTACTATATGCAAACAGACGATCCCTGATATTGTTCATTCAATGTAAAAGTTCTAACATCATTTCAAGCTAGAATCTGAAGGAGGAGGAGGAAGGTGGGAGTTGTATTGGTAAGGCAGCCCTCTCAAGCCCCTGTGGATGAGCTGCCACTAATTAAAGCCAGCCCTATTGGCTTTGCCAATGCTTGTGCCCAATAAGTGTTCCTTAGTCTCCAAGGAAGCAACACTGCTCGTTTATGACAGCTCCAACCATGAAGCAAGAACCCCAGTTTTGTTCTGCAGTTGCTCATAGAATGTCACTATCACTGTGATGACAAAGATACGACGTGTGCGATCGATGTACGGATTTGGCACTTGCTGGCGGCTGCTAATAAAGGCAGGTGGAAACCCACCTTTCTGGTCACCCACCCATATCTGGTTATTTTGAAGAGTTCTAACTATGGGAAAACATTCAACCTTAAGTCTAGAAGTACACAAAATGTACATGCTTAATGAAGCGTGAAATACATATACTTCACAAAACACCACATATATTTACCTTGGGTCAAACAATCACAAATAACTTGCACTTCAGAGGAAATTTTTTTTTTTTTTTTTTTTTTTTTAAAGGTTTTTATTGAACAATAATTCGATTACAAGCACAGGCCTACAACCACCAGGGCCGGCCGCTAAGGACAGAATGAAATATACATTTATCAAAGCTGCAGTCGGTTCCCGGGGTTCGGCCCCGTAGTGACTCCGGATAGTTCTAAAGGAACAGGAGACTTAAATCCAGCAAACACAAAAAACTAAAAGAAAAACAAAAGGCGAGGCATAAAGACAAACAGTGCAGGTCAGGCTTCCTCCGGGGAACTCCAGTTCAGACCATTAAGCAGCACGCGAAAGGAAGGAGTACCGGGAGGCTGGGGACGGGGGGGGGGCCAAGGGAAATTAACGTCCATATGTAGTCATTCCAAAAGGTGCCCGGAACCGTCAAGGGTCAGGGGGACATGGCGATATCGGTGTCCACCAGGGGGGGCGTACAGATACCCCCGCGATATGCATTCCATTGCCCCCAGATTCTGCCCCATGCCCCCGGCTTACCACGGGCAACATACACAGTCTTCTCCCTGAACATACACCAGTCCATATTCTCCTTCCATACTGACACGGTGGGCGGCCGCTGGGCACCCCAAAGCTGCGCTATATCTCTCTTGGCAATCATGTTCCCCAGGGCCGCCCACCGAGTCTGAGCCGCGCTATAATCATTGGGCTCCCACACATTCAGGACACAGCGACGCACCTCCGGCAGCAGCACAACCCCAGTGACCTGTCCCATAACCGTATGTACCCGGCGCCAGTAGTCCGCCACCTCGCGGCACTCCCACAGGATATGGAGAAAGGTGGCGCTGAGCCCACAACCCCGCTTACAGAGCCCATCATCGGAATACCCCATCGAGACCAAGCGAGGACCCGTCACATACACCCGGTGAAGAATCTTAAGCTGTACCAACCGGAGACGGGCTGGAATGGCGACCTCCTTGGGGGACGACAGTGCAGACTGCCAGTCCTCGTCGTCCAATTCCACCCCATCCCCCGTCCATGCCTCCCGAAGGCGCACCAAGAGGTCAGCCCGATGATTAATCAGTTTCTTATAAATTAAAGAAATAGTACTGTCAGGGACATGTCCGTCAAGTATGCGGTCCTCGAGGGGCGAGGAAACCGGGATCTTGGTCCCCTCTCCAAAGACCGAGAGCAGGGCGTGTCGAACCTGGGCATAGCGGAAGAACTCCCTGTCCGTAAGCTCATATTCGGCCTGAAGAGCCGCGAAAGTCTTAACCGCGCCCTTATGCCACAGGTCTCCCACCTTGCTGATACCAATCGTGTCCCACTGGTCAAACCCCTTCGTAGTCCAGAGGCTCCCCAGGCGATCGGAGGCAAACAAAGGAGTAGCACATGTCAGTCGCTCACTCCAGCCCGTGGCCGCAGTGCCAGCCCTCCAAGTCCTCACCGCAATCTTAGTAGGACCCGTAAGGGTCCGGCCAGCCGAGCGGGAGTAAAGCGCCCTGTTATAGTCCCCGCCGGGAAGCAGGAACTTGTCCATCTCATACGCCGGATTCAGGCCGGGCGCATACGTGGCATGGTTGATGGCCGAAAGCTGCGCGGCCCAATAATACCTGCGAATGTCGGGAAGCGCGATGCCCCCGTCGTACCAGGGTAGAGTAAGCTTAGCCAGAGCAATACGCGCCCGCCCGTCCCACACCAGTCTCCTCTGCAGGCTCTCTACCTCCCGAAAGTAGGCCACTGGGATGACGTCGAAGGAATTCTGGAGTGCATAGAGGAACCTGGGAAGGGACATCATTTTGAACAGCGCGGCCCGACCCAGCGGGGACAGGGGCAGCCTGCACCACCGGGCCGTGTCCTCCCGCAATCGCCGAAGCGGACGCAGGAGATTCTGCTCATAGCGAGCCACCGGGTCCAGCGAAACGTATATCCCCAGGTACTTAAAGCCGCTCAGAGATACCTGGATCGGAAGCCGAGGCGGCAGGAGAGGAGGACCACCGGAGATCGGATAGACGCAGGATTTAGACCAGTTGATCGTGAGACCCGAATTATTCCCAAAGGAAGTCAGAACGTCAAAGAGGACGTTGAGCGACTGCCGCGGTGAGGTGAGATATAGGAGAATATCGTCCGCATACAGGGAAACCCGATCTTCAAAGCCCGGGGCCCACCGGATCCCTCTAAGCGAGGGCTCCCAGCGGAGCCAAGCCGCGAGTGGCTCCAGGGCGAGAGCAAAGAGCAAAGGGGACAACGGGCATCCCTGCCTCGTGCCCCTGCCGAGGGCAAAGGGCCGCGAGACCCGCCCATTCACCACCACCTGAGCCATGGGTCCCGTGTAAAGAAGCTTCACCCAGCCAATAAATCCTTCCCCAAAGCCAAATTTAGCCAAGACAGCCCAGAGGAATGGCCACTCGATGGTGTCAAAAGCCATCGTGGCGTCCAGAGAAACCAGCACGGCCGGTTCGGAGAGGAGCTCCGCCCTGGCAAGGGCACCGTGAAGACGCCGCAAGTTAAGAGCGGTGTTACGATGCGGGATGAATCCGCATTGGTCCGGATGAATAAGATCGCACACGACGCTCAACAGACGAGTGGCAAGGACTTTCGCCAAGATCTTAGGCTCCGCATTTAGCAGTGAAATAGGCCGGTAAGAAGTACAGCGGTCTCGCGGCTTGCCCTCCTTGGGGATAACGACTATCGTGGCCAAACGCTGGTCGGCCGGGAGGGAACCCGCCGCCAGAGACTCACGGAACATGCGACTGAGGAAGGGCGCAAGCTTGTCAGGGCGCAATTTATATAGCTCAATGGGAAGACCGTTGGGACCCATAGCCTTGCCCGAGCGAAGGGAGCGGATCGCGGTCGCTATTTCATCCGCCGACAAGGGGGCGTCCAGCCGCTCACGGTCCTCGACGGACAGGCCGGGCAAGGCGATATCCCTCAGAAGAAGGCGAGAGTCGTCCTCATCCCTGTCAGTCACTGGGGAGTACACAGCCCGGAGGTGGTCGGCAAAACATTCCACAATCTCGTCAGGCTCCGTCACACACACACCATCCGCAGCACGCAACTCCGGGACCACACGATTCACTCTCTCCTTCCTGTCCAGCCACGCGATCAACTTTCCCGCCTTGTCCCCGGCATCGTACAGTCGACCCTGCTGCTCCCTATACATAGTTTTGGCCGCGTCAGTGACCAGGGACCTATATTCAAACTGTTTCAGGCTGAGGGCATGGAGCCCGCCCGGAGTGACATTCGCCTCCAAGGCCGACTCCAGCCCCAAGATGTCAGTCTCCAGCCTCACCACTGCCTCACTCTTGACCCTCTTAGCCACCACTATCTGGGAAAGGGCGTGTCCGCGGATCACGGTTTTAAAGGCTTCCCACAGGGACATTGCAGACGACACCGACCCCTCGTTATCCAGGAAGTATTGGTCCATAGCCTTAACCAGGCTGTCACGAGTCGTAGGGTCTCGCAGGTACCATGGGTTAATGGGAGCGATCCGCCCTGCAGACCGCGGCCCGGTGTCAAAAAGAAGCCACAGCGGAGAATGGTCGGAGATACCCCGCGCCAGGTGCCTGACCTCTCGAATCCGACCAGTCTGCGCCGCGGGCATCAGGAAGTAGTCTAACCTAGAGAGACTCCCATGCGCCCCCGAGTGAAAGGTGAATTGACATTGGGTCGGATGCATTAATCTCCAACTATCCACCAGGCCGAAGGTATCCAGCATCCCACCCAGCCATGCCTGGGCAGCGGGGAGGGTCCTTGGTGGGTGACGATCCAGTTCCCCCGAAACCACAGAATTAAAGTCCCCGCCCATGAGCAGGAGGCTGTCCGGAAGGTCAAGCAGCATTCGACCCAAGTCAGTGAAGGTGGAGTTCTGGAGGCCCGGGGGGACGTAAACTGAAACCAGGGCAAGGGGCTGCCCCTCCCACCTCCCAATCAAGCACACATAGCGCCCTAGGAGAAAGAATGGGCCACGAGGCGGTATCCCCCCCTGTTCATTGCATGACAAACATTGCCAACCAGATGCGTCTCCTGGAGAAACACCACGTCAGGAGTCAAACGACGCAAATATTGCAGTACTACACCCCGCTTGATACGGTCCCCCAACCCATTGACGTTCCATGACATAAGCCTCAACCCGTCCCCCCCCATCCCCCCCAATAGATCAAGGGTCCCCCAGCCTGCAGCACAGTTCCCAAATGTGGACAAAAATCAGTACCTCGCCCTGTGAACAAAAAACACACAACAAAACAACCCCTCCTCCCCCCCAACCCCACCCCAGGACAAACTCCCCCCACCCTGCACCCCTGCGGGCCAAAAAACCCCCCCAACTTGCAGTGTGCCTGTCGCCCCTCTAACCCCATTCTACGAAAAGACCCCAGAGGAGGTAAGGGACCCGTCCCCGCCCGCCCCCCTCACTGGTCCTGGTAAAACACAATATGCAAATGAAATAAGACCCAACTGTACAGTGCAAAACGGCAAAATCAAGGACCAAAAGTCATTCTAAAGGGGACCCGTCACCCGCGGTGCCCGCGGAGGGTCCGGGACGGCCACCTCCGTCCGGCAGAGAGTCCAGCCAGTCACTTGCAGCCACAGGAGAGTCAAAAAAGGCTGTCCGATCCCCATGTTCCACTCGGAGTTTTGCAGGGTAGAGCATCGAATATTTTAGGCCCAGCTCGCGGAGACGACGCTTCACCCCCTGGAATCCCATCCGTTGTTTCTGGACCAGTTGCGTGAAGTCCGGATAAAAATTGATGGTCGAGTTCTCATAACGAACCGGGCCGTGGGCCCGTGAGGCCTGCAGAATAGCGTCGCGGTCCCTGTAGTAGAACAGTTTGGCCACGATAGGCCTCGGGGGGGCCCCCGGCCGTGGCCGACCGCCCGGAACTCGATGGGCCCGCTCCACGGCAAAGAACTTACTTAGGCCAGCCGGGGACAACTGTTTCAGGATAAGTTCCTCGACCACGAGGTCAACCGGGCGGCCGTCGGAGGACTCCGGTACACCTATGACGCGAATGTTGTTGCGTCGGGCCCGACCCTCGAAGTCCTCAAGCCGCCGGGCCATATGATAGTTAACCACCCTGATGTCTCCAAGCGCGGCCCGCAGATCCGACACCTCCGCACCGAGGGTGGAGGTCCGCGTGTCGAGAGCCTGGACCCTCTCGTTAGTTTTGGAGAGGTCGGCCCGGATCAGGGTGACATCAATCGCGACAGTGTCAATCTTACGGGCCAGGGCCTCATATTGCGTCGCGATGGTTTCCCTAATGCCATCAATGGCGCCCATAATGTCCTGTAGGGATAGTTCCGTAGAGACGGTCGCGCCTCCCTCCGCAGTATCCGAGGGGAGGCCAGCAGCGCCAGAGGGCCCCCTGCCCTGGGTGTAGCGGTCCATGTTATTGCTCTGGACTGGTCCCCCGCGGAGGGAAGCCTTGGTCTTGCGGCCCTCGGGACCCCCTTTACCCCCCATGTGAACACGGTCACTCAAGGGGACCTCCAATCAAGAGGTGTAAGGGCACCAGCAAGAAGACCACAAAATGTCAATATAGGGGGTCCGAGGCGATAGGCACTCTAGTGGCAGTTGAAAGGAAACCTCATGCAGAGGCCCAGGAAGCACCTCGCCACCCCGAGCGCACCCCCCTGCCGGTCTCCTGAAGTGCAAAACCGAAACCGAAAGTGATGGATCGGCAGCTGGCACCGCGCTGAAGCCGCTGTTGTTCAATTGCAGCCCGGCCCCTCGGGTCACCTTCACCCCGGTCACCTCCGTCGGGTGGGTCCCAAAAGTTCCGACGACGACAACTCAGGATTCCCAGGTCCGATTTGAGTTTTGAAAAGAGATATATGCTCAGCTGGTCTTTATCTCCCAGATTCCATAAGCCACTTCAGGATATTCTCAGGATAGATTCCGAGGAGCAGAGAGGGTCCGGGGAGCCCTGTGCTCACGCGACCATCTTGGATGCGCGCTAGGCTCCTCCCCCACTTCAGAGGAAATTAATAAAAAAGAAAATGGTAATACGCATAACCGTGACATTACTTTTATGGGATCCCTTTAGGATATTTAACATCGGTGCATTTTATGTGCAACTTGCAAACTCTGGACAAAGGGAAGGGGCCAGAAGGACAAATAAATATAAGGGGTGGGCAGAAGTTACATAAAACCTCTGTGAGATTCTGCGGAGTTCTGCCAATGGATGGAAATCGGCACCTCACTCGTGCTGTGATTTAGCACCGGTAGCGCGTTCCATATTGAAAAATCAGCACAAACTGCACCCTCAAGTTGATTTTGCTGTCGCTTCATTAGACTTTCTACTCAAGCGGCGGCCTTCTGACCACGAACCCTTGCGACTGACCACATTAGAAAAATCTCGCTGGATGTCGTCCTAGTGACCAAAATCGCACCTTCTCCTAACAGCTTCGATAAATAGAGCAGGAGTGAGATAGGTTATAAATGGGCTGGTCTGAGTGGCCATGGATGTTTTTTGTTTCATAACTGGTAGAATAAGGAAAATGCTACTTACCCAGTATGCATCTGTTCTTGGCATGTATACCCTTAGATGACATCTGTAAGGCTGCAACTTGGTCTACAACTCACACATTCACAAAACACTACTGTGTAGATGTGCATGCAAAACAACAAGCTAGGGTGGGCCAGGCTGTCTTAAGAACACTTTTAAAAACTACTGCAACAGATACAGGTCAACCACCGCTGGGAAGATAACTGCTATATAGTCTATGCTAACGCATATAATCTACAGCTCATATGCCTCGAACGGAAAATGCTGCTTACCCAGTATGCATCTGTTCTTGGCATGTAGAGCTGTAGATTCATATGCACCCACCCGCCTCCCCGGGTACCTTTATCTGCTGCAGTATTATCTTACTTAGATACAACACACATGGACATCTCTTTCTATTCTTACTAACTCCATCATCACCCTTTATGGTGAAAACAATCTGGGGATGGAGTCGATGCCCATGCGCACTATCACCGTAAGGTGGAGTCACCTACCGCATGACTACAAACACTTCTTCGAAGAAAAACAAAGGGCAAACATCCGAGCCCAACACCAGATGGCGATCTATGCTAACGCATATGATCTACAGCTCATATGCCTCGAACATATGTTTCTCACTCTCTGGCCCCATCCCTTAGATGGGAGAGGGAAGTGTTAAGAATTCTACAAATATTGGGGCAGATTTACAAGAAACTAACGCAGTGCTACAAGTCATTTTGCTGTGCCGCGCTGCATTAGTTTCGAAGCACAGGGATGCGACATATTTACAACAATATGTCGCATCTTTGTGCTTCCCCGTGCGCTGGCACTCAAATTGCTGCCATGCGTCGACGCAGGCACCCTTGCACCATGGTGCAAGGAAGCCTGCATCATGGGGACATAGTTTTTGAGCAGGAAGGGGCACCTTCCTGTACAGAAACGGTCATTTGAGGTGAATTCCTCTTTCAATGTGTGCTGTAGAATGCAGCACGCATTGAAAGAGCAAAAACCAAGTAAAAATGAAAACATTTCTCCACGTTGCACCTCGCTACGCCACCCCTAGGGATGCGTACCATTCTGATGCATTTCCAGATTTACGATTCATTGCAAATCTGGACATGCATCAGTGTACATGGGTATTGTGTGGGAACACCCACAGCAACACCCATGTCACGCCCCTAACACGCAAAGTGTTGCGTGAAAAGGGGCAACATTTACAAGCACAGGTAAAGTCACGAAGGGTAGCTTTACGTGTGCTTGTAAATATCAATCAGCAAGTTGCACCGCCGGTGCGTCACACAACGGGACACAACGGCGGTGCAAGGGGCTTGTAAATTGGCACCATCTAATTTGTTCTTTAGTTTACAGCAGAAGCCTGAGGCGGGGTCACTAGGAGCCCCTGGGGGGCAGCTGTGTCCCATGTGTGTGTTCACAATATTTCACACGGAGTAGCTTGAATTCCATACACTTTGGAGGAAATAAGAAAGACGAGGGCCGATCGAAAGGTCGGATTAATTACTGGTGAGTTTTGTTTATGGATGTAGCCAGGGGCTTGTACATCTGCCCCAGTATCTGCTGGCAACCCCGACTCGCGCCGAATTGAAAAGATAAGACTTTGCAGTAATGATGGTAATGTAATGCTCAGGCTTGGGATGACCGGAGTCACGCTACCAGTCGCGGCTCCTCGTGGGAGTGCGGTGGGATGTTGGGGCGGGGCAGGGGAGGAGCTGGGTGGGGGGTAGTAAACTCCTGCTTAAGGCCGAACGGAGTTCAGTTAACAAATACATAAATAAAACAAATTTCATTGTGCGCTGCGATGCATTGCAGCGTGCGCAATGAAACTCATTTTATTTATTAACTGAACTCCGTTCAGCCTTGCCCTTAAGCCGTAGTTTACTACCCCCCACCCTGCCCCTCCCCGCAGCACTCCCGCGAGGAGCCACCCCTGCACGCTACACCCCCCACACCTAACCTACCCCCATACCCCTCCCATCCCTTAGAGAGACAGTGGGGGGGATTGTTTGCAGCAGCGGGCCACAGGATGCCAAATAGAGACAGGTGTGGCTACTCCAAAGTAGGCAGAGCACTCGCAGCCAAAGTCTGGCTGGTGGCTGGTGGCCAGTTAACCAACACTAACAATGGTTAGCAAGTGAGGATCTACCATCTGGTACTTGGGTCACCTGGAAGACAAACCTGTCAGCGTCGCTGTATCAATGGAAGAGAGTGACTGTCGGTTCGCTATGATACTCAAGGGAGTAGCCAGAACATTAAAATGCTCCCCACTTGAAAGATAACTTTAATTAGACTGAGCGAGTGAAGCAAGCAAATGCCACCCTCCTTAGAAGAGCTCCTTTCACCCTCCTTTCATCTATCCACCAGTTAGCCTTCCATATATTAATGTATCCATCCTTCTGTCCATCCCTTCACCATTTATCGACACATGCACTGCTCCACCCATCCATCCATCCATCCATCCATCCATCCATCCATCCATCCATCTATCTATCCATCCATTCATTCACCAATCCATTCATATGTCCGTCCATCCACCAATCATCCATCCATCCATCCATACATCCACATCTATCCACCCATCCATCATCCATCCATCACTTTCACTCATCTTCCCATCAATATGTTCATGTTCCCTTTACACCACTCATCCATTATCTCTTCTCCATCTGTCCATTCTTCCGTCCTTCCATCCATTCACACTCTCCACAGTCGGTCCTTTCACACTTCCATCCAGTCATACTGTTACTTTTTTATCCTTCCTTTCACCTATCTTCCATCTTTAATTTTACGTTTTCTTCCTTCCTGTCACTTTCTTTCTCCTATGGCTCAATTTTTCTTTATCTACCCATCTTTTTTCTCTCATCCATACTTTTCTTTCAAATCGTTCCTCTCATGCGCATTGTTTTCTTTCCTAGGTGTACCTCTCTCCGTATATCCCTTATTTAATTGTTTTCTTCCCTGTACAAACCAGCTGGAATCCCTCAATCCTCTCTCATTGTATTTCCTAGCATTTTTTTATTAATTAGTATTTTGCCTGCGGACATAAGAGACTCGTAAACAAGTAATTCATGTTTACGGGTACCCCATTAACCAGCTTCTCAGGTCGGGTGGCACATCATAAATATATATCCATTTTGCTCTGTCTCAATTGCGTGCGGGACAATTATTAGGAGCATATAAATAAACTGCAACATCTGAGCAAGGATCAGGGGTTCTTGAATGAGTTTAGGTTAAGACTGACCTACCGCAACACAAGACGGACCGCAGTAATATTACGAGACTGAAGAGGGCGACAGAGGCCGCGTGAAGAGAAACTTCAATGCTGGGCGTCAGCCTGCAGCAATATCAATTGACTCAAGGGGGAGCCAGAGACTGCATGAAGAGACTTATTACACTAGTAAAAGTGACTGAATGGAAAACAGGACATATAAAGACACATACAATGGCATAAAGAGAGGGAAGGGGCAGGCAGAAGCCACATAAAACAAGCATTGGCATAGCCCATAGGTCTCACCTTTTGGATGCCAATGGAGACCTGCCAGTTTTGACGGTGTTTTTTTGCCACACCAGGTTATTGTGGCAGGGGCCACCATTTAAGAAGTACACATGGTTGTATATATGGAGTCTGAACACTACGAGTTTTTAACGGTTGATAATTACACAAATGCAAGTGAAAATGCACCGCATCGGCTCAACATTCTGGGCAAATCATTTACTCTCCCCATGCGCTCATATAAAACGCTTGAATACTTTCGGGTCGAGATCCCGCTATATAATTATGTAGGTTCGAGTCTTGGCTTCAGCTAAAAAATCTGGACAAATCATTTAATCTCCCCGTGCGTTCATGTAAAGTGCATGAAAACCAAGTCGAAATTGCGCTATATAATAATAATAATACCAGCATTTGTAAAGCGCACAGCTAACTCAGGCGAGGTGTCCCGGTGCTGGAGGTCGTCCGGAAGATTAAGAGAGCATTCGCTCAGAGTCACAAGGTGCTGGGCTAACCGGTCGCCCTTGTTCCGGAGTCAGCCGCCCTGGCCGCTGCACCACATCTCTTCCTCTTCCAAATCATTCAATCTCCCGTGCACTCATGTAAAGCGCTCAAATACCTTTGGGTCGAGATCGCGCTAAATAATGATGTGGCCACTATGGTGACAGACAGCGCACAGCAACACAAACATTGAAACAAAAGAAAGTCATGACTGCTAATTCCATCACGTGATATGCATACTGAAACAGACAAAGGACAAGTGATTACCCTTCTGATGACGTAACCGTCCATGCCATTCAAGGATATTTACATTCTTGCGCGTTATCGTAATTGAAACCTCACTTAATATTTACAGAAGTATTTTCTAATGAAATATGTGTGTTTTGATGTTCAGTCACTTAAATTAGCAATATAGTATGTTGCCCATATAATCTGCCTGACCTTATAATGACTGTCTCCCAAGGTAATAATTGAGAGGATGTGGCGTAACAGCCAGAGGTGCCAACTTTGGATTTGAAGGAACCAGATTTTGAAGTTCAAGCCTCGGGGTCAGCTCAACATTCCGGGCGAATCATATAATCTCCCTGTGCGCTCATGTTAAGTGCCTGAATACCTTCGGGTCGAGATTGCACTAAATAATGATATGGGTTTGAGTCTCAGTGATGGCTCAATATTCTGAGAAAATCATTTAATCTCCCTGTGCGCTCACAAAAAACGCTTGAATATCTTTGGGTCTAGATCGCATTATATAATGATGTGGCCGTGATGGTGACACATGAAATCGGGTGCCGTGGTACTAAAGCACTGGAAAAATTGAGCGCTCATGTGCAGTGCTCTTGAACAAGGGAAAAAGCAGTCCCTTTTACAATTGCTAAAATGGGACAAGTGGAAGAGTAAAAGTACTAGGGCGCTGCTCCTTTGGAGTAATCAATTGATGAAAAGGTGGGACAAAGAGGAAAGATTAACCACTAAGAAGCACGGATTTTTAAAGCACACTGACATAAACATATGAAAAGTAGTGGGTGGGATGTTAGCCCTCAGTGTATTTACAGCAGGACTCGGAGAGACAGCACAAGCGCTGTCTAGGCTTGACCTAAAAAGGCTAATAGATTCAGGATAGGTAGACTGCTGTAGTGTCAAAAGTGGGAAGTCGGAGACAGAGGCCTCACAAAGAGATAAACTGCAGTAATTAAAGAGACTGGAGGAGGAGAGAGACTACAGAAAGAGACAGTCTTCAATTATAAAGTAGACTGGCGGAGAAGATACGCCACATAAAGGGACAAGCGGCAATCATGAAGAAACTGAAGGAGTCATAGAGACTGCAAAAATAAAAGAGATAGATGGAGACAACGACTACAGAAGGAGACAGACTGCAATAATAAATTAGATTGAAAGAGGAGAGAGACTACATAAGGAGACAAGCTGCAATCATATCAAGAAACTAAAGGGAAAATTATACAGACTGCGACAAAAAAGAGACAGAAAGAGACAGACTGCAATAATAAATAACAGAAAGAGGAGAGAGACTACATAAAGAGACAAGCTGCAATCATGTGAAGAGATTAAAGGAGGCATTATACAGACTTCAGTAATAACAGAGACACACTACAGAAAGAGACAGACTGCAATAATAAATTAGACTGAAGAGGGGAGACATGCTGTAGTCATATCAAGAGACTACAGGGGGACACGCATAGGGCATAAATAGTCAAAGTGCAATAATAAAAACCTGAATGGGGAGACACACACTGATTAAAGAGACAGACTGCAATTAGAGAAAAAGAGACCGAAGGAGGGGCAAAGATTGCATGAAGAGACAGACTGAAATAATAGCAAGCAGGGAGAGACCGAAAGGTTATACAGGCTGCAAAAATAAAAACTAAAGGGAACACAGTGTCCGCATAAGGATACAGACAACAATATTCGCAAAAGAGACAGCCACAGATATGGTGCAGGGTCAAACTACAGGAGACTTTAGGCTGAAATAATACAAAAGGAGAGACTGTTGGAAGCAGAGAGTGAAGGACGGACAGATCATGGTACGATACAGTCTGAAATATTTAACAAGAGACCGCAGGGAGACCAGATAGCGTCCAGAGATAGACTGCAGGAATAACATCGGGGACAGAGACAGCTGCAGCCGGAGATGGACTGAAAAAAGAAAGGTGGGATGGCAGGCGCCAAGCGACAACAGCAAGAGACTGCAGACTGAGAACGAACACATAGACGCCTGCGGCTTTAATAGCAAGAAGCTTTGGCAGGCCAGCAGGTCGTCTCTAAGAGAGCTATTGCCTTGCTAATGAATTTTAGCCATGCTAGACAGCTGCATGGCAGCTGGGAGCTCAGGCTGGAAGAGCATGCTGGCAATGGAGGGTGGGTGGGAGGGCATGGGGTATCAAGCTGACAAGGGTCAGTGGGCGGGAAGGGATGGAGTAGCAAGCTGAGAATGGAGGCTAGGCGGGAGGGGATGGGGTAGCAAGCTGACAATGAAGGGTGGGTGGGAGGGGATGGGGTATCAAGCTGTCAATGAAGGGTGGGTGGGAGGGAATGGGGTATCAAGCTGACAAGGGTCAGTGGGCGGGAAGGGATGGAGTAGCAAGCTGAGAATGGAGGCTAGGCGGGAGGGGATGGGGTAGCAAGCTGACAATGAAGGGTGGGTGGGAGGGGATGGGGTATCAAGCTGTCAATGAAGGGTGGGTGGGAGGGAACGGGGTAGCAAGCTGACAAGGGTCAGTGGGCTGGAAGGGATGGAGTAGCAAGCTGAGAATGGAGGGTAGGCGGGAGGGGATGGGGTAGCAAGCTGTGAACGGAGTGGGGGTGGATGGGATGGGGAAGCAAGCTGGCAATGGAAAGTGAGCAGAAGGGGATGGGGTACCAAACTGACAATGGAGGGTGGGCAGAATCGGATGGGGAAGCAAGCTGACAATGGAGAATGGGCGGGAGAGGATGGAGTAGCAAGTTGTACAAGAGTGTGGGTGGGTGGGATGGGATGGGAAAGCATGCTGGCAATGGAGGGTGGGCGGGAGGGTATGGGGTAGCAGGCTGACATGGGTCAGTGGCCAGGATGGGATGAGGAAGCAAGCTGAGAATGGAAGGTCGGCGGGAGGGGATGTGGAGGCAAGCTCAGAACAGAGGGTGGGCAGGAGGGGACAGCAAGCTGACGATGTAGGGTGGGTGGGAGTGTATGGGTAAGCAAACTATGAATTGAGGATGTGCAGGACGGGAAAGGGAAGCAAGCTGACAAAGGAGAAATTGGACAATAGGGTCAGGGGTGTAATGGAGTCCCTCACAGTTCGGGGGTGCCCCCACACTGTTCACCTCAAAGGAGATCCCCTTGGGGTGGCCAGCTGCAAACAAATAAAACATTCAGAAGCAGCAAGGCAATTAAGGATTGGGGCCCCCCTAAGGTTTTGTTACGCCACTGAATAGGTTGGTGGGGAAGCAAGAACAGCAAGGTAAGGTGGGCACTGAGGAAACAGAAATGGCAACTAAGGGAGGGTGAGAAAGAGGAACAAAGAGGGGGCAGAAATACATGAGGAAGACAGCTGAATAACACAGACACCCTCTGAGTGCCTAAACAAAAAGAAAACAAGCATTGGCATAGCCAATAGGTCTCGCTTTTGGGACCTTCTAAGTATTTAGTTATGCAGCACAATATCCTTGGTGCAACCACATCAACTGTTGCGTGGCTAAACACTTATAAGGTCCCAAAGGCAAGACCTATTGGCTATGCCAATGCTTGGTGTGGGTGTGGTTGTGTGTGTGTGGTTGTGTGTGTGTATGGTTGTGTGTGTGTGTGGTTGTGTGTGTGTGTGGTTGTGTGTGTGCGGTTGTGGGTGCGGGTGCGGTTGTGGGTGTGTGGATGTTGGGTGTGGTTGTGTGTCTGTGTGTGGTTGTGTGTGTTGTGTGTGCGGTTGTGTGTGGTTGTGTGTGTGGTTGTGTGTATGGTTGTGGTTGTGTGTATGGTTGTGGTTGTGTGTGTGGTTGTGGTTGTGTGGGTGCGGTTGTGTGTGTGTGTGTGTGGTTGTGTGTGATTGTGTGTATGATTGTGGTTGTGTGTGCGGTTGTGTGTGTGTGTGCTTGTGTGTGTGGTTGTGTGTGGTTGTGTGTGTGGTTGTGTGTGTGGGGTTGTGTGGTTGTGTGTATGTGTGTGGTTGTGTGTATGTGCGTGGTTGTGTGTGTGGTTGTGTGGGTGTGGTTGTGTGTGTGACAGTAATACTAAAAGCATCTCAAAATAAAGGAACACAAACATCGAGTTTGTGGAAAGAGAAAGCACGTTGTAAGTCAAACGGGCGCAGCAAAGCATTAACACAACAACAAGACAAACAAGATCACTTAGCGAAGACTGAGTGCTGATAATGGATACACACAGCCCATCATCTTAAGAGTTCGATTGCAGCCAATGTGCACTCAAACATGCCCCCTCCTTGTGAGTTGCACCTCATATTTCATGAGTTGTAACTGCTGCACCCACCATAGCGCTTTGAGATTTAAAGCACTACATAGGTCTAATCGATTAACCAGTCGCCAACATGCTGTGCTTTTAAAGAGAATGTGCCAAAAGTTTCCAACTTCCTCATCATGTCCTCATGAAAGCGCCAACAAAAGGACTCCCTGAATGGTGCAACGGACATGAAGCAGCTGCTGCGATCAGAAATAAACACTGTGAACGTTGTCCAGTTTTACAGTAACATTTCCTTAATGTTCTTTAAGTCACAAAACAGTAATACTAAAAGCATCTCAAAATAAAGGAACACAAACATCGAGTTTGTGGAAAGAGAAAGCACATTGTAAGTCAAACGGGCGCAGCAAAGCATTAACACAACAACATGTTCTTTGATGTTTGATGTTCTTTGAACGAGAACATCAAAGGGGCACCGCGAAAGTGATCGTGGGCGCCTAATGAGCATGACGAGGTTTGCCAGCCTCTGCTCCTAAGCGTGCACATGCACTGTAGCTCTAGGCTGGCCATGGAAGCCCTCACAAAACGTCTCGCCAGACCAGCGCATGCGCTGGGTCAGGTGAGACCTAAAACAAGCATTGGCATAGCCCAGCGGTTCCCAATCTGTGCGCCGCGGCACCTCGGTGCGCCGTCAGAACTAGCCTGGGGCGCCGCGAACAGATGCACACCAGTCTGGGAACTACTTCTTGAGCCTTGCCATTCAATGTTCTCTCATATACTCCAGCATCCCTGTTTTTGGTCTGCCATTCCTTGAAACGAGTGAAGCAAGCAGGAGGTGTACGTCAGTGAATACTGGAATTCTCCTGCGTCTTTATTTCCTGGGCGAAAACGTTTAGTTTGGCATTTTCAAAAATAATATTTATTTTCTACCGTACATTGAATAGCAAAATGCCTATATCTGCGTTTCGGTTTTCAGAATGCATTTTATGCACCAAGTCGTCACTAGAGGGAGTCAAACATAAAAATGCTGATTCCTCCGTATGGGGATTCTAAAACATGTCACACTGGTTGCAGTACACAAAGATCGATACAACAGGCGCATTAGACCACTATCTGCACAGGGAGAGAACAAGCAATATCCTGATTTGTAGCCTGCACTGTAGCCACGCAGTTACTGCAGTGGACTATTAGAAGCATAAATATTACAAAATAATAAACACCATGGTCTATTCAAATAAGGCACATCACAAATGGAATTGTGATTGAATAATCATACTTCTTTCATAGTCCAAGGAAGAATGAACGTTGGAGTCCACCCTGACAGCATTGGAATCCACACAGATCTCGGCTCAGCCTACTGAGCTAGAAATGCCAGCCAGTCCTTAAAAGAAAGCACAATAGAGCAGCTCCCTGGATTCTTGATAGGAGCAGGTAGAATAAGAATCCCCAAAGGCAATTGCTGTAAAAACAATGAAACATTAAATATTCCATCAACCTTTGTTTCCTATTTGAAGGAAATTAAAATTCACCATCCTTACAAGTTGCAGAAGAGCAAACAGCGGAGGTGTCTGTGGTTGTGTGTGTGGTTGTGTGTGTGTGGTTGCGGTTGTGGGTGTGGGTGCGGTTGTGTGTGTGTGAATATGTGGTTGTGTGTGGTTGTGTGTGTGGTTGTGTGTGTGTGGTTGTGCGTGTGGTTGTGTATGTGGTTGTATGTGTGCGGTTGTGTGTGGTTGTGTGTCTGTGTTTGAGTGTATGGTTGTGGTTGTGTGTGTGTGTGGTTGTGTGTGGGTGTGGTTGTGGGTGTGTGGTTGTGTGTGTGGTTGTGTGTGTTTGTGTGTATGGTTGTGTGTATGGTTGTGGTTGTGTGTGTGGCTGTGTGGTTGTGCGTGTGGTTGTGGTTGTGGGTGTGGTTGTATGTGTGGATGTGTGTGTGGTTGTGTGTGTGTAGTTGTGTGTGGGTGTGGTGTGTGTGTGTGGTTGTGTGTGTGGTGGTGGGTGTGGTTGTGTGTGTGGTTGTGTGTGTGGTTGTGTGTGTGGTTATGGTTGTGTGTGTGGTTGTGTGTGGTGGGTGTGGTTGGGTGTGTGTGGTTGGTGTGGTTGGGTGTGTGTGGTTGTGTGGGTGGTGTTTGTGGTTGTGTGTGTGGTGTGTGTGGTTGTGTGTGTGGTGTGTGTGGTTGGGTGTGGTTGTGTGTGTGTGGTTGTGCATGTGGTTGTGTGTGTGTTTGTGTGTGGGGTTGTGTGTGTGGTTGTGTGTGTGTGGGGGGGTTGTGTGTATGTGTGTGTGTGTGGTTGTGGTTGTGTGTGGTGGTTGTGGTTGTGTGTGTGACAGTAATACTAAAAGCATCTCAAAATAAAGGAACACAAACATCGAGTTTGTGAAAAGAGAATGCACGTTGTAAGTCAAACGGGCGCAGCAAAGCATTAACACAACAACAAAACAAACAAGATCACTTAGCGAAGACTGAGTGCTGATAATGGGTACACACAGCCCATCATCTTAAGAGTTGGATTGCAGCCAATGTGCACTCAAACCTGCCCCCTCCTTGTGAGTTGCACCCCATATTTCATGAGTTGTAACTGCTGCACCCCCCATAGCACTTTGAGATCTAAAGCGCTACATAGGTCTAATCGATTAACCAGTCGCCAACATGCTGTGCTTTTAATGAGAATGTGCCAAAAGTTTCCAGCTTCCGCCTCATGTCCTCATGAAAGCTCCAACGAAAGGACTCCCTGGATGGTGCAACGGACAAGAAGCAGCAGCTGCGATCAGAAATAAACACTGTGAACGTTGTCCAGTTTCACAGTAACATTTCCTTAATGCTCTTTAAGTCACAAAACAGTAATACTAAAAGCATCTCAAAATAAAGGAACACAAACATCGAGTTTGTGGAAAGAGAAAGCACATTGTAAGTCAAACGGGCGCAGCAAAGCATTAACACAACAACATGTTCTTTGATGTTTGATGTTCTTTGAACGAGAACATCAAAGGGGCGCCGCGAAAGTGATCGCAGGTAAAAGTGAAAGTGATCGCGGGCGCTTAATGAGCATGACGAGGTTTGCCAGCCTCTGCTCCTAAGCGCGCACCCGTGCACATGCACTGTAGCTCTAGGCTGGCCATGGAAGCATTTTTTGAGCCCTCCCAAAAAGTCTCGCCTGACCCAGCGCATGCGCTGGGTCAGACAAGACCTAAAAATGGCACCCTAAAACTGAGAAGTGGAAAGACAGAATTAATGCATCCCTGCTCGAGGGGAGCATTAAACAGAGGAAGTAAGCCTACGACAGCTGACCAATAAGATGCCTATGAGAGCGAAGCAGTGGGCGGCCTCTAGTCTAAGCCTCCTGTAAAAAAAAAGGTCATGACAATAGACAGCGCATACACTGCCTTAGGAAAGACTTAAAAAGGATTGGAGCGGGGAAGGCAGCAGGAAGATACAGACTGCAATAATCCAAAATTGATGTTATTTATTTTTTGTAAAACGCCACAATAGCAGAAACCCAACTTGTAGGCGATAGAGGGGTGAAAGAGACTACAGGAGATCAACGTTGGGATAGCATGGTGAGAGAAAATGTAGGAGTATAGCGACTATAATAATAGGAAGAAAATAATGAGACAGAAGGAGTTCGCAGACAGATATGTTGGAATGCGTGGACACAATGGCAATGAATGTCATGATATGTGCAGGCCCGACAATGACAATATCAGTAAATGCAATGTGAATGTATGCCACCGCTTGTACCCTCACAATGCCCGTCAAGGCAATGTCAATGTATACTGTAACTTGTGCCCGTACAGCAGTGCCAACATCAGCAAGAGTAATACCAATGTATGTAACAGTCCATGCTTGTACGATCATATTGTTGTTACTGGAAGGACCACTGTCAATGTACATTCAGACCAGAGCAAGCATAATCTTGGTAATGCCAGTACAAATGATATCAATGTACAAAATGACAACCGTATGAGTGATGAAGATAATGTCGAAAAGAACTATTCCAGTGGCTGCAATATTATATTTAGGAGTTAAGAAAAACTCGCACCCAGGGAAAACCCTGATGGGTTCCACAGATAGTAGCACAACAAACAAATCTGAGATAATTGGCTCCAATAAAACCCGTTTGGCCAAAGGCTCGCATTCCCCAGAAATTCCACAAAGTTAGATACCACATGTAGATAGGCACACTCAACCAATCAGAACACGACAGGCCCAGCACATGTACTGATTACGCGCTTCATATGCCAGATATCGGAACACATGCACACTGTGCCACACTAGCTCTCCCGAGGTTGAGAGTCATCTGTGTCTTTATCACATGTCTGTGTTTGATGATTTACAACCAAAGATGTTTTTATGGAATGTAGAAAACTGTTTAATTGTACCTCATGATCTGCATAAATTGATGGTCAAAAACCCTTGCACATCGAGAGATTCTGAGCAGACGCACTCTGGCCATGCTCTTCCAGCCGCAGAGTTTAATTAAACCAACCGTATCCTGTTTTTCCAAATGCCTCTTGTCTTTTCATTTATTTAAGGTAAATTCATATCCGAGCAACAGATGCAAGCATAAATAATACAACAGGTTAAAGAAAAACAGTACATAGTAAGCATTTCCAATGCCAGTCATTTAGGTTCATTTAAATAAGATTTTATCGAGCTTCAGTAACACACCCAGCACTGGCAGAAGCAGTGCACAGGTGGGTCCCCTACACACACAGAGCAGTTAAACACATTCAGGAGCTGTGCCAGCTTTCCTACTTTCCTACGGACACACACACACATACATGTTACAGCTTAGAGGGCAGCTGAGCCAGACCCTCTTGCCTTCGAGTATTGTTGAGTGTTCTTATTGGATGACAATGAACTTGTTAAACAATCATAAGGTTGCTGGGTGTCGGGCGAAATCACATGACAAAACAGCAAAAGAATTAAGGTTGTGCAACATCTGTGCAAATCACCAACCTGCCCTCTTGTGCAGTGCTCTGCCCCATCCTCTTCAGCTCACTTGGAATGTTGCCCAGCTGTCACTGCCACCTCTGGCCCAGTGTGGCAACATATGGAGAGCGCACCAGGAGCATTGTGCCCACTTCCACAGGGTTCTTGTCTGGACGGGTGAGACGGCAGAAGAATATATTGTTAGGTGAATCACTTCTTAGGTTGGATAAATAAGTAAGAAGGTAGATGGTGAATGAATGAATGAGTGAGTAGCTGACAAAGCAACAGAAAGAGGAGCCATGATTATTCCAATATAGCTCTTTTATTTTATAATCCAAAATGACTTCTTCAAAATGAATGGAATACAAAGTTTATACTTCCAATCTTCATCCAATGCTAAATCCTGTTCTTTCAAAGATTAACAGAGAAGCTCATGAATTCATTATTCTACAGCAAACATTTTGTGCCACTTTGTGCCAACACATGTTTTCCAATCTAAACACATTGCTTCATCAGGGCAAAAATGATTTCTTGCAGTGTTTTGATTGCTTCAATAACAATACTTTAAGCACATTGACTCCTAAGTTAGAACTATAAGTTGCAACGTCTAAACACATTTTCAGTATGGTCACTCAGCACCCAGTTGATATTGTATTGTAGATTGATAACAGTTACTACCGCCAACGAGGCGCTGAAGCCCTTTGTGAGTGGGTAGCATGCTACTCACTGGAGCCCCAGGGTAGTTTCTAATGTTAGTGGTAAGTATTGAAGTTAGTCATATAATAAGCAATATTATTATTGGTGGTGTCCCAATGTGTTGCATGCAGCTTCAAGTCTAGAGGAAAGTGTGTTGTTAATGGGTGTTATGCATCAGTTTGTTCTCCAAATCGTGGCTCTGGCACGTGTATTACGTTATCGTTTGGTTGTTCTAGTACGGGTGTCTCTGCACTCGTACAAAGAGGAATACGCCTCTCAGGATAGTTTTGGTGCACTTCCAATATGGTGCAAGGGGTGACTGCATTGCTGCCAGGCCGCCACAAGTGCACCAGCGCAGAGAGAGAGCTGAACAGTGCCATATCTTTGTAAGTATGGCGCAAGGCTGCCTGTGTTGGCACTAGGCCGCCACAAGTGCACCAGCGCAGAGAGAGAGCTGAACAGCACCATATCTTTGTAAGTATGGCGCAAGGCTGCCTGCGTTGGCACTAGGCCATCACAAGAGCACCAGCGCAGAGAGAGCTGAACAGCACCATATCTTTGTAAGTATGGCACAAGGCTGCCTGTGTTGGCACTAAGCCATCACAAGAGTACCAGCGCAGAGAGAGAGCTGAACAGCACCATATCTTTGTAAGTATGATGCAAGGATGCCTGTGTTGGTACTCGGCTGTCACAGGAGCACCAGCGCAGAGAGAGAGCTGAACAGCACCATATCTTTGTAAGTATGACGCAAGGATGCCTGCGTTGGCACTAGGCCATCACAAGAGCACCAGCGCAGAGAGAGAGCTGACCAGCACCATATCTTTGTAAGTATGACGCAAGGATGCCTGCGTTGGCACTAGGCCATCACAAGAGCACCAGCGCAGAGAGAGAGCTGACCAGCACCATATCTTTGTAAGTATGATGCAAGGATGCCTACGTTGGCACTAGGCCATCACAGGAGCACCAGTGCAGAGAGAGAGCTGAACAGCACCATATCTTTGTAAGTTTGGCGCAAGGATGCCTGTGTTGGCACTAGACCATCACAAGAGCACCAGCGCAGACAGAGAGCTGAACAGCACCATATCTTTGTAAGTATGACGCAAGGATGCCTGCGTTGGCACTAGGCCATCACAGGAGCACCAGCGCAGAGAGAGAGCTGAACAGCACCATATCTTTGTAAGTATGGCGCAAGGATGCCTGTGTTGGCACTAGACCATCACAAGAGCACCAGCGCAGAGAGAGAGCTGAACAGCACCATATCTTTGTAAGTATGGCGCAAGGATGCCTGCGTTGGCACTAGGCCATCACAAGAGCACCAGCGCAGAGAGAGAGCTGAACAGCACCATATCTTTGTAAGTATGGCGCAAGGATGCCTGTGTTGGCACTAGGCCATCACAGGAGCACCAGCGCAGAGAGAGAGCTGAACAGCACCATATCTTTGTAAGTATGACGCAAGGATGCCTGCGTTGGCACTAGACCATCACAAGAGCACCAGCGCAGAGAGAGAGAGAGCTGAACAGCACCATATCTTTGTAAGTATGATGCAAGGATGCCTGCGTTGGCACTAGGCCATCACAAGTGCACCAGCGCAGAGAGAGAGCTGAACAGCACCATATCTTTGTAAGTATGGCGCAAGGATGCCTGCGTTGGCACTAGGCCATCACAGGAGCACCAGCGCAGAGAGAGAGAGAGCTGAACAGCACCATATCTTTGTAAGTATGATGCAAGGATGCCTGCGTTGGCACTAGGCCATCACAAGTGCACCAGCGCAGAGAGAGAGCTGAACAGCACCATATCTTTGTAAGTATGGCGCAAGGATGCCTGCGTTGGCACTAGGCCATCACAAGAGAACCAGCGCAGAGAGAGAGCTGAACAGCACCATATCCTTGTAAGTATGGCACAAGGCTGCCTGTGTTGGCACTAGGCCATCACAAGAGCACCAGCGCAGAGAGAGAGCTGACCAGCACCATATCTTTGTAAGTATGGCGCAAGGATGCCTGCGTTGGCACTAGGCCATCACAATAGAACCAGCGCAGAGAGAGAGAGAGCTGAACAGCACCATATCTTTGTAAGTATGGCGCAAGGATGCCTGCGTTGGCACTAGGCCATCACAAGAGAACCAGCGCAGAGAGAGAGCTGAACAGCACCATATCTTTGTAAGTATGGCATAAGGCTGCCTGTGTTGGCACTAGGCCATCACAAGAGCACCAGCGCAGAGAGAGAGCTGACCAGCACCATATCTTTGTAAGTATGGCGCAAGGATGCCTGCGTTGGCACTAGGCCATCACAATAGAACCAGCGCAGAGAGAGAGAGAGCTGAACAGCACCATATCTTTGTAAGTATGGCGCAAGGATGCCTGCGTTGGCACTAGGCCATCACAAGAGCACCAGCGCAGAGAGAGAGCTGAACAGCACCATATCTTTGTAAGTATGATGCAAGGCTGCCTGTGTTGGCACTAGACCATCACAAGAGCACCAGCGCAGAGAGAGAGCTGAACAGCACCATATCTTTGTAAGTATGGCGCAAGGATGCCTGTGTTGGCACTAGACCATCACAAGAGCACCAGCGCAGAGAGAGAGCTGAACAGCACCATATCTTTGTAAGTATGGCGCAAGGCTGCCTGTGTTGGCACTAGGCCATCACAAGAGCACCAGCGCAGAGAGAGAGCTGAACAGCACCATATCTTTGTAAGTATGATGCAAGGATGCCTGCGTTGGCACTAGGCCATCACAGGAGCACCAGCGCAGAGAGACCACTGAACAGCGCCATATCTTTGTAAGTATGGCGCAAGTCTGCCTGTGTTGGCACTAGGCCATCACAACAGAACCAGCGCAGAGAGAGAGCTGAACAGCACCATATCTTTGTAAGTATGATGCAAGGCTGCCTGTGTTGGCACTAGACCATCACAAGAGCACCAGCGCAGAGAGAGAGCTGAACAGCACCATATCTTTGTAAGTATGGCGCAAGGATGCCTGCGTTGGCACTAGGCCATCACAGGAGCACCAGCGCAGAGAGAGAGCTGAACAGCACCATATCTTTGTAAGTATGATGCAAGGCTGCCTGTGTTGGCACTAGACCATCACAAGAGCACCAGCGCAGAGAGAGAGCTGAACAGCACCATATCTTTGTAAGTATGGCGCAAGGATGCCTGCGTTGGCACTAGGCCATCACAGGAGCACCAGCGCAGAGAGAGAGCTGAACAGCACCATATCTTTGTAAGTATGACGCAAGGATGCCTGCGTTGGCACTAGACCATCACAAGAGCACCAGCGCAGAGAGAGAGAGAGCTGAACAGCACCATATCTTTGTAAGTATGATGCAAGGATGCCTGCGTTGGCACTAGGCCATCACAAGTGCACCAGCGCAGAGAGAGAGCTGAACAGCACCATATCTTTGTAAGTATGGCACAAGGCTGCCTGTGTTGGCACTAGGCCATCACAAGAGCACCAGCGCAGAGAGAGAGCTGAACAGCACCATATCTTTGTAAGTATGGCGCAAGGATGCCTGCTTTGGCACTAGGCCATCACAATAGAACCAGCGCAGAGAGAGAGAGAGCTGACCAGCACCATATCTTTGTAAGTATGGCGCAAGGATGCCTGCGTTGGCACTAGGCCATCACAAGAGCACCAGCGCAGAGAGAGAGCTGAACAGCACCATATCTTTGTAAGTATGATGCAAGGCTGCCTGTGTTGGCACTAGACCATCACAAGAGCACCAGCGCAGAGAGAGAGCTGAACAGCACCATATCTTTGTAAGTATGGCGCAAGGATGCCTACGTTGGCACTAGACCATCACAAGAGCACCAGCGCAGAGAGAGCTGAACAGCACCATATCTTTGTAAATATGGCGCAAGGATGCCTGTGTTGGCACTAGACCATCACAAGAGCACCAGCGCAGAGAGAGAGCTGAACAGCACCATATCTTTGTAAGTATGGCGCAAGGCTGCCTGTGTTGGCACTAGGCCATCACAAGAGCACCAGCGCAAAGAGAGAGCTGAACAGCACCATATCTTTGTAAGTATGATGCAAGGATGCCTGCGTTGGCACTAGGCCATCACAGGAGCACCAGCGCAGAGAGACCACTGAACAGCGCCATATCTTTGTAAGTATGGCGCAAATCTGCCTGTGTTGGCACTAGGCCATCACAACAGAACCAGCGCAGAGAGAGAGCTGAACAGCACCATATCTTTGTAAGTATGGCGCAAGGATGCCTGCGTTGGCACTAGGCCATCACAAGTGCACCAGCGCAGAGAGAGAGCTGAACAGCACCATATCTTTGTAAGTATGGCGCAAGGATGCCTGCGTTGGCACTAGGCCATCACAGGAGCACCAGCGCAGAGAGAGAGCTGAACAGCACCATATCTTTGTAAGTATGACGCAAGGATGCCTGTGTTGGCACTAGGCCATCACAAGAGCACCAGCGCAGAGAGAGAGCTGAACAGCACCATATCTTTGTAAGTATGGCGCAAGGATGCCTGCGTTGGCACTAGGCCATCACAAGAGCACCAGCGCAGAGAGAGAGCTGAACAGCACCATATCTTTGTAAGTATGGCGCAAGGATGCCTGCGTTGGCACTAGGCCATCACAGGAGCACCAGCGCAGAGAGAGAGCTGAACAGCACCATATCTTTGTAAGTATGGCGCAAGTCTGCCTGCGTTGGCACTATGCCATCACAAGAGAACCAGCGCAGAGAGAGCTGAACAGCACCATATCTTTGTAAGTATGATGCAAGGAAGCCTGCGTTGGCACTAGGCCATCACAAGAGAACCAGCGCAGAGAGAGAGCTGAACAGCACCATATCTTTGTAAGTATGATGCAAGGCTGCCTGTGTTGGCACTAGGCCATCACAAGAGCACCAGCGCAGAGAGAGAGCTGACCAGCACCATATCTTTGTAAGTATGGCGCAAGGATGCCTGCGTTGGCACTAGGCCATCACAAGAGCACCAGCGCAGAGAGAGAGCTGAACAGCACCATATCTTTGTAAGTATGACGCAAGGCTGCCTGTGTTGGCACTAGGCCATCACAGGAGCACCAGCGCAGAGAGAGAGCTGAACAGCACCATATCTTTGTAAGTATGGCGCAAGGATGCCTACGTTGGCACTAGACCATCACAAGAGCACCAGCGCAGAGAGAGCAGAACAGCACCATATCTTTGTAAGTATGATGCAAGGATGCCTGCGTTGGCACTAGACCATCACAGGAGCACCAGCGCAGAGAGAGAGCTGAACAGCACCATATCTTTGTAAGTATGGCGCAAGGATGCCTGCGTTGGTGCAGTTCATATATGAACTTCTTGGTCGAGGAAAGGGAAATGATACAGTCATTTGTAATGAGCTGTGACTGTGGTGTGGATGTCTGGTTGGCTAGTGGCCAAGCGAGCCAGGATTGACCAATCCTGGTTATCGGGGCGGCCAGTGCAAAGCCATTAGCCGACCCGATTTATCGCCCTGAGCATGCATCTTGGCCTGGTAGGCTCTGAAGTCCAGACACCGGAGTTGTTTTATCAGTTGGGCCTGCTGATCTCTGGCCGCCTCGAGGGTCTGCCATGCAGTAGGGGTTCCACAAGCCTCCATCTCGGGGAAGGTTCAACATGAGGTGCGAATACCGAGGTACTCCGCCGATTCCCGCTTGACTCACTTGAGTCCATGCTGAGGCGAGGCAATTATTTCCAGGTGGCTTCACAGGTGTGGGGGGGGCAGAGACTCTTCCTACCCCAGGGCCTCACGCTTAGGTGCCCGGGTATCTGGCGGTCTACTGCCAGGAAACCCCGCCACGGAGGAGAGCCGGAGCCATGAGCAGTCCAGTATGAGGGCAGGTTCTTGTCACCCGTTATGTTGCCAGTAATGCAAGTGTTGAGGGGTTCAGTGAAGGGGAAGAGTGCAGGACCTCAAACAAATGCAATACAGGCCCACCCTTGATATGCAGACAATTGTAGTCACTGGGCCCTTACGGTGGGGCCCAGGCCCATCCGGTATTATGCAGAGTGAGCGGTGATTTGTCTCCCAAGGCCGGGCGGTGTGCGGCGCTGGTCGCCCGCTATGTCAGTTCGCCCCCTCGGCTATTCAAATCCCACAGCAGTGGGGGTCAGCATCCCATTCCGCAGTCCGAGGCGGGAGAAAGGGCCCCCCAATTCACTGACTTTGGGGAGGGGGCCTGATTTATGTTGTGTCAGCTCACCTCCTGACCGGCAGGCAGGCGTGGCCTCTGCTCTAATGGGGAGAGCAGGTCACGCGCCACCACCCGGATCGGGGGAGGTTGTGGGGTGACGTGCCCCAGCCTAGCAAAACTACTTGCCGCCATCCGGGGGAGCAGGCTGTGGTCCGGCTGCCCACTGTGTAGTGTCCATGCATGGACACGTTCTAGTGTTCTAACCTGCTGTACTACACTGTACACCCACCCACCACAGACGTCACTGTGTCAGGTGACGCTGTCAATAAAAGGGCCGAGCGCACGTGCTCGTGGCCATTCCCACTATCCCCAACTATGTGTGCAGCGTCATTCATTACCTAGCATGTGGGCCTAGGGCCCAACATTACACTGGCGACGAGGCGGGTACGTTACCCCGCGAGTGAAGCCCCCGCTCGGCGCACCATCGATAACAATGAGGGAGAGGACTGCCCGGTGAGCACACCCCCCCCGTGTGACGACGCGACGCGCCGAGAAGCCGGCAGGGCGCAGCATAGCCCGCAGCGTGACTGGTGGCGACCGGGAGCCCACCCCGCGCCTCAGGCACCGGCCGCCGTGACCCTGGTGGAGGGGAAGCGCCCCAAAGACACGCGGACCGATCGGAGCCCACCCGCATCGGCCGCGACGCCGCAAGTCTGCAGGCGGAGGCCGGGTGCCCACCCCGACCCTACCGCTGTGCCCGGAGGTGCCCGGAAGGAAAGGCACGCCGAGCGGAGCCCACCCGCATCGGCGGCGACCCCCGCAAAAGGTGTGGCCCACGCGGTGCCCACCCGCGTCACAAACAAAACAAAAGAAGGGTAGCCAAGCGGGTGCCCACCCCGCAGCAGAGGAGTGAAGACGAGTCCCGACTGAGGCGGAGCCCACCCGCGACTGGCCGTGGCCGTGTGGCACCTGCACCCCCTTCCCGCGCGGCCCGTAAGGTGAGGAGACCGGCTGCGGGAAGGGGCGGACTAAACTGAAAGTAGATGCGGAGCCCACCCGCTGGCCGAAGCTGAGGAGCCCCGCTCTCTTCTCCCCGCCCCAGAGTCAGCGGTGAGGCGGAGAAGGAAAGCAAAAGGAGCTGTTTCCGGGTGTGGGAAACGAAGCTGCGCACGAGGCACTAACCCCCACTCCATGTGAAAAGTGAGTGAGGCACTGGTAGCGGGAGCCCACCCCGCATACGAGAACACTGCCCTCCCTGCCGCGCGAAGATTGCTGGAAGCTGCCGCGAGCAGGGAGGGCGAAACGAAATGCAAAGAATGGCCGCCGCCGGCCATAGAAGTATGCCCCCACCTCGCGGGACCCCCAGCAGCGCCTACAGGAGCAGCAAGCGGCCAGCGCCGCCGAAAATAAACTGACAGCATGTGCGCGATGGCACTATGCCCCAAAAGTGGTGCCTCGCCCTCTGACCAGCCCAGACGCCTGTGCCCTCCATGTAGCTGACGAAATGAAGCGGAGCCTACCCGCAGTGAGGAGCACTTCCTTCCCCCCCCCCTCCAACGCGCACACACGCTGAGTAGTGCCCCAACCCCTACAGCTTAACATCAGGGCCTGTGCCCCCTTTGCCTCTCAATAAATAAATACAAAAGACAAAAAGGAAGGAGTAGAAAAGACTTACCTGCTGCCACGTGTCCTGGACTTCACTGGTCTGCCTGGCTCCTGCTCCCCTCCAGCTCTCCTACTCACGAGTGAAGCCGGGAGAAAAAGAAAACAAGGCATAGAGTTCTGGCAGCGGAGAAGGTTGCTGCTGAAGCCAAAGAAAATCAACAAGCATGCAGCAAGCCAAGGGAATCCAGCAGCCACAGGAGACCGACGGATCGCAGCGCAAGGAAGAAGAGGCAGCACGGCAAGTACCGCAAGGTCTGACGGATGCGCGATGGTGAGCGCACGGGAATGCGACGGAGGCGCACAGGAATGTGCCAGAAGCACAGGAATGCGACAAGTGCAAGGGCGAAGAGACAGTGTGTCACAGGGATGCAGCGCCATCCCGCAGCGACAAGGAGGAAGAAAAGGAAATGGTGTCAAGCCACATCCACCCCAGCGAGGACTGCGCTGTCGCCGCATCAAGTGGAGCGAACCCTCGAGAGAACAAACGGACTCAGCGCAGTTGTACCCCGGACGCGGAAGGTACACTGCAGCGCCTACAGGAGAGGAACCCACTGAAGAGGATGGGCGCAGCAAGTATCCGACACTGGCGGCCAAGGATGCAGAGCAACACCCAGTGGCGCCAAGAAGCCACCACATCAAGTGATCATGGTACAAGGAGCAACGCTACACTGAAGATGTACCACGACGGTACGAAGAGTAGCACGCACCAGCGCCTGACAAGGCAGCGGACAAAGGTAGTCACACGACGCGACACACCTCGTGAAGCCGACCAGCCAAACGGTCGCACCACAAAGGCCCAGCCGACCTACCAAACGGTCGCACCACAAAGGTCAAGCCGACCAGCCAAATGGTCGCACCACAAAGGCCAAGCCGACCTGCCAAACGGTCGCACCACAACGGTCAAGCCGACCAGCCAAATGGTCGCACCACAACGGTCAAGCCGACCAGCCAAATGGTCGCACCACAGAAGCCGACTCGCCAGGAGTTGCAAAAGGAGGTGACCGACGCACGGGTCAGTGAAGCTACAAAGCAAGAGGTCTGACGACAAGACCGAAGATATGCTGCCAGTGATCGGCAGCGCGGACCGTCAAGTGGTCCAAGAAGCTCAAGAAGAACCGAAGTAACTGGTGAAAAGGAGAAGAACGAAGCGGACCATGAGTATGGCCCCACGAACTTCAACCAAAGTAACTGGTGAAAAGGAGAAGATGAAGAGAAGGTCACGACCCTAACTCGGAATGCTGAGGAAGATGAAGAGAGTGTCCTCGGACGAGGACAAGACCAGGGGGAACACGTGCAGAGTGCGCGCGCTGCATGGAGAAGCCTGGCCAGACCAAGAGGAGAACAGAAGTGGTCCAGAGTGGGTCGTGAAGGGAAGAAGATATCTGAGTGGCACGTTTGCCACTACACGAAAAGAAGGAAGATGACATCGGAGTGGCACGTCTGCCACTAAAAGAAAAAGGGGAAAGAAAGAGATCTGAGTGGCATGGTTGCCACTGCAAGAAGAAGGAGAAGTCAGAGTGACGTGACATCCTCACGGAGAAAGAAATAGAGGAAAGAGAGAAGAGTGTGGCAAGACTACTCACACCTCAAAGACAAGGAAGGTGACAAGCGTCAGAACACGGTGCGCAAGTCCTGAAGAACACCCGTGGCACGGAGAAAAGACCATCTGTTTGATGATGCTTTCAGCGCACCTGGGATCTGCAGAGGTGAGCAGGCCGGACTATTCGAAACACCCACCTTTGGGGTCACACGGACACTGGACAACGCCAGCCGTGGTGACCCAGGGGCAGAGGCCTCAGGGATGCCAGTGAGAGAGCGTCCCCGCGACGAGAGATGGTCATCAGCCGCCCTCCAGCAAAGGTCCCAGGAGGATGAAGACATTGTGTGCAAAGACAGGAGCCAACAGCTACCCTCCAGGCACGACTGCAGAACCCGAGGTGAGACTTGTCGTCTCCTCTGCACCCACACGGATCGGCGTGCGAGTAACGCGGCACAGTACACCCAGCTCAGGACAAGTCAGAGGGCCTCAGGGATATCCCGTGGCAGGGGAACACCTGCGAGAGAGGCATCATGGTGAGAGGGGTGTCTTGCAACCAATCCGTCTTTTGCAAAACAAGAACACACGCCACAGATAAAGGAAAGGACTGGACGAAAAGATGAACGGCAACATCTAGCGGTGAACCACAAGAACTCTACTGCGTTTGTCGCCAAGAAAGTAAAGCTAAGAAAAGACTGTGAGAACAACTTCAAGGCAGAGCCGTCAAACAGACTAGATCCATCGAGCACCCCCGACTGGTGCCACAGTGAACTGGTGATCGTCTGCGACAGGAAGAGCATCGTCCGCGACAGGAAGAACATCCTCTGCGACTCCAAGCAGCTGAAGCGTGAGCGATTCTGCAGAAGTTTGGTCACTGTATTACAACTGTGTATATCTTTCTTTCTCCCCCAGGTTGAACGTTGACGTTGGGTTTTGTTATTAAAAATTGGGAGGGATGTAGTGTCCATGCATGGACACGTTCTAGTGTTCTAACCTGCTGTACTACACTGTACACCCACCCACCACAGACGTCACTGTGTCAGGTGACGCTGTCAATAAAAGGGCCGAGCGCACGTGCTCGTGGCCATTCCCACTATCCCCAACTATGTGTGCAGCGTCATTCATTACCTAGCATGTGGGCCTAGGGCCCAACATTACACACTGTACCGCTGCGGCACCTGCCCTGGCCTGTCACTTGGTCATCCCAGCGGCAGGCAATAAAGGCAAGGGCTCTGGTCTTTGGGGCGAAGAAACAGAATTATTTGTGTCACATGTAAAAATAGAACATATTTATTTAAATAATTAGATGTTTATACCAGAGGTTTATATTATTTACCCTATAAGCATGTGTTCGTTGCATGAAGTGCTGTAGATTCACATGCTCTGGACACTCCTGCCATCTAGTGTTCGCTCGGATGATTGCAACTTTCGAGTCAGGAGGTCTTGGTGGTCCCTCTGCTGCTCGTTGATGCACATGGGCCCCAACTCCAGGGTTAGAATTTTATTTTTTGCCCCATAGCAGAGAACAGGTATGGACTACAGAGTAGGAAAAGAATAGTGTCAGTGCTTGTAGAAATAGAATAACATGAAAGGGAAAGATATCTGTGACAAACACTGGCTTGTACGGAGGAGGGTGGAAGCATGTGAATCTAAAGCACTACATGTGCAGCGTAAGTAGCATAATTAATCCTTTTCGCAGCATGTGTGGCCGTAGATACACATTCTCTGCATTTGACTCTAAAGCATGGCTCCTTTAAGCAGTGGCTAGCTAGTGGCTGGTGCGGAGTTCTGAAACAGCGTCCCGAGGACAGTTTAACCAACTCTGCCTTGGAAGAATGTCCACACATGTGAAACACATGACAGCTTTACAAATATCCGCAATTGGTATGTTCCCCGGAACAGTCATTACAGGTCCCTATTTGTGGGTGGAGTGTGTCCTGGGGTGGGAATGTAGGGCTCTTTTAGCTTTAGAGTTTAGAGTAACAGGTTTGGATGCATTTAACAATCTACCCATCAATCCCTGCCTTGGAAGTTGCATGATTTTATGAGGCTGTGAAAAAGCTCCAAATAGGTGTTTTGTTTTGCAGAAAGATTTGGTCTTATCCATATAATGCATAAGAACACGCTTGACATCAAGTGTGTGGAGCGCTCTTTCAGGTACTGAGTTGGGTTGTGGAAAAAAGACTGGGAGCTCGGTTGTTTGCTTATGGCGGAATGGGGAGACCAGCTTAGGAAGAATTTAGGACCAGAAAAAAGAAAAGTCCCTGCAATGTGAGGACCTGCAGTACGTTGATACGCCTAAAAGATGTAGTGGCTACGAGAAAGGCAGCATTCTAAGAAAGTACTTTCCCAGGGCATGAATTCAATGGCGGAGGCCTCATAAGTTTGGGCAAGGACAATATTGAAGCTTCAGACTGGGCCTGGAAGTCCCCTTGGTGGAATGAGATGTTCAAGACCCTCCATAAAGGCTTTCATTACAGGAACTTTGAAGAGCTAAGAGTGTTTCTTGTTCTGCATACATGCAGTGATGGTGGCTAGGTATAGTCGAATTGATGTGTAGGCTAACCCTGACTTTTGTAAGTGTAGGAAGTGACAAATATTTTCTTGTACCATAGACATAAGAGTGTTCATGTGGCTTGCAGTACAATAGTGGTCACACTCTTCCACCTAGCAGCATAACAGATGCGTCTATTGGGCCTATGGGCTTCTCGGAGTATGTCCGTGCAGTCTTGAGGTAGACCAAGGTAACCAAACTTTAGGACCTCAGGAGCCAAATCGCCAGGTTAAGCTGTATAGAGTCTGACAGTCTAACTTTCCTAGGGCTTTGTATGAGAGGGTATGGTCTGTTAGGGAGCTTCTCATGGAAATTAAATACTAGCATTTGTAAAGTGCACAGCTACCTCCGGAGAGGTGTCCCGACGCTGGGGGCCATCGGGAAGATTAAGCAAGCTATTGCCCAAAGTCACATGGTACTGGGCTTACCTGCCGCCGGCGATCGAACTGTGAACCCTGTGGTCCGGAGTCAGGCACCCTGGCCGCTGCGCCACACCTCTTCCATGGGGGCAATGGACATTTCTAGAAGGGTTAAGGGCAATGTTCCCTCTAACTTCTTTCCTCTGTGTGCGGCAGTGTAAGGTCTCTGTGCGCTGCTGCCAAGGCTATGTGCGCCAGGAACCAGACCACGCGTGTGGGTGCAGCGACAAATATCAGTGCATATATCACTCCAAACTTTTGCTTAAAAAAGTGAAAAGACGGTGCATTTCCACACATATAGCGTCTCAAGGCAGGTTTTCAAATTAGATACACACACCATGACATGAATTGGTTACACAGGCAAGTACACTGCGGGTTCAGAAAAGCACTGGACTCCAACAGTGGTATCATAATAAGATTTCACTAAAGATTCTCAACTGGAGCTCTGTTCATAGGGTGGGGAAATGTTGGGAGCCTATACAAGATTGCATACCTGGGGATACATGCAGGGGGGCACATGTTATGCACCCCCAATTCCTGCAGGGCATGGACTTGGCAGTCCCTGCCCTGCAGGGATTTGCCCTGGCATTCCGATTGAGGTGCCTTTTTTATAGGCACCACTGTGAGACAGCCTGCCAGTGACGAAAAAAGTCAAAATCTGGCAGGCGGTGCTCACACGGGTTTGGTGGTGCGAGAGCAGGGCGGTCCCACACAGCCAAACACATAATAAGGCCCTAACTCAACATAGTAATCATCGCATTTGTAGCAAGACCAGCAAACCTGCCGGCAGCAAGAACTACCAGTAGTCCTTGGATAGCTGACAGAGCAGCAGGAACACAGAATGCATTGCAGCAGCAGTGGGATGCGCACTTGCGCAGGACAGGGCAAAAAGACACCAGGCATCTGGCAACAGAGGCTCTGCATGGAAAGGATGATTGGAAGCTGGTTAATGCATCAGGTGCGGAGGAATATTACCTAAGCATGTTTTGTTTATATTTCTATCGTACAATCTAGTGAAATTTCTTAGAAGTAACAGTCAGACCATTGATCATACTTGCACACCTTCTGAAAAAAAACAGTGGCGTATCGGTTAGTTCACAAAATTATGTATAGATAGTAATATAGTGCGAAGGTAGCTGGAGAGCAAATTCTCTGAACCCTCAAAGCCAAAACATTTCCATGTCAAATTTCTTTGAGTAACTCTAAATCCAGCAAATTCATGGGTTTCTTGTACTGGTCACTCGTGTTTTTTACCCATGATGCACTTGGAGGATCGCCAGTACCTTCAATACCTTTTGCTAATAGGGCGTGGCAGCGGGGCAAGTTGTGTGAGCATTCATGTTAATCGCAGTGCAATTGTCACAGGCTGAAATTAACACAAATACTTTCTCAGAGGCACACAATCTGCCCTGCACAGGGCCACCCTTAGAGCTGGTGGCGCCCTGCACGACAATGTTTGTTGGTGCCCCCCCAAAGACCACCTCCACCATGTATTCCCTCAATACAACCCTTTAACGGTGCCCTCAAGCCTCCATTGCCACTCTCTCGGAGATGCATTTGGTTCGTTTTATAGCACACCTCATACAAGTGTAGGGTGTCAGAGCACGTTACATTTCACCCACAATAAACAGAGACAATCAATCATAGGTATGTAAATCGGTGTATAAGAAATATTCATTGAGACACAAGACAGCAAAGTGTAGGAGTGACATGTCATCCATACTGGTAGGCAGTGTACTTTAAGAGTGCACTGTCTAGAGAAACACAAACTCTGAATTTAAAGTGCAACACCATGGCTGGGGGTTCTCTTTAATAAGAATTGCTTCGTACCCAAATGATCCCTTTTTAGGATAATGAATGGCTAGGGAAAAATCATAATGCTCTAATCTATACCTTGCAGTATGCATGAAGTTCTTTGATGGCACTGGCAGTTAAAAGTTTACTGTTCTACATTAGGATTTTAACTTATAAACTGCAAGTAACAAAATGACCTCTCTGACGAAAGTAGTAACACGCTCACCTATTTTCATTCTATTCACTTTGTGAACTGCATGGTGCACGTTCTTTGCAGCAGGCATATTAACCCTCTGCGCTACCTTAAAACTTTCACTAGAGAAAACTCTGAGAGTTATCTTGATATATTTATTATTGCACGAAAATTGCTGGAGGCAAGGAACGTCACAGCAGGTGCTTTTAAAACAACAATCTACCTGCAAACATGGCATCCCCACCTGAAGTCAGCACCCGGTACAGTGGCACACCACACTAGAGCCGGCCCTGGCCCCGCAGCTGAGCCCTATTAACCAAAGAAATGCAGCAAGTCTACCAGGGACATCTTAAGGATTTTGGGGGCCCTGGGCCTAACCTATTTTGGGGTCCCTGTTCGGAGCAGGTTTGAATTTATGATTTCATTACAGCTCTTTCATGCCCTCTTAGGTCAGGTCACTGACAGTATGCAGGGGCAACTGTCCGAATTCTAAATGTGTTAACATCTAATGTTCAGGGATAGTGATGTGTGTTATCACCACTGTATTGTATTCTATTATATTGTATTGTAATTGCATTTAAATAGCGCATACTACCCCTGACAAGGACTCAAAGTGCTTTTTTGGCAAGTAGCACGCTACTCCGGAACCCATAAAGGATTAGTGGTGAATTAGTATGATGAAATCTGAAAGTAATTTGAGTGCTGGCCTTAAAAATTACACGGTCTCAGATAGGAAGCTTGTGCAGTTAGTTCCTTGACCATTATTTTACCCTCAAAAAGGGAATTTGGCACAGTAATTCAGGTCAGAATGTTTCTTTGGGAGTGAGGTCACGGCTGATATGCAAATTGCTCTTTACGTGCACAGATGAGCTAAACAGCCTTGTAACGAAAAGCTAATTGGAGGGTATAAAGTGTTGATTATTGTATTACATCCATCACTCTGCTTTTCTCAGCCAATCTCCATAAATATGAAAAATAGGACAACTCTCTCCAATATGTGAAACAAACAGGAATGACTATGGAAGGGCCAGGCCAGCCAGCCACTCACTGGTCACCACTAGATTTCATTTCATGAGAGAATTAACCTGAAGCCGCGAGTCAAGATATTCGGAGCCCCTCTAACTTACTACCAGCAACTTCCATACTACCCTCTGTCAGCAAGACGAAATCTCCATTCATGAACCGATCAGACAACCCTGATCACCTACAGCAGGTTACATTCAGGATGGAAGAAGCCACAGAATCTACGCAGACCGCACCACTGCCAAAGAACAATGGGCCTCGTGCAATTTCCCGACGCATCTATCACACTCCATAACTCTCCACTCACTGGCTTGTGAAAATCATGGATTGCTCAGTACCTACCCAATCATAGGTTTTAGGAACCACAGTGTGGCCGTAGCTCTGGAATAGGCTTGTCGTCATGGAATTCCTTTACGCCGGGTTCAGGCATGTCCCATCCACAGGAGTGGGAGGTGTAGTTCGTTCAGGGATATAACACAACAGTGTTGTGAAAAGTATGGTGAAGGGAGAGCTAAAGCAATTTTAGTTTGATGATGGCTACTTTTAGGTAAGCATATCAAATATGTCAACTCATTTAGGAAGGAGCAATCATAGCACAAGGTAAGGCTGCTGCCTTAAGAGGACAGCACTAGGTGAGTGAAATCACCAGATCTGAAAACGGCTATCTCGTCTTGATGTCACCACTCCGTGGTGTCACATAACAAGAAAAGACCTGAAAATGGCTATTTCATCTCACCGTAGATGTCAGCACTAGATGGTGTCAAATTAGGCCAGAAAACAGCTCCTTCATCTCAACCTAAGATTTTAATATTAAGTGGGGCCAAATTACAGGCAAGGGCATGAACATGTCTATCTCATCTGATCATAGCATACAATGCCAGCACTAACTGGTGTCAGATCACAGATTGTAACACATCAGCAGTTCACTAATATTACTGCGGATAATATCTGTGGCGCACTCTCATTTCTCATATGTTTGGTCACAATCTGTTTAGTAATTATTCAAGGTCATCGCGGCAAGATTATCAGCAGGCCCCCCTGAAAGGCCAGGGTCCTGGGCCAGAGCCCACTGTGGGCATGCCTTAAAACGTCTCCGAAGTCTACAAGCATGATGTGTGCTTGGTTTTTGCAGCGCACACGGGCGATGTGATTACTTTAAAAGAGGCATACAATCGGCCCCATAGCCGTGCCTTTTTAAACAAAAGAAATGCAACAGGAGCCACTCACTGACGAGCTTTGGGCGGGCTCTACCTCAGCCTTTCGTGCTGCACGCATTTTAAAAGCGGCAGCGCGAACGATCCTCAGCTGCATGTGCGCGCTGCGCATTTTACACTGCGCGCTCCGGGAGACATAGGCTCGCGTACCTTACAGGGAACAGTGGTTGAGCGCCATGGTTGGGGCCACCAAGACGAGGGTGAGGGATATTTGCCTCAGGTTCATGACCACGTACAGATCTGTGGCAGAGGAGCAAAGGTGTATGCCAAGATCCATAGAGGGTGTGGAAACCTGGCAGCAAAGTTTGGATATTTTCTTATGTGGCAAAAAGGTCTATGTTTGGAGTGCCCCATCTCTGAAAGTAAAGCAAGGGAGCAGGACTTGGGAGTGAAGTTCCCATTTGTGGACTTGGTGCTGGACCTGCTGAGGTGGTGTGCAAAGTTATTGTTCACTCCTGGAAAAAAAACTTTGCTAGGAGACGAACTTGAGGATGGATGGATCAGCACCAAATTTGTGGTACAAAGGCCAACATCTGAGTGAAGTGAGTGCCTCCTTGTTTTTGAAGATGGAACATGGTGGTCATGTCTGTGTGCTCAAGAACAACCTGGCCTTGAATCTGTTGAAGAAAGCGTTGAGGGCTAGGTGAATGGCTAACTGTTCCAAGTGATTGATGTGGAGGCCTCTCTGACGAGGTGGCCACAGACCCTGGTGTGTGATGTTGTTGAGGTGTGCTCCCCAGCCAACTAGAGATGCGTTCATGGTGATGGTTAGCTGGGGATATCGGTCTACGAAGAGTCTGCCCCACAAGAGATCGCTGCTGTTTCACATCTGCAGAGAGCAATAGGTGCTGGCCCTTTATCAAGACTAGTTCCTCCTTCTGACCCTCCGCTTGTGACCACTGGTTTAAATGGCACTCCTGAAGGGGGTGCAAATAGCATCTGGTGTGGGGCACTATGGCTATGCATGAGGCCGTCAGTCCAAGAAGGCACATTACTGTGCGAACTAGAAGTGGATGGAGCGGCTGGAAACGAAGTAGAAGGTGTTGGAATACCTGTATCCTTTGTACAACAGGAAAACTTTGCCCGCAAATGTATTTAGGACTGACCCTAGGAAGGGTTGGACTCGGGGCTGTGAACTCTAGGCGGTAAATTGCAGCCCGGTTTTGGGCTAGACATGCCTGTCTGTCTGCGCTCTTGATTAGGCAGTCGTCTAGGTAGAGGAAGACGTGAGTTCCTCCCCTCCCGAACTGAGCAGCTATCACCACTAAACACTGGAGGACATATGTAGCAAATATTCATGCAACACACTGCAGCAAGCCACCGCGCTGCGTGAAAGGGAGAGGGCAGGATCCACCGTATTTAACCTTATACGGTGCATTGCTGCTCTCTGCCTGCATGGGGCACACAAACGACTGCTTAACGCTAACGCAGGCACCCTTGCACCATGGTGCAAAGTGCCTGTGTTGTAGGCAGGATTTGCAGGAGGGGTCACCTCCCTGCACAAGAACAATCCTCAGACACATGGTGTTTTCATGGCGCTGGCTCCATGGCTCCGTTGAGTAGCAGCACCTGCGCCTCCTCTTGCAGTAATGTCAGGTGTTCTGTGCTGAAGGTATGAGTGTGGTGGGATGTTTGGTGGGGTTGAGATGAGCTTGAGGCAGTAGCCATGTTCAATGATGGGTAGAACCCATCTGTTGAGATTTCCTCCCAATGGGGAAGAAATCCCAGAAGCCTCTCCTGGCAGGTGCAGTCCCATCAGGGGGATGCAAGGCGAGTCATGTCTTGGCGATACAGGCTTCCTTACCGGAAGTGCCTCTACCTTTGGAGCTATTCCACCTAAATAAGCCCTGTGTGAAACCTCTGCCACCCAACATGATAACATTGACGCTGCCAATGGTAGGACTGGGCTGGCTCTGGGGAAGTGGCTTCAGTCCGCTCGTACCTGCCACATCTGAAAGGAGCCCCTGCCAAAAGAAACCTGGAGGGCACCCATCGACCTGGCATTTCTGTGTCCCCCTTGATTTTTTTCAAGCATTGTGTCAAACTGTGGTTCTAACAGCTGCTCCCCATCGAACGGCAGGTTAACTTCAACAGCAGAAACACAGAGCCAGGAGTGGCGTCAGAGGAAGACTGAGGTGTACACCCTTCTGCTGCTGTATCTGCTGAATCCAAGGCACACTTGATCCCCTCCATCTCCTCCCAGTGGCTCTATCATAGAGAGGAAGCTTGGCGATGCACCAGTGCGTGGCCACACCCATCCCTACTCTCGTTTCTGCAGCATCAATTCGTTTGCTCTCCTAGTCCGGAGACCGAGCATCGCCCATGGCCTGGGCTGCTGCCATCTTCCTGGCAGTGGGGACAACAGAGGGTCTGGTGGGACATGACCCCTGATATAGAGTGGGTCAGAGGCTATTTCTTTGTGATACGTGGTGTTACCACCTAGGATTTAACCGGGTCCTTAAAGATCTCAGCAGCAGATTGGATCATCCCCTTGAGCATAGGGAGCTATTTGACAGAATGATCTGTTTTGGAGAGCGTCTCAACCAAAAAGCTTGTCACACCTTATAGTAGGCAGCTGCGTGCTAAATAGCGCTGTGGTGTCATCTGGCGGGGAGTCCCTGACTGGGAGGCATGTTAGAGATCTTTGCCATTCTGGGATCCACACCATAGTCCTCCCAAGGATTGTCCAAGGGACCAGTGTAGACTCGGCAAAGTCCTCAGCTAGGGAGCAGGTGCTAGGACTGCCTGTGCTGGAGTAAGACTCCCGTGACCCGAGGGGAGGTCATGGAAGGTGGGGGAGGAGGTGGTAATGCAGGAGAAGGAGGCTGTCCTAGAGGAGGAGGAGTAGCAGGAAAGCTTTGCCCTTATAGATCTTGGAAGGCAAAAGAGGCACAGATGGTTCTGTGGCAAGACGTCTTCTGAAAAGAGTCTTGGGTGTCGATAGTAGTCATGTGGCACATGGTTTCAAACTGAGGACTGGGGTCGACCAAGGAGGATGGAGCATCCTCGGATGTCTCTTCTTCCAGGAACTCTTCCTCCTCTGGCTCCGAGACGTCCGAGTCAATGGTCTCGGGACTGGGCTGGTGTGCAGCAAGGTCAATTGACTCGTACGATTCCTCCTCTTCGGTGCCGAACGAATCAGTCTTGCCAAAGATGTCCAGTGTTTCTGAAGAGAACTTGGAGCCACATGTACGAAGCATTTAACTGCTCGCAAACGGCCCATCGGGTCGTTTGCGATGGGTAAAATGTTTTATGACATGTATCAACCCTAATTTGCGAGTCTGTAACCTTTTACCGAATTGCAAAATAGGGTTTGAGAGTCGCTAATAGGAAGGGGCGTGTTACGGGCGTCCCTTCCTGAGTTGCACTGGTATGCAGGAATGTTTTGCGACCAGGAATTCGGTCGCAAAACATTCACAGTTACTTCAAGTTGGTGGTAACCCATTCACAAACAGGAAGGGGTCCACAAAGGACCTGTTCCCATTCGTGAATCTGGGTGCCAATATTTTTAAGAGCAGGCACTGGTTCCACAGACCACTGCCTACTCTTAAAAAATTAAAAGGTAGCTTTTCATTTTTAGGTCTTGCGCAGCGAGAGTCCTTTTGTCCGGGGTTCAGAAATGGACCCTGGAATCGTACATGCTTGTGCGTGTGTTTTTTGTTTTGTCTTCTATTATTGGGCTTTTAGTGGCTGTATTTTTTAGACAGAGCACGCAATAGGCCAAAGGCGGGCACATCGCTTCGCCCACGGCCTATTGGTGTCTGTTACGTGCACTAAAGCCTATCTGGTTTCAATTATCGTGCCCAGACACAGGCGCGATAATTGAAAGCATATGGCTGTCTGTGGCGCGCGCACACGCACCATTGGCGGCTGTCTCTGCTTCCAAAAGCGATTGCTTTCGCTTTCGCAATCGCTTTACCTGTGGCTTTGCTTTCAGTTTTGCGATCACTTTACTTGTGGCTTTGCGGCTGCAATACACTTTGTTGCTTAATTGGTAGGAATGAGTGGCTAATCTTTACGCGGTTACAAGGTAAAATAAATGAAGGCGGTTACAAGGCAAAGTAAATGAAAATGCGTGGCAAACATTTAATTCGTTACAAGGTAAAATAAATGAAGGCGGTTACAAGGCAAAGTAAATGAAAATGAGCGGCAAACATTTACTTTGTTACAAGGTAAAATAAATGAAGGCGGTTACAAGGTAAAAAAAATGAAAAATGTGCGGCAAATATTTATGCGGTTACAAGGTAAACAATACGTGCCTAATAATTGCACTATACTTCTCTTTTTCTAATGTCTCGTCAGGTTTACTGAAATAATTGACTGTATCTGCTTAGCTTCAAAACAAGGACTCGTTGGGGCTAAGTCATACTTTCTGACTGGACTGAAAACGTGTGATTATGGATAGAGTTCTTTTTCTTTCCGTTACTCGATTTCCTTAATCTAAAATGACGCTTGCTTACAAATAGAGTTATAGACATATAGACAGAAATACACAGAGCTAGACCTAGGTACAGGAAAACAGACATACACACATATAGAAAAGGAGATTAACAAGCAAAGAGATATACAGAAACAGAGGCACATACACAAAGCTAGAAACTGAGACAGATAGACAAAGAGGAACAGAGACAGAGTTATGACAGAAACTTATAAACACTAAAAGGCACATCTAGAGTTTGATACATACACGCAAATACAGTGTACACATAGGTAGACACATATAGCGGAGCATGACGGGCACAGAGGAGCATATACAAAGACAGAGACACACAGATAGACTGAGAGAGAGATAGAAACGCACAAATTAAGAGAAAGATGAATACACTATGAGAGAAGAAACAGACAGTAAAACAAATACATCTTGTGGCTTTGCTTTCAGTTTTGCGATCACTTTACTTGCGGCTTTGTGGCTGCAATACAGATTGTTGCTTAATTGGGAGGAATGCGTGGCTAATTTTACGCGGTTACAAGGTAAAATAGCAGTTACAAGGCAAAGTAAATGAAAATGTGCGGCAAATATTTACTTTGTTACAAGATAAAATAAATGAAGGCGGTTACAAGGTAAAGAATATGAAAATGCGCGGCAAATATTTATGCGGTTACAAGATAAACAATGCGTGCCTGATAATTGCACTATACTTCTCTTTTTCTAATGTCGCGTTAGGCTTACTGAAATAATTGACTGCATCTGCTTAGCTACAAAACAAGGACTCGTTGGGGCTGTCATACTTTCTGACTGGACTGAAAATGTGTGATTATGGATAGAGTTCTTTCTCTTTTCGATACCCGATTCCCTTAAGTTGTGTGTGTGTGTGTGTGTGTGTGTGTGTGTGTGTGGCTGTGTGTGTGGTTTTGTGTGTGGTTTTGTGTGTGGTTGTGTGTGTGGGTGTGTGGGTGTGTGGTTGTGTGTGTGTGTGTGTGGTTGTGGTTGTGTGTGTGTGTGGTTGTGTGTGTGGTTATGGTTGTGTGTGGTTGTGTGTGGTTGTTGTGGTTATGTGTGTGGTTGTGGTGGTCGTGTGTGTGGTTGTGGTGGTTATGTGTGTGGTTGTGGTGGTTATGTGTGTGGTTGTGGGTGTGTGTGTTGTGGTTGTGTAGTTGTGTGTGTAGTTGTGTGTGTGGTTGTGTGTGTGGTTGTGTGTGTGGTTGTGTGTGTGGTTGTGGTTGTGTGTTTGTGAGGTTGGGTGTTGTTGTGTGATTACACATCACATAAGTACACTGTATTGAATACAACATAAAAACACTCCACCTACCACTCAGTACTACATAATTGCACGTCACATAATTACTCTCTACTTAATGCAAGATAAATACACTCCACACAATACCACTCTGTGCCACATAATAACACAAAACAGAATTACACTGCACTCAATGCAACATAAATACACACCTTTCACTCAAGTTCGAGCTATATAAAAAATTAAAATATAAAAACAATTGCAACGCAATAGGTCTCACATTACTGAATTTTTGAGCTGCTATTGGTGTTGCATTATTATTAGCAATGCCAACAGCTCAAACTTTAATAATGCGAGACGTATTGCATTGAAAATGCTTGTTATTTTTGTAATGCATCCGATTTTCCTTTAAGGAAAATGGGCTGCATTACAAAAAGAAAATTGATTTAAAAAGCAATCACAGACATGGTGGTCTGCTGACCCCAGTAGAACACCATTCCTGTGAGTGCAAGCCATTCCCAGTGGGTCGCAAAACGAGACCTACCTCATGAATATTAATGATGTAGGTCTATTTGCAACCCACTGGGAACCACAAAATGTGTCTAAGACACATTTGTACATGGGTGTTTGAGATTTCCTAATTGCATTCGCAAAAATTTGCATTCAGGAAATCGCAGGCTGACATTTTTGTACATCTGGTCCCTTGATATTCTGCTATGGACCCACCATCTGTCTCGTCATTGACGTAGGGTTCTCTTGCTGCAGAACACCGAGCAAGAGCTGCACCGGCTCTCGTTATGCTCTGGCGAGAGGCCGAGATTGCAGACGGCATGGAGATTGGACCAGTGGTATTTAGAACGGCACTGCAGGCATCTTCTGAGGGTCATCCGTTCTCTCATCTCAGGTGCTTCTTCATTGTTTGAAGGTGGTCCATCGCACCTGTTTGCCCGAATGTTCTAAAAAGGCCAAGTGACCCAGTCGCATGACGATAATGAGGTCGAGGAGTGGAGCGAGCGTCGCAAGAACAAAAATGCGTTGAAGAGTCTTCTCGCAATGGAATGGAAGGCACCGGACTCCGAGGCTGCGTCAGGAATAGACAAACTCCTCGAGACCTGGAGCAACATTGATTCACATCCGGACTCAAAGGCATAGAAAAGTAATCTAAAATTGGAGTCGGTGCCCGTGGGCATCCACCACACCCAGAGGAGTCCAGAGACTTTGGGAATCTAAAGACGTCTGAAGAAAAACAGGATGCAGTCCTCAAAGCTAAACACTAGATGGCAGGAGTATGCAGAGCATGTGTATCTGAAGCCACTCACAAACATTATAAAAAATGCCATTATTTCAAAATAGTTTAAAAATAGAACATATTTAATGTGTACTATTTTATATGTAAATATAGTGCATACATATTTAATAACCTATTTTTAACATGAATTTATATTTAGTTATATTTTAACTATTTTAAATAATTTAACATAATTTCCTATGGGGTTTTAAGTCCCTCCCTCTTATTTTCTATGGGACGGTGTTGCCGTATGAGTGAAAGGCCATGCGTAGTGCTGAACGTACTAGAAAAGTATAGTTTGTGAATACCGAATAGTAGTAAACTTTCTAAAGAACAGAATAAACTCACTCAAAAAATGCAGTTTATGAACCAGGCTCACTGACTTTAAAGTTATATGGGATAAACCTGTTCTTTACCACCGTCTTGTTCCAGATCACAGCACGGAGGATTCGGAATCTATGCACAGAATCTGAAGAAATGATTTTTTCTGTCTGTGTTTTGGCCACCAGGGGCTGATTCGGCCATTTTTAGGTCGATCCACCCACTAGGCATCAGGGATTTTATTTTTGAGCATTTTGGGAGCGACCCGTTGGGCAAGGGTAGCTCCCATAGGAGTGAAAATTGTTTCTCTGTATTTTGGCCGCCCCTAGGGGCTGATTCTACCATTTTCAGGCCGATAATTCCCCCTGGGGGGGTTGAAACCCACCAGGCACCAGAGATTTTATTTGTATGCATTTTGGGAGCGACCCCTTGGGCAGAGGTTGCACCCATGGGGGTGAATATTTTTTCCTCCGTGCTTCGGCCCCCTCTGGGGCTAGATCAGCCATTTTTCCTGCTGATCTAGCCCCACTAGTTGCCAGGGATTATTTTTTAAATAATTACAGGGAGTGATCCCTTAGGCAAGGATTAATGTTTTGGCCATATCTGCCCCCCTTGAGGGCAGATTGGCTTTATACTTTAGGTCCATCTGCCCCCAAGGGGCACAGACACCTCTAGAGATTTTTTTATGTATGCATATAGAAATGTTTTGGGGAGTGGCCCCTTGGGCAAGGGTCACCCCCTTTTGGGGAGGAATGTTTTGGCTATTTCTGCCCCCCGTGGGGGCAGATCATCCATATATTTTTAGGCCCACCTGCCCCAAAGGGGGGCAGAAGCTGCTAGACGACCAGGGATTTTATTGTTTGTGGCGAAAAAATTTGGTGAGTGGCCCCTTGGGCAAGTGTTGCTCCCCTTTTGGGGTGAATATTCTGGCTGTTTATGCTCTCATAGGCCTTTTATTTGTAAGCGCATGTGCCCCCAGGGAAGGTTTGTGTCTTAAATGTAGTTTGGCTGATGGTTTGCGTGTTTTGCCATTATTTCTGATCATAACTGGTTTTTATTTCACCTTATCATTTTAGTGCAAAGCTTTTGTTTTACTTTGGTGTAACTTGTGCCTGTGGTTTCGGCACTGGTAGAGCTGCAGTTTGTTTATTTGCAAGTGATTGGTAAGGAAACTTCTTTTTATTTTGTTTACTACAAATGTGTATCAATGACCTGCATGAATATGTTTTTGGGAAATGTTGTAGCAATAGCAGCCTATTTAGCTTCTGTTTGAATGTGTGTGACATTTTCTTTGTATTTGTGCACAATGTGAATTGTGTTGCTTTGTGTGCAATTTTCTTTTGTTTTCTGTTTTTTTTTGTGGGATATTGTTGCTTGTTGAGTCTCTGCAGACCTGGTGCTGTTGAGTCGAGCTGCCTCTGGCAAGTGAGTGGTATTGTTTTACAGAATATAGGGCTTTGTGTGATTTGTATTGGTGACTTTACCTTTCAACTGCTATATGCAAGTAGTTTTTCTTTTTGTTTTATAAATTCACACTTTGTTTATTACTGTTTTTACACAGTGTTGGATACTGCTGACTTATTTGTCAAGTTACTTGTATGACTAAGGATTATGGCTAGCTGCAGGATGGCTGCTCAGCAGGTTGTCGGGATGCTTTTCGATTCTTCTTCTGACCATGATTATGAGACCGACTCTGCATCTGAGGCAGAGGAGGAAGGCCAGGATTCTGGCAGTGGGTTTTCCGTCGGAGCGGAATCATCTGATGATGAAGGTACTCTCAGTGCAGATAAAGTGCCTGTTTTAGAGCAGGATACTGATGTGCCAATAGTGCAGCAAGAGGCATCTGGCTTGCAGCCTGAGAGGCCCCAACAACCGAAGAAGAAAGAAGAAAAGGGGTGACCTGGACAGAACAAGAACGTCAAGTCCTAACCCGCAGCATCTCCAAAGAGAGACCGGGGCCCAGCACGAAAACTTGCTCATAGTGAACCTGACAGACTGGACCCTGACAGAAGACCAAGAAAAAATCTTGAACAAAGGCCTGGGCTTCGTACCTACACCACCGTTAGATCAGTTCGAAGTGCAATGCGAATTAGCAGATTTTTGCAGAAAAATCGAACTTAAAGCTTTCTTCAGAGAAAAGGAAAACAACCCTACTACGAGTGACACCAACCTATGGAACAAATCCACCTTTTGTCCTCCAATCCATCTGATCCTAGTCGAGATACAAGCCTTCGAACAAGCTCTGTTCAGAGAGGTGGAAAACCTGAAAAACACAATGAGGAAGCCCTTCATGAACATTACAAAGCGAGAACTCTTAGCACTGGAGGAACTACAGAAACATGAAGGCCTAATAATAAAACCAGTGGACAAAGGAGGAGGAATTGTCATCCTTACAAAAGAAAACTATGACAAGCAATGCACAGATCTCCCGTCTGACAGGAACACTACAAAATTCTAACCACAGACCCGACACAGAGATTACAACGGACCATCGAACTTATGGTAGATGAAGCCGCGGTTAACCTTTGGATTTCCACAAATGAAGCTGACTTTCTGAAGACTAAGGGCCATATGTAGGTGGGCTAATACCGGTCGGTAACGGCCGAAAATCGGTAAATTTTCCGTTACCGACCGGTATTTAGCCCTTTGAGATGTAGGAGGCTGGATTGAAGTATTCGGTAATTTACCGATTCGGTATTTTAAGAAATCGGTAAAATACCGAATCGGTAAATTACCAAATCCCTAAATCCTATGTAGGGAGCACTTAAGTGAGTGCATTTTTGGTTTAAGGATTCGTTATTTACCACCAACTACAAGCTGATGGTAAATACCGAATACCTTTTCAAAAGCAATTTTGTGCTGTTTTTAAAAGTGCCATGTGGCAGACATACATGCCCTTAGGGCATGTATGTGCGCCACATGTGCACACATGCACAAATCAGGGGTGCAACAGGGTGTCAATGTGACACCCTGCCACCCTTGAATATGCTCCCCCTATTACCGATTCGGTATTCACCGAATCGGTAATAGTGAATGGCTTCCCATTCATTCCTATGGGCCTCCAGGCCCATAGGAATGAATGGGAAGGTATGCCTTATTACCGATTCGGTAAATACCGAATCGGTCATAACGAATATAACCGAATCGGTAAAATTTACAGATTTTTTACCTACATTCTATTTACCGATTTTTAAATACCAAATCGGTAAAATTCGGTATTTAGGAATCGGTAAATAGAAATTACCTACATATGGCCCTAAATCTCCCAGAACACCATATTTATATTCACTACCCAAAACACACAAAAACAGGACACCACCACCAGGACAGCCGATAGTCTCTGGGATTGGCTCAGTGCTTGAGCCCCTATATCAGTTTGCTGACCACTACTTAAGACCCTTGGTCAAAGAGACCTCAACATACCTAAAAGATACCCGGGACCTACTAAAGCAGCTAAAGGGACTGACATTCCAGGAAGGAATGATGTGCCTAGTAGGACTTGACGCGGAGAGTCTGTATACTAGCCTATCACAACAAAGGACCCTCCACACGATTGAAGACATACTATTCATACAACAGTGGGAGCACAACACTCCGAGCCATTTTGTATTAGAATGTTGCCGGCTAGCCCTCACCGAGAACTTCTTCAAATACAATGGAACACTGTTCCTTCAGTCCCATGGAACTTCGATGGGCAGTACATTCGCCCCCAGGATAGCAGGGCTGTATGTGAGCAACTTTGAGAACATCCACATTCTCAATGACACCAATCCATACCGAGTCAAAATACTTTTCTGGAAGCGTTACATCGATGATGTGATCATGAGCTGGAATGACACTCCAGACAGCTTGCTGGAATTTCACAGATGGATCAACACCAGCGATGAGTTTCTACAATTCACATACACAGCAGACAACCGCAAACTGGGTTTTCTGGACATAACGATCTACATTGAACACAACACCATCAATGCGAAGACGTTCTACAAACCAACTGCAAAGAACAGCCTTCTTTCCTACAATAGCTTTCACCCATGTCCCCTGAGGGAAAATCTTCCATACAGCCAATTTCTACGCATCAGGCGAAATTGCAGCAAAATACAGAACTATAAAACACAAGCCAAGGATCTGTGCCAGAAATTAAAAGCAATAAATTACCCAAACAGAGTGATACAGAAATGCCAAAAGAGAGCGAGGAATCGGCATAGAGACAACCTTCTGGAGACCACCACAAAAGGAGCAACTGAAGAACTACTCACTTGCGTGACAACATACAACAAAGCCTCTAAAATAGTGAAAAGAATTGTGAACAAGAACTGGCGCATCCTCAAGTCCGGATCCCTAAAATGGCCTAAACCTAGATTCGCCATCAGAAGGACAAAGAACATCCGTGACCCATTAGTACACACAAGACCACCTCCTGAGAAACCCAGAATGGAATCAATCACAAATACCTAGAACCTGGCGCCCGTAACTGCTCACTTCCCCTGCGGGTCCTGCTCTGTTTGCAAATTAACCGAGGCAACCAAGACTCTACAAGACCGGATCTAAAATAGACCTTACGACATCACACGAACTGTAACACCACCCATGCGATCTTCGTGATCTCCATGTGACCTTAAATATATAGGTATGACCTGCCGCAAGATCAAACAGAGAATTGAAGAACACAAGAGCAACATCAAATGCAAAAAAAACACCAAAAAAATGAGCACCCATTTCATCAACATCAAACATACTATTTGGGAAGGGATTCACTGGACGCGGTGAGTACAGTTTAATCTTCGTAGTTTATTGGAGCTCGTAAATCAGCTTTCATCTTCATTTAGTACTGCAACTGAATGCCCCCAATATATTCTTTTCAAACCCTGAACATTCAGTTCTGAACATTCCTCTGAAGAACGAATTACATCACAATGTCATTTACACATCATTACATTCTCCCCCCTAAAATAAATGAAACAAAATAAAATAAAATAAATATTGTAAATAAATCAACACTGTTCAATTAATCTTTTCGGTCTTCTTGAAATTCTTTCAGATTTTCTGTGCATCCACTCATCCTGTTGACCACTTGAGTGTATAATTCCTTGTTCAATATTTGGTGTAACTTTTCTGAAAAAGGACTTGTTCCTTGTTATTATTCTGTTATCATTTCCTGCAGTCATCGCTGTGCCTTGAATTTTTGTTACTTCCAAAGGTGTGGGATGAAACCTAGTTTGTGATTTCCTCACTTGTTGTTGCCGAACTAATACGAGATCACCAACTTGATAATCTTGACATTGATATTTTTTTCCTTTTTCAGCGTAATATTTCATCTTTTGTTTTAATTCTTTATCTTTCTCCATTACTTCTTTATGTACCTTTGGGGGAATTGAAGGTAACTGCGGTAAACAAGTTCGTCTTGACTGCCCAAACATGAGATCTGAAGGACATTTTCCAGTTGACACATGTGGAGTATTTCTATAATCTCTTAAAACTTGACACAGTGCTTGATTTATTGAAATGTGTGAAGGTTTTGCTCTTTGTACCGCCTTTTTAATTGTTGCCATCAGTCTTTCTACCATTCCATTTGCTCTGGGCCACATTGGAGTTATCTTTCTATGAACTATTCCTAAATAGTTCATACATTTTCCAAATTCATTTCCATTAAACGGTGGTCCATTATCTGTCTTTAATATATTAGGAATTCCCCATATCGCGAATATTTCATCTAACACTGGAAGTACTGTTGAAGTAGATGTAGAGGATATTAACTTTCCATTAGGAAAGCGAGAATACTCGTCTATTATTGCCAGCAAATAATGTCCAGAATCTAATGGCCCATAAAGATCTGTTGCTACATTTGACCACACAGCATCTGGTAGATCGGACATGTGTAACTCTTCAACATCTTTCTCCTTTATAGTGCATTGGCAGACGTAACAAGATTGAACAACTTCTTCTACTTGTTTCTCCAGTCTTGGAAACCACAATTTTTCTCTTAGAACATTTTTTGTCGCTGAAATACCTCGATGGCTTTTATGAGCAAAATCAATTACACGACGTTGAAGATTTTCTGGTATTACTATTTTATTTCCTCTAAGTAATATTCCTGAGGAGGTCACAGATAATTCTGAACTTACATTCTTAAATGTTAGTATATCATTTTTTTTACATTCAATTGAAATTGACTCCCATTAGTTATCAATCTCCACTTATTTTCATGTAAGATTTTTTTTACTTCCTGCAGTGTATTATCTTTTTGTGTTTCCTCAATCAGCTCACTTTCTTTAATAATTCCTGGAACTGTTGATCTTACTATAAAATGTATGTATTCCTCTACCTCTAGCTGTTGCTCATCTGTCGTTTTAGATGGATGCCTGGATAAATAATCTGCTGGATTATGTTCTTTTCATGGTTTATGAATAATCTTAAAATCATAATCCATGAGTCTCATTCCCCATCTTTCAATTCTTAGTGGCATTTTTATTTTTGGATTTCCAATTATAGAAACTAGTGCCTGATGGTCAGTGATGATCACAAATGATTTTCCATAAATAAAGTCATGAAAATGTTCACATGCCCAAACGACAGCTAAACCTTCTTTCTCAGGCTGAGAATATCTCTGTTCTACTTCAGATAAGCTTTTGCTGGCATGTGAAACTACGTATCTTGGGGTTTCTCTTCCAGGTTTATGCTGTACTAACATTGCACCTAAACCTACAGGACTGGCATCCACTATTAGTTCTGTACATAGACGTGGGTCAAAGTATTTTAAGTTTGCCGCGTTTGTTATTTCCATCTTTATTTCTTCAAATTCTTGCTCACAATCATTATTCCACTGAAATTTTTGTCCTTTCTTTGTCAGTTCTCTTAGAGGTGAATTTACAGTTGCAAAATTCTTTATATATCATGCGCAATAACTTGCCATTCCAAGAAAAGATCTCAGTTCTGCTACATCTTTCGGTCTTTGCATTGCATTTAAATCAGTTTTTTAATAGGATCTGGTCTCATCCCTTTTTCTGAAAATATATGTCCCAAAAATGTTAATTCATTCTTATTTATTTCACTTTTTTTTAATTCAAAGTTAATCCAGCTTCTTCAAGTTGTTGACACACTCTATCCAATGCTTGATCATGTTCTTCTTGTGTTTTTCCAAACACTAAAATATCATCACTGTAGTTCATACAGTTTAGTACTGGCCTTATAACATTGTTTATAATTTCTTGAAAAATCTCCGCTGCAGAACAAATTCCAAAATTTAACCCAAATGTGTTGAAAACGTTGTGATATATCTTGATTGACTATCAATCTCTAACTGATGATATCCTTTAGATAAATCAAGTTTTGAAAATACTGTTGCTCCATTTATAGTACTTATCATGTCATTTAAATGAGGACCTGGGTAACGTTCCCTTTCAATAGCAGTATTGGGAATTCTCATGTCCACACATATTCTGATGTCATCAGTATCTTTTTTGGGGACAATGACAATAGGACTTACCCAAGGTGTTGGACCTGATACTTCTTCAATTATATCTTGTTCAAGTAATAGTTTAATTTATTTTTCAACTTTTTCTTGCATGTGAATTGGTACCCTTCTATCTGTTTTGCCATTGGTTTTATTGCCTCATTTATATGCAGAGTAATTTCTTTGTCTTTAAATTTGCCCAGTCCTTCAAATAGCTTAGGATACTTTTTCAAAATTGGGTGATCTGTTGAAATATTACAATTCATCGCCAACAAACCCATGAGTTGAGCAGTTACATTGCTTAATAAGCAGGGACCTGGAACTTCACCTTGTAACACATGTACATCTTCTTTACTTGTTATATTTCCATATCGAAGAGTCTCTTCAAACTTTCCTAAGCATAGAACTAGACGTTTGGCACCCCATTGAAAAACACTAACATTTGATGGTGTCAACACAGGTTGATTTTTCATTTTCATATATTCAGTTATGCACATTATGTTGCATGTCGCTCCGCTGTCTAAAACAAAAGGAACTTGTTGTGAACCAACTAACAAGTTTACAGATGTGTTTTTTTAAATATTTTCTCTTTTAATCATATTGATTTGCTGACAAATGCTATTTTCTTGCATTATGTTGTCTTCTTGCATCATATAGAGTTTTTCTGAATGCTCAAATTCTTCATCGGACTCTTCTTCAACTTCTTCCAAATGTCTTATATATTTTGTGTTAACAATTATTTTTTTAATTGGATTTATTTGCTTCCAATTTTCTTTATTTTCTTTTTTAAATTTGCATACACTTGCAAAGTGATTGTATCCGCTACGTTCTTTACATTGTTGTCCTATTGCTGGGCATGTTTTTTGATGTGGGAACTGGAATCCACACCTGTAACATAATTGTTTTTCCTCTGAATTGTGTTTCAACTTTTTTTTCTACGTTTGTTTTTTTTTTAGATTTCTCTAAGCTGTTCAATCGCTTTAACTCTCCCTTCTTTCATATTTGTAGCGTGTTTCTGGGCTTGCTTTCTTGTTTTTGCCATGCGAAGTATTTCTTGTAAATCATATGTTTTTTCTAAAAGTTTTTTCTGAATTTTATTGAGTTACATCCTAGTCGAATGGCTTCTTTATCAAATTCACAAAACGTAACTAACTTTTTAAGTCTAGTAACATAGTTAACACAAAAAGGTCACAGTCCCTAAAGGGGGAAGAATAAATGCTCAACAATCTGATTATGGTTGTGATGCATTAGAAATTGTCTCCAAAGGGTAGTTGAGTGTGCTAGAGGTGGGAGTGTACCTCCTTTTTCTTATGTGCCCTCACACACTCATACGAGTGTAAAGCATCATCATAGGGTGGTGTGGTGGTGTAAGTGAGTGATGTTAAAATTGCCTTTTTTTGAGGTACCAAGAGGTAACTTTATCATCACTCACTTACACCACTTTGGCCCACACACCCACATGCACAAATACGGCACCTCCTTCAAAAGATCTCTGACAAAGAGCCCCCTTGTAGGGTCCGTGAGGGACTGAAGTGCCACCCCCACGAGGAGCACCACCCTATGAGGATGCTTTACACTCGTATGAGTGTGTGAGGGCACATAACAAAAAGGAGGTACACTCCAACCTCTAGCACACTCAACTACCCTTTGGAGACAATTTCTAATGCCTCACAACCATAATCAGATTGTCGAGCATTTAATCTTCCCCCTTTAGGAACTGTGACCTTTTTGTGTTTACACTGACTATTTTAGGAGCATTGGTACAGGACCTTCCTTCATTTTCTTAAACTAGCTCCTCGTCCCTCCTCTTATGTTAGTGTGTAATTAGTAACATAGTTATCCATTGTTTCATTTTCTTGTTGGCATGCTATGCTTGAGTTATATTTTTCAAAGTCTATGGGGCAGATTTATGACGTCTGGCGCATCTCTGCTAATCAGCAGAGATGTGCCAGAAGAGTTGCGACGCATCTGCCCACCCGTGCGCCACCATTGATGCGCCGCATTTACAATGCGGCGCACCGTGTCACTCGGATGGGCAGATGCGTGACGCATCTCCTGTCGGAAAGGCGGCGCATTGCTGGAGTTGCGTCGCAAGGCTCGGGGGTGCCCTATCCCTTATATGCTGCGTCAATCCTTACGCCTGCTTCAAGCAGGTGCAGGGTTTTGACGCAGCATGTCCTTAAAAGTGACTGAGTGAAATCTTATAGATTTCACTCAGCCACTTTTAGGAGGCGTTCCTGCGCCAGAACGCCTCCCCCTGCTCCAGAATGCCTACATGTGCGCAGGGCTTTACAACGTGACGCATCTGCCAGATGCGTCACTTTGTAAATACCCCGCAGCATGGCGCAGGATTTGCGCCGCCGCTGCGTCACAAAAGTGACGCAACGGCGGCGTAAATGAGGCGCAAGGGGCTCATAAATCTGCCCCTAAATTTCTTTGGGAATCAAATTTCGCATTTAGACATTTCATAATCCCTTCATAAGTATTTTTTTCATCTTCTGGGAATGTGGTTATCAAATCTTCAACATCATCACCTACAAGGTTAAGTAATAGATCTTTTGCTTGTTCATCAGAGTGTTTTTTACATGTTGCTTTTAAGAAGTGTTTAAATCTCCGTGTCCACTTTTCCCATCTTTGTGCAATATTTTCTTGTTCAGACAAACTGAAAGGTAACGGTCTTCTGAAAATTGTACTTGAAATGCTTTCAGTAATAACTTCCTCATTATGTATGTCTGAATTCATATTTACAACAACGTCATTGCTTATTTCTTCTCCAGCCATATTTTAATATGTATTGTTATATATATATAGCTCTTTATTTTTATTTTTTTTAAATAAATGTCACAAACGACTTATTTATGTATGTGTTATATGCTATGCAATTAAATTCCTATTTTATTTTTAAGTTTTGGGGTAAATTGTAATGAGAATAATCCTTTTATGTCGGTCTGTCACATTGTTCAATAAAATTCTGTTGTTAATGTGATGTTTTGCTTGTTTTAATTATTCCATTTTCCATTGTTCCCGTTTATGTAGGCAAGTAGCTGTCTTTTTTTTGTATTGCTCGCGCTATTTTAATTATTTCTCTCGTTTTGGAAGCAGCTGTTTCCTTTTAATATAGCGCTCGCGCTAGTTTAATTAATTAATTTAATTTTATTTCTTCTTTATGGCAAGCAGGCTGTTTTTTTTAACGCAACACGCGTTATTTTATTATTTCTTCCTCGCGCTTGGGCACGCACGCAGCAGCGCTTACATTGCTCTAACGCGATCGTCTCCTTCGCGCTTGTGCACGCACACAAGTCTGTAGTGGGTTGACCCCACGTGTGCAGGATGTACAAGTAGACGCAGTAGACGTGGCCAGGTCGGAGTAGATGAGGTTTATTGAGCTCTTATGTGTAGAAGTAGTAAACCCAGAACAGGCCCCAGATCAGGCTCCACAATAGGCCCAAACATAGGCCCCAGCATTAGCCCCACCAGGAGCAGCCTCCTAGCTGCTCAGCCCATCTTCCCAACTGTCTCAGTCCCACACAGTATCCAAGCATTCCACCCACACTAACATTCTACGCGGAACACTGACACTGGCTGAGCAGCTAGGTACAGAATGAAGGGAACATAATAACATGACCTGAGGATACTACAAAGTCTTGCACTTGAATACTCACACAGAGATGTAATCGTTTCTTTCGCGCTTGCGCACGCACAGCTGATCAGTGTGGCACTTGCGCGCATCCAGAAACTCCCATCCAATTCAATTTAATTTCACTGACCTCCAAAGATTTTTCAAGATCGGGCCACTCTCGAGGTCAGCAACCCTTGAAGCCTGCAGGCGGCCAAGCACTCACAGCCCACGACGATTCAACAAAACTCTCCTCCGGACAGCTCGTCACAGCAGAGGAAGTCTCTGTTCCTTTCCCTTCGTCGCCATTGTGAAAGGATTCACTGGACGCGGTGAGTACAGTTTAATCTTCGTTGTTTATTGGAGCTCGTAAATCAGCTTCCAACTTCATTTAGTACTTCAACTGAATGCCCCCAATATATTCTTTTGAAACCCTGAACATTCCTCTGAAGAACGAATGATATCACAATGTCATTTACACATCATTACACTATTGATGAAATAAACTGGGTGGTTCTCGAGACATTGACTACAAAATACCACAATGCAGAACGGATTCTCTATGAAAAAGAGCAACGGTGGGTGCACCGCCTTAAAACGTACGAGACAGGGCTGGACAACAACATCCCTTGGCATACGATCTCACGCTGACCATGGACACCAACATATAGAGGCAAATGGTAGCCACTGTTACCTCTTAACTAGGCCAGGAACCATCATTAGCTCGATATCCGAAATTCCAACAACAAATCTGAACGTAATCGTATAAAATACGATCAAAGACAGAGAACAAGGAGTAGATAAGCAATCCACCACTCATACTCTTAATTCACATTTTGACAGTCAAATCCATGACGACTTTAAATGAATAGTAGCTAGCTACCCCCAAGACCTAACAAACAGTCTCTTTTATAAACCGTCAAGCGTCACTGACCACGCTACACGTATCAATATGAGACCCATGGTCCCCACATTCTCCATTCTTTAATCAGCAGATACACAAAATCTAACTCTGCCAAGAAGCCTTTGCTACAGCTAAATTAGGGCCAAGTTTTAACATCCTACAAAAGGAGTTTCATCCTAGTATTAATGCATTATGTGCAAGACATGAGAACAAAGTATCGATAATACTTTAACCCCTTCGGTGCTCATGACGGAATGGTTCCGTCATGACCCACGGTTGAGCTGTGCTCATGACGGAACCATTCCGTCATGACCACGCCCGCGCAAGATTCCGCCAGCTTAACAGTCGGCCCCTTTGTTTGCAAAGTAATCTTTTGCAGATTGGATCACTTTTCAAAATAAGTGACAATAGAACATCAGGCTTAGTAACTCTACCATGCCCATCACCGGCAAAGACTACAAAACATGCTCAGCTACCGGCCCACAGAAGACGGAGTGAGCACACGTTGTGACCTTGACTCCTCGAGGTATCTCTAAAGCAACGGGAGGCCGGCACAGACACGGGCTCGCGCGCCTCCGTCTAATTTTTAACCACATCTTCCCTCCTTGTTGACAGTTAGTGAGCTGTCAACTCCGCTCATCCCCTGAGGAAGCGAATACAATGAATAACAAGGTATTTGCATTATAATAGGCACGCACAGCGAGTGCCATTTATTAAATGTACGTTTTTAGATAGTGGGCTTCACTTTAACAAGGATTTCTCTGGATGGCCCATTGCCTCAATGCTCTCACCTTTTAGACATCACTTATCAGATCGCTTACACGCTGACACCGATGCCACTTTCTAGCTACAACAATTACTGTGGAGGTTATCCCTGTAACTCCACGAGACCCTACTTGAAAATGCCGAAACCCCACCAGTAAAAGCGCCGCATTTCTACACAGACTAATTCATTAGATCTTTATTTTTAGCCTGTCAATCCATCATGGAAGCATCAGACCTTTATAGATGGTAATGGACTAGCTAACTGATTACCAGGCCGTTACCACGCTGACAGCGTCGCCTCTAGCAACGGCGTGATTCCCATCAATCCATTGTAACTTTACGAGCTCGCCCTAACTTATGTCACTATCATTTTGTAGGGCCGAAGCCACGCCTGTATAAGTGCCACATTTTTGTAATTTTAACATTGAAACGTGAAACTGCTATCGCAGATGAAGATAATTTTCCAGCAATGTTATTAGAATTGACGCAGCGGGCCCGCAGTGGCGTTTCACTCATTCTCCAAACAAAGCGCAACCCAAGCCCTCCTGCACAGATTATTTTCGTTGCTCTAAACGAGTCCCTACGTAATATAATTTGAACTGAACTTAATATGTGTGTTTCTTCAGTTCTACTCTTCCCTTTCACCAAGTTGCGTGTAGTTAAATAACTACTGATTATGAGCATCTTCTCTGGCAGACATTGATCGCAATAGATCTACGTATGTGTTAAATCAAAATTATACTCTGTTGACATGGTCTTTTTTCCTTTTTCTTTTTCCAGTTATAAGTACTACAGACTAGGGGTGGGCGGAATTTGCTAAATCCACTTTCGCAAATTATCGCGAAAATGTTAAAAATTATCGCAAACACGCGGAAATATCGCGAAGATGCGGAAGTTTATTTCCCACATGTTCGCGAGATTTTCTGCATGGTTGCGGCTCGCCAACTTACCCATGTGGTTGCTCGCGGGCGCGGCCATCTTGTTTTCAGTTGTCTCGCGGTGCATGATCGCGAGAAGAAAGACGTGATCGCGCGACGCATGATGTCACTGCGGGTGCAAACTGTCGCGAGACAGCGCAAATGGCTAAAAACAATACAACATCTCATGGAGAACGCGACCGGATCAAGAAAACTTGTCGGCGAACGCAGGGATTCAGGTAAGGCGATCGCGCGCGCGCGAGAATGTATTATTTTACAGCGCGAGCAAGAAACAAATTATCGCCAAGCTGCGGAATGCGGAAATTTTGACATTTTCGCGCTCTCCGCGGAACGCGAAAATGTCAAATTAACGCAATTTCCGCGAACGGAACGAAATTTTCGCCCAGGCCTACTATAGACCCACAACCACCCAGTGCCCAAATAGCTCACTGAGAAGAAGGGTAAGTGCACAGCTTACCTCCACACGCCACTGAACAGTTACGTGCCATATACTGGTCCTGAAAAAAGCCCTCCGGCCCGACGGGGCACCGTAAGGGCTGAAACATGTTAACCACTCACATTTTTACAGTAGGTGCTATAGAATAGTAGCCCTTCTAGACACGCACCGCCTTTTGTTTTAACCTTGTCCCATCACCAACAGAATTAAACCTTATTTTGAAGATGGAGGTAATTTTAAATTCGCTTCACTTGCACTCTCAACATTTCTGAACACTACTGTAATCACCAGTGGTCTCCCTCCAGCTGGAGGAAAGCATATATTAAGGCCCTATGATGATGCTTTTCACGTAGTCACTGAAGCGGAAAATCAAGCTATAACGCTCGGTTAACCTTTACGTGAATGAGGGTTTTTTAGATGGTTAGAACCCAAGACCCTGGTAATAATGCAGGGCAAGTGATTGTAGGAAGCTGGCTCTGTATATACTATACCAAAGTGAGGTATAGTGTGCACAGAGTCCAGTGGAACCCCAAAGGTAGGTAGAGGTAAAGTTAGATAGCACCTCACTCTCTATTTGTGGTAGTGTGGCCGAGCGGTAAGGCAGTATCAGAGGACAGTGTTAAGCATTTGTTGTACACCCTCAGTCAGCAAATTAATTCACACACTCAAAAACTGAACTTCAGACCAATTGTTTTTGTATGAAAATATTCTTTTAGTTATTTTATTTTCTAGAACCAAGCACGTCTGAGACAGGTAATCAATAAATACTTTACAGTAGTAATGCAGTTTGTAAACAGTTTTAATTGAAATTGTATATGCACTTTGTTTTGACTTACAGGATGGTTGCAGAGAAATGCAATACTTTGTAAATACAGTACATAGACTTGAATGGGCTTTTCAGTAAAATACCAGGTAAGTTACTCTTTAGATTACTTTTCTAACTCAGAGTAGTATGCCTGGATACTACTCTGGGACATTTCCTGTAAACAGGTAAGTAAAATCATTTTGGTTAAATAGTAAAATTTTAAAGAACTTCTTTAGGTTTTCAAACTCCACACTTGGAAACTTTTCATAGAAAAACAGTCAATGTTATCCTATGGAGGAAAATAGTGTTATAGGTTTTGAGGTAAGTATTTCGTAGTGGGAGTTGAGGTTCTAGGGGTAGATTCAGTGATCCCTCAGGGTCAAGGATGCACTCTTGTTACACCCTCAACGGCACTAGGGCGGCCGGGTGCAGAGTGCTGTGGCCCAATGTTATCCAAAGAGGGATGGGGGCCTCCTGTTGGTGGCTGCTGACGACCTAAGCTCCTGGTGTTATGCTCAGAGTAAAAGGGGGTCCTGTTTAGCACAAAAAGTGCACCCGCAGCGGCGCAGGGGCGGCTGGGTGCAGGGTGCTATTTTGGCGTTGGGTACCCTGTTGTTTTCAATGGGGATTTTCGGTTTTGGTTTTCAGCTGCAGGCTCGAGCCAGAAAGACTTCCGGGAGGAACCAACAGCTGGGCAGGTAAGTCGGAGGGCTCTGGGACGTAGGTGCACCTCGGGTTCTCTTCTCCAGGGCGCAGGGCGGCTGGGGTGTCTTTTGAGGTTGGATTTCACCTTACCGGGCCACTCGCGAGTGGGGGGGTCTCCATGCAGAGGCTGCAGGCAATGACAGGGAGTCCTGGAGGGGTGAACCCACAGTGGATTCAGAGTCTGGAGCGCTGGGGGACCTCACTGGGACTGGTGGGCCACTCAAACCCGGGCCAAAGTCAACGGGTGCAGTGTCGGTTCCAGGCATCGGGTTTCTTTTTCCCTCAGACTGCTCGGAGTCTTTCTTTGGTGTTTCTTCTGAACAGAGCTGCTGTTCACAGGAGATCCGGTCTTTGTTGAAGGCACTCAGTCCTCCCAGGGGTTCTGGAGGTCGCTGGCTGCAGGACAAGACGATTTTTGGTGCAGGATCTCTGGAAACTGTGGACGGGTAGGGCGGGGGCCAAGTCAGTTGTTCTCTGCAGTCTCTTCTGCTGGGCGTCGTCTTTCGTCCTTTTTCTTCTTAGGTTGAAGGAATCTGCTTTCTTGGTTCAGGGCTGCCCCCTAAATACTGTATTTAGGGGGCATTTTAGGGGTATCAAGGTCAGTAGCCGATGGGCTACTGACCTTAGGGTGACTACACCCTTGATGTGCTCGCCCCACTTGGGGGAGTGAGCACAATCCCTAATCCTGATTGGGGAGTGCCTGCCATCTGCAAGATGGTGGGCACTGAAGAGTGGGCTTCTCGTCGCCTCCCCCATCTGAGGGGTGGAGTTAGCAAAGGTGGGCACACCTTCTTGGGAATCCACGCAAGCCACACATCCTTGGACTTGCCCGGGTGTCAAGTTTTCAAATGTCTGGGTTTGATAGGTTTCCCTTTATGGCCGTCGAGCCCGGGGCCAAAAGCCAGGTGACCCCTTGCAAAACCAGGTTGTTTATGAATGATCATTTTTGATGCCTCCACAATACATTTTGGGCCATTTCCTGCCGCTGGCACTAGGCCCACCAACACAAGTGAGGTACCATTGTCAGAGGGAGACTTTGGGGAATGCCAGGTGGGTGGAAGTTTGTGGCTCCCCACAGATTCCAGAAATTTCCATCACAGAAATGTGAGGTAGATGTGTTGTTTTGACAAACTTTGAGGTTTGTAAGGGATTCTGGGTAACAGAACCTGCTGAGAGCCACACAAGTTACTCCATCCTGGATTCCCCTGAGTATCCAGTTTTAGAGGTTTGCTAGGTTTTCCTTGATGCCGGCTAAGCTAGGGTTCGAAATCCACAGCTAGGCACAATGCAAAACAAGCCTTTGCAATGCAATAGGTCTCAGTCTTTTTTTGAGTTAGAGCTATTGTTGTAAATGACAATGTCTTTTACCTATGTGTTGTGGTTTTTAGTGTAGTGGATGTATGAATAGAGACAGAGCTGCAGCACTGCCTACAGGACATAGAATGAGGAATTACCACTCTGACCAGAGAAGCAGCTACAGCACTGTGTAGAGGACTTACAATGGGGAATTACTGCCAGGACCAGAGAATAATCGAACAGCACTGTCTAGGGGACTTAGAATGAGGAATTACAGATGAGACTGGAAAAGCAGCTAGCAGCAAGGGTGTTCAGGGGAGAACAGAAGTAACAGAAAGCAAAAAACTCAAAGACAGCAAAACCAAAATGTTGTTGCGTATAACAAATGTTTCATGCATTTATGTTATCCTCTGAATCACACTACTGTATTTAATTCCAGACATGGTCTGTTTGACAGTGCCTGGATTGTGGTAGCTGGAGAGATCACGAATTGTTGTGTGATGGTAGCATAACATCTGTATATAAACTGTGCTGATGTAAAATGGATGAAGCAACTGCAAACTGGAATTAAATTTTCGTAATCACAAGCATGGAAGTGATAAAAAAAGAATTTCGAGCAGGAATGCAAAACCAACAAAAATGATCAACATTTCGACCATCTCTGTATCGTTTGAGGTTTAATTTAATATATAATGTCTGCTTTTAGATCCTAGCTGTCCATTTAGCACAGCATTCTCATGTCAAAACGCGCTTCTGGTTTACAAGGTGCTAACACTTCTATAGGAGGCGTGGACGTTTCTACAAAGTTAAACGAGCATTAACTTACCGACGGGATGAACAAACGAAAGGGCATTACCTCGATCGTGAAAGAAGGGCAGGTTCAGTCTGCAGTCTTTCTAACCTGTATAGAGGAGCCTGGAGTGTAAACATCCCAGCTCTGCCTTATGGGAGGTGCCATTCAGAGGCAGACAATGCAACTTGTTTTTACAACATCTCATCAACCATAGGAAAACGTCCTCGGGGCACTCTGTAGTGGGGTGTAATTATTAACCTCAAAATAATGTCCGCCGGCATACATGCTGCCTGATCTACCACTGTGGAAGCTATCTATTCACGGGCACAAGTCAGATTTTAATTCATGCAAAGAGAAGGCTCAGACAGACACGGCCAGTAACATAAACTGTGCTTTTAGATGGAAGGAAATGGGGTCTCTCCTGCTTCGAGCCGTGCTTCTGCAGCAGCTTCTGTATGTGACGCCACTCTATAATGAACTGAGGGGCTCAACACGTCACGTGTACGCATCTAAACACTTTCTGAACACTCCTACAGGCCTGACAAGGCATCAGCAATGCAAACGATACTAGGGGGTCCTTTGTATAAATCCACACAGCTTGCACCCCTATGCTGAACACCATGTAGCCTTCTCGTGGCAGGGAACCATTGCCCAGCTCTTTCAGGCAGTGGCGTAACGAAACTTGAGGGGGCCCCCCTGCAAAGCACATGGAGGGGGCCCCCCGCGGCGGCCCGTCACACCACCTACCACTTTGCCCTACCACCCAGAAATCTAGTATATTTTGATTTTAAACCTCCAACATTTAAATGAAATGCCTCTATATTGTCTCTCTAAGTTCTAATGAGAAAGTAGTAAACGCTCTTAACATACAAGCTACGCCATCTGTAACGATACTGTCAAAAGCAGAATATTTAACTGAGGCAGCAATCAGAATAATGCCAAGGAGCGATCCTATTGTCTCAGGAACTGCCTTTGGCTGAAGAACAAAGAACAACTATGAAGGGTCTGAAATAGAATTGACAATACCTTGAAACTTTGAAAAACAAACCCAAACCTGCAATTCCATAAAAACTCGACTGACAATAAACATGAGAAGTACACAAACTATAACTCAGTATCCTGCGAAAGTCAAGAGAAATAGACTGGTGAATTATCTGCAGCCACACACTAGTGTCTGTCAAAGGTTGTGCATGATAACGTGAACTGAGGAAGCAATTTCAATTTCTACCATCAAGTCTTTATTAGTAAGCAGACCAAAACAGGCAGGCAAACGAGGCTGAGGATGAAAACTGTTTGGATGCTTCAGAACATTGATGCAGATGTTTGTCTGAATTTATCATTTCTGTAGTGTAAACAATACTTAATACAAGATTGAAGGCACAGGTATTACAGACAAGTGCAAGCAACACCATAAATAACACTGCATGTAGAATAAAAACAAACCATATCAGCAAGTACCTAATGACAGAATCTGTACAAACTATAGTTGGTAAAGCAAACCAAATGTGCAAATACTTCCAAGTGCATAATAAAGCAATCACCAGTCCAGCAATATACACAAATCAAGCATGTTTTGTAAAACAATCCAACTTTCTTAAATCAAGGTGAAAATACTTTCAAAGTGCATGATAAAAACAAGTCCAGCAATATGCAAAAATGAAGCCAGATTAGTCAAACAATTCCCCGTTTGGTGTGTGCATAAAGGCACATATATTTCAAAGCAACTGGTAAACAATAACATCTACATCACCATACAATAACCAAACCAGTTTAGACTAACAATTGCCTTTTTGAAGGCTGAAATATTTCAAAGTGACTGGCAAAACAGTAGCAAGTACAGCAGGCAGCAGCATACACAATCAAACCACTTTGTGCACCAACCAAAAGGGCATTGTTTGACTAAAAGTGCAAATATTTCAAAGTGTCTGGTAAAATAATAACAAGATCAGCAAGCAGCAGCATACATTAATCAAACAAAGTTAGTCAAACTAATTCCCCTTTTGTTTGTGCCTGAAGGCATAAATATTTCAAAGTGCCTGGTAAAGCAATAACAATTTAGCAGCATAAACATCAAGCCCGCCCAGTCAAACAATGCCCCTTTTATTTGTGCATAAAGGTGCCGGAGCCCACTTTGCCCATGCCTTACAACGTCTCTGGATGGCATCTGCCTTTAATGGATGCACCACTCTCCCATCCAGTAATGGCAGCTTCTGAGGCAGCAATTGTGACCTGGGGAAAGCAAAGGAGGTCCTGGCAAGAGGCGATCCCATGGATATGGCTCGACAAACATGATACGTGGCAGAGCACTTGGAATCAGGCCTGGGCCCTGGCATGGAACAGGAGCTGAGAATTTACTGTGCGTGAAAGGAAGTGTGAGGGAAGATAGCAGCCCATCACGAAATGGTAGGCATGTAAATGGAAATAACAGGGTGGCCAGGCAAAGGGGCACCAAAACCCAGGCACCTAAATAATTTGAAAAGATGTCTTGCAGCCCCTCACGTTGGTTCGCAACTTGGAAAAGCAAAGGCATGTACATTTTAGTAAGAAGCATCCAAATCTGCTCAGGCGGCACATGATTTCAAACAAATAGTAGCTAGTTGTAAGCTTGCTTTTAAAATATGTGCACACGTTTTTTCCAATATTCTCCATTCCCATATAACAGCTCTCAGTCTGAGCAAGTCTATATTGAAGTGTTTTAGGATGTTCAGAGTAACGTTGGAGATGATAACGTGGTTAGTTTTTAAAAGGGAAAAGTAAGATTCCGACCACCTTCCTTTCTCTTTTGCCAAAGAATGCAATAGAATTTTAGAAGGGAGTAAAGCAAACTATATTAAGGAGTTGGTTATGCAGAGTTATGGACACATCCTTTTTTCCACAGAGAGGTTATTGTGAAGATGAATCCCTGATCTTCAAAAATGTAGCTGAATACTGCACATTCGGTGAATAATTAACACCAATACTGGGAGGAGAAAGAGACTTATGTGCCCTCACTTTATACACACTGTTGTCTACAAAAAATATACTTTTTCAAGCAACTTGTTATTTTCAACATGGTTGACAATGCTGTATTAGCATAGCAGTATGCTTAAAAAATCAAAGTCCATATTTAACTCCATGAGCTATCACTCATGGTTCAAAATGTGGGAAGTACCATATAATGTCCAGAGATGGACAGATATCTATACTATGGAGATCAAATGGGTGTGGCACTGTGGGTAGCACACCTGTGCCCATTCACGGATTATCTTTGCCCCTTGATTCCCCAGTGGTCATCACCGACCTAAGCCTCAGATAAAAACCAGAGAAGCGAGAACAAAAGTCCTGAGTTGGCTGGAGCATTGAAACCAGGGGCGCAACTAGACCCGAACTTCAGGGGGGGGGGCTACCACTCCCAGCCAGGGCTGGCCCTAGCCCTGTCGCACACGGTGCAACAGCCTTTTCTGGTGCCCCCTCCCCCATTTTCTCCTTCTCCATGAATTCCCTCACTACCACTCACCAACCATGCACCTCATCTCTCTATAGCACCTTTTTGACAAACATTTCATTTTTTTATAGCGCTACTCATAGTTTACTCGCACTCAGTTCTGTGATCTGCATGGTACTCGTTCTGTGTAGCAGGCACATTAACCCTCTGCACTTTGTGAGTGGCAGGAGTGCCCATGTGAGTGCACAGTGGCAGAAGCGACAGTGTGAGAGGAGGGTAAGAGGAGTGACTGCAGGGTGAGTGAGATGACCATATGAATTTGGGTGCGGATGTTGGTACAGAGTGGGACGAACTAATGCATGGTTAGTGATGGGCTTGTTTGAGTGAGATTGCAGATTGAGCAGTGAGGGGGACAGGTGAGTGAAGGGTGAGTAGTGTGCTCTTGTGACTGCAGGGTGAGGTATACGGTGAACAGCACAAGTGCACTGTGAGTGCAGAGTGATCACTGTGAGTGCAGGCTGGGCGGGTGAATGGTGATCAGTGTGAGTGCAGGGTGAGCGTAAAAGTGAAGGGCAAGAATGTCGATTGAGTTGTGTGAATGCAGGGTGCATTCCCAGACACTTGAAGTAACTCAGCATGTTATTGACGGCGGTGTAGGGTTTCAGATCTGAGTTCAACCATTGATTGCTATTATGGCATTAATAGGGATTGAAGGCGTAGGAAATAAATTATGTGCTGATCCTGCAACAAACTTCCAGTCTCATGATATGGGTTGCCATCTCATTATTTTGATGTCCCAGACGGGAAAAGAATAAGTAGTCACCTAAAGCTGGATTTTCAGCACTTATCTGTGCTTACTTTGAACAGCAAATATAAATAGAAAGCACTTTTAGGGCTGCCTGAATGATCCATGACTGATAATTAAAGGAAACAAAGAAAGAAAAGTCACATTACAAATTAATACATACACATGTATTTATAACCCTATTTAGATTCCAGGATCTTTAAACAGCACATGGCGGGCATTTTCCTTTTGGAAATCCTACTTTATATTCCTTTTCATGAAATGCATTCTCAACAGTGATGTGATATGTGATGTCACCTGCGATATCATCAATTGTTTTATTTGTGATGTTATCTTTAACATCAAGAACGAGCTGGGGACACGTGTAGGAAATTATGAGGTAGAGGCACAGTGTGATTTGCAGGAAGCATTGTGGGTAAAGTGTATTGGAGGAGCACAGAGCAATGCGCTTCAGTGAAGCACTGGTTGTCATGCTTGAAGGGAGCACTATGTGATGTGTCTCACTGGAGGACTGGGTGTTGGGAATGTGGTGTGCAGTTCAGGACTGTGCATCAGAAGGGCACTGTGTGTTGTACAGACAAGGTGCATGCACATGGCTGTGTGTATTACAGAGCAGGTGATGTGCCGGGGGGGGCGAAAGTTGATGTTCAGTAACAGTTGTTGGTTAAAGTGTAACTTCAAAGAGGCCTGAAGATGTACTGTGTCAAGCATGAACAACTCATCTGTTCCATTTTTTCTTTCCATTCAGGGATTTGCAGTACTATTCAATTATAAATGAGGGAATGCAAGTACTACAATACAAAGAAAAGGAATATGCTACTTACCAGTATGCATCTGTTCTTGGCATGTCGAGCTGCAGATCTACACACTTTTGCATAGATCGCCATCTGGTGTTGGGCCCGGATGTTTGCAGTTTGTTTTTCCTCTTGGAAAGTCTTTGGAAGTCACGAGGTCGGTGACTCCTCCTTTGGATCGTTTTGCGCATGGGCTTCAGCTCCATCCTCAGATTGTTTTTCGCCAGCAGGGAAAGATGGAGCGTAGTAGTAACAGTGAAGATGCCCATGTGTGTGCTATCTAAATAAGATAAACTGGGACAGATACAGGCAGCCGGGGAGGCGGGTGGGCGTGTGTAGATCTGCAGCTCTAAATGCCAAGAACAGATGCATACTGGTAAGTAGCATATTCCGTTCGAGGCATATGAGCTGCAGATTACACACTTGTGCATAGATTATATAGCAGTACCCACCGTTAGCAGCGACCACCCGTATCTGTTGCAGTGGTTTGAAATAACGTTTTGAGTACAGCCTGGCCCACACTAGCTTGTTGCTTAGTGTGCACATCTACACAATAGAGTTTGGTGAAAGTGTGCGGTGTTGACCATGTCGCAGCTTTGCAGATATCATCTAATGGGATGTTCCCTAAGAATGCCATGGAAGCACCTATTTTTCGTGTAGAATGGGCTTTCGGGGGAATGGATAGCGTTCGCTTTGCTTTATGGTAGCAAATCTGAATGTATTTGACAATCCACCTAGCTATCCCCGATTTTGAGATGGGGTTACCTTTGTGCGATGGAGAGAAAGAAACAAACAGTTGTTTGGTCTTACGGAAAGGTTGTGTTCTTTGAATGTAGTAGAGTAAGGCTCGTTTGACATCCAGTGTGTGAAGAGCCCTTTCTGCAAAGGTCTGTGGTTGCGAGAAAAATACTGGTAGTTTTACTGTTTGGTTTAGGTGAAAGGGAGAAATGACTTTAGGGAGGAATTTTGGGTTGGTACGGAGAACAACCTTGTTATGATGCATTTGGAGAAAGGGTTCTTGAATGGTAAGTGCTTGTATCTCACTGACCCTTCTAAGGGAAGTGATGGCTACAAGAAAAGCGGTTTTCCATGTTAAGAATTGTAGTTCGCATTTGTGCAGAGGTTCGAAGGGAGGCCCCATTAGCCTTGTGAGAACGATATTTAAGTTCCACACAAGTGAGGGTGGCACTCTGGGGGGAATTATTCTTTTAAGGCCTTCCATGAAGGCTTTGATGGCAGGCACTCTAAAGAGTGATAGATGTTGCCTGTTTTGTAGGTAAGCTGCAATAGCTGCGAGGTGTAGTCGAATGGACGTGTAGGCTAGGTTGCACCTTTGTAGGTGGAGTAAGTAGCCTATGATGTGTTGAATGGACACGTCCAGTGGATTGATGGTGTTGTTATGGCAATAAACAACAAAACGTTTCCACTTAGCGGCGTAGCACGCTCTAGTGGTAGGTCTTCTAGCTTCTTTGATGATGTTCATACAGTCAGGGGGAAGATTTAGGTATCCGAATTCTAGGATTTCAGGAGCCAGATCGCAAGGTTGAGCTGCGCTGGGTCCGGGTGTTTGATCTCTCCATGGTTCTGGGTTAATAGGTGTGGAGAGAGGTGTAGTTTTTGGTGTGGCACTACAGATAGTTCCAGCAGTGTGGTATACCACGGTTGTCTGGCCCACGTTGGAGCTACTAAGATTAGTGTGAGGGAGTGCTGTTGTAGTTTGCGCACCACTAGTGGAATGAGTGGGAGAGGCGGAAAAGCGTACGCAAATCTGCCTGACCAGTTCATCCATATCGCATTTCCTTTGGATAATGGGTGTGGGTATCTGGCGGCGAAGCTTGGGCATTTGGCGTTTTCGTGGGTGGCGAAGAGGTCTATCTGTGGATGCCCCCACATTTGAAAGTACGGGTGAAGAACTTGCGGGTGAAGCTCCCACTCGTGGATCTGTTGTGTCTGCCTGCTGAGCAGATCTGCCACTGTGTTTTGGACTCCTGGGACATGTTGAGCTAGGAGGAAGATTTTCTGGGGTATTGCCCATCTCCATATGCTCTGTGCTAGGTGAGAGAGCTGTGGAGAGTGTGTGCCGCCTTGTTTTTGAATATAATACATGGCTGTCATGTTGTCTGTTCGGCTCAGGACTGCCTAGCCTGGAATTAGAGTTTGAAAAGATTTTAGGGCTAAGAAGATTGCTAGTAACTCCAGATGGTTGATATGGAGTAACTTTTGCTGAGGTGTCCATTTGCCCTGTGTGGTGAGATGTAGTAGATGAGCTCCCCAGCCGGAGAGCGATGCGTCCGTTGTCAGTACTATTTGAGGAACCGGGTCCAGGAACGGTCGACCTTTGGAAAGGTTTGTGGTGTTCCACCACTGCAGAGAGCGATGGGTGCGACCGTCTACCAACACCAGATCTGTTAATTGACCCTGGGCCTGGTTCCATTGGCGCGCTAAGCCCTCTTGGAGAGGACGCATCTGGAGTCTTGCGTGAGGCACTATGAAAATGCAAGAGGCCATCATCCCTATTAGTTGCATAAACACTCGAGCTGGAAGGGAGTGTTGTAGTATGAATTTTGTGCGTAGAGCTTGAATGCTTGCAATCCTGGCAGGATTGGGGTAGGTTAGTGCTCTTGAGGTGTCTATGGTGGCACCGAGGTATTGTTTTATGTGGGATGGTTGTAGATGGGACTTCTGGTGGTTTACTGTGAAGCCCAGCTGGTGGAGTAGTTGAATGGTGGTGGACGTGTGTTGTACACACTGATTGTATGACCTGGCTTTTATCAGCCAGTCGTCTAAGTATGGGAAGACGTGGATGTGTTGTCTTCGCAAATGTGCTGCTACCACTGCTAGGCACTTGGTGAATACCCTTGGCGCTGTTGTGACTCCGAACGGGAGCACTTTGAATTGGAAGTGTTGTCCGTCCACTACAAATCTGAGGTACTTGCGGTGAGCTTTGTGCACTGGAATGTGGAAATAAGCGTCTTTTAGGTCTAAGGTGGTCAAAAAGTCGTTTTGGGAGAGGAGTGGAAGTACCTGCTGAAGCGTTACCATATGAAAATGGTCGGAGTGTATGTATGTGTTTAGGGGCCGGAGATCTAGGATGGGCCGCAGAGTCTTGTCCCTTTTTGGTATGAGGAAATATAGGGAGTAGACCCCCATGTTTTGTTGGTTGGTAGGAACGGGTTCTATTGCCTGTTTCTGGAAGAGGGATATTACATCCTGCTTTAGGAGTATTAAATGTTCTTGTGACATTGGGCGCTGCCTGGGTGGAATGTTTGCGGGGGTAGATATTAGTTCTAGGCAGTAGCATGACCAAATTATTTGTGTTACTCATTTGTCTGAGGTGATGGTAGCCCAGATGGGAAGGAAATGTTGGAGTCTGCCCCCGACCGGAGTGGAATGGTCTGGGGGGGGGGGGGGGGGAGGGGGAAGTCATTGGGTAGGCGTTGTGGCAGAGCGGGCATTGTTTGTTTTGCCTCTGCCTTTATTATTGTTACCCCTATAGCCGCCTCTTTGATAACCCCTCGTGAAGGTGGACTGAGTGGGGGATTTGTATGAAGTGGACGCGGTGTCTGAGTAGTAGCCTCTAGATGTACTTCGAAAGGAAGAGCGGCGAAAGGAGCGTCTAGGAGGGTGTGACTGTAAGGCTCCCATGGACTTCGCCGTATCCGTATCCTTCTTCATTTTTTCTAGGGCTTCATCCACCTTTGGGCCAAATAGATGTTCCTGGTCAAAGGCATGGTTAAGGATGGAGGCTTGTACCTCCGGTTTAAACCCTGATATTCTTAGCCAAGCATGGCGACGGAGGAGGACGCTGGTATTGATGGCCCTGGAAGCTGTGTCTGCTGCATCTAAGGCACAGCGTATAGAGGTGTTAGTGATAGTCTTACCTTCTTGAATTAGTTCGTTGGCCCTAGCTTTATATTTTTCAGGGAGGTGGTGCATTATGCTTTCTAGCTCGTCATAATGTGCCCTGTCATATCTGGCCAATAGCTCTTGAGTATTGGCGATACGCCACATATTGGCTGCTTGTGACGCAGTGCGCTTTCCTGATGCATCCAGTAGCGTTGACTCTGTCAGGTGGTGGTGCTTCGCCTGACGCCTGGGAATTTGCCCTTTTACGTGCAGTGGACACCACTAGAGAATCTAGTGGCGCTGGCCCTCTGATGTAGGAGGGATCTGTGGGGGCAGCTTTGTATTTCTTTTCTATGCGCGGGTTAATGACCCTGGCCCTAACTGGGTCCTTAAAAACTTCTGGCGCATGCTTTACCACTCCTTTAAGCATAGGTAATATGGAGGTAGACCTATGTGTGGTGTCGAATGTGTCGAGGAGGAAATCTTCCTCCACGGGGTCGGTATGCAAGTCTACCCCGTGATAGTGTGCCACCCATTGAAGTAGATGGTGGAACCCCAATGAGTCTTCTGGTGGAGATGGTCTGGAGGGGTAAAGGTCATCTTGTGGGCCGTTGGGGATATCAGGGATATTGTAGTCGTCCCATGGGTCCGGTGTAAATAAGTCCGGTGAGGCTGGTCTGTCCGTTGGCGCCGGGGCCGTTGGCTTTTTAGGCTTTTCTGTGCCGGTTCGTTGTTTGGAATCTGGTTTGGGAACCTCCGGACGCTTGGTCGGTGCCGAGATGGGTTTCGGCCTCGAAGTGTCGGTGGTCTTGTGTGCTTTGGTCGGCACCGAAGGTGGTGTCGGTGCCGAAGAGCTGGGCTTCGACCCCGAGTGCTTCGGTGCGGGGCTCGGTGTCGATATGGAGATCAGCTTCTTTTTCGGTGCCGAAGCGTGTTTATCGGCACCGAGGATAGGCTGGCTTGAGCCCGAGCCGCCGGAAGGCTTCTTGGCTGCTTCACTGGGCCCGAAGGTGCGGTGTTGGAAGCAGTGTCCTTGGTCTTGCCTAGGCCCGGAGGCAAAGGTGTGACCGGAGCCTTTTTTGATGCCGGCAGGGGTGTGGGGGGGGGGGGGGATCAGTACTCACGACCCTCTGCGCCGGGGTGATGTCCTCCACATCTGAGTCGTCGGCCTCAGAAGCGCTGACGAGGCCCTATTCGGTGTAACGCTCTGGAGCGTCGATGCCTTCTCCGAAGATGTCGTCCGGAATCGTCGTCGAGGAGTGTACCATAGTTTTTCTGGCTCTTCGCTCCCGAATAGTCTTTTTGGACCAGAAGGACTTACACGCCGGACAGTCTCGAGCCTCGTGTTCAGGGGAGAGGCAGAGATTGCATACCTCGTGGAGATCGGTGTGGAGAAATTTGGACCCACATCGAGGGCACTTTTTAAATGAAGTCCTTTCCATTAGCCAGGACCGAAGCTTGGAGAGGCCCGAAGGCCGCCGTCGACGACTGGAACTGAAAGTCTGTGCTGATGAGAAGGCGCGTCGAGTGGGGGAGATTTCTCGATCGAAACAATAGCGCGGTTTGGGGTGAGGATTGCGCGTCGACCGTCGAACTGAAAGCTGTTCGGAACCGGAGCGCGAAGATTACATCCGAGACCGATGGCAGAAAAATACAATCTGAGGACGGAGCCGAAGCCCATGCACAATACGATCCAAAGGAGGAGTCACCGACCTCGTGACTTCCAAAGACTTTCCAAGAGGAAAAACAAACTGCAAACATCCGGGCCCAACACCAGATGGCGATCTATGCACAAGTGTGTAATCTGCAGCTCATATGCCTCGAACATATATATTAGGGTTTGATAATCTACTGACACGACACCTGGTACTTTGGAAGATAAAAAATGACAGTCTTGCTTTCTAATGCATTTTGGCGATTTGTTTTTAGGGTCAGGAATCTAATCATGGCAGAAGATTGTGTTTAATATGGTATGTTTAATACAGGCACAGATATACACATGAAACATTCATGGGCACACATTCAAACATGCACAATTCACATACAAGAATGGTTACACACCTGCATAAGCGCAAAGGGCCTTATGTTTTCTACGACATCTTTAGACAGTCCTGTTTTTTTGTACAACACTGTTGGGCATAATGGCACTTTCAACTCTTCGCTTATATTTGTAAAAGAAAACCTAAGCCCCAGAATGCAGTAATTTGTTGCTGGAATAAACAGAACTGGCTGAGGGTGTCACATGTGAAATGGGCTACTTGGTAGAATAGATTGACAGAAATAAAAATACATTCCCTATTTATTACATTGTTAAATAGATTTATTTTTGGTTTGTTGCTTTAACTCCTTAACCGCGGCGCAAATTCCGCTGCGGGAGTTCTATTGAGTGGGCGGGGCCGCGTCGGCCGACGCGCGCACGCAAGAGGTTAAATATTTGCCTTCGTCTTCCATGCCTACTATATGAACAAAAAAAGTGTTGAAAGTATTAATTTCCATTATTTTGTTTTACCCTGCTCCTCTCAAACATTTTCAAAGGTTGAGTTTAAATCATAAAGCTTCCTTAGTTCTGCTTCTTTGACCCCCCCCTTTTGGAGAACCTTCACATTTGTCAACAGGCTTACAGCCCACGTTTCATTGGCCGGGGGCGAGAGGGTGCGTCTTGAGTCACCTTAATCCTCGTCAACCACCATTGCTTCATTTATATTAGAATAATAATAATAATAAAGTGGAGTGCACAGAGTATGTGTTTCAGGAGCCAGCCTCTGATGCAGCCAGCAGCCTAGCAAGGAAGTCATGGTCCCTGGTGCAAGCAAGTAAAAATGCCACCTTTTACTGCTGTTGAGTAGTCAAAAACAGCAATTATCATAGGTCAATGGGCCCCTCAGAGTTCTAAGTCCCGGCGCCACTGAACCTCCTGCACAGGTGGTAGCTGCGCCCCTGGACTCGGCAGGTTGCCTTTCTTCCACCACGCAAACCTTCCTCTCTCTCTTACTCTTGACGTTTTCATTCAAGCGATCTTCCTTTTATCTCTGGTTTTCTATCATTCTCTTCCTTCTTTCTCCCTTTTCTGACGGACTCTCTTGCTCCCACTGAGCATGACAAATAAATGCATAGCTTCCAAGTTTTCAGATTTCCATGTGTGACATTTTCATCATTTCAGTGCTATTATGAGTGACATTTCAACGAGTATGAGTGACACTTACTCGCAAGCGAAATAAAACAATAAAAACAAGGGAAATATTAAAATATTGCAAATTACTACCATTTGCGCAACAAGACGCTCTATACTTGCTCCTCAGTGGGCCCCTGTTTCCCTCTGTTTCAGGGGGTGAAATGTGTGGCGGGCATTAGCGCACTGCGACTAGAGGTGGACTTCAGGGAAGTTTGAATGGGGGCTTCTGAAGGCTGTGTAAGGCCCGCAGGCAGCGTTTCTGTGCACACTCGAGCTGAGAGACACGAGGCGGAAAGACCGGGATTGGCGGACACTGGGACACAGATGCAGTTGCGAAAACACTCAAGCTGCGAGACAGGAGGCGGAAAGACCGGGATTGGCGGACACTGGGACACAGATGCAGTTGCGCACACTCAAGCTGCGAGACAGGAGGCGGAAAGACCGGGATTGGCGGACACTGGGACACAGATGCAGTTGCGCACACTCAAGCTGCGAGACAGGAGGCGGAAAGACCGGGATTGGCGGACACTGGGACACAGATGCAGTTGTGCACACTCCAATCGAGAGACAGGAGGCGGAAAGACCGGGATTGGCTGACACTGGGACACAGATGCAGTTGTGCACACTCCAATCGAGAGACAGGAGGCGGAAAGACCGGGATTGGCTGACACTGGGACACAGATGCAGTTGCGCACACTCAAGCTGCGAGACAGGAGGCGGAAAGACCGGGATTGGCTGACACTGGGACACCGATGCAGTTGCGCACACTCAAGCTGCGAGACAGGAGGCGGAAAGACCGGGATTGGCGGACACTGGGACACAGATACAGTTGTGCACACTCCAATCGAGAGACGGGAGGCGGAAAGACCGGGATTGGCTGACACTGGGACACAGATGCAGTTGCGCACACTCAAGCTGCGAGACAGGAGGCAGAAAGACCGGGATTGGCGGACACTGGGACACAGATGCAGTTGTGCACACTCCAATCGAGAGACAGGAGGCGGAAAGACCGGGATTGGCTGACACTGGGACACAGATGCAGTTGTGCACACTCCAATCGAGAGACAGGAGGCGAAAAGACCGGGATTGGCTGACACTGGGACACAGATGCAGTTGTGCACACTCCAATCCAGAGACGGGAAGGCGTAAAGGCATGCATTGACTGACACTGGGACACAGACACTGTAACAGGCATGTATTTACAGACACTGGGATTTAGATAGACACAGGGGCATAAAGACACGGGCAGACTGCCCCTACAACTTATTGCAGAAAAAGGGTAGAAAGGCTCAGGGAACTCGCACTAAAACGTAGGGACATATAAATGGGGCAGCTTAGCATCACTCCAGGCCTGGCCTCTCTCCCGTGTCTGGGACCCGGCCCCAATGGATATGTGAGGCTCCAAATGATGTCTAGTGTTGCCGAGCTGGCTGACAGAAAAACAAAACACATATTGCCAACGTGTGGCCTGCCTGACGGCAAAATCATTCTGGAGAATCCCCTCAGGACGTCTCGGGCCTCTCTCTCTGTGACGTGAGGAAAATGCCAGTCCCCAAAATGGAGTCCAAATGCCCACCACCTGCAGCTGCAACCACCGACTTAAATAAAGCACCGAAACTCACCTCACTTACTTCAAAATTTAACGTCCGTTCCCTAATGAAACCTCGAAGTACACGCACATAAGCAGTGCCTCCTCTCTGTGTGTGCTACAGGGCTGATGGGGCCCTTGGAGTCTGGAACACGGGGCTGCTGCGGGGCCTAAATTACGTTTTAATCCCGACCCCAAGATGCATCCCACCCCACCCTCTGAGACTCCTCGCTCCTCGGACACTCACCTGATGCCTGGCCTGCAGCTTCAGTGGCAGGCGCGAATGGACGGCAGGAGACAGGGCAAGGCATGTATTGCCGGAGGCTGCGCAGTCCCTCTAAGTTATCTCCGGGATTCCTCAACTCCTTGCGCGCACTTTCAATTCTTCTGTGATGCGCCAGCCCCACCCTAAGAGAGCGAAGACCACGCAGACGCAGAGACGAAGACCCGCACTATTTAATTTACAAAGAGGCCACAGTGAGGTGCCACGACAGGGAGCATAACGCAAGTGACGTAGGCTCTCAAATGCATCCCAGACGCATGTGTAGTGCTGTGCGGCCGCGGAGGGGGCCCCTGGAGCACAGGGGCCCCCCGCAACGCGGGAGCTGCGGGGGCCTGTGTTACGCCCCCGCTTTCAGGTCCTGCGGCTCCAGACATTTGTCGGTGTCGCCTGTCATGGAGCCCTCACCCATCAGCACAGAAGGACTTCACAAAGAGCTCCGGAATACAGGGGTACTTGGCTGTACAGCAAAGCAGCAGAACGGCTAGAGCGTCCGACTTTGAAGCTGGGGAACACTGTTCGAGTCTTGGCAGGAACGCTCAAACATCCTGTGATTCTGGGCAAATCACTAAATCTCCCTGGGACTAAAAATGAATGTGTCCATTTGTAACGCAACTGGTGCTCAAGTAATGGGCTCTAATACCTTCCGGTTGAGTTAGCGCTATATACAACAACAAACAAGCATTGGCATAGCCAATAGGTCTCGCCTTTGGGACGTTATAAGTGTTTAGCCAGAGCTATTGACTTTGCCAATGTCTTTAAGCTGTGCTGTAGAGAAGTGTGGCTGCTGTGCAGCTTGCTGAAAAGTTTTAATAAAAAGTGTCAGAAGCATTTTTGTTACCTTAAACATGACCAAGAAGGCATTATGTACAACTGAACGACCATATTAAAAAAAGTATTTCCAATAAAAAACGTCCTCAGTTTTCTTTTGTTCTTGCAATGCTGGCAACTTGTTTCTGCCTATTCCAATGGTTGTTTGTTGAAGCTTTTTTTTGAGGGGGCATAAACAATCAGAGGGTGAAGGTTGGGAACTAGTACCTGTATTATAACACTAGCAGCGGCCAGACGCTAGGGGAGAATCAACAGATGCCAAATTCCGAGAGCAGGCTGAGGTGGAGCTGAGGGATGCTGTAGTGGTGGTGGTGGTAGTGACTGGTGCTGAGACGATGCTGAGGTGATGCTGAATGATACTCAGGTCTTGCTGAGTGATGATGTGGTGCTGAGTGATGCTGTGGCGATGCTGAATGATGCTGTGGTGGCGCTGAGTGATGCTGTGGTGGCGCTGAGTGATGCTGTGGTGGCGCTGAGTGATGCTGTGGTGGCGCTGAGTTCGTTACACTGTGCTTAAAAACTGTTGTGTAAGGGGAGCTGATTTCCGTCTGAAGCGCTTTATGCCCTTGGTTCAAGTTTGCGCCATAATTATGCGGGACAGGCAAGCGGGTATGGCCTAGTGTAATGTAATCGGATAATATTAGGTGAAAGCACTACGTATTCACAGCTCAGGGAGTGCTTCTTCTTATGCCAAATCTCCTAATATCACACCCGTTGCGGCTAGGGCTGCGGATGTTAGAACTGGGTAACTAGGTTAGAATCTCGGCTCAGGCGCAGCATCTTGTGATTCCGTGCAAATCGCTTTGTTACACTGTGCTTAAAAACTGTTGCATAAGGGGAGCTGATTTCCGTGTGAAGCGCTATAATGCCCTTGGTTCAAGTTTGCGCTATGATTTTGCGGGACAGGCAAGTGGGTGTGGCCTAGTGTAATGTAATCGGATAATATTAGGTGAAAGCATTACGTATTCACAGCTCAGGGAGTGCTTCTTCTTATGCCAAATCTCCTAATATAACACCCGTTGCGGCTAGGGCTGCGGATGTTAGAACTGGGTAACTAGGTTAGAATCTCGGCTCAGGCGCAGCATCTTGTGATTCCGTGCAAATCGCTTCGTTACACTGTGCTTAAAAACTGTTGTGTAAGGGGAGCTGATTTCCATGTGAAGCGCTATAATGCCCGTGGTTCAAATTTGCGCTATAATTATGCGGGACAGGCAAGCGAGTGTGGCCTAATGTAATGTAAGCAGACAATATCAGGTGAAAACACTAAGCCCGGGAGTTGTGTGCGCGCGCGTGCTAAAAGGAAATTTAAAAAAAACACGCGAGTGGGGCGCGCGCGGCAGCAAAAGTGAAAGCAGCTGCAGCGTCCCGCGAGTGTAAGGGTGCCCGCGAGCCAGAGAGGAAAGCCAGATGGCGCAGCCAGATGGCGGCTGTGCGCGTGCCCGCGTGCGTAACCGCAAGCTTTAGGCCACAAGCAGAAGTGGAGTAAAGTGTATCAGAGTGGTGTGTCGCGGAGGGGTGTAAAGTGAAATTAAACATTGTAGAGTAGGGCGTCGTAGAGAGGAACAGAGTCAGAGTGGACGGGCGTAGAGTGAAGTGGAGTAGTGTAAGAGTTGAAGGGCCTACATTGGAGGGTCCGTAGAGTGGAGGGGTATATATTGACAGTTGCTCGGTCTAGTAGGCTTCAACCTAAAATTGTTAAGACTGCTTAGCTATCTAAATCTTGCTTAGATGTTAGAACGTCCACACAATAATGCTTGGTCAAAGTATGTGGCATTAAGAGAATATGAGCAGGGGAGGGGCACTTAACTATCCCTATTGTATTGCCAGCTTTAAAGCGGGTGCAGCACTCATGGGGTTTGGAAAAAGCAACAAAAGTTTGAGACTTCCTAAAAGGCAAATCTCTGTCAATGTAGCATTAAAGCACCCTCTGGACTTCCAGTATAAAGGGCCATTTCTGCTACAGGCTCTGGTCATGGAAAGAGTCTACTCAATGGCCCGATGCGTGTGTAGGTGCATTCTCCAACCACGTGCTTCTGACTTAGCAGGAAGTCCCCCGTCTCCTGGTCTTTTCCTCCTTCTTGCTGTCAGGCCCAACTGTGGATAAAAGAATCTGAAGAAGGTGACCACGAAAAGGAACTTCCGGGGCACACATCTGAAATCACATGGTGGTCGAAGATGCTCCTTGAAGGGAAAGAGGGGGAAAAAAACAAGAGGGAGATGAGAGAACTCCAGACCCAACCACAAGATGGAGTAATGTCGCAAAACTGTAGTTCACACAAGTGTAAGGGTTAAACTGGAAAACCAATAAAACCAGTTGTGTGAGAACCACTTGGAGTGTTGAGACAGGTGTCAGAAGGATCTTTTGATATATTACCCAATTTGGATCCCCCATTAAGGCCTTAATGGAACAGGGAAGTGTGTGGACTGTTTTGAAAGTACAGTGCAACTGCTGTCAAGTGTAAGCGTATAGAAGTGTAGGCCAGGCCTGCCTTGTAGAAGTGTGGGAGGTAAGAAACTATCTCCTGCACACAAACGTTCAAACAGATCTGTTAGCAGCATGGCAGGTGTGAGCAGTGACCTTTCAGGCTTCCCACAGGATAACCAGGAATGCCTCTGGGGTAACCAAACTCTAGGAACTCCGTTGGTAAATGACGAGGGTCCGCCGTTTCACATCTGGGTGTCTGAGCTCACTGATAGGGAGTGAGGTCTGATGTATACACCAGCTTCTTCTAAGGTTTGACTGAGATCTCTCTAGAAGCACTGAATAGCAAGGCTCACTCAGGATGAGAGTCATTAACACGTGCCTCATCATTCTCCCCTTGTATTGGATGCGGGAGGAGAGGACGAAACGTGCTTGCAAATATCCCGGACCAGTTCATCCATTGGTCATTGACTGTGGACTAAAGGTACCCGGAGGTAAAGTTTTGCCACTTTGCGTTTTCAGGGCTGTAGAACAAATGTATCATTTGAGTCCCCCCCAACTGAAATTGTGTCTGAAGAATGTTGGGTAGATTTTGCATTCGTGGACTTGATGCGAAGGTCTGCAAAGTTGTTCCCCACTCCGGACAAATGTTCCACTAACAAGTGGATGTTGTTGCAAGTTGCCCTGTGCCAGGTTTTGAGCTGGCACAGAGTTGGAAGGCTGGGTGCAGCCCTATTTCTGCATGTAGAACATGGCTGTCACATTGTCTGTCTTCATCAGTACTGTTTTCCCTTAGCAAAAGTGGGAGGAAGGCTTTCAGGGGGTAGTCTAAAGGCCTGAAGGTCCAGGCAGTTACCATGCCATCCCTGGTGCAGAGGGGTCCAAGTGCCTTGGACCAGAGGTCTTCAAGCCCGATGGGATTCTGTGGCTATTTTACCATGGGAGCGCAAACGAGTCTGCAAGTGCTTGTAAATGAATTATTTTCTCATATTCACCTGCAAGGGTCTCAAGGGGTGGGGGATCTGCTGTTCAGTCAGAGCCAGGTCTTGAGGTCCTTCAGGAATTGCGGCAGCGATTGTTCTTGCCTGAGGTGCAAAGGCAAGGAGTTCCAGGGCATTGCAGCGAGGTAGGAGAAGGATCTTCCTCCAGCAGTGGTCTTGCGGATCCATGGGGTGGTGGCCAGGGCCAGTTGGGAAGAGCGGAGATGTCTAGTGGGAGTGTAGGAGAGGTAGTGGTGGTTGAGGTACGCAGGTCCGGCATTGTGGAGGGCTTTGTAGGTGTGCGTGAGGTGCCTGAAGTTAATTCTTCTGTTGACAGATAGCCAGTGAAGGTCTCTCAGGTGGCCGGTGATGTGCTGCAGCGTGGGATGTTCAGGATTAGTCTGGCGGAGGCGCTCTGGTTGTTCTGCAGTTTCTTTAGGAGTTTCTGGGTGGTGCTGGCATAGAGTGCATTGCCGTAGCCGAGCCTGCTGCTGAGGAGCGCATGGGTGACGGTTTTCCTGGACTCGATGGGGAACCACTTGAAGATCTTACGAAGCAGGCTGAGCGTTTGGAAGCAGGACGACAAAACTGCGTTGATTTGGCGGTTCATTGAGAGCGAGGAGTCCAGGATGATGCAGCGGTTTCCTGTGTGGTCAGGGGTGGGGGAAAGGGGTTATTGGGGTCAGAGCGCTGCAGGTCACCAAGAGTCATCCCAGGCAGAGCTGGTGGATCCCAGGATGAGCACTTCGGTCTTGTCAGAGTTAAGCTTGAAGCAACTGTCCATCATCCAGGTGGCGACTGCCTTCTTTCAGTTGTGGAAATTGCTGATGGCGGCAATGGGTTCACCTGTGAGGGAGGGAATCAGCTGGGCGGTGCAGCAGACGATGTTGCGTCCATGGCGTCTGACGGTGGCTGCAAGCGGGGCCAGGTAGATGTTGAAGAGGGTGGGGCTCAGGGAGGATCCCTGAGGCACTCGGCATCCGATCGCTGTGGGTTCTGAGTTGAACGGTGGAAGTCTGAATGTTAGGCCGGTGAGGAAGGAGCGGGTGCATTCTAGGGCTGTGTTGCTGATACCAGCATCGTGGAGTCTTGCGCAGAGGGTGTGGTGGGAGACTGTGTCGAAGGCAATGAAGATAGACTGGAAATCCGCCAAATAAACAAGGTGACACATCCAGGCAGTCTTCATTCATCTGAGGGTTGAAGTGCTCAAATGTCTTTCTAAAGGTCCAGGGAGCAAGGTCAGTCAGAGGTGTGGACAAAAAGAATGAAATATTCTGTAACTCATTTTTCTCAACTTCAGATTACTGCATATAAAATTAGCATACATCTTCAATGTGAAGTAAGCTCATACTAAAGTAATCGTGAGAAATGTATTTTTATAGTAAGAAACTTCAGCTGGCTAATGCAATCAGTGCAGTATACATCCAACAAGAGTCACAGAATTTGAATTGTATTGTGTTAGGACAGGGGAGGGGGGGGTAATGACGTGTATTTGTAGTGCTACGAGATTCCAGCCCCGACAGAAGCACTAGGAATATGCAAGTCATTACGTATATGCAATGTGTCTGACTTACCTAAACATTGTTAGGAGTGTCCATTAAAAAGACTCTCCAGAACTAGACTGCTAGCACTCTCACATTACTTTAGGAAGTAATATTTGTCTCCATGGAGTCAAAGTGATTCCATCAGGTAAAGCCTTTACAAGCTCTCAAGCACCCTTATATTTTGTGATTAACTTACTGCTCACATTTACATTTCTTTCAGGTAGCAGGACTATGGTGAAAAGGCCTTCTTTAGTGATCTGTCTCTACCCCAGCTTCTCAACACAGAAGTTCTCTTTCAGGGAGAGGTATCTCAAGATCTAACTTTTTTGGTGTGTGTTGAAGTGCAAGTCTAGGGAGGCAGTCAGCAGGGTTGCCTTCAGCTGTAGAGGCATGATCTTGGGGCCTCAGAGGAATGGCCCAGAAGAAAGAAGCCAGCCTCATGGCTAGCGTTCAAGTAATGGGCAGAAATGGCTTCCTTTCAGAGATGTTCCCTGGGAAGCAAAGCAATATGGTTTGTTTGATATAAAAAGGGCCTTCACTACCATTAGTGCAGCAGGAATGGGGGCCAGTTGTGCGAGTGCATTAAGTGAACAGTGGTTCTGCCACCTATTAGCTTTAGAAAGATGACTAGCATTCAATGAAGCATGTCCAATTTAAGTCCCAACAAATGACACTCACGTACTCCTGAGTCAGCATATGATGTTATAGTGAATAAAATAAATGAAAGATATGTACTCAAAAATGAGAACTAAAATATATGCACGCACAGACGTACACTTAAACAATTACACTTAATTGGTGACGTGAAGCGAAAGCAAAGAATATATTGACATATCACAACACAATATATACATAACGAATAAACATATATTCAAGACACACATTAAAACACAGTGTGAAATATATGAAAGAGATTCAACCCAGCTAGCAAATAGTCTAGTTATTCTCAATTATTATGGGTGATCATGGACACTTGATGGCATACGTCGACGCTTCGACCCCTGGACAATAGAGCGCTGATGTTATCGTCTGGGAGGGGGTCTTCTTCAGGACTATAGATAAGGTCTGTGTGTGGCCTTCGATAAGGTTCCACTTGGATACCAAAATTATGGCTTTGACAGCACGGCAACTTCTAAATATCTAAAGATGGTTGACCTGATCCAAATGTTTCACCAATTTTCTGCTGATGGATTGGTCACTGGCACTGTATGCCCTCAAATCTCCAGCGTCTTGCGCTCGGGGTCTCCACAGGTAACTGCCCTTTACTTCATGGAAATGTATGTCGGGCCTGCTGCCTCCAGACACACCTAGCTTGTGGCACCAAGGCTTACAACCTGCCTTTGAATACGCTCAAGCCTTCTATGCATTCGGTTGTACATCTGGAAGCCATTACTTTATACTGACAGTTGTGTGAGTGGACACAGCAACCCAATTATAGCGGTCTTGCAACTAAAAAGGGGTGCGGGCCCATTTTCTTTTCTAGAATTAGGGCCCAGGTCACCCTTGTGCACAGAACGGGGCCCAAGCCAAAAAGGAGGGGCAACATGAGTTGTTGTTTTTTTATGAATTTTTTAAGACACAAAGGGGCATAAAGCATGCTTTGGGCCTTAGGAATAAGAGTGATGGCCCAGTGGAGGGGGCTGAGCAGACAACCTGCTTCACAATGCAATAGGTATCATTGGGCCTGCAGGTGCAGTGGCACCAGGGCTCAGCAGTACGAGAGGCCAAATAAACCTTGCATTATGGCCCAGTGTATACTTGCTGTGCCAGTGCTACTTTGGAACACTGGCCCAGGAAAGGGGGCGGTGGAAGCAGGCGACACCTTAGTTTGGGTGCTTGACAGATTGCAGGAATGGGAGGCCAAAGTTTTAACAAAGGGCCGAGAAGACAGTCCGCTTCAAGCCAACAGCTATGATTAATGAAGCAGAGATAGAGGCACGGGGCTAGTTTGAGGAGCTCACCGAATCAATCATGAAGTCTGCCTTTTAAAAAGGGGTAATGGGGCAATTTGTTGATGCATCTGTTCCTTTATAAGTTTCACATTGTGGAGTATGAGCTGCAGAAGAAGAATCTTCGGAAATCAATTGATAAGCTCAGCGCCTTGCACCCAGCCCTGCCCATCCTGCTCCCCAATCCTTGGGAAAAGTTTGAGGGCCGCAGCGACTTTAAAACATTTTGTTATGGGAGGCTGAGAGCGAAAACTTCTGAGAGCCTCTTTTTAAACAGCTATCTATAGGAGGTGAGCTACCACAAGAGAGGCATCAGTGGTGATTTTACCTGGGGACGTCAATCCAGGAAGGGCCAGTTGAGCAACACGTTGTGGCTGTTCCAAATCAGACAGTGCTGAGTCCTGGCCATTAACAACATTAGTTCCTACCGTTGCCTGGAGGCACTCCTGTACTGCGCACCCTTCACCTGGCACTTGAGCAACTACTCAGCTTCAAGCAGTCACCCAACAGTCTCATGACTGTTGAGTAATGGGGCGGGGTGGTGGACGGGGCAGCAGCTGGTGGAATGCCATCACCCTCTGTTCGCTGGGGGTATGCTTACCCAGTTACCATATCAAGTGCAGGGCCAAGGAATGGCGGAATCTACTGTGCCAGAAGTTGAGACTTTCACAAAGATGGTGAAACCACGGCTATAATAGTGAAACCACTGTGTGCTAGAAACGGTCTGCAGCTGCACTAGATCAGCTACTCATCTACATATGGGATGTGTATGACATTTCTGCCCAGATGTGCTGCTTCTACCACTAGACACTACTGTTAAGTTTCCTAACCTAGGCCTAAGTAGCAAAGGGACCTTTTACCTACATTTGTACGACCTTGCTCTGCATAACTTTTCTCGCAATGACCCTTTACCCAGTTATGTGCTGAATAAATATTGATTGGTTTCCTTCAAACTAGCATCATTTATTATGCATGAGGATTCCTAGCATCATATCTTAATCCCCTTCACATGACGTACATAACAGGATTAATACTGTGTACAAAAGTCATCACCATCTTCATCCTCGGGCAACAGGGCTACTTTGCATGATTACAATTATTGATTTAGGCTCATCTACATAATCATACTCAGAACATATCGATTGTGGTAGAACCCCTGTGTTACCTTTTTGACAAAAAAGAACCGCACCTTCACTAGGTAAGAGAGGAGACACTTCGACACTCACACAGAGGTCCTTACATGCTGAGGCTTTAACATGCAGCTGTCTCCCTTGCAGTGTGTCCAACTTGTGACCAAGACGGGGTCCTTCATTCTCTCCCGTCAAGTAATGGGGTTGGCTCTTTCTTAGGGGGATTCTTGGCTTCACAAATATTACTATTTTTATATATGCCTGCATATAATCATTGCTTTAGCACCATGGTGGAAAGGTATCTATTGTTCACTCTTTTGGCGCTTGTAATCTTACGATTGCTTCGGTTTACTGATTGTTGCAGCACATATGTTTTTTACTAGAAAGACGCTGGTTCAATAAATGCTTATTGCAACGTCCCCATCATTTATTCTGTTTATCTGAGACTAAACTTAGCACGATTGACTGAGCGATAAGTACTATACTGTTCCCACGATCCTGAAGGGTTAAGGGTTGTCATGCTCAATGGTTGCAAAAACTATACACTCCTTGGTAAGGTTAGGGGGCTTATAGTGGCACTGTGAGCTAGCTGGTCTATAGGCTGACATCCTGTGGGGGTGTTTGGAATCAGTCTAGACACCAATCCCTTCGTTTATGTTGTCCAACAAACGTGCAGATCCCATGTATTTTTAGGAATTACACAACACTTCATAAACACCTGTGGAGCCAGAGGGAGTTAAAAGGGAAAAGCATTGGTAGGTTTCATCTGCAAACACAAGGAGATGATGGACTGAGCGCTGAAACTTTTCAGACACTCACCCCAGTCACAGATCTGGGTTGAATCCATCATCGTTCTTTAGCTCACTTCGCCACTCCAGTTCAGACCCAGCCATATGCAAATCAGTCTTGACCCTGTGCCTCATGGGAACAGTCCAGCCCGAACTGCCAGGCCAGGTTTTTCCTGAAACAGAAACAAGCATCCTGGATAACTGTAATGGTGCAGTGCTCATGGTTGGGGAAGTGAAAGTACAAGTCTTTCAGATCCAGTATGGTCATGAATCCGCCTTTGTGTAGCAGTAAGATGAAGCCTTGTAGAGTGACCATATTCAAGAGTTTAAAAAGGGTAAGTCTGTTCAATGGCAAGAAGTATCTACAAGGGAACAGGATTAAAAAGTATACAAGGATACAACCCTGCGCCACGTTGATGTGGAGGTACTAGCCCTATTGCCTCTTCCTGTATGAAGAGGTACGAGGTGATGCTTTCTTTGAGAAAGTGTATTTATTTGTGTGGTTGTGAGACCTCACCAAGTAGTGCTGCTATCCTGTATCACGTCCAGTTAGGTTACTTTAATGTAAACCCTAGCTTAGTCCTGGGTAGCTGTGGCACAGAGCAATCAGGCTTAGCTCAAAACAAGTGTGAAGCATTTCAGTAGTCAGACCTGTTAAGTCAAACAAAAATCCCACTCAGATGCATAAATGGTATACATTAATAAGCAAATAGACACCAAAACAATTGGATATGGGGAAACCAAAAATATGTTTTTTAGGAATTTTAGAATTTTCTGGCGCCACCTGCAGGTATCTACTCAAACTACACCAGATCAAAGTCAAATGTTAAGGCAGACCATGAGGGAGTGAGGGTGGGCTACAGGGACCAGGCGTGTCCCAGTGAAAAGTTTACCTGTTGGCTTAATCTTTTTCTGAAGAATTTTGTAGTCAGGGCAGGCTGTCAGCTGGATCCGAAAGAGGGCTCAAGAACAGCAAAGTACTGCTCAGCATTGATTGGTCCCTGTGAAATCCAGCACAACAGGACTTAACTTTTCTTGTATCAGTGTAAACTAGCAAGTTGGATCAAACTGGCGATGCAGCAGGCTGGTAGTAGCCTCCAATTTATTTTACATTGTTGAAGGGGAGAGAGGATACACTAACACCAGCTACGGTTCCATGACCCTTTGGGCACACCTTTGAAAGTTAGGACTCAATCTTCCAGAAGCAGGGTCCAAGTCAAATGCAGTTGGAACAGTCAACCAGGCTCCTCCTCAGTTGCAGGCTTCTTGTAGCTTTGGTGCCCCTGGAGCCTGGAACAGGAGGCTAGCCAACTAGCCCTTGGAGTCCACCCACCCTTCTGTTTTAGGTTCAAGAGTGAACAAGTCCAGTCCTTGGGGATTCTTGCCACAGGCTCAGTACTCCCGAATGTGTCCTTTGGTTCAACATGTTTAGTCTTGTTTTCCAAAAGTCCAGCCAGGGATGCCACTTCTACACCTAGCACTAGCTTTTTTTTTTTTTGTTTGTTTTTATAGGGGGCGCAACTCCGTGACCAATAGGAGTTTGATTCCCACAGGCATCTCTACCTGCTCTCCACTTCCTGATGAGTTGGAACTGACCAATTCCACAGTGCCTCACTGCCCAAATCCAAGTTGTATGAATCTTCCTTCTTTGGTCAGCTATGGGCATACCCCCAATGACGAGCGCCTGTGGAAGTGAGGAACTCGCCTGCACAATCAGGTCCAGGACAGAGTACCACACACTAGGGACATGAACACAAGTTGAAAACGCCAATCCGGTATTAGCCAATTGTACATAAACAGGAAGGGGGAGGGGGCGGGAATCAAACTGGCTTATTGACATTTAGCCCATGTTCAGCCAGTAAACCAGCACTAAATCCAGCAAAGAGTGTGAGTGTGTGGGGGGGAGTGGGGGGTGTGACCCTGCCAAAAAAGAGCACATCACTCTCTCCCACTGTGGTAGCTCCTGCCTCAATCTCTCGCAACAGGCATGGGAGATGGCTGTTTTGGAGCAGAAGATCCTCTTATGGAGCCACCTTACGCCTTTCCCATGGCCGTTCACTCTATATAGGGTCATCCGCGAATAAACTTGGCCAGAAGAGAGCGGGTTGATCTCCCTAGCTGCTGTGCCGGCTCCGTGACACACCCAATATTAGCACTGCTAATTCAGCATGGACTTGTGCTCAGAATACAGGGGGCAGCTTGAGGTCAACCATACAGTGATTTTAGCATTCAGTACTGCTTTTCAGGGTCTCCATGCCAAACTGGCGTCAAAACATGTTGTGGGACATTGGAGTCAGCCCAACGTAAAGCAGGGGACATCTGGTTGGATATACAGGACCCATAAGTTTTTCTGCAACTCCTCAATATCCCAACTCCCATGTGAGGAGAGCTGTGCCTTGGTGAATGCACGCTTATTGGCTAGAGACAACTTCAAGCACAGTAGATGCACAAAGCATCAACTTGTCTTCAGGACAAGAGTATGTTACTGCTACATCGATCGACAATGGTAGCCTCAGAGGAAAGGAGGGGGGGGAGGGGAGGGCACAGGAGGAGACCAGATCTTCCAATTTGGTGCATTAAAATGACCAGAGGGTCATCCTTTTCTTCAGCACCAAACATCTTTGGCTCCAGCGTCACTGACCAGACTGGTCTCTGCATTTCATTGTGCTCCCAACTCCGCTCCATCTGGTAACTAGTGTTTTATTACAACCGTAATGAGGCATCGCAAGAGGCAGAGATTACCGAGCTAGCAATGGTCACTCCAGGGGTATTTAGAGCTACACCTAGAGCAGGAGTGGATGAACTACATTCCATAAGGGTGCCCTAAGCTCATTCATGGAAGCCGGAGGGTGGCTCCAGCCTATGATGCATTCAAGTGTTTTGGGAGTTACCCATCAGGTCCAAAGTCTCACAACTGAAGACAACAGCTTTCCTTGGCAAAAGCCTGTTCACACTGAATGGTTGGAAGGGGGTAGCCACTGTACCCAAGGTGGCACTAAGAACCAGTGCCAATGTGTTGGAGCAGTGTTCTTGAACATCCAAGCCCGATGGTGAAAGGAAACAGGTGGAATCGGTACACTGGGGCACTTTCAACCAAGGATTGAGCGTTTCAGAACTTCAACACTGGGGCTGAACAGCTGCAACTTTTCTTTGAACTGCAGGAGTATGCAGAGTGTGTTTATCTGCAGCCACCCACACTACAAACAGTAATCCAATGTTGGGGCAGCAGAATCCACTTTAGTGACCCTGACTGAACAAGGCACTTGGTCATTTTCGGTTTTGGCAAGGAAAGGATTGATTGCATCTGTACCTCTCATGGGTATACAAGCTTAGTTCTCTTCCAGGGATCCTCATCAATAGTCATAAGCACTGAATATTCCTGCCCATGCACGGGGACCCCGGAATCTATTAAAAAATATATATGAAACATATGTGTGTATATATTGCTGTATCATTCATTTTTTTACCAACCAATGCAGCCTTCCATCATACATCTAAGGCTAATCAATGCTCTGATAAGGAAAATGCTACTTGCTCAGTATGCATCTATTCTTGGCATGTAGAGCTGTAGATACACATACTTTGCATAGCCCGCCATCTAGTGTTGGGTCCGGATGTTTGCAGTTTGTTGTTGTTCGAAGCAGTCTTTTCCAGTCACAAGGTAGGTGACTCCTTTTGATGATAGTGTGCATGGGCATCGGCTCCATAGTTAGGTTGTTTGCCTCAGAGGGTGATAATGGAGTTATATATATATATATATATATATACACACACACATGGACATCTCTTACTAAGTAGGATATTACTGCAAAAGGTACAGGTGGGCGTATGTGAATCTACAGCTCAACATGCCAAGAACAGATGAATACTGGGTAAGTAGCATTTTCCATTTGAGGTATGTGAGCAGTAGATCACATGTTTTGCATAGACTATATAGCAGTTATCTCCCAAAGCGGTGGCTAACTTGTAGCTGCTGCAATCATGTGAAATAGTGCAAGTAAAACTGCTTGGCCCACACTAGCTTGCTGTCTTGCTAACACATCTTCCCCATAGTGTTTTGTGCATATGTGAGGTGTAGACCATGTTGCAGCTCTGCAGATGTTATCTATGGGTATATTCCCTAAGAATGCCATAGAATCTCCTAGTTTGCATGTGGAGTGCGCTCAGGGGGAATTGTTAGTGTTCATTTTGCTTTTGAATAGCATGTCTGAATGACTATCCACCTTGCAATGCCGGATTTTGATATAGGATTGCCTTTATGTGAGTGCGTAAAAGTGACAAACAGTGGTTTTGTCTTGCAGAAAGGTTTTGTTCTTTCTACATAGTAAAGTAGTGCTCTTTTCACATCTAAAGTGTGCAAAGTACGTTCTGACAAAGAATCTGATTGACGGAAGAACACAGGCAACTCAGATTGGTTGATATGAAAGGCAGAAATTTAGGGTTGGTTTAAAGAACCACTTTGTTTTGGTGTACTTGTAAAAATGGTTCCTCTATGGTTAGTGCCTGAAGCTCACCTACTCTCCTCAGTGATGTGATACCTATGAGGAAAACGACCTTCCGAGTGAGAAATTGCAGTTCACATGTATGCAATGGCACAAAGGGTGGACCCCATCAGTCTTGTAAGGATAATGTTAAGATTCCAGACTGGAGCAGGTGGAAGTCTTAGAGGAATGATTGTTAAGTCCCTCCATAAATGCTCTGAAAGGCATTCTAAAGAGACAGATGTCTTCTGCAAGTATGCAACTATTGCAGCAAAATGTAAGCATATGGAAGAGTAAGCTAAATTGGAATGCTGCAGATGTAATAAATAGCAAATGATGTTTTGAACTGAAGCATCCAGCAGATTGATGTGATAGTTATTGCAGTATATTACAATTCACTTCCACTTTGCTTCAAACCATGCTCTTGTGGTAGGACGTCTAGTCTCTTTGGTGACATTCATAAAGTCTGGCGGGAGATTAAGATAACCAAACTCCAAGATTTCAGGGGCCAGATCCCAAGATTGAGATAACTGGGATCTGGAGGTCTTATTTCTCCATGGCTCAGAGTGAGAAGTAATTTTTGATGAGGAACTAGCGAAAGCTCCAACAGGGTTGTGAACCAGGGTCGCCTGGCCCATGTGGGATCTACTAGGATTAGTGTCAGGGACGCGTATCTGAGCTTCCGAACCACTAATGGAATGAGTCGGAGGCAGAAAAACATAGGCAAATATCCCCAACCAATTCATCCATAGTGCATTGCCTTTGGACAACGGGTGTGGATGCCTGGATGCGAAGCGTGGGCATTTTGCGTATAGGTTTGTGGCAAACCGATCTATGTCCAGAAAGCCCCACATTTGGAAGAATGAGGGGAGAACTTGAGGGTGGAGTTCCCATTTGTGGATCTGTCGTCTTTTACGACAGAGCAGATCTGCAATCGGAGTGTTTAATCCTGGAAGGTGTTCTGCAAGGAGATATATTTTGTGACGTATAGCCCATCTCCAGATGGTCTGTGCTAGTTGTGACAGCCGGAGTGTCTCCTCATTTCTGTATGTAGTACATTGCTGCCATGTTTTCTGTACAGATCAGGACAGTTCTGCCTATTAGATGTACTTGAAATGCTTTGAGCGTTAGAAAAATCGCTAGCAGCTCCAGATATGTGAAGCTGCTTTTGCTGCAGGCTCCACATGCACTGGATTGTATGCGTCTGGAGATGAGCTCCCCAACCAGTGAGCGATGTGTCTGCTGTTAGCATGATCTGTGGAACCGGGTTGATGAAAGGCCCCCCCCCCCTTTTGTGTATTCCACCACTGCAGAGAGCGATGGATGCGGACGCCCATCAACACTAGATCTGATAACAGACCCGGAGCCTGGTTCCACTGACATGCTAAGCACTCCTGAAAGCGACACATCTGGAGTCTTGCATAAGGGACTATTAGAATGCAAGACAACATCATCCCTAGTAACTGCATGAACACTCGAGCTGGCAATGAGTGTTGAGGCTGAAACTGACAGAGTAAAGTTTGCATGTTGCGGATTCTGGCCGGATTGGGGTAAACCAAAGCATTTTGTGTATCTATTGTGGCTCCCAGATACTCCTGTGTGTTGGATGGCTATAGATGGGACTTGGATAGATTTACTGTGAATCCAAGATCGTGTAACAACTGCACCGTTTTGTGAGTGCGATCTAAACAGCTTTCTTGCAAGCTGGCTTTTATGAGTTAGTCATCCAAATATGGGAAGACAGGAATGTGTTGTCGTCGTAGATGAGCTGAGACTACTGCCAGGCACTTGGTGAAAACCCTGGGTGCAGTAGTTACTCCGAATGGGAGCACCTTGAACTGATAGTGCTGGACTGCTACTACGAACCTGAGGTACTTGCGATGAGCAGGGTGTATTGGAATATGGAGTGGGCAGAAATTCGCCTTGTTAAAGGAGCGGGAGCACGTGCTGGAGTTTGACCATGTGAAAGTGGTCCGACTGAATGTAGATTTAGTTCCGAGATCTGGTATAGGCCAGAGAGAGCCGTCCTTCTTGGGAATCAAGAAGTATAGAGTATACCTCAGCCCCTTGATATTTTAATGGGACTGGTTCTATAGCTCCTTTCTCTAACAGAGAGAACTTCTTGCTTTAGAAAGGTAAAATGTTCTTATGACATTGCGTGTGATCTTGGAGGAATGATTGGGGGAGTGTCTAAGTTCCAGCCAATAACCAAATTGGATAATTTGTAAAACCCATTTGTCTGAGGTGATGGTCTTCCAGACAGGGAGAAATTGTGAAACATTCCCCGACAGGAGTGGAATAATCAGGGGGCAGCATAAGGAAGTCACTGCTTGTTTGCGGGGGAAGTGCATGTGGAGTTGCCACGGCCTCTTCCTTTACCATCGTTTCCTCTAAAAACCTCTTCTGAAATAGCCTCTTGAGGGCAATTAGTTGTTGCCCTTGTAAGAGGAGCGATTATCTGTGGAAATATTTTTGAAACCACCCCTGTAAAAGGAGCGCCGAAAGGAACCCCCTATTTGTAGGTTACTGCAAAGCCCCCATGGACTTGGCGACCTCAGTGTCTTTCTTCCTCTTTTCCAGCAAGCTGTCAACTGCTGGACCAAAGAGGTGTTCATTGTCAAATGGCTGGTTGAGAATGGAGGCCTGTACCTCCGGTTTGAACTCTGACATTCTCAACCATGCATGCCTGCGTCGCAGTACACTGGTGTTTATTGCACGCGCGGCTGTGTCTGCTGCGTCTAGGGCACACTTGATGGAGGCATTGGTGACAAGTCCGTCATCCTGGATAAGATCATTTGCCTTAGATTTATGCTCATCAGGCAGAAGCCCGAGCATCGACCATGCACCAGTGATTAGCTGCTTGTGAGGCTACCCTTTTGCCAGAGGCATCAATCAACTTGGACTCCTTATCAGGAGGAGGGGCCTCACCGGTGGTCTGAGTTAGCTCTCTTGCGAGCATTAGAAACCACACGAGTCTCTAAGGGCAGCTGACCTTTGATGTAGGAAGGGTCAGTAGGTACTGGTTTATATTTCTTTTCAACCAAGGGCATGAGGATTCTTGCCCTTACAGGATCTCTGAAAACCTCATCTGCATGTTTAAGCATTCCCTTAAGCATTGGCAGTGCATGTGTAGTTTTTTTAGAGGAACTTAGGGTCTCAAACAAGAGGTACTCTTCAAAAGCCTTCTTGTGCATTTCCACCCCATGGTAATGAACAGGCCTGTTGAGCTCAATGTAGCCTATATTGTCATCAGGTGGTGATGGCCTGGACGGGTATGAGTGTAGGTCAGTGTCAGAATCCTCCCAGGGGTCAGCATCTTGTGGCCTATCCTTATCCCCTTCATCCTGTGGGTAAGGTGATAGTAGTGGTGGTGAATTTGTGGGTGTGATAAGTAATTAAGAATTAGTAGGTGGAACATAAGGTGGTGAAGGGTTAGTACTCACATTCCCTTTCTTCAGGGGGATGTGGTACTCATCCTGTTGCCCCAGTTTCCTTTTTTCCAAGCAGTTTGTCATGAATATATCCAGTATCTGGGTTAATAACCAGTTGTCTGTTACAGATCCGAAGGTAGAACATCGGAACGAGGATAGTTTTGCAGAGTCTTTTTATCTTTGTCGTTTTCGGCGTTGAAAGTTTCGGCTCTGAACTCTTCGGTACCGAACATTTAGTCTGACAAAGGTGGACCATGGATTTTGGCGCAGCACCGGCATGGGGCCGGGTGCTCGAAACTCAGTGCCAACCTTGGCCCACAGGAAGAGGAACGACCAGATCCTTTTTTGTCTTGTGTTGTTGGGGCAAGGGGGTTTCTGTACTCCCAGACGCTGACCCAGTGTAACATGCTCTTCTTCCATGTCGGAGTCAGCCTCAGACATGGAGATATATTCTTCCTCAGCTCCTTGAGCTTGTGTTTCTACTCGGTCAGAATCTTCGCTAAAGATGTCCGGTACGGAGCAGCCTTGGTGTTGCATCTTGTGACGTCGAGCCCGAAGGTCACAAAGGGCCTTCTTCGATCAAAACAATCAGTACACGTCAGTCTTTTTCATCATGATGCGGGGACAAACAGAGGTTGCACACTTCGTGCAGGTCAGTGCATGGAAACTTAGTGCAACACCCAGGACAGAGCTTGAATGGAGTCCGTTCCATCAACTGCTAGCAGGCCAGGTGCGGGTAGGCCCAACAGCCCTCCATGAGTTTTCCAATCAAAGATCTGTCGAAACGATACGTGGAGAGTGGGAAAACGCGATTGAGAAATAATACCGTCGAGGGTAGTGGATTGCACGTCGAAGGGAACCAGAGAAACAGCACCGAACCAGAGCGCAGCAATTCACATTTGAACCAGATTGTGGAAAAAAGACCAATCTTACAATGGAGCCGATGTCCATGCGCAGTATCACCAAAAGGAGGAGTCACCTACCTCATGACTGGAAAAAGACTTTTCAAACAAAAACAAGTGCAAGCATCCGGACACTAGATGGTGGGCTATGCCAAGCATGTGATCTACAGCTCACATGCCTCGAACCTTCCATTTTGGCAACTATATACTCTATAATAATAAAAAGCCAAGAATCACATGACCTCTTTAATGACCAGCAGAAAATGAAACCAGAAAACGGCAGGCATTGCTAGCCCATAGGCTGCATTGTAAACTCCATAACAGAAAATGAAAGCACTTGTTAGCATAAACTGGCACCATGCTTTTAATACAGCCATGGCCTCCAGCTTCCCATCATGCCTCAGGGGTGACAGGTCAGTTCTTTCTGGCTCCTTCAGTCAGGACTCAGACATTTTCAGCTCTGCCATTTTTGCCAGGAATGCTTTAAAAAGCTGGTAGTTATGGTTCACTCGATATCTTTCATCCTGTAGAGTAAGGTACTACCATTTTTCCTGACAAAAGCATTTTTCCCGTTATAGCATGCTTTCTCTTTTTGACCCTTGCCCTTCCTGTGGCAAGAAGGCCAAAACTGATGCACAACCTGTGTGTATACTTCGTCTTCCCGAGTCCCACTCCTCAGACCTCCCAACACTAAGCCCCTTTCTAGACCAACTCAAGGAGAGAATTTATCTGTATGGTCTGGCAGAGAAAGAAAAAAAAATCTACCTAAAGAGGAAGATCTCCAGAGATGTGCAAGAAGAGCTCCAGGTTGACCTTGAGGAGTAAGATCCCTGTCTGTTCTTCAGCATCTGGCTCGTCATCGATGCCTCCAGTGACGATAGTTTCACGGTCTACGTGACCCCTACCGACAACAGCATCGGAACAACCCTCGGCAAAGACCAAATTGAAAACTCAGTTGAAGTCCACGCATTGTCGTCCTCCGCAGGTGTCAGGTCAGTCTCCTCCATTGGTGTCAACTCAGTGATGTTAAACGTCGAACATAGAGACAAATCTCCATCAGCATGATCTCATAGGCACTCAACGGCAAGACGAACCCCTCCGTTGACATTCCGTGTTAAACGTCGACTCATCCCACTTAAGACACCTAGACGACAGTCACCGTCAACGCGAATGGCGGCAAGACATTGGTCTCCATCATGGATTTCAAGACTGATGGAGAAGCACTCACCATCAACAAGGCATCGATGACTAGACCCATGTAGTGTAGTCTCAGAAAGTCCAAGTAGTGTCAGTGACTCACTCAACGTTGCAGCAGTCTCCCCAGTCGACATCAACTCACCGATCACGATCAGTGACTGCTCAGTGTCAAGACACAGCGTCATTAAGTTCAAGATCCCAGCAGTCCTTTTGTCAGACAACTCAGTTTCACCATCTCCTGACCTATCCCGACAGAACTTTGTGCAGGAGGAAGAAGGGCAGCAATTACCCTATGTGCACCTTGTCAGACAACTCAGTTTCACCATCTCCTGAGCAGTCCCAACAGAACTTTGTGCAAGAAGAGGCAGAAGGGCAGATGTTATGTGCACCTTTCTGCCAGGTGGATGTTGCCACTTACCATTGACAAAAATCTTGAACACAAGTTCAAGAGACTCAGAGCTACTCCAGCCCCCTATACAGGTCTGACTAGGTTGGTACAGGCATTTGATCTCTCACTATCTCTACGAGAGGCCGAGATAGTGCTCGAACGACGACTCCACCTACAAGATGCAAGTCTCCAGCACAGTCACCGGAGAAGGCATAGATCGCCTTCGTGGTCTTAGTCCTCAACTCATTCAAAAAGGGACTATTCACCTACACTAACAGATAGTCATCCTTTGAGAGTCTCTCCAGTGGACAATCTTAGTAATTTTCAGGATGTACTTACCAGGGAAGCAAAGAAGTTGAACACCGACATGCCTTTTCCCCAAACCTTATCCTCTGATCTTCAAAACTCTAAATCATAGATCAGGGACAAGACCTGCATCCTTAGTGCCTGGGCTTTTTCAGCCAGTTATGGATGCGTGTCACGGCGACAACTATCATTGCCCCAGCAAGCATCTTAAAAAAGTACAGGCCTCTGGAACAGGATCCACGATAGCTAAAAACAGGCCCACCTCTGGACTCAAGATTATTGCAGCAGCTAAAAAGACATGCAGTGGCTTCTTCCTCTATGGTGCCTCCAGATAAGGAAAGCAGAAACCAAGACTCTTGGGTGAAGAAAAGTTTGTGGCACGGCTGCTTCATTGTCGAAGGTTTCTAGAGCCTCAGCTCTCCTAGGGTGCTGTGATGAGCCTTTTGGGATGCTCTGGAAAAATTAAAAGATGAAACTTCCCAAAGAGGATCGCCGAGACTTTGAAGAAATATTACAGGAAGGGGGTTTAGTGGCAAATCAGATAATCAACACTGCAGCAGATGGAGCAATCTTGTCTGCTCATTCTTATGATCTTAGGATTTGTGCCAGACTCGCATCTTTTCTTCGGCTCACTGCATTGAAACTTGAAGCACAACAAATTCGAAATTTCCCTGTCTGGGAATTCTTTTTGGCACTCATACGGATGAGATGGCCAGAATGAAAACAGAGCTCAATACCTTGAAGGCAGTGGGCCTCAAGAAAAGAATTCCACACAAGATACAGGGAATACGATCGCAGGCCCCTCCAGAGGGTTCAAACCCCTCAGGCACTAGCAACATCAGCCCAGAACACACTATCAATGGTGTCACACTACCCATAGGAAAGGAGGCTCCACGTCAGTCCACTGCTTTGCCACAGGGGGAAGTGAACATTCAGTGTTTATCCATTTCCCACTGCAGGGGAGGGGGGGGGGGGGGAGAGACGGTAAGCAGGAAGTATAGCCAACTACATAAAAGTGGCACATCACTGGAGATCAATGGGTATTAAGCACATTGCAAAATACATTAGTCATTCACCTCTGGCCGTCGCCCCAGTTAAAGCAGCATGCCAGCAATTATAACTGCTGTAGCTCAAAGTATACACTTCTACGAAAATCAGCCATAGAAGGTTCCCGTTTCTCAATGCAGACAAGGGGTATTCTCAAGGTACTTCCTGATCAAAAAAAGGTCGAAAAGCAAAATTCAGGCCCATTTTAGACCTGCGCACTCCAATCCAACCGGAGGGAATGAATTTGCTACTTACCAGTATGCATCTGTTCTTGGCATGTAGGGCTGCTGACATTCATATCTGTGCATAGATCGCCGCCTAGTGTTGGGTCCGGATGTTTGCACGTTGTTGTCCTGGAAGAGTCGAAGTATCCTGAGATAGGTGACTCCTCCCCTGGACCACAGTGCGCATGGGCATCCTCTCCATCCTCAGATTGTTTTTCGCCATTGTGGCAGTGATGGAGTAGATACAGAAAGTGATGACCATGCTATACAGTAATTCTGAGAGCTGCAGCTGCTACAGGCGCCGGGGAGGAGGGTGGGCGATATGAATGTCAGCAGCCCTACATGCCAAGAACAGATGCATACTGGTAAGTAGCATATTCAGTTCGAGGCATGTGGGCTGCTGAATTCATATCTGTGCATAGAATACATAGCAGTCCCTCATATTAGCAGCAGCCACCAGTGCCAGCTGCAGCGGTCTGAAAAAGAGTTTTGAGAACAGCCTGTCCAACAGCTGCCTGCTGTTTTGAGTGTACATCTACACAATAGTGTTTGGTAAATGTATGTATAGTGGACCATGTGGCTGCTCTACATATATCCTGTAAAGGAATGTTTCCCAGGAAAGCCATGGACGCCCCTAACTTACGTGTTGAGTGGGCTCGTGGGGGAATCGTTAATGTGCGTTTAGCCTTTTGATAGCAAATTTGAATACATTTAACGATCCATCTGGCTATACCTGCTTTGGAGATGGCGTTGCCTTTGTGCTGTGGAGAAAAGGCAACGAAAAGTGGTTTTGTCTTCCTAAAGTCTTTAGTTCTGTCTATGTAGTACATGAGGGCTCTTTTTACATCTAGTGTATGGAGCATTCTTTCAGCGACATTTTGTGGATTCTGAAAGAAAACAGGCAGTTCAATAGTTTGATTCATGTGGAACTGCGATATTACTTTAGGCATGAATTTGGGGTTGGTACGTAGTACGACCCGGTTTGCGTGAACCTGTATGAATGGCTCTTGAATGGTTAGTGCCTGGAGTTCACTAACTCTTCTTAACGAAGTTATTGCCACTAGGAAAGCTACTTTCCAGGTGAGGAATTGAATCTCACATGAGTGGAGAGGTTCGAAGGGTGGACCCATCAGTCGGGTGAGGACCAAGTGGAGGTTCCACACCGGTGCTGGTGGGTGTCTTGGGGGAATTACTCGTTTAATTCCCTCCAAGAAAGCTTTGATGGCAGGCACTCTGAATAAAGAGAGGTGCTGCCTGTTCTGGAGATATGCTGCTATTGCGGTCAAATGGATACGTATTGAGGTGTATGCCAGATTGCATCGGTATAGGTGTAAGAGGTAACAGATTATGTTTTGAATGGATGAGTCTAGCGGGTTAATGTGATTGTTGTTGCAATAAATGACAAACCTCTTCCATTTAGCTGCAGAGCAAGCTCTGGTAGTGGGTCTCCTGGCCTCCTTAATGATCTCCATACAGTCGGGTGGCAGGTATAGGTAGCCAAACTCTAAGACTTCAGGAGCCAGATTCAGCTGTTGCGGATCTGGGTACTGAATTTCGCCATGGTTCTGCGTTGAGTGCAGGTTTGATCCGCAGCCTTTGATGCGGCACCACGGAAAGTTCTAGGTAGGTGGTGTACCATGGCTGGCGCGCCCATGTGGGAGCAACTAGGATGAGTGTCAGTGAGTGCTGTCGCAGTTTGCGTGCCACCAGCGGTATTAATGGCGCTGGGGGAAAAGCGTACGCAAATCTGCCGGACCAGTTCATCCATATTGCATTGCCCTGCGACTGTGGATGTGGGAACCTGGCGGCAAAGCTTTGGCATTTTGCGTTTGTGGCGAATAGGTCTATCTCTGGATGACCCCACTGTTTGAAGTACGGTTGGAGTACTGACAGGTGTAGCTCCCACTCGTGCATCTGGTGGCTGTGTCTGCTGAGCAGATCCGCTATCTGATTGTCCTTGCCGGGGAGGTGTTCCGCTATTGAGGAATATGTTCCTCTGGATGGCCCACTTCCACATGCTCTGAGCCAGATGAGAACTGGAGAGTGTGTTCCTCCCTGCTTCTGTATGTAGTACATGGCAGTCATGTTGTCCGTCCGGATCAACACGACTTTGTTGCACAAGTGTACTTTGAATGCCTTCATTGCCAGGAACATTGCCATCAGTTCCAGAAGGTTGATGTGCATCTTTTGTTGTATTGTCCATAGTCCCTGCACTGTGTAATTGAGTACATGAGCTCCCCATCCCTGGAGAGACGCGTCCGCTGTCAGTATTATTTGTGGAACAGGCTCTTGGAACGGTCAGCCATTGCAAAGGTTTTGTGGATTCCACCAATGCAGACAGTTGTATGCCCGACCGCTCACCAACACTAGGTCTTTTAATTGCCCGTGAGCCGGATTCCATTGACGTGCCAAGCACTCCTGAAGCGGGCGCATATGTAGTCTCGCGTGTGGGACTATGAAAATGCAGGAGGCCATCATGCCTATCAACTGCATGAACACTCGCGCAGGAAGGGAGTGTTGAGGTTTGAACTTTGAGATCAGCATTTGCATGCTGTTGATCCTCACTAAATTTGGCTGAGCTGTGGCTGCCAGAGTGTCTATGGTCGCACCCAGGTACTGTTGTACGTGTGCGGGTTGGAGATGTGATTTTGGGTAATTTAGTGAGAATCCCAGACTGTGAAGAAGGTGAATGGTGAGGGACATGTGGCTGGCACATTGCTGGGCTGACTTTGCCTGAACAAGCCAGTCGTCCAGGTAAGGGTAGACGTGAATGTGTTGTCTCCGTAGATGTGCAGCCACTGTAGCTAGGCACTTGGTGAAAACTCTGGGGGCTGTTGTCACACCGAAGGGGAGGACTTTGAATTGGTAGTGTTGCCCCTGAATAGTGAACCGGAGATATTTCCTGTGTGACGGGTGTATGGGGATGTGGAAGTACGCATCTTTGAGGTCTAGTGTGGCTAGGAAGTCTCCCTGTCTGAGCAGCGGGAGAACCTGCTGTAGGGTGAGCATATGGAAATGTTCTGAGAGAATGTAGTGGTTGAGGGGTCTCAGGTCTAGTATAGGTCTGAGTGACCCGTCCTTTTTTGGTATTAAGAAGTACAGAGAGTACACCCCTGTCCCTTGCTGGTGGACGGGAACGACCTCTATTGCACCTTTTTGCAGCATACCTAGTACTTCCTGCTGCAATAATGCTAAGTGCTCTGAGGACATAGGACGGTGCTTTGGCGGTATTGTGGGTGGAGTGGAGGTTAATTCGAGACAGTATCCGTGTTGGATAACATCCCTGACCCACCTGTCCGTGGTGATGGTATTCCACGTGGACAGGAACCGCTGGAGTCTCTCCTCCCCCCCCCCCCCCGACAGGTGTTATGTGGTCGGGGGGGGAAGGGAGAGGGCGTCACTGTTTGTTCTTGGGTGAGGACCTGGTGTTGCCGTAACCGCGTCCTCTGCCCTTGGTGCTGGAGCCACGATATCCACCTCTGTTTTTATCGTAGGTACTCTGTGTGCCCCCTTTATTGTATGTTTGCTGTGACCCCTGTCCTCTAGCCGCTCCCCTGTTTCCGGGGCGACGAAAGGAGCCACTACGAAATGTCTGCATTTGCAGAGCCCCCATTGACTTTGCAGTGTCTGTGTCCTTTTTGATCTTTTCTAGGGTGGTGTCAACTTCTGGTCCGAATAAGTAGTCGGGGTTGACAGGCTGAGGATGTTATTTTGAACCTCAGGTTTGAATCTGGAGATTCTTAACCAAGCGTGTCGTAGCATGACGCTGGTATTTATTGCCCTCGCAGCTGTGTCGGCAGCATCCAGTGCACACTTCATGGATGCGTTTGTGAGAAGTTGTCCCTCTCTGATGAGGAGCTCCGCTGCCTCTTTGTATTCGTCTGGTAGATGTTGGAGTAGTGACTCCAACGTGTCATAGTGTGAGCGATCGTAGCGAGCTAGGAGCGCCTGCGTATTGGCAATGCGCCAAATGTTTGCTGCCTGGGCTGCAATCCTTTTGCCGGATGTCTCCAGCACCTTGGACTCCTTGTCCACGGGAGGAGCATCACCAGTTGTCTGCGAGTGCGCTCGTTTGCGAGCGTTAGCAACCACGATGGAGTCCAGGGGTAACTGGCCTCTAATGTACATAGGGTCCCCGGGCGCAGGCTTGTACTTTCTCGATCCTGGGGTTAATCACCCGTGCCCTGGTTGTTTCCTTGAAAATGTCCTTTGCTGGCTTGAGGACACCTTTTAACATGGGCAGTCTTGACAGTCCTCTGAGGAGGCGAAAGTGTCCACTAAGAAATCATCCTCAATTGTGTCTGAGTGGAGTTGCACTCCATGATTGGCTGCGGCACGTTCAATGAGGGCATTGAAGGCAGCAGTGTCCTCTGTGGGAGATGTTTTTGCGCCATAAAGCTGTGTGTCCTGGGTATCTGTAGTGGCGCCTGGGTCTGCAGGGTCATCCCAAGCTTGATCTGGGTCCTGCTGCTCCTCAGGATCTATATCCCTGGGGTAGGTGGTGTCATCACCCATGTAATCCTCCATTGCGTCCGTGTCGGAGGGCGTCAGAGAAAAGGACTGAGGATCTGGATAGAAGGTGTGGAGGCGTTCATATAGAACTGGTTCCGATTCTGCTGGCAGTTTTTGCTTTAGAGGGATTCTGTAAGAGTCCAAAGCCTGGTCGGAAGTGACCTTCCGTTTTCGGAGCATGAGTCTGCAGGTGTCGGCGTCGATGAATTGGGACGGTGAAGGCCCAGTAGGGGAGTGTCCAGCAGATGGGGACCTTGTCTGGGTGACACGTGTTCGGATCTCGAATAGTTTTGGCGCTGTGGACGGCGGCAAACCAAAAGTGATGTTGGGTGGTGCCGAAGGTGCCTTTGGAGCCTTGTTCGGCTCGGAGCCCGACGTGGACTGGAGGGCTGCCTGTTCTGATACGTTGAAAGGACGCTGCAACTTGTCGCACCGAGAACGCCGAAGGTTCTTTGGTGCCGAGTGGTTTTGTCGAGGTAGGCGTGGACTTCTTCGGAGCCACAGGGTCGTCGAGGAGAGGTAGTAGCGGTCGACGGCGTCGATGACTGGACCGTAGTCGCTGCCTTCGAAGTGGATTCCGATGGAGCGGCCATTTTAACCTTGGGGGTCGGGGCCGATTGCTTCGGTGCCGGGGGCAGAGGTGCTTTGGTGGTACCGATGGCCTTCCTTTTTGGATCGGTGCCGACATCCGCTGCAGCGAGTTCGGCGCCGAAATCCCTTTTGGTGCGTTCGGAGCCGATGGTTTTGGCTGGCGTCGAAGGAGTGGAGGTCTTCTAGCCGACCAGTGCCAGTTTCACTTTCGGTTTCTGTTGAACCGGTGCGACGATTGGTTTCGGTTTCGTTGAAGGGAAACCAGTCTTTAGGTAATAATGGCTCTCGCTGGATGTTCGAGGCCGGGGCCGAAGAACTGCGGGATTAATCTCGGGTAAGGCCCGAAGGCGATCCCTCGACCGGAGCCGTAGATTGACGCACTTTAATAGCCTCCGTTTGGACGGGTAGGCCCTGCTCTTCACCAGAGCTATCTTCTTCGGCCCCGAAGGCCTCATCTTAGTCCCCTACCTCATCGTCGGCTTCTTCCCTGTGAAAAAGCTCTTCATCTGCGTCTTCCGATCGGGAATCATGTTCGGAAGCGGGGCTGGAGTGTATGTCTTCCACGCTTTCAACATCTTCGAGGTCGGGGCCGATTGCTGCGCTTCTAATCTCGCTGCTCGTCGATTCCGGAGAGTCTTCTTGGATCGGAACCGGGCACAGGCCATACATTGATTCGTCGTGATCCGGAGAGAGGCATTTATTGCACACCGGGTGGACGTCGATATGTGGATATTTGGCGTGGCAAACAGGACACCGTTTGAATGTGGTCCTCGATTCCATCGTCGATGTAGGGTCGATGGTCGGATTAAACGGACCCGAAAAAAGTTGCTAAACTAGCAAGTAAGCTGTCGATACCGAGCGGGAACAGTACCGACGAAAACTAAAGGCCATTTGGCCTGAAACTAAATTTTCCTAACTTGAGTCAAGATAAGCACATCCGAACCCAATGGCGGAAAAAAACAATCTGAGGATGGAGAGGATGCCCATGCGCACTGTGGTCCAGGGGAGGAGTCACCTATCTCAGGATACTTCGAAGAGTCTTCCAGGACAACAACGTGCAAACATCCGGACCCAACACTAGGCGGCCATCTATGCACAGATGAATTCAGCAGCCCACATGCCTCGAACATTTCTGCATGTTCTCTCCATCAAATATATCCTCATGTCCAGCAAAGGGACTAGATGCATTAGATAGATCTGCATAATGCACAATTCCATGTTCCAGTCAATCTACGTCACCAGAAGTTCCTCCACTTCATGGTAGGATCCCAGCATTACCAGTTGAAAGGTCTCTCATTCGGACTGAAGTTAGCTCCTAGCGAGTTTACAAAATGCATGGCAGTTGTGGCAGCTGCTCTGTGTTATGGGCCATTTATATGCCCATACCATGACTGGCTTCTGAAGGTCCCTTCCCCTAAGTGTGTGAGGATCCACTACCAAAACTGTCACTGTTGCAGCGGCTCAGCCTTCATGTCAACTTCGAGAAGTCGGTTTAGCAACCTACCCTAAGAATTCATTACCTGGGTGCAACAATAGACTTGGCAGTATGAAAAGTGTTTCCTTCAGAGAGACCATTGCGTAATTGCAGGCAGATTCTTCAAACCCCTTTCCTTCGGTGCAACAGGTTGCCTCTCCTAGGATCAATGGCATCTTCCTAGTCCTCCAAACCAAACTGAGGACACTACCTTTGCAGCAGGATCTGGAAGACACGTGGGATCAGTGGACGGCTCAATGGGAAGACATGGTTCACATCAGGCTGCGAAAGTCTCTATTCTAAGGTGGACACAGAAGAATCTCCTAGTAGGGGTACCTTTCCATCAGACAACCCCAATGCAAACCCCGATCACGATGCTTCTCTCCAGGGCTGGGGAGCACACATGGGGTTCCTCCAAACTCCAGGTCAGTGGCCAACAAAAGAACAGGCTTATCACATCAACATGTTGGAGCTACAGACCGTGCACCTAGCCCTCAAAGCTTTTCTTTCCTCCTTTCAGGCCAGATCCATACTACCGACTGACAATATGACCACCATGTACTACCAATCTCGCTCTCTATCCCTAGAGGCTCAAGCAATCTCAAATTGGCTACGGACAAAGCAACTGTCAATTACAGCAATTCACCTACCAGGGGACCAAAATACTCATATTCTGTCATATTCTGTCGTCACAGACGATCTACAGGACGAGGTGGAGGAAATCTTCAGAGACTGGGGTCATCGAAGCATCAATCTTTACGGATGAAATTAACAAAAAACACAACTTAGTCAAGGTTTTACCAGCCATGGTCGAAAGGGAATGCCCTTTTGATCAACTGGTCAGGAGACTGTACGCTCTTCCTCTCACCCTTAAGGTCATAACCAAGCTCACTCAAGTGCAAGGATGATACGGATGGCACCAGAGTGGCCATTACTTCTAGCTGCCATTACAGCATATAGAAAGTCACCCTCTCAACCATCTTTCTTAGAGATGCAGGTGGTTAAGGATTTCATGCAGGGATTAAAGAACGTTTTCCCTCCCATGTGTCCTCCATCTCCTCCTTGGGAGTTAAACCTAGTTCTTTCCAAGCTCATGGGGCCTCCCTTTGAGCCTATACATAAAGCTTCCCATCAGCAACTTACTTCGAAACTGCCTTTTTGGTGGCAATCACCTCTGCTCGTAGAGTGAGGGATTCAAGCACTATGCTCCAAGAATGGTACACAGTCTCAAGAGTTGTTCTGGGAACCCACCCCTCTTAAGGTGGCGTCAGATTTTTATATTAACCAAACTATATACCCCCGCTTACCCTTTTCCCTAATCCCTCTACGCCAGCTGAGGTCCCTTCATTCTCTAGACCTTCAAAGCATCTTAAGTTTTATTTGGACAAGTCTAAAGAGGTTAGGAAATCTGATCAACTGTTTATAAACTATGGTTCTATCAGAACAAATTTCCCATAGCACTCCATCGCCAGATGGATAGTGTTGAATGTCAAGCTAACATACCAATTGTCAAATAAGCCCCTCCTTGCAACTCCCAAGGCTCATTCCACTAGAGGGACTGCAGCTTCAGTGGTTTTACTACATAAAAACCCAATTGCTGAGATCTGTAGAGAAGTCACTTGACATAAGTACATAGAGACATTGTCTTGACTCAGATGCCAGAGCAGACACTCAAACCGGCCAGGGATCCTTGAGAAGTCTTTCAATAATGAAATCAGTTTATATTTGTTGCTCTTAATTAGGGGTGGGCAGAAAACTCTGCTACGCCAGTGGAGCGGATAAAGCCAGCCACCCCCGCTCCCCAGCCCGGTACCTGCTTCTGAAAGCAGCTAGGCCGTGTGTACTTACATGTGCATGGCCTAATCTTTGAGACATGCATATGCTACTGGCAGGATGGCGGCAGGCGAAGACCCAGGCCCCCCCCTGCAGGCTTGCCCAGGTGCTGCCTTCCCCCGTCTCAGAATTGCCAGACTTTAGGTCTGACTGAGCAAACTCAGGGGGGGGAAAGAAAGGACCATCTGGAAGGGGCTGAGAGGCATGTGTGTACTCCGGCTGCTGGGGGCCCCGGCAGGCAGGCCAGAGTTCTGCCTTCCGGTATCACTGGACCTCACGAGGTCCGACTGACCCTCTCCCTAGTAATCGAGGAAAATGACCCCCCCTTTCTTGTAATCCATGCACACGAGAGGACAGAGGGAACCCAAGGCGCGAATGTGCCCGGCCTCCTAGAGCCCTTGCTGGGATCTGGGAGGCAAGCGAGCCCTCATCTGGACTTCCAGGCAAGCCCGGCCATCAGGTCACCCCATTGGAAAGCATTGCATGTGACCAGATGGCAGAGGGGATAGGTGCAACCAGATACCCGGGCTCGAAAGGAAAGCCATTTGGTCACTCTGCCCCAATGAAAGTGAGCGGGCGCTGGGGCATGGGGGATCAGAGGCCCAGGGCCCGAGGACACCTTGACAAGCAGTAAGATTTGCACGGGACTGACAGACCCCCGTCCTGGGCCCTTGGTGGAGCAGCAGGCTGGGGGACAGGGCCCAGGGCCGGAGCACCCAACGGGGCCCCTGGACCCAGCCAGTGCTACCAGGCCCTAGAGGAATCCTCCCGGGGCCCAGTCCTGGGCACCCCGCCACACGGCAGGACCAACGGAGCCCAGGGTGGGGAGGCCACCCTCCCTGGGGCCACAGGGAGCCCCCAAAAGCAGAGGAAGGGGAGGCTCCCTGGGCACGATGGAGACCAGTTTCAGCCCTTTGGTATGGCAGCAGGCCAGGGGACAGGGCTGGAGCGCCCGATCCAGGGCCCCTGGACCGAGTCAGGGCTTCGGAGGCAGAGGGGGAAGCCCCACAGGACCTAGTTCGGGCACCCTGCCATACAGCAGGACCAAGGCCACCGTCCCCGGGCCCCTCGCAACAGCCCAGCAGGAGGAGGCTCCTCAGGCCTGCTGGACCTCATCCAAGGCAGCCTGCCATGTGGCAGGCCCAGGGCCGGGGCAGCATCCTGGCCAGTCCAGCTGCCGGCTGAGGACCGCTATGGGTCCCAGAGTACCCGGTCCCTAGTAATCTGAGGAATGCTATTCCCCCCCCCCCCCCCCTTCTGGTAACCTGTGCACACCGCAAGACTGAGGGAACACTAGGCACAGACATGCCTGACCTGAAACCGTGGCTTGGACCCGGGAGGGAAATGAGCCCCAATCGTGACTTCCAGGGCAGCCCGGCCATCTGGTCGCCCCATTGGAAAGCTTTCCGTGCCACCAGATAGCCCAGGGGAAGGTGCGACCAGATGGCTGGGACCAAAAGGACTCCTATCTGCCCACCCCTAGCTTTTACGGTAGGGCTCATGCCTGCCCATGCAGGGCTTGGGGGCTCTGCTTCCCGGGGGCTCTGACCAGGCCTCCGGCACAGGGAGGACCACTGGAGCTCTGACCTGGACGAGGACTGCCAGGGACCCATGGAGCCAGACCCGGGCACTTTGCCATGCTGTGGGCTGGAGGGAGCAGTGTTGTCCAGGCATAGACCATCTGGTCCCTGGCAAAGAACTGCCAGCCCGGGAGGGGTGTTCTGGCATACCCTGCCCCTACTAATCCGGAGGAAGGCTACCCCCCTTTCTGGACTAAAGGGACCCTGGACCCGGATGTGGCAGACCTCCTGGAGCCCTGGCTTGGACCCAGGAGGCAAATGAGCCCTCATCAGGACTTCCAGGGCAGCCCGGCCATCTGGTCACCCCATTGGAAAGCATTGTGTGCAACCAGATGCAGAGGGGGAAAAGTGAGATGGCTGTGACCGAAAGGACGCCCATCTGCCCGCCCCTAGCCATAACATTAGGGCTCCCGTCTGCTCTTGCAGGGATCCAGGGCTGTACACCAGAGACCCATGTCCCAGGCAGATGAACACTTGGCAGGTCGCAGGACGGGGCTCCCAGGCCCTGACCGAAGCCCCAGGGCTGGTCCCTGCTGCTCAACCCAGCCAGGCCAGGGAGCCTGCCCGGGCACAAAGACACTCAGGACATGCGCTCGTTTTCCACACAGTTTTTCCATAATTCCACAGAGGTCTTATGCCAATTCCGCCCAGCCCAGCCCTACTCTTAATGCCTGCCGTTTTGCAGTTTCATTTTCTTCTGTCATTAAAGGAGTTCAAATTATTCTTGCCCTTTTGTATACAGTATATGGATGCCAAACCGAAAAGCATTGATCAGCCTTTGATGTATGATGGTAGTCTGCATAGATTCTGGGGTCCCGCACATGGGCAGGACTATTCAGTCCTTATGACTTTGAAGATACCCCTGGAAGAGAACAAGGCTTGCAGGTAAGTAACTTATCCTTCCAAGAGTCACATAGGGCAAGGGACCACTTCTGTTCCCTGGCTACCCTAACCTAACTAACTGGAGCCAATTAATTTATTACTAAGAGACCACCACTTAAAGCTGCCAAATGCAGAAAAGGCTAATGCCGAATTTTACACTGAAAAATGGTGACTAACCACCAAGTTAGAGAGCAAGAGGTGTGGAAAACTTCCTTCTGTCAACAAATGGCAGGGATATTACTCATCTGTGGGTGAGCCAGGATTTGGAACTACAGGGGAACCAATGACCAGCAAATGGTTAAAACACAACAGTGCTCCCAGAAGCAACTCAGTTGTTGCACATGGAAAAACTGGTAAAAGCCTTTCATAGCAGACCATCTGTACAGCACTCAAGTTCACAATGGCACAATATAGGCAAGTGTGAAAGAAAACTGACTCCGCACTAGTAGAAAAGGAATAGGTTATATTATCACACAAGCATCTGTTCATGGCATGTAGTGCTGTAGAGTCATATACCCTGCATACTCCTGGCATCTAGTTTTGGGCTTGGATGTTGCAGGACATTTGTTAAAAACCAAGTTTCACAAGGTAGTGCCTAGTATGGTCAATTAATGCACATGGTAATCCGCTCCATTGTTGCATGATTTTTTTCGTAATTGCTGAGGCACATAAAAAAAAGGGTGGGTCAGGGGAGGTGGGGCACAAGGGAATACAGCAGTATACTCTAGATGCTCACAGGTAGACATCCATTTGTGATGCATGGCTGTAGATGCACATGCTCTGTATAGACTGGCAATACTTGTGCCCTGCTCCTGGAGTAGTCAGTAGTGACTGTCACCTGCAAAACTGAGTCGAGGGCCCTGCTCCATATCACTGCAGAGCATAACTAATAGCCTGGTAAAACACTGCATCCTCCAGCTGACCCTCCATCCGTAAGGACGGGGGGGCAAGGCACTCCTGTAGAGGATGTATGTGCAATCTTGCATGGGAAGCTATGGAATTACTGTTGAGTCTCAGTAGGCAACGTGGCTGAAAAAGACACAACTGCTTGAAAGCTTGGACAAATGCTTCGCAGAGGCATGCTCTGTTTGTATGGAGCACTGCACCAGATAAGGACCAGACCGAGGTGCTGAAGGACACTTTCCTGTATTGTGAAGTTCCTACCCCTGCCTGTAATCTACAAAAGCCTTAGGGAAGAGGGTGGCTGGCAAGCTCCACTGCCTTGGCTCTTGATAGTATCCAAGCATTTCCAACATCTAATTCACCTGCAGCCCGAAGAGCTGTTCACCATCAAACGGCAGATTCAGGAGATCTGCTACACTTCATGCTTGGCGATCTCTTGCTTTAAGCTGCGAGTCTGAGGGCCAGCAAAATTAACCCCTTCGCCGTAGCATCAGCTGTGCTGCGGGTAGAGCAGATGGCAGAGTTTGAGATTCTTGCTTTCTGACTAGCTCCTGTATTGGTCTGGAAGAAGTTCTATCTTGCCTAGGTGGGCTTGGTCATGGTGAGTATAAGCCAGAGTTCTTAAGGGAGGATCATTGCCACAGCCAGTAAAAGGGAGGCTATGCAAGGTCTTTCCAGGAGGTGGGGTGTCAGTGCCCTGTGTATTGGTGCATAACCACATCGTGTGGACCACAAGGGAGTCTGGAGACAGGTCCACAAATCTATGGAGGGTTTATACTTATCAATCCTGGTGCAACTCTAGCCTTGAATTGCTCCTTAAATGTCTCGGGCAGTCTTGAGGATCCCTGAGCATTTGGAAAACGCCTTACTACTCGTTGAGCCTTAGTGTTTAGACTGGGAAGTAGTCTTAGTAAATAATATGCAGGCCTACTTTATGACAAGTAGCAGCCCTGTGAATGACCTTGTGATACAAGGGAGCGGAGGAGGGTTTGGCTGGGTGGAGAGTTGGATCAGAGTGCCTGTGGTACGGTGGAAGTAAGAGTTGTTTACCCTGTAGTAATCCTACAGATCTCTGGGTTCAGAATCAAAAGAGTCCTCTTGTGGGTCTACTGGATACATGGGGCTGGCCTTCCGATAAGGAATGCTGTGAACCCTCTGGGAAAGGGAGGTGGTGGCACCAGAGAAGGCTGAAGGTTCAACTGTCAAATTGCTTAGGTGTGGGTCCCAATGTAATCTGTGCCTAGTCATTTTTTGTGGGACAGTGACTTGCAGATGGCAGACTTGTAGAGAACTTCCCAGTATGAGTGGTTCCAGCCTCTAGGGATGCATTGTTAGTCCAAAAAACGCTGGAACTTGACTGAGTCAATGGATTTTGCCTTGGATGGGTCTTTGGTGACAAGTGGCCCAACGTCCAAGAACTATTCTTATCAGAGTTCTCGGATCAGAAATTGCCATCTATGCCAATTGTGGCTTGAGCTAAGCTTGATTTCGGCACTGGTGCTGAAGGCGATGGGTCGGTTGGCACAGAACCATGGGTTAGGCAGGGCATGGCCAAAAGGCAGGGCGTGGCCCAAAGGTTCAGTTCTCAACAGCAAACACCACTTGGGCGCACAGTGCCAGTGTGTGGCCAGGAGATGACCATTCACGGTTACGGTCCAAGGAGGATGCTGGAGCCAGTCCTGTGGCACCTCAGATCGCAAGCTAGCCTCAAGGAAAGGAGAGGTTGGTCTCAAACTGGCCTCAGTCCTCAAGGTCTTGTTCCCTAAAGATGTAGGGGGTGCAGTCTCCAGGTTGCCACACTGTCCAGTGAGCCAGCCTCTGATCACGCCTGTAAAGTTCTTGGAACAGAAGGCAGATAAGAGACCTGGTGTTGGCTGGACCAATGGTACTTTACGTGACACTGGGGCAGTATTGAAAGGGTGTCTTTATTCATTGTACTCTTATTGAGAAAGCACCAAGAGAGCATGAGGCCCTGGGAGGGCCAAAGCCCAGATGAATGGCAGTCAAAGCACACCGAAATCCAACAAACATTAGGATAACAATTGAGTTTTGCAGATTTCATGCGAAGTATAACAAGCACCAAGAGTAGTCAACCAAGAGCTCAACTGGTAAGTGTCTGAAGCAGATGGAAGGGAAACCCACAATTTAACAATAGAGCTGAAGCCCATGAGCATTACCAACCAACCCCAAGAGCAACTGAACTGTGCGACAAGACTACGAAGATAAACTGCAAACATCAGAACCTAATACTAGATATTTATCTGCAGCCACTCATTCCCCAAACATAGGTCTCTACAAGTTGGCATGGTGTAGCAAGAAGTGCAAGTTGCATCTAAACTAGACAGTAGCCTGCAGGCAGACTTACTACACCCATCTAAATACGGGGCAGCACTGCAAGCTTTAGAAATACAAAACATTAACGGCAGCACTGCACGTTCACAGCAACCCAGTAAAGACCACAAATAAGTGAGATAGGAGCCTTGCAGGGCATGCAGCAACTAGTGCAATCTACCGGGCAGGGATAAACTGCTACTGTTGGTAGAAAAAAGCCAATATGTTCAACATTGGCACACTGGCTCACTTTAGTATTGCAAACATTTGCCACAAACACTACCATTGACTCAACATGGCCGCCTGAGGTCTTTGAAACGAGCCTTCAGTTATGCCATGCACCATAAAACCATGTCGAGACAGAATGAACAACCACATCAAGCTCTCTGCAGCAGCATTACAAGGTCACCATTACAAACTAAGTTTAAGCATGACAGGTGCCTTTAATGTAACTTTAAAATTCTGGCTGTTACACACCTGAATAGAAGCCAGGAACCAGTTTTACAGAAACATGTGCGGTGGCTTTTAGACAGTCACTAAAAGTCAAGGGAGCCAATGGGTAAAAACTGCCCCATGATGAGGGCAGAGAAAAATGAAGGCAACTGTTTACTGGACAATGGGTGATGCCCACTGAACAGATCAGTTTGTACCCACTGTGTATGATTGGGAAAAATGGTACGGACAGCTTCAAAGACACTTGTGACGCTAAGAATGCGGTCAGCAGGTGGCAACAGCCATAGGGCAGGAGGTGTGCAAGCACTGCCCACTATGCAGAGCAAGGAAGGATTAAGTGATTAGCCTGCAAGCATCTGTCCGTGGCACTTAGTGCTGCAGATTCACATGCTCTGCATACTCCTAGTATCTAGTGCCGAGCAGGTGTATCTACAAGCCTCATGTGCCATACACCTTGTTCTAGGCTTGGGGATTCAAATTATATGCATGGTAAGGAAACCTTGCTCTGGGATTGCATATTTTTGCCTCAATTTAAACAACCTTTGATCAAAACTTGAGCCATTACAGATCGCACTACGCAAAAGTCAGTGTAAAAACGGCATTCTTTATTCTGTATACTTTAATCTCAATGGAACAAAAATTGCAACAATGACAACTTCTGGGAAGAGTGGACTCACCTGTCCAATAAGAGCAGGTTGGGGGTCTATCCCAGAGATGCGGGGAACATTCAAGACTCTAGATCCAGCAGAAAAGGGAGGACAACACCGACCTACTGCGGTGTAAACTACCTCACTATGTGGCAGTTATGGGCTCCATCTGCCCACATGCCACAACCCCCGACTACTCCGGGGTGCAATAAAGCAGCAGCTGGCTGGACGCCATTCGTCTTGATGCACGCAGGCCTTTACTTTAGGCCTTACCCCGCCCAGTAACCTCTCCAACCCTTTCGCCAGAAAAACAAACGGGCACAAACACTAGAACAGAGGCGTGTAGCAATTGCAAGGAGTCAGTTTGAGAAACAAATTGCCGCAGCATGCCTGGTGTTACACAGCCTGCAGTGCGGCGCTTTAATCAACCTCCTCCATTCTGGATGCATCTTCATCTTCCTCAAGAGGTGGGATCTCATCTGTTGTGGCAGATACAGGTTCTTCAATAGCAGGTTCCTCCTCATCAATTCCTTTATGCAAAAACAAAAAAAATTGACAAGTTAATTCTAATTTTCACAAGCCTGCAACCAGACACAGCTAGTTTACATAACTATTTCAAATGTTTCCAAACCCTCTGGTCCAAGCAAGGCTCAATATGGAACAAATAGCATGCTTCAAAGCCATCCACATGGCACTCACCTAACCCAAGCTTGATCATTCTGTAGATGCGGTTTGAATGTGTCTGAGGGTCTTCCAAAGAGAAGCCAGATGACAGCAGCGCCGTTTCAAACAACAAGACCACAAGGTCCTTGACAGCTTTGTCGTTCTTATCTGCCTCAGCCTTCTGTCTGAGGGTCTCTACGATCGGGTGGTCAGGGTTGATTTCTAAGTGCTTCTTGGCCATCATGTAGCCCATGGTGGAATTGTCACGAAGGGCCTGTGCCTTCATGATCCTTTCCATGTTGGCGGTCCAACCATAGGTACTGGTCACAATGCAGCAGGGCGAAGAGACAAGGCGGTTGGAGACAGTCACCTACAAGGGGAAAATACATTTAAAAGATCATGCAGCAGGTCTTAGATGCAGAAAGGCTGTGTCTGTGACTTAAACATGTCAATACAGCAGATACACTTCTTAAAGTTACTTGTAACAAAGGGGGGCCAAAAACCACTATGAGACCATAGATTGTCAATCCCTTATGGGCACTCGACACTTTAGAAATTAAATGCCAAAGGTTATGTAGAAAGGGAATCGCCTACTGGTTTCATTTGGCTAGTCAACCTCCGACCACTGCACCCTTTTCAAATGTATGTCCTCTAATCGGTATCAAATTACGCCCCAATTTGTAAGTGTGTTCTAGCAGACAGAACCCTTTAAAGCAAGCTTTGATACAGACTAGACCCTCTCCTGTGCAGTTCAGATGTGCTGTTACCATAAACCTACTTACAGTAAGTCAGTACCAACAGCCATGGCTGCGAAAACGTGTCAGTTTAGGTCAATACACAGGAAGGTCTTACAGGTAATGAATAACTCAACTAGAGATGTACCGCTACCTTAAACTTTACACAACCAAGAATAAGTCTAATCAACTGGACAATGTAGTTGACAAGAACCCTCATCCCACCCAAGGGTGGCATGCTTCCTCATTGGGCTCCCTCCTCACACAAGGACAGCAAGGCACCTGGTGTAGACTACAACTCCAGTTTCAGTGGTCAGGATGAGCTTGAGGTACGGGAGAGGTAGAGCGCTAGGTATAGAGTGCAATGAGTCAAACTAGCTCCTGGTCTGCTTTGTGCATTGTATTCAGGTGCCTCAGTGGCTAGGGCCAGAAGAAACATAACAGGATCTGGGAATTTGTTTTTCAGATCCTTTTAATCCTAGACTAGGACTTGTTCTTGTGCGGTCAGACTGCTTTATGAACGTTCAATCTGGCTGTTGAATGGTGCTAACTAGTTACAATTGTGGCATACACAGTTCTACATATGCAAGTAGAGTACCCATAGCTTAGTGGCTGTAGCAATGAGGTTTCATACTGGTCACCAGTAAGTGCTCACACCAAGTTCTATGTGAAAATGCAGAGACAACCAGCAAGATAAATCGCCCAAGTACTGCTGGATGCTGCCAAAACTCTAGTCAGATGGTGAAAGGAGCAGGTTACTTACCCTGTAAGGCTGTTTGTGGCCTGTAGTGCTATAGATTCACATGCTCTGCATACCTCAGCCATCTTGTGTTGGGTCTGGATGTGCGCAAGTTTTTTCTCCAAAGTCTTTAGTCATGGGGCGAAAGTGATTTCTCTTGGTGAATGCACATGGGCATCGACTCAAGATGATTTCAATGTAGGCAAGTAGTGAAAGTATGCATCATTAAAGAGGTCCATGCAAATGAAATACAGTAAAGGAACTGCAAAAGCCACAGATGCCCAGGGAGTAGGGTGTGCACATGTGAATCTACTTCACTACATGCCACAAACAGATGCTTACAGGGTAAATAGTGTGTGGCATGTGCATCTACAGCCAAACATGCTCTACATAGACTGCAAGGCAGTACCTCTCCAAAAAGCAGTGGCTTATCTTGTGGAGATTGTAGTTTGAAAGAGAACATGGCATTGCTCTTCCTTGGTTGACTAGTGGGCACCCTCAACAACCCACACAATGTTTAGTGAAAGCGTGTGGTGCAGACAATGTAGCTGTCTTAGAAATATTAGGTATTGGGACATTACCCAGAAAAGCCCTGATCTTCTAAATAAAGCATAAAGCACCCTCTTGGCAAAGTCGTTTTAGCTTTGGTATAACAAAAATGCAACTCCAAGACTATTGCAGGAGCAGTTGTGTGGTGGTCCCACAAGACTAGTAATCACTATTAAGATTCTATGCATGTGGACCTTAAGTCGAATTACTTGTTTAAGGCCTTCCATGAATTGCTGAATAGCAAGTGGCACTTAAGAACAAACATTGTACTTTTTGAATAAAGACAGCAACTGCATCTAGATGTAAGCGAGCCCTGTAAATGCACAATTAAACTGTTTGCACAGTTGCAGCAGAATGTTAACTGCAACAGTAAAAAAAAAATTCCACTTTACTAGAAACATGCTCTAGTTATAGGTGTATGTGCTTCTTTAAGAATGGTCATAGATTTTTTTTGGGGGGGAGGGGGGGGGGAGGTAAGATATCCAAATTCTATTACCTCAGGAGCCAAATCGCAAGATTGAGCTCATCTGTGTGCCAGATTTCCCCATTGTTCTGGGCGAGAAGGTCCAGGTTGAGGTAAAGCTTCTAAAGGGAAATGGAGTTCAAGCAGTGTAGAGAACCATGGTTGCAGAGGCCAAGCGGGAGCTACTAGAATGAGGGAGACCTTTGACTGAGCCAGAGGCAGAAAAGCATAGGCAAACATCCCAGACCATTTCATCCTTAGCAGTGCCTTTGGCTAGTGGGTGTGGGAATCTGGAGGTGAAGTCTGAGCATTTTGCGTTGTCTGCAGTTGCTAATCGCCTATTTATGGAAACCACCACGTGGAGTTCCCACTCATGGACTTGCCAGGTACTGTTGTGTAGGTCAGAAAAGTGGTTGTCAACAAGGGGGAACCAGGAGCTAGTTTTGGTCCAATGTCCTTGCTCCAATGTGAATTGTTAAATCAATGAGGACATTGTTCCGCGTTGGAGGTGAGGAAGGAATATGCTACTTACCAGTATGCATCTGTTCTTGGCATGTAGAGCTGCAGAGTTGTACACTTAGCATAGGTCGCCATCTGGTGTTGGGCCCGGATGTTTGCAGTTTGTTTTTCTTCTTGGACAGTCTTTGGAAGTCACGAGTTTGGTGACTCCTCCTTCGGTCCGTACTGCGCATGGGCTTCGGCTCCATCCTCAGATTGTTTTTCGCCAACAGGGAAATGATGGAGCGTAGTAACAGTGAGAAACCCATGTGTTGTATCTAAATAAGATGTACTGGAACGGATACAGGTAGCCGGGGAGGCGTGTACAACTCTGCAGCTCTACATGCCAAGAACAGATGCATACTGGTAAGTAGCATATTCCGTTCGAGGCATATGAGCTGCAGATTGTACACTTAGCATAGATTATATAGCAGTACCCAACCTTAGCGGCGACCACCGGTATCCGTTGCAGCTGTTTGAAAAAGTGTTTTTAGTACAGCCTGGCCCACCCTAGCTTGCTGCTTGGAATGCACATCTACACAGTAGTGTTTAGTGAAGGTGTGCGGTGTAGACCATGTGGCTGCCTTGCAGATGTCATCTAAGGGTATATTCCCTAGAAAAGCCATAGAGGCCCCTAACTTTCTTGTAGAGTGGGCTTTAGGGGGAACAGATCATGTTCTCTTTGCCTTTTGATAGCAAATTTGTATGCATTTTACAATCCACCTAGCTATCCCTGATTTGAAATGGGGTTGCCTTTATGTGGTGGAGAGAAGGAAACGAACAATTGTTTAGTCTTCCTGAAGGGTTGCGTTCTTTGTATGTAGTATAGTAACGCCCTTTTTACATCAAGTGTGTGTAAGGCCCTTTCTGCAACAGATTGGGGTTGCGAAAAGAAGACAGGTAATTCCACTGATTGAGGTGGAAGGGGGAAATGACTTTGGGCAGAAACTTCGGATTTGTGCGAAGTATGACCTTGCTGTGATGCATTTGTATGTAGGGTTCCTGTATGGTGAACGCTTGTATTTCACCAACCCTTCTAAGGGAAGTGATAGCTACAAGGAAAGCTGTTTTCCAGGTGAGAAACTGTAGCTCACATTTGTGCATTGGTTCGAAGGGCGGACCCATTAGTCGTGTAAGAACTAAATTTAGATTCCATACAGGGGAAGGTGATGCCCTGGGAGGAATTACTCGTTTAAGGCCTTCCATGAAGGCTTTAATAGCGGGCACTCTGAAGAGTGATAAATGCTGCCTGTTTTGTAGATAAGCGGCGATCGCTGCTAGGTGTAGGCGTATGGATGAATATGCCAGGTTACACCTGTGAAGATGGAGCAGATAGCATATGATGTGCTGTATGGATGCATCTAGGGGGTTAATTGTATTGTTACGGCAGTAAATTACAAATCTTTTCCACTTTGCGGCATAGCATGCTCTAGTGGTAGGACGTCTGGCTTCCATGATGATGTTCATGCAATCAGGGGGAAGGTTAAGGTATCCGAATTCTAAGATTTCAGGAGCCAGATCGCCAGGTTGAGCTGGGCTGGGTCCGGGTGCCTGATTTCTCCATGGTTCTGGGTTAGGAGGCATGGGGAAAGGTGCAGTTTTTGATGTGGTACCACTGATAGTTGTAGTAGCGCGGTGTACCACGGCTGCCTGGCCCACGTTGGAGCTACCAGAATGAGTGTGAGGGAGTGCTGTTGTAGCTTCCTGACCACTAATGGAATTAGTGGGAGAGGTGGAAAGGCGTATGCAAATCTGCCTGACCAGTTCATCCATATCGCATTGCCCTTGGACAATGGGTGTGGGTATCTGGCGGCGAAGCTTGGGCATTTTTTGTTTTCGTGGGTGGCGAAGAGGTCTGAGGATGCCCCCACTGTTTGAAGAATGGGTGAAGAACTTGTGGATGCAGTTCCCATTCGTGTAGTTGTTGAGTCTGTCTGCTGAGCAGATCTGCTATGGTGTTTTGTACTCCTGGAACGTGCTGTGCCAGGAGAAAGATGTTTTGGGGAATTGCCCATCTCCATATGCTCTGGGCTAAGCGGGAGAGCTGGGGAGAGTGTGTCCCCCCCCCCTGTTTTTGTATATAATACATCGCAGTCATGTGGTCTGTGCGAATGAGGACTGCTTTGCCCGAAATTTGTTTTTGGAAAGATTTTAGGGCTAGAAAGATCGCCAAGAGCTCCAGATGGTTGATGTGGAGCGATTTTTGCTGTGGCGTCCATAGACCTTGCATTGTGAGGTGTAGGAGGTGCGCTCCCCAGCCGGAGAGCGATGCGTCCGCTGTTAGAATCACCTGAGGAACCGGGTCCAGGAACGGCCGTCCTTTGGAAAGGTTTGTGGTGTTCCACCACTGCAGAGAGTGATGTGTGCGGCCGTCCACCAACACCAGATCCGTCAGCTGACCCTGGGCCTGGTTCCACTGTTGTGCTAGGCACTCTTGAAGTGGACGCATGTGGAGTCTTGCATGGGGCACTATAAATATGCAGGACGCCATCATTCCTATGAGCTTCATGAACACTCTTGCTGGAAGAGAGTGTTGGGGAAGGAATGTTTTGCGTAAGGCTTGAATGCTTGTGATTCTGGCTGAGTTTGGATAGGCAATACCTTTGGAGGTGTCTATAGTGGCCCCGAGATATTGCTTGGTGTGAGATGGTATGAGGTGCGACTTTTGGTAGTTCACCGTGAAGCCTAGCTGGTGGAGCAGTTGGATGGTGCTGTTTGTATGTTGCACACATTGGTGGTAGGACGTGGCTTTTATCAGCCAGTCGTCTAAGTAAGGGAAGACGTGAATGTGTTGACGTCTGAGGTGTGCTGCTACTACTGCTAGGCATTTGGTAAACACTTGTGGTGCAGTGGTGACCCCGAAGGGGAGAACCGTGAATTGGTAATGTTGCCCGTCAACCACGAACCGGAGGTATTTCCTGTGAGAGGGGTGTATTGGAATGTGAAAGTATGCGTCTTTCAGATCCAAGGTTGTGAGAAAGTCTCCCTGGCAGAGGAGTGGGAGGACTTGTTGTAGAGTGACCATGTGAAAATGGTCTGAATGTATGTAGGCATTTAGAGGCCGGAGGTCCAGAATGGGTCTGAGGGTCTCGTCTTTCTTTGGTATTAAGAAATATAGAGAGTAGACCCCTAGATTTCGTTGATTGACGGAGACCTGCTCTATAGCGTGTTTTTGCAGGAGTGAGAGTACCTCTTGTTTGAGCAGTGTGGAATGTTCTTGAGACATAGGACGGTGCCTTGGTGGGATATTGGGTGGGGTAGATGTTAGCTCTAGACAGTACCCTGACCGAATGATTTGGGTCACCCATTTGTCCGATGTTATGGACTCCCATACGTGGATAAAGTTTTGTAGTCTGCCCCCGACCGGAGTGGAATGGTCTGGGGGAGCGGAGGGGAGTCATTGTGCGGGGGGGGTGGCAGAACGGGTGTTGTTGGTTTTGCCCCTGCCCTTATTGTTGTTACCCCTGTAACCACCTCTCCGATTGCCCTTTGAAAAGGTATTTTGAGGAGGGGACTTGTAGGAGGTAGAGGCGTTATCGGTGGAGGAGCCTCTGCCACGAAAGGACGAGCGTCGAAAGGAACGTTTGGAGGCTTGTGTTTGGAGTGCCCCCATAGACTTTGCTGTGTCTGTGTCTTTCTTCATCTTTGAGCGCTTCGTCTACCTTTGGCCCAAAGAGTGTTTCCTGGTCAAAGGGGTGATTGAGTATGGATGCCTGGACTTCAGGCTTGAACCCCGAGATCCTGAGCCAGGCGTGGCGACGAAGCAGGACACTGGTATTTATGGCCCTAGAAGCAGTGTCGGCTGCATCGAGGGCACACTTAATGGAGGTGTTTGTAATTAGTTTACCCTCCTGTATCAGGTCATGAGCCTTGTGCTTGTATTTTTCTGGAAGGTGCTGCATAAGAGCCTCTAGTTCGTCATAGTGTGCTCTATCATATCGCGCAAGCAGTGCTTGTGTGTTTGCAATGCGCCACATGTTTGCAGCTTGGGAGGCGGTGCGTTTACCAGACGCGTCCAGAAGTTTAGATTGTCTGGCGGTGGGGCATCTCCTGAGGATTGGGAGTTAGCCCGCTTTCTAGCTGTGGAGACAACTAGGGAATCTAGGGGAGCAGGGCCCTTGATGTAAGCAGGGTCTGTGGGTGCCGCCTTGTACTTCTTCTCTATTCTAGGGTTCAGTACTCTGGCTCGGACAGGGTCTTTGAACACCTCTGTAGCGTGCTTGGTGACACCCTTAAGCATGGGTAAAATGGAAGTAGATTTGTCTTGTATATCAAATGTATCCAGTAGGAAGTCTTCTACTGGTTCACTGTGCATGTCCACCCCATGGTAGTGTGCTGCTCTCTGCACTAAATGATGAAACCCTAAGGAGTCCTCTGGAGGAGACGGCCTTGATGGGTATAGGTCGTCCTGAGGTACATTGGGTATATCAGGGTTATTGTAATCCTCCCATGGATCTGGGTCCCTGGTGGAGTGGGATCCATTGGGGCGTCCGCCGGGTAATTGTCCGGATCCCCATCATCCGGATCTGGGGATGGGGCCGGATCGTAGTGAGGTACAGGTGGCGGAGACCTGTGAGGTGGAGGCGGTAGGGGAGGCGGTGGTGGGGAGGGCACTCTGAGGGGAGAAGTAGCAGAGTCCTTCCTTTTGGGTGGAGGAGGAGGAGCCGGAGCATCAAGGCGTCTTTTCTTGGTAGTTAAAGTCAAAAGCCCAGTCTTTGGATCTTTGGACAAAGTCTTTTGTAAAGGGTCTGGTGTAAACAGAGCCAATGGTGTCGAGTCGTCTGTCGGCACCGGTGATTTCGGAACCGGGGGTTTCGATGGTCTGTGTGCGCCATGCTTTTTTGAGGTCTCCGGGTGTTTCGGCGTCGAATGATGTTTCGGCGCCGGAGCGTCGGTGCCGACAGATTTGTGTTTGTGTTTGGTCGGCACAGAGTGTCCAGGCTTCGGCACCGGTGGTTTCGGAGTCGAGCTGGATTTTGCAGTCTTCGGTGCCGGATGCTGTTTTTCGGCACCGGGTGTCGGCTGGCTCGATCCCGAGCTGCCATGAGACTTTGGGGGCTTCGACACCGGGCCCGAAGGTGGGGTGATCGAAGTTTTGGTTTTGGTTTTGCCCAGGCCGGCAGGCGAGGGAGTAACCTGAGTCTCTTTGGTTTTCGGCGCGGGGGTGGGAGGGGGCATAGTACTCACGGCCCGCTGCGCTGGTGTAACGTCCTCCACGTCGGAGTCGGCCTCGGAAGCGCTGACGACGTCTTCCTCCTGCTCGGTGTGTGTTTGCCCCGAAGCTTCGGCGTCGTCTCCGAAGATGTCCGGTGGAGCTGCAGAGGATGAGTGCGCCATGGTGCGTCGAGCTCTTCGATCTCGGATGGTCTTCTTCGATCGAAAAGACTTGCAGGCGGGGCAGTCTCTAGCCTAGTGTTCCGGAGAGAGGCAAAGGTTACACACCTGATGGAGGTCGGTGTGGGGAAATTTAGACCCACATTTTGGGCACTTTTTGAACGGAGTCCTTTCCATCGGCCGGGACCGGAGTCGCGGAGGGCCCGAAGGCCGGTGTCGATGTACGGGATGGAGAAAGTGCCGCTTCGAGAGATGAAGGAACTTGAAGAATCGAGGATTTTCCGTCGAGGCTGGAACCGTAGAAGTTCGAAGCCGGAGCACGAAGTATCACATCCGAGCCCGATGGCGGAAAAAAACAATCTGAGGATGGAGCCGAAGCCCATGCGCAGTACGGACCGAAGGAGGAGTCACCAAACTCGTGACTTCCAAAGACTGTCCAAGAAGAAAAACAAACTGCAAACATCCGGGCCCAACACCAGATGGCGACCTATGCTAAGTGTACAATCTGCAGCTCATATGCCTCGAACATATAATAAACACCTGCTCAAAGGAGAAAAAGAAGAATCAGGGAGTAGAAAGGGAGATAAGGAGAGAGCAAGAGAGATAAAGGTGAAGGAGGCAGAGAGGTATATCCCTGGTATCTAGGATTCAATCCCGAAGGGGAGGGCTCAAATTTGACTCTTTAATTGCCCTCACACCCCGAAGGATGTCATGCTTCATCGGGCTTTTTTGCTCCTAGTCGGGCCGGCACTGCAATGCCAGACGGTCCCCCAAATAGTCTCTTATGGAGATCTTTTAAAGAGAAAAGCAGATAGGTGAGTGTGGGATTAAAAAAAAAAAAAAAAAGTGGGGGAAGGAGTATCCCAAAAAATTGATACTTTACGTGCGTACAAGGATTGGGAGTAAAATTACCTAGGGGGGTGTCCAAATAAAGTTAATATTGTGGGACCCCTGGTAGAATAAAAAGACCCGGAAGGTCGGTGAGTCGCTAGTGGGCGCAATGTGCCCTTGTGACTCAAAATGAGGTCTACATGTTTCACGCCTACTTAGCCTATAAAAGATCAATGGCGTTTTCTCAGGACATAGCTGTGTGGGAAGTTGTGCACGGTGATGGGGTTCCGGGATAATGCAAGGTAACCCGCGTGAGTAAAGGGATGTGCTTGGATGCAGATCGAGAGGTTCAATAACCTAATGAACAGTGTCTAGGTGTTGTACCTTAGAGCGATCAAAGACTTGCGATACCCTCGTGTACATGGGCGAGGGTTTCCTAGGCTTGACTGCTGGCTGCACGCACTCTATTTGGGTTAAGTCGGGTGACAGCTCGTTCAGCACCTACCCTCCTGCCAGGCAGCCGCTGACAGAGGGTAGGCTGCTCAGATCAAAGAGGCCGCAAAAGTGATCACGCAGGCTGACAAATGGTGCTCACACCCGGCGCACACTCACTGTAGCTGGAGGCCTGAAAAAAGCCACTAGTTTGCACTTCCAAAACCTGCTTACTAAAACTTGCCTGAGCCAGCGCTTAAGCGCTGCTCTGGCGAGACCCAATAAGGAATGGGACAATATTTTGTTTTGTATTGAGCTTGCAGATGACGCATAGGAGCTGCTGCAGACGAAAATCTGGCCAGCTCGAGGCTTTATGTGTAGCTTTTTCTGCTTCAGATAGCGCCACACCTGTATGACCTGGAGGAAACTGATTTGGAAGTTGAAATTTTTGGTGCTGAAGCAGACTTCCTTTTGGAAACAGAGCCTGAAGGCAGTAGTAGCGGCTTGTTTGGAGCCAAAGAACCAGATTGTCAACTCGGCAGAGCCCAATCGGCTTTGTGTGGGCATCTGAAGTTGATGACTGGTGCCCAACATGGCCTGCTGACAGTGGAGGCCTGTTAGCCAAAGCATCGGATGAAACAATATTGAGATGCAAATGGAATGGGGCAGGTGTACCAACTGTCCGCTGGCACAAAGGAAGATCTTGTATTTGGAGTCCCGCGTCAAGCTCAGAATCCAAGTAGAGCCTGAATCCAAGCCATAGATGAAAAGGCCTCTGCTGCAGAGGCGTTGGGAAGCACTTCCTGTTCGACATCTTGACTGGAGGTTTTGCACTGCATTTGCCTGATGTGCACGACGGTCCCACAATGTCTTTGCTCGAAAAGATAAAGGATTGTCTGATTAGTGATGGTTAGGAGACAGATTGCAAACCGGATGGTCAGTTCTTGGGAACTTCATGGGGCAGAATCTGAAAGGAGTCTGTTCCATTAGCAGCACATTCTTGGTTGAACCTGCCCGAAAGAGCAGGTCTGAACAGGTGAGGCCCAAAGGCCACAATGGGAGCAAGTTGAATTGATGGGCGAAAATTCAGATTTTTTGGACGCAAGGGTGAAAACAAACAGCAACCCTTAAAGGAACTGGACTGCCTTGACCCAGAATGCCACAAAACTGACCCAATAGCGAAAAGAAAACCAACAATGGAGTTGAAGCCTATGCGCATTACTAGGAGTCTTAGTCCAATGACTCAAGACTTCTTTGAAGAAACACAACTTGCACACATTCGGACACCAACACTAGAGGGCAGAAGTATGCAGAGCATGTACATCTACACGTGCCTATAACAATGCTTTGATGACCAATAGGCAGGAGCCTAACATTATGGCCACGACCTGTATTAGCAACAGTATTTCAAATCTACAACTGCAAGCATAACTGACACACCCAGGGGACAACGGCAAGCAACCGGTGTTTCAACTTCGAGCCTACCTCCTTTAAACACAGCGGAAGAAAGACCCACTCACTTTGTGGCTAAACACACCCAGTGCAGTGACTCACCTTCTCAACCTTCTTGTCCAAAATCTCCTTCATAAGCTTGCACAGGTTCTCGAACTTGGATTTGCTCTCCTCCATTTTCTTTTTTTCTTCCTCATCCTCTGGCAGCTCCAGGCCCTCCTTGGTCACAGAGACCAGGGTCTTTCCATCAAACTCCTTTAATTGCTGGACACAGTACTCATCGATGGGTTCAGTCATGTACACCACCTCGAAGCCACGCTTCCTGACACGCTCCACAAATGCAGAGTTTGCCACCTGCTCCTTGCTCTCACCTGAAGATCACAAAAGGGTTAGTGTGCATTAGACTAGCAGCACCTCTACAGCAAACTATGGCTGGTGGAGGAAATTTCACATTTCTGATCCAGTTTAGGAGTGACCGCAAAAATTTAGCTGACAGACATGAACAGATGCAGTTTTACCGCAACTTCAGCGTACAGATTCCGCTCTAGTCCTACTTCAACACTGCGTTAATACTGTAGCTAGCCTCCATACAAGTCACTCCTGCTTCGGTCCTACTCCAGCCACCTCTAATACTCTAGCAAGTCTCCATACAAGTCACTCCTGCTTTGGTCCTACTCTAGCCACCTCTAATACTCTAGCAAGTCTCCATACAAGTCACTCCTGCTTCGGTCCTACTCCAGCCACCTCTAATACTCTGCAAGTCTCCATACAAGTCACTCCTGCTTTGGTCCTACTCCAGCCACCTCTAATACTCTAGCAAGCCTCCATACAAGTCACTTCACCCGTGGTACTGGCAGTGACTTACCAGTGATGTAATAGATGGCCTTCTGGTTCTCCTTCATGCGGGACACGTATTCTGTAAGCGCTGCCATCTCATCGCCAGTCTGGGAAGTGTGGTAACGCAGCAGCTCCGACAGCTTCTTCCTGTTGGCAGAGTCCTCGTGGATTCCAAGCTAAGGACAAAGCAAGAGTGATAGTAAGATGTCTTTAGCAGTGTTAAAGCAACAAGCAGACTGCATGGATGGGGAGCTAGTGAGCAGATGCAATCAAGGACAGGTATCTAAACCAGTGGACATGGTGACAGCTTATAGCTTGCTCCGCTTTAAACAGCAACACGTGTTGCGGCATTAATTAGCAAAGTTCCCTACGTTAAAAACAGATTTTGCAGCAGACAAATGCGCTTTTGCAGCATGGTCAGGATTCCCGGCCCAAAAAACTGTAAGAATGAAGGATGCCCTAGCCTACAGCTTTTACAGCCAAACCACTATTTCAACACTGCGACCTGGAGTCTGTTGCATACCTTGCATCGGTGTAAGAGCCGGGTCAGTGCACGGGCACTGGTCTGAACACAGCTCTCCACTAAAGCTCAAACCACACTGCTGGCAGCCACACTGCCAAGGAATATTGCTGCCTACATGTGGGCACGGAGAACTAGGGAGGCAAATCCAGTGCCCCTGCTTTAGGTGCTTCACTGGACACAAGGCAGAGCATAGTGGCTATAGCATTCTCATTTACTGCCTAATGTAGTAACGTGCTCAGCAGGGAGATCTCGTGAAAGCTTACGAAAAGCAGTGTTTGCACCAAACTTGGATCATGTCAGGGCGCTTGCCACAGTGAACTGAAGACAAGCATTTGAAAGCTGCCAACTCTGCAATCCTCCAACTGGTTACTCATACCTGCAGAAAAGCTTTGAAGTTATTACACGCATTCTAGGTTTCTCACGGAGTAGAGTAGTTGGATACGTTCAAGAGTCACAATGGATACACTGACCAGAAGTGTTCAAGTGAGGATGCGGGACGTAATGTTCCAAGCATAAAACTGCTGCTGTTGCTACAGACCAGTCTAATGGGGCCAGACAAACCTGCTGCATAATAAAGGAAACGGTCAGGCGTGGCCTCCCACTGCTTATTTGTTAAAGTGAGCCTTCCAAGGAGGGTGGCTGCATTGGAATTCATGAGACTGCGATCTAAAGGCGGATGGTGCAGCCCTACCATTAATAGAGATGCAGGTTAGTTTCATCAAGTTTAGTGGAAAGCTGGGTAATTCGTCAAGTCGCATTCAATGCGTTATCCCAGAGTGGTCCATTGAGGCCTCAGAGTAATCCCTCAAGATCTACACTGCCAAGCTTACGCCATTCTCGGCAAGCTCAGCGTAGTACCCAGTGACATGAGCTTAAAGGGATGAATGGGGAACCAGAGTTTAACACCTTACTTCTATGAACACTTAAGTGTCAGGGGGTATAGCAGAGCCGAGCAGTGAAGCAGTATTAAGAAACAAGCATGGAAAGCATCATGTAAGCATGGAAACTCTCCAGCTCACCCCCTTGGCCCCCTGTCCTGAACAGGCTTGCTGTCATTGGTTTATTTTATGCAGATGGGGTGACAGTTTACACTTCACTCAAATCCGGGTGGGCTGAGGAGCCTGGTCGCATGCTCCTTTCACGTCGGACTTGTGTCTAATGTTAGGGCGTCCTCTATACTTAAGCAAGTCCGTACACAAGAGTGTGCCACTTTACATGAGCAGTGGCAAGTGTAGCTCAGACATGCGCCTCAGTGCATTGAAACGCAGAGGGTCAGCAAAGCCCCAAGCAAACTGGCGCGACCACCCGCTCCAAGAGTTCACTGCTGCACGAAACTTTAGCCGCCAAAAATCTACTCCCTATGGAGTCCGCTCTTCAGTGGAGCCATTTACAGGACTCACTTGTCCATTCTGGTGCGTGAACTTCAGGTGGAAAGGAGCAGGTGCTCCGTTCATTCATAAAGCGAACAAGCACTAAAGAGACCTTTAGATCTGGACTACATTGGCTGTGTTTAAGGACAGAGGTCAAGCAAAAAAATTGCTCATTTTATCCTGGAAAATGGCGCTTCTGGTTTGTCAAGGGAAGTATCTTTACGATCATTTTAAATTAGAAAGGCTCTAAGGTGGTCTTTTCGTAACATTTAAACAGCTTCGAAAGTAACAGTACACATTTTGAAATCTCATGAACTGTGAAACGCGGTTTGTAGTTCGCTGGTGCGATGCGCAGAGCAGCCGCTGGTGACCACTCCCCCTCGCCGCGCTCACCTTGAGGTTCTTGGAGAAGGCCTCGTAGAACTTCTTGTAGTTGTCTTTGTCCTCCGCCAGCTCGCAGAAGAGCTCCAGGCACTTCTTGACGATGTTCTTGCGGATGACCTTCAGGATCTTGCTCTGCTGCAGCATCTCTCGCGAGATGTTCAGGGGCAGGTCCTCGGAGTCCACCACGCCGCGCACGAAGTCTGCAATGGAGAAGCGGCGGTCAGACCCAAGCACGCCAGGGGGAACCCAGACACATCCCCACTCCGCTCCCACCACACTTACTCAGGTACTCCGGGATGAGCTCGTCGCAGCTGTCCATGATGAACACTCGGCGCACGTACAGCTTAATGTTGTTCTTTTTCTTCTTGTTTTCAAAGAGATCGAAGGGCGCTCGGCGGGGGATGAAGAGCAGAGCGCGGAACTCGAGCTGGCCCTCCACGGAGAAGTGCTGAAAGAGCAAGGCATGGGTTCAAACAAACTGGCACCATCTATGAAGGGTTTCCTCTCTAGTCTAAACCCCACTAAGCACACTGCCATGGCCAGGCCTAGGCCCCCTGCCTACTTGGCACCACGCCTGCCAGCTTACCTGGGATAAGAGACTGGAGAGAGACTGCATGACACCACCCCTTTGTGGCAGTGAAAAGCACTACTGGAACCCGTTGCTACATTATGCCGTGGCCCCGATTACCTCAAGTTATACACCCCTCAAATGCTGCAACAGGTCCGTGTGCAGTAGACTTCACAGCTGCCCTCAGGTCAAAACGACACTGTCCCTACAGTATTTGCAACTTGAAATGGGTTTATGCTGGGTTTGCAAGTCATTGCATTTGCGGTTAGTTTGATACACACATTGTGCCAATAAAATTGCTACACAAAACCTAGACCCTCCCTGAACAAGTGTCAATGGGGCAGTAGAGACATGCTCCATGCAGAGCCTCACAGCTAGCGCCCCCGAGCCTCCCCGGGGCTGGCTCACCTTCACCACCAGGTGGTCCTCCCAGTCATTGGTCGGGCTCTTGTAGAACTAGCCATACTCCTCCCCCCCCCTAAAGGATTAACTGGGCCAGCCGAGCCTCACAGCTAGCGCCCCCTTTACTGGAGGCAGCAGAGCCTCCCCGGGCCTGGCTCACCTTCACCGCCAGGTGGTCCTCCCAGTCGTTGGTCAGGCTCTTGTAGAACTAGCCATACTCCTCCCCCCCTAAAGGACTAACGGCCAGCCGGGCCTCACAGCTAGCGCCCCCTTTACTGGAGGCAGCAGAGCCTCCCTGGGGCTGGCTCACCTTCACCGCCAGGTGGTCCTCCCAGTCGTTGGTCAGGCTCTTGTAGAACTCGCCATACTCCTCCTGGCTGATGTCGTCGGGGTTGCGGGTCCAGATGGGCTTGGTCTTGTTCAGCTCCTCCTGGTCGATGTACTTTTCCTTGATCTTCTTGGTCTTTTTCTTCTTCTCCTTGCCATCCTCCTCGTCGTCGGAGCCCACGTCCTCTATCTTGGGTTTGTCCTCGTCCTCTTTGGGCGCTTCCTCTTCGTCTTTTTTCTCCTCCACCTTCTCCTCCTCGGCTTCATCGTCGCTGATCTCCTTTTCGCGCTCCTTCTCCAGCTGAAAGAAAGGCAGAGTGTAAGGGGGACAGGAGTTTAACACCCTGCAGCAGACACCAGACCCTATTACCTCTCATCCGCCATCTCTAACCCAGCCTGCTAGGGACTAGACAGACATCCTGAAGTAGGAAGTATCCCAAACCAGGAAGAGGTACAAAAATACATCAGGCCAAACTTACATAAAGGGTGATGGGATAGCCGATGAACTGGGAGTGCTTCTTCACCACCTCCTTGACACGCTTCTCCTCCAGGTACTCAGTCTGGTCCTCCTTCAAGTGCAGGATCACGCGGGTGCCTCTGCCGATGGGCTCACCTAAGCACAAAGTAAAGGAGCCACAGTCAGCCTCTGCACAAATCACTCACAAGTAACGCAGCTGGTCACATGATACATCAGCTCCGTCACCCGATGAGCACATATACAAGTAGCAGGAAAAACGAGCTGAAGCCACTGCAAAGAGTAGATTTCCACCTCGTTTTTGGAGTCTTGAAAAGATGTCCAAAAAAGGGTGTGAAACCACCACAAAACATTGGCACCGGCTGCAGGCAATTTTTTTTGCAGAACAAGGGGGGGGAGGGGGGGTGAAAGAGGGGCCGAATTGGTTAAGATGGGCAGAGTGTTGAAACTTTTCAGCCACACCCCCAGTCAGGAGACCTGGGTTGACTCATCGTTCTTTAGCTCACTAGGAAACCCCAGTTCAGACCCAGCTATATGCAGATGCGTCTTAACCCTGTGCCTCATGGGAACCGCCCAGGCCGAACTGCCAAGCTAGGTCTTCCCAGGCCGGAAACAAGCATCCCAAGACCGGTTTCAGACTAACAGCCCTCAGTCAGGCTGGCTTGAATCCAGTGGCAAAGTGAGCAAGGGACCCAGGTCTGGGCATACCCCGACCACTTAGGGCTAACAAAGCAAACACAAGGATATTATGACAGACACTGAAACTTTTCAACCACACTGCCAGATAGATTGAATCCATTGTTCTGTTACTCACCATCCCACCTCCGTTTGGACCCTGCCATATGCAAATCAGTCTTGACCCTGCTCCTCCTGGGAACAGTCCAGAACTGCCAGGCCCTCAATGGACCAGAAACAAGCATCCAAGGCCAGAACGCTTGTTTCTCGTCCAGGGAGGACCTGGCCTGGTAGTTCGGGCTGGAATGTTCCAATCAGGTACAGGGTCAAGACTGATTTGCATGTGACTTGGTCCAAACAGGGGTGGCATGGTGAGCAAAGAATTAGGTTTTAATCCATCTTTGACTGGATAAGTGTTTGAAGCTTCAGCACCAAGCCCATCTTGTGTTTGCTGATGCATTAGTGCCTGGTAGTTATGGGCAAAAGGCCCCACCAACGCCAAGGTCACCCCTCCACCCCCTCAGTGGAGTCAAATCTGTTTATTGAAGAATAAAGAAAGGAATGGAATAATAGTTACCATGCACATTTGACAGCTGGGTCTAACACTGGCTAGTTGTGCTACGCAAAGTGCACTACGCAAACTGCGGTAGGGAAATGCTGTTCGCAATGATTGCAGTGTGGACAAGCATCCAGCACTGTGCAATCATTGCAAATGGCATCATGCACATTGCAAGCGGCAGTTTTCTGCCGCTCGAGTAGATTTGTACTAGAGCGGCAGCTCAACGCAGACTAGTAGTTTCTCATCGCGAGCGGTCACGAGCACACGTGTCCACTCGCAATGAGAATCCTGACCTCCCAGCGTTGAGAATCTTACTGGGATCGCGAACGATGAAAAAGTCTCGCTGGGATGTTGATTTTGCTTGGTCGCCACCTTGCAGTTGAGGACCACGAGCGAGCAAATGCCAGCTAAGTCTTGCACTGTGTGTAGTTTTGCAGACTACGCACACTGCAAGCGTAGTGTAGTTTTCTGCCCAGGCAGAGTTGGGTCACTCTAGCCTTGTGCATTTGTAATGGAGTGGACATTTGACAAAGCCAGTGTAATTCGAGGGGGAGGTCAGTGACATAAGTTCAGTAACTATAAGTTCAGTAACTATAGGTGAGAGTAAAGCCTCAACATGGATTTAACCCCCAAATTGAGGGATCAAACTAATGGGAAAGAACGAGGGAGGCAGACCTGTTTGTATGAGGGCCAGGGGAATAAATGGTGGCGCTTTACTGGATCAGTAGGAGGTGAGGGGATCCCTGTATCGTGGCAAGATTGCATCTTTGAAAAGCTGAAGGGCCTGCAGCCGGGGTATAGAGAATGTTCGATTAGTGGGCGCCGAGTGTGGATGCATTTGGTTTCAGTGTAGGTTATCTGGTAAATCAGAAGCTCCATCGCCATGCCAAAGGCACAAGAAGCATGCAGAGCTGGGGCGGAGGGCTTCTTCCACGGTAGTGCAATGGTTTGTTTAGCTGCCCCTAGCATGCGTGCAATGAGATGCCAATCAGTGTTAAGGTTGGCCTGGTAATGTACAGTGCAAGGGGTACATTTACAGGGTCACTAGCCGCAGCACACTGCCCAATCACCAGTTAATGTAAAATACAGTCAGGGGCAGAGCTAACAGTTCTTCCCAACACGGGTCTCTCATAGGAGGTCCTGCAGCACCTCCAGAAATCATGCAGACGTTCAGAGGGTTAATGAACAATTAAAAGCAATAAAGATGCCATTAAATATGGTGCATGTTGTCAGAGTTGCGAGTTTAAAAGACAAAGGTCAAATATCAGGATAATTCTCATAAATTGCAGCTCATTCGGAAACTGGAGAGTACTTTTTCGGGCTGCAGAGTTAGGATTTTGTAGAATGGCTTTGTTGGAGAAAAGGATAGGTTGTAACAGTTTTGAGAACACAGCAACATTTAAATTAGGAAATTACACATTAATGAAAGTGAGCTGGGGCAGAACTGACAGTTCTACCCTCAAGCAGGGGGCTACATTAACGGTCTGAGGGGTAATTAACAATGAAGTGAGCAGCAGCAGGATAATCCAACCCTACGGGGTGCTGCACCCATGGCCGAGGAGCAAAGCAGCAAGGAGGCCACCTAGTGGGCGACCAACGGAAGAGTGTAAAGCCTGGTATGGCAGCACCACATCACTGCAGAGTTCGGACCTCACAATGAAATGGGCCCCACGAGTTGGGGGAACAAGAGCACGTTATAACCACAATCACATTATATGAAAAAGCGCAGTGTCCCACCTGTGTCAACTTTAACCGTGAAGCAGCCGCCGGCAGAGGACTCCCAGGCGTACTGCTCGTCGTCATTGTGTTTGGAGATGACCACCACCTTCTCGGCCACCAGGTAGGCGGAGTAGAAACCCACACCAAACTGCCCAATCATGGAGATGTCTGCACCGGCCTGGAAAAGCAAGAGCCACACTTAAGACACGGCACCCTCCAGCCTGGCCCCTTCCCTTCCGGAGAGCGGAGGCGCAGCGCGGCCTACCTGGAGCGCTTCCATGAAGGCCTTGGTCCCAGACTTGGCGATGGTGCCCAGGTTATTGATGAGGTCGGCCTTGGTCATGCCGATGCCAGTGTCCACCAGAGTCAGGGTGCGCTCCTGCGGGTTGGGGATGATGTCGATCTTCAGCTCTTTCCCGCTGTCCAGCTTGGTGGGGTCTGTGAGGCTTTCATATCTTATCTTGTCTAGAGCCTAGAAAAGAAGCGACAATTGGATTATAAAGAGGCGCTCGAAGCTTCGGAGGTTAGCACAGGGCCAGCAGTAAAGGGGAGAAAGGGGCGCCATTGGAGTCATGTACACACATGCATGGCACAAACGACGTGACCGGGTCACTGTTCTGCATCCAGAGACCCACAGGGTTCACAGACCACCCTTCGCAGCCCCAACCCACCAGCAAGGAAGGACAGTGTGCACCACCGCCCCCACAAGGTGCCCCCGTACTCACGTCGGAGGCGTTGGAGATGAGCTCCCGCATGAAGATCTCCTTGTTGGAATAGAAGGTGTTGATGATCAGGGACATCAGCTGCGCGATCTCGGCCTGGAAGGCGAAGGTTTCCACCTCCTCCTCCGCATGCTGGACTTCTTCTGGCATCTGAAAGAGGACGAGACCGGTTACAGACACTTCTCGGCGCCCCCGAGCCTCTACCCCGACAGGGAACAAGGTGGGGCCGGTGCCACCCCTTCACATGGATGGACAGGAGGCGTGTGCGGCTCGAGCTGTCCCCTGCGCATCCACGCTCTGCCCCCCCCCCCCCAAGCGCCGGACACGGACCCCCGTGCAGAGAGCCGCACTTCGCGGCATTACCCCGAGCTCAGCCATCGCGGCTCCGTCCCACCCAACAGTTCCTAAGCTATAAGGTTTATTGTCCAAAATTATCTGTGGGATGAATTCTATGTACAAGATTAGTTCATCAGTCCTAGAATTATATATGGTTTATATTCACATTGCCTTTGGGATACAGCCCTCATGGTATGGGATGAATAATCTTACAGCAAAGTGACGTATGGATGGTTATGGGTTACCATTACAACCTAGGGAGGATTCTTTTTCTATTGGTTTTGAAAACCCTTGTCACCATGGATTTTGAGGGGTCTCTCGACCTATGGCCAGTCACTGAAGGCCTTGGAGTACAAATAGACGTGATGTGAAACTATCAATACTTGCTGCACTGCGGTAGTTTGGGAAATTAATCAAGGGTGTAATTCGCGCACTTAAATAGTAAAGTATTGGGATTGACAGCTGCGTGGAGGTAGGACTGATAACAAACTGGTGAGGAGTGTAAAGCATAGGTGCGGCCCAGACGCCACGGTAACCATGACAACAGCCGGGTGCATCCAGACCCCTCCCTGCCCGCCAGGGCAACGGGTACAACCGACAGCGCTGCGTAGCAACGAATCGTGGCTTCATCCCGCATGACCCGGCACCCCCGCTCGGATACCAGCTGTTGGCAGAGTACTTAATCCCCCCACAAGCGGCTGGGGGCATCAGACCGGTCCAGGTACCCTGGCACGGACCACACGAATCCGAGATCATTCACATGTGATTAAAATCCGCGCTGCTCCACTGCCCATGCAAGCCGGTGAGGTTATGGGACAATTTTGTCTGGACCACCAAATATAAAAAAGTGAGGTTATGGGACAATTTTGTCTGGACCACCAAATATAAAAAAGTATTCCATGGCAAGTTCAAAGCAGTAGCATTTATTACAGTAAAGAACATCGTGGGCCTGGAAACAGGCAACGCCCAATAGTTTAGAATGTGCCAAGGGGCACAAGTGCCAACTGACACGAGCTGGCGAATCTTCAATGTACAACCCAAAACTAATTGGAGCAAACATCTTAAGTTTTGAAGTAGGTGACGAGTATTTGGTTCTTTCATGGGGTGCCTTACTTTCTTTAGGATTGTGGTACAACATGCTCTATTGACGCTGATCGCAGGGGGTGCAGTCTGCTCTTAACCAGACCACATTTCAGGGGTGGGGTGCGGGAATGTTATACCCTGCCGCCATTGTGACAGCTGGAGTTTAAAAGGTCGGCGAATGTCACCTGTTGTCGCTCTTCCGCGTCCAGCTCCCGGCCTCCACGGCGCCCCCCGCACGCGAATACTCCGAGCTAGGCTCAGAGCGGCCCTCCACGTTCACCGGGACCGGCTTCCCCTTCGTATGCACGGGCCGTGGGGCCACGGCAGACGCCTTCCGCTGCATGGATCTTTAACACCCCCCCCCCCCCCGACACGAGGAGCAGCCCGGCAGGGTAAATACCCCAGCCCACCAATTCACGCGACCGCATCACCTGGTGGCAGAGGGGGCACGGGAGACCTGCCCAGGATCACAAGAGACGGCGGCCCCCCTCCCTTAACACCCGAGCCCCCACCAGGGCCGCGCATGCGCACTGCCGCCCCCTCCACACTCCAGGAACCCTCTCCAGCCATTGTCTGCTGGGGCACGCCGTGACTCCGGAAATGGCGTCATCATGCGCGCCATGCATGACGTACCAGCGTGCACCGCACGTGAGCCAGCCGGCTTCTGGAAGCTTCCAGAACCAGGCAACAACCACAACACAGGAGCGCGTGAACCCACCCATTCCGGATCACTGTCCAAATCAGGGTCGTCCTCTGGGTCGGCGAACGAGAGCCTGGACTCCATGACTCGGTCAACCTCGAACTCCATGGCCCCGGGTTCGCACCCCTCTGCCTAATCCTACATCCGAACTAGCTCTACGGAGGTTTAAAGGGCGCGCGCACGCCAGCCAGGCTCTCAGCTGACAAGACTACGGGGGCCTCGTGCCACATACATCCGGGAACCGCATAAACGCCGTCACTGTAGACCTGCGCGTCACGGATGCCTCGCGCTGTCACCCGGGTCCCTGCCAGAGACACAGGATCCATCGCTCCTGCCAGCTCGCGCCGCGTCTCGCGCTTCTTGACGTCAGCCGATCCCCACCGCCTTCCGAACTACCTACTCCCCACCCCCCCCCCCCCAATCGAAGCTCGCGCCCTTCCTGAGCATCTTTATGAAGAGAAAGGACCCCGTCTATACGAACTCGCAGCCGCCAGGAGCCCGGCAACACTACTGGGGAACCTGGCCAGTCTCTGTGAGCTCGCGCCTGCCGTGCGCCTCCTCCCCTAAAGCGTCTTGTGCCCCGCGGCTAACGGAACTCCACGGCGGCATCGCCAACGTCCTCCATCGCTCACCTTGGCGGCTCCTGGTGTCCGGGCAGAGGTGAGAAGGGTACAGAGCGGCGATGTTGCGGCTGCTGTCTACGGTGGAAAGAGGAGCCGTCACTGCCGCTTCTCTGTCATATAGCGGGGGGCGGAGGCAGGGCGGAGCGCAGCAGCTGCAGATCCTTCCGCTTAAAGGAGCCGCAAGGAGCCTTGTCAGGGGACAGGGGGCGGGCGAGCGACTGGTGGGCCGGACCGAGGGGGAGAGGCCGAAGCCAGCGGGCAGAGCACAGGGGAGGGTCGCGGGTGGGTCCAAACAGGTGTCTTCCGGGACACAATAGCGCAGCCTTGTTTGAGAGCTATGATAGTAAAGACTGAAGACGGACGGGCCGAGCAGGCCTCTGTCACGAGGGTCGGCCATCTTGGAACGGTGCCCGACACATGGCGGTGCCGGACACCCGCAGCTTCTGATCTATACGGACGTCTAGTTTTTGGTCTTTTCTTTATCATTTTAATCTTTTGAATTATAATCATATATAACATTTGTGTATTTGGAAATATTGTTATATTGTTTAATGGCGTTATACGAGTGATTCATGATTAACATATTTGACACAGCTTTGAGAGACACATTGGCAGTGAGAAAGCTTGTACATCGGTGCTTTTCTCAATCAATTAGGAATGGGATATGTTAACCATGCATCATGGCTGCCCCGCTGACTCGGGTTTTCTGAGCTCAGAATTGCAAATTCATGATGTTATCTGTCTGAAGGCTCTGCTGTCAGAAGACCATCTGCTCTAAGAGCACCTGTTTGTGTTCTGCGCTGTGTTTGCAAGAGCGAGGGTCTATTGGCGTTTCAGTAGCTAGTTCATATAAAGTTAATTCATTAATATGTGGCTATTGAGGGAAAAACCATTGGGCGGCGAGCGTGGTTTCGGGTAAATCAGCAGTGCATCGTAAAAACGAAAGTGATCATGGTCCATTACTAAGTCTACCTCAACCTTCTCAGTACATTGAGGCCGTTGATGTTTATAGTCGATTGTGCTGTATTTTTTTAGAAGACCGACACGTATGTTATTACTTGTAAATCAGAGCTTCTGATGTCAGTACTGAACTAAGGAATCTCTACCGAGGTGGCTGAAATTCCTCCTCATGGTGATCTGGTCTGCGCCTGTAATCTGCCTAATTTCATAAAATCACACCTATTGTTTGTTGCCTCAGACTTTAGCCTCCCACAAAAAAAGCTCTGACATTGTAAAAATCTTAAAAGTGCTAAAGCATCTAGTTTAGACGTTTTACGTCCAAATGGTGCCCACTACCGAAGCAGAGATCGAAACAGTGGGCCAACACCCTGCCACCATAAGCTGTCTTCAGTGAAAACATATGTAAAGTCCCGTTGTATTTTCCCCAAATGTTGGGGTCCTTCGTTTGTGAAAGGACGCATCTGCCTACTTTCTGGCTTATCAAGAACGCAAAACATAGGAAGGTGAGGCGCACACTTAGGTTTGTTACCTGGCCGTTTTTTTTTATACCAGCTGGCCCAGACCGGTACAAATATTGAGAAAACAGCGAAATACGGTATTTTTATCCTTCTAAAACACAAAACGAAATCATTTAAAAACTATGCGAGAGCCGTCTAAACCATTTCAGAATGATTAATAATACGTTTACACAAATTCTTTTCACCTGCCAGCTTCTTGGCTGTTCCAGAATAGCAAAATGTAATTTTTTTCTAAGCAAGATGGCAACCCTGCATAGTACATGTGAATCTACCATAATTCAACAATTCAGGTTCCATTATTTATTCATTGAGTGCTTTGTAGGGCGGATCCCATATTTACCTATAAGAATGTTGTAGCTCAGCAGCTGGTTACAAGGCACAAATAGAAGAGAACATAGGTCATTTGTCCCTGGTGAGATTATCAAGCCCTGTAAATCCTTGAAATGTTACTGATGTACCAATATGGGACAGTGAGTGTTTTAGATGGAACAGTTTTATAGCAGAGGCAAAACGCGTTGGCTGCTACAGTAAAGGCGCTACTGTGTGCAGTGACTAAATTTTTTACAACTTGGCATAAATCAAATGATAAATTCAGGCAGACATGTTCTTTCCATTATCAGGCTTTACCTTGCTCTAAAAGAGGTTCTTTACTTTTGTGTTAAGTTTTTAAGGACCCACTGCTCAAGTTTCATTGAAAATATTTTTATTTTTGCAAATGACATGAACCGTACTCCTTGTATTGTAGCATTGTTTCATCTATTGTATGTACCGATTAAAACAACAATACTTCTGATTCCCTGATGCATTTTGGAACAGGTCATTCCACCATTCAAAACTATTCATATTCACTAAACGGGTAATTCTTCCAACATATTGTACTCTAGTGAACTTTAAGCCCCCATTCAATACAATAAATAGCTGGCATAGACCAAACTAAATGCTTTAACCATCCAGTTATACCCATGTGAAGCAAAGCAATTGCTTTATAAGGAGATTTGGGTGTCACCTAAGTTTCCCCTATATATGGAATCTAGCAGAAAGTTATTATCACACAGGTGTGTTGGAAAGGAAAAGTGCACTGCATGTTAATGGACGTGCATCCCTGCCCTGTGTGTCTAACTGTACTGATGTCTGGATTTCCAATGCCGATTTAGTTGTCATAGGCAAACACAGATCATGCATGTGCACAATGACGTAGGCCAGTCTCACAGATTGTGGTCTTGTTGGACCGGTAGGGGGTGCCCAAATCGCTAACCTCATAGTGTTGAAAGGCTACTGCCTTCACAGGGAGTTCAGCAGCACATGCACTGTGGTGTCAGCATACTGTGTAGTGATGATTAGAGCTAAAAGGTCAATTTTAACCGGTGCTACTGTAATGAGGTCTTCAGGCTCGTTCACTTTTTGAAATTACGTTGCTATGTGCCTAACCCACCCGTGGCCTACATCGGGGGTTGGTGTGAAGTGCTGCACAGCGCAGAAGTAGTATATTTGCACTGGGTATATGAGTGCCTGGGAAGGATACAATACAAGGATAGTGCAGTACTGAGCAGTTCATGCAGGATAAATGCATGTGCGTCTATGTATACCTGTGCATGCAGGTTGCCAAGCAGCCAGATGGGCTGTGTGAAAAAGGCCAGCTCTGATGAGTGGACATCACCCAGGGTGCCCAAGACCATCTGCCCTGGAGCCTAAAGCACCAGCGCCTGACTGCCAAGACCACTGTGCCCAGTGAGGAAAAGGAGAGCATTGAGGGACCAAGGTCCAGTGGGCAACCCTGTTGAGTGGACTCCATGTGCAAGGTGTGAGGAAACGTCTCCTGTACTGATCAGGGTGTTGCCCTTTGACCGGTCTGGGTCGGCAACCCCGGTATGCCAGGAGATGGTCGCAGTGAAGATTGCTGTGTGAAAGACTACCAGGTGGTAAGGTTCGAAGCCTTGCATGCTAGCGGCGCAGAGACCAAGTATTACCAACGTGCTACTCGCCTGGCACAGACCCCGTATGTCAAGAGGGCCCCCGTAGTGAAAGTCTGCCATCCGGTAATTTTGCTGTGTTGACTGGGACAGAGCCCATGGACAGTGAGCGCTGGTGACCCCTTGTATGAAAGGAGGTCACCGGAAGCATCAAGAACTGCAACTTGTTCTGCTCCATTGAATGAGTAAGCATGCCGCAGGAGCTCCGCCACGAACCGTGGGACCAAGATCGAATCACTATATCTATGCCCTCCCCCCCACCCTGCCTCCATCAGGACCGTGTGATGTTTACCCTGCAGGAGAAGCCTCAGGAAACCTCAGCTGCAGGAGCGCGCTTTGAAGACGAGAGCCTGCAGTCGCGGAGCCTGCATGAATGCAACTCACCTGACTTGGATTAGAGCCAAGGCGAGCACCTGTGACTGTGAATGCTTCCCTCCTGCTGGAGTGGGTAAGACTCGTTTCAGGCCTGATGACCACAATGGAACTTGCTGCTAAATTGAGTGCATGTGTGCTGGAATACTACTGACTTTAAAGCAGAGTCGTAGTTGACTCTTGAGACTCTCCTATTGGGGTGTACCTTGGATGTTACCAATAGTGAATGGGAAATAACCTCTGTTGCTAACACGAGGAGTGAGTGGGACAGGGAATAGCCAGAGAGACTCTAGAGCACCAACATCAGAGGAGGACTGTGTAATTGTGACTGTCATATTCTTCCTTTGTGTAGTTAGCAGTAAAAATAAAATACTTCTCTTTTGTAATAAAAGTGAATATTTGGCTGGACATTGATTTATTGCTGCTCCACACATTTTGAGTTGTTAACCCATGTTCACTAATCTGTATCCACACCTTCGCCCGAGGAAGCTTTGAACGTCTTGACCAAATTTACCACTGAGAGTTAAACGCAAAATGGGTATTTGACCCTGTTGCTCAGAATCCATAGTAGGCCAGCCCCCAGGACATCAAGAGTAAAAGGCTTCAACCCCCACGGTTGGGCCCAGTAGCCCCTGCGTACTCCATGACCATAACAGGGTCAAGAAGCCCTCCTTTTCAATCTGCAGTTAGCATATGTAGATGCTACATTACGAAAACCAAATATCCGCCACTCCTGGGAAATGGCTAATCTGGCCCTGTACTAAGCGTCCATATAGTTTTTCTTTTTGATTTCATAGGTTTATAGTGGAGGAAGCTGGTTCTATATATAGTATACCAACAAGAGGTATGCTGTGTAAAGAGTCCAGGTGTCCCATATGTGAGTAGACATGTGGTTGCTCTTGCAATCCCAAGGTGCTCTATCTAGGGTAGTGTGGTCGTGCAGCCTTTAGGGTTATCAGAGGAGTGTTAGAAATTTGTTACACAAAGAAAGGCAATACATGATGCACACTCAAAGAAGAGTTCCACACCAGTGTAGAAAATACTTCCTTATGTTCTTAACATCAATAGCTCAGTAAATAGGTAAGTAATTTGATTTGATATATCACTGTGTTGAAAGTATACAGAAATATACTTGCATTTGGTGAGTTATCACTGTTTTGCAGAATACAGAAATACACTGGCATTTGTATCAGTAATGTTATCCTAGGGAAAAGAAACATGTACTGCATACGGGTACTTAGCAGCAACTTACAGGACTGTTCTTCTGAATTATGGTAAGTATGGGGCAAGGTCCAAGGTGGCACCAACAGGTCACCTCTGTCAGCTCTGGGGAGTACTGGTGCAGAGGTGCGTTGAGCGTTAGGTGCCCCGTTGAAACCAATGGGGAACGGTCTGGTTCTAAAGAGGCTTCAAGAAAGTGCGGGGAGAGGGCAGTCCAGGTGAACCCACTGGGGACACAGTCCTTGAGGATCTCATGCATGCAGTGACACTGTTGACCCACAGGAACTCGGGCTGGGTGGAGCTCGTGTACAGGGGTGCTTTCTCGGGCAGGGTCGCACTGCAGGAGGCACTTGCGTTTTTTGCTTGCCTGCAAAAAAAGGCTGCCGGCAGGGACTGGGAGACCAGTCTGGCCAAACCCAAATTGGGGTTTAACTGTGGAAGGTCTCAGGACTCCATGGGTACAGTTGGTCCACTTTACCTTGGGCTGTGGGGCTTGGGTTCAGTGGTGTTTTCAGGCGGTGGGTTGCAGCGGTCCAGAGGCTCTCCCATTTCTTGCTTTCCTGCAAAAAGATGCTGCAAGTGGAGACTGGGTGCCCGGTCCGACTGAGGGTGTTTAATATGGAAAACGATGCGTACATCGAAATATCGTCTTTATTAACCGGTTTGCCATTTGTGAGCTCTACATCAACCTCGACTCGCAAATATATAGTTAGGCAGGTCCTGAGACCTAGGCCTGGGTGTTTCTGATTTATAGGTCGCAGGTGGGAGGGTGCAAAGCTGGCAGGCGACTTGGGTCAGAAAACTCTTCATGAATCCCACAGATAGGCGCAGCAACATTACACAATGACTAGGGGAGATTGCCCGGCCAGGGTAGATTGCCCGGCCAGGGTAGATTGCCCCAATAAAGCACACATGGCTGGATAGGGTACGTGTGCCCTTAAAAACACCATAAAGTCAGATGCCACATCAGTTTGGAACAAATAGCTAATCGGGACCTAGCACACTTAGTGATCCTGTGCTCTTAATGCCGGACATCTGGACATATTGACCACTGGCCACACTATGTCCATGCAAGGTTGAGACCCACCTTTATAACCACTGACCATTCATTTATGACTCCAAAGGCAGCAACCAACGTTCCTCACCATATATGGTATGCCAGAAACAATTTATTACCTGTCGTATTTTTTATAAGAAGGACACTAACCAAATGTTAAATTGAGACAGTCCTCAGACCTAGTGCCTGTAACTGTTCTCCTGTCTGAACTCTTTAATTAAACAAACATTCTGTTTTGCCAAATGCCTCTTGTCTTCTGTTTTTTAAGGAATTCTACTTTGAGCAACAAGGGTCTCTGTGTCTCAGGGACAACGTCAGTTCAGGGCAACTCAGCCTGAGGGGCCTGTGTGCAGTGCAGCTTTGTCCGTCAGGGTAGTGCTGCAGAGACTCTTGTGTCGGTCTTCTTGGTGCCTGCAAATGTGCAGGGAAGCAGCTCCTCTGCTCCAAGGGAGAGCTTACTGGCCAGTTGAAGTCTTGGGTCACTCCTTCCCAGTATTGGGAGGTGACACCGCTTTCTAGATGAGCCAGGTTTCTGCAATTGTCTGGGACAGCTGGCAGGGTTGGCGCCAAGTCAGTTGCTGCTACTCAGTTCCCGGGTCGTTGGCTCTTCTTTGTCCTTTTTCTTCTCCAGGCAGACTCATCTGATCTTCAGGTGTCAGGAGGCCAGCTATAAACTAAATTTAGGGGCGGTAAAGTGAGCGAAGGATAGTCGACAATGGGTTACTTACCTCTGGGGTCACTACACCCCCTATATGACCACTTCCTGTGGGGAGTGGGCATCACCCTGTCCCAGAGTTCCTAATCTCACCACAACCATGATGGTGAAATCTGAATTTCCGTGTTCACTTCAGGTAGCCCACCCTAGAGTTTGACCAGCCTGCAGGTCCAACATGCCTCCTTGCATAGCTAATTTCCCACCTGTCCTGGTGCCAAATGAGCTTCAGGGCAGGAGGTGGCATCCTCCAAGTCTGAGGGAATCCAGGCTTGCTTATCAAAGGTGGTGTGCTCTTTGAAGCTCCCTGCCTTGACATGCTAATTTATTAGCCTTCCTGCTGGAGGAGGTGTAAACCCCTCCCATCAGAGCTGGGATTGTTTCTGACCTCTGAGAATGGGGCTCTCACCTCCTAGGGGGACTAAAGGACTGGTAGGGTTCTGGGGGTACCTCTAAGATCCCTTCTGGGTGCATGTATTAATAAATCCATTACTGGAATCAGTGTGGGTTTATTAATACAAGGTGTTTGATACCAAACACCATATGTTTCAGTGAAGCCATTATGTAGCTGAGTAACGCGTTTTGAGTAGTGCCCAGTACATACCTTAAGATGGCTTCCCTGTTCACTCGCAATATCTAGTAATAGAACTAGACATCACAGGGGAACATCTGCTCATGCAGATATGTCCTAACATAAAATATAATGTACCCTGCCTTAGGTCTCAAAGGCCTGCTGTATGGGCAACTTACATATGTTAAATACAGTGAGAGTGTGCCCTGTCATGTTTTCACTTCATGGATTGCATCATGTCATGCAGCCTGCACTGGCAGTCTGTGTGGAATTTTAGAGTGGGTCCCTTAGGATGGCATAAGATATGCTGCAGCCCTTAAGGACCCTCTTTAGTACCCAGGCCCTATGTACCAAGAGTACCATTTACTAGGGGCTTACAGGGGTGCTAACGTCCTTTGGCAATTGTGTAACAATTAGACATCACCTTGTTTTAAGGAAAGAGCACTTGCGCTGGGGTCTGGTTAGCAGGCCTCAGTGCACTGTTAGAGTTGAAAACCTGCATCAAGTAGCTAAAAAGTGGGAGGACAACTGCAATAGAATTCCTGTTTCCTACATTGAGTCCACAAGTAATTAAACAATTGTCAATATTAAGACAACTGAATGCTTCCCCTGCTACTTGTGGTTAGAAGAGTAAGAAATTGAAAACACACTTTTTTGAAATAGCCTGAGGTTTAAATATTAGGAAGTGGTATTTGACAACAAAATGATATAGAGGTTACATTTGACTGAGGTTATAGGTTAGGCAAACGTTGTCACAGGAAGCTCCAAGTATTCTCCTAGACATCACTGAGAGCTCACCTTGAAGCCACTCAGATGTGCTTACATAGCCAGAGCTTTGCCTTTCTTAACATGTAAAGCCCCTATCTAGTGGATGGGTTGTCATTCCGAATCAGTTGCAATTGCAGAACCTCTGTGAAAAGCCAATCTCAATCCAAGTCATAAGGGAGTAAATAGGTTTTAAGTTAGCAAATGCTATGACATTTAAAACAATCCCATGCAATATATACAAATTATCCCATGCTGTCCAAGGACCTTTAATGAACCAACATTCTAACTGGTCCAGAAGCTTAAAAAGAAAGAAATAGGTGTTTTGCTGTCATAAAGAGTCAAACTTCAGCTGTGTTAACTCTTATCCAGCTCTGGATTGAGAGTCAAGTGCTAAAAAGGGGTACTAGGCCATTTTAATTTGTGGCCCAATAGTACTGTGGGCCACATCAGCAAGCCCAGTAACTCTGACTGCCATGTGACCACAGAAACCAGGTGTCAGGAGAGGGCACAGGGCTTAGCCATTGTGATTTTTGACTGAGGCCAAAGACCATCTCTTCCCAAGACTGGAAATGAGTTGCTATGCAGCCATGAAGGGCAATGAGGCACTTCCCTACGCCGCAATGGAGTCAGTGCCTCGTTTATTAAATCTCAGGAAAAGATGGGTATCATCCACATACAAGAGAATTGTGAAACCAAACGAACGGCTCAAGTTCCCAAGGGGCTCCATAAAAATTGTAAATGAGCCGGAGCGTTGAGAATGCCACAAGCCATTGGAATCTGTAGAAATGTGGTTGTTTGTTAAGACGAGTAAGTCCACATCTCAGGTAATAACCAAAAACATGTCCGGGGGAACCAATAAAGTCACTAAATAAACCTGACTTCGATCCCCTGGTAGCTATGAATCAGAGCAGAGTAAATTATGCAATACTAAAACAGTGATAAAGACTAAATAATGCACAGCAATAACAGCACCAAAACAAGTTAGCGTAAAAATGTATTGACAAAATTACATCAAACATCCAATCGGGGTGTGGCCAACTGCAGAAAAATATTGTCCGCTTACTGAAACTGCTTCGGTGACCCCTTCTATGTAATCCCCCATGGTAGGTTTACTACTCCGTTCTGCACTGCCTTCCGGCAGGGCCACGGTTGTCAAAGGGTGTGGGGAAAGCTGTGACACCGACAAAGACTCAATGGCCAAGCTGCAGCAAGACAAAGATGGGCTGTGGCATGCACCCACATGTACATTCTCTGGCTTGAGTAGGTGAGCCGGAGCGCAGAGAGGAGGCATGTGTGGTGGCAGCAGGTCTGTTGGCATGTGTGGAGGTGGCAGGGCTGCCGTACAGACAGCTCACAGCAGGCAGCCTACGCAGGCACAACAGGCTTGAGGGTCCCTGAGATTTGGCTCACCCACTGCACGCTAACCCTCGAGGGGTGGACTGCCAGACAGTGATGTTGCTGGTCAGTTAAAGCAGTGGTAACCAGGGGGACCCACAATGCAATAGGTGGATAAGAGACCCTGAGTCGGGGTGAAAAGAGCGGCAACTGACCTATTCGACATCCCAGGAGGGAGCTGGCAGTGCCTTAGAAACCCCAGAGGCCACAGGGGGAACCCTGTATGGAGCTAGACCCCCTGGCAGGCAAGGGTTAGTACCACTTCCAGATCTATCAGGAGTGTAATGTGCAGGCCCCACTAACCGAATGACTGGCGCTGAAGGAGCAAAAGGGGCACAACAGACAAAAAATGGACAAACATGCCATGTTAAAAATGTCTACGGAGCTGCCTGCCCACATGGAGCAAATAAGGAGAGCTCACTGGAAGAGCAAAAACCCTCTTCAAAAGAGATAATGGAGGCAATTCAAGGGACATGAGCTAGTGTGTGCATGAATTACCCCGGCTGATATCCTAACAAATGGGGTAAAGGTTCCCGGGGCTAAATCCGACACATTTTGGGCATTTTGAAGATGATCAAAGCCTTCAGCCACAGTAAACTTGGACTCTGAAGGCTGGGTGTGAGTGTGAAAACATACTATGGGAATCCTATTGTCCTCCCACATCTAACACTAAAATCCAGTTCAAGGCAGTACCTGTACATCTAACAACCTCAGAGACTGATTCCTGACAGGACAAAAGCTTCGCTTACAGCAATCAGATAGTGGATACAGACAAACTATTTTGGCATTCTGTTTCCCTCTGAAGAACGTCCATAATATCATATGAAAAACCCCAGCAGACTTCTCATGGATGTCTTGACAGTCCATCAGTATATGACACTGTGATGTCAACAAGAAGCCCCCTGTGATGGGGGTATGTTTGGCTGGGTGACAAAAGAAGGGTGCAGCCCTGGGTGTAAGCTGCTTCTGCTTGTGACAGGATAGGCCTCTTTGAAGTTTGTCAAGTTCCTGGACCCAGCCCACAGTCCATCCCATCAAGAGCACAACACCTCCCTAAAGCAAAAGCCGTTTGTCCCTGCCCTGGGAGCAAGTTCGGGGAACAACCTTTACAACGCAACTTTTACAACGCATTTTTTACAACGCATTTTTTACAACGCAAAATCCATTACAACGCATTCCATTACAACGCATGACACTACAACGCATTTTTAAAAACTACCTTTACAACGCATTCCATTACAACGCATACTACCTTTACAACGCATACCATTACAACGCATAATATTACACTACACTATCCAACACTTACCCTACTGTTGCACCCCCTGGAGTTAGAATAGTAATTTTTACCCCTATACTATCCAACACTTACCCTACTGTTGCACCCCCTGGAGTTAGAATAGTAATTTTTACCCCTATACTATCCAACACTTACCCTACTGTTGCACCCCCTGAAGTTAGAATAGTAATTTTTACCCCTATACTATCCAACACTTACCCTACTGTTGCACCCCCTGGAGTTAGAATAGTAATTTTTACCCCTATACTATCCAACACTTACCCTACTGTTGCACCCCCTGGAGTTAGAATAGTAATTGTTACCCCTATACTATCCAACACTTACCCTACTGTTGCACCCCCTGGAGTTAGAATAGCAATTTTTACTCCTATACTATCCAACACTTACCCTACTGTTGCACCCCCTGGAGTTAGAATAGTAATTTGTACCCCTATACTATCCAACACTTACCCTACTGTTGCACCTCCTGGAGTTAGAATAGTAATTTTTACCCCTATACTATCCAACACTTTCCCTACTGTTGCACCCCCTGGAGTTAGAATAGTAATTTTTACCCCTATACTATCCAACACTTACCCTACTGTTGCACCCCCTGGAGTTAGAAAAGTAATTTTTACCCCTATACTATCTAATACTTACCTTAAATGCAATTTAATATTATGCGTTGTAATGGTATGCGTTGTAAAGGTAGTATGCGTTGTAATGGAATGCGTTGTAAAGGTAGTTTTTAAAAATGCGTTGTAGTGTCATGCGTTGTAATGGAATGCGTTGTAATGGATTTTGCGTTGTAAAAAATGCGTTGTAAGTGCATGCGTTGTAAAAGTGTGCGTTGTAACGACATACATCCAGCAAGTTCACACATCATTCACATTAACACCCATTGAAATGCTAATTACTGGCTGGCAGAAGGGAGATCACAAAATGCAGATTTAGCTTCCAGGCACTTCAAATAGGGCAACGGTGACATTTTAAAATTACGTTTTCTTTGCAAAATATTTTTTACAAATCCAACTCCACCAGTGGATTGGGTTTGTAGTAAATATTCCAAAAAGTCCAAAATGAAATTTGTATGTGTTTTCTAGCCAGTGATAACGTCTGATAAAAGCAATACTCCACCCCAATGCTTTCCTATAGAACAGCAAACCATGCTATAATGGAAATAGCCTATAAGGCACTGAGTACACTCTGGGTATCATACACTAAGGACTTATAGATAGGTTAAATATGCCTATTAGGGCTATGCATATATCATCATATTGAAAGCAGTAGCCTATGCACTTTACCTACGGTTAACAGGGATACGGTGTACGCAGTCCTATAGGCAGCAGAAATAGGGTTTAGCTCAAAGAAAACAATAAAGATCTGGGCTGACCCTGCAGAAAGGTCACATTTCCAAAACTACCGATAGGCAGAAAGCAGGGGACACCTCTGGTAGGTATTTAGTCGACAATTACTGCATCCAACACAGGGCACTTGTAATCAGGTCCTATCTTTAATCACACCTCTGCACACCCAAACATACCCTCCCAAATCATGCTGCATTCACGGCCGTTAATTAGGCTTCATGTTCTGTCATGACTTGTAGTGCTGACTAGCTTGTCGGATGCTGCATCATTTGATATGTTTAGCCACCCCATACTTGCATGGCATTTTTACTATTATTCCAGTTTGGTACTGGTGTGTGCACCATAGTATGTTCATCATTATGCACCCCCTGGCAATATTGTGTGCAGTGTAGCACACTAATCCTAGCAGATACCGGGGGAGGGGGAGGGGGAGGGTGGGTGAGGCACGGGTGCTTGGAATCAGCTAGCCTCCAAACTTAACATCACAACATGACAGAAGCTACAGTGACTGAAACCTAGACAATGCTAAGGGTGATGGCATCTCACAAAAAGTAAACGACTGTCCTCACACACCACTAAGTGTCATGCTTCATCATCGGCAGTCCTCGCTCTCCAAAAACTCGGTTCGGTGGAGAGCGGGCCTACACCTGTAGACAGGGAGGCAATTCTTATGGGGCTGATATAACCGTGCTTTGCTTTGCACATATCACTTTACTTGCTGCTATGATCGTGCTGCTGCTCATTAATTGTATTGTGTGAAAGACTTTTAGCTTGTTTTTATAAATATTGGATGTTTGCACGTTCGTGGACCTTTTTTATACTTACTTTTCCTGCCGCTGATCTGGGGGTTTCCTCACTTCCTGTTTTGCCGGCAAGCCAGTGAGAGACGCCATTTTGTTTTGATCAGGCACTCTCTAGTCTTCTGGCTACCGGACCTATAACGATGCATGCTGCGAGTTCGCGCAGCGCACAAGTGCAGCGGGCACGCCTAACGCAAGCCCGTCTGTGCCCGTCAGCGTCCAGACGACGGCTGGGGCCAGTAATGCTGCCTGTTTTTCCAGCGAGTCTTTCAAACTTCTAAGGTTAGCTATTTGTAATCACCATGTTTATCCTAATCTATTGGGGAAGCGAGATTTTATTTGTACGGTATGTGGGTTTCGACTTTTTTGGGATTCGGATTCCATTAGCAGGTCTACTGGGGCGCCTATTATATCAGCGGCGCTGATAAATGCTCGTTCATTGAAGAAACATAATTCGGATGTGTTTGAGTTGCTGTCTGATAATTCTTTGGATCTTTTGTTCATCACGAAGACCTGGTTGGATAGCTCCTCTGATCCTATTACTTCATTGGCTACTCCTGGGGATTATAAAATATGTAGATTGAACCGCCCGGAGGGGGAGGGGGGTTGGGGTGGCTATTATGTTTAAAGAAAAGTGGGATCTTTTTAAGTATGATTTTAGTGCCTGGGGCGGATGCGAAGCTCTTGACTTTAGCATTCGCTTCTCGGCCCATTTCACACTGGGGGGTTCTCTGATTTATCGACCCCCCGGCCCTGCAAAGATCTTCCTTCAGGCCTGTGGAGAGGCAGTGACCGCCCGGGCTCTGCACTTTTCTCATTGTATGATACTGGGCGATCTTAATATACATCTTGAGCAGATGGGTTCTAGGGATTCATCAGAGTTTTTTGACACTCTTCAGCTTGCCCATTTCTCTCAATGGGTCACTCGGTCGTCCCATCAAGGGGGCCATATCCTTGGTCCCATCTTTTCTAACTTTTCCATCACAGCTGATGACCTCCTTCAAGTCTCTTGGTCGGACCATCATCTGACCTTTTTTTTCTGGGAGGTGGCCTCAGCTAGTTTGATGACCTCTGCCTCCCGCAAACCAGCATTTAAAAGAATTGAGCCCTCCAAATTTGCAATGGCTCTATCTGCTGGCAGGCCGGTATTCCCACAGGATTTGGAAGTGAGCCTTTTAGCCTTTTCCAACTGGATCTGGGCTACTGTGACCACTATTGCTATCCCCACCTCGACGAGGCGTTCCAGGGAGTCTCCTTCTAAACCGTGGTATACAGCTGAGTTGACGCTACTGAAGCAAGATTGTAAAAAATTGGGACGCCTTTGGTGTCTCAGCAAGTATTGCCCAGTGGCAAAGGGTATGCTTAGGCAGAGACAGAAAATGTATTACATGGTTATCTCACAAGCTAAAAAGGACTATTATGCTGTCCGTATTGACCAGGCTCAAAACAATTCAAAGGAGATCTTTGCAATTGTACAGAGCTTTATGTCACCTACAGCACAATCAAGTACTCGGCCAGCGACAGATGCCTGGTGTGATACGCTGTCTAACTTTTTTAAAATCCGAGGGATTCAAGAAAGTTTTATACTGGTTCCATCTAACCCTTTGTTGCTTACCTCCGATCCTACCTCCCTTAGGCATGCTCTGGTTAATTTTTCCCCGGTTGACTTGTCTAGCACCTTGAAAATTCAGAAGGGACTGAAATCTGGTTCACCTGTTGACCCCTATCCCGCAAAAGTATTGGCGCGGTAGCGGAGGTTGTCAATTTTGAGGTGAACAGTATTATAAACCTTTCTTTGTTGGAAGCTCGAGTCCCTAGTGATTGGAAGCAGGCTAAAACTCTTCCTTTATTGAAATAACCTGCCCTCAATCCCTTGATTCCTGGGAATTATAGGCCCATTTCCCTTCTTCCTAGACTTGCCAAGGTCTGTGAGAAGGTAGTGAATAGACAGCTGATTGAGTTTGTGGAGAGAGCGGATATCTTGCACCCAGCCCAGTCAGGCTTTCGGTCCTCTTACAGTACCGAAGTGGCGTTGGTAGAAGTGTCTGAGGCTATTCGAGAATGCCTTGATGCCGGCGGGAGAGCAGCCTTAGTGCTGCTCGACCTGTCGGCTGCTTTTGAAACGGTTCCTCATTCTTTATTGCTTGACCGACTTGCGGAGATTGGTGTCGCAGGGTCGGCCTGGGGCTGGATTCAGTCCTTTTTGGAGGGCCGGGTTCAGCAAGTCTGGCTTCCACCAGCAGCGTCTTCTTCTCAACCGGTTACCACTGGAGTGCCATAGCCCCCTCCTGTTTAACATCTATCTTACTCCTCTAGTCAAACTGGCTGAGGATTTGGGGGCTAAGGTGATCGCATATGCTGACAATACCCAGTTACTTTTTACCTGGAATAAAAATGAGGAAGCCGTGACATCTGTTCAATTCTGCCTGTCTTCTGTATTTAAGTGGCTTGCGAGCGCCCAACTAAAATGCAATGAAGATAAGTCAGAGATACTCTTGTATGGTAATTTTTTTCCCCTGGTTTTAGAGATATGATATGGCCTCCCGAGTTCCCGCCACCATCTTCTAGCAGCTGTATTGCTAAGAATTTAGGAGTTTGGTTCGAGGATAATCTCTCTTTTGCAACTCAAGTAAAGAGAGTTTCAGGGTGCTGCTTTGGTCTCCTTAAAATCTTGAGAAGATTTCTCCCACTCCTTCCTCAGGCGGCGAAAGAGTCAGTGGTTTGTGCGCTCATTCTCTCCCGCCTTGATTATGCTAATGCGCTGTATGTGGGGATTCCGGCACACTCCCGTAATAAACTTCAAGTGGTGCAAAATGCAGCGGCTCTGCTTTTGGGAGCGATTCCCTTAAGAAGTAGCGTCCGAGGTTACCTACGCTCTCTTCATTGGCTTCCGATGGTGGCTCGGGTGAAATTTAAATCTATCACCATTGCCCATCGTGCTCTACATGGCCTGGGGCCAATTTATCTGCAGAAACGGTTCTCCTTTTATGTTCCAAAGAGACTACTACGCCCCTCCGCTCTCTGCTTGGCAAAGGTTCCCAGTTTTCGTCGGCATAGGCTAGGTGGTGGTTCCTTCGCTGTTTTGGCGGCCCAGACTTGAAATGCCCTACATTTGGTGCTTCGCAGTGTTGAAGATCCGGTGGTTTTAAAAAAACTGCTAAAAACTAATCTTTTTGTTTAAGTCTGGTTATGCTCTCAGTTTCTCTATGCTCGCGCCGGGGCTCTCCTTGGAGTAGCTGTGTGCGTTAGAAAACTAATTAACATAACATAACTTCTAAGACTAAGTGGGGGAGAGGATGTAGCCTTATGGCTAGAGCAGTCGACTTCGGAGCTGGGGAACCAGGTTCGAGTCTCGGCAACAACGCTCAACATCCTGTGATTCTGGGCAAATCACGTAATCTCCCCGTACCTAATAAAGAATGAATGTGTCCATCTGGAACAAAACTGGTGCTCATGTAAAGCGCTCTGATACCCGATTTCTTGGGTCTAGTTCACGCTATATAAAAACTCTAAATATAAAATAAAATTAAAACGTGGGGGCCCAAAACGTGAGTGAGTTTAAAAATCAGTATAATCACCAGAATTAATTTCTTCTGAAGAGGGGATTATATGATATTAAAATACAAGACCGGTGAACGAGGGGAACTTATTGCCCCATCACCATAGTGGTAAATATTGTCGACACGTTTCTGCCTATCTGGCCCAAAGGGTCCACGGCATTCGTCAGGACAAGAAAAGTAGAAAAAGGGCTCCTATCTTACCACAAAAGTTGGGAGGATGACACCACTACGTATAATGAACTATGTCATACTCTACCTAATATAGATTTTGTGAAACCTGTGTGGGTAAAAATAAAGGAAGAGGAGGGAAAAGATTGTCATTAAAGTTAACAGTCACGGAAAGATAACCTACATGCATCAATAATACATATAGTGGAAAAATGTGTAGCACGTAACACTGCAAGCGTGAACCACATGCATATAAAATTAAGTTCTGGGTGTGAGGTAAACTCGCTGCCTTACCCTGTTAAGGATGCCTACACGCCCCATGGGAGGAGAGTGAGGGAGAGACCCCTGTAGTCACACTCTAAAAATGGGAGAAATGACAAACCAAATGTAAAAAGTAGTAAAAGTCAAGTAAGCTTCTTACATTTTACTCTGTCGCAGTGGGAAGGTACACCACGCCTAAGCACTCACACCGACACTCATACCCTTACTTCATCAAGGTGCGTCTCTCGTCGTAACCTATATTCATCTGCTCTCCTACCCCGAGGTATAGGGAGCCTACCGCACTATCGGGCTTAAATAGTATGCTAGGTGAGGTAGTTAATTGGATACACGTGTGCCCCTAATTGGAGCCATAGACGTATCCGGTGTCCTGGCCGAACCCATGGGAACCCATCTAGTGGGTGCCTGATCCTCGCGTTGTCAAGCGGAGTAACCAATCTGTGCTACGGCCGCACCCTTTATTCAGGAAATCTGGTGTCACGCTAAACATTGCCTGACCGCGCTTGAGTCGCGCTTCAGAACGTTGCATAGCCGGCATCAAAATCAAGTGCCGAGGTGTATCCGGTGTCCATGCTGAGTCCATGGACACATCTCTGGTAAATGCCTGACCCTCGTGTCAGCGTGTCTATCTAATGTCGCCGCCTTTCTCTAATGGAGACTGTGCCTGGCAGGGCCCTAATCACGTGAACAATGGTGATGCACATGCAAAAGTGTCACGTGCATGCACCTGTGTGCACCCAATAAATACAGTGTGCTGACAATATCATAGCGTATAACTTAAACGCTACCAAGGGGCTAATTATCCTTTTTATGTGTAGTACTGTTTGAGACGTATTAAAAGATAGGCTAGAAATAAAATAATAAATGGGGCAGACTGTGCCTATACCTTAAAAGCTCAAAGTATAGTCGAACAACAGCAGTTCTGGGTTTTAAAAAAAAAATGTGTGTCATATATTTTTTTAAGGATGGGAAGAGGGGTAGGTGCATACTGAGATATTACTTCGCTCAAGTAAGGTCGATCCACATGTCATTCTCCTGTCCATAAGCTATCTCTGTATGCGATTGATATTAAATTAGCGGCGCCGAGAACCCAATGTATTAGGATATGATGACAGATAGGGTGAGAAAGTAGTTGACTGCTGATTAGAAATGCAAAAAGAACAATTGATGGACAGAATGAAGAACAATGTCATACATTCACCCCAGTACAGAGATCTGGGCCTAAATCCATTGTTTTTACCCGCCATGCCATTCCAGTTTGGACCCAGCCATATGCAATTTAGTCTTGGCCCTGCGCCCAACGGGAACAATCCAGCCCGAACTGCCAGGCCAGGTCCTCCCTGGACTGGAAACAAGCATCTTAGGACCGGTTTCGGGCTTTCAGCCCTCATCAGCCAGGATAGCTTGACTCCAGTGGCATGGAAAGCACGGGACCCACGTCCCACTTGGGGTGACAAATGCAAAAAGAACAATTGATGGACAGAATGAAGAACAATGTCATACATTCACCCCAGTACAGAGATCTGGGCCTAAATCCATTGTTTTTTGCTCACTATGCCATTCCAGTTTGGACCCAGCCATATGCAATCAGTCTTGACTCTGCGTCCAATGGGAAAAGTCCAGCCCGAACTGCCAGGCCAGGTAATCCCCGGACTGGAAACAAGCATTCTAGGACTGGTTTCAGGCTTTCAGCCAGGATAGCTTGACACCAGTGGCATGGAGAGCACGGGACCCACATCTGGGCATACCCGTCCCACTCGGGGTAACAAATGCAAAAAGAACAATTGATGGACAGAATGAAGAACAATGTCATACATTCACCCCGTACAGAGATCTGGGCCTAAATCCATCGTTTTTGTGCTCACCATGCCATTCCAGTTTGGACCCAGCCATATGCAATTCAGACATATAGCTGTGTCTGAACTGGGGTGGCAAAGTGAGCTAAAGAACGATGGTGGATTAAACCCAGATCTGTGACTGGGGGTGAGTGTCTAAAAACTTTCAGTGCTCCGTCATCATCTCCTTGTGTTTGCTTTGTTCGCCCTAAGTTGGCATGGTATGCACAGACGTGGGTCCCTTGCTCACTTTGCCACTGGATTCAAGCTAGCCTGGGTGATGAGGGCTGTTAGCCAGAAACCGGTCCCAGGATGCTTGTTTCCGGTCCAGGGAAGACATGGCTTGGCAGTTCGGGCTGGACTGTTCCCATGAGGCACAGGGTCAGGACTGATTTTCATATAGCTGTATCTGGACTGGGGTGACAAAGTGAGCTAAAGAACAATGATGGATTCAACCCAGATCTGTGACTGGGGGTGAGTGTCTGAAAAGTTTTAGCGCTTCATCCATCATCGCCTTGTGTTTACTTTGTTCGCCCTAAGTTGGCAGGGTATGCCCAGACGTGGGTCCCTTGCTCACTTTGCCACTGGATTCAAGCTAGCCTGGCTGATGAGGGCTGTTAGCTGGAAACCGGTCCCAGGATGCTTGTTTCCGGTCCAGGGAAGACATGGCTTGGCAGTTCGGTCTGGACTGTTCCCATGAGGCACAGGGTCAGGACTGATTTGCATATAGCTGTATCTGATCTGGGGTGGCAAAGTGAGCTAAAGAACAATGATGGATTAAACCCAGATCTGTGACTCGGGGTGAGTGTCTGAAAAGTTTCAGCGCTCCGTCCATCATCTTGTGTTTGCTTTGTTCGCCCTAAGTTGGCAGGGTATGCCCAGACGTGGGTCCCTTGCTCACTTCACCACTGGATTAAAGCTAGCCTGGCTGATGAGGGCTGCTAGCCCGAAACAGGTCCCAGGATGCTTGTTTCCGGTCCAGGGAAGACATGGCGTGACAGTTCGGTCTGAACTGTTCCCATGAGGCACAGGGTCAAGACGGATTTGCATATAGCTGTGTCTGAACTGGGGTGGCAAAGTGAGCTAAAGGACAAGGATGGATTCAACCCAGATCTGTGACTGGGGGTGAGTGTCTGAAAAGTTTAAGCGCTCCGTTCATCATCTCCTTGTGGTTACTTTGTTCGCCCTAAGTTGGTAGGGTATGCCTTGACGGGGGTCCCTTGCTCAATTGGCACTGGATTCAAGCTAGCCAGGCTGATGAGGGCTGTTAACCCGAAACGGGTCCCAGGATGATTGTTTCCGGTCCAGGGAAGACATGGCTTGGCATTTCGGGCTGGACTGTTCCCATGAGGCACAGGGTCAAGACTGTTTTGCTTATAGCTGTGTCTGAACTGGGGTGGCAAAGTGAGCTAAAGAACGATGATGGATTCAACCCAGATCTGTGACTGGGGGTGAGTGTCTGAAAAGTTTCAGTGTTCCGTCCATCATCTCCTTGAGTTTGCAGATTAGAAATGGGCATGAGAGTGTTTTATATTTCATTTACCCATCTGCAACCAAGGTATTTCATCATTAAGTCCCGTGTCCCATGAACGCAGGTGAAATACCCATTGTTGTTCTTTGATGTGAAGGATTTTGTGGATATCTGGGCTAGCTCTCCTGATCACTTCAAGAACCTCCCATCTGAGATCTGTGTCTTTGTGGTTGGTTTCCAAGTAATGTCTACACAATTTCATGTTAGTCTTTTTGCAACCCAAACATACCAAAAAAAACCCTCCAAAGAAGTCTCCTTCAGGATGTGGCAAGAATGGTTATCTTTCCTCAGAGGAGCTGATAACGTCGCACTTCATGCCTCCCCCTGGCGCAAATCACACAGGAAGCTATGGAAGTCCCTTGACGCTTTTTCCTTCTCATATGACCCTCCGTGAAAATCGACTCACACCCTCCACAAGATTATGCTTATTGCTCCCCACATCCGCTTTTTACACATGTACTGTATTGTATTTTTCTCCTAATACTAAGGGATACTGTTAGTGCTTGATACCCTTGTATTTCTTGTGTGAAAATGTGCTTGACTATCCACTTGTATGCCACTGCAGCTCCACTGCGACTCCCTTGGTAAGGCACATAAGTAATTTCCTGTATTGTTGTTCTTCTATTTCTTATGATTTGTATGCTAGCTATCTATCATTTTCTGTCATTGCTTATCATCTCTTATTGTGTTTATCATTATCATTGTGTTTATCGTTATTTATTGTTTACGTTTTGAAAATTCTAAAAAAATTATTTGAAATCAAACATACCCTCCCAAATCATTGTCCATTCACTGCAGTTGATTAGGCATTGTGTTCCATCATGGTTTGTAGTGCTGACTAGCTTGTCGGATGTTGCATTATTTGATGTGTTTAGCCACCCCATTCTTGCATGGCATTTTTACTATTATTCCAGTTTGGTACTGGTGTCTGCGCCATAGGATGTTCATCATTATGCACCCCCTGGCAATATTGAGTGCAGTGTCACCTAGTAATATTCTTTACCTGTTTTACATTACAAATGAGTGTAGAATAGCTCATTTATTTGAACTATTTGTGGCTTGTTTTTACCTCTAAGAAGGGTTACATGGCTTTGTACTTCACTTTTGTTCTAAGGAAGACTGAACTAATTGATGCATTGAGGTTGAAATGTCAACACTAGTTGTAGATTGTTAGACAAATCCACAGACAGTTGTAACGTTTTGCTATATGTTTTGAATGTTCATGTATTTCTCCATTTTTCTTTTCTTTTACTTATGCCCTAGCTCACTCTGTCACACCAATGCTAATGTTCTTTCCTCTATGATTGTACTCAATTGAGAAACAGCAAGCAAATAACAGTTGTGCACAACTCCAAGGACATTGTTATCGTTTAAAAAAAAAGTGTGCATCTAACAAACACTGCAAGAAAGGATATTTTATCTCCTAAAGAACAACAGAATTGTATAACTGATTCTTGCATATAGCATGAAAATATCTCGATGGAACACATTTTTTTCTGCATTGCTTAGATTTCACCATTACTTTGACTGTCATTAGAGAGTCTCACTATTATTGAGGCTAACGCATCTGAACTTTAACTTTTAAGGTAAATGTGAACTAGTTTTAGGACACTGGAATGTGGGAAACTCCACTAAAGGCAATTAAGCATCTCAGGGCCAATAATGGCCGGTAGAGGCCTTCTGCTCCAGCGTTCCAAGGCTTTTCTTTCTGTTTCTCCCTCTTTATGTACAACACTCTACCCTCAGTGGGTCAGATGTTCTACTAGTATAAAAGCCATAATACCTTTAACTATATCGGCTGTTAAAGGCACTCACGTTTATTATAAGCTGAGCCTCAACTCAAGTTCATATCCTTTAACAACTGTTATAGCCGGTGCCAGAGGGCAACCATGCTGTAATACGGTTAGGAAGGGTTATTTTGTCAGTTAAAGTGTGAGCAATGAGGTGTTTGGTTGAGGGGTGTAAAGACCCTTCTAAAGCAAAAACCACAATCCTTGTCCCTAAATTAACCTGGGCTTCATTACCCTTCTGATAGATTGGCACAAAAGCAGTCCGGGTTAACTTAGAGGCAATGTGTAAAGTATTTATGCAGCACTTAGAACAGTAATAAAGAGAAAACACAAGAAAAATACCAAACCAATCTAGAAAAATAGAGAACATTTTAATAAATAAAATAAGACCAAATGACAAAAATCCAATCACAAGATATACAATTTTAATGGTTTAGTTAAATTTAGTGCCAAGAAGCAGAAAGAGCTAGCTGTGGGGTTCTTGTTGTGCTAAACCAAGACATAGTCACAAGTAAAGACTGAGTGCGATGCAGTGCAGGCTGGATACAGGGATCAGGTTAGTCAGGTCTGATGGCTCAGTGGACTAATGTGTCCACTGCAAGAGCCTGTGTTTGACCTTGTGGTCACAGGTTCAAATCCCGGCAGGTCCACTCAGCCTTTCATCCATCTGAGGTCAATTAAATGAGTACCATTGAGTTGGGTAACAATAAACATCTGGTATTCAGCGCCAAGATACCCAACGGTGAACGTGTGTTTTACAAATACACGTTATGTCCCACCAAAGTAGTTCGCGTTTCAAAAGTCTGGCACTCACAGTTCAATACTTCAGGATTTAACAGGAGGAGCTCAACTAATGCCAGCCAAGGGTCGAGGACCTGGGGAGGTACCCCATGGGGCTCAGGAACGCAATCCATCAGGACCCAGGCTGGTCCATTTGTAGGTCCGGGCAGGGCCAGTTGTAGCAGTTCAGCTGGGCAGTTGCAGGGAGGCCTTCTGAGCTTATTGTGTCCCTGTAGCTCAGAACAGGAGGTCAGCCAACTGACCGTTGGAGCCACTTTGGGAATTGTGGGTTCAAGGAGATGGTGATATCTCCTTCAAGCAGTAAGACAGGGAGTCTTCTGAAGAACAAGGGAGGTCTCAAGCAGCAGGGCAGTCCTCTGGAGTACAAGGCAGCTCTGAAGTCTTCCATAGGTCCATGAGTATACTGAAGAGCTGGTGTGAGGGTCCACTATGTATATCTCCTGCCAGCTTTAAAGTGGAAGAAGCTTCTGGAGTTTCCCTCCCACAGAGGGTTCTGGAATGTTCTTCCTTCCTGCCCAGGCCCCAAGATGTCTTAGGTGACAAAAGCTTGGTGTCTCCATCATACTTAACACCACAGAGGAGGACTTGACTCCCATCATGAAACATCTCAACTTCCAAATGCACATGAATACCAGCACAACCATCAGGGGCACCCTCACCTGCAGGCCCCGGCCCAGCATTCTGCAATGCCATCACCAAAATCATCACCCCCCCCCCTTGCCATTGAATCAAATCACTACCTCTTCCTAGGAGACCTCAACGTCCATCTCGACGAAACACATACTGCACCAACCTTCAGGAGAACATACACAACGGCCTGGTGCAAAGCGTTCTCAGACCCACACACAGCGCTGGACACACCCTCAACCCCATCTTCGACACCAGTGACAGAATCCGTTTCAGTCACACCTCCGAAGTCATCTGGATAGACCACAGCATCATCCATATCACCATTGCAGAAACACCCCACCACAGCGACACACCATACAAACTTGCGCAACGCAGCTGAAACCAAGTCACACACGCTCAAAGGACAACTGCCCTCCACACCACAGACGTGAACTAGGCCGCCCACAATTTCTCTGATTGAATCACCACCAGCACAGACAACATCGCTCCTGTCAAACGACCCCATACCAAGAAGTCTAACAAACATGCTACCTGGTTTACCCCAGAACTCTGGATCTCAAAAAGAGATACAAGCGAATAGAGAGGCGATGGTACTACAGCAGAAACCCCACAGACCACTCTGTGCTAAAGTCCACCCTCAGGAATTATCACTGCTCCCCGAAAGAAGCCAAAAATGTTGCCTTCAGCATCCACCTCGAAACCAGCAGCAACCACTGTAAGGGACGTTTCAACATCATCATGGAATTCTCTACCCCAACAGCTGTCGAAAACACAACCCCACCCACCCAGGACCTCTGCAACCCCCTATCAAACCACTTCCACAACAAGACAACAGACATGTGAATGTTCTAGGGTGCAGAGGCACAGAGAGCTGCCCTGCCTGTGAATGTTCTAGGGTGCAGAGGCACAGAGAGCAGCCCTGCGTGTGAATGTCCTGGGGTGCAGTGCCACAGAGAGCTGTGCTACATGCAAATGTTCCGTAGTGCAGAGAGCTGTCCTGTGTGTGAATGTTCAGGGGTGCAGAGGCTCAGAGGGCTGGCCTGCTCGTGCTATATCAATGTCCTGGTGTGCATAGAGCTGTCCTGTGTGTGAATGTTCTGGGGTGCAGAGGCCCCAAGAGCTGGCCTGCGTGTGTTATATTAGTGTTCTGGGGTGCAGTGGCACAGAGAGCTGTACTGCATACAAATGTTCCGGGGCGCATAGAGCTGTTCTGCGTGTGAATGGTCTGGGCGCAGAGGCACAGAGAGCTGGCCTGCATGTGTTATATTAATGATATGGGGTGCAGTGGCACAGAGAGCTGTCCTGCATGCAAATGTTCCGGTGTACAGAGAGCTGTCCTGCATGCAAATGTTCTGGGTTACAAAGAGCTGTCCTGCATGTGAATGTTCCGGGGTGCAGAGGCTCAGAGGGCTGGCCTGCTCGTGCTATATCAATGTCCTGGGGTGCAGAGGGCTGTCCTGCATTCGAATGTTCTGGGGTGCTAAGGCACATGAGAGCTGCCCTGCGTGTGACTGTCCTGGGGCGCAGAGGCACAGAAAACTGGCCTGCGTGTGCTATATTAAAGTCCTGGGGTGCAGAGAGCTGGCCTGCATGTGAATGTCCTGGGGTGCTTAAGCGCAGTAGGTTGTCCTGCGTGTGAATGTCCTGGGGGTGCAGAGAGCTATCCTTGCGTGTAAATGTTCTGGGGTGCTGATGCTCAGAAAGCTGGCCTGCTTGTGCTATATTAATGTTTTGGGGTGCAGAGAGCTGTCCTGCGTATGAATGTTCTGGTGTGCAGAGACTCAGAGAGCTGGCCTGCTTGTGCTATATCAATGTTAGGGGTGCAGAGGCTCAGAGAGCTGGCCTGCCTGCGCTAAATCAATGTTCTGGGGTGCAGAGGCTCAGAGAGCTGGCCTGCTCTCGCTAAATTAATGTTCTGGAGAGCAGACGCTCAGAGAGCTGGCTTGAGCGGGCCTGCTCGCGCTATATCAATTTTCTGGGGTGCAGAGGCACAGAGAGCTGGCCTGCTTGTGCTATATCAATGTTCTGGGGTGCAGAGGCTCAGAGTGCTGGCCTGCTCGCGCTAAATCAATGTTCTGGGGTGCAGAGGCTCAGAGAGCTGGACCTACTCGCGCTAAATCAATGTTCCGGGGTGCAGCGGCCCAGAGAGCTGGTTTGAGCTGTCCTGCTCGCGCTCTATCAATGTTCTGGGGTGCAGAGACTCAGAGAGCTGGCCTGCTTGTGCTAGATCAATGTTCCGGGTACAGAGGCTCAGAGAGCTGGCTTGAGCTGGCCTGCTCACGCTGGATCAATGTTCTGGGGTGAAGAGGCTCATAGAGCTGGCTTGTGCTGGTCTGCTCGAGCTATATCAATGTTCTGGGGTGCAAAGGCTCGGAGAGCTGGCTTGAGCTGGCCTGCTCGCGCTATATCAATGTTCTGGGGTGCAGAGGCTCAGAGAGCTGGCCTGCTTGTACTATATTAATATCCTCGGGGTGCAGAGAGCTGTCCTGCATGTGAATGTTCTGGGGTGCAGAGGCGAGAGCTGGCCTGCTTGTGCTATATCAATATTCTGGGGTGCAGAGGCTCAGCGATATGGCCTGCTTGTGCTATATTAATGTCCTGGGGGTGCAGAGAGCTGTCCTGCGTGTGAATGTTCTGGGGTGCAGAGGCGAGAGCTGGTCTGCTTGTGCTATATCAATGTTCTGGGGTGTAGAGGCGAGAGTTGTCCGGCTCTTGCTATATCAATGTTCTGGAGAGCAGAGGCTCAGAGAGCTGTCCTGCTTCTGCTATATCAATGTTCTGGGGTGCAAAGGCGAGAGCTGGCCTGCTCGTGCTATATCAATGTTCTGGGGAGCAGAGGCTCAGAGAGCTGGCCTGCTCGTGCTATATCAATGTTCTGGGTTGCAGAGGCTCAGACAGCTGGCCTGCTCGTGCTATATCAATGTTCTGGGGTGCAGAGGCGAGAGCTGGCCTGCTCGTGCTATATCAATGTTCTGGAGAGCAGAGGCTCAGAGAGCTGGCCTGCTCGTGCTATATCAATGTTCTGGAGAGCAGAGGTTCAGAGAGCTGGCCTGCTCGCGCTAAATCAATGTTCTGGGGAGCAGAGGCTCAGAGAGCTGGCCTGCTCACGCTATATCAATGTTCTGGGGTGCAGAGGCTCAGAGAGCAGGCCTGCTCGCGCTATATCAATGTTCTGGGATGCAGAGACTGAGAGCTGGCCTGCTCGTGCTATATCAATGTTCTGGGGAGCAGAGGCTCAGAGAGCTGGCCTGCTTGTGCTATATCAATGTTCCTGGGTGCAGAGGCAAGATACTCATATTCATACTATATCAATGTTCTGGGTTGCAGAGGCGAGAGCTGGCCTGCTTATGCTATATCAATGTTCTGGGGTGCAGAGGCGAGAGCTGGCCTGCTCGTGCTATATCAATGTTCTGGAGAGCAGAGGTTCAGAGAGCTGGCCTGCTCGTGCTATATCAATGTTCTGGAGAGCAGAGGTTCAGAGAGCTGGCCTGCTTGTGCTATATCAATGTTCTGGGGTGCAGAGGCTCAGATAGCTGGCCTGCTCGCGCTATATCAATGTTCTGGGGTGCAGAGGCTCAGAGAGCTGGCCTGCTCGCGCTAAATCAATGTTCTGGGGAGCAGAGGCTCAGAGAGCTGGCCTGCTCGCGCTAAATCAATGTTCTGGGGTGCAGAGACTCAGAGAGCAGGCCTGCTCGCGCTATATCAATGTTCTGGGGTGCAGAGACTGAGAGCTGTCCTGCTCGTGCTATATCAATGTTCTGGGGAGCAGAGGCTCAGAGAGCTGGCCTGCCTGCGCTAAATCAATGTTCTGGGGTGCAGATGCTCAGAGAGCTGGCTTGAGCGGGCCTGCTCGCGCTATATCAATTTTCTGGGGTGCAGAGGCACAGAGAGCTGGCCTGCTTGTGCTATATCAATGTTCTGGGGTGCAGAGGCTCAGAGAGCTGGCCTGCTCGCGCTAAATCAATGTTCTGGGGTGCAGAGGCTCAGAGAGCTGGACCTACTCGCGCTAAATCAATGTTCCGGGGTGCAGAGGCCCAGAGAGCTGGTTTGAGCTGTCCTGCTCGCGCTCTATCTATGTTCTGGGGTGCAGAGGCTCAGAGAGCTGGCCTGCTCATGCTAGATCAATGTTCCAGGGTACAGAGGCTCAGAGAGCTGGCCTGCTCACGCTAGATCAATGTTCTGGGGTGAAGAGGCTCATAGAGCTGGCTTGTGCTGGTCTGCTCGAGCTATATCAATGTTCTGAGGTGCAAAGGCTCGGAGAGCTGGCTTGAGCTGGCCTGCTCGCGCTATATCAATGTTCTGGGGTGCAGAGGCTCCGAGAGCTGGCTTGAGCTGGCCTGCTCGCGCTATATCAATATTCTGGGGTGCAGAGGCTCAGGGAGCTGGCCTGCTTGTACTATATTAATATCCTCGGGGTGCAGAGAGCTGTCCTGCATGTGAATGTTCTGGGGTGCAGAGGCGAGAGCTGGCCTGCTTGTGCTATATCAATATTCTGGGGTGCAGAGGCTCAGGGATCTGGCCTGCTTGCGCTATATTAATGTCCTGGGGGTGCAGAGAGCTGTCCTGCATGTGAATGTTCTGGGGTGCAGAGGCGAGAGCTGGTCTGCTTGTGCTATATCAATGTTCTGGGGTGTAGAGGCGAGAGTTGGCCAGCTCCTGCTATATCAATGTTCTGGAGAGCAGAGGCTCAGAGAGCTGTCCTGCTTCTGCTATATCAATGTTCTGGGGTGCAAAGGCGAGAGCTGGCCTGCTCGTGCTATATCAATGTTCTGGAGAGCAGATGCTCAGAGAGCTGGCCTGCTCGTGCTATATCAATGTTCTGGGTTGCAGAGGCTCAGAGAGCTGGCCTGCTCGTGCTATATCAATGTTCTGGGGTGCAGAGGCGAGAGCTGGCCTGCTCGTGCTATATCAATGTTCTGGAGAGCAGAGGCTCAGAGAGCTGGCCTCCTCGTGCTATATCAATGTTCTGGAGAGCAGAGGTTCAGAGAGCTGGCCTGCTCGCGCTAAATCAATGTTCCGGGGTGCAGAGGCTCAGAGAGCTGGCCTGCTCGCGCTAAATCAATGTTCCGGGGTGCAGAGGCTCAAGAGAGCTGTCCTGCTTCTGCTATATCAATGTTCTGGGGTGCAGAGGCGAGAGCTGGCCTGCTCGTGCTATATCAATGTTCTGGAGAGCAGAGGCTCAGAGAGCTGGCCTCCTCGTGCTATATCAATGTTCTGGAGAGCAGAGGTTCAGAGAGCTGGCCTGCTCGCGCTAAATCAATGTTCCGGGGTGCAGAGGCTCAGAGAGCTGGCCTGCTCGCGCTAAATCAATGTTCCGGGGTGCAGAGGCTCAAGAGAGCTGTCCTGCTTCTGCTATATCAATGTTCTGGGGTGCAAAGGCGAGAGCTGGCCTGCTCGTGCTATATCAATGTTCTGGAGAGCAGAGGCTCAGAGAGCTGGCCTGCTCGTGCTATATCAATGTTCTGGGTTGCAGAGGCTCAGAGAGCTGGCCTGCTCGTGCTATATCAATGTTCTGGGGTGCAGAGGCGAGAGCTGGCTGCTCGTGCTATATCAATGTTCTGGAGAGCAGAGGCTCAGAGAGCTGGCCTCCTCGTGCTATATCAATGTTCTGGAGAGCAGAGGTTCAGAGAGCTGGCCTGCTCGCGCTAAATCAATGTTCCGGGGTGCAGAGGCTCAGAGAGCTGGCTTGAGCTGGCCTGCTTGCGCTATATCAATGTTCTGGGGTGCAGAGGCTCAGAGAGCTGGCTTGTGCTGGTCTGCTCGCGCTAAATCAATGTTCTGGGAGCAGAGGCTCAGAGAGCTGGCCTGCTTGCGCTATATCAATGTTCTGGGGTGCAGAGGCTCAGAGAGCTGGCCTGCTCGCGCTAAATCAATGTTCTGGGGTGCAAAGGCTCAGAGAGCTGGCCTGCTTGCGCTATTTCAATGTTCTGGGGTGCAGAGACTCAGAGAGCTGACCTGCTCGTGCTATATCAATGTTCTGGGGAGCAGAGGCTCAGAGAGCTGGCCTGCTTGTGCTATATCAATGTTCTGGGGTGCAGAGGCAAGAGCTGGCCTGCTCATACAATATCGATGTTCTGGGGTGCAGAAGCTCAGAGAGCTGGCTGCTCGTGCTATATCAATGTTCTGGAGAGCAGAGGCTCAGAGAGCTGGCCTGCTTGTGCTATATCAATGTTCTGGCGAGCAGAGGCTCAGAGAGCTGGCCTGCTCGCGCTAAATCAGTGTTCCGGGGTGCAGAGGCTCAGAGAGCTGGCTTGAGCTGGCCTGCTTGCGCTATATCGATGTTCTCGGGTGCAGAGGCTCAGAGAGCTGGCCTGCTCGTGCTATATCAATGTTCTGGGTTGCAGAGGCTCAGAGAGCTGGCCTGCTCGTGCTATATCAATGTTCTGGGGTGCAGAGGCGAGAGCTGGCCTGCTCGTGCTATATCAATGTTCTGGAGAGCAGAGGCTCAGAGAGCTGGCCTGCTCGTGCTATATCAATGTTCTGGGTTGCAGAGGCTCAGAGAGCTGGCCTGCTCGTGCTATATCAATGTTCTGGGGTGCAGAGGCGAGAGCTGGCCTGCTCGTGCTATATCAATGTTCTGGAGAGCAGAGGCTCAGAGAGCTGGCCTGCTCGTGCTATATCAATGTTCTGGAGAGCAGATGCTCAGAGAGCTGGCCTGCTCGTGCTATATCAATGTTCTGGGTTGCAGAGGCTCAGAGAGCTGGCCTGCTCGTGCTATATCAATGTTCTGGGGTGCAGAGGCGAGAGCTGGCCTGCTCGTGCTATATCAATGTTCTGGAGAGCAGAGGCTCAGAGAGCTGGCCTCCTCGTGCTATATCAATGTTCTGGAGAGCAGAGGTTCAGAGAGCTGGCCTGCTCGCGCTAAATCAATGTTCCGGGGTGCAGAGGCTCAGAGAGCTGGCCTGCTCGCGCTAAATCAATGTTCCGGGGTGCAGAGGCTCAAGAGAGCTGTCCTGCTTCTGCTATATCAATGTTCTGGGGTGCAGAGGCGAGAGCTGGCCTGCTCGTGCTATATCAATGTTCTGGAGAGCAGAGGCTCAGAGAGCTGGCCTCCTCGTGCTATATCAATGTTCTGGAGAGCAGAGGTTCAGAGAGCTGGCCTGCTCGCGCTAAATCAATGTTCCGGGGTGCAGAGGCTCAGAGAGCTGGCCTGCTCGCGCTAAATCAATGTTCCGGGGTGCAGAGGCTCAAGAGAGCTGTCCTGCTTCTGCTATATCAATGTTCTGGGGTGCAAAGGCGAGAGCTGGCCTGCTCGTGCTATATCAATGTTCTGGAGAGCAGAGGCTCAGAGAGCTGGCCTGCTCGTGCTATATCAATGTTCTGGGTTGCAGAGGCTCAGAGAGCTGGCCTGCTCGTGCTATATCAATGTTCTGGGGTGCAGAGGCGAGAGCTGGCTGCTCGTGCTATATCAATGTTCTGGAGAGCAGAGGCTCAGAGAGCTGGCCTCCTCGTGCTATATCAATGTTCTGGAGAGCAGAGGTTCAGAGAGCTGGCCTGCTCGCGCTAAATCAATGTTCCGGGGTGCAGAGGCTCAGAGAGCTGGCTTGAGCTGGCCTGCTTGCGCTATATCAATGTTCTGGGGTGCAGAGGCTCAGAGAGCTGGCTTGTGCTGGTCTGCTCGCGCTAAATCAATGTTCTGGGGAGCAGAGGCTCAGAGAGCTGGCCTGCTTGCGCTATATCAATGTTCTGGGGTGCAGAGGCTCAGAGAGCTGGCCTGCTCGCGCTAAATCAATGTTCTGGGGTGCAAAGGCTCAGAGAGCTGGCCTGCTTGCGCTATTTCAATGTTCTGGGGTGCAGAGACTCAGAGAGCTGACCTGCTCGTGCTATATCAATGTTCTGGGGAGCAGAGGCTCAGAGAGCTGGCCTGCTTGTGCTATATCAATGTTCTGGGGTGCAGAGGCAAGAGCTGGCCTGCTCATACAATATCGATGTTCTGGGGTGCAGAAGCTCAGAGAGCTGGCTGCTCGTGCTATATCAATGTTCTGGAGAGCAGAGGCTCAGAGAGCTGGCCTGCTTGTGCTATATCAATGTTCTGGCGAGCAGAGGCTCAGAGAGCTGGCCTGCTCGCGCTAAATCAGTGTTCCGGGGTGCAGAGGCTCAGAGAGCTGGCTTGAGCTGGCCTGCTTGCGCTATATCGATGTTCTCGGGTGCAGAGGCTCAGAGAGCTGGCCTGCTCGTGCTATATCAATGTTCTGGGTTGCAGAGGCTCAGAGAGCTGGCCTGCTCGTGCTATATCAATGTTCTGGGGTGCAGAGGCGAGAGCTGGCCTGCTCGTGCTATATCAATGTTCTGGAGAGCAGAGGCTCAGAGAGCTGGCCTGCTCGTGCTATATCAATTTTCTGGGTTGCAGAGGCTCAGAGAGCTGGCCTGCTCGTGCTATATCAATGTTCTGGGGTGCAGAGGCGAGAGCTGGCCTGCTCGTGCTATATCAATGTTCTGGAGAGCAGAGGCTCAGAGAGCTGGCCTGCTCGTGCTATATCAATGTTCTGGAGAGCAGAGGATCAGAGAGCTGGCCTGCTCGCGCTAAATCAATGTTCCGGGGTGCAGAGGCTCAGAGAGCTGGCTTGAGCTGGCCTGCTTGCGCTATATCAATGTTCTGGGGTGCAGAGGCTCAGAGAGCTGGCTTGTGCTGGTCTGCTCGCGCTAAATCAATGTTCTGGGGAGCAGAGGCTCAGAGAGCTGGCCTGCTTGCGCTATATCAATGTTCTTGGGTGCAGAGGCTCAGAGAGCTGGCCTGCTCGCGCTAAATCAATGTTCTGGGGTGCAAAGGCTCAGAGGGCTGGCCTGCTTGCGCTATTTCAATGTTCTGGGGTGCAGAGACTCAGAGAGCTGGCCTGCTCGTGCTATATCAATGTTCTGGGGAGCAGAGGCTCAGAGAGCTGGCCTGCTTGTGCTATATCAATGTTCTGGGGTGCAGAGGCAAGAGCTGGCCTGCTCATACAATATCGATGTTCTGGGGTGCAGAAGCTCAGAGAGCTGGCTGCTCGTGCTATATCAATGTTCTGGAGAGCAGAGGCTCAGAGAGCTGGCCTGCTTGTGCTATATAAATGTTCTGGCGAGCAGAGGCTCAGAGAGCTGGCCTGCTTGTGCTATATAAATGTTCTGGCGAGCAGAGGCTCAGAGAGCTGGCCTGCTCGCGCTAAATCAGTGTTCCGGGGTGCAGAGGCTCAGAGAGCTGGCTTGAGCTGGCCTGCTTGCGCTATATCGATGTTCTCGGGTGCAGAGGCTCAGAGAGCTGGCCTGCTTGTGCTATATTAATATCCTGGGGGTGCATAGCGCTGTCCTGCGTGTGAATGTTCTGGGGTGCAGTGGCGAAAGCTGGCCTGCTTGTGCTATATCAATATTCTGGGGTGCAGAGGCTCAGGGATCTGGCCTGCTTGTGCTATATTAATGTCCTGGGGGTGCAGAGAGCTGTCCTGCATGTGAATGTTCTGTGGTGCAGAGGCGAGAGCTAGCCTGCTTGTGCTATATCAATGTTCTGTGGTGCAGAGGCGAGAGCTAGCCTGCTTGTGCTATATCAATGTTCTGGGGTGCAGAGGCTCAGAGAGTTGGCCTGCTCGCGCTAAATCAATGTTCTGGAGTGCAGAGACTCAGGGAGCTGGCCTGCTTGTGCTATATCAATGTTCTGGGGAGCAGAGGCTCAGAGAGCTGGCCTGCTTGTGCTATATCAATGTTCTGGGGGGCAGAGGAGAGAGCTGGCCTGCTTGTGCTATATCAATGTTCTGGAGAGCAGAGGCTCAGAGAGCTGGCCTGCTCGTGCTATATCAATGTTCTGGATAGCAGAGGCTCAGAGGGCTGGCCTGCTCGTGCTATATCAATGTTCTGGAGAGCAGAGGCTCAGAGAGCTGGCCTGCTCGTGCTATATCAATGTTCTGGATAGCAGAGGCTCAGAGAGCTGGCCTGCTCGCGCTAAATCAATGTTCTGGAGAGCAGAGGCTCAGAGATCTGGCCTGCTTGTGCTATATCAATGTTCTGGGGTGCAGAGGCTCAGAGAGCTGGCTTGAGCTGGCCTGCTAGTGCTATATCAAAGTTCTGGGGTGCAGAGGCTCAGAGAGCTGGCTTGAGCTGGTCTGCTCATGCTATATCAATGTTCTGGAGAGCAAAGGCTCAGAGAGCTGGCCTGCTTGTGCTATATCAATGTTCTGGGGTGCAGAGGCAAGAGCTGGCCTGCTCGTGCTAAATCAATGTTCTGGGGTGCAGAGGCGAGAGCTGGCCTGCTCGTGCTATATCAATGTTCTGGGGTGCATAGGCGAGAGCTGTCCTGCTCGTGCTATATCAATGTTCTGTGGTGCAGAGGCTCAGAGAGCTGGCCTGCTCGTGCTATATCAATGTTCTGGGGTGCATAGGCGAGAGCTGGCCTGCTCGTGCTATATCAATGTTCTGGGGTGCAGAGGCTCAGAGTCGGCTTGAGCAGGCCTGCTCGTGCTATATCAATGTTCTGGGGTGCAGAGGCGAGAGCTGGCCTGCTCGTGCTATATCAATGTTCTGGGGTGCAGAGGCGAGAGCTGGCCTGCTCGTGCTATATCAATGTTCTGGAGAGCAGAGGCTCAGAGAGCTGGCCTGCTCGTGCTATATCAATGTTCTGGAGAGCAGAGGCTCAGAGAGCTGGCCTGCTCGTGCTATATCAATGTTCTGGGGTGCAGAGGCGAGAGCTGGCCTGCTCGTGCTATATCAATGTTCTGGAGAGCAGAGGCTCAGAGAGCTGGCCTGCTCGCGCTAAATCAATATTCTGGAGAGCAGAGGCTGAGAGAGCTGGCCTGCTCGTGCTATATCAATGTTCTGGGGTGCAGAGGCTCAGAGAGCTGCCTGCTCGTGCTATATCAATGTTCTGGAGAGCAGAGGCTGAGAGAGCTGGCCTGCTCGTGCTATATCAATGTTCTGGGGTGCAGAGGCAAGAGCTGGCCTGCTCGTGCTAAATCAATGTTCTGGGGTGCAGAGGCTCAGAGAGTCGGCTTGAGCTGGCCTGCTCGTGCTATATCAATGTTCTGGGGTGCAGAGGCTCAAAGAGCTGGCTTGAGCTGGCCTGCTCGTGCTATATCAATGTTCTGGGGTGCAGAGGCGAGAGCTGGCCTGCTTGCGCTATATCAATGTTCTGGGGTGCAGAGGCTCAGAGAGCTGGCCTGCTCGTGCTATATCAATGTTCTGGGGTGCAGAGGCTCAGAGAGCTGCCTGCTCGTGCTATATTAATGTTCTGGGGTGCAGAGGTCAGGCCCCCCACCTCAGTGTAAGAAGGGCTGCATACAGGGGGGGGGGGCTTAGACTCTGCACACTGGCAGAAAGCGGCTTCTGTGCTGAGAGTGGGGGATTACCGAGACGCTACGGACTCCTTCCTCTGGCGGAAGGACACACCTACTGAAGTGACTCTTAATCTGCTTTCTAGTAGCTTCTCTTCAGGCCCCGCCCTCTCCCCCGCCCCCTCCCGTAGACCTGCCCCTCTCCCTCTGAGGTGAGGACCCCCCAGCAGCCTTTGTGCTGCAGCCCCAGGCGAGGGGGCGGGCGGGCGGAAGCTGAGCCAATATCTAATGATAGATGATGTTCAATAATGGAGTCTCCGGAGCCTCTTTTGGGGGTGGGAGGACTGCAGTGCAGTGACGGAGGCGGACCCTCCCTGGACCCTGCTAGCAAAACACGGACACTGCAGCACCCTCTGCATATGGCTTTACAGCATCCCTTACGTCACTCATTGCCAGTGACAGCTCAGGGGGTCTGCGCGCCTGCTGCAGAGACCCCCGTGTATGCAGTGCAGTGACGGAGACGGCCCCTCCCTGGACCCTGCCAGCAAAACAATAACACTGCTGCACTGCTGCACACGGCTTTACAGCATCGCTTACGTCAGTCATTACCAGTGCCAGTTCAGGGGGTCTTCGCGCCTGCTGCAGAGACCCCCGGGTGTGCAGTGCAGTGACGGAGACGGTCCCTCCCTGGACCCTGCCAGCAGAACATAGACACTGCAGCGCCTGCTGCAAATGGCTTTACAGCATCCCTTACCTCACTCATTGCCAGTGACAGCTCAGGGGGTCTGCGCGCCTGCTGCAGAGACCCTCGTGTATGCAGTGCAGTGACGGAGACGCCCCCTCCCTGGACCCTGCCAGCAAAACAATAACACTGCAGCACTGCTGCACACGGATTTACAGCATCGCTTACGTCAGTCATTACCAGTGGCAGCTCAGGGGGTCTGCGCGCCTGCTGCAGAGACCCAGTGTATGCAGTGCAATGACGAGGCGGCTCCTCCCTGTGTCCTGTCAGCAAAATACTGACACTGCAGCACCTGCTGCATACGGCTTTACAGCATCCCTTACGTCACTTATTGCCAGTGACAGCTCAGGGGGTCTTCGCGCCTACTGCAGAGACCCCCGTGTATGCAGTCCGGTGACGGAGGCGGCCCCTCCCTGGACCCTGCCAGCAAAACACTGACACTGCAGCACCTGCTGTATCCATTACCTCACTCACTTCTGGTTAGAGGGCGCAGGGGGTCGGTGCGCCTGCTGCAGAGATCTGTGTGTGCAGCCCCTCCCCGGGTCCTGTGAGCAAAACACTAACACCGCTTCGCCTGCAGCATCCCTTACTATACTCATTACTACTGCCGGAAAGCTCATTCCTGCCTGTCTATGCAGAATGATAGCACTGTCGCGCCCACCACAATGTTCATTCCTAATAAAATAGCTCAGGGGGTTCATGCAAATGCGGCATACATAATCTGTGGGTCAAAGTCTCCAATCAACACAAAGTAGCACAAGGGGTTTAATGCAGCGGCTGCTAAGATACACTTGTACGCCACATGTTTTGCACTGATCACTGGGATAGGATTTTTGCACCTACTGCAGAGGCCGATTTGACACTGTGGCTCACAGATCCCGTTCCAGGTACAGTAGTTCAAGAGGTGAGTGTATCTGCGGCAGAGATCTGTTTGAACCCTGCAAGTGTGAGATAGATTCTTGTAACATAGTTCAGAGGCGTCTAGGGCCCTCCGAGATCCGTGTGCCTGCGGCCAGGTGAAACCCTACTAATATACCTTTACTGTTCATTCCCGGGTGTGTTTTGGCCACATGCAGCCTAGTGACCACACCGTCATCCGCTCCACTCAACACGCATGCACAGACGTCACCCATAGATTACACTGACACTTTCATTGTGGGTGAAGAACTGCTGCAGGTTTATTTCATACAACATAAGTATGACGATAAGTGGGTTATCTTACGGGCGATCCAGGGCAAGCAGCCCCTTGCTGCTCCGCCCGCCTGGCGAGCCAGCACGCACGGTGGGTCGATGCCCTGCAGTGCGGCACATATTTTCAGATCATCCTTTGGATCACGTGATCTGTCGCATACTCCCGCCCCTTTTGACGGGGGCGGAGCGTGTTGTGGCACACCCCCGGTTGGTTCAGGCCCCCCAACCGCCCGAAGGACTAACGGGGCGCCGTCGCGGTCTTCGCAGAACCTCCTTTGGCTCCCGGACCTTGGCTCGGGCACCCTTACTGTGCTGGACAGGGGTGCCCTTACTGTACCGCCTGTCGCAGAGGTACCCTTACTGTACCCTTCTGCCTCCAGATCGCCTTGTAACTCCGCCTGCAACGCAAGAAAAAATATTAAAACATTCCAATAGCGCGCTACCTCCGCTGCGCAGGGTAAGCGGAAAGGGTGGGAATGCGCGTGGCCAGGAGGAGCGCGCCGGAAGCAGAGGAAGATCAGAGGGGGTGAGGCGCCTAAAAAGGGGGGGCTAGCCTCGCCCACCCTAGTGGCACGCCTCCCCCGGACAATCCCATTTGGGGCCTCCCCTCCCCGAGGTGCGGCCTCACGCGAGGCGGAGCAAGGGGGGAGGCTCCGACGGGCGGCCACTAGAAGGCTGCCCTGCTGATGTCCCCCTGCGTGGGACGTGGGCAGCGGCATAGTGACCACACCGTCATCCGCTCCACTCAACACACATGCACAGACGTCACCCATAGATTACACTGACACTTTCATTGTGGGTGAAGAACTGCTGCAGGTTTATTTCATACAACATAAGTATGACGATAAGTGGGTTATCTTACGGGCGATCCAGGGCAAGCAGCCCCTCGCTGCTCCGCCCGCCTGGCGAGCCAGCACGCACGGTGGGTCGATGCCCTGCAGTGCGGCACATATTTTCAGATCATCCTTTGGATCACGTGATCTGTCGCATACTCCCGCCCCTTTTGACGGGGGCGGAGCGTGTTGTGGCACACCCTCGGTTGGTTCAGGCCCCCCAACCGCCCGAAGGCCTAACGGGGCGCCGTCGCGGTCTTCGCAGAACCTCCTTTGGCTCCCGGACCTTGGCTCGGGCACCCTTACTGTGCCGGACAGGGGTACCCTTACTGTACCGCCTGTCGCAGAGGTACACTTACTGTACCCTTCTGCCTCCAGATCGCCCTGTAACTCCGCCACAGCTCTGGGGAGGCTTCCGTCGCTGCCAGAGCCCCCCCTTCCTCCCTTTGCTGTTATAGGTGCCCTGCCCCTACGAGCTAGCTTTGGCGTATATGGCATGAAATCCTATTGTGATTTTCAATTGGGCCAACTAGGGTCATTCTGGCTCGGAAGTGTGTTTCCAACAGCTAAGCCCCAGTAAAGCAGGATGGAGGTAACGTGTGAGTTAACCGCCTTCCCTACGTTTCTCCACACAAGCTGACATCACGGGTGTCTAATGATGGGATGGGCACTAAAAGCTGTGAACATCAGACGGTATGGGGGCAACAGCCTCTGTCTTTGTACTCTCACCCAGCACACAGGAAACATACGCTCACTGTCCCTGGCTGCTTCGCGTCACTGCCCCTGAATGGTTAATGCCACAAACTTAGCTAGTGACAGCATTATTGGCAAGGGATTCGTTGAGACAATCTCGCCTCCCTACAGCAAGCTGATACACTTCAATTTAACAGGTTAACTGCTAACTGCCGTATTACCTTTTTGGCTATTAACCTTACATTTTCTTTCTCTCACGTCGTATTATTATCCTATTGTTTACTTTCAATGACCAATCTAGCAACATCTCCCTGGATTGGCCTCCCCACTGCCAATAATGGCCCAGCCTTCTGGGGATCATCTTAACTACCAAATAACACAGGTTTCTTTAAATATTCTTGCAAGTGAAGTTACATTAACTTAGATGATGGAGTCTTATTCTAGCCTTGTTCTTTAATTGGTCATGTAAATTCAAACTAAGATAAATATTATTGAAATATTTCGGTTCATTCCAACGTTTAATTCCTTAAAATTGAAGCTTCTTTCCTGAAGACGACATGTAATTTGCACCAGAATTTTTTTTTTTTTTTTCAGTTATAAAATTCAAAACCTAATGCTAACCACAACAATCGGGAACAGATGTGCAAATGTCTTTTTAACAGGCACTGAAAATGTTTACCGTTTCGTGTAATGTTGTTATATGATGTTGCTAGTGAATGTTATTGACTGAAACAACTTGCTATTTCAACAGTATGTCATCTACCTGTCTAACTAGCCATGTTTAGGAGTTTGCAGGAAGTCATGGACGTGGCCAGGTGAACCCTTCACGTCGCCACATTCATAATATCGTAGAATGGATAAAGAGAGCAATTTTTATTTTTATTTTTTTTTGAGTCCAAAACCAAATTACTTTCGGGATTTTCACCATAACCACTTGATGTGCCAATGGCTTGACTATTAGGCAATGTCCTTTTCGGAGGAGTACAGCTCACAGATATCATCCAACCAACACAGGGCATCTGTGAGTGACACAAAATATTTACAGCTCCTTGTGCTTACTAAATGAACCCGCTCCTCAGTTTCCAGCACACAATGCCCTTTAATGTCCTCTGGCCCTGGTGCCTATCAAACCATGTGACAGCCTCTGTCACCTTCATACGATAAATAAACGAACTTCTCACGGTCGTAGAAGAGGCAAGCCAGGCTAAGTCTCGGTAGACCATATCACTCTGTGCTCTCCCTTGTCTCCCTGTGGCACCGGGAGAATAAACTTAAAGATGTTAAGTATGACACACAAACCCAGGCCTTCCCCATGTCTCAAAACAGCTCAGGCTGCTGACTGTTCTGTATAGACTAAGCTGCCACTATGACTGAGAGTTGCAGAAAACCTTACACCAGCTGTTTCCGAATAGCAAGGCTAAATATGAAGGCAGCAGCATCTCTTGACTTAAGCGTGGAACTCGCACTAATAAATAACTTCAAGATGTTATGTAAGACACACAGACCCAGGCCTTCAGCTTGTCTCAAAACCGCTCAGGCTGCTGATTTTTCTGTATGGACTAAGCTGCCACTACAAGCTGCCCATTGCATTATGGTTGAAACTGGGTTTTGGCTGGACCTTTGACCTATTTGTACTCCTGCTACCAAGATAACACATATATATACACATATATACCCTCCCTTATCCTGTTGCACCACTCGGGACACATAACTTTGTCACTTCGTACCTACAGGCATGGAGCTACTGCCAAAGAGATTCCCCCCTAGTACCAGATAACCCTAATAAATGCTGGAATTTTGGGACAAGATACCAGAGAACCTATGTAAGCGCTTTCTGGTGCGTGTGAACCCATGTCATTGCGATCAGTAACTGTTGCTCCGTTTGAGCAAAAACATGCCACTTTATTCATTCAGTCATTTAATCAGCACAGCATGCTGGAGATAGAGGAATATGTGGCCGGCCCAACGATATACAAGTGAGCCGCGGTATTGCATGGTTCCAGAGACATGGCTGAGTGAAGCGGCCTCACGACTTTTGTGACCGTACAGTGCAGGTGCGACTGCCCCTCAAAATTTAATTCAACTGACAACACAAGCTGAAGCCCTACATGTGTACATATGAAAAGCTGATGTATTGCCAGTGGCGCAGGAGTCTCATGTAGGCATTAAACTGGTCTCTAAAAAGTATCATCATCATGACTTGAAGTTGTATAAAACCACTGGCCCTCAAACACTGCCTAAGGACATAAGAGATTTGGGTTTTTATCCTATTAAGTGCGTGCCTATGCACGATGATGCCGGGCCGACACCGGGCAATTGGCACTGGTGCACCACAATGCAAGCTTGCCTATATCACAAGAAAACCTTCCCCAATTTGGCCATACACACGACCGCCTCTAGTGTCCTGCAATCAGCTATTCCGAGTCTGGCTAACGAAAACGACCATTGGCCCAAAGGTAAAACTACAAAAAGCTAGACCCATTGTGCTTCCCAATGCCAGTCATGCCTAAATTGCAGCAGCAATGCGAGAGCCCCACCACATTGTCTGAATCTTCCTGGCCGCCCCCAAGGAGGCATTGCACAGGAGATGCACATAGGAAATGCTCTGGGACGGAGGACTGCTGTCTGGCTGCAATTAAAAGGCCCGACAGTAACGAATATTCCATACTCCCACCGCTAATAGAAAGGACTGGGCAGCAGGCAATAGCAATCTTAAGGAGATTGAATTCCTCAACGCATGCTGTAGTGGTACGCTCTAAAATTAGAACGACAGTGCTAACTGGAAGTCTGTCCCCAGCGCCGGAGCTGAACAATAAGAGGAGGTGCCATGCCCCAAGAACCACCCACTCACACTTAGCTTAGTGTCAGGGCCCTCCCTGACACCACCCGTCTCCAACCTTGATCTAGTAAGAACCAAGCTCGCTACCCCCGCACATTTCAGCCAGCCAGAAAGTCACCGAAAATACAATACTGCCGCCAAACACCTATGGTGTCACACAGACTTATTTTACGGTATTTTGGAGACACAGGCGGCTGCTGTAGAGATCTAGCTGTGTCAGTCCAGACTAGGGCTATCAACTAACTGGCTGGACACTCAAAGATATTTCATTTTGGGGCATAGTACTGTTAATAAATACCCCATTCTTCCTACACTTCCTTTATTTGCCAGGTTTCCCTTTCAGAAATTCTACTGATGTCATCGTTATCATGTAACACATCACGTTTCATAAATGTATTTTGATATGACGCTAGCATGCAGGTGACCAATGAACGTTCCACAGAATTCCATTTGCACGATCATCACTTCTACTATTGTTAGGAAAATAAATGTATACAGTCACGGTAATTGGACGGTATGTCAAACACACATCAAAGTTCTTCTCCCTTACTGTGGTGGTTTAAAAGATTGTATGCCACATCGTTTGGATTTGGTATTCTGGTGGATGACAAAATTCCTAGTGAAAGTATTTTTTGCCTTGAGAGTTTCGGACTCATATTAAAATAGTCCTGGTGACTACGGCAGTCTGCGCATGTGCAGAGGTGCCCTTTTTTTTGGGGTTTTTTTTTTTTTGCACGTTTGACTGACTCGAGTCTGCCTCCAATGTTTATAGTGTCCTAGTAGCCCCCCCCCCATCGGAGTACGTGTTGTTGGCTGAGCCGCTGGATCATTCGCCTTTAGTGGACCCCCACCAGTGATAGTTATGGGTAAAGGCAAGGCCTCTTGGGTGCCTGGCTCAAACACCATTACACCGTCACAAACTACACCGCGCCGAGGCGGCCCCCCACAGATTAACCTGGCAGTCGGTGCCCCTGAAAAGGGGGATTCCTTGGAGGGGGGAAAGATCCCGCACTGCTCCGGAACACCAGATATAAATGGTCTCTCTCAGTGTCAATGTATTTATTATGTGCAGACCAGGGCTTGAGTGGGATGAAAATAGGGGTCTCATAAAGGGGGCGTGGCCAATGTAATTAAGGGCATGGCTTAACCCACGTACGCTCAGGATCTATGCCTTGACTAGTGTGCCGCCAGACTCGTAAATATAACAAGTAACATCATACCTACAACAAATCAGGACTGTTCGCTTTGTCAATGGTTGTAGTTGCATAAGATAAATAAGTAGCACTCGAGATGGGCCACAATCCTTACTCCCGCTAGAGCAGACCAGGGCTGGGACACGGGCTGGAACCTACAGGCAGACCGGGTGGGGGGCGAGGGACCCATGTGACCGCCCAGCTTGATACGCACCGCTCCCTCACAACAGTCAGGCCCCCCTCTATTCAAATCAAAAGAAAAGAAATTTAAAGTGCCGGTTGGATTTTGATTCCCCGGCTATTTTAGGGTCACACGAGCACATGAGAACACAAAACACTTTATTAGATGAATATTGTACCCGGCAACCTAGTTGTTCATTGGCTGTAGGGGCGCGCTACCGCAGTCGCAAATCAGGTTAAAGGGCTGTCCGACTATCTGCTTGATTCAGGACCGGACTCGGCCCCCAAGGAGCTCCTGTGCTGTGCTCCTCTTCCCACCCCCAGAACACAAAAAGGACCCATGCGTGAGGAATTGGCTTCCTGGCTTCCAGTAGCTTCCCCCAGATTCCAGCAAGGCCGCAATTAGAATTTAATCCGGCACAGCCGTATAGTGTCGAGTCTTGCCTTTTGGATAAATAAGCGAGCAAGGTCATGTGCTAAGTCTAGGCTCAAACACCGACCCGACCATATGGTACCTACTGCCGCTAGGACAGCAGAACAGCAATGGAAAGCATTGTCTGTTTTCCTCGATAGGAAAGAGTTTAACCGTGACATAATGGGGGGGGGTGTTTTGGCGCGAAGGGACGGCTGAAACGTTACTCGACCTCCCCAACACAAGCAACCACACGCGGCCGAAGCGGCCCCCGTGCACCAACCGCAAAACCCTTATTCTTGGCCGCCCTGCAACGCCGGACTCGCACCGCTCAAAATGCCTATAAACCCGCCGCATTGCCCCTCGACTGCGCGGGACCCCCACTTGCGCCCTCCCCCACCCATGGCCATCCGAACCACAGGGCCCCGTCAACCTGGTCATGCCCAGGGACAGGGCCGGGGTGGGAGGGGGGTAACAAGACTCACCGTTGTTTGTTGGTGTGTGAAAGCACGACAACGCTGGAGGGCCCCGATCGCAATCGCGTGGTACGGACGGCAAACGCGTGGCCAGGAAGAAATGCGCGTGGCCAGGAGGAGCGCGCCGGAAGCAGAGGAAGATCAGAGGGGGTGAGGCGCCTAAAAAGGGGGGGCTAGCCTCGCCCACCCTAGTGGCACGCCTCCCCCGGACAATCCCATTGGGGGCCTCCCCTCCCCGAGGTGCGGCCTCACGCGAGGCGGAGCAAGGGGAGAGGCTCCGACGGGCGGCCACTAGAAGGCTGCCCTGCTGATGTCCCCCTGCGTGGGACGCGGGCAGCGGCATTCTCTCGAACGTACACTTATTATATTGCTAACAGGTGGGGTAGGTTGGGTCTAGAGAGAAACCAGATATAATAACCAGGGGTTGGATGGGCTAGATGGAAAGCTAACACAACCCCATCGGTTATTTGCAGGCACCGTCATTACTCCAAGCTCAGGTCTTCCTGTCTCAACCCTTGCTGGGTGAGATGCCATCTCCTCCTACGAGAATGGGTTTCATACTTAAGCTAATGAACTACAAACATGGCTGACTTCCACTTCCTGCCGGGGTTGTATATAGAGGAAGTCGCCAAACTTCACTTCCCGACCAAACCATGCACAGTCAAAAAGAAGATCTGAAAGATTCCTCGGTTGTGTCCTCAACACCTGGAGCGACAGGGAGGGGGGCAAACTAGCTCTGTGACGAGGAAGACCTGAATTCGGAGTAATGAAGATTGCGTCTTCATCCTCCCAGTCTTTTGCTGGGTGAGATCCTTCTCAAGCAAAATAAACCAGAGAACAGCAAGCACTAGAGCATTGAACAGAAGGAAATTAAGAATCATGCAGTTCCCCGGAAACTGATGATGCTTCACCTCCCACCCGGAGATGGCGGAGATTCATAAATCTGTGTGTGCGCCCAAGTGGAGGCCATAGGCCATCCTTCAATGAAGCGCCGATATTCAACATCGGCCGGGAAACAGAAATGCCCCTGAGCCATCTTCCCTGAACTGCACCTGGGAGTGACCGATTCTCCTTCTTGTCAATGAAAATAATAAGTCAGTTCAGCCAGTTGCCCAGAGTAGAAGTGGATAGGCGCCGATCTTTTTATTAATTTCTTTTTATTAATTTATTTGGTTGTTTGGAATACAGTTCAAACAAGTATCCATAGTCCCATTATGGCACCAGGCCCCACCCTTACCACAACAGAGTATGCATGCATAAATAAATACACAACACAACTTTTGTTTGGGAAAAATATTGCTGCAGGTTTATTCCATACAAAAGTATGCAATATGGTGGGTTATCTTACGGGCGATCCAAGGGCAGGCAGCTGTATAAACCTATGCTGCCCTGCCCGCCTGATGAGCCACGCACTGTGGAGAAACCAATCAGCGCTCCCCTTATGGGGGGTGATCCCTTTACTGGATCACGGGTGATCCCCTGACTGGATCATGTGACACATTGGTCCCTTATTACTCACGCCCTTTTCAGGGCGGAGCGTAGCAAGGCGAACCCCCGGTTGTTCAGGCCCACAACCGCCCGAAGGACTAACAGGGCGCCGACGTAGTTGTTCCAGGACCCTCCACACGAGGTTCCTGTGATTTGGCTCTGGCACCCCTATTGTGCTCTTGCAGAGGTAAACTTTCTGTACCCATATGCTTCCAGATCGCCCTGTAACTCCGCCTGCAACGACAAAGAAAAACATTACAACATCCTATGTAATTCGCCTGCCAACCCCACGCCGGGTAAGCGGTAGGGTGGGAGACGGCGTGTCCGGCGCAAAGAGGACGCCAAGATGGCCGGGGGAGGCATAAATACCTCCCCCTCCTCTGTGTGCCGGAAGTGACGTAGCTGGTCAGGGGACTCCTCCCATAGTCCCCCGTCTTAGTGGGGGTGGGGGAGTGCCAAATGCGACTAAGGGTGGCCGCCCGCGTATGGTGGCCCCCTGCGGGGGCCGCGGGCAGCCGCAGATATTAGGCACACCCACAATTTCATACATTAAATATCAAATTCATTTCCCCAAAGCCACGATTTATCCTAATCCAAAATGTTTTGTGAAATTAGAATTCTTAATTTTCAAACTCATTCGCGAGGCACTTATTTCCACAGATGCCCACTCTTAGAGTATGGGGCAATAAAGTGACCGTGCAGAAACAATACCAACAAAGATACAGGCAGGCAAATAACCGCCTGTTTAAAAATGCATCGAACTGGCTAATGCCTGAGTACAACACATGATTAACATTCTTGGACCTGATGCCCTGACTCAGCATATTCACATATTCTCGACTTTCCTGACTCCTATAAATATACCACAGTAAGTGAGATACATTCGACAAGAAAGTGACAGTGCAATACCAGTTTCAGAATCTGACCAAACATTACTAAACTGGCCTGAGCTATGCGGGGCTCGTAATGCCACCCCAATGCAGTGTGTGTAACCAGAATAAAATGACAGGGCAAAACATGCAAATCTTGCCCAGATAGTCCAAATGTCACAAATAATACCTGTTCTTTCCTGAAGGCGGGTGCTCTTTCTACACATGGCAGGGTATTGTGAAGAGCTAGGGTGTGCAGACTCTCCTGTAATGGAGAGCAGCCGTAGTCTGTGCAGGTAACAGCAGTGGGACCGCGTGGGGGGATTTCAAAGGATGATGCTGAGAGAAAATTAAATAAATACATAATTTTCCCTCAGCATCGTCCCTCGAAATCCCCCCAACGGGGCCCCACTGCCCCACCGCTGTTACCTGCGCGGACCGAGGCTGATATAGAGGATGTGGATGGAAAATAGACTGGAAGTAAAAAGGACCTCATTCATGGGGATTTGGCGTAGGACAGCTCAAGCAAGTCACCTTGCTGCATTGCCCTACGTCAAAGTGAAAGGGCAGGATCGCTCTGTATTTATCCAATACTGTGCATTCCTGTTCTTTCTACCTGCCCTGGTGCTATTTTGACTGCCTAAGGCCAAAGAAGGCCCTTTTGCATCATGGTGCAAGGGTACCTGTGTTGTCGACAGGATTGTTTAAGTGCAGGTAGGGGCACCTTCCTGCACAGAAACAATCCATTGAGGTATATTCTTCTATGTGTGCTGCAGAATGCAGTAAGCATAGAAAGAGGAATAAACAAGGAGAAATGAAGTTATTTCTCCTCGTTACGCCTCACCTTGGGAGGCGTAAGGTATTATAAATATGCCACAAGTCCAGAGACACGTGAAAGTCAGAAGGCACTCTGGCAATGTTGGGCTGGGACTGAAAATAGGCCGGGCAACAAACTAAACGTGGCCCCCAATAGTGAATTAGGAAGATAAAAAAGTCACTCATGTTACCAAATCGGGGCAGTTTTGAACTAGTAAAGGCACGCGCTAAAATTTTTGTGTGATATGGAAGACTGCATGGATTTGAGATTGCTGCAGGAAATGAACAGTAGGGGTGGGCATAACACATAATTCTGTGTAGTGTTATCAAAATGAATTACCTACCAATTTTGTGAGATTAGAAGGAACTTCGCAAGAAGAGTAATTCTGCATTTAGAGCTATTTTCTTAGCGCAAAATAACCCTTTGTGTCCAAAATGGATGGCAGGGTGCATTTTGCGCTAAGAAAGAGTACTATTTCTGCCCCGACCAGCCGTGAGGGGAACGGCCATCATTTACTTTCCATAAAGCCACATCCTGCTGTGCGTGGGCTAGCTGTACCGCCGCACTGCCGCAACACCGTGAGTGGAACGGCCAGGCGGTAGAACTACCACTCCCAGGAGGCCCTGCATGGCGCAGGAGACAAGCGTCACCGGAGGACGCCTGAAGCCGTCATAACCAGCGCGTCCCCTCCGCATCGCGGGACGTGCTATTGCTGCCCAGACCAACCGTGAGGGGAACGGCCATCATTTACTTTCCATAAAGCCACATCCTGCTGTGCGTGGGCTAGCTGTACCGCCGCACCGCCGTGAGTGGAACGGCCAGGAGGCAGAACTACCACTCCCAGGAGGCCCTGCACGGCACAGGAGACAAGCGTCACCGGAGGGCGCTTGAAGCCCTCATAACCAGCGCGCCCCCTCCGCATCGCGGGACGCGGGTGGGCGAAGCCCGGGCCAAGGGCGGGCCCGTTTGAGCCCGTTAGAGATCGGAAGAGGCCGGGCCCCCCTTCCAAGTTCAGCGTTCCCCAGGTTAGTCTCTGTTAATTTATTCCGTCCCCCGAAGGCCTCCAATTCGTGGGATTATTATTGTTATTGCGCCTTGCCAAAATGAACATTTGTGAGGGAAAGGGTAGATCTGCACTACCTGGCAGAAGCGTGGTAGGGACTCTGGACCAATTTATAATTAGAGCGAGCTCAGTTCTAGCCCAAGAGATTGCATTGACCAAGCGACGTCTCTCCCTAGATCCCTTACAAACCAAAAGATCATCGCTGGGTGGTTTGATGTCTGCACGTACACCTGAATGCTGTTCGGCCTCTGATATTGACCCCTATGACCAGGTGAAAAATGCTAGCTATTCTTCGCATGTGCCTCTGGATATTTCCACAACAATGGAGGTTCCAAACAGTTCTTTGCCTGCGGTAGTGGCTCAAGAGGGCAGACTCAGTGGTATATCTTCACGCATTTCCACAAGGTCGGTGCTCAAACCTAAAACTCTAACTATGGACTTAACTTCGGAGTCTCCATCAAAGAGGAAGAAGGGAGGGGGCCCACAAAAACAAAAAAATTTAAAAATCCCAAAAACTAATAGGAAAGGAGGGATCTCGCCCCCATTGTTGACAGTGCCTCTACCCCTCACCTGTACCGCTGTTGCTTCAAATTCGGATGTACTAGGTGCTCCCCCGCCGAAGTTTATGATACCTTACTGGCTAAAGTGGGGGTACTTCTTGTGACATCTCTAACCCCTATCCTCGATAGACTGATACTGATCGTGGAAAGACTAACAAACTTTGAATTGCATGTTGTGGCTAATTTGCGTATTATTAAGGACTCCTTGGAAAAAAATAATCGGCCCTCTGAAGTAATAACGAATGTCCTGTGCAATTCTGTAACCCCTAAATCTCCACCCGCAATTCCCGTAACATCAATTTTATTGCCTTTACCAATTAGCGGGAATGGTGGGGTGGGCATAGACCCGTATGTTGCCTTAGTACCTTTGGGTGGTCAGGTAGATGAGATAGGGAATATGTCCAGCGAGTTTGCTCAGTACATCCTGAGCACTCCAAGGAGGGAGGGTAGTAGATGTCGTAGATCTCAAGGTATGACAGTAACTAATCCCACACAAAATCATTCTATTCGTGGGATGGGTAATCAATCTAATTCTGCCCATGTGCCTTCTGCCCGTGACCCTCCTGTTGTGCATAATGGGTTGGGCTCTAGTATAGATGTAAATGGTTCTAGAGTTTTACACCTACCACCGGCCGCCGCTCCTTTGGTGGTGGTCTTAAGGAATGTACCGACCCTACAAGTGGGACAGATGGAATCTACTGATCAGTTAATGGCTAAAACAATGCATTGGGTCTCTGCTCAATTGAAGGCAGCCGGGGTACGGAGCTGGGATATTTGTAATCATATGATCATGGCACGACGTACATCCTGGGTTGGTAACTCTACAAAGAAAGGGTGGGGTGACTGTGTAGTGGCCAACTTTAACAATGAGCACATTGTTAGATTCTTACTGGACCATTTAGGGAGTAGAAATGAAAGGCACAATTCCGGGAAAATATCCCTTCTGTCTTTGGGGTTTTTCTATAGACCCCGCTACCTTTTGTCTCGGGGGGGGGGGGGGGTCGATCAATACCTTCCAGATCTACAGGTAGTTTCTTTGACCTAAATTTAGCCAATATATTTGCTCCCTTCTCAGGTTTAGATGCATGCGATTGACTGCCACCTGTAGTTCTATCTGTGAGAGAGGATTCTTGTAACGCCCTGAACGTCTCAGGATCGTTTAACAGACACGATAATGAGGACGCAACCACTTGTGAAGGGTTAGTTATTTTAATGAAGGCAAAAACAATACAACGAATAAACAAAAGTTATAGTCACTGGAATCCTCCAGGCTAAGTACGTTACCAGCCCACAGCACGGATGGTCCTAACCGTCCTCTGCATATACGCCGATCCCGGCGTATGCCAACAGAGGGCAGAAATGAAATGGCCGACAATGCCAATCGGTAGGCTGTGAGGGGCACGACGAGTGTTGGGGAGAATCGAGGAGTCAGGGAAACACCCAGCCGGGGTCTCTACCTGAAGGGAGCAGCCGCTCAACCTCTTCCTCCGACTGCACCGGGACGCGGAGTCACCTCCTGGTGATGCGTCACCGATACCCCAATCAAAAGCAAGAAGACTGAACCGAGAGCAGCCGCTCGATCGATCCTGTGGACTTCCGAGTCTGTAACGCGGCAAACACCTCCTGGTGTGCGTTACAGCTGGCAGTCCCTGTATCTCTGGTCGGGCTGGGAGTTACGACTCCAACCAGCAAAAGCGCCACTGCGCTTTGACTCAGCCGAGTCAAAAAGCGAAGCTCAATGGTTGACCGGTAGAGCTTCCGGGTCCTTCACAGGTGACGATGGGGCAAGACACGGCCCAGGGAGTAACGACTCGACCTACCTCCGTTCTTGCCTTACTGGAGCACCACTCCGGAACACTGCTCTTCACGAAGCAGGTACGTCGGTGTAAACACAATATCCGACAGCCTTGTACCTCCCGGTTCCTCCCTTTATAGGGCGTGTTTTCCTTGAGTTATGTAACAGCTCTCCTGTTTACATAAGGGCGTGTTTCCCCTTGAGTTATGTAACAGCTCTCCTGTTTACATAAGGGCGTGTTTTCCCTTGAGTTATGTAACAGCTCTCCTGTTTACATAAGGGCGTGTTTTCCTTGAGTTATGCAACAGCTCTCCTGTTTACATAACCTCTCAACCGCTAAGCATCCTGGGAGATGTAGTCCGTTTACGCTGGTTACCGTTTTCCTCCCCTCGCATGACAGGAATTCTTGACAGTACATCCTCCCTCTCAGCGGCTCCCCACGGGTCCAGCGCTGGCAGGAAAACGCCGATGGAACAAGGAGACCAAGCGCGGAGCATGAACCCCTTCAGCCGGTTCCCATGATTGCTCCTCCGGGCCATAGCCTTTCCACGCAACCAGGTACCACAGCTTCCCCCTGCGCCATTTGGACGCCCGTATGCCCGACACTTCATACTCCACCTCCGACTCCACGCATACCGGCCTAGGTGTCCCAGACGGCTTGGAGGGTGCTGGTTTGAGCAATGATACATGAAAGACAGGGTGTATCCGCAATGACTGGGGCAAGCACACCTTCACGTTCACGGGACCCATACACTTGGTAATGCGATAGGGGCCCATGTACTTGGGATGGAACACACTGTTCTTTCGAAACCTCATGTTTCTTGTGGATATCCAGACGTAGTCTCCAGTGCGGTACAGTGGCCCGGGCCTTCTCTTCCTGTCGGCCGCAGCCTTGTATCGTCTCTTGGCCTCTATTAGGACAGCCCTTGAGCGCATCAACGTGTCTTTTATGTGTGCCACCCTGTCCGCTGTGGCGGGAATCCTGTCCTCTCTGAACGGATGTAGAAATGGCAAGAACCTGGGATGTTGGCCATAGTTGCTATAGAACGGAGATGACTGTGTGGAGCTGTGAGTGGCGTTGTTATAGGCTATCTCTGCAACCCATAGCAAGTCGACCCATTCTTCCCTGCCCTGGTCCACAAAACATCGCAGATACTGTTTGAGCGTTTGGTTCAGGCGCTCGGTCTGGCCGTCCGTTTGAGGGTGGTAGCTGGTGGACAGGGCGGTCTTAACATGCAGCGCAGTGCACCAAGTCTTCCAGAATTGCGCAGTAAACTGCGACCCCCGGTCCGACACGATCACCCCAGGTAATCCATGCAGTCGTACCACATTCTTTAGGAGTAGTGACGCCAATTCCCCGGCCGTAGGGACTCTCTTGCAGGGGATGAAGTGCCCCATTTTCGTCAAGTAATCCACCACCACCAGTATTGCCGTCATCCCCTGGTCTACCGGTAGGCCCACCACTAAGTCCAGTGATATGCTATCCCATGGTCTATCCGGGGTCGGAAGTGGATGTAAGAGCCCTTGGGTTCGGCCATGGTCGGCCTTCATGGTAGCACACGTAGGACACTCCTGTCCCCACCTCCTGACATCCACTCTCATGGTTGGCCACCAGAAATGCCGTCCCATGCTAGCCACCGTTTTTTCAAAGCCCAAATGACCTGCGCATGGAGAGTCATGGCACCAGATGAATGCTTGTTTCCTTAGCCTAGGCGTGGGTATCAACAGGCACCTGCCCTTCAGGGGTATCCCGTCCTTCAGCTGCCATTCTCTGTGACTGAGGAGCCACCTCCGCCATGCGAATGACCTGATCCCTCTCTTTATTCCCCTCAGGAAAGTATCCGGTTGGATAACCCCCAATACCATCCTCGGGAAATGATGGAACGCTCGGTCGCAGGCAATGGTTCCTTAACTGCAGATTGACGGGACAGGGCGTCCGCCTTCCGGTTTTCCGTCCCCGGCCGATATGTGATGCGGAAGTTGAACCCCGCAAAGAAGATCATCCACCGCAGCTGCCTGGGAGAAAGGTGTCTTGTGGCCGTCATGAACTGTAGATTCCGATGGTCCGTGTACACCGATACCACATGTCTTGCCCCCATCAACCAATGCCTCCATTCGGTGAAGGCGTCCTTGATTGCGAGAAGCTCCTTCTCCGCAATATGGTAGTTGCGTTCGGCGTCGTTGAGTTTGCGGGACATGTACGCAACGGGATGAAGCACCCCTGTGTCGTGGTTGCGTTGGGACAAGATAGCCCCCAGCGCCACATCCGAAGCATCCGCTTCCACCACGTAGGGGAGATCCGGATCGGGGTGAGCCAACACCGGCGCCTTACCAAAGGCGCTTTTCAGGGCCTCAAAGGCTGTGTTCGCTTCAGGGGACCAGACAAACTCCTTGGACTTCCTCAGTAGCTGTGTGATTGGGGCCACCAATCCTGAAAATCCATCTATAAACCGCCTGTAAAAGTTGGCGAAGCCAATGAAACTTTGGACGTCCTTCACGCTTTGGGGCACCGGCCATTCTTTCACCGCCTTGATCTTTCGTTCTGCCATCTCTTGTCCCTCTGGACTCAGCATCACTCTGAGGAATTCCACGGACGTGACGTGGAAGTCACACTTGCTGAGTTTACAAAACAGCTTGTTTTCCCTCAGCTTTTGGAGCACAGCATTGACGTGGTGTACGTGCTCCTCCACACTGGACGAGTAGATGAGGATGTCGTCGATATATACGACCACGTAGATATCCAACTCCTCTCTGAATACCTCATTCAAAAAGTACTGAAAGGCTGCCGGGGCGTTGCACAGACCGAACGGCATGACGAGGTACTCAAAAAGGCCGAACCTGGTCTTAAAGGCGGTCTTCCACTCGTCTCCGTCCCTCATGCGCACCAGATGGTATGCCCCTTTCAAATCCAACTTGGTGTAGATACGAGCTTTCTTGACCTGTTCCAGCAGTACACTGATGAGAGGCAAGGGGTACCGATTCTTTATGGTTATCGCATTCAATGCCCTAAAGTCCACACAGGCTCTCAGCTCCCCATTAGCTTTCGGGATGAAGAAGAGTGGCGAGGCGGCCGGAGACTTGGACGGGCGGATGAATCCTAGCTTGAGGAGTTTATCCAGGTACCCCCGGAGATGCACGTTTTCAGGCTCCGTCAGGGCATACAGCCTGCCGCTGGGAACGCTGGCCCCTGGCACCAGGTCGATCTGGCAGTCAAACTGTCTATGTGGTGGTAGCACTTCCGCCTTCACCTCATCAAATACATCCTCAAAACTGTGATAAGCCTGGGGGAGAGCCACATCTTTTTCTGCCGCTGTAGCCACCGTCTGACTCCCGCTCTCATCTGCGTCAAGGGATTCCGTTCTTTTTCCACAATGCAGGATGCAATACGGTGACGTCATTTCGACGCGATGTGTTGGCCAATCCACAGAGGGGTTGTGTTTCTGTAGCCACGGCAATCCCAATATGACGCCATATTGGGGCGCTCGGATGATGTTAAAATCGATTTGTTCCAAATGGTTCCTCCCATATCTCATCGGAAGGACCCCCGTGTGCTGCCCGATGGGCCCCGTCACCAATCGCCTTCCGTCTACAGCATAGACGTCTTCGGGTACAGCTTTGGGAAGAAGCACTAGCCCTAGCCTGCATGCCTCGTTGTGGTCCATAAACATGCCAGTGGCCCCTGAATCCACCATGGCCACAACGGGTATCCACTGGTCATGCACTCCCACGTGCACCGTGAGAAACAGGTGTCGGTGTCCCTTAGTGACCGAGTTGGAGAGTGAAGGGATGGATGAGTGACTCCGAGATGCCCCTTCTTTGGTCTGGGAGTCCTCTAGTTTTCCGCCGGTATGTCCACCACGGCTGTTACCGACCGGTTGGCCCGATAACGTGACGTCTTCGGTTTGGCAGGGCATTCACGTACGTAGTGGCCTTTTTTGCCACAATATAGGCACAATCCTTGTTTACGGCGTGACTCTTTCTCCGTGGCTGTGAGGCTCGCTCGTATTGCGCCGATGTCCATGGGTTCTCCCTTGGATGCGGTGGAAGTTTCAGGACTTCCCACCGTCACATAGGATGGAAGGGATTTTCCTTTTCTCCCATGATCCCCTTTTCTTTCACTCAGCCTATGTTCCAGCCGTAATACCAGGTTGATAAGGCCCTCACATGTCTTGGGTTGAGGGTCAATATGAGCCACGGCGTCTTTGAGCTCATCGCACAGCCCGTGATGGAAGAGCGCCGTCTGTTTAGCAACAGGCCACTTGGTTTCCGCAACTAGCCGTCGGAACGCGTTGAGATACTGCACCAGGTCGTTGGATCCCTGTCTCAACTCAAGCATTTCACGGTCCGCCGTGTACGAGTCAGCCCTTCTGTCGAATACCTTCAGGAATTCCTCGCGAAAAGCACCCCAATCACATAAGATGGGGTCGTCCCTGCTCACCAGAGGTACGGCCCATTGTGCCGCGTTTCCAGCCAAATAGGAAATAAGGAAAGCCACACGAGCCTGACTCGTGGGGAACGCCTTTGGTTTGCACGATAAATGTAGCGCCACTTGTGTGAGGAATACCTGCACTGTGTTAGGATCCCCACTGTACCTCTCTGGTGTTGCCAAGGGGATGGCTACCGGCATTTCCACTACTACCGCAGGGGTCTGGTTCGTGAGGGAGGTGCTGGGCGTGAGCGGGTCCAATTGGATAGCATCCAGTCTGGCTTTTACATCGGCTGTTTCTTGCCTAGAGGCAGCCACTTCAACTTGCACGGTCGCTAAAGCAGCCAGCACATCATCAAGTGTTGCCATGTCTGTTATCGACCGGGAGACAGTTAGTGTTATTACGGTCGGATATTTTGTAACGCCCTGAACGTCTCAGGATCGTTTAACAGACACGATAATGAGGACGCAACCACTTGTGAAGGGTTAGTTATTTTAATGAAGGCAAAAACAATACAACGAATAAACAAAAGTTATAGTCACTGGAATCCTCCAGGCTAAGTACGTTACCAGCCCACAGCACGGATGGTCCTAACCGTCCTCTGCATATACGCCGATCCCGGCGTATGCCAACAGAGGGCAGAAATGAAATGGCCGACAATGCCAATCGGTAGGCTGTGAGGGGCACGACGAGTGTTGGGGAGAATCGAGGAGTCAGGGAAACACCCAGCCGGGGTCTCTACCTGAAGGGAGCAGCCGCTCAACCTCTTCCTCCGACTGCACCGGGACGCGGAGTCACCTCCTGGTGATGCGTCACCGATACCCCAATCAAAAGCAAGAAGACTGAACCGAGAGCAGCCGCTCGATCGATCCTGTGGACTTCCGAGTCTGTAACGCGGCAAACACCTCCTGGTGTGCGTTACAGCTGGCAGTCCCTGTATCTCTGGTCGGGCTGGGAGTTACGACTCCAACCAGCAAAAGCGCCACTGCGCTTTGACTCAGCCGAGTCAAAAAGCGAAGCTCAATGGTTGACCGGTAGAGCTTCCGGGTCCTTCACAGGTGACGATGGGGCAAGACACGGCCCAGGGAGTAACGACTCGACCTATCTCCGTTCTTGCCTTACTGGAGCACCACTCCGGAACACTGCTCTTCACGAAGCAGGTACGTCGGTGTAAACACAATATCCGACAGCCTTGTACCTCCCGGTTCCTCCCTTTATAGGGCGTGTTTTCCTTGAGTTATGTAACAGCTCTCCTGTTTACATAAGGGCGTGTTTCCCCTTGAGTTATGTAACAGCTCTCCTGTTTACATAAGGGCGTGTTTTCCTTGAGTTATGCAACAGCTCTCCTGTTTACATAACCTCTCAACCGCTAAGCATCCTGGGAGATGTAGTCCGTTTACGCTGGTTACCGTTTTCCTCCCCTCGCATGACAGGAATTCTTGACAATTCTATTATCCATTCAGCCATTTCTCCTGTGTCTGTTTTAAGCCCTCAGTTGGTCACATCAGGGGACCCGAGTACATAGAGGTCCCGATACCGATAGATCAGGGAGAGGACATCGCCCATAGTACTTTAAGTATGTTATCGTGGAACATTGCTGGTCTATTATCAAAGACTATTTCTTCTGATTGGTCTACCTTTATGGAGTTGTATGACATCATTGCCTTTCAGGAGACTTGGTCTTTGAGTACAATTTTTCGCCCATGCTATTTGGCTTTTGGCAAACCAGCAATCACAAGCTCCAAAGGGCGTCCTTCGGGAGGGCTAACTGTTTGGGTTAGACAGCAGATGGGCTCTAAGGTGGGAGAATTAGTGATTGATAATCCAGATATTCAGGCAATTAAAATAAACTCTGAACATGAGCCCAATTTTACATTGATTAATGTTTATGCAAGAGGGATGGTTGGTGGGAAAGCCTCAATTTATCAAATCACTAAAAGGAACAAGTAATTGGGTTATTGCGGGGTATTTTAGCTGTACGTTTGAACCACTCGGTTTAGAAGATGGTCGTCTTACTAGCGATGAGGATGCGATTTGGGGTGTCCCGTCGTTAACGCTCCCCCCAGTTAATAAATGGACAGAGGCAGCACTGCAATTAAAAAGTTTAACTTTGGAGAGAGGGCTCCGGACTGTTAATGGAAGATCTAAATCTGATAGTAAAGGCAATCCCACTTTTAATAATGAGTCAAGAAGCAGTAGGATTGATTACGCCTTATCAATTTAGAATTTTGGTCAAGGTTAAGAGATAATGATGTTCTGAAAAGACCAGAGAGTGACCATGAACCCCTGACTTTGATATTGGAGGTAAAGGGTTGTTCACAGTCGAGGGGCAGTACGGATATTGTAACTGCAGACGTAGTCATGTCACACGACTGCCGTAGACTAAAATGGGCACGTGTGTCTGAAGATGAGGGCACTATGGCCCAGATAAAGTTATCCCTTGAAGAGTCCCTCTTAGCCCTCTCTCACCTTGATCCCAGTGAGGCACATTTTGTAACGCTCACAGAGGCTCGCGAGGCCCTGCTTGCTAAATTGAAAAGTTATTTCACAAGAAATATAAAAAGATCTAATATGCACCCCACTTATAAATCAGCTAAATGGTATGATGGGGATTGTAAGAGAGCCTTTAGAAAATTGGCGCAAGCCATAAGGGTAGGATCCACGCAGGAGGTTAGGGAATTAAGGACTGAATATAAGGCAACTCAACTTAGGGCAAAGAAGGCTTATGACGAAAATAGATGGAGGGACTTGCTGGATGCAAGTAATGGGAAAAACTGGTGTCGGTTTTGGGATCTGATTAAATGGGGTGGTGGTAACGCCAGCCCGGTTCCAGTTAATAACGGCCCCCCAGAAGTCTGGGTCGCACATTTTCAGGCCCTCGATAGATTTATTTTGTTTTGCAATGACCATGACCTAATAGTCAATGTTGACAAGACGAAGTTCATGGTCTTGCATAAACACAAAATTGTGAAAGCTAGAGTAGAAATGAATAATGTGTCCCTGGAACAAACTGACTCCTTTACATATTTGGGTGTCACTATGGGCAAACAGAGGAATTGGAAGCCACAAATAGATATACTAGTCTTAAGATACAATCAATTAGCTGGGGCCCTTTTAAAAGAACAACGGCTATCCCAACCCAAACCAGTTGGACCGGCTCTATCTATATACCAAGGTAAGGTTAGAGCGTCAATAACCTATGGGACGGAACTATGGGGTTTTGAAAATTTAGCTCCATTAGTCTTAGCCCAGAACAAGTTTTTGAGGGCATTGACCGGCCTTCCTCAATCATCACCCCTTAGACCTTTACTTTTAGATCTAGGTTGTATCTCTTTTCAGGAAGCAGCGGGTTTTAGACCACTCGCTTACTGGCGAAGAATATGGACTACTCCGGAATTAGCACCTTATGCAAAAGCTGTTAAGTTTATTAGAGAAGCTGATAAATCCAACAAAATTATATGGTTACAAAAGATCAAGATCACACTATCAGAAATGGGCCTCATTCACTTGTGGGAGGACCCAGAAGGGAGTTTGTTTTCATCAAAAAAAGACTTTAAAGTCTTGTTTAGGGACTTGGTTTATCAAAAGTTTTTGTCTTCGGTCATTAGTGCTTCCCTTACAAGCCTCTTTCTTGTTCATAAGAGCGAATACAAGTTGGAGGCCTATTGGGACATTATTACGTGCCCTGGTGATAGAAAACTATTTCACCAATTTAGGGTGGGCACACTCCCCATAAAATCCTTTATGAAAAACTGGGGGGATGTCCAAGATACAAAAGGTCATACTTGTCCAAGTCAGGAAGAGACTCTACCACACATTCTGTTTGTGTGCCCGGTATATAAGGGCCCTCGCCAGAAGTGGCTCAAACCGATTTGTAATGAGATCGGGACAAGATCATGCCAAACAGCGCTACGTATTTTAAAAACTGACACTTCTGAAGTTGTAGTTATTGCTATGGCTAAATTTGTGAGCTGGACTTGGGCCCTTGGAAGGAATAATTTGCAAGGTATTATGTAACCTGCTCACATTATAATGTGCTCTCTAATTTTCTTATGCAAATTTGCTTAAAGCAATGAGACTCCACTAAGCTTACGCCACCATGATTTTAATACCTTGGTATTCTGAATTTTCCCTTTTTAAAATACATTTATTTTATCCTTAGTATTTGTATGTCTGTTATATTCTTTTAAACTAATAATGGAATTTCATAATGAAATGGTTTTTAACAAAAAAATGTATTAAGCCATCTTATGTTTTATTATATTGTATTGTTATATGTGTCTTTTATGATTGATAATGACCGAATAAAGACGGAAACTGAAAACTGAACTGAAATAGTACTAAAACAATTGAACATGTATAACTGCGCGAGCACCCAACTCACGCTTGCTAAACGTGCTCTTGGGTAGCATTTTCTCCCAACTTACTCCTGGTATTTAGCACTTGTTTCTTAGTGAAAAATGCAGACTTGTGTCCTAAATGGGCAGTGGTGTGCATTTTGGACTAAGAAAATAGTGCCGAAAGCAGCACACAAACTAAATTAGTTATTTCTGGGCTAATTTCCCCCCAAATCACTCCTAATTACACAACCGAGCATAATCTTGTAACGTAGAATAACCAGAATTAAACTGATTACTCCAGTGTATTTAAAATTACTCCGAGGCCTAATCAACATTGAAAACCGGCCCCGCAGACCATAAAGCAGGTCCACAAACAGCCAAAAAACAAGGGCCCACACACTGACCTGGCAGAGTTTCCCACCCGGCACTGCCTGATTGCCCGAAAGGCCAGTCTGGCACTGACTCTGGGTAGAAAGGAGGAGCTCGACCTCAAGATCACTTTATCTAGAAGAAAACAGAAAAGAATCAGAAGACAGCAAGGTTTCCTATTCACATACTTGCCTTCCAGAACAGATTCACACCAAAAACAAATTCTTGAACGTTAGAACTTCAAGTCAGAAGAATTCAAAGGTTCAAATGATGGCAACTGGAGAGATCTAAGTAATAAGGGAAGATGCCATGAAGGTATAGTATAATGTACTAAAGGCCTTTTCAAGAACACACTACTTTACAGTCTGGGCACAAAGGAAGGTTCAAAAGCAGATGGATCACAGGATCTTGCCCTACACCAGGAAGAATAAGATTTCCATGGCCTAGTGTATACTTTCATTGCAGCCGGATGTCTGGGGTGCTGGATTTAGGGTGCTACCTCTGCCAAACAACATAGAGCTTGAAGAAGTATCCTCTCAACCTCCAGATGCCCTGCTGTAGGCGAACCTACAGCATGCTGAGGTCCAGAGTTAGAAATGGTTCCAGGTGGAGGGCGTGGCTTTGGCGCCTTTGAAGATGGCCGCTGCTCCCTGAGGCTCCGTGGCTGTGCGGCAAATGGAGGCGATTTTTAGATGCAGCCGCTCGATGTTTTCACTGCCGCAGTGACAGCGAGTTGAACTGAAGCTGTCCTCTGCATGTTGCGGTGCTTCAATTTGTCTGGGTGAGCGTTTTCCTTTCTTTTGCTCGCGGACTTTGTTCCAGTCAACTCCGCTTGCGTCCGCCATCTTAATTACCGTTTGACCGACGCTAGCGCTCGTCTTTGACTTCATTTGTTTGTCGGTCGCACTACCACCAAAAAAAGGTACGCTCCCCCTGTTTCATGACTGGCTGATATTCCCTTTTCTCTTTTTGGCTTTTTTTGGTCATTTTTGACATCTCTGTTGCAGCCAATATGTTTCTGGAATCCTGGAAATATTCTCCTCAGCCTCATATGCCTTACTTTATCAATGGTGAACCCTACTGGCAATATTGAAATCCATGTCTTCTTTCTCTTGAGAATGAGTTCCATTAACCTTTCATCTGATACCTTCCTACATGGCAGCTTTGGGGCATTGTTCATGAGTTTGTTCCACTTTACTTAATTGGGATGTTTTTGTTTAATTGCCGTTTCTCTGCTCACCGCTGGTGTAACATGTGAAGCTGGTTTCACCTAATTTTGATATCCTAGCACTTTCGCTGGTTTGCTCAACATATTGCCTTTCACTGCCTTTCCCCTCTGTCATCAACCAATACTTCTTCAAGATTCTCAATACTATAAGTCAAATTTTGCAACAAGTCAAGTTTTGCTGTATTTCCTGAAGAAGCGAATATTATTGGTGTGAGGTTTAATGGCAAAAGCACGAGGTACCCGTGGCGCACTCTCTTCTACTGACCCTACTACTCTAGTATACTATAATCCTTTCCATGTTCTACAAGAGAACATGGAAGAGAATGATCACAACTCAGCCTCCTCTGTCACAAGTGGATCTACTCCCCCTGTTACTACACGTAATGCGCTGAAACCAGCCTCTAAGCTGCCCTCTGCATCCACTTCAACAACAGTAAAGCGTGTCAAGAAAGACCCTCCTTCCCCTACTGGTTCTCCAACATCTATATCTATGGAACTACTTCTTGAAGAGATTTGTGCTCTCAAGCCTTACATGGCAGAAACAAATGCTCGTCTTCAAAATCTCGAAGATAATTTGTCTCAAACCAATCAAAAAGTCATTCATTTGGAGAGTATAGTAAACTCTGTTCAAGTGGTTGTTAATCAAGTACATTCCATGCAACAGGACATTTCTCGCTTAAAGCCTCAAGTTGAGAATTTGGAAAATAGAAACAGGCGTAACAATTTACGCATTTATGGCCTTGTGGAAGGCCTTGAGGGTTCTGACCCTCTTGCTTTCTTCCAAACCTTTCTTCCAAAAATTCTGAACATTCCGAACTCTCCACCTTTGAATATTCAAAGAGCACACCGTTTGGGATACGCCCCGCAGGCTTCTTCCTCAACAACCAAACCAATAGGCATTATTTTGTGCTTTTTGCAGTATACTGATTTACACAAGGTGTTGCAGGCAGCAAAACTTAAAGGAAACATTTCTTGGCAAGGTTCTAATCTGTTTTTTTGCTCAAAATTACGCAAAAGTGACTGCTTACCGTCGGAAGCAATTTCTAGATATGAGACCTGCGCTTCGGAATTTAAATGGCAGATATGGTTTGTTTCATCCTTGCCTTTCTAAAGTGACATACAAAAACAAAACTACTAACTATGAAGACCCTGCTCTACTGCAATGCTTCCTGGATACCTGCAGAGATGAAGATATGGACGTTCCTCACTCTTCGCTAAATTGATTATTGTGTTGATAATGTTACTTTCTATTTTCTCATCTTTTTCATCTTTTTCTAGATTTAATTGGTTGTTATCCGTTCCCCTCTAATTGTTAAATGTTAAATGTTAAGTGTTAGTTGTTTCGGTTCATATGATTATATAATGTGTTCTCTTTCTTTTTATCACTAGGTAGAATTTCCATGGCCCCTTGATTTTATGGCCGTTCCCCAATCTGGTTGTTCGCCTCCTTTTCCCGTGTTCGTCCTGGAGTTTTTCGAGTGGCTGTTCTGTCTTCCTTATGTGGCTCCACCACCCCCATCTCTCATTGTATGTCCGTGGTATGTCTTTTTACTTTTTCATTAAAGTTATATCCTGGAATGTCAAAGGTTTGGGTTCCCCCATCAAATGCCAACAAGTTTTTCTCACACATTGCTGGATTAAAAGGTGATATTGTTTTACTTCAAGAAATTCATGTAACGGACAAAGAAATTTCCAAACTTCAACGTCAATGGGTGGGTCATGTTTATGCATCCCCAGGTTCAGGCAAACAAAATGGTGTAGCTATCCTTTGTCACAAACGTTTAGATATTCAACTTTTGCACCAAGATGCGGATTCTGACGGCAGATGGGTTTCAGTTTCGTTACTTGTTAATAAAATTCCTCTAACTATTTTTAATGTATATGCACCCACCACCCCCGATAAACTCTTCTGGCCTCACATTTTATCTAAATTGATGTTATGTACCGATGAGTATTTACTGTTGGAAGGAGATTGTAATATGGTTGTAGACCCTTTCTTAGATAGATGTTCCAATTCTAAATGTATTCCCTCTACCATGCATACTCAATTTACATCTACCATATCTCAAAGGTCCCTAGTTGATTCTTGGAGACTATGTCACCCCACTCTCCAAGAATATTCATTCTTTTTACCCGTTCATTCCTCACAGTCCCGTATAGATTACATATTTATCTCAAAACTCCTTACTCAGCATATTACACACTCTGACATAGGATCTATACTAATTTCAGATCATGCTCCTATAACCTTAGTTTTAGACTTACTCCCTCACATTAAAGGTACTTGACGATGGAGATTTAATAATGTCCTTCTCCTTGATCCTAAATTTACTCCTGCCTTTCAGACATTTGCAGACACCTTCTTTTTATAAAATGAATCTCCTCTTACCTCTCCCCCTCTCATTTGGGACACCTTCAAAGCTGCTTCTAGGGACTTCATTATTTCAAATGTAGCTCAAAAGAGGAAAGCTTATGCCCAAGTCAGAAATTCACTTTCTTCACGTATTAAACAACTAGAACATTCTTACTATTCTACAAACGGACTTAATTGAACTTATCAAAGCTAAGTTACTTAAGTCTAGTGCTAAAAATTATAGTGCGCAAAATAAAGCGGGAAATTTTCTTGCCAATTATCTCAATATCAAAAAAGAGCGCACCAATATAGTTCATCGTCACTTAATACTATAGTTCATAAAAATGAAGATATTCTTCTAGAATTTTACAGTTTTTATCAACAGCTGTATACCCCTGAGTCTCCTTCTCAACAGGCTGATATTGACCGTTATTTATCTTCTATTCCTCCTCCTTCATCCCTTAATGTAGATTTTTCGCTTTTGGAAAAAGATATTCAATCTACTGATATTCTTACTGCTATTCAAGCTATTAAAAAAAGCAAAGCCCCCGGGCCAGATGGATTCACCATTGAATTGTATTCACATTTTTCCTCCTTCCTTCTCCCCAAATTTTCCACTAAAAAATTGGAAGGATCTTTTCAAGAAGAGTTGATTTGCTTTCTCCCAAAAGAAAACAAAGATCACACATTCTGTAAGAACTACAGACCTATTTCTTGAATTAATTTGGATGAAAAAATATTTGCGGAAATTCTTGCACTTCGTTTAGATTCCTTTTTACCTCAATTGATTGGAAAAGAACAATGTGGTTTCATTAAAGGTCGTCATTTATCAGATAATACCAGATTGTTTTTTAACGTCCTAAGTAAATCTAAATCTTATAAAAAATCGTTAGCAGCAATCTCTTTTTTTTTTTATTGAGCATGGCATACAATAAAATATTTATTTCTTTTTACAATCAGATGTTAAAATACAATTAGATGTTTGAAGTACAACTAACAATACAGAAAAAACAACGAAGAAGAGGGACTCTCAGTAGTATTCAATAACCTCTATACTGCCATATTCAATTTCACTTTTTGACAAAAGTGTACAGAAATTTCAACTAAAGTGCAATAGCCATAGAAAGTGCAAGATGCTTATTAACTCTTCATATCTTATGAATACTATTTCCACAAGTAAAGTGCAAATGCTTATAAATATGCTGATTGAGTCCATTTAAATAATCATATAAAACATTTTCGTTTTAATCCCCTTTATCCTTTTCTAAATTTTCAAAATATCTCCAATTCACTTCAAATTTTTTTGAGAGCTCCTACTCTGCTAGCATATGCTTTTTCGAATTTGTAAATCCTTTTCATTTTATTATACCATTTCAATGGGGAGGGTACATCTCTAGACTTCCAGTTCTGCAGTATTAATGATCGAGCTACAGTACAAGAGATATATAAAAATACTTCTTCAGCCTTGGTCATTAACATATTTTCCTTGGATATACCAAACAAGGCTGATTCTCTTTCAGGCTGTAGTCTCTTTCCAATTGCCAAATTTATATCTAAAAAGACTGCCTCCCAGAAGGGTTGGATTTGGGAACATGTATAAAATATATGATGCCAACCTCCCTGACCATTAATATGACACCTAAAGTAGCGATTTTCGACTTCCACATATCGTTTCCCCAAAGCTTCTGGAGTCAGATAGGCCAGCCATCGAGATAAAAAGGCCATCTTTTTAAAATTAGCTGCACGCAGGGTTTTATTTCCAAGATCGCAGATTTTTTCCCACTCTCTGGTTGACAAAACACATTGTGTTTCATTAGCTATTTTGGCTAAATGTTTATCGATTAATTGTATATGACCTTGATTGTGCATTAGTTTATACCATTTTCCCATACCCTTCGTTCCTGCCCCAAACAGGGCTGCCACTCGATTGCTTACTGGGTTAATAAAGCCTTCCATACTACTCAAAAAATGAACAATCTGCAAATATTCGAAGAAAATAGGTAGATTGGGACTTTTAGCTCTTGCTGTAACTTTCTGCCATGAAACTAATCTATTTTGGGTAATAAAGTGTCTTAGCTCCTTAAATCCATAGTTTGCCCAATTTATTAAATGATTGTATCTAATTCGAAGACCTAAGCATGAGCATTCCCCTATACTTAAATATTGCAGCCCGAGGAGCCCTCTTTTTTAAAAAAGGACTGAAGTCTAAATTAATAAGTTCCTATTGTCTTATATCTAACTTTCTTTGGACATTTAGAGGTTTTTAAAAATACACAAAGTTGAGAGCCGGCTTCCAACATCATTTTATCCAAAAAAAAGTATCTCTATTGGATTTTGGTCTTATCAGTCCTGCCACCATATCTAGGAAGGCTGCCTCATAATATGTTTTTATATCCGGTAGGGCATGCCCCCCCTGGGCGATTGGGAGTTGAACCACTGCTCGTTTAACCCTAGATACCTTATTTCCCCAGATAAAACTCCTAAACATCATCTCTATTTCTTTAAAAAAAGATATATTAATTCTAATAGGAAGATTGCTGAATAAAAACACTAATAGCAGAACAATAGACATTTTGATTAGTGAAACCCTGCCTATAAGTGCAAAGTGGCAGTGTTTATTACAATCAGATGTTTGAGATAAATATAGAAATACAGAATTTCAATGGCAATTAATAAATGCAAAATCTTATCAGTCAATATCAACGGGATGTTGAACAAACAAAAGTATGGGGCCCTGATGAAGTGGTTGATATCCTGCAATCCTCAAGTAATATTTTTTCAGGAAACCCATCTAAAATCAAACTCTCCCAAAGTATATATACCCAGATACTTCTCATATGCATTTTTGCATCAGCTGGCTTGGCCCAGAGAGGTGTAGCAATCTATTTTTCAAGAAAACTACCCTGGGAAATATTAGAAGTCCAAAGAGATATACTGGGGAGATGGATAGAGGTCTCAGTTAAGATACAAGGGCAGATTATTAATTTTGTAAATTATTATGGACCAGTGTCAGACGATACGATCAGTCTGGTCAAAATAAATGGGCTTTTAAGAGGAGCTTCGGGGCAGCTTATATTGGGAGGGGATTTTAATTTTATACAAGACTTAAAGAGAGATACATCTAACAAAAACAAAAAACAACTAAAACCAAAAACTTTGAAAATCATTGAAGCCTTGAAACAAGAATATCAGTTAATAGACCCCTGGCGTGCTAAAAATCCAGAAAAGACAAAATTTACTTGTCATTCATATCGTTTTCAAACCGCTTCTCGGATCGATTTCTTTTTGATATCGAGATCCCTCCAAATAGTTAAAGTAGATAATGGCTGTAATCCCTTTTCAGATCATGCAAAGGTCGAGCTTGAGATTCTGTTGGAGACCGGGAGCAGAGAGCGACCCAGGTGGGAACTGGACCGCACTCTGCTCCAGGATCAAAAATGGGTCGAAAGTTTGAGGAAATGGATTGTAGATTATTTTAAAATCAATGAAGGAACTGCGGAACCTTTCTCTATATGGGGTGGATTTAAGGCGGCTGTACGTGGACAGATTTTGCCTATACAGCTGCTCAGGCAAGGAATCGGAGATTAAGGATAGATACATTAGAAAAAGCAGTTGAACAGGAATATGCTCTACATCTACAACAGCTTCCTAATAAATTTGAGCAGGTGAGAGCTGCTCTTAGAGATTTTTTTTTATTAGACGAAATCAACAGCTCAAATATGTATCAGCAAAGGGTATATGAAGAGAGTCAGCTGGTAGGAAAACTTCTGGCTAACGCTACTAGGAATAAGCAGGAGGCAGCAAAAATAGTGAAGATTTGGAATCCCCACAACCGCAGAGTAGAAGAGGATAGAGATGAGATTTCACAGATTTTTCTACAACACTTTAAAGATATATATTCCACAGAGTATTTAGTGGGGGAGGAGATAATCCGAGAATATTTTGCAAACATAGATCTTTGTAAACTTACAGAAAATCGGATAGAGCAACTCGGAATGGATATAAAGCTAGATGAAGTCTCAATATCGATAAAAAAAACAGCGGGCGCAAAAGCATGTGGGAATGATGGATTCCCTATCGAATTCTATAAAAGTTTTTCAACAGAACTATTAAAACCCCTGCAAAGGCTATTTAATTTTATTAAACAGGGAGGGTTAATACCCACAAGCTTTAAAGAATCAATAATTGTGTCTTTTGTAAAAAAAGATAAAAATCCCGAAGATGTAAACTCCTATCGGCCAATGAGTCTTTTAAACTCGGACTATAAGATTTTTATGAAAATATGGGCCGAGCGTTTTTCCTTTGCTGCTCAGGAAACAATTCACGAAGACCAGACAGGATTTATAACTGGACGACTTATGGCAGCCAATACGGAATACCTAATACAAGCCCTGGATTATTTTAATACTACTCTAACTCCAGCATGTATCATCATGGTAGATGCTGAAAAAGCATTTGATTTAGTTAATTGGTCCACTTTGTTTTTAGCCCTTCGATATTTTGGCTTTCCAGTCCAGATAGTAAATATGTTACGAAATATTTATAAGGGGGCGACGGCCCAGATTTTAATAAATGTAAAACAAGCGGGAACAATATCAATAAATCGTGGGACAAGACAAGGCTGTCCCCTCTCGCCATTACTTTTTAAGTTTTTCATCGAGCCTCTTGCAGTCAAAATAAGAAATAACACTGCAATTTTACCTCCATCCTTCAAATGACTAAACTGAAGTTATTTGTAGACGATATAGTTTTATATCTGAAGCCCAATAAGGAAAATATAGAGAAGGTTTTAAGTGAATTTAATAAATATGGGCAAATTGGGGGGTATAAAATAAACTCAAATAAGACCGAAGTTTTGGCTGTGAATATAGATATTGATTCCCTTCCTCCAGGCTTGAGGCTACAAGCAGCCAAACCAGATCCAATTAGATATCTCGGGATCTTCGTAACCACTCAATATCATCAATTATTCCATCTAAATTATATTAAAATGAAAAATAAAATCAAGAAGCTATTAGATCAGTGGCTGCTAATCCCCCTTTCGATTATAGGCAGGGTTTCACTAATCAAAATGTCTATTGTTCAGCAATCTCATTAGATGCTGAAAAAGATTTGATAGGGTTATTTGGTCCTTTATTTTTTCTACCCTTACTTGGTTTGGTTTCGGCCCCAAATTCATTAACTATGTCTCTTTACTTTATTCTTCTCCCAGGTCCTTTATTTTAGCTAATGGCCTTGTTTCCCCTTGTTTCCCCCTCCTTCGAGGAGTTCGGCAAGGATGCCCTTTATCTTCACTTTTATTTATTCTATCCTTAGAACCTTTTTTAACAAAAATTAGATCGAATGTAAACATTACTGTTTTTTTCTTACAGACTCAATCAGTTCAAAATCTCTGCATACGCAGATGAAATTTTATTATTTATATCAAATCCACAATCCTCTTTGCCAGCTTTCTTATCAGAAGTAACTGATTTTGCCCGTGTTTCAGGCTACAAGCTGAATGCTGACAAATGCGAGATCCTCCCCCTAAACAAACTATGCTTCCACGCTGATTTCTTATCTTCTTCTTTTCATTGGAATCCAGTTAAAATAAAATATCTTGCAATTTGGTTTACCCCACTTTTAAAGATACTGTTGCTATAAACCTGAAAGAGTTACAAAATACTTTGCGTTCTTCTTCTTCTCGCTGGCACCCCTTATTTTTATCCTGGTGGGGTAGATTAGATTCTATAAAAATGATGCTTGTTCCAGTAATACTGTTCTACCTGTCAAATATACCTATTAATATTCCTAAGTCTTTTTTACAAAACTATATATAGCATCCTTTCAAAATTTTTATGGCATAATAAACCTTCTAGAATATCTCTTAGTAAACTTTAAAAAACGACAACAATTGGGTGGGGTTAATTTTCCGGATTTTTACTCTTACCACTCCTCATTTTTTCTTAGAAATTCCTCCTTTTTATTGTCTGAGTGTGAAACAGATTCTCAAAATTTCCCTTTGTGGGTAGATATTGAGAGAGCCCTTTTTCACCCTTTCTCTTTCAAAGAATTTATTTCCCTTTCTCATGTACCTTTGTCGTTTTCTTTCCTATTCTTAAAAACGCTCGGAAACTGTTCCAATCGCTTTTTTCATCTGCTTTAGACGAACATGCACAGTTTCTAAACTCATCCATCTGGTACAGTAAGCATATTAAACTCAACAATAAATATATTTTTTGGAAAGACTGGTTATCACATGGTCTCAAATGGACTTATCAACTTTTTCAAGATGGTGTTTGTGTACCATTTTCGGTATTGCAATCTCGCTTTTCCCTTCCCTCCTCATTTCATTCCAAATATTTATCTTTAACAGCAGTTGCTCAATCCTCTTATAAGTCTCTCTCCACTTCTCCTACTCCTACTCCTCCTACTCCTTTATCCCCTATTACTACATCGTTTCAAAGTAATTCTCCTTCAGCTTCCCAAATATATAAAAAATTAATGGATATCCCATTTTCTCGTAATAAATCTGAGGTTGAATGTAGCTGGGAATCTTATTTGGGTGCATCTTTCCCTATTCCACTTTGGAATAAAATCTGGAATAAGGTGAGGAGGTCTTCTAGAGCAGCTAATACTACTCAAACTTTATTTTTTATTTATAATAGATTACTCATTACTCCAACTAAAATACATAAGATTGACCCTATCATACCTTCTTCCTGTTGGTCCTGTTCTGCTGCGTCAGTGGATCTTACACAAATGCTTTTTGATTGTCCAAAAATTCACAGTTTTTGGATTCAAGTATGGCATCAGATTAACATTATTTGTCATTTCCACATTCCTTTTTCTTTTTCACACATTTTCCTAGGTAGTGTCTCTTAAGTTTGGCCTCCTTCTTTTCATATTATTGATCTGCATATAGCTGTTGTGTTTCAGCAGATCACTAAATCATGGAAAGACACCTCAACAGTATCTTTTCAAGCATGGTGGTATGGTGTTTGCTATAATAATAGACTTGACCGAGTTTATGTATATCCAGTCTCGCTTGCTATTAAAAGAGAAACTCTTTGGATGCCTGTTACTGAATTCTTAAATAAGTCTGCTAAAAAACTACCATTACATAACCCTCGCATTGAAGAGGTTGCCAGACCCCCTTGACTATATACTTATTGCTGTTTTATTTACAAATTATCTTATAATCATAGATTATTTCAATGTTTGTAGGAATTCTTTATGCATAAGTGTTGCTTTTTTCCCATATTACACATAAAATGGATGTTCCTCCCATCCCCCTTATTTTTTCTCTCTTTATCTCCCTCCCTTTTTTCTTTCTCATCCCTCTCTCTTTTTCCTTCCCATCTTTTTTTATAATGATGAATTATACATATATGTATTTTTTTGTTTACTGTATTTAATCTCATGTTTATATAAAATAAACTTCCTTTTAAACTAAAAAAAAATGAAATGATTCCAGGTGGAGCTCCCAAATGAAGGAGTCACTGACAGCTGAAGAAGGATTGGAAATAGACTGAGGAGAGATGTTCTGCCCAAATGCAAATCTCATGCATCAGAGGAGCTAGAGAGGAACACCATGACCCTCCCTGGTGATTCAGGTTGGCCCTAACCCCTGATTGTCTGAGAAGACCCTTACCACCTGAGTAAACAACTCTGGAGCAAAGTGCAACAGGGCCAATAACTCCTTCCAGCTGGAAGACCTCAAAAGACCTTGGAGCTCCCAGTCGTACTGACCTTACCTGTCCTCTAAAGTTGCTCCCAGCCTCTCTCACTGGCATCTGTTATAATCAACTAAGGAGAGGGAAGGAGAAATGAAGAACTGTGTCCAATATCACTCACTGTACTCACCATTGGAGCTCTTGAACAATCTGGGAGTGAACCATATCAGACAAGCATATCCTTGACATGATGGAACACAGTGATGTAAAAGATAATGGGCTACGGGATTCAAATGGACACATACCCAATAGACTGTTGCTATGTTCCCCTGAACCACCAGCCAATCCCTGGCCAATGTGTGAGGCTTCGCCAACAGGTCCCTCAGGTGAGTCTGAAGTTTCAGCCTCTTGTGTCTTGGAAGAAAGTTCTTCCTCTGAGAGGTCTCAAACTTGCCCCAAGTGAACTGAATGGTGTGCGATGTGATGTGGTTAAACTGCTCCACATTTATCAGGAAGCCAAACTTGATCAGCCCCTTGGAAACAGCCAGAAACTCTTATGTTCTTTTCAGAAAAGAAAGAGAAGCAATGAGCCAGTCATCCAAAGATGGGAAAATCCTAGTCCCACTGGAGAAGGTTAGCATGTTGAACATCTGGTATGGAATGTACTTGTTCACTTCCTTGAAATTGATCACAGGCCTGTATTCACTGGGCATCTCCTGTACGTGCAAGATGATGGAATAGCAGCCTTTGTCCTGATCCTCGGGGACTGACTGCTTAATTTGAGCGTGAGGTTTTTGGTGCTCGGCACCAGCACTTAATTGTCAACACCGGCGCTTGTGACAGTTTGCCACAAGGTGGTGCTATCTGGCTAAATTAGAGATGACCACAACAACAGTCAATTATTAATTTATAAAATACATTAAAAATGACGATTGCCTGCCCCCCAAGCCATTCTTATGGCTTTGGGGACCTGGACTAGTCCAATTTGTCACACTTGTAGGAGTCTTATGGTTAGTAGCTGTGTTGTTACTATTATTGGCAGCACTGTTGGGGGCAATGGGTGGTGCAAGCTGCAGTGGCCTCTTTAGGAGAGCCCTGACACTAATATTACTTACAAATTAACCACTGTTCGGACTGGAGTGATTGTTTCTTTGTCAAGCGATTTCTGAATGCCATCCTGCAGAGCTGCTTGGTCAACTGGATCTCTTGAAAGTGGGGTTCAGCATTAGTGTACTGGAAATGTTCAAGCACTACCCTCATTGTACCACCTCACCAGCCCTTCTGTCTGATATATTTAACTGTCAGATCTTTGAAAAATATCTTAACTGGCTTCCAACTTGACTGAGGGTTTGACTGGAATAGCCATGCTTTCAGGGGCTGTGTAAGATTGTCAGGAGCAGTTGGTTGAAACTGGGCCTTGTACTCCATAGGGGCACCCCAGCCAGGACCCCTGCCTTGAAAGGGCTGGGCATTTTTAATGTTAAAGCTGGAGCAAAAGCTCCATTAAAACCAAACTCATACACAGAGGTTAAGCAGAAACTCAGAGCCATGGGACTACAATACTGTCCGCCCAATTACGCGTAATTCATTCCAACAAATCCAATTTTTTGCATACCCCGGAATGGACATGGCTGTAGATCATGGCAGAGCGGCCCCTTCAAGCCCATGCTGATACTTTGCCACGTGGATCTAGACCCTCTGGTTCTGTTAGGGTCACACCGGCACCCAAACCAAGATGAAATTGCACTTGCTCCCAGAGGCGACGCCACGCTACTCACTCCAAAACACCATCTAAATCATCTTTGGAACACGAACGCTCACCTTCTCCATCACACCATCCCTGGACCTCCGTTTTGGAGGACCGAGAATTAGACCAGGAACTGCGCCTCAACGCTAAGACTTTACTGCCAACAGTGACTCTGGTGGACACAGACCTCTCTCAAAGTCCGCAAAATATAAGTCCTCTGTCACTTATCATCCACAGGACGACATCCACAGGACAAGATCTCTTTCTTCGCAGAACGATGTCCCGCCTATCTCAATGACAGTCAACCATCCTTTAATTCTTGAGGGATCCAGTGCTCATGTTTTCCCCTTTGTGTACGTTGTTTTTCTTTGGAATTTTCCTTTCGAGGGTGACAGATGCTTCTGGGGTAGAAGTACAAGGTGGCGACTCAGTATAAGGCTACTGCTTTTTCTGTTGTTGTTAATAGTAGCTTGTTTTTTTTATTACAGCCTGTTTTCTTTTCGACACACGCCCGCACAAGATTCTAAGTGCCACTTGCCAAGGCCCGGCTTCTACTCTTACACTGCATACACGCACTCCTGCCTGCCCAGCGGTCACACTGTCTTCCTTTCTTTCCTCCTTGTTGCACATGACACTTTTTTTTTTTTAAATATCTTTATTGAACTTTTCAAATGGTTCACAAATGAACACTGCAATTAATATGTTTTTTAAAGACAATACAATAGCGCAGTTTAGCCTAAATCTTGTTCACTCATCATTACTCTGCATACTGAAAGTAATAGGAGCTTACAGGGAGTACAGCAGGTCTTACAGCTGAAGTGTACCAATTACAATCCCAGGCCGCTAGTATCGTTCTATTAGATGCTACCTAGTGCCGTACCCATTCCACCCACCCCCAAGACCCTCCCTAAACAACACCCCAACAGAACAAAAAAAACAAAAAACAACCAAAACCAAAATGCCGCTTAGTAGACTAACCGCCACGCTGATGTACCTGCGTCCGGTGTTCGTCGGGTCTAAGAGCCCCAATGTAGGGCTTGCCCCGAGTGGGGGGGGAGAAAGGAGAGGGGTGGGGACAGGGGAGCAAGGAGGGGAGCAAAGGGAAGGAGGGAGGGGTGGGAAGGAGGGGAACCAGATACACATCCGGGGGGAGGTGGAAGTGAAAGGGCATCACTCCTTTGTTGCACATGACACTTATAGCTCCCGTGATGTCGACCTTTCACAATTGTCCTGGAACATTAATGGCCTCTTGTACTGGATAAAACACAGCGCAGTTCTTACCTTTGCCCACCAACACCTCCCTGAGTTTCTCCTGCTCCAAGAGAATCATCTAATAGGCAACCACTTCCCTTCCCAGGCACATAAGGGTTACAACAGGGTCTTTCACGTGGCTATACTTGTGGATCTTGCGGGGTAGCCATTCTGTCATGCCATTTGTAGGAAAGTGCCCCCTTTTTGCATGGTTACCCCCCACATTTTACCTGGCATCTGATGCAACCTGACTTGATGTTTCCTGGGTCCCTGCCTATCAAGTTCCCAAGGCATGTGTTCTTTCCCAAGACTGTACCTTTGTATCCACAATTGGCACATCCCTGGCCATAGGTAAGCCCCTTGTAAAAGGTACCATGGGTACCAAGGGCACTGTGACCAGGGAAGGCCTCTAAGGGCTGCAGCACCTGTTGTGCCACCCTTAGAGGCCCTGCACCTTAACACACTGCCACTGCAGGTTGCGTCTTTTGGTGCAGAGAAAAGTGAAGAGTCAACATGGCACACATCCCTGTGTGCCATGCGTGCAAGCCACTGCCTGTGGCCTAGGTGAGTCACCCCTTCAGCAGGGTGCACTAGTCCTAAGGTGAGGGTACAGTGGCATGAGCTGTGTATCCCTACAGTGTCTAAGTCTATTCTTAGACATTGTAAGTGTAGTAAAGCAATAAAGAGTATATGGTGTGGTAGTTTTTCATTACAAACTCCACAGCCCCATAATGGCTTTACTAAAAACTGGGAAGTTTGGTAGCAAAGTTCTCAGCACATTCAACACACATGCCAGTGCGGGATCTACTGTAAACAGCAAAGTAATTCAAAAGTAATCTAAAAGTATTTACTGCATGATACAAACTGTATTTATAAGTTATACAACCCTGTACCAATTGTAATTGTAAGCACAACTGCATTATTTTGAACAGTGTTATCTATTACTCACCTGTGCCAAGTCCTGCTTGGTTCTAAAATAAAATATAAGTATATATTTTTTATACTTACCTAATTGGTCTGAATTCTGTCTCTGAGTGTGTGTATCAGTCATTGATTGAGTGAATACAATACATGCTTAACACACCTCTAGATAAGCCTAACAGCTCGCCCACACTACCACAAAGAGAGCTGTTGGTACTTCCCTAATTTAGCCTCTGCTATACCTCTTGGGACTTCCTGGACTCTGTGAACTCCATACCTTACTTTGGTATAGTATATACAGAGCCAGCTTCCTACACCGTTCCTTTCCCCTCACAGTTTCCTATGAAATCTGCGACCCTCAGGGCTTCCTTGCTCTCACTGGGGTTCACAAAGGCCAGACCATTATTCTGGTGAGTGTGTAAGCCCTAGGTACCTTTTTTATGACTTGTCTAAGACCCTCCTGGATCTTCCGCAGGGGCTAACAATAATTGGTGGGGACTACAATGCGGTCCCCGTCCCGAAGGAGGATGCCACAGGAACTCCCACGTTGTCCAGGTGCTCCGGTGCCCATCGTCTCACTGGCTGGGCTATCGCTTTGGGTCTCTGTGTCGCACGGAGAATATGGAACCCAAGGGACCGCCAATACACACACACATCGGCTGTGCACCATTCCCATTCGTGGATAGAATTTGCCTTCATGCCTGCCCTTTATTGTCGTGCCATTGCTCACATCCAGATTCTTTTCTGAGGCATATCTGATAATGGTCTCCTTCCATCTTGGTTACCCCAGAGAAGGTCCAAGACCTATGTGGTGTCTCAATGCCTGGTACCTCCAAGACTGCATCTATGTCCAAGCCTTAAAGGAGAAATTGCAAATGTATTTCCAAAATAATGATGGCTCTGTGAGAACTATAAGCACCCACTGGGCAGCAAGTTAGGCCACTATAAGAGGGTTTGCCAAGTTTTGTATCCATGCACTGGAACGTGCCCGGTCCCTACACATTACTCAGTTGGAGGCGCGTCCCCTACGGCTGGAGAGAAATCTTGAGATGAATCCAGAAGGGAATAGTGTCTGACGGCTGCGTCTTTTGCATGACAAAATTCACCTCCAGTCAATGGAAGCTGCCAAACATCTTTGGCGTGCCACGACGGCCAGGGTTTATGGATAGGGAGACAAAAAAGGAAAACTGTTATATTGGTTAGCCTTATATAACTCTAAGGGAGAAAAAGAGGCTGAGAAGGGCACACAACAGTCTCTCAAGTAACTATAAAACACAATAATGGCATGGTTTCCTTGTATTGGGAGCGTCTGGAGGTAAATACCAGAAGCAAAACATATGATTCAGTTATCTTTTTTGATATAAAGAAAATTATGCTTTTATGTCTCCTACTAAAGATGGCAATTCCAAGAATTGGACTAGGTGGGCTAACTCACGTTATGTGACATGCTTCATCATAGGCCACCTCATCCCGCCCTGGTAAGATGATACCACCAGGGTGGAGTCAACATCAGGTTGGGCTCTCCCAAAGGAGTTCTTAGATATTCTTATCTTTTTCTGAATAACATGGGTCCAGGTGCTAACTAAAAACACCTCAGGATATACCACAAAAGTATCCTTTTATTACTGTGGTACCTTTCCCTATCAGTCGAGGAACCAGACAGGGCTCTCCTCTGTTTCCGCTTCTCTCTGCACTTGCGATGGAGCCACTGGCGCATCTCATATGTATTGATGCACAGGCCTGCGGGTGGAAGTGGAGTGAAGGCCATGAAGATCGTACAGCCCTATATGCAGATGACATTTTGCTTTACTTAGCGAACCCTGCAGTGACTGGCCTTCGTTGTCTCCACCTCCTGCACTGTTTTGAGAAAGCATCGGGCCTCAAGGTGAACCCCTCCAAATCCATCTTGGTGCCACTAGCCCTCTCTCGAGACTGCTTCGACTGGCAAGACACCATACCCATCCGTTGTCTTAGCTTCAATTACTTGGGCATCTGGGACGTACTACACCCAAAGCTTACTTGGTCCCTTAACATAGAACCCTAGCAATGCAGAGCTACGGCTGATCTTATTAAGTACCAGTCCCTTCCGTTGAATGTAATGGGCTGATTAGCCCTTTTTAAAATGATGATACTGCCATGCCCTTCTTTATGCCTTTCAAAATCTGCCCCTTTATTCTCCCGCTGACGTGGTTCCTTGCCCTAGATAAAGTAACAACCTCCTTTCTGTGACACAGCTCCCGGGCTCAACTGGCAAATGTAAACTGCCAATGTGGCCCGTACGATAGTGGCCTGGGAATGACCAACCTCTATCTCTATTATCTAGCCTCACACCTACCGGCCATACATGATTGGCTTAATGGGGGTTGGTCGGACCCCATCTACCATAATATAACAAAAAGGGCCCAATCTGATCGCACGATAATTCTTTAAATATACTTTGTGAGTGAGAATGAGAGATAATATTTTTTCTTCTTCTATACCACTCTCCATCACCTACATTTGGGAGAATAGTCCCGAGCTCACAAGACACCGTGTATTTAAAAGCAATAGAACCACATCCAAAGTCAACAGTCACTGGGTTCTTAAACAAGATCTTCAAAATACCCTATGAAATCACAGGTGTAAAAAACCACAACCATATGTCACTCAGTGAAAAATGTGCAAAACAAGGTAGCACCTCACGTGTGCAACACTAAAGCGGGCTTTGCTGGTTAAATATCACCAGTTATGCCACATTTATCATCATAGGTTGCTACCTTGTAAAACAAAAAATTACAAACAGAAAGGTGTCCAGAAAAATAGTGAACTAGGTGAAAATATGTGAAGGCGTCACACACTTCAACCCCGTTTGCTTAAAATTGAGATACATCCACAGCAACCATTCTTTATTCTCAGCTCGTGGGTATATTAAAAATAAAAACGTACTGCATGTTAACAGGGCCGACATGTTTCATTGCCTTTCTCTAGTGGCAATTTCTTCAGGGCACAAGGGCTTCGTCCACCTTATCTGGACACTTGTTACGAACAACCAGTGACTGGTGCTAGCCAAGGCCACTCGTACCAGCTAAGAACCGCGTCACACAGGCACTGCTCTGTCTGAGTAGTCCTGTATCTTAAAAAGACACTTGTGTATTGGTATTAACATGGGGAGCTTCGTCTCATTCCTCCTGGAATTATCCCTGTAGGGATTCCCTCAGATTTTATCCATGATTTATTGCTTCCTCATTCTTGACTCCACCTCATTAGTGACAAAAACAGCTCTTCAGGCCTGGAGAGCGGCTTTGCAAAACACCCGCTGGGAAACCAAACTCATGCAACAGACACCTCTTTAGCAGGGGCTTAGTTGAGGGAGGTGGCGTCACTACAGGCGTTTGGTCGATGGGACCTTTTTGGGATTTCACAACTCGGAGACATCTCGTCAGGGACACACATGCAATCATTTCAGGCACACCAAGCCACCAACACTCTGGCACATACACAGTTCTATAAATATCTTCAAATGCGACATGCCCTCCAAACTCACATCTCACACTCTGATTCTTTGCCCCAGTTCAGCCCCTTCAAGGCTAAAATCCCAATGGGCAATTTGGGCAAGGGAGGAATTTCACAAATCAACTGCCCCTAATGGTCAATACCCCTGGCACTTTAGATCACCTCAAGACCCGGTGGGAGGGTTGGGTGGGACCCTTCGAGGATAATGACTAGCGTGATGCACTGATGGCACAAAGGGTTCCTGCAATCTCCTCCAAACCGCGGATGATCCAAACATACTATCTTTATACTGCCTATCTCTCCCCGGCTCGGTTTCATTGAATAGGATTCTTCTCTGAGCCTGTCTGTTCCCGTTGTGGCAACAAAGCTGCCGATTCCTATCACATGGTTTGATTGTGCCCTATGACTCACAATTTCTGGGCTGCGGTGGTAGGGGAGCTCACTGAGGTCTTTGGATGGGAGGTTCTGCTCCCACCTCTGGTGATTTTGCTGGCTGTCCTGGAGGGCTCTTGAGGCACGAGAGTCGATCACTCCTTCTTGGGGACAGCCCTAATGTTCGCCAGGCATAACATTGTTGCGGGCTGGAAGTCCCCTTCTCCTCCCACCCTGTCACTTTGGCATCAGGGGGTGGACAGGTACACTCAGCAGGAGCGATTGGTCTACGAGTCTAGAGGATGTCACCTCAAACATGGTCGAGTGTGGGGGAAATGGTTGGGCCAAGGAGGTGATGGGGTTGATTGAAATCAAAAGTGCTGATGATGCTAGTCGGCCTTGGCGACAACAATTTTATCTTCTGATACATGCTTACTGTGTGACCTATGTTTTCATTCTTCATATGCAAAATGTAATAAAATATGTTTATGAAACAAAATCAAATTCATATCTTCTTGAGACAGATTTCACTGGTTTCAGGAGCTTCCTGTCTTTAGCCGATCTTCTAACCGTCTCCTCCAGTGGATGCCCAAAAAACGTAGATCTGGGGAATGGAAATATGAAAGATGCATAAATACTCTTCCGTTCTTTAGGGCAGTCCCCTGAAGACACTCCCTTGGGAGTAGTTGCACGCTCTGCAAATGCCTGCGTATTGTATTGTATATTAATTTGGGACACGTCTTTTTCCCAAGAGCATACCCACAGATGGCTTCTGGGTGCCGAAGAAGCCCTGGATACAGTCGCTGCTGCTCCTAGTGTATCAAACAAAATGTCTGAAAGGAACATCACTTGCTGTTTCATCATAGATAGTGTGTCAACAAAGTCTTCTCCAATGTGGATCTGGTCACCGAGAGTCTGAACACCCTTCAGCAACAATTGACTCGTAGAGTTTGACTATGTGCTGGCCTCGGACTTCCTATCCACCAGATCCAATGGGGGTTGCCCCGAGAGGGCAACCCTGCCATAATGAATTCACATTTTTAACAGGTGGAAATTTATGTGAGGACTTGTGAAGAAGATCACACTTGGAAGGAAACATAGGAAACCAATGTTTTTCCACATTACTCCACTCGTGGACCATGACCAGGGTCTCTGGAATTATGCAGTAGGTTAGCTCCAAATTCAGCGGCAGGGTTGAATAAATTATGCGTCAAGAAAAGGCTAATTATGCAGGATAATGCAGCACATTATCAATGGTATTACTTCATTATTTTGGGCCTGAATGAGATCTCGGCAGATGGGTTATTCCATCACCACAGCGTCGGAAATCCCGTCCGCAGAAATATAAAACCCATAGGATACAATAGGATTTATATTTTGGCGGATGGGATATCCATCATCCTTGTGACAGAGTAACCCCTCCACGAGATCTAAATCAGGCCCTTTATCATTTTTACTTATGGTAATACTGTCTGGGCAACTGAAAGTTGACTAGTTAATCTTTGTAAAGGACCTTCTACTGCTCGCAAACACATGTTGTTGAGTTTTTAGTAACATTTGATTCGTTTGAGCTAGAAATATTTGTTGTTGTTAAAATCTGCAGATTATGCAGCAGATGATGAATTATGTGGCAAATACAGCAAATCCATATTAACCTGAAAATAGCCAGAGAATTATGTAAGTCCATGGCCTTGACAATGACCTTTCGGATTGGCGAATGTAGTGGTAAACTCTCAGGTTCCCTCCTTAGGTTTGGCATTGCCTCAAAAAGGCAGGAAAAGCTGTCTCACTTATTCTGAAGGATTTCTTCCAGTTCAGGTACTTGTAAGAAATGGGCATGAAATTCCTTCTCCTAGGTATCCTTCTCTCATGGAGTCATCAGGAGGAATCCTCGTTCTTGGGGCCTTGGCTGGAGGACCCTCTCTTGTGTCGCATAGGCAGCCTCCACTGCACCCTGGATCATTTCCTGGATTGAGATAGGCTCAGACTCTGCCTCAACTACAGGATCAGACTCTTTGTGATGCTTTTTGGCAGACGTTTTGCCCTCCATCATGTCCCTAAAATTGCTAGAGAACCCTTTTTTCATTCTGAAGACCAAAAATCACCAAATTAACAGGTTTAGAATCACTGAAGAGATCTGTCACACATTACTGGACAATTTGAAGGACGTTAATTTATTCCATTCAATGCAGATCCCAAATATCCATACCATCTGACCGCATCTCTACATCTCGTATAGACACTTGGATATGGGATGATAATAAAAATGCCCATCCCAACAGCTCTCTCCTCTTCTTTCTCCCTCCAACCATGCCAGCTCAGGACCACAACTACACACAAAATCTCAGGTTGGAAAACACAGTGGAGTAACAATCTGAGCAGACTATATCATGAAAAATACCGTAAAGAGGCCGGTAGAGCTGTTCAAAGCTACCAGCAACACAAAAAGATGGACGTAATACTGAACATAGTTACACATTCACCACCAGTCACAGATCTTGGCCTAAATCCATTGTTGTTTTGCTTGCCATGCCATTCCAGTTTGGACCCAGCCATATGCCAATCAGTCTTGACCCTGCTCTTCATGGGAACAGTCCAGCCCGAACTGACAGGCGAGGTCCTCCCTGGACTGGAAAACAAGCATCCTGGGACCGGTTTCGGGGTATCAGCAAACCGAAAACCATAAAACTGTGTCTCTCTCTTACACGTCATCATTCACCACACTGCTACTCGCTGCGTCCCATAACATGACAACTGCACTTCGGTGATCATGGAAACACTTCCCACATAAATATCAAAGAAAAAGAACATCCTTCCAACCACACACCCTACACAGTGTAGCATGCTACTCATGTAGGCAAGCGCTTCAGCTCCACATAAAGTGGCAGTAAGCGCTATATAAATGCTGCAATACAATACAATTTAAGTCAATCCAACGTGGGGTCAAGACATGAGTGTATACCTACACACTGTTGCCCAGAATTATGAAGTCTTTACATTGCCATTGCGGCACGCAAGGGCTTCAGTGAGATTTACTAAGCCAAGCAAAGTCACCTTGCGTGGCCCTCCGTGGCTTAGTAAACGCAACGTAACACAAAGGCAGCGCAAGTCATTGCCTTGCGCTACTCTGCATTGGGAAGGCATTCTCTAGGTGAAGCATGGGTGTTCCCACGCATCCACCCATGTATTTTGGTGCATTCCCGGATTTACTAAGAATTGTAAACCTTGGAATGTGTCAATGCTATACCATCCCAGCCGAAGGGCAAGGAGGGTAAATGTGTTCGTTTCACCTCATTATTTCCTGTGCATTGGGCAGCAAACACAGAAAGAGGAAAATGGCTTCAAGGATGGTTTTTGTGCAGGCAGGTGCCCCTTCCTGCACACAATCAATCTGGCCTGTTACCTCCTGGAGCACGGGTGCCTGCCCTGGCGCTAGGCTGCACTGCACGCCCTAGCACCGAGTGAGAGAGCAGGAGTGAGCCACATATGAGCACATATGTGCATTCCTGCTCCCTCCATGTGGCGCAGCGCAGTCCTGCCCCAAATATGAATAAATCTGGTCCTGTGTTTGAATAGCTCCTTCGGCTGCCTTGAGCCTAGGCTGTGGAATGAACTTCCAGTAAGCCTTGGAAGCGGCACGGATCATATGACTTCTGGAAGCAGCTCAAGACCTGGCTGCTTCAGTGCTTGGAGGCCCTTAGTCTCCTTCTTGCTGTCTCTTTGAAAGGAGCACTGCGAAGCCCTATGCTAGGGCAGCCATGCATGCTATAAAGTCTCATAACATAGCATAATATCGTATCACATGACATAACATAGCATAAGATAAAATAAGATAACATGGCATAACGTAACATAGCAGAACATAATATTGCATCACATAATATAACTTGACATAGCATAACATTGCATAACATAACATAACATTGCATAACCTAACCTATCATACCATAATCTTGCATAACATAACAACATAGCATATAACATAACATAACATAACAGCATAACATAGCATATAACATAACATAGCATAAAATAACATGACATAGCATAACATAACATATATGGAAATGACACCTCACCAGAAGGTAGTTAGTATTAACGCGCCTGCTGCAGAGGGAGAGCGAGAGAGATGCGTCCTCTCCATAGAGTGTGTGCCCCTCCTTGTTATTCCCCTTAGATAGCTCAGTGGGCTCTCACGTGCAGCGCTGACGCGCGTTACTTGCAGGACGCACTTCTGAATGTGAGCAGGAGAGGCAGGACAGCCATTAAGTAGAATACAAATGACACACGATATGTAAAGCGTCAAGAAGCTAGCAAGGTTGTGGTGTGGCTCACTGGCCTGTGTAACTTATGTCAGTCATCCTTTGTGAAGCGGCGATTAGACCGAGGCGGCCATGATCTCCGGGTCCTCTGCCTTCTGAGTTGGGGCAAAGAGCACCTGCTCCTGCCCAACGAGTGAGGGAAACTACCCTCTACTCCCCAGAAAAAGAGCCTCCCCACGACCCTGCAGGGTTTGGCCCCTGATCTCAGAGAGTGCTCCTGCCCTCACCCTGTCTGCCCACTTCTCTGCCTGCTGCAGTACACTTTTAGCCCTCTCTGTACACTTTCACTTTCGTTTTATTGTCACTGGGAGAGCTTTCGTTTTCGCTCTTGATAACATGGGGCCCCATTCACAATGGTTAAAATGAGACAAAAGTCTAATTTTACTACTCGTAAATGCCCTTTGTGAATACTGAGAGTTGTAAAGTTTCACTTTCATCTCAGTTTACCTTTGAGAATCGGCCCCAAGAGTCCCCAGTCCGAATGGATCTTTTATCATCCCTTCTCTAGTTGTCATGTTATGTTACAGGGATTATTTAAGAGCTTGATAACCCTAGCTTCTTGGTGCTAGATCAGTTAATCTAACATAAAGATGGCGAGTGCCACCTAAGAATAGCTCAAAGCAGCTTTACACAGTAGAGTTTTTAGTTCTCTTTTGCCCTTCCTCAGACACTTCTTGGCAGGGAGTTGAATAGCCAGAGATACCCACGCTTCTGCTGATGCTCTTGTATCTCAACGAACAGCCACACTTTTCTTCATCCGGCTGGGCAGATCTCTGCGGGAACCTGTGGTTCTTGCAGTTTTTTTTTGTTGCAGATTTATATAGCAGGCAGCAGTGTGCGGCGTGCAGCAGTGTGCTGCGTGCAGCAGTGTCGTTCAGCATGCAGCAGTGAGTAATGCAGCAGTGTGCAGCAGTGTGTGGCGTGCAGCATTGTGCAGCGTGCAGCAGTGTGTGGCGTGCAGCAGTGTTTCGTGTAGCAGTGTGTGGCGTGTAGCAGTGTGTGGCGTGCAGCAGTGTGCGGCGTACAGCAGTGTGTGGTGTGCAGCAGTGTGTGGCGTGCAGCAGTGTGTGGCGTGCAGCGGCATGCAGCAGTCTGTGGCGTGCAGCAGTGTGTGGCGTGCAGCAGTGTGTGGCGTGTAGCAGTGTGAGGCGTGCAGCAGTGTGCAGCGTGCAGCAGTGTGCGGCGTGCAGCAGTGTAAGGCATGCAGCAGTGTGAGGCGTGCAGCAGTGTGAGGCGTGCAGCAGTGTGAGGCGTGCAGCAGTGTGTGACGTCCAGCAGTGTGTGGCGTGCAGCAGTGTGAGGCGTGCAGCAGTGTGAGGCGTGCAACAGTGTTTCGTGTAGCAGTGTGAGGCGTGCAGCAGTGTGCGGCGTGCAGCAGTGTGTGGCGTGCAGCAGTGTGCGGCGTGCAGCAGTGTGAGGCGTGCAGCAGTGTGCAGCGTGCAGCAGTGTGCGGCGTGCAGCAGTGTAAGGCATGCAGCAGTGTGAGGCGTGCAGCAGTGTGAGGCGTGCAGCAGTGTGAGGCGTGCAGCAGTGTGTGACGTCCAGCAGTGTGTGGCGTGCAGCAGTGTGAGGCGTGCAGCAGTGTGAGGCGTGCAACAGTGTTTCGTGTAGCAGTGTGAGGCGTGCAGCAGTGTGCGGCGTGCAGCAGTGTGTAATGCAGCAGTGTGTAATGCAGCAGTGTACGCAGCAGTGTGTGGCGTGCGGTAGTGTGAGGCGTGCAGCAGTGTGTGGCGTGCAGCAGTGTATGGCGTGCAGCAGTGTGTGGCGTGGTTTGTAAACAACAAGAAAAGCGGACATCAAAGGAAGGGTGGGAGGGAACGAGCATATGGGGTGTGAGTTATAACGAAAGTTAATTGTTGTAAGAGGGGATGCAGGAAGTGAGGCTGAGCGCGCGCTGGCGAAAGCAGTCTGCTGCTTTCAAGTCCGATGCCAGATGCCAGCTTCGCGCTTGAATGCCTCACATGCACTGGCCATAAACCGCATTCCTAAGGTCTTGTGCTCCTTACTAAATCTCTCTGAATGCGTGAGGCGGCGCATGCGCAGTAAGTGGCTGGTGGCAAATAGAATGCGCGTGGTTGTGCGCGTAACCCCCACCCGATCTGCCTGGGAAGCCTTTGGGAGCATTTTCTGAAGCCCCCACATAAGTCTCGCTGAGCGATCGCTTACGCGATAGCCAGGCGAGACCTAAAAAGAAACCGTATGAATGCCAGGGACAACCCTGCACATGCCTGCGGTCACGGCCAGGAATGCATTTGAGAATCTCAGGGTGTTTGAATGAGTTATGTGATCTGTTACTGTTCCTGAGGGATGTGTGGAGTACCTGTACAGCCTCTGGTCTCTGCCTGTGGCTGCAGCACTACATCTGGTGATCTCAGGGTGTTTGAATGAGGGATGTGATCTGTGCTGTCACTGAGGGATGTGTGGATTATCTGAACAGCCTGTGGGTTCTGCCTGTGGCTCCAGCTTGTGATCTAAGGGTGTTTGAATGAGTGATGTGATCTGTGCTGTCACTGAGGGATGTGTAGATTATCTGTACAGCCTCTGGTCTCTGCCCCTGACTCCAGCACGTCACCTGCTGATCTCAAGGTGTTTGTATGAGTGATGTGATCTCTGCTGTTCCTGAGAGATGTGTGGATTAGCTATATCATGTGTGGTCTGTGACCCATGGCTCCCACAATCCATCTGGTGATCTCATTGTGTTTGAATGAGAGATGTGATCTGTGCTGTCACTGAGGGATGTGTGGATTATCTGTACAGCCTGTGGGTTCTGCCCGTGGCTCCAGCTTGTGATCTAAGGGTGTTTGGATGAGTGATGTGATCTGTGCTGTCACTGATTGATGTGTGGATTATCTTTATAGCCTCTGGTCTCTGCCCCTGGCTCCATCTTGTGATCTAAGGGTGTTTGAATGAGTGATGTGATCTGTGCTGTCACTGAGGGATGTGTGGATTATCTGTACAGCCTCTGGTCTCTGCCCCTGGCTCCAGCACGTCACTTGCTGATCTCAGGGTGTTTGAATGAGTAATGTGATCTCTGCTGTTCCTGAGAGATGTGTGGATTAGCTGTACAGCTCGTGGTCTTGTTGCAGGGATTCTGCACCTACACAGAACTATGCACAGGAAAACAGGACCTCGGTGTATAGGGGTGTACCAACCTATCGCCTTAGTACCCAAAATCCCAAAACTGACTAGCTAGAGTGTCTCATTCGTTCTCCTCCAAAAATCACAAAGCTACAAATGATTAGACAACCCAGAACACAACACTTCCGACTCTCTCAGGAATCGCGGTAGCAAGACATACTCTTTTGCTCACTCACTCGTACTTGTCCACAATGAGAATAGGTAGAGTGACTGTAATAGTTAAAAATGTTTATTTTAACTATCCTGTTCTACAATACAGTATACGAGCCACTACCTTCAGCAAAATGCATAAACTTAGAATGATTAGCTTTGTTACAATTCCATAGAATACAAAGGGGGAAGTCATTTTATAAAGACAGTGGAATAAGGACTTTAAGGCATAACCACCCTCACCTAGTCTGGAAGAAGTTTATTTATATAAAGGAAAATCTCTGGGTTTTGACAGCAGACCCCATACCTTAAAGCCTGGATGTAAGGTTTACATCATAGGAACAGCGTAGCTCTTCTCCATGGAACGGATTTCTCCAAGTGTGTGTTAAAACAACATGCATCCACGTAATATCAAAGCACGAGTCTCCAGCATTGCAGCTGTGTTTAGCATGTTATATCTAGGTGCTAGGGACTGACCAGAACAGAATAACAAGGGCATTGTTTATCGACCTTGTACAACGTGTTCAGACTAAACTCCAAGAACGCAGCAGAGAACGTGAAAAGCAGACAGTCCTCATGTGAAAGGCATAAACAGAGTCTTTCAAAAATAAAGTCATGTAGTAACCTGTGCAAAAGCAGCATCATGGCAGCGAAGCTCATGCTAACTTAACAATGTCGACAATGTCCCCTAGGGCCATATAACACCCTCCCCCTGGTAAGGTCATGGGACATAGACAAAGGACTAAAACAGAGTTCAAAAGTCAAGCAGAGTTCACAGAGCTCTTAAAAAAGCCAAATTGTGAAAAAAGAATACATATATAAAAAAATTCAAAAGTTCATTGAGACTATTGGTAAAAAGTGGCCTCTGGGATAATGATATGGAGGAGGTGGTTAATCTATCCAAATACGTGAACTCAAGAATGCAATTCCTTCCAAAAGATCATCCCTGTCGTTAGTGGAAAAAAGGGATGCCATCCAATCAAGTAGGTCGAAGAAACAAACGTGCTCCTCGTAATCTGATGCTTCCAAAAGCATAAACGTACAACTTGCGCGATATTCGATGAAACCCCGATGGAGGAAGTTCTGCGTATCCATACAGATACCCCATTTAGATAATACTCCAAGTGCTACAGCACATGCCATACGGCCATCCCCAGAACAAGCCTGGTCATGAGCCTCTAAGGGAAACATCAACTAGTTAAAATCCGGGACTGGACATGACGTATTGTAGAGGCATAAATCCATAGCCCAATAGAAGGGGCATCTCCAACAGTAGAAGACTGGTTGCACGCAAGTAAAGTAGGCAAAGTGAAAAGTTAATCCACAACTCACGCTAAGCGTTGCTAATGGCAAGCATCCAAAACCTGTTGCATTCGATCACGGTACAGTTGCAATTGGCCTGGCCTGTGCAGTACTACAAGATGAGCAGCCATTGCGCAGCAGGATTCCTTTTTAAAAAATATATATTTTTATTAAGATTTTTTTATATAGACAGCACAAAATTATATGACATATTAAAACCGTGAGGATTAATCCAATCTTCTTAACAATCAAAAAGATAGACAAAAATGAATCCTGCTTCACAAATCAATTTAGGAAGAACTCATCTGAGTCACAATTCATCCAACAAAATATACAAACTGCAAAATTTGACTGTCAATACACAAGGGTTCCCCCGCCCGTCCAATCATATAATTCAGGGGTCATTTAGAGCCTGAGACTCCTTCCAACTCACAATAGGAGCCCAAATACCCCGGCCCAGCAATCTCCCTCTTCTACCCTTTATCTCATAAATGGCTCTTTCCAAATTAAACATTGACAACAGCCACGCAAGCCAGTGCTGGAATGTTGGGTGTGCAGGGTCTAACCAAGCAGAGGCAATGCATATCCGTACTACGGCCATAGCCAGGAAAAGGGAGCAATGAGATGGGTCTTGCACTCCATTGCTGCTAACCCCAAGAAGTATCAAAGCCGGGGTTAGTTTGACTTTCACACCCAGTGTCAGATCAAGAAATATCTCAATGGAGTTTATCAGGGTTTCAAGATGTGGACAGGACACAAACATGAGCTAGATCAGCATCCGGCGAGTCGCAGCGCGGGCATCTAACTCCTACCTGCCCCCCCATTGTGCAATCCTCGCCAAGGTGTAATAAAGTGCAAAGATAGTTTTATAGTGCTGAGCTTGAAGCCCTGCCGAACAAACAACAGTCTGATCCAGTTCTAAGGAGTCAAGAAACTTCTCCGGTTCTACACCCAGCCGTTCCACCCATTTACCCGCATGTTTTTCCAAATCATCTTGCTTGAGCGCTACTAATTCAACACACATTGACTTTATAGTGCAGTTCCTACCATCTCTGATAGCGTCGATAACTTTGACTTTACCAAAGCCATTAAACCCCCCACCTTCTTACTGAAAAAACTTTGCAGCTGCAAATATTTTAAAAAAAATTACTCCTTTCAAGGCCAAACACAGTCTGAACATCGCTAAATTTGTGGATACCATCCATCCGTATTAGATCCCCAGCATTCTGAACCCCCCGCCTTGCCCACTCTGCCATAATCACATCAGAAAAGATTCCAGGAAGCATAGGATTTTTATACAGCTGAGTATAACAGTTAATCCTCCCAAAGCCCGTCTTCTTTTTAAGTGCAGCCCAGATTTTAAAAGCTGCAAGCAAGGTCTTAAATTTTGTCTTCTTATAGTAGCTGGGCTCACTTAATTTCATAAAGCAATTCACTGCTTGTTTGCCAAGCAATAACTTGTACATATGCAGAAGTCCTGCTTCGGCCCCAAGCTCAGTAGGGCATGCACCAAACAAGCTACTCATAGATTGGAGAGCTGCTGCCCAATAGTAGGTTTTAAAATCAGGGACAGCAAAGCCCCCTCTTTCCCTAGGCAATGACATGAACCTAAGAGCCCTCCTGGTTTTCCCTTGCGCCCAGATAAACCAATTTACTATGTTCTCCAGTGCCGCAAACCAATGTTTTTCAAATTCTAGAAGAATTGCCCTAAACAGGTAAGGTATTTTAGGTAAAAATACAATTTTTACCACATTGCAGCGGCCCACTAATGACATATGTAAGTTGTTAAATCTGTCAAAGTCTATTTTTGCCTTCCTGATTACAGGCTCAATCTTCCTTGCCACTAGGTTCCCCAGTTCCAGCGTAATATCAATACCGAGATACACAGCTGATTCAGTTACTCGCGGATCGTCCATATCCACTTGCCTGTTCTTGATTATCTGAGTTTTTTGTTTGTTTAATGCATACCCAGAGAATCTGCCAAAGTCGTGTGCTACCACCTCAACAGCAGCTAGCGCAGTTGAGGGATTTGCGGTGACAATGGCAAAATGGTCCGCGTAGGCCAATACTTTGATTTCCAAACCCTGACAAACAATAGACTTAACTCCATTATTAGCCTCCAGCAATCATATTAGGGGATCTATATAGATGGCAAAAAGGAGAGGAGAACACGAGCAGCCCTGTCTTGTCCCACACTTAATAAAAAAGGTGCAGTATGGCCACCATTTAATCTTAACTGGGCAGTGGGTGCTCTCTACAGAACCTGAATGGCTTCAATAAATCCTTTCCCGAGGCCAACCCATCTCAGAGTCTCCCATAGATAGTCCCAGGAGACCCTATCAAATGCTTTTTCAGCTTCCAAAAGCATAGCAGCCATAGGGTCCGCTGAGACCTCAGTTGTATCAAACAGAGTTATTACCTGGTGAATATGCTGTGTTGTTCCCCTCCTTGGTATAAACCCGTGTTGACAGGGATGAATTGTTTTCCAAATAATTTGATTTAATCTTGTCGCCAAAGCTTTAGAGAATATTTTGACATCAATATTCAAAAGAGTTATTGGCCTATATGAACCTGGTTCCCTAGGTGCTTTATCCTTTTTTTTTTTTTTAAATTACAATATCTGCACCTGCCCATGACTCGGGAGCAGAGCCGCCCTTTTGAACTTGACAGATAACATCAACCAAATAAGGTCCAATTATATCCACAAAAGTTTTATAAAACTCTAGTGGAATCTGATCTGAACCAGCAGCCTTACTAGAGGGTAAACCACACAATGCACCAAATATCTTGTCCTGGGTCAGCACGGCCTCAAGAGTCTCTTTGTCTTCAGGGTCAATACTCTGCAAGGGGATTTTGCTTAGATACTCCTGAATTAAGCTCTGTGCCATCGGAAGTTCCTCACTATATAAACGTTGATAAAATTGATGGAACACCTCCCGGATTCAAGATGAGTCAGTCGTTATACTCCCACTATCATTCATGATTTCAAGTATCTCCCCTGCTGTACTCTTTTGTCTCAGTCTTACTGCGAGAGTATGCCCCACACGCTCGCTGAACTCATAACAATGCTCTCTTTTTGACAAAAAGGTTTCTGCAGCCTTAATAGCTATCTGTTCCCCAAATCGGCCTTGTCTGAGGCCAATCAAAGCAATATATCCTCAATTGGTCTACTCATATTAATAGCTATAGCAAGCTCCTCCCCTATCCCAATCAAGGTTTTTCTAGTTGCTTCCTCTTGCTGTGCTGCCTTCTTCTGCCGGTGCAGACTATAGCTCATTGTCTCACCTCTAACCCCCGCTTTAAACGCGTCACAAACTATCCCTGTACGTGCGCTTTCCCTATTAATATCCCAGAATTCTTTAATCCATCCCTTCATGTGGAGCACATATTCTGGATCTTTTAAGAGCCCCCTTTCGAAAGTCCAAACCCGTTCTGACCTTACCCGACCAGTAAAAGCAACTGTAAGAACTAAAGGGTTATGGTCCGCGAGTATCCGGGGATATTTATCCTAAATCTTTAAAAAAAAAATGTGACACAAAGAAGTAATCAAGTCGAAAAACAGCCTTGTGGGGTGCTGAAAAAAACGTACTACCAGCATCTTCAGGTTTTAAATAAGCCCATGCATCAGTAAGTCCATTATTCCTAACTAAATTCGTAAGAGCTTTAAAAACCCTTCTTTTCCGACTGGAATATCCTCCTCCCAGATTGCCCCACAGTCCACCCAACCCATTAATGTTAAAATCCCCACAGACTATTACAGGAGTGGGCCATGTTGCAAGCTCAGTGTTCAAAAATTCAAGAGCCTCAGGGTCATCACTGGTTGATCCATAAACGGAGCAAATTGTAAATATTTCACCTCCCCATGAGCATTCAACCACAGACCAGCGGCCCCATCTAACAGCTAATTTTCTTTTAACCATTATATCCCTCCTTCGAGTAAGAATAGCAACTGCTCTTGTACAGGTACCTTGCTTGGTATTAACCATAAGCTTATATCCGAGCTGATCCAGAATATTGCCTCTGGTGCCCTCTATATGGGTCTCTTGGATACAAAGTATATCAATTTGCAAGGTTATAAATAGAATTGCAGCCTTTTGCCTTTTACCTTGGTCATTTAGCCCGCAGACATTAATTGAAGCAATTCGCAGATTCATTATACATTGTTTCGAAAATTCCTACGAGTGACCAACATGATTGCAGTTTTAATTCAACAAAAATTAGTCTACCAAAGCTCATTTTCTTCCCATTACCGTAGCTATTTACAAAGATTTCCCTCACGTGTTGTACTGTGCAATATTGTGCTGTGCCCTAACCCCCCTCCACCCCTCCTACCCCCCTCCTCTACCAAAAAGCCACCCCCACCCGCAACCCCCCCTACAACCCTTACAGGCAGATAGGTTAAGCATGACCTATGTATGGCAGCCTATCTCGCATCTCAAGTTGCAGCAGTCCGCCTCCCCCAAAGCCCCATATAAACCCACCCCCAGTTGCAATCTAAACCTAGAATTATAAAACGGAAAATAGGGGGTTATACCAGCTCTGGTATAAGCTTCAGGTCACCACAACACAGAACCCTGATTCAAAATCAAGATCAATAATCAATCGGCAGTCAGACCCCCTTGCGATATGTGACCTGGTCCACCCCTCCCCCTCACATCCTTCAATTTAGTAATGTATTCTTGTACTTGACTTCAGAGAAGAACATTCGCACCCTCCCATTCAGAATAACCTTGAGCCGGGCGGGGAATAACAAAAACGCCTCATAGCCCATCCCCTGAAAAGGAGTTATCTGCTGCCGGAGTCTCCATCTCCGCTCAACCGTGGCATGGCAGAAATCAGGCCAAGCAAAGAAAGTATGTCCCTCATAGGTCCGTTTAGAATCTGGTCTCGCACTGTCAATTATGGCCTGTCTTAGAAGAAAGTCCCCAATATAAATTAAAATTGCTCTTGGTCACTCCCCTTGACTAACTGCATTGGTCCTCCGAGTCGTTGGAAAGCAATGTGCCCGCAGTACCTCCACCTCCCTATTCCAGTGGGCAAGATCGGGAAAGGCTCCTTTCAACAAAGAGACAACAAAAGACATAATGTTTTCCCCTTCAGCATTTTCTGCCAGACCTAATAATCGTTCATTGATTCGGCGTTGCCTATTTTCAAAGTCTCCAAGCTTTCAGCACATTTCCAAGGATTGCTTTTCCTGAGATTCCTTGAATACCTGAAACTTGCCAACTTCCTCCTCCAAGGCAACAGTTCTCTCTTCCACATGGGTTACCCTTTCAGCCATATCTGTGCACAGCTTATTAACTTTGCAGATGGAGCCCTGCAGTTTTTTAGTTGCTTGGAGTGATCTTCCACTCTCTAGTCTCGCCTCCCCCTGCATCTGCTTGAGAGTAGCATACAGTAACTCTAGTGTGGGTGGAGCAGCAGCAGATTCAGGGCCAATGGAGCCTCCTTGCGCGGCGACCAGTGAGTCAATTCCGTAGTTCATGCTTGTGGTCATAGTTGTGGCAGAGTAGTCCCATTCAAGCTTACGAGCTGTGGCTGAGTGCGATTTAGCGAATCTAGCTCTGGACCTTGCCTGTCGCTTCGAAGCCGAGGACCTACTTCTATTCAATTTTTGGGTAGTAGAAGATTCCCCCGAATCTGTCTCATCAGAGGTATTAAGATCACTGGGCCAGGGCGATTCTGAGTCGTCATTCAGTGAATAGAACTTGTCCCCTTCTGGGGACCCCAAGGGTGTTTTGGACCACAGTGGGGTCAGGATCTGGCCAACAGCATTGCCAGCAGCATTACCCAGAGAAATGGCCATATGCGAAGCATCCATTAAAGTGAAAGGGCAAACATTGCCATTCAAACCTCCTGCCACTATGGAAACAGAACCATTATCACCTGTCCCACTAAAAAGAACATTGGCACTGACCTGGGGGGACCGGTCACCAGAATTCCACCAGCTTATGCCAGTATTAAAGGGAATCCGCCGAAGACACTATAGAATGAATAAAAGCTGGTATTACTCCAAATACCATCTGAAAGGAAGTCACAAGGCAGTATCCCACACGTTAAAAAAAAGGTGTAAGGCCTTTAGTGTCAGACGTATTAAATATTTGATGTATGTGCTCCCCAAAATGTTGTGGGAGGTTAGTGTTCAGAAGGGACTATACTAACATGCGGGGCAGAAAAAGCACATTGCTACAAGAAGTTACACACTGGGAAACTGTTACTAACTATGGGATTCCTGCCCATAAACCACAGCATTCTTGGTTGTTAAAAATAAGATAACTGCCGTTAGTAAGCAGACTAAACGGGTGAATTATTGATGGCTCTGGCGTTCCTTTAAAAAACACAAGCCAGATTAGGCACCGACACGTTACACGCGCCGTACAATTTAACGTGTTTGCAAACCAGGGAATGTCCCACTGTGGAATCGCAGTCCTCCCCAGTTAGAAAACTTCCTTATTTCCCCCTAACATCTGTGAGTGAAAGGCAGGGACCATAATTTGTGGAGAAATGCGCTACCCAGTGGTTCAAAATGGCCAATCGGAAAATATTGTATGCATGATTTAAATTGAAACAGTGAGAAAGGGAGAGAGATAACCCCATAACTTAACCAAACAGCAGAGTCTGTTTCCGCTACAGAGAACGGTAAAAGCTCCAATTGTTCAATATGCAACAGTGTATTAGCAGCATCTTTCATGGACATAAATCTTTGCTTTAACAGTTAGATTAAACGGTAGAAACAGAGCAGACGTATTTAAATAATCCCAAGGGACTTTTCCCATCTTGAGGGTTTGGAACGTCAATGCAAACTGCATAACATATCTTAATTGATTCTGACCATGATACAACACAGATACATCACTTGAACAATATCAATAACAGAGGAAACAATATTATCTAATGTATAAATGCGTGATGAAAGTGTATTGATGCTATTGTCAACCACAGCAAGGGCTTTTTCTAAATTGGCTTGATCAATTTGGCGCAGACGAAGAGCTGCCTCAATCTGCAAAAGTTTCCAAATTTTGTTGTAAGCGACATAAATAAATCTCTTAGATCTAGGACTCCTAGGCCCTAGGAAGAAATCAGCCAAATTAATGTCATTCAACAAGAGTTTAAGGTGTTGTTTCACAGATGCTAAGGTGGAATGTTCCAACCATTGTTGGCATATTTTATCCTCCGAATATGCGGTGACCGAATGTGTGAGTGGATAACGAGGATCTGGTCTAGTCTGTGTGAAACCATGTGTTACATTATAAAAACACAATTGACATGAATTAGAATTTGTTTGACACACCAACCATCTGGATGAATCAAGTTCTATGACATTGAAAGTGTCATTTTGAAATAATGCCTGTAAAGCATCAATAGTATAATTCGTCTGAGCACTACAATTGTCGTATTCCGCTAAGGATGGAATGGACAGGTTATTTAAATTTTTAACAGTGGCCAAGCCAAAACAAGTGGTTTGGTACACTGTATCATTCAAAAACTAAATTTGAGTTGGAATCAGGCAGGCACGATGTAATGCTTCAGTTCCCTGAACCTGCCAATATTTAGTGCCACAAATTGACTTTAACTCGATGGTCTATTTCCAGTGTTCATAACCCTGTGTGGCCAATTAAGCTCTAAAAGAGTTAGAGTAAAGTAGTTTAGTGTGGGTCAATATAAATTTAGATTGAGATGACAATTGTAGTTTAAAAAAATACAATTTCGGATAAAACGTGTCATAATCGGTAAAATATGTGAACTTATCCCAAAGAGTTTTAGAACGCCCCTGTACAGGAGTAGGACAATGTTCCCACTGAGTGTGATTAAAAACCGGTCTTAACGTGTTTGTTTTATGCAAAAATTGATGCCCATAATGTTGATACCAAAAGAGATCAGCATAATTGGCAGAATTTAAATACAAGTCTTCAGCATCAAAAGCAGTATAATATTTCAAATCGGAAAACAATGCATGTACTGCTTGCAAATCCCAATCATCAGAATGTATATACCAGGTTAGCACATCTCCTAAAGAGACACAAAATACGTATGGCACCCTGAACACCAAGGTCGGACCATGGATTTCAAAAGCTACTTTGTCCCAAACTATGCCATCTGCACCCTGGGAATGCTGGAATGTTCACAAGCGTCTGATCACGTTTCATGATATGGGACTATGTGTGAGGGGTCAGAATTCCATTGACCAAGTTCACAGCAGAGCGTTCTGGCAAATAATGACCATTGATGAGTAAAAAGAACACTATCACAAATCCAATCGACATGAAGAGGAAAATCAGGATAAGCACCAACCAAATGTAGGTCCATGGTGGGACCAGGTAAGTCTTTTTGAACCAAGAGAAGAAAATACTTAATTTAGTTGGTGGGACTGCCAAACTAGATATCGAGGAGGATGAGTCCGAAGAGAAGCTGGCATGATCTCTAAAGTAACCACTCGCAGTTCTATTAATCAGAGGTGGCAGCGCCGAGTCCGCCTGATGTTGCCGAAGACTGGTCGGCACCTCACTAATGGACCCATCAGTAGAATATGTATACATGACATCCGTATTGGAAGATAGAGGTCGGATGGGTGAAAGGTCAATTACAGTGTCCATCACTTCCTTAGGCACACAAGGAACAGTGGAAGATGATGACATCAGTGGATCCAATGAAATTGCGTTACGTGAAACAGCAGGCATGACGCTATTCAGAATCGGCCACAGGGTGTAACTTGACATTGTCCACTGAGATGTATCTGTTGTCTTTGCGACCAGGTAAAGGTGGTAAAATGACTGCACGAGTACCCTTCAGTCCAAGCACTGGAAGCGGTGCACAATAAGACGGGACCAAATTCTTTCTTGTTCTCCAGCTTTTTTCGTACCAGATCTCCGATTTTGGGAAGCCATCCGGCAACTGGAATAGCAGTGCTGCATCAGTGGAAGAGGGTAAATGTGCAGTTGCATAACTGTTTCGGGTCGTTTGTAGATCCTGTAACACAGTAGAATGATTATCTACGTCAAAGGTTGCGGTAGCCGCCACAACGTCTAGACCGTAAAGGTCTGGCACAAACATTTTAATGCCAAAGAGCATTTCGTATGGGTTCCGCCCACCCAGAGATCTTCTAGGGAGATTATTGAATGCACGTTGAACACCATACAAATGGGCCAGCCAGTTCCTGCCAGTACCTAAGACTCTAGCTGTCAAGGATTGCTTTAAGTCACGGTTCATTCGTTCCACAATTTAATTGCCCTCAGGTCTGTATGGAGACGAAAACTGCACCAGCACCCCCATTGATTTCAGCGCGTCCTTGTACGCCTTAGAGGCGAACGCTGGACCTTGGTCAGAATGGAAGGTGCCACAGGCAAACATCCCGACAAACAGCCTCATGCATCAACCCAAAATCCAGTCGGTAAAATACCGATTCGGTAATAGCTCCCGGTATTAAGGAAAAAATACCCAATCCCAATGCATCAACCCAAAAGCAGAAATCGCTATTTAAGGAATCCTTAAATAGCGATTCTTTAAATAGGGATTCCTTAAATACCGATTCCTTAAATAGCGATTGCATTTAAGGAATCCCAAAGTGAGATTCCTTAAATGCAATGCATCAAAGTTAAAAAATTAGCGATTTCGCTAATAGGGGGAGCAAATTACCATGAAGATGAACTGCATGGTAATTTGCAAAAACTTTGAAAAATGCACTTTTGTGCATTTTTCAAAGTTTCATGTTGCGCACACACATGCCCTTAGAGCATGTGTGTGTGCAACATATGTGCACATATCATTTTCAGGGGTGCAACAGGGTGTCCTTTTGACACCCTGGCACCCTTGAAAGTGCTCCCGCTATTAGCGATTCGGTAATACCGAATCGCTAATACAGACTGGCTTTACATTCATTCCTATGGGCCTCCAAGCCCATAGGAATGAATGGGTAGGTATTCCTTATTACCGATTCGGTATTACCGATTCGGTAATAAGGAATATTAAGGAATCGCTATTTGAATAGCGATTCCTACATGCATAGCCTTTTGCTATTCCTTATTAGCGATTCCTTATTTTTCGCTAATAAGGAATCGCAAATGGCATTGTTGATGCATAGGCCCCAAAGACTTGGAAATCCCTGATGACATTTCGAGCGTCAGCACTGCAAATCTAGTGCACAAATCAACTGCAACAAATATATATTTATACCCAGTAGCAGAAGAAAATGGACCGCAGTGATCAAGATATACACAGCCAAATGGTTGATTAGAGAAACATAGCTGTGTTTGAGGTGGGTGTGTGACCGGAGACGGCTTAATTTGATGGCAAATGTCACAAGAAATTATATAATTTCGGGTCTGTTTATATAAACCACGCCACCAGTAACGCTGCTGTAAAATAGAGACTGTCGCCGACATCCCGGCATGTGCAGAAGCCATGCCTTCGTGTGCCGCTTTGATCAAAGCAGGTGTGCGGTCCAAGTTGGGAATCAGCCGTTCACCACCGAAGGAATCTTAGCATAAGGAACCTGTTCGGGAGTTATATGATAAGAGTATTTAGAGGGGAAACCCTGAAGATGAACTGTTCCCTCCCTCGTTGCAGCTACTTCTGCCAAAATAACATTATCGATATTAGTCATGGATCTTGTAACTGCTGCTACGGAGCACATGGCTACTGCAGACTTGCCTGCTTTATCAGCCAAAGAATTACCAAGAGCTTGTACTCCCACATGCTGATGGCCAAGAGTATGGATAACCTGTGTGAGGGGCAGACGTTGTTTAAGGTCTGCCACTTAAACCCAAAGCGTCTTATGCTGAATTGTGCTGCCTTTAGAATCTCTATAGTCATTTTGAGACCAAAAGAACAAGTTGTCATTGTAAGATTGAACGCAGTAATAAGAATCGCATACAATAAGAGTATTCACATTAGGATCAGCAAACTCAAGAGCAAGAACAAGAGCACGCAGCTCCGCCAATTGTGCTTTACAGTCGCCAAGTGCCTGAGTATGCACTACGGAGGAGTTAAACTCTCCATTTATAAATGAGCCAGCAACAATTGCGTAAGCTGCCGAACAAAGTGTGTTTAGAACCTACGGGGGGTTGAGCCGAGCCATCGGTATCGATGATACATTTATATTCATCCAAAGGAAGCAAGGACGGAGGAGGAGGATGAACATGTTCATGCTGTAAGAACTCCTGTGTCTGAAGAGAAGGATCAAAGATAAACGAGACATCAGCCGATGTCAATGATGTAGCCCATTGTATCCAACGCAGATGTAAAGCCTTAAAATTTGGTACACTCACCTTAGTTACGGCTTCTAAAGCAGGGAGAGGCGTGACCATAAGAATGCGTTTACCTTGCGCCAGAGAGCGATCGTTCAGAATCGCCATCTGCACCGCTGTCAAATTTTTTCACTATGTTAAAATCGCATTTCAGCCGACGTGTACAAATGTGATTTGTATGCAATAGGTACTGTGTCTCCCTCATTGAACGTCAAGTAAGTGAAACCCACTGCCCCTGGAACTATACGTATTACCAGGGTCGTGGTGTTATCACGCGTCAACAAGTAGTTAGTCGCAAGCAAGTCAGATTGCAACACATGTAGGATAGAGGTATGTTCCGGAAGCCAGCTGGCAGCAGAATATGTAGGTTTTATCAACGCATAAAGCGGTTTGATACGCTGGGCATAATCGGGAATTTATGTCCTCCCAAAATTAAAAAATACCAGCAATGACTGAAGTTTCTTCAGTGTAGAAGAGGGTTGCAATTGTGCACATTTCTCCAAGAAGTGGGAGTCTAGCTCCTTTCCTTCGTTATTGAGCCCGTAGCCCAGAAAGAGACTTGCCAAAAGGGCGATGTGCGATTTTGCAAAATGATACTTGTATCCATAGTTGCAAAGGATAAAATAATATTGTCAACTCGGACTAGATGCGGCATAAGTTAATCGTCCATTAGATAAATATCATCAATGTACGAGAATGCATCTGGGTCTATGTTGTGTAATAGAGACACAACACGTGCCGCAAATACCCCGGAGCTATTCTTATACCCCATAGGCAAACGCGTACATTTTTTCAGATTTCCGACGGCAGTAAATGCTGTCAAGTCACGACTCTCAGTAGCGAGATTATGACGGTAGAAACCATTGGAAATGTCTAGTGTAGTTTTGTATTTTTTATGAACAAGACTGTTCACCAGCGCAGAGCTGTGTGTATTTTGCACTGCAAAAATGCGACAATGACTATTTGAATTTCGGTAATCCACTACAATCCGATACGAACCGTCAGGTTTTGATACCGTAAAGAGAGGATTATTCATTGGTGATGTACATGGTTCAATCACTCCTTGATACTCTGTGTTAGAATGTCACAAACATGAGCCTTAGCTTCACGTTTGATTGGGTATTGCGGTTGTGGCATTGATCATACTGGTATTTCATAAGCCGGTGAATCGACATCCCAGCCCACTTGGTTAAGATACACCGCCGGGGCAATGGCAGCAGCCCACCCTGCTGCGAAAGCCTTGGCATGCTCCTCAGGGACATAACGCGAAAAACTCAGAAGTATCACGCCCTCCCCCCTAGAAGCGGCTAACACAAAGGATGAAGGCCAGTCTGCCTCTGCCAACAAAATGTCATACGAGGAGGTTAAATTCTCCCAGAAAACTGCCTTGATCGGATGCGGTATATCACCTACAATTTGGAAAATAACGTCATAAAGTCTATCCCGGTGTCTGCTGTCTCTACAGTAATGAAGGTATCAGTTGCTGTCGCCTCCAGACAAGGACGCAGAGCCTCCTGCACTATGGTAACCTCCGCTGCGCTGTCGAGCAGAGTCACTGCCCATGTCCAGTACAGGAGTCAAGTTCTCACCGTCTGAGGCATATCTCGCTGTTAAAGCGGCAACTTTCTTCTTTTGAAATGGCTGTCAAAAAAGAGGCAGATCCTCTTGTTTTCCTTTACTGTCAAATTGTTGAGGCTGATATCGTCCCTGTGGTGCAGGTAGACCTATGCCACGATCCTGGCGTTCCCTTCCACCCACTTGAGAGCCTGATCTGTCCTGTAAAGAACGAGGAGAGCGCTGATCAGGGACTTGAAATCTATCAGGAGACTTAACTTTCGTGCGATCACGCAAGTCATAAGTATGCTCAGAAGACTATGTGTCGGTGAACCAGCACGCAAACCTTGCTTCTGCTGTTGCTGCCCCTGTTTCTTGTTGTTCTTCCAGTTCTTTATAGGAAAGAACGGACGCCCGTCTTAATCAGACTGGCCTTTTTGTTGAGTTTGAGATTGTGATTGCGTTTGAATAAAAGGCTTAACTGCCAAACTATTTCGACCTATGGTCTTATGAGCTTTTGCAATCATCTTTGGCAATTTGTGTGGTTTGTCTGCATCTGGGTCAGCCTCCAAGCGGTTAGCCACTTGAAAGCTCACTGCCTCACCCTTGACATTAGCAAGGATCATGTCGGCAACCATGTCAAACAACCCCACCAGCCTCATCCCCAGTTCTACAGCCGCCTCGGCTCCGTGTTCATCTTGAACACGCTTTATCACGGAGGGGAGTACGGTCATGGAGGAAGTGCTGAAACACTTCGAATATACCGCTGCAAACACCTTGCCCCAGGTGTTACAATCAGCCAACTCGGGAAGTAAGTCTTTAGGCAAACTTATAGTTAAGCTTAACCCTGGGCGTAGTTCGCGTAGTCGCGCTATACGTAGCTACGCGAAGTGCACTTTGCACTACGAACTCTACGCGTAGCTAAGCGAACTGGGTAGAGTGGTAGGGAAATGCTGTTCGCAATGATTGCACAGTGCCGGATGCTTGTCCGCACTGTGCAATCATTGGGAACGGCATCATGCACAGTGCAAGCGGTCGTTTTCTGCCGCTCGAGTAGATTTGTACTCGAGCAGCAGCTTTCTCAACGCGGACTGGTAGTTTCTCATCTCGAGCGGTCGCGAGCATACGCGACCACTCGCAATGAGAAACCTGACCTCCCCACGTTGAGACTCTCGCCGGGAGGTTTATTTTCCACGCTCGCGCTCGGCAACTTGATGTTGCCGATCGCTAACGAGGAAAAAGTGTCGCCAGGATGTTGATTTTGCTCGCTCGCGGTCGCCAACTTGACGTTAAGGACCGCGAGCGAGCAAAAAATGCCCGCTATGCTACGCTACGTGTTTTTGCACTGTGCTACGTACAATTCGCGTACCGTGTAGTTGCACGAACTACGCACACTCCGCGAGCGTAGTGTAGTTTTCCACCCAGGCCTAGTTAAGATCCTGTGTTTCTCCACAGGACTAGTATTTGGAAAACAGCCTCTAGTTGTCCAAATTTTTCAGAAAGCTAATAAGGGAACTCATCCTTATTCTGTGGACGCTTGCCCATTACTGAATTAACCATAAGGGGACTGATGGTTACACCCCAGGACCCGCAGGTTGCGCAGCAAGGCCAGGTGGTCCCACCTGGAAGTAGCGCGACATGAACTGTATAACAGCTCTATGCATGCGCATTAAAGACGTATGTAACACGCGGAGTTCTGCAAGCATCGCTGTTGTCAGTCGACGTGGGTGAGGGGTATACCCAGCCAAAACCGTCCACGTTGCCCCATCTATTGATAAAGGGCATAAACGGACTGGCGTTATTGGGTGAGGAAGGGCGCCATTAAACCAAATTTGGTGTTGCCAAGCCGTGAGCGGGACCTCTAGAGCCCTATAAGGCTGATAAGCTTGAGGAAGGGCCGTGGCAGTATATTCATGAAACAGATTATCCGTTCCATCCACCGCCGGAAAGGTGACCCAAGAATAAAACACCTCGAAGCGGTACACAGGATCCGCTTCCACTACAAAAATAAGCGCAACACCAGCATTAGGGACTCCACTTTGAGTTAAATAAGCCGTGAGCGCAGCCCAATTAGGCGAGGAATAACGATCGCCATAACGAACGAGAAAGAACAACAACCTAAAGCGTGGCAGCACAAAGTCAGGTTAAGAATAAAGAAAACAAACCTTTTAAAACATCAAGCTTTAAAGAACCTATAAACCATCAATATAGGAGGTTACACCATCACAGCTGTCTCCGGAAACAGAAGTGAGGGGATTGTGGACAAGCACTACTTAAGAGTCTCGCAGATAAGAACCAGACCAAACGTTGGCGACGCCATGTTGCAGGGATTCTGCGCCTACACAGAACTATGCGCAGATAAACAGGACCTCGGTGTATAGGGGTGTACCAACCTATCACCTTAGTACCCAAAATACCAAAACCAACTAGCTATAGTGTCTCATTCATTCTCCTCCAAAATCATGAAGCTACAAATGATTAGATAACCTAGAACACAACACTCCCGACTCTCTCAAGAATCGCAGTAGCAAGACATGCTCTTTTGCCCACTCACTTGTACTTGTCCAAAATGAGAATAGGCAGAGTCACTGTAATAGTTCAAAATGTTTATTTTAACTATCGTGCTCTACAATACAGTATACGAGCCACTACCAGCAGCAAAATGCATTAACTCAGATTGATTAGCATTGTTACAATTCCATAGAATACAAAGAAAGAAGTCATTTTATAAAGACAGTGGAATAAGGACTTTAAGGTCTAACCACCCTGCCCTTGGCTGGAAGAAGTTTATTTATATAAAGGAAGATCTTTGGGTTTTGACAGCAGACCCCATACCTTAAAGCCTGGATGTAAGGTTTACATTATAGGAACAGCGTAGCTCTTCTCCATGGAACAGCTTTCTTCAAGTGTGTGTTAAAATAACATGCATCCCCATAATATCAAAGCACGAGTCTCCACATTGCAGCTGTGTTTAGCATGTTATATCTAGGTGCTAGGGACTAACCAGAACAGAATAACAAGCGGCATTGTTTATCGACCTTGTACAACGTGTTCAGACTAAACTCCAAGAACTCAGCAGAGAACGCGAAAAGCAGACAGTTCTCATGTGAAAGGCATTAACAGAGTCTTGCAAAAATAAAGTCATGTAGTAACGTGTGCAAAATCAGCATCATGGCAGCGAAGCTCATGCTGACTTAGCAATGTCATCAATGTGCCCAAAGGGCCATATAACTGTTTCTGTCTGTGACTCCAGATCCCCATGCCCTCCGATGGATCATGGGGCTAGTGCAGGCTAGTGTATTGTATTCTATTGAACATTTATATACTCCTGTGTGGGGAACTGATGCATTTCCCTACATGGCAGCAGGCTACACCTTGCAAGGTGTGTGGTTGGAAGGATGTTGCATTTCTTTTGATTCTATGCGGGAAGTGTTTTCATGTTGTGCGTGATGACCCCAGTGCCTGCAGTTGAGACCCATCCACAGTCATCTTTGGGGAATAGCACTCATTTTTCCTCAACAGACTTTGGTTCAGAGCAAAAGAGAGAAAAACACAAAAGGGAAAAAGAAGGAGAAAGAGCAAGAGAGAAAGCCACTACTAAAGGGAGAAAGCAGGGAAGCAGCCACTCTGCTGTAAGGTTTAGGTAATCCCAAATGGATATGTTAGCTAACTCTGTGCTTCTGGCTGCTCAGAAGTCGTATTGTTTGCCTGGCATCGTCATTTATTTCTGTACACTGTGCAAGTTGATTGATTGATTGAATAAACATTTTTCTTTACATTTATTTCTTCAGAATAGGCTACTTGATATTGGTCTGCAATTTGCTCGGTCAAATGGGTTGAGGTTTTGATTTTGAGGAATGGGTTAATAGGAGGCTTCCTGCATTGGTCGGAATGAATCGAGTCCCAGGGACTTGCTAAGTAAGCTTTTAGCTATGTCCCATACACAGTTTGTGCAAATACTATTTTTAAAGATATTTGGAGGTGGTGGGTCTGATGGTAAACCAGATGGTCTGCTTACAATGATAACATCGAGGAAATATTTTGCTGAGAGGATATGGGAAGTATTTAGTGTTCCAAGATTGCTTTGTACCTTTCTATGGTGCTTGGGTCATCTTCTGGGTGGTTGTATCTGTGTTCGCCTTAAGATGATTTTCTACCACTTTATGTTTTTTCTATCAATTCTGTAGAGGTTTTGCCATAGAAGGCTTGTGATTGTGTGTTTCTGTGTGTTTTGGCACTCTGAATTGTTGAATTTTCTAGAACCTTGTGGAGTTCTTTAGACAGAGCAGTCGGCTTCAATTGCACATGTGGAATAGTATTGCCTTTTTGTAGTTCCGATAAGTCTTGTCTAGGCTTTGTTATACTGGCATTATATAATTATCTTCTTTTCATCTCTTGATGTTCTCCACCTGTGTGCCCTTTCTTGGTATCTATTTGTCCAATGCAGTGGACATACAGTTGTAGAAGGTATAAATGTCTTGAGGTCCCAGATGGTTTGGGAGGCACTCAGTGCAAGTCACAGGTAAGAAGTTCTAAAGCAATGAGTTGTCATGTTTGTTGGAAGATGCCGACTCATGATAATTGGTGAATGACTGTGGCTGCTCCCCCTGTGCAGTCTGGTCTGTCCATGTGTTGTATGCTGTTGGTCTGAATACATGATGTGCATGACCTGAGCCAGGTTACTTGGATGAATCTGTCGTCAAGGTTATTGAATGTGACAAGCTTGGCTCTTTCTTCTGCATAACTACTGTGTATGTCAATGAGCATGAGATGTCTGTTGTGTTTGCTGTGCATATTGATGAGATGGTGTTAATGAAGTTGATTACATTGCTGATTTTTTGTATACTGGTGCGGAGGTTGCAGTGTTTGGAAAGCCATTGTGACATCTTGATGTGATAGTCAAATGGTCTGACTTGTGAGACGGAGGTTTTGCTGCACAACTTTAACCAGCCCTAACAGGAAATGCCATTGGTATGGAGCACCCTTAGCCCAGGATAGCCAGGAACGGATGCCCCGGGAAGTTTAAGATGAAGGAGCGAAGGAGACATGCCCTTGACCTCAATCACCCTTAACAAAGTGATAGCCAGGTAAGCACGCCCTGGGAAACTGAAGAATAAGAAACAAAGAAGACATGACATTGACCTCAACCGCTCTTAGCCAAGGACAGCTAGCTAATGATGCCATGGGAAGCTGAACATGAAGGGGCGAGGAAGACCTGCCATTCGCCCTTACCCAACGACTGCCATGCTTGGATGCCCTGTGAAACTGAAGATGATGGGGTGAGTTGACATGCCATTGATCTGAAGCGCTCATACCCAAGGATGGCAAGCTAATGATACCCTGAGAATCTGAAGATGAAGGAGTGAAGAAAACATGTAATTGATTGATCTGGAGTGCACCTAGCCAAGGATAGCCAGGAGGGAATACCTTGCAAAGTAGAAGATGAAGGTGTGACGAAGCCATACCAATGACCTTCTAGTATCTGTAGTTAAGTGCGGCCAGACAAAGATGCTCTGGGAGGCAGATGAAGAGCTGAAGTGGATATGTCTTTGACTTCAAATGCTCTTAGCCAAGGATGTCCAGGTAAAGATTCCCTGGGAATTTGAAGATGAAGAGGCAAAGACGTCCTGCAATTGACCTCAGCTGCCCTTAGCCTAGGACAGCCAGGCAAGCGGGGGAGCTGAAGATGAAGTGGGGGAAAAGAGATGCTATTGACCTGCATCGCCCTTAGCTAAGGATGCCCAGGCAAGGATGATGTGGGAAGCTGAAGGGGCAAAGAGGACATGCCATTGACCTGGAGTACTCTTAGCCAAGGATGGCCAGTGGAGGATACACTGGGAAGCTGAAGATAAAGGGATGAAGAAGAAGACATGATTTTGATCTCAATCATTTTAGCAAAGGATGGCAAGCTGAGTATGGCTTGGGAAGCTGTAGATGAAGAGCGATTAAGATATGCAACTGACCTGGAGCACCCTTAGCAAGTAAGGTCAGCTGAGGATGACTTGGAAAACTGAATATGAAGGGGTGAAGATCACATGCAATTGATGTGGAGCCTCCTTATCCAAGGATAGCGAGTCAATGACACTCTGAGAAGCTGAAGACAAAGGAATGAAGAAGACATTCCATTGGCCTGGAGCGCCCTTAGACAAATATGGCCAGCTGAGGATGCCCTGGGAAGCTGACAAGTGCCCTTAAACAAAGGTAGCCAGTTGAGGGTGACCTGGAAAGCTTAAGGAACGAAGAAGACATTCCATTGGCATTTGAGTTCTCTTAGACAAAGGTAGCCAGTTGAGGATGAAATAGAAAGCTGAAGATGATGGAACCAAGAAGCATTTCATTGACCTGGAGTGCCCTCAGCCAAAGGTAGCTAGTTGAGGATGCTCTTGGAAGCTGAAGATGAAGGAATGAGTAAGACATTCCATTGATCTGGAGTGACCTTAGCCAAATGTTGCCAGTCGAGGACACTCTGGTAAGCTGAAGATGAAGGAACAAAGAAGACATTCCAGTGACTTGGAGTGGAGTGCCCTTAGCCGAGAGTAGTCAGTTGAGAACACTCTGGAAAACTGAAGACAAAGGGTCGAAGTATACATTCCATTACCCTGGAGTGCCCTTAGTCAAACGTAGCCCGTTGAGGAGGCCCTGGGAAGCTGAAAATGAAGGAATGAAGAAGACATTCCATCGACCTGAAGTGCCATTAGACAAAAGGAGCAAGTTAAGGATACCCTGGGAAGCTGAAGATGAAGGAATGAAGAAGACATTCTATTGACCTGGCGTGCCATTAGACAAAAGGAGCAAGTTAAGGATACCCTGGGAAGCTGAAGATGAAGGAACAAAGAAGACATTCCAGTGACCTGGAGTGCCCTTAGCCGAGAGTAGTCAGTTGAGAACACTCTGGAAAACTGAAGACAAAGGGTCGAAGTATACATTCCATTACCCTGGAGTGCCCTTAGTCAAACGTAGCCCGTTGAGGATGCCCTGGGAAGCTGAAGATGAAGGAATGAAGAAGACATTCCATCGACCTGAAGTGCCATTAGACAAAGAGAATGAGTTGAGGATGCCCTGGGAAGCTTAAGATTAAGGAATGAAGAAGACATTCCATTGACCTGGAGTGCCCTTAGTCAAAAGTAGCAAGTTGAGTATGCCCTAGGAAGCTTAAGACAAAGTGATAAGAAAAACATTCCATTGTCCTGGAGTGCCCTTAGCCAAGGACAGCCAGGCGACGATGCACTGGGAATCTGAAGATGAAGGGACGAAGAAGACATTCCATTGACCTGGAGTGCCCTTAGGCAAAGGTAGCCAGTTAAGGATGCTCCGGGAAGCTGAAGATGAAGGAACGAAGAAGACTTTCCATTGGCCTGGAGTACCCTTAGACAAATGTAGCCACTTGAGGATGTCATGGCAATCTGAAAATGAGGGAACCAAGAAGACTTTCCATTGACCTGGAATGGCTTTAGACAAAGGTAGTCAGTTGAGAATGCCCTAGGAAGTTAAAGACTGTCATGCCGGCCAGCCCCGCTATGTTTGGCTCGCTGGCTACGGCCGAGGAGTATAAAACTCCTCTACTCCCGTACTAGAATGCTTTGCGTTCTAGTGTTTCGGGATTTCTCTGAGCTCTGCTTTCAGGTCATTTGCCCATACTCTTCCAGTCCCTCGTTGACTCTTGGCTTCTCTCCTGCATCTTCCTCGCGGTTTCTTTGGTTCCTCCTCCTCTGCCTCCTGGATCCTGGTTACGGTTCTGCATCTTGAAGCCGATGCAACCCCAGCTCTGTTTTTTCCGGTCCTCGCTCCAGTCCACGCTTTGGTCCTCAAGCTGATGGTCAGACCGAAAGGGTAAACCAATTTTTAGAACAGTACCTAAGATGTCAGCTTCTACATTCCACATCAGACTGGGGCACATTTCTATGGATAGCCGAATTTTCTTATAACAATAGCTGTCATTCTTCCACTAACTATTCTCCTTTCTATTGCAACTTTGGGTTTCACCTCCGGTTCATGCTGTTACCCCTTCCTCTCTCTAACACCACTCCCGCTGCTCTGGAATTCATACAGAACGTGCATGACATACACAAATTAACCATAGAGGCTCTAGAGAGGGCTAAGCCTGTATACAAGGAAAAGGCGGATCTCCATCGACGTTCGGAACCTACATATCCAATAGGAGATGAAGTGTGATTATCCACCAGAGACATTACAGAGAAAGGATCCTGTAAATTCAAACCTTGTTTTATTGGCCCCTACAAAATAAGCAAGGTTATTAATCCTGTTGCAATGAAATTAGATCTTCCTCTTCCTTTAATATACACCCTATTTTCCATGTCTCCTTATTGAAGCCTGTGGTAGCTGGTACACAAATGCCTACTAGTCCAGCATCAGTGATAATAAATAATGAATCTGAATATGAGGTTGAAGTTATCATTGACTCTAGAAGAGTGAGACAAAGGTTGCAATACCTCATACATTGGAAAGGTTATGGTGTTGAGGATCGCACTTGGGAGCCAGCAAGTCATGTATATGCCCCTCGATTGTTGTGCCTTTTTCATAGACGCTAACCTGAGAAACCTGGTGTGGGCTGTTATGAGGGGGTGTACTGTCAATTCTGCCAGCCCCGCCGATCCCGCTACATTTGACATGCGGCCTACGGCCGAAAAGTATAAAGCTCCAACACTCCCGTACAAGAACGCTTTGCGTTCTATTGTTTCGGGATTTCTCTGAGCCTCGCTTTCAGGTCATTTACCCGTACTCTTCCAGTCCCTCGCTGACTCTCGGCATCTCTCCTTCATCTTCCTCGTTGTTTCGGCGGCTCCTCCTCCTCTGCCTCCTGGATCCTGGTCACGGTTCTGTGTCTTGATTCCGACGTAACCCCTGCTCTGTTTTTTCCAGTCTCCAGCTCCAGTCCATACTCTGGTCCTCGCTCTGGTCCATGCTCCAGTCCTCAATCCAGTCCATGCTCCGGTCCTCGCTCCAGTCCGCGCTCCGGTCCTCGCCCTGATCCACACTCCAGTCCTCGCCCCAGTCCACACTTAATTCCCTGGGTGCCTGAAGTTCTTCAAACAAATAAAGAACAGGACATCAACCAGTGATTTTGGATATGTGGTAACAGTGCTTTCTGCACCTGTTAAAAGGCTTTTTGTAGAATGCTAGCACAATGAACACTTAGCTGAGTGTTGTTCCTTCATCTCTGGAGATCTGTCTTTCTGTTGTAATCAACATTTATGATGTCTCTGTAAATATTAACATAAAATACTCTGTCACTTCTTACTGAGGTCAAGGAGAAGCAGGGCATTATCTTCCTATTTAGCAATTCGCTTATTTTTCTAATTACAGTGGGTCACTCTCAGCCTAACGTAGGTGGGTACTTTTCTGTGTTTTGCAATTATTTTTTATGACCTCCCTGGGCATTGTTTCTTTAATGTTTTCTCTATTTCTGTAGACAAAAAATATTGATTTTTACCCAGAAACTCTAAGTACTACACAAAGGAAGAGAGGAATCGCTCAGGTAGTAAAGAGAGAGATACATCCCACTGTTAAAATCGTGGCATATCACGGCCTTGTGTGCTCTGTTCGTCTTGTCACATTTAGCAACTTTTATTGATTGCCTGGCCTTATGTTTAACAAAGAGACTTTGTGGGACAATTGGTTTCTTTTCTCTTATTTCTTCCCCTCTTCCTCTGATTTACCATTGTTGCTTTGACACTGTTGTGCACGGTAGGTTAATAGGGGAAGTTGGGTGCTTCCATCTTGCATGTCTTTCCTGCGGACACAGAGGTAGGAATGTAGGAAAGTATGATCAGATTCTTATGGTTACCCCCACTTTTTTCTTGATGTGATGCTGTTTTTGACTAGTCTGACTGGGATCCTGCTAATCAGGACCCCAGCCTATCTGCTTTCTCCCTAAACTGTTGTGCTCAGCACCTAGGTACATCCCAGATTGGATACTGGGGCACCCTTGTCAGTCCCTAGTATATGGTGCCCATGTACCCAAGGCAGAGGTACCTCAGAGGTCTCCCATGGGCTGAAGCATGCATTATGCCACCCATGAGAGACCATTCAAAATGGATCTACAGGCCTGCCATTGCAGCCTGTTTAAGTTGGTGCATGCACCACTTACTGAAGATATAGGTTTACTATATCTAAGGGTCACTGCACTTAAAACCTATAAATCACCCTTATAGCAGGCCTTTACAATCCGGAGGGCAGGTTGCTTGGTCCTAAGTGTGTGGGTGCCCCTGCATGAGTAGGACACCCCTGCAGCCTACAGAGTCCATTCTCCCGGGTTGTCAGTGAAGCAGCCATATACTTTATAGAGGGGCAACGCGTAATCGCGCGATGACCATCTCAAAAACAGCTGCAACTAATTCTATCATGTTTGGTATCAAACATGTTGGAATCATACCCCCACAAACGGTGTGGAAAGTAGGATTCCAAGCCCTGGAAGAGCCCTCCGTTTGTCTCTCAGTGTTCCCGGTACCAGCCTTCTAGTCCTGGACAGGACAAAAAAGTTGTTGCCGACCAGAGACACATTTTGCCCTCCTGCTGCTCAGCCAAGCTCGAGCAGGGGAAGGCAGCACAATAGGCATCCTGTCACTGGGAAGAGTGACTGGCTCCCAGACAGGATTTAGTGTATTAGGGCTGGGTGGGTGCACTTGCCAGTGCCTGAGAGTCTGCATGAGGGGCATATTTGGTGTCCTTGTGCGTAGTCCAGTTCAAAGCAGTCCTGGGATCCGTTGGCTCCAGCTCTATATAAACAACAAAGTACCTCTAACACCATCGATCGGTTATTCATTCTGCCACAGTGGTTATCTCAGTTGATTCTGGGCTATCATTTATATATGAAATCATTCAATATTTTTCAAATGCAAAGAAGAGGTTACCATCACATAGTATTTTCAAGACATATTTGAAACAAACGGTGTTTTGAACACAAATACAAAAGCACATATACACTATTTACATTGCAAACATTAATGTGACCTAATACTTAGACAGAAAACATACAGACATCCATGTTCCAGGTTAAGACAGTGCTAATACACATTTCTTCTTGACACCAATGGTCAGTCCTACGTTCATATCAGGTAATTGGGACTTTATTGTATTTGGTCCTCAATTATTTTTTAGTTCAGGTCCTAGAGAGGTCAGGGACTTATTAGCAGACTCTAATACAGAGCATCAACTATTCCGCTCGAGTGTACCTGATATGAAGTGATGCCTTCAAGTTAGGTTGGTCTGAACCTCTCTTTTTGACAAGCCAACGCGTTTCGGCCTTCAGTTGATAGGACCAAATGCAATCTTTCAAGTGAAGGTCTTTACCAGGGCGGGGCTTTAAGGTGGTAGGACTTTGTGTGCCTGCATAAATGAGACATTAATTAGAAACCTAGTAAGTGGCTGAACCTAATTTTCTATTGTGCGCATTATATTGGTTCAAGTTAGGATCATGACATACCGTTTTATGGCTCACATGGAGGAATAGCGTAGTATTCCTATGTTCCTTTGTGTGACATTTCTTTCAGGGCGAAATTCATCAAATCAATATTAGAGGGGGAGTAACCTCCCCCCCTGTAAAGACCCTCCCCTGGGAGGGTCCCCTGAACATTCCTAACCCTTTCCTTAGGGTACTTAAGGGCTTACCTGGGTTTAGGTCCCTAGATTCGTTGTGGGATATGATTCAGAATTGAAACCACTGCACTTCCACTGTCTGGGCACTCTGGACTTTGCCGGACTTCATTTGGGCCTGACTTCGTCTCCCTTTCAGTCTGCTGCATTGTCGGTGCCTGTACAACCTGCCAAAGCCTGTGAAGCATCAAGCACAACTGAAGTAATTTCCCTTGGAGTGAAGGAGTCACTCCCCTGCATTCTCAGGCACTGCAATGAAGACGCCCAGTCTGCAGATCCAGAGCTCCTCAGCACTCCGTGGGCTATGCAACACAGGTGGTAGTTTTTCTTAGCTCGTTAGGTCTGTTCTACCCTCTTACCAAGTTTGAGGTCACTAGTCCTCATGGGGGTTGCAATAACCAAACCCCTGGGTACCACATCCCCTTTGCAGTTGCAAAGGCTTGTTGACATCTTTGCAAGAAGATCTTTGGGCTCCAAGTAGTCCCAACCTCGAGCACCTCCAGTGACTAGAATATTTGGCCACACCACATTGTGTGCATCGTGGCATGCATCTTTTGGTGAACTGCTTGGGGTCCTCTTGCGACTCCTGTGCCTTTGGCCTTTGGGTCCATTTGAGGGTCACCTTTAGTTTCCTTGGGCTCTCTTGAGTGCTTGGGGCCAGCCCTGACTTCCCTGCTTGTGGAGAGTCTCCTGGACCTTGCTGGTCCCAACCGTGCACCTTCATGACTTCCTGCATGGGTTGCATTTGCCAAGGCTTGTTGGTGCTCCCGCCGGGCACCAACCCCCTCAGCACTCGACATCCTTTGAGGGACAGCTCGTATCCAGGTCCTGGTTGTCATCAGTGTTGCCTGATCCTCGCAGCTGCAACGTCAAGGTCACGGTCATCTCACCTGAAGCACCCGACATCGGAGGGCATTCGTCTTCCAAGTCTCCTAGTCACTCCAGAGTGACATCGACACTGTCCCCTCTGCTTTCAGGTACTCCTCTTCAAAAATCCATGTTTGGATTCCTCCGGACGCTTTCTCCTCTTCCAGCAGCTGCACTTTCCTGAAGTACTCCATTGGGTTTGACAGCGGTATCCGACGCCACTTTACACCAATGCACCCGGCTCCCCTGGGATAGGTAGTTTGGGTACAATGGTTTCCACGGGTGGGGTGGCTCTCCAACCTTCTGTCGTCCACTGTGTTTCTTCAGGCTCCACTGGGAAGGGTCCCATATCTTTAAAAATCCAACCGCGACTTGTACATAGACTTGTACGTAGCACGCGGTTGTATTCACACACTGCACACGCTCTCCATGGGGTCCCTATCTACTTACCTTGGTTGGTTCTGTGGGTCCCGAGCAATTGTACATCCTCTCAAAACTGTCCAGACTTGAGTCGTGGTTCTTATACCACTTTCTTAGGATATGGCTTGGTGCCCCCCTTGGGCCCACTGTGTATTAGTGCGCTTTGTGTCTATCTCTATGTAGGAGATACTGTAATGTACTAGATAGTGTTATATAATAAATACATATTTTTATAAATACTTTGTGTGGTTCTTTTTTCCTTTAATTCATACTATAAGATTGCATTCTGGTAAAACAGGGAAACAACCTTTACAACGCAGTCATTACATCGCACTACCTTTACATAGCAGTCATTACATTGCAACATACTTTACATCTGGGTCCCCTCATTGCAGAAGAAAGACAGAGAAGGCGTGATAAAAATGTATGTCTGTACTGCGGAAAACAAGGGCATTTCCTTAGAGAATGTTCCATGAAACCAAATAAAAGAGGAGGGCTGTAAAACTCATGAGCCCGAAGTCCTTGGAGACAAAGATTTCAGGTGGGTCAAGGTTAATTGTCTCATAACACACTATCCAAAAGAATTCCATGCCTTCTTCTCATCATTTCTTTCTTTCATCACAAGTGGAATGGGGACAGCAGTCTTTTGAAGTGAAAATTATGTTAGACTCAGGGGCTACAGGTAATTGCATGGATTTATCTTGGGCAAAAAGTAAGACTATTCCCTTTGTTACTAAGGCTTCTTGGGAGGAAGGTAAAACTATAGATGGCAGTAACATCAAGTCAGGTACAATAACACACTCCACTGCTGAGATTACTTTGGTTATTCAAGAAACCCATCGAGAAACTATTTCCTTTGACCTTGTTCAGTCATCCCAATTTCCAGCTATTCTAGGTCTTCCATGGTTATGTCAGAGCAACCCACTTATTGACTGGAGGGCATTGTCATTATCTTTTGAGTCGGAGTATTGTACTACTTGCTCTAGAATAGATCGAAGTCGCTCAGGGGACGTAGCAGTGATTACAGATACTGTAACTCCCAAACTACCCTCTTGTTATCATGATTCAAAAAGTGTTTTTGACAAGGAAAAGGCCACTACTCTCCCGCCACATAGATCCTATGATTGCAGGATAGATTTGATAATTTTGGTGGCTGGAGCTCAGATACCATGTAGCAGAATCTACGCATTAACAGAAAAACATAATCAGCCAGTGATAACTTTATTTCGGCCGTAAGACCATAAAAGTGCACATAGGTACATCAACAAACACAGTAAGACAATAAATAGGCACAAAAATTTTAAAAAGAGAATTAAACAACGAGTTATCATGAAAGGGAAATAGATACGAAAATTAATTTAAAAAGGTTCGTCTCCTTCGCCACATGCCATGCAAATAGCGAGATACTGCAAAAACAATAGGGGGGTGAGTGTCGTATAATAAGGACCTAAAAGCCTGGTTAAAATGACGAAATCCCAAGTTCCTACAAATGGGAATCAACCAACATTTTCTAATTGCAGAGTAGGCAGGGCAGAAGAACAACACGTGTGAAACAGTCTCCATTTTATAGTTACATGCGGGGCAAGTTTCCTGATTCTGCGTCTGCCACTTAGCTGAAAAGGACCTAACCGGTAGGGTACCGTGTCTTAACTGAATGTATAATTTTCGTGCAAGCGGGGGCTCAATTTGATCCATGAATTCCTCAAATTTTGAATCAGTTTTAACTGTGAGGAACTCCGAAGTCAACCTACCCACCGCTATAGAGCTCAAAAGTATTTGAGAGTTCCGTGTACATATCAGTGAAAAGAGTTCTTTCTTGGTTAGCCCGGAACAAAAAGTTTCCGGGGTTACCCAGAGTTCCGGGAGTCCTAAACAGACACTAGCTGCTTTAATATGTTGGAACCAAGGGATCTTTTTAGATTTGAGGAGAGGCCAGATCTCGACAAATTCAGCTCTGTATGAGGCCAGTTCAGGAACCGACCACAACCTTTTCCAATACAGGATTGGTCTGGCACTTACAATCTCCTCTATTGAGACTAAGCCAAAATCAAGTCTCAGGGGGATCAAAGGAGTGCTAGAGGGGAGCCCCACAAGTGTTCTTAAAAAGGACTGCTCAACCTTAATAAGGGTCTCTATTTGCTTATGTCCCCAAAAATCAGCCCCATAGATTACAGCCGCTCTGGCCTGCCGACAAAAAATCTCCAGAGCAGGAGACACTGGTTTATAGGTCGATTTTTAAAAAACTTTATTTAGACCCCCCGCCAACTGAGAAAGCTTAAGCGTCGACTTGGCTATCTGCTTATTCCATTTAAAATTCTCAGTTAAGGTAAGGCCCAAGTAAACAAAGGTTTTAACCCTTTCAAGGGGAATGCCAAATAAAACTGGATTTGGGCGTACCCGCTTTGGGGGGTTGAAAATCATAAATTTTGTTTTCCCCAGATTGATTTCCAATCCCCGCTGCTCACAAAACTTTACAAAACCATCAAGTGTGTTTTGAATGCCCGATGATGTTCTAGACAGCAGCAAAGTGTCGTCCGCAAACATCAGAGCGGGCACTCGACCTGTTGCCAATTTTGGGGCATCATTGTTTACCACACAATTCAGGTGGTCCACAAGACCATTAATGTAAAGGCTAAAAAGTGTGGGAGCCAACACACACCCTTGGCGAACACCTTTATGGACAGGAAATCGATCAGTAAGATCACCATGCTTGCCATATCTCACCTGGGCAAAATTATTTTCATGAAGCCGACGTAAGACAGCTAGTAAATAGGGCGGGAGGCCCAAGTCTGCTAGAACCTGCCACAATTTAGCTCGTGGAACTAAGTCGAAAGCTGCCCGTAGGTCCACAAACACAAGGTAGAGGCTGCCACCCTCCACCTTGGCTGTTTTCCAATACAAGACCTGCAGGCGAAAAATCTGGTCGACAGTAGAAATACCAGCCCTAAAGCCTGCCTGGAAAGTAGACAAAATTCCTTTCTCTTCAATCCACCCCAGGACCCTGTCCAACAGAATCCTCCCCATTAGTTTTTGGGAAGTATCAATTAAACTGATGGGCCTATAGTTAGAGGGAGTCAGTGGGCAGCCCTTTTTTAGGATAGGCACAATTTCGGCTCCAAGCCAAGTTGGGGGCACATTGTCCCCCTGCAGAATGCAGTTAAATAAGGTAACCAAATAGGGGGCCCATATCTTTGGTTGTGCCCTAAACAGATCTCCGGGCAGTTTATCAAGGCCGGGAGCCTTATTAGGGAGCATTTTTCCTATCGCTGTTTCTACCTCAGTCAGGGTAAAGAGATCAGAAGAAACACAGCATCCAAAAGGTGGCAAAGGTTCAGGAGAGCCATCAGTTAGGCCGTCATGATCGGGCATACCGTATAAATCACCAAAGTGATTTTCCCAGATTGAGGAGGCAATATTAGGTGCAGGAGCAAGGTGTTGCCCACCAACTCCAATTGCTACAATGGACCAAAATGATTTGGCGTCATTGCGACTAAGTGCAAGCTCGAGCTCTTCCCACACTGCGGCCTCCCTTTCCTTCTTCGCATCGCTAATTGCTTTTTTGTACAGGGAGCGATTTACCCTGATGACTTCTCTGTCGTTGGTTTTTATGGCCAGCAACAGAGCCTTTTTGGCCATGCGACAAGTCATATTAAACCACCGTACAGTTGTGGTCCGGAACTGGGTTACCTTCTTTGACGGATACAAGATATCTTTTAGGGCCATAACCAGTTGGCCATGTATATCAGATGAGCTGTCCGAAGGGCCAATCCTCCCCATTTCTACAAGAAATGGTATGATAATCTTATATAGTTCCGCAAGTTTACTATCGGACATTAGGAGTTCAGGCCATTTGACCCTATACATAATCTATAATTGCAAGAATATTTGGATGAGATGCTACATATTGGCTTTATTTGACCTTCTCGATCGCCCGCCTCCTCGCCTCTTTTTCCTCCCAAAATCAGAGGGTGGCCTTAGGTGTTGCATCGATTACAGGGCCCTCAATGACGTGACAATAAAAAATCGTACCCTTTACTGTTGATATCCTCCCTACTTGATCAAGGGAAGAATGCTAGGATCTTCACTAAGTTAGATCTATGTATTCCCTACCATTTAGTGAGAGTCAAAGATGAGGATGAGTGGAAGACAGCATTTCGTCCTAATTTGGCCTTTATGAATATCGGGTAATGCCATTCGGTTTGTGCAATGCTCTATCTGCCTTTCAGTTTTTTTTCAACAATGTGTTAAAAAGACATGTTGGACTTATATGCAATTGCATATATTGATGATATCTTGATTTACTCCTCATCAGTTAAGGAGCACAAAAACCATGTTAGAAGTTTGCTCGAGAGACTTCAAGACCATCATGATTACTTGTGTGTCACCCCTGAGGCGGAAGCCAGGGGCTGTGAGTGTGTAGACGCTTGATTTTATTTTATTAGCGCTGTGCGCTGTGTTACTCTTAGCCCTGTATTAATTTGTGCACGATCACCTTTCTCTTTTAAAAGTGAACATTCTTTGTACTTTTAAAAATCTCTGCTCATCGCCCTGCTCCTACCTCAGCTTCATCCCTCGCTCGGCAGATCTGGTGCTGGGTCGAGCCGAGGGTGGACGCCATTTTGGGAGCAGGCAGGGGTAGAGCTCTAGTCGCGGCTGCCTCCCGTCCTTCTCTCCTCCTATAAAATTAACACTGCTCCCCGACGGCGCAGCGGGCGGGCGGGCGCAGCGGGCGCGCCAAAGGAAAGCCCGTCTGCGCCCGTCCGCGACCGTCCGGGACCCGGGGCCAGAAACCCCGCCTCTGTTTTAATGTACACCTCCGAGCAGCTCCACACATATCAAGGTACTTGGCCCCTCTGCCCTTTCACGCTTAAACGCATTCATGCCCTGAACATTGCCGCCCCTTCCCTCCCCTCCCCCGCTGTTTCCTCGTCTAGTCAGCAGCTTACCGTTACTCCCGTGTACTCTCCCCTTTCCCCCCCTGTCCTCCAACGGTGGCCTCTGCCTACCTTCTTAATACCCGCTCAGCGGGCTGGCATCAGTTGGAACTTTACAACCTCCTCGACACAGAGTTTCCTGATCTGTTGTTTCTGACGGAAACCTGGTTTTCCGCAGATTCTCAGCCTGATGTTCTATCTGCACTCCCCGACTCGTACTACATACTTCGGGCCGATCGTCCTGATGGGAAAGTTGGCGGGGGTGTGGCATTGATCATTCGGTCCACTCTTCCGTTTCAACCCCTGTCCTTCCCTCCCATACCTAAAGTTGACGTCTTAGTGGCCCGCTCGGTGAATCTCTCCGCCCCCCTCACCGTAGTCCTTGTATATCGCCCTCCTCAAACAATGCCTTACTTTCTACCCGCTTTGCAAGAACTACTGGCCACTCTTGTGATCAATAACTCGTCCGTTCTTTTACTGGGTGTGAGAAGTTGGCCTGGTATATGATGCTCACTAGTTAAAGTGATCACCTTGTACCATGCCAAGCAACCCTTATGGTGTGGTTGTAAGTCAACCTTTTCGGACTAGCTGCCCTAGTGGTAGCGTAGGCTAAGCAGTCTTTGAGGCTAAACTCGTGAAGCGTGTTAAGCCAGCTGTTTTACCAAATGCAACCCCCTTTTATACCAATGAAAGGACACCACACAGATATATATTCAAAATATATATGTATTTATTTCTCAAAGTAACCCCTAGTCTCTTTATGAGCACAGGAGCACAAATCGTCAAACAAGATTACAGTAGAATACACAGAAGTTGCACTTTATATGGATAGGCCCTGGTGGCCGCTCGAACCATATACTAAAATAGTGGTATAAGTACCACGAACAGAAAAGGGAAAAGGCCTAGGGCCTCTAGAATCGCTGGGCCTACAAGGAGCTAACTTCAGTTAGTGACCAGGAGGTCCACGGGTGGCGTGTGCAGAGCAAATAGTCACACGCGTGCTCCCATAGGTTTCAATGGGTGCGTAAAAAGTACAAAGTTACTGCAAAAAGGATCTTCCGGATGGACTAGGAACTCAAGATTTGGAACACAGGCACTAGAGATGTAATACTACACTTGGGCACAGGAGTGCCAGCTTTACCTCACCCACAGGAAGCGGGTGCATAGGCCTCGAAGTGCGTCGGGTTTCTTCTATCTGTTCCGTGGAGCCTGTGGACAAAGATGCTGCAGGCGGTCGGTCCGGGAGAGATGCGGTGGATCCAAGAGTGGATCGGGGATGTTGAAGACCTGTAAGCAGAGGGGACAGTGTTCACAGTCACTAGCCAGTGACCAGCGTGGCACCAGGTGGGTACCAGGCGATGTTGGGTGCAAACAGGAAGAAAGGTGTAGCTTGTCTCTGCAGCCACGCAGTCCCTGGAGGTCGACGACGTCCAGGAGTCGGTCCACGAGCTGTCCCACGCAGGTTCTCGCTGTCGGCGGTATCGGCGACTTGATCGAAGCAAACAAGCCTTGGCAAAAGCAATTGTTGTAGGAGATGAAATAAGCTGATGGTTCTGACCAGCAAGGTCAGAGGGACTGCTCTTTTGGAGGGGAGCAAGGGCCAGTCTGGAGCAACCAGACCAGCGGTGTATTTTGTGAAGTTCGTCGCCAAGATGGCCACTAGCCAGCGGGCCAGCAACCGGTTAGGCGTGTCCAGTGGCAAAATGCAGAAGGGCCCCACGCAGATCGTGGAGATGCTGGAGGGCTCACCTTTGGTGCAGATGCTGCTCGAGGGTTGGGCTTCTCAGATCCCAAAGCACAACTTGGAGGGAGCCTCGGTTGTTGCACTTGTCAGCTTGTCGTGGTCGTTTCAAGATGGCTGGCTCCACGTGTCTCGGTGCCTCCACGGGTCTCCTCTTTTCAGGGACTGTGGATCGGGCGGTGAGAGGTCTGGAGGTTCAGGTCTTGTCAGTCTCTGGGCTCGGGCTCCGGCGGGAGGCGGCGGCAAAGCAGACGTTGATTCGCTGGATGGTGCTTGCGTTAGCAAGGTGGTCACTCCCTGACCACAGGGGAGATTTCCTTCAGTCTTCTGTGCAGCAGAATGTCGAAGTTCCCGTCTTCTTCTTAGTTTCAAGTTGATTCCAGGATGTCTGAAGTCTTAGGACACAGCTCCTACCTTTAAGCGGATTCTAGGGGCCGGACTACCTGCTAGGTCCCTCCCTATGGGTGGGACCAGGAAGGGGGGTGGTTACACCCCCAATCCTTTGTCCAGCTCGCCCCAGGCCCAGGACTGGTGTGCCCCAGGACCGGTTTGAACTGGCATATGCACCGAGGCTCCTTGTGAGCCACAGGCATGTCTGGTTTCTTTCAAGCCCTACCTGACCAATACACAAAATCCTGTCTGGGGTGGTGCATGCACCTACCCTGGCAGGAAACCCTTTGTCCACACCTCCCAAGCTGGAAGGACTCCCAGCAGCAGGAGGGCAGACTTGTGTCTGTGGTGGCAGCATCCATTTTGTGGAGCTGAGGCTATGTCTGATTTTACCCGGGTTTCAGGTACTGTACATGTCGTGTCCCTCTAGAAGGGTGGAATGCTAACCCCGTCGCCTGAATTGGCGAGGGGTTAGTATTCCAATTCGTATGACACCTTACTCGACATGTTTTGATAAAGCCAAACCAAAGATAGCATTTAACCGCAAGGTTCATAATGCACTTAAGAGTATATGGTATGACGATATCTGGAAACAGTAGAAGGAAGTTGTTCCGACCACTGCAGACAGGCTCAGCTCATGCCAGAGCACCATCTCACATGGAACCAAGCACTCTGCCTTCAGGATTGTTAAGGCCTGCCATAGGAGTGACTTATAGGTTACCAGGTGTCCCATTTAAGGTTAGGTATAGGTATACTACACCTAAGTAAGAGGTGATTACACCAACTTACCCCAGCTGAGTGATCAGCCAGTTGTGTCAAATTGTTAGGCCAAGCCTGGGGTGGCATAATACATGCTTCAGCCCCTGGCAGGCCTTGGGTACACCAATGCCCTGGGTACCTAGTGTACACTGGTACAGGGGCTGACAGGGTGATCCAACCAATTGGGTATGTACCTAGGGTACATGGAGTCCATTTTAAAGAGAGAACAGCCAGGCTGAGATCCTGAATAGCAGGATCTCAGGCCAACTAAGTCGAAAAACCAGCTAGACACTAAGCAAAAATTTGGGGGTAACCATAGTCAGATATCCACCTTCCTACACTGGGCGATTTCAATTATTGGCCTGGTGACCCCAGAGAAGATCAGGCCTCTAAAGACTTTTCTGACACTCTTTGCTGTTTCAACTTTACTCCCCACATTCACGCCCCCACCCATGTTCATGATCACACTCTTGACCAGATTTGGTCGGCCAGTCGGGTCATTTCTTCGACCACCATTCTTCCCTGTACTTGGTCTGACCATTCGCTCATTTCCTTCTCCATTGATTTGGCAGCCATAGACAAGCCCCCCCTGCCCAAGAACGTCCTTGCACGGAACTGGAATCGGGTGGATCTCAATATTCTTCACTCTTCTCTGGCGACCTCCTCCCCGGATTTATCGGCCCTTCCCCTCGACCATCAAGTGGACGCCATTAACTCCTGGCTATCTACTTCCTGCAACCTGGTCGCTCCCCTTAGGACGGTTAAAGCCTGTCGTCTCCATGAAGCCAATAAATGGATTTCTAGCGATCTTAAAACCCTCAAACTGGCTCTCCGTCAGTCAGAGCGTCAGTGGAGGCGCAACTATTGCCCCCTTCTGAGAGATCAATATAGGTCTCTCTTAAACAACTACAAGAGAGCTATTCTTTCGGCCAAATTAGAATATTTCTCTGGAAAAATCTTATCAGCGGCTAATAAATCTAAGGAGATTTTCTCTATCGTCCATAATCTGGCCGCATCCGATAGAGTCAACCTCAACCCTATCCCTTCTCAAGCCCTCTGTCTTTCCCTTAATGATTATTTCTTTGAGAAGATTGTCAATATCAAACGGAACATCTCCCCACCATCTTCCCCCCTTCCTCCTTTTTCTCTCCCCCCTTTGTTTTCATCTTTTACTCACTTCCCCCCCATTTCGAAAGAATCTTTTTTTGCTTTGCTTAGGAAGGTCAAGTCCGGTTCCCCTGCCGATTATGGACCGGCCCGCATCTTAAGGGAGCTATTTGCTGGCTGCCCCGATCCCCCCTTGTCCCTCCTCAACTCATCTATCTCTCAGGGAACAGTTCCGCCCCAATTTAAATCGGCCATTGTCATCCCTATTTTAAAAAAACCTGGTTCTGCTCCAACCCTCCCTGTTAATTTTAGGCCCATCTCTTTGCTTCCGTATTTAGGCAAGATCCTAGAGAGCCATATCACTTCCTGCCTGTCGACCCACATTGAGGACAACTGTCTTTTGGCTTCCCATAAAGCGGGCTTCCGCCCGGTTCACTCGACCGAAACGGTGGTCCTCTCTGTCCTGGACGAGCTAAAGAGCAAGGCGGATTCCAACTGTCCTCAAGCCTTGGTGCTCCTCGATTTGTCCGCTGCCTTTGACACGGTCGACCATTCCATCCTTCTCGGCCGTGTCAGGGCAGCGGGCATCCAGGGCACCGCTCTCTCTTGGCTCGCGTCATTTATCCAAGGCCGGTCGCAGGCTGTCCGGCTCTCCGGTTTCTCTGCCCGTCTCGTCCGGTGTCCTGTGGGGTCCCCCAGGGTTCTTCCCTTTCCCCTCTTCTTTTCAACCTTTACATTTATCCTCTCATTGTTTCCTTGCTCAGAATGGAGGTCTCCATGTATAACTACGCCGACGACCTTCAGTTAATTTTTGATCTTTCTTCTTCTACTGATTCCCTTCTTAAATTTCAAACCACACTTGTTTTTATTTCTGATTGGATAAGCTCAAACCACCTCAAACTTAACCCGGACAAAACTGAGCTGGTCCTGACTGGTGGTTCCTCCAGCCACTGGACGTCTGCCTTCTGGCCTTCCACCTTTGGTCCCCCCCCCCGGTCCCCTCTGCCTCAGTTAGAACCCTCGGCATTAAAATCAGCCAGGACCTCTCCATGCGCCCTCAGATCAGCACCGTTGTCTCATCCTGTTTTCTGTCTCTCCGGATTATTCGTAAGATCTCCCGTTTTTTTCCCCTCGACGCCCTTAAAATTATCATTTTAGCCATGGTTCTTTCCCACCTGGACTACGGGAACTGCTTGTATGTGGGCGTTCCCGCCTACGAGCTGCGGCGTCTCCAGACCATTCAGAATCAGGCTGCTCGCCTTATCCACCGGCTTCCTAAATTTCACCACACTTCTCCCCTTCTTAAGTCCCTTCACTGGCTCCCTATTCTGTTCCGTACCCTTTTCAAAATGGGATGCATAGTCTTTATGGCCCGCGCACGTACGGCCCCTCTCTTCATTAATTCGATGGTCACCCATTACCTCCCAAGTCGCAATCTCCGTTCCTCTAGCCAGGCTCTTCTCACTGTTCCCCGCATCCGCAAGTCCAGAGCAGGTGGCACTAGGTTTTCCACTCTTGCCCCTCGCTTTTGGAACAGTCCTCCACTCACTATTAGATCTATCACTGTTTATCTGCAGTTCCGCAAGGCGCTCAAGACTCACTTGTTTGCCCAAGCATTTCCCTCACACTGATCACCGATGTTTTCCTTTCCGCCACTTGTAATCACTCAGAGCCAGGAAACCGCTTGGTCACAGTGCGCTCTACAAATATTTTCAACTTCAACTTCATCTGTTTTGCAAATTGGATAAGTGTCACTTCCAAATCTCTCAAGTATGTTTTCTTGGGTTTGTTTTGTACCCTCAGGGGATTTGCATGGATCCCCAAAAAGTGGCGGCCATCACTCGCTGGCACTCCCCAAAAACGTAAGAGATATACACATTTTCCTTGGATTTGTAGATTTTTATAGGCTCTTTATTGACGGCTTCCAAACTGTTAAGAAAAGGAGTTCCCTTTGTATGGACACCTGCAGCTGAAGGGGCTTTCCGTAAGTTGAAAGAGACCTTTACTCAGGCTCCTGTTTTGAAATACCCGGACCTTTCTCGTTTTTTTATTGTAGTGGTAGATGCCTCACAGATGACTGTACAAGGAATCCTTCCTCAAACAGACCCGATTATGGGATGCCTTCATCCAGTCGCATATTTTTCACATAAGTTGACTCTTACTGAACAAAACTACGCGGTTGGTGATAAGGAACTGCTAGCCATTAAGAAGGTTTTCGGAGAGTGGCGTAAATATCTATTAGGAGCACTTCACAGGGTTACAGTACTTACCGATCATTGGAATTTACAATTTTTAAGATCCGTAAGGGCCTTATCTATGAGACATCTGTATTGGACACAATATTTTAGTGACTTTGATTTTATTGTACAATTTCAGGCTTGAAAAAATAATGGGAAAGCTGAAGCCCTGTCTCATCTAGGCTATGAGCCTGAGGAAACCCAGTGTGACCATCCACTTATAATAGATAGGGAACGCATCATAGGCACCATTTGTTCAGAAGAAGAATATATGAAGGCAGTCGCAGGAGGACAAAAGTCTGCAGAGATAGAGGAGTTAGCACAATTGAATAATGCAACTAAGGTTCAAACCTACTATACATTCAGGGGGGTTTGTTAGTACCTACACGACAGCTTCAGCAACAATCATTTAGAGTGGTGCCATACGCATCCCCTCTCTGGGCATCCAGGATACAAAAAACATTAGATCTTCTACAACAACACTTTCGGTGGCCCAATATGGCAACTAACACCAAGTGTTATATCCAGACATGCCATGTATGTGCTCAAGGGAAAACATCCCAGAAGGCCCCTGTATGATTGTTACACCCTTTGCTCACTCCTGCTATTCCATGGCATACAGTATCTTTGCATTACATGGTTGAATTACCTAAAACTATGCATGAAAACACAGCTCTATTGGTAGAAGTGGACCTATGTATGACGGTGTTTCATATCGTAAAATAGATAATCGCAAAAATTTGGATTTCCAAATTTGCGAGGCAACAAATCTGCAAAAAAACATTTGCGAATTCGCAATTTGAGAGTCCTAAAATGTGAATTTGCAAAAATGTATGTTACAGGTTGCGAATTCTCAAAAGAATGTATGAAAAATTTGCAAATTGCGAATAAGTAAAAATCGCAATTTTGCCCCTTCAAATTACCACCAACTCAGGGCAGGTAGTAACCAGGTGCAACCTATTTAAACAGGCCCAGAATGCCTCAGTGTATTTCACAATAGCAGTGCTGTATGTCACAGCGAGGAGGATGCGGATCCAAGCAGCAGCACAGAGAAGGAGGAGGAGACAGGAACGCATTTGCAGAGTGCACATAACCCTGTTCCAGCAGACAGAGGAAAAAATCCATGAGAAGTATAGACTAGATTCACCAACTATACTAGACCTGCTAGCTGACCTACAACCTATGCTTGAGCATCCAACCCGCAGGATCCAAAACATTCCGACGCATGTGCAGGTCCTCTGTTCACCACACTTACTAGCATCAGAGAGCTTCCAGGGGGTGATAGCTATAGCAGGAGGGGTGTCCCAAAGTTGCCTGTCGCGCTTCTTTCATGCATTCTTGGATGTAATGGTACAGAGGATACACCATTACATCAGATTCCCCACCACACAACAGGCATTGCAGCAGACCAAACTGGATTTCTACCAGATAGCAAAGTTTCCCCATGTACGTGGGTGCATTGATGGGATACATGTAGCCCTCTGTCCCCCCTCAGATAATGAGTACGTATTCAGGAACTGGAAATCATTCCATTTACTCAACATACAGGTCATATGTAACGCAAAACACATAATAGCTGATATAGTGGCCAAATATCCTGGCAGTCCACTCGATTCCTTCATATTTAGACACATATCTCACTGGGGGTGAATTTGGCGAAGGATGCCTGCTAGGTGAATGCAGTTTTGCACACTGATGGACTCATTACTTCTGCATAAATAGGACAGTGATTAACCATGTGTCTTTCATCCTGTAGGTGACAGTGAATACGCTGTACGCTCATTCATTCTCACACCGTACCTCTATCCGGCTAATCAGAGTGAGAGAAAATACAATGGCGCACACAAGTCAACGCGCAATGTCATCAAGCGAACATTTTTCACATTATTATTATTTTTTTTTTTTAAGCGAACATTTTTAATAATGAAGAGCAGGTTCCGCTGTCTGCACAAAAGTGGAGGAGGACTGCAGTATAGGCCAGAGACCTGTTAAAAGATCGTGGCTACTTGTGCCATGCTGCACAACCCATGCAACAACAAAAGGCATACCTGATTCAGAATCAGTAGAGGATGAGGAACCAGGTCCACTTCTCAGACCAGCAGGTGGTGTAGGTGCAGAGGGTGGCAGACAGAGACGTGATGAAATAACACACAACTAGTTCTAGGTGAGTAATGATGCCACAAAGCAAATAATGACTGTTGAATAACTGTGTCTTAATATACCTTAAAATCAGGTAAAATGTATTCACACAGCCTACAAATCACATGTAATGTATGGATTTTGTTTTTTAACATGTCATGTACACAGGAAATGAAAAATTGAATGACATATGTACGTATGCCATGGGTTACACCACCCATTAGCATTAATCTGTGGCAACGCTGTCTATTTCTTCCGTCCACGAACAGCAGTTGCACTCTCAATGTTCAGACTGCCCTCCCTTGATGAGGCATCTAATGCTGTTCCCTGCCTCACACTACGCCGTCTGGGTTCAGTCATGACCATTGTGCCCTCCAGCCCAGAAAAGACAGAAGATTCATCTCCTACGTCTGCAGAGTTTTGTGTCCTTGGCCTGCGTCTCATGCGACTGCTGTACCTACAGTGCATAAGAGACTGCTCATGTTGCTTCCGTGCCTGCTCTTCTTGCCCTGGATGTGGCTCATCCTGTATGCCCTCCAGTTCTCCATCCAACTTTTGTTTTGGTTCCTTGCGGTCTCTTCGGCCCATTTTTAAATTTTTCGACGCAGACACCAGACAGATCATTGTACAAGCTCTGGTTCTTACCAGACTGGATTATGCCAGCTCCCTACTTCTGGGTGTTAATCAGGCAGAACTAGCCCGCCTTCAGCGGGTACAAAATGCTGCGGCCAGAATGCTGGTCGGTCTTCCTAGGTCTGCTTCTGTTCGTCATACCATCCAAGATCTCCATTGGTTACCAGTAGGCCAGAGAATTAGGTTTAAAGCACTCTGTGTAACTTTTAAAATTCTCAAGTTAGCTTCTCCTCCCATTCTCACCCAGACTATTCTCCACTATGTTCCTTCTAGATCCCTTCGATCTGCAGGGTCCAACTTAGCTATTGTTCCGCGTTTTAAGAAAGCGCGCATAGGTGGTCGTTCCTTTACGGTGTTGGCTGCCACCCTGTGGAACTCACTGCCTGCTTCTCTCCGTGCTATTCCGGACCTGCTTCTTTTTAGGAAATCTCTGAAAACCTTCCTATTTTCTAAAGCCTAGTCTCTGCTGCTCTAGTTCCTCTGTGATGTTGTGTTTTCCATCTCCAAAGCGCCAGGACGCCTCTTTGCTGCGGCAGCTGTGCGCTATATAAATTTAAATAACATAACATAACATAACATAACATAACATAACATAACTTCTGGCGTGGAGCCACAGTGTAACATTGTTGTCTTTGCGCAGGTATTGGCTGTGTTGTGTGCTCTGTCTCCTCTCCCCTTGCCTGTTCCTGAAGCTGTGGTGCCTTATCAAGTTATGCGTCGTCAACTTGTGTCGCAGGTTCACCTGTGAATACAAGAGTACTACGTATTGTGTGTCTGCTTTCTGTTATTCACACAATTCAATTCAATACAGTTGGTGTACCTAACTGCTGTGATTCATTTTGTTTTTAACTGTTGTGTCTCAACTGCAGAGATATTGCTGTGTGTCAATGCTTAACTGTGTTATGTGTGTGACTACATCTCCCATGATGCACTGCTGGGTGACCACAAAATTGTGGAATGGAGTGGCAATGATACTTAGATATTGAGGCATTCCTGAGTGTGCTGGTTAGTGGGTAATGGGTCTGGTCTGATTTAGCATGCATCCTACTTTGTCTGTTTTTGGGCGTGGCTGAGCTGTCAACATCTGCAACCCTGCTGCTGCTTTCTGGCTGTAGGGTGGACTCCACCAAATCCTCAAGGGGTGTGGATGCAGGCTCAGTAGATGGACCTCCACCAGTTTTCTTTGCCTCTGCAAGACTGCTCGCAACCTTATCTTTTGCCTTTGAGCACAAGTGGTACCAACGCTTGTGTAGGTCCTCGATGGAGCGCTGTGTGACACCAATGGAATTTACCTTAGCCTGTATGTCCAGCCAGATTTTTCGCTTCTCTGACTCTGGGATGTGTAGAGATTTCTTGCCATACAGCTGTTCATGGCTCCTCTCCATCTCCTCAATGAGGATTCCAAGTTCTTTTTACTGAATTTCTGTTGCCTTCTCCTGTGTATCCATAGTGGTTTTGGTGGTGTCTTTGAACTACAGATGGACTTCTGAGTGGTAAGCTCCTGCTCCCAGCCTCTAACACAGCCTCGGGCAATCAGAAACAGCATGGGCAGTCACACTTCCTGGTTGTGATGCCATCATTCTGCACCTGAATAGCAGATTCGCAAAATTGCGATTTCTTAATTGTGATTTTGCTATTAAGGAATCGCAGTATAAGTATCGGAAATAGCGATTTCAATTTTTACTGAATCGCTATTTTTTTGCAAATTTTTACATATATAGCGCTTTGCGATTCTCAAAAAGCGATTCTGTAAAAATCGCTATTTGGGAAAACGCAATTAGCTTTTTTGATACATATGCCCCATAGTTTGGTTACATGGCCTTCCTTCTGTTATGGTATAAGACCAGGGATCCCAATTCATCTCTAACTTCTGGAAGGGGCTGTCTGCTTGTTTGATGTCAGATATTCATCTGGCCATCACCCTCAAATGGGAAACAGCTTTTACAATGCAGTTGTTACATCGGTTACTTTTACAACGCTGTAGTTACAACGATCGCATTGTTACAACGCGATACCTTTACATCGCAAGTCATTAGATCGACTTGCTCTAGATGTCGCTACAACCTAAGGAATAGTATGATTTACTATTCCAACACCTTCACTACTGTTGCGCAGGGTGGAGTTGGAATAGTAAATTATACTATTCCTAAGGTTGGAGCGCCATTTAGAGCAAGTCGATCTAATGACTTACGTTGTAAAGGTATCGCGTTCTAACAAGACAGTCGTAGTAACGACCGCGATGTAATGGAACACGATGTAAAAGCATGCATTGTAGCATGCTATATTCCTTGCAAACTGATGGTCAGACCGAAAGGGTAAACCAATGTTTAGAACAGTACCTAAAATGTCAGCTTCTACACTCCACATCGGACTGGGCCATATTTATATGGATAGCCGAATTTTCTTATAACAATAGCTGTCATTCTTCCACTAATTATTCTCCTTTCTATTGCAACTATGGGTTTCACCCCCGGTTTAGGCTGTTACCCCTTGCTCTCTCTAACACCACTCCCGCTGCTCTGGAATTCATACAGAACGTACATGACATACAAAAATTAACCATAGAGACCCTAGAGAGGGCTAAGTCTGTATGCAAGGAAAAGGCAGATCTCCATTGACGTTTGGAACCTACATACGCACTAGGAGATGAAGTGTTGTTATCCACCAGCACATTGCAGTGAAAGGATCCTGTAAAAGTAAACCTTGTTTTATTGGCCCCAATAAATTATGGAAGGTTATTAATCCTGTTACAATGAAATTAGATTTTCTGCCTTCCTTTAATATACACCCTGTTTTCCATGTCTCCTTATTGAAGCCTGTGGTAGCTGGTACACAAAGGCCTACTAGTCCAGCACCAGTGATAATAAATAATGAACCTGAATATGAGGTTGAAGCTGTCATTGACTCTAGAAGAGTGAGACAAAGGTTGCAATACCTCATGCACTGGAAAGGTTATGGTGTTGCGGATCGCGCTTGGGAGCCAGCAAGCCATGTACATGCCCCTCGATTGTTGCTTTTTTTCATAGACTCTACCCTGAGAAACCTAAGCCGATAGTGGGTTTTACAGGGGGGTGTACTGTCATGCCTGCCAGCTCAGCCGGTCTCACTACGTTTGGGAAGCGGGCTACGGCCAAGGAGGATAAAGCTCCTCCGCTCCCGTAGTAGAACGCTTCGCATTCTTGTGTTTCGGGATTTCTCTGACCTCTGCTTTCAGGTCATTTACCCGTACTCTTCCTGTCCCTCACTGACTCTCGGCATCTCTCCTTCATCTTACTTGTGGTTTTTCAGGTTCATCCTCTTCTGCCTCCTGGATCCTGGTCACGGTTCTGCTTCTTGATTCCGATGCAACCCCTGCTCTTTTTTTTTTCAGTCCTCGCTCCAGTCCACGCTCCAGTCCACGCTCCTGTCCTCGCTCCAGTCCATGCTCTGGTCCTCGCTCCAGTCCACGCTCCAGTCCACACTCCTGTCCTCGCTCCAGTCCACGCTCCAGTCCACGCTCCTGTCCTCGCTCCAGTCCATGCTCTGGTCCTCGCTCCAGTCCATGCTCTGGTCCTCGCTCCAGTCCATGCTCTGGTCCTTGCTCCAGTCCACGCTCCAGTCCATGCTCTGGTCCTCGCTCCAGTCCATGCTCTGGTCCTCGCTCCAGTCCTCGCTCCAGTCCACGCTCCTGTCCTCGCTCCAGTCCATGCTCTGGTCCTCGCTCCAGTCCACGCTCCAGTCCAAGCTCCTGTCCTCGCTCCAGTCCATGCTCTGGTCCTCGCTCCAGTCCACGCTCCAGTCCACGCTCCTGTCCTCGCTCCAGTCCATGCTCTGGTCCTCGCTCCAGTCCATGCTCTGGTCCTCGCTCCAGTCCATGCTCTGGTCCTTGCTCCAGTCCACGCTCCAGTCCATGCTCTGGTCCTCGCTCCAGTCCATGCTCTGGTCCTCGCTCCAGTCCTCGCTCCAGTCCACGCTCCTGTCCTCGCTCCAGTCCATGCTCTGGTCCTCGCTCCAGTCCACGCTCCAGTCCAAGCTCCTGTCCTCGCTCCAGTCCATGCTCTGGTCCTCGCTCCAGTCCACGCTCCAGTCCACGCTCCTGTCCTCACTCCAGTCCATGCTCTAGTCCTCGCTCCAGTCCACGCTCCAGTCCACACTCCTGTCCTCGCTCCAGTCCATGCTCCAGTCCACGCTCCTGTCCTCGCTCCAGTCCATGCTCTGGTCCTCGCTCCAGTCCATGCTCTGGTCCTCGCTCCAGTCCATGCTCTGGTCCTCGCTCCAGTCCATGCTCCAGTCCTCGCTCCAGTCCATGCTCTGGTCCTCGCTCCAGTCTACGCTCCGGTCCATGCTCTGGTCCTCGCTCCAGTCCATGCTCTGGTCCTTGCTCCAGTCCACGCTCCAGTCAATGCTCTGGTCCTCGCTCTAGTCCATGCTCTGGTCCTCGCTCCAGTCCTCGCTCCAGTCCACGCTCCTGTCCTCGCTCCAGTCCATGCTCTGGTCCTCGCTCCAGTCCATGCTCTGGTCCTTGCTCCAGTCCTTGCTCCAGTCCACGCTCCTGTCCTCGCTCCAGTCCATGCTCCAGTCCTCACTCCAGTCCATACTCTGGTCCTCGCTCCAGTCTACGCTCCAGTCCATGCTCCAGTCCTCGCTCCAGTCCATGCTCTGGTCCTTGCTCCAGTCCACGCTCCGGTCCACGCTCATGTCCTGGCTCCAGTCCATGCTCCAGTCCTCGCTCCAGTCCACGCTCCTGTCCTCGCTCCAGTCCATGCTCCAGTCCTCGCTCCAGTCCATGCTCTGGTCCTCGCTCCAGTACACGCTCCAGTCCATGCTCTGGTCCTCGCTCCAGTCCACGCTCCTGTCCTCGCTCCAGTCCATGCTCTGGTCCTCGCTCCAGTCCGCGCTCCGGTCCATGCTCCAGTCCTCGCTCCAGTCCGCGCTCCAGTCCATGCTCCAGTCCATGCTCTGGTCCTCGCTCCAGTCCATGCTCTGGTCCTCGCTCCAGTCCACGCTCCTGTCCTCGCTCCAGTCCATGCTCTGGTCCTCGCTCCAGTCCGCGCTCCGGTCCATGCTCCAGTCCTCGCTCCAGTCCGCGCTCCGGTCCACGCTCTGGTCCTTGCTCCAGTCCTCGCTCCAGTCCACGCTCCTGTCCTCGCTCCAGTCCATGCTCTGGTCCTCGCTCCAGTCCGCGCTCCGGTCCATGCTCCAGTCCTCGCTCCAGTCCGCGCTCCGGTCCATGCTCTGGTCCTTGCTCCAGTCCTCGCTCCGGTCCATGCTCCAGTCCGCGCTCCAGTCCATGCTCCAGTCCTCGCTCCAGTCCATGCTCTGGTCCTCGCTCCAGTCCACGCTCCGGTCCTCGCTCCAGTCCACGCTCCGGTCCTCGCTCCAGTCCATGTTCCGGTCGTCGCCCCGGTCCACGCTCAGGTCCCTGAGAGCCTAAAGTCCTGCAGGAAAGTAAAGAACAGGACATCAACCAGTGATTTTTGATATGGGGTAACAGTGCTTTCTGCACCTGCTAACAGCTTTTTGTAGAATGCTAGCACAATGAACACTTAGCTGAGTGTTGAGCCTTCATCTCTGGAGATCTGTCTTTCTGTTGTAATCCTCATTTATGATGTCTCTGTAAATATTAACATAGAATACTCTGTCACTTCTTCCTGAAGTCAAGGAGAAGCAGGGCATTAACTTCCTAGATAGCAACTCGCTTATGTTCCTAATTACAGTGGGTCACTCTCAGCCTAACGTAGGTGGGTACTTTTCTATGTTTTGCAATTATTTTTTATGACCTTCCTGGGCATTGTTTCATTGATGTTTTCTCTATTTCTGTAGACAAGAAATATTGAGTTTTACCCAGAAACTCTAAGTACTACACAAAGGAAGCGAGGAATCGCTCAGGTAGTAAAGAAAGAGATACATCCCACTGTTAAAACATTATTGTATTTAATTTGTCATATCACGGCCTTGTGTGCTCTGTTCGTCTTGTCACATTTAGCAACTGTTCCTGATTGCCTGGCCTTATGTTTGACAAAGAGACATCGTGGGAGAATTGATTTCTTTTCTCTTATTTCTCCCCGATTTGACACTGCTGGGCACTGTAGGTGAATTGGGGAAGTTGGGTACTTCCGTCTTGCATGTCGATCCTGCGGAAACATAGGTAAGAGTTTGACAAAGACAAAGTGTTGAAGAAGACATTCCATTGGCATGGAGCACCCTTAGTCAAGGACGGCCAGGGGATGATGCACTGGGAGGTTAATATGAAGAAGGGGCGGAAGCAAATGACCCAGGGAAGCTGAGATTGTTTCACTGCTCGTCAGCAGTGGGGCTGCCTTGTCGATCTTCTGGTTGAGTCCTCCTTGTCAAAGCCATATTTGTTTAATTGAAGGGGGATGGAGCAGGCAAAACAAGGAGTTCTTTTAATGGGCAACACATTATGTCGTCCCCTGTGGGAATATCACAGAGCAGGGTAGAAAAAGGAAATTAGGGGCAAGATGGCAGCTTGTTTTTGATATTATTTTCATTCCTATACCTAGGCTGCATGCATGGTGCCTTCCACTGTGCATTGCACTCAGAGCGCCTTTCATATCATTAGTGTACTGAACGCAGGGCATTCGTGTTCACTAGTCACAGGTCATAGCCTATGGATTTTCCCTGTGTACAGATTACCCAGGTATGTCCATAGAGGGACTTGGACACTACACACTGGCTCTGGTTCATGGCTGATACGCGCTGTGCACAAGAATGGCCTTCTCAGGCAGAGAGGGTGGATGTGCCCCACTGTGAATAGCATTTTGCATGTATTGCTGTTGATGTCAGTCCTTGCTATTGGGTTATATGTTCACTGCTAGGATCATAGTAGTAGTGCACCCACCTCTTACAATGGGGTGAATTAAGGGGGCTCAGGCATGACGGGCTACAGAGTATTAAACAGGGAGAGCCCACTTTGGGGTACAACTTACAAGTAAAACAAAGAGACCTGTACCCCATGACTTTAGGTCATGCCAAACGCTGGTCATGTCTTTGCCCGGCCTTGTGAATGATACCACTTTGGATGTTTTCCTGTCGCTCAATAGAGGCTAGAGTCCTTTTGGTGAACAGCATGCGAAATGTGCAAATTCCTTCTGAGTTGGTCAGAGGAGCAGGTATGAACATTGTAATACAGCATATGTAGCTGTAAAGCAAATGTTCACCTTTGGGTCTCTTGCTACTGAAATAACAGATATTTGTTGTAAGCCCAACGCATTGATATGTATCTATGTATGTATGTATTTATGTATGAATGTATGTGGCATTTCTACAGTGCAAACCTAGCCGAAAGGCAGTGGAGCACTCTCCAGCTCTTCATCTACCCCCCAGTTTCGGAAGATACTGAAAACATGTCTTTTAAGCAGGATTAGTGTTACTTCTGTCAGCTACATTTCACTGGAGGTGCAGAGCGCCAAGTCACTCCTTGGAATAACAGAGCGCTTTACTAATGCCCTTTACATTACATTATATTACGGGGTCAAAGACAAGCATAAAGTCAAGGAGGTGTAGGAGCGGTAATGCGTCTTCAACTCTTTCCTAAATTCGGGCATCTTTGGAGGAGTCCTGATGAGTGCAGAGATGTTATTCAGACCCCGAGCGCATGGATAGAGAAGGCCTGCTGCCTTGATTGTTCATTTTGTACATTTAGTTTGAGGCCTGATGGTGTCCTGGTTGTGCCATGTGTGTGATGGCGTCCTAAATGAGGCAGCTGGCTTTGAAGATGGTGCGGGCTGGAAAGGGGAGCCAATGGACTTCCATCTGGATGGCGGTGCTGTGATTGTATTCCTCCAGGCCCTGGAAGAGACATGCTTAGGTGTAGGATGCCGCTTAGGAAGGCCAATGTGGAGTCTGAGAGGCCATGTACTAGACATTATCCCATGGCATAAAGCAGAATGCTTTCAAGTGGATCGCCTATTACCTCACAGGATACACAGAATATCCAGCTGCCCCACTTCACCTCCGAACCCAAGGACATCATATGTGGCGTACCCCAACAATCCTCCCTCAGCCGTACCCTATGCAGAACGACAGCCTCAACATAATCTCCTACACAGATAACACTCATCTTATTCTCTTGCTGACCGAGGACCCCCCAACGCCAAAACCAACTTCTGCAATGCCCGGTGTTTCAGGCTATCCAAGACACTCTGTATCCTGATGGAATCCCTTTTGTCTGTTTGTTTTTGGGTTTTTGGTTGATGATTGGGCAATTGCCTGACCTCCTCTTGACAGCTGCACCTGGTGGGTGAAATGAGCACGGTCACACTGGAACCTCCTGTGTGCTGGCTTTCTCCCTAATGCCAGGTTTAAGGATTCGAGTGCCGGGCTCGGAGAGTTTCTAGAGGTGCCTCGCACGGCACCCCTATCTGTGTCTGTTGACCTTGAGGGACACCCTTTTTGGTCCTGTTTTTCACTATTGGTGATCATGGGCACCTATTTTGTCCCATGGTCACTGGAGTTTGTGGTGTGTTGCCCCCCTCCCTGGCCCCTGCTTGGCAGGGCATTGAAAGTGAAAAGGGTTGGCCCTAACCTTCTGCCTTTGACGGCCTTCGTGGAGTGGGCTTGCTGTCACTATCACACACACACCTGGTCTGGTCATTGGAAGAGAAAAGGGGGTGGTTCCACTTTGTGCTTTGGTGTGGCCATCCTGGAATGGTCCCTCTGTCATTATCCCACCCTCCTGGTATTGACCTCTCCTCCCAACACCTTCCACGTCCTACGGATATATCAACTCGAGCATCTGTCACACTCTCAAAATGGAATTAAGTCCCAATCCTTCAGGATCCAACGCATTCATCATCAACTACCCACCCAACCTATCGAAAAATGCAGCCAAAAAACACAAGCCTCACATTCTTAGGGCTAGGCCTGAAACCTTAATCTCGGACGTCTACTTCTGCACAAACAAAGGCAGCCAAGTCAATGACCTTATTTTCTACACCAGGAAAAGAGCTTGTTGGCGAAAAGTCTTCAACTCGATTCTACAAATAATCCTAATCCAAGCCTCCAATGTCAATCTAATTCAGATTGCCATTATCTTCCCCGTACTCAAAAACGCGGTTTTGGCGAAACGCATTGACACCCTCTCTCACCCGTCCATCACTCAGGTCACCACTAGTCCTTCCCCCATCACTCAAAGTAGGCCCTCACTCTCTTTAAATCACTCATCACCTCTAGAGGTTCACAGAACGAAGTTGTCCCCTGTTGACGTCTCCCTACCCTCTAGAATCCCGACGCAGAATGTGAGAGACAAACCGGGTTCACCAGTCCCTCAGCCAGCCAACCCGACTTTATCTGTGCTTTGCTTGGAGAGATCCCCATGTGACCGACTATCATTGCCTTCAACGACTGATCCCTCTTCCCTCATCCCTTTCCCCACGCCTCTCACTACGTTGGCGCACCCCATCACCCATGATCGTTCAAACCCACTCTTTCCTGTCCGGACCGTATCTGACCCTCAGCTCAATGGGCATATCGCCCGCTCTAATGCCCCTACCTTGTTATCTAAAGGCTAAGGATCTCCGCTAGTCCCACTGGATCAACTCCCTCCCCAGGAGCCACTCCCCATCACCTTGGACCCCAAGGGCTTACACCAAGGCCCTCTTTCTCCGCTCACTGTCCCAACACACCCCTTGCCCCTTTCTGGCTGGGTTACGCGCCTGGACAATATATCTCTCCAGCTGCACCTCCTCGCTACTGAACTGCGTGACCTGAAAGCTCTCTCACATGATCTTCTCCCCGTGATCAGATCCCTCCTCACCTCTACAAATCTGCCTAAAGCCCCCCCTAGTGGGAGTGATCGCTTGGGACAGTCCTTAGCCCCCGTCTCACTAACCATTCCCTTAGCTAACGCGCCATCCCACCCCAGAAGATGTGAGAATTACTTGGCATCCACTAAACTCAATGACTTGCACAACTCCTACTCTACCAGGTCCCATTCCAACTTGATACCACCGAACAAAATACAATCCATCCATTCCAACCCGTACAGAGAACCTCCTTACAATCCTAGAGTCATCAATAAAGACAACCACAGGAGAGTGAATGTCAATCAGTCTCCGTCACACACTCATCCTCCACGACTTAAATGTGTACTACTCAATTGCAGATCAGCCAATAAACACGCCTCAGACATCTTTGACCTCATCCAACACAAAGATTTAGACATCATCATTCAGAAACATGGCTAAATCCCGCCTCCACCTCTTTCCTAGACCAACTAGTACCTCCTACTCACGACATAATTAGGCTAGACAGAGCCCGGAAGCTGGGGGGTGGCCTAGCGTGTAACCATAGGAACGCACTCTCGATCCCTCACTTAGAGTCCTCTTCGCCCTCCTCCTATGAATACCTTTGTCTCAGCGTCTCTAGTAATAACCTGCTGGTTTGCAAACTTCACACTTTTTATCACAGCTAGGGAGACAATCTCCCCTTCATTGAGCAATTAATGGAAGTCATCTCTGGCAATATCGACTCAGCTGTGTTCCAAATTTTCCTTGGTGATTTCAACCTTCACTGGTTTAACTCCAATGACCATGCGGTAACTTGCCTTAAAACATTTTGTGAATGATCAAGAACTGACTCAGCACTGTGACCAACCAACTCACAACAAAGGTGAAACTCTAGACCTCATTATCTCGAAAGGGCAGACTATCACATTGGACACCATTACCCCTTGCGACTGGTCCGATCACCGCTACATCTTGTTTTATATAAACAGGGAGCTGGCGTTGAGGAAGGCCCAACCAATAAATCAAAGGTCTGGAAAAGGGACCTCAGATCAACAAACTCAGTTGATCTAGCAGCCCACTGTAAGTCTGCCCTCTCCTCCCAAGCAGACTTGATCGATGTTCAGTTACTCACTGACTCCTACAACTCGACCATCTCCAACATCCTGGACGACATTGCACTGCTCCAACAAAAAAATGCCTCAACAAAAATATCCAAACCTTGGTACAATGACAATTTAAACACGGAACGCCGCAACCTTAGGGCAGCTGAACGTTCCTGGAGATCCAATCCTTCCATGGAACAACTAAAACTCCTTAGAGAGGTTAGAAGTTTTTACAGCAAACAAATCAAGAGCACCAAGGCAGACTACTTCAGAAATTAAATGTATCAAGCTGTATTCCGGCCCAAGAAACTATTCGAGTTGGTCAAACAGCAATCTACTGTAGGCCCAAACAAATCTGACACCTTCTTTCGATGATCTGGCTGCTTTCTTCACTGAGAAATCAAGGCTCATCTCCATTGATCTCGCTACCAAGAAGGCGCTCCTACCATCCCCTGGGTCGGTACCACACCTTGACCTCTCAGAAAAGGGAAAACCTATCATCCTGAATACCAAGAATAATGCGACATGGGACACCTTTACCCCTTTCAGTGAAAAATACATCAACAAGATTCTTCAGAACATCAATCCATCTAACCATTTTTGTGACCCGCTGCCTCCGGCCATCTTCAAAGAAATCAAGAATGCACTCATCCCCACCTGGACAAGGATTGTACACGCTTCTCCTTCACAAGGCATAATCCTAGACTGCCTAAAAGCAGCGCAGGTGTCACCTATTCTAAACAAACCTAACGCAGATAACTCTGACCTCAATAATTTCCGCCCTATCTCCAACATCCCCACATTAGCCAAACTCCTTGAAAAATGCATACAATCCCAACTCTGTGCTCACATAGAGAATTTCCAACTCCTAGACCAGCATCAATCCGGCTTCCGGAATGGGCACAGTACCTAATTGACTCTCACACATGTGATGGATGACATATTGAAAATGCTTGATCAAAATGACTCATGCCTCCTAATCCTCCTGGACCTTTCTTCCGCTTTCGACATGGTGAACCATGACAACCTCCTATCCATTTTGAGGAACAGGATGGGTTTCTCAGGTCGGGTGTTACAATGGTTCTCGGCCTTCCTTCACCATAGATCACAAAGAATCAAGGCAAACCACTCCCTCTCCCAGCGCTATCACTCTCCTTCTGAAATGACCGATCCTTAAAAAAATGAGAACCGCTCTCAGGACCTTCTCCTGCGCTGCTCCAAGGATTTGGAACTCTCTTCCACCGGAAGTTCGCAGAATCTCTTCAACAACCGTTTTCAAACTTGAAGCCAAAAGATTCAGGGGCGTAACACAGGCCCCTGCAGCCCCTGCGGTGCGTGGGGGCCCCAAGCTCCAGGGGGCCCCCTCAGCCCAGCACTCTTGCCGGAGAGCTCTTGATTGAGCCCGGAGGGGGCCCCTTCACGTTTTTTGCAGGGAGGCCCCCTCTATTTTCATTACGCCAGTGAAAAGATTCCTAATTAACACATTTTTACCTTAATTTGGGCTTGGATCACTTGCTCAAAACCTCTGTTCCTACAACCACTGTACCCTCATGTGATGTTGCTCGTTCTTTACTGCTTTTTTTGTCCCCCTTCGTATCCTGTTATATTCAGGTTTTTCATATTATTCTCCGTGATTCACTTGTCCGGGAAACATGCGAGTATTCCTGTTATGTATTCATACATGTTACTGGGTCCATGCTCCTTTTTCTGCATTGTATACCCCCTTTCTTAGACTGTTACATACTTGTTTATTGTACTATTCTCCTTGTGTCATTTGTCTGGAAACTATGGGGCAGATTTATGTTGGACTTGTGCCACTTTTACGCCGCCGTTGCATCACTTTTGTGACGCAGCGTAAACCCTGGAGATGCGTCATGTTGTAAAGCCCTGCGCCACATGAAACCTGCGTCAGGTTTCATATGGGCGTTTCTACACAGGGGGGGGCGTTCCGTCGCTGGAACGCCCCTAAAAAGTGACTCAGTGAAATCGACAAGATTTCACGGAGTCACTTTTCCAACGCTGATGCGTCAAAACCCTGCGCCTGCTTGAAGTAGGCGTAAGGCTTGACGCACCACGTTACAGATAGGGCAAGTTGGAAGAGTGCTGGAGGTGCGTGCCGCACGCAACACAACTTCAGCACTGCGCTAACTTTACGCCAGAGATGCGACACGCATCTGTTTATTCCTGCGCCATGATGCGCCGCGTTGTAAATGCGGTGCATCATGGGTGGCCCAAGGGTATACTTGCGTTCCGCATCTTTCCTGGCGCATCCCTGCTGATTTGCAGAGATGCGCCAGGCAACATAAATCTGCCCCAATGCATTTATTTGGGAAATATGCTGTGCCTGTTGTATATTCTTACTTGTGATCAATACTGGATTTATGTCCTTCCTCTCTACCTTTGTTTAAAGCGCTCTGATATCCCTCGGGATCTTGTTTGCGCTTTATAAAACTTTATAAATAAATGCCATGACCAACGTAGCCAACTGGATGAGAGACAACTGCCTCAAACTCAACTCCGACAAGACGGAAGTACTGATCTTCAGAAAGAACACTTCCATCTGGGACCTGTTGGTGGCCAGCAGAACTCGGACCAACACCCACATTGACAGGCCACGCACGCAACCTAGTCATCATCCTCGACAGTGTACTGACCATGAAACGCCAAGTCAACGCAGTCGCCTCATCATGCTTTCACACTTTCTGCATACTCAGAACAATCCTCAGACAGATCCGTGTCAGCACCAGAAAGACCATCACTTAGGCCCTCGTCACCAGCCGCTTCAACTGTGGCAACGCTCTCTACGCCGGAATTTCTACCCAGCTTCTCAGAAGAGTCCGGATCATTCAGAACACTGCAGTCAGACTCATCCTGGACCTCCCCAAATAGACCCACACCACTCCCCACCTCAGAAACCTCCGCTTCTCCCAATCCAGAAAATATGCGAGTTCAAGATTCTCAAGCATGCCCTCAAAGCTCTACTTGATCAAGGGCTGCCCTACATCACTCATCAACTGAACTTCCATCTACCCACAAGACACCTGTGCTCCTCCTCTCTTGCCCGTTGCTTCAAGAGCCGCTCCTCCTACATCACCACCATGACCTGGAATGACCTTCCTCTCCACCTCAGAACAGCTCCCTCCCTGGTGGACTTCAGGAAAGAGACTCAAGGGTTGGCTTTTCGATGGAGGCACGGAACCCTCGGTGCCAAGATACCTCTAGGGGTGATAGTGCTGCACTTTATAAATGCTAATTGATCCAAATGTGAGAGTACAGGGGCTTCAACAGCAGTTCTGAAGTCATTATCTGAAAGAAATAGTTTAACTTTCTTTAGAAGAGAGCTGGTACCAGGCTGTCTTTGTTTTTTGGCAGTGTCTTCCTTGATGGTTAGGTTGGTGTCCAGGGTGAATCCAAGTTCAGAGAAAGGTGGGGTTCGAAGCTTTCAAGGTTCATGTCACCGAGCCAGGTTTATACTGTTTTTCCTCATTGTTCTTGGCAAATAACAGGAACTCTGTCTTGGTTGGGTTGAGCTTCCGGTAGGTGCTGAACATTCGGACCTGAATGATGTGCTGTAATGTTTGAAGTGTTGGATGTATGAGCACCAAGTACAAATGCTATCAAGCTCAAAAGTACGAAAGGCTGTGTAGACCAGCCAGGATTCACAACTGTGACCATGAAGCCGAACATTCCTAGAGTGGATGCACTAGTCCAGTGGTTCCCAAAACTTTGATTCCTGAGGACCCCCATTGAGTCACCGGCGGAAGCCGGGGACCCCCAAGCAATTTGTAGGATTTAAATTTCAAACATTAGAACAGTAATTCGAAAAAAAGTAACACATGTGTGCACACAAAACAAATACTCAAATTACTAATGATTTTAGGTGCATATTTACAAGCCCCTATCACCATGGGAACATCACTTTTTGAGACGTTCCCGTGGCGATAAGGGCTTCGCCTTATTTACAAGGCAGCGTTAAGCCACTTAACGTAGCTTAACGCTGCCTTGTAAATAAGACGCCCTGTCACCCAATGATTAGCGTGAAAGGGGTGGGCAGTGGGTGTTGTGGTAGGCGTTTCCCCTGCAACACCCATTGATTTTGACGCGGCCCCCAGTTTAATAGGGCAGCGTCAATGGGAGGTAGCGCCAAAATTAAGACCAGGGAAAACCTGGTTTTAACTTGGCGGAACAAGGAGAAATGCTTCATATCTCCTTGTTTTTGCAAAACGCCTTGGATTATTTATGTTCAGGAAGGTGACCCTTCCTGCTGAACAACAATCTTTGAAATAAAAAAAAAATGACATTTTGTAACTTCCATATGTGCTGCATTAAGCGACAAAACGACATTTCAAGATTTTTTATGTGCAGGAAGGGGGACTTTCCTGTACATAAACAATCTTCCCCTCTTAAGTGTAGCGCCAGCGCAGGGGAAACGCAGGGCTGCACCATATTCTTGTAAATATGGTGCAGCCCTGCGTTTCTGAAGTGGTGGAGTGTGTTGTTAAGCCAAGGAGGCTAACGACACTCTCCGCCACTTCTGTTGTATTTTATATTGAAAGCATTTGCAAGAAAACAAAAAAAGTTAATGGGAAGGTTGGTGCTGCATCTCCGTGACTAACTTTTCAACGGTTGGTTTTATTTCGCAGTACGAGGCTTCTGCCAGGGCCAGACTGGAAATCCAAAGCAGCCTTGGCAAATGATTTCAGACCAGTCCCAATACGGTGCACACCAAGTGCAGTGAGTGAGCCTGACCACTAAAAAGGGGGCTTTGGGAGGCTCTCCCCCCAAAACATTTAGGAAACAATGGTGCAGTCTACAACACATTTATCATTATATATTGAATTGTATTCGCTTTTAAAGAATAGTAAATTAAGACATGACTATGCACCAGAATACAGCAAAAACCAAAGGAAATGATGGACGGAGTGTTGAACATTGCAAGCACTCACCCCCAGTCAACTGATCTGGGTTTAATCCATCACCGTTCTTTAGCCCACTCTGCCACCCCAGTTCAGACATGGCCATATGCAAATCAGTCTGACCCTGTGCCTCACGGGAACAGTCCAGCCCGAACTGCCAAGCCATGTCTTCCCTGGACCGGAAACAAGCATCCTCGGACCGGTTTCTGGCATTTCAGCCGTCTTCAGCCAGGCTTGCTTGAATCCAGTGGCAAAGTGAGCAAGGGACTCACGTCTGAGCATACCCTGCCAACTTATGGCGAAGAAAGCAAAAACCAAAGGAAATGATGGACGGAGTGTTGAACATTGCAAGCACTCACACCCAGTCAACTGATCTGGGTTTAATCCATCACCATTCTTTAGCCCACTCTACCACCCCAGTTCAGACATGGCCATATGCAAATCAGTCTGACCCTGTGCCTCATGAGAACAGTCCAGCCCGAACTGCCAAGCCATGTCTTCCCTGGACCGGAAACAAGCTTCCTAGGACCGGTTTCTGCCATTTCAGCCGTCTTCAGCCAGGCTTGCTTGCATCCAGTGGGAAAGTGAGCAAGGGACTCACGTCTGAGCATACCCTGCCAACTTATGGCAAACAAAGCAAAAACCAAAGGAAATGATGGACGGAGTGTTGGACATTGCAAGCACTCACCCCCAGTCAACTGATCTGGGTTTAATCCATCACCATTCTTTAGCCCACACTACCACCCCAGTTCAGACATGGCCATATGCAAATCAGTCTGACCCTGTGCCTCATGGGAACAGTCCAACCCGAACTGCCAAGCCATGTCTTCCCTGGACCGGAAACAAGCTTCCTAGGGCCGGTTTCTGGTATTTCAGCCGTCTTCAGCCAGGCTTGCTTGAATCCAGTGGCAAAGTGAGCAAGGGACTCACGTCTGAGCATACCCTGCCAACTTATGGTGAACAAAGCAAAAACCAAAGGAAATGATGGACGGAGTGTTGAACATTGCAAGCACTCACCCCCAGTCAACTGATCTGGGTTTAATCCATCACCATTCTTTAGCCCACTCTACCACCCCAGTTCAGACATGGCCATATGTAAATCAGTCTGACCCTGTGCCTCATGGGAACAGTCCAGCCCGAACTGCCAAGCCATGTCTTCCCTGAACCGGAAACAAGCTTCCTTGGACCGGTTTCTGGCATTTCAGCCATCTTCAGCCACGCTTGCTTGAATCCAGTGGCAAAGTGAGCAAGGGACTCACGTCTGAGCATACCCTGCCAACTTATGGCAAACAAAGCAAAAACCAAAGGAAATGATGGACGGAGTGTTGAACATTGCAAGCACTCACCCCCAGTCAACTGATCTGGGCTTAATCCATCTCCATTCTTTAGCCCACTCTACCACCCCAGTTCAGACATGGCCATATGCAAATCAGTCTGACCCTGTGCCTCATGGGAACAGTCCAGCCCGAACTGCCAAGCCACCAGAATACGACAATCTTTCTGGGGGGTCTTCAATGATTCCCCAACTATCACCCTCCAGCAGTGCTTCTCATTTCCCCATAGCCCCTCTGTCACCTGTATTTAATTTTTTATAGCATCTCTCATACCATTGTAGGATGTCAGAGCACTTTACATCACACACATATAGAGACAGTGAATCATACATGTAAATCAGTGTATAGAAAATGTTACATAAGGCAAAGGGGACTACAAGGTGTAGAATTCACATGTCATTCATACTGGTGGACATTTATAAAGAGTGCTTGGTCTGGAGAAGCATAAACTCAGGATTCAGAACATAGCACAGTTGTTAGCATTGGCTTTAACAATAAAAATTTATTTCCACCCAAATAAACCTTTTTAGCAGCATCAGGATAATTAAAGACTGGGAAAATACATAAGTCACTTACTTGTACCTTGCAGTTTGCAAGCAGCTGTTTGATGACAGTTTATAGGTCACTGGGCTAGATTACGATTGTCACTTATGAACTGCACAGTAACAAAAGAATCTCTCTGACAAAAGCAGTAACCCACTGACCTACCTATGCATATAAAATACTGTTTTTTAAAATGCATGGTACACGTTCTTTGCAGTAGGCATTTTAACCCTCTGAGCTACATTAGATAAGTCAAAGTTGCCACTGGACAAAACTCTCATCTCTCTCCAGCAGGGACATTAATCACTGGTGTTATCTTGACACTTTTATTGTTCTTTGAAAAATGCTAATTAAACAAGATACTTTGCAGTGCTTTCAAAACTGCTGCCTGCGGACCCCCTAGGAATGTGTCAGGGACCCCTGGGGGTCCGCGGACCACAGTTTGGGAAACACTGCTCTACAGGTTTTGTCACAACGCTGTAATCAGAACCATTAGTAAGAAGGTAGGGTTTAAGGATTAAAGAGGGTAAGTCACAGAATGTGACTTGCATTTAACGCAGGTGTGTCAATCAATGTAGTGTCTCATAGACTCCGGCCAATCCTATTCTTCTGCACTGCTCAAGGGTATTCCTAAATTGTCGCTTTTAGGGTTGCATGTATGTTCTCATTTGCTAACTTCACAAATGCAACACAGTTATTTCCCCCATTGTGCTGCAGAGTGCACGAGGCAACACTGTGTCAATCCATTGCTTGGTGGCTTTCAAGGAAGCTGGATCAGCAAATTGATCTTCAAACCATAGAATGTATCTCAGCAGGACAGGGTTTGTGGAAACGCAACATTGTAGCAATCAAGTGTCTATGAACAGAAAGTTGACACTTGATGGATACATTGTGGCGTTTCCACTAATTTGCCAATATGGCATTTGCATGCATGGCCTTTCCTTCGACATACCAGCTTTAAGACAGGCCCGGCACAGAGGGATGAGCAAAGCAGGGAGGTGCCACAATTGCCCCCTGCATGCCAGCTCTATATGGCTATACCATTGCACTCCATCGCATTTCCATACATTGTACTCTACCAACCTTTGAATTAGTTGTGGTAAAAATAGTTTCCAAAGGTCCCTTAAAGGCCTGTTCTATGCACCATTTGCATCCAGATATCTGCAATGGCCAGGAATGTCCTGTCTTCAAAAGAGCACTGAAAAGACCTTATTGTAGGAAATCATGGGTTTCAAGAGACAGTCTGCCTGGGCCAGTCAACTCAAGGTAAAGTGGGGTGGCATCTTATCCTCTAACTGAGGACTAAACATGCACCATCACAATGAATGGACACAAAAGGTAGTGCACTATTTTCACAATAAGCAACATTCGGCTGCATGAAATGGCCTGAAAACAAGCGACACTTTCCAAAATAAATAAAGGCAAATACTGGACTTATTTATTCAGTGTAGAACACTGTTCCTTTTACTCAACTGTGTGAACTACAAATTATAACCATTTTTTTGCAACATGTATTTGTGGTCAGTTGCATATAGTATTCCATAGGTCACTACAGAGAGTGGGCTTTGGGTCAGCCTCTTGCTCAAGATTGGGGGGCATATCAGCAACAACCGGCGATAATTATCGCTAAGCGCACTTAGCACTAGGATAATTATCGCTGGCTAGCGTGGATTTTTATCGCTGAGATAGTGTGCTATTAGCAACGCTTATCTCAAAAGCGATAAAAATCCTAGCGCTAACTGCCATATGTGAGAATATCGCTGGAAACCCAGCGATAATCCCACAAAGTTTGGTGATAGCTTGCTGATAGGGCCTCACATATTTAGCCATGATATCCACCTTCCATAGGATATCATGGCTAAGTCAGTTTCAAAGCAGACGTAAAGAAAGTAGCGATAACAGAGGTTATCGCTAATTTTCTTGTCGCTATGCTGCTTTGCATGAGGCTTGATAATAGGAGAAATGTCATTTAGCGACATTTCTCCCGTTATCCTGGGGAGGAACGCCCACTTTGCATCTCATTAGAGATGCAAAGATGGGCGTTAGGAATTCAGGCACTAAGGCAAGGTTTCACGCGATAGCGTGACTTTGCTGATATAGCGATAAAATTATCGCCGCTTTTCAGCCGAAAACGGCAATAATTTTAAATCGCTGGCTTGTAGCTATGCCCCTGGGTGTTTCTTTGTCTCTCTCAGTTTTCTCCTCTTTATTGTGTGACTTTCCTCCCTTTTCTTGTGTTTGCACACTAACTTTGCCATCACGTCTAAATGGCTGAGCAGTATTCTTCCATCACAGAGTCACAAAAGTTTCTCCCTGATGCTCATTTCTGCCTTAGCACTCTGTACGAGTGAATGTCCTGTCTCTTTTTTGACTTGGTTTATTAAAAACATACACAATTTCTTTCTCTTTCCTCTGCTTTTTGACCTCCTCCATCTCTCCTTCTTTTGCCTGTCTTTCTCTTTCTTCCCTACCCTTCTGTTTATGTTTCTGTTTATGAGATTTATAAAGCGCTCAACTACCCATGGCATGCTCTGATCTTTAATGGAAGTGAGTTCCAAAGTTTAGCAGTGGCGACAATAAAACGCTTATCGTCCCATGAAGCAGTTTTGGTGCGTGGCACTCTGAGCAAAAATGCAGTGGATGAGCGAAGGGCCTGTACCCACTGACCTACCTATGCATATAAAATACTGTTTTTTAAAATGCATGGTACACGTTCTTTGCAGTAGGCATTTTAACCCTCTGAGCTACATTAGATAAGTCAAAGTTGCCACTGGACAAAACTCTCATCTCTCTCCAGCAGGGACATTAATCACTGGTGTTATCTTGACACTTTTGTTGTTCTTTGAAAAATGCTAATTAAACAAGATACTTTGCAGTGCTTTCAAAACTGCTGCCTGCGGACCCCCTAGGAATGTGTCAGGGACCCCTGGGGGTCCGCGGACCACAGTTTGGGAAACACTGCACTAGTCCACTGTGCCAACAGAGCAATCATTCCAGTAGCTTTCAGCTGATGCAGAAAACTGGCCTGAACACCAAAAGGGAAAGAGACACATATTTAAAAATCACAATTTTATATTTTTCATCATTCAGCGTTTTTGTAGCGCCTGGGCAATGCACTTTCGGGAGCACGTGTAGCTCACGTTGCATTTTAAAGCACAGTGTATATGATTTAAAGATGTCATTCAAAAGGAATTATGGGTAAATTTGTGGCAAATAGTACATTTTAAGGCACATTATAAACTAGCCCAGGGTAAGAAAGGTGTGTGTCTACGTGCTTGTGCGTGCATGCGTGTGTCCGTGCACGTGTATGCATTTGTTTGTGTGTGTCTCCCCTCCAGCCTGCTCACCTTCATGCAGATGTTTTTCTCGCCACTGCAGCCCAGTCTGAAGCTCCTCAGCTCATTGGCTTCACTTTCTTACAGCTGTAACTACTCATCGCGCACCCATCCTACTGTGTACACAAGCCCTGCCCACATTGGCACGAAACCCAGCCCACAGTGACAGGCCATTGGCTTGTGCCAGATAGAGCAGCTGGAGCTTTCCTTCCAGGGAGAGTGAAAGGGAAGGTGCAGGAATGCATTGAAATACCAGAGGAAGCAAAGACGCAGACAGGTCCCTATCACTAGAGGGACGTATGTGTCTGGTGATGGGGAATGGGTACGAATGGCAACCTATCACAGAGCATGAACCTCAATTCACCAAAATGCCAGGGGTAGCGGAAGTGACATCACATGCCATTCAACCTATGCTTTCACTCGCATATACTCTCACTTAAACACGCTCTCATCCGCAAGCACGCACACAACACATATTTAGAAGCATTTTTTACTTACCTTAGCCGCCAGGGAGGGTGATATTCCAGCTCATTGTAATCCATTCTTGATTACTGTGCTAGTGAAAAAAAATGTATTCACTAATAGTGTAATAAAAAAGTGAGAGAAAACAAAGAAAGTAGAGCCACAGCCGATGTCGATAAGGACAAGCTGCCCTTGTATTCCTGGCACTGATTTTACCACCTCTGAGGCCAGGGGTCTCAAAGGCAGTGCCAGAGGTCATAAGGGGCAAGTAAGGGGGTGCAGCTGCGACCCTTGGCGACAACTAAATGACATCCATGATAAAGGATGGCCTCGCGAGGACACGTGAGCAGTAGCCAGTTTACCTCCTCTTTTTTTATTATATAGAAGAGTCATTGCATATGAATACATTTGATTACTCAATTATACATGAAAATGGCTAGTAGAAATTAATTAGAAATACAATAATAAAGTGCAAATATCTGAAGCTTGGAAAATTAAGCAAACCCTCCCCCCATCAATTGATTAAATACAAATTAATTCTAATGCGAAAAACACAAATGGCAGAATACGGCAGCGAAAGCCAGCATAATACCACAGCTGACCAGTTGCATCGGGCGAGTATTTCCCGATCTCAACATTTCTATTTGAAGAGCCAGTTCCAGCCGCATATAAACTCTTGAATAGTTGTACCCTTTGTAGCTGGCTGAGCCATAGAGCAAATGACGGTACAGCCCTAGATTTCCAATGTTGTAATATTACTGACCTAGCGACCGACACGGCCATAAATACAAACTGTTGCCCCTTACAGAGATATCTACACTTTGTGGTTCTCATCCGAATAAGGCCCCACATGAATCTGGACCTAAGCTGATCTGCAGATGCTGGCTTAAAAACCCGAAAAACGAAGATGCGGACCAGTAAAACACATGTGAAGCCAAACACCCTTGGATTAGAACATGTAAAAGAGCTCGCTGAAGCCGCCGGGACATCTTATGAACACGCTCCGGCGTATAGTAGGGCATCCATTTACTAAAGAAGGCCATTATTCTAAAGTTTGCAGCGCAAGCAGCTGCGCTACTGATCGCGTTGTAGAAGCCCCAACGCTTACAATCTATCTGCTTATTGGCTACAGTAGTGATGGTGCTTAATAGTGGTGGTATAGCTTCCTCTGCCAGTTTCGCACGAAGCAGGCGATACCAATCGCCTCTATCCTTGAGATGGGAAGTGAAGAACGCCCAGCTGATATCTTGCGCTGACTGAGGCGAGTCCAGAAGGTTCTCAACAACAAAACTCCTAATTTGGACTTTGGGCCTAATTTAGAGTTCAGACGATGGTATCTACTCTGTCAGGTCGATGGAGTAAAATTCTCTGCCGTCCTGATGGAGTACCGTGCTCTGCACTTAGTTGTGCGCCGGACTAACGGTTTCTGTCAATGAGTTAAAAGTTTGACGTCGGCTTTGTCAGACATGATGGCTGCCTGACAAACTTTCAACTTTTGCTGCTGTTCTCAAAAACAATATCCCAAAGCGTGATTATGACCCCAACACACACACACCATGGGAGTTTTCCATGGTGTTGAGGGCCAGGTTTTCACGGCGGTAAGGGATAGTATAAAACTAGCCATTCGACCGCCGACTCTAAATCAGGTGGGAGGTCGAGCGGCCAAACCTCTGACTGCTGTCAGAGGAGTATGTCAGCGACAGAGATGGCGTAGGCTCCATCACTGACAGTAAATCAGGTAGGCAGACCTCCAATTTGTTATCCTCCACGTGATAATCTGATGCACCTCCTCACACCCTAATATATAACCGTTGATCCACCGACTCTAAAATACAGACTACCATTTTCATAACCATAGACACACCAATACCAGTTACTACATACCCACTCACTGATTCATAGTTCTACACACATCCACTCATTCACCCATACAGCCACTCATACATGCAGTCACTCATCAATACAGCACTATCATATGAACTCATACACCTATACAGACACTCACACACTGCCACTCATCCATAGAGTTACTCACACACCTAGTCAGTCATGCAAAGAATCAATCACACTCCCATTTACTCACCTATACAGTTATACACACACCACCTCACTTATCTATACAGATACTAACACATACTTACTTTGTTATACAATCACTGATACAAACTCACACTCATCCATAGAGCCGCTCTCACAATCAGTCACTCTCACATATAGTCTTTTACATACTCCAACACTCACATATACTGCCTTTCACACATGTAGTTACTCAGACATGTACCACTGAAACATCCATTCACTCACCAACACACCCATACACACACTCACCCACCCATACAGCCCTTCACAGATGCACTCTTGAACCCGTACACCCAGGGAATCACCTACTCACACATCTATGCACAGAGTCACACACCCCCACCCACCCACACAGATACTCAGACAACCAATCAATAACCCATATAGACACTCACATAGCTACTCACCAACCCATGAAGCCGCTTACACACCAACTGACAGACTGATACAGACATTCACACAGTTTAGTCACTAACCTATGCATTCAGTAAGACACGTTTAATCACTCACTTATACAGTCAGTTACGCACCTACTAAATCATCCATTCAGACACTCATACACCCACTTATTCTTCAATACATCTTATATATATATATATATATATATCCACAATAAATCGCCCTGAAGCAAGGATGCCCTTCGCAGTTGAGTGCTTTTGCAAAAAGCCTTTATTATCAAAACCGGCATTTCAGCTCCAAAAGTGCAAGTTCCTAACGCGTTTCAGAGCTCAGAGGCTCTTTCATCAGAGGATGACGCTGTTCAAACTGACATACTCGCTAGGGCGCCATTAACTGCATGCCTTTGTACTGACCACGTGGGTCTCTCAGGTGAGTAATCATTGAAGCATGCTGGAACCCGTAGTTCAATACCTGCGAAAATATTCCACTATGTGGTTTCACTTCGAATTCAGTGTCCTTTCTTTTAAACAGATAAAATACCCAAGTGGGCTGGAATGAAATCACCAGTTTCTTCTTACATACTCAGCTGCGCCTGAAGGTCAGAAAGTTCAAACCTCTTTTGCCCCATATTTGACTCCATGGTGGGGCATCCTTCTCGGCCAGGCTGCAGAGTACAATATATATATATATATATATATATATATATATATATCTTCACCAAAAAAGCCTCCAAGCTTTGAAGCAGCACTCCACAGCAAATTGTTCAAACCGAACTTTTATTCAAACAAAGGCGATTCAACAGACCTTCATTTAAAGTCCCTGACGCGTTTCAGTGCACACCTGCACCTTAATCATAGGGTAGGCTTGTCGTAACAACAGAAATGGACTGCCACGTGAGTATTTCCCCTTGCATCTGCATTTTTCTCCGGTGAAAAGCATGCTGGGCGCGCTAGTCCCGATTCTTCCCCATTGGTGGGGTCCGTTGTTAAAACACAATTATTTACTGCCAGTATCAAAATCCATAATGTTCAAAGCCCTCCGGTGGGCCGTAGGTCTGCTGAATTGCCTCCACAGTGTCAAGATTTGCTGCGCTGGAACAGACCGTGAATTTTCACAGTCACACAGACCTCCTTCATGCCGATAGCGGTGCTGCTTCCACGGCTGGAGCAGCCGTGTGTAACATCTTCACCAAAAAAGCCTCCAAGCTTTGAAGCAGCACTCCACAGCAAATTGTTCAAACCGAACTTTTATTCAAACAAAGGCGATTCAACAGACCTTCATTTAAAGTCCCTGACGCGTTTCAGTGCACACCTGCACCTTAATCATAGGGTAGGCTTGTCGTAACAACAGAAATGGACTGCCACGTGAGTATTTCCCCTTGCATCTGCATTTTTCTCCGGTGAAAAGCATGCTGGGCGCGCTAGTCCCGATTCTTCCCCATTGGTGGGGTCCGTTGTTAAAACACAATTATTTACTGCCAGTATCAAAATCCATAATGTTCAAAGCCCTCCGGTGGGCCGTAGGTCTGCTGAATTGCCTCCACAGTGTCAAGATTTGCTGCGCTGGAACAGACCGTGAATTTTCACAGTCACACAGACCTCCTTCATGCCGATAGCGGTGCTGCTTCCACGGCTGGAGCAGCCGTGTGTAACATCTTCACCAAAAAAGCCTCCAAGCTTTGAAGCAGCACTCCACAGCAAATTGTTCAAACCGAACTTTTATTCAAACAAAGGCGATTCAACAGACCTTCATTTAAAGTCCCTGACGCGTTTCAGTGCACACCTGCACCTTAATCATAGGGTAGGCTTGTCGTAACAACAGAAATGGACTGCCACGTGAGTATTTCCCCTTGCATCTGCATTTTTCTCCGGTGAAAAGCATGCTGGGCGCGCTAGTCCCGATTCTTCCCCATTGGTGGGGTCCGTTGTTAAAACACAATTATTTACTGCCAGTATCAAAATCCATAATGTTCAAAGCCCTCCGGTGGGCCGTAGGTCTGCTGAATTGCCTCCACAGTGTCAAGATTTGCTGCGCTGGAACAGACCGTGAATTTTCACAGTCACACAGACCTCCTTCATGCCGATAGCGGTGCTGCTTCCACGGCTGGAGCAGCCGTGTGTAACATCTTCACCAAAAAAGCCTCCAAGCTTTGAAGCAGCACTCCACAGCTTTGAATAAAAGTTCGGTTTGAACAATTTGCTGTGGAGTGCTGCTTCAAAGCTTGGAGGCTTTTTTGGTGAAGATGTTACACACGGCTGCTCCAGCCGTGGAAGCAGCACCGCTATCGGCATGAAGGAGGTCTGTGTGACTGTGAAAATTCACGGTCTGTTCCAGCGCAGCAAATCTTGACACTGTGGAGGCAATTCAGCAGACCTACGGCCCACCGGAGGGCTTTGAACATTATGGATTTTGATACTGGCAGTAAATAATTGTGTTTTAACAACGGACCCCACCAATGGGGAAGAATCGGGACTAGCGCGCCCAGCATGCTTTTCACCGGAGAAAAATGCAGATGCAAGGGGAAATACTCACGTGGCAGTCCATTTCTGTTGTTACGACAAGCCTACCCTATGATTAAGGTGCAGGTGTGCACTGAAACGCGTCAGGGACTTTAAATGAAGGTCTGTTGAATCGCCTTTGTTTGAATAAAAGTTCGGTTTGAACAATTTGCTGTGGAGTACTGCTTCAAAGCTTGGAGGCTTTTTTGGTGAAGATATATAGATATATATATATATATATATATATATATATATATATATATATATATATATATATATATATATATATATATATATTCAGTGAAAAAACCATAGGTTTCACACATGTTATAGTTAGCTGGACATTTCACTCGTAAAAAACCAATGAAATTCCCCCGTTATAGTTAGTGCAGGCAACTATAACTCACGTGACCGCAATCCTCTGCTGATGACATATGTGTCTTTATGAAAAAAAAATATTTGTAATATATGTATAGCTAAAATTTAATGGAAGAAGACATGGGCAAATAAGTGGTCTAAATACAGTATTAGCATCAGCAGAAGATTGCGGTCACGTGAGTTATAGTTGCCTGCACTAACTATAACGGGGGAATTTCATTGGTTTTTTACGAGTGAAATGTCCAGCTAACTATAACATGTGTGAAACCTATGGTTTTTTCACTGAATTTGCAAGGTTTTTTAAATGCTAATTCCTAACTATAACGTGTGTGAAATCTATGGTTTTTTCAGTGAATTTGTACGTTTTTTTAAATGCTAAGTTACTTTACGCCATTCGTGGCGTGCACGCCCACTTAACGCAGTTCGTTCCGTGCGCGCACGGTGCGCTTCACGCACCGTGCGCGCACAGTGAGCACGCGGTGCGCTTTGCGCACCGCGCGCCCTCTTTACGCAGTTAGTGCTGTGCACGCACGGTGGGCACGCGGTGCGCTACGCGCACCGCGTGCCCACGTTACGCTAGATGGGCCATGTATGCACGATGCGCTTCGCGCACCGTGCGCACATGGAGGACATATGATGCGCTTCGTTGTGAAAGGTAATATTTAATTTTTTTAACAGCTGTGATAAGCCATGCACAAATGGTGCCCTCCGGGAACCATTTGCACATGGAGTGGGGAGAGTATGGATATTTTTTTTTTTTATTAATTTTTACCGTACGCGTACGGTAAGCGTAATCGGCGAAATTATCGAAAAATTTAAAATTCCGTTTTTGACCTTGGGGGATCTTTGAGGACTCCCTCAACATGGCTAGGTGCTTAGGAGCTGCCGAAACAGCCCCTTTACATGTTTTTGGACTTTGTTTTTTAACCCCCTCTCAGAGTGCGAGAGAGAAAATGGCGGCCGCTACTTCCTGGTTTCGACCGATTCGAATGTTTACTAAGATCTAACAGCCAATCAGAATCGCGCTCGCGCACGTCACCGTACGCGTACGGTAAGCGCACCGTAACAAATCTCAGGCCCATATCCCTTTTACCATTCTCAGGGAAACTGATCGAAAAATATGTTAATGGTCATCTGTCCAATCATATCGAACTTGTTGGCGGCCTGGACTATTCACAATCAGGGTTCAGGCCGAAACACAGTACAGAGTCCAGCTTGCTGTCTGTTATGGACGACTTACATATGTATCAGGACAAGGGTTTCTCTGTAATCCTAGTTCTTTTAGATCTTTCAGCAGCGTTCGACACCGTGTCCCATACCATTCTTATTGACCGGTTGTCGAACGCTGGTATTGAGGATAAAGCCATTGATTGGCTAAAGAGCTTCCTATCGGGGCGCTCCCAGAGAGTGATCATGGACACATATCGATCAGCGGAGGTGGAGATATCTAAAGGGGTGCCACAGGGCTCTTGTTTGAGCCCTACCTTATTTAACATCTATGTGGCACCCCTGGCAAGAGTGATGCGCAGCTATGGATTCATCCCAGTATCCTATGCAGATGACACGCAGCTCCTCTTCCCTTTTAAGACAATGTCCGCAGAAATTAAAAACTCCTTTTCTGGGGGCATGAAAGCGGTGGCTAATTGGATGTCTTCTAACTTCCTGCAATGCAATGTCAGTAAGACGGAACTAATGTTGTTTGGGGAAGCCAAACTATTGTGGACCCCTGATTGGTGGCCCCCCGATTTGGGAGTAGCTCCAGAACCCAAACAGGTTGTGAAGAGTTTAGGGATTCGGATGGATCAAGACCTGTCATTTGGACAGCATGTTAACCATACTGCTGGAATTTGTTTCCATACGATTGGCCTGCTACGCAGAGTCTTTCCCTTACTACCGGACTCTTTTAGAAGAACTCTGGTCCAGACATTGGTTCTGAGTCGTATAGACTATTGCAATGGCCTGTTGCTTTCTGCCAACGAAATGTGTTGGCCAAACTTCAGGTCATTCAAAACACCGCGGCTCGTCTTGTCCTTAATGTTCCTCCAAGAACTGCGTCCAAACCCCTTCTGGAGAAACTGCACTGGCTTTCCGTTGGCCAGAGATCTAAGTTCAAGATATGCTGCTTGATCCATAAATGTTTAAATGGCCAAGGGCCTATTTATCTTCAGAACAAATTTGTTCCTTATGTTCCTAGTCGCTCACTTAGGTCCAGTAACTGTCTTCTTTTGGTGACTCCCCGTGCAAAGAAATCTAGACACGGTAGTAAAGCGCTATCTATCGCAGGCCCTACCCTATGGAATAGACTTCCTCTTCATCTGAGACAGTGCAAAGAGCATCTCACTTTCAGGAAATTCCTGAAGACTGTGTTGTTCAGAAACGAGATCTAGCTCCTATTATTCCTCTGTTTCTACCGGCTCCAGAAAGCGCAGAGATACTCCAGCTGGAGTCGATTCTAGCGCTATATAAACCCACAAATAAAATAAAATAAGTAAGCGCACCGTAAGCTGGCTCAGATATATATATTGATTTAAAGGCTATTTTCTCAGAATCTACTGAACAGATTTACACCAAACCTACAAAAGGCACTTCCTTGACCTGTAGACTACCTCTCTGCCAAATTTCAAGGAACTCTGTTCAGCCGTTCGGGCTGTAGCTGTGTCTAAAGGTCCTATGGAAAAATGCATGGGAAAAACGTGTTTTGGGACCCCCCTTTTATCTCAGCCCCCGCTTGACGAATCCCCCCGAGACTTTCAGGGTAGGAGCGGAGCGTAGCGCCCCATTAGTTTTGAAAAATTTTCGAGGATTCGTCGACCGGCGCCAAAGTTATTCAAAATAGAATGTTGCGGTTTTCCTATGGAAACAGGGTCCTAACTATAACTACCTACTGGCGACGGCCAGTAGGTAATATATATATATAAAACATATTTAAACTTTACAGAAACACAGTCACTGGATGATATCATCAGTGAAGTCATTTGAGATTTCATCAGTCATGAATGATGTAATATGTGACGTAATCAGCAGTGCACTGCGGGGGCGCGAGTTATAGTTAGCGCAACTAACTATAACGTCCGAATTTCTCTGGTTTTGTACGAGTGAAATGTCCAACCTACTCTAAAGTCCCTGAAACCTATAGTTTTTTCAGTGAATTTCTAAGGTTTTTGGAATGATAATTTCTAACTATAATGCCCCTGAAACCTCTGTTTTTTTCAGTGAATATATATATGTTCAAGAATAAGGAAGGTGCACTCGATGCGAAGTGAATCACTCAGGCGAAATTTGTCCAAAATGACTTCTTTTATTTAAGTTGATCATAAAAAACTGGCACACAGCCAATGCGTTTCGTTCCCGGTTGCCTGAGGGAACTTTGTCAGGGCTCAGAAATATCTGACTAATGAATCAGTATGTAGTTGCTTGTAAGAAGATATACAGTTCCAATTCGCAGCACGCATCACATCAGAAGTGGGCATATGTTATAAAATCTCAAATCAAAGAAGCACAAGGTTCATAGTATCAAGTATATTCGAAAGCACAAGAGTCCATGGATGGCTCCAAGTTCAAAGAGCTAAATAATAGATGGTTCATGGTGTGAGGTCGTTACGGAGCGAAAGGTTCGGATCACGCCATAATAACCGGCATGTCTATAATACGAACAAAGGCGCAGTTATTTGAAGCCTACATGAAACGCGTTGGCTGTGTGCCAGTTTTTTATGATCAACTTAAATAAAAGAAGTAATTTTGGACACATTTCGCCTGATTGATTGTTTTCGCATCGAGTGCACCTTCCTTATTCTTGAACATTTTTCTATTATCTGCATCCTTGGACAGCGGGTGCTGGAAGTGATTGGAGAACACAATATCAACCAAAGTTTCAATCGAATCCACAGATGAACCCCAATCAATTCCAAGCACATCAACAGATGGATTACGATCAATTCTTGGTGACACGGAACTCAAAATACTGGAGAGAATAGAACAAACTCCTGTCTTTAACCTCAGCAGCACGTCTTTGTCTGCATCTGCCGTGTCTCTATTATCTAAAGGCCTTACTTTTGTACCACACTCAGGTCTAAATAAATTTGAATTATTTAGAGATCTGCAAGCCTTTCTCAGAAAGATTCGGCTCAAAATATTCTTTGCGAACCATGAATATCATGATGATGATACTAACTTATCGGGTCTAAAATTAAAATCTACTTTTACCCCTACTATTGATCAGTTGCCATCACAAGTAGGTGTCTTTGAGAAGGTATTATACAAAAAGTTTGTCAACATAACTAAACACGTTCCTGGGACCCCCTTTAATTTAGACAAAGAAGAATACAAGTCACTACAAAATCTTAAAAGCAGCACAGAAAAAATCATCAAGGCGTGTGATAAAGGGGGTGGCATTGTTGTTTTTGACACCACCACATATGTTGCCAAAATGGAACACATGTTGGGAGACACTCGGTTCTATACCCTAATTACCAGAGATCCAACAAAAAAAGTTGCAGCCAAGATACGTAGAATCACTGATCGAGCTTTGAGAGATGGAGAGATCTGTGAGAAAGAGTGGAATTTGTTTAATGTTGACAACCCTATGCTGGCCAGCATCTACGGTATCCCTAAAATTCATAAAAGCGAGAAAGATCCTCCACTTAGACCTATTGTCACAACTATAGGTTCAGTCACTGAACCATTGGCTAAATATGTGGATGCGTTGCTCTGCCCACATGTTCCCCGGACACCTGCCTTCGTACAGGATACCAGACATACAATCAACTTAGTTGAAGGATCTTCGTTTTGCCCCAGGACTCAATTTTTAGTAACTACGGATATCGAGTCCTTGTACAGCAATATCCCCATTGATGGAGAAATGGAAGCTGTACATTGGTTTCTCAACACATACAATATCGCAGGTCCAACTATTTTCATTTTGGAATGCCTGAAAATAGTACTATCTGATAACATCTTTGAGTTTAAGGGTCATCTCTACAAGCAATGTCAAGGTGTAAGTATGGGCGCATCTTGCGCCCCTACGGTGGCAAATATTTACATGTCTTTATTTGAAAACAAGTTCATTTTCAATGAGATTGCTCCGTTCTATGAATCTGTGACCAAATGGTCACGGTTCATTGATGATGATTTTTTTGTTTGGATCGATGTTGAAGAAAATCTCAAACACTTTCTAGAATGGATCAATTTATGTGACTCTAATATTCGTTTCACTTATACCATCAGTACCAAGCAGGTGGAATATCTAGATGTTCTCATCAAACATGAATCAGGTATCCTGACATTGGATTTATTCATCAAGCCGACAGCCAGGAACACCCTCTTACATTATGACAGCTTTCACCCAGTGATACAAAAAAATAGCATCCCTTTTGGTGAATTTTTGCGTCTCAGATGCAATTGTGCCAACATAACAGATTTTGACAGCAAGGCAGTAGCCATGAAAGACAAATTTCATAATAGAGGCTACCCTAGAAAAATCATCAGAGACTCATACAAGCGAGCCCGGTTTTTTGACCGTCAGCATTTACTAACCAAAAGACAGGACACGAAAGACCCCTCCTTAGTGTTTATTGCCCGTCACTCCATGTTGAATGACAGGATTAGACATGCGGTATACTCCAGCTGGCAAATACTCAATGCGGACGCATTGACTAAAGACATCATGCCCAAACCCATGTTTGCCTTTAGGCGCAACAAAAATCTAAAAGACTACATAGTCAACTCTCGCATGAACAATAATATGCCACCATATCAGACCAGTTTAACTGGGTTGCAACCAGTGGTTGGTACATACAAATGTACTAGTTGTAAATCATGCGCTTCAGCAATAGAGGGTCCTACATTTCGGTTTAATAATCAGGTTTTAATTTCCACAAGTTTGAGTAACTGCAAGACATCTAATGTCATTTATTTGATAATATGTCCATGCAATCTTGGATATGTAGGTGAAACCAGTAGAACTCTTAATGTGAGATTAACTGAACATAGGTCCGCCATACGGACAAAAAAGGTTACAGCTCCTATGGTCATACACTATCTGGAGAAGAATCATCAACCTGATGACATGCAATGGCACGTCATCGAAAAAATAACGCACAAAGTCGGATCAAACATGGATATTATCAGGAAATTTAGGGAAGTGTACTGGATATTTACCTTAGACACAGCTACCAGGGGACTGAACATGGATATACCATGGGAGCAAGCAATCAAGTAAAATTGTGTGATATAAATAAATCTGTAGTGCTCCCATTACTTTGCTCTCTTCTGGATCCGTTACAGGACTGTGATTAATACATGCCATCCTTGCTCATTTCCAACACGTTATGAGAATTGTGGTGGTTTCTTTCATGCCAACATGTGTTCTGTCATTTGGTCAAGATACCATCATGGATAGGGTTCTCACGTCAGCTAAGTAACCTGCAATTACATGCTAGTTTCGTTTAGTCACCGGTCTATGACATTTGTACCGAAGGATTTCGGTTTCCTGCAGGTTGATCGTCAGCAGTTCATCATATCAAATGAGAACTTTTTCTCAGTAAATATGATTCTAACTACCAAGGTTTTGTTAATCGTTTACTTGGTAATTTAAGTCTTTTGTTCTCTAGTATTGACACGCAAATATGATTGTCAATTTTTTCTTTTCACACAAGGTGACAGAGGGTTTATTATTAGCCTTCTATCTTTAAGAATAAGTTTTCTTTTCATGTATACTTTTTAACATTATCGTTCACCCCCATGTGGACATTCTATCTTCTTCGTCACTTTAAGATGGGCGCGTTTTTTTGTTTTCAAAATCTTTGTTAGATAACACGCGCTTTTTTAATATGTTATTATTTTAATATTCTTCGGAAATATGATACGTATCACATATAATTCCAAATATTCTCATTCGTCCCGATGCGGAGTTCTAACATTCTTCCCCATTCCAAGATGGCCGCGTTCTTTGTTTCCAAAATCTCTGTTAGTCAACACACGCCTGGTATACACGTCACAACTAGGGTTTTTTAAATTTCCGTAAGCGTACATAAGACCGCGCTTGGCGTTTGTTCATTTCCACACAAGGATACAAAGGAAGCAGATCGGTGGACCATTGCCGGAATTTCGGTATGTAACAGGGAAATAGCGGGCGGGTTAACTGTCATGCAGCTAGTCAGAAACCATAGGCTTTTTCATTCACGTAGAGATAACATGTTGTAAATGAGGCAATATTCGGAACCTAAGTTTTGGCTTAATTTACATCCATACATGCCTCTCGCTACATCCCATGAGTATTAGTCGAGATAATTCACACTAGTCTTTGAGATAATTTTATTCTTTACGCATAAACCTTTCACGTAGAGATAAGATGTTGTGAAGGAGGCATTCATCGAGGACCTTCATACAACATAGTTTGTGGCTCAATCTATATCTATATAGATTCCCTGTCAACTTAAAGGTTAATATCTCATGAATAGCACTTGAGATAGTTCACACCAAGCGGCGCATTCATACTTATGGGATGATTTTAACATAACAAATTGGATGTGATACCCAGGATATGGGACTTTAGGCATGCCGGTCACACATATCGTGGACAACTCGGATTTTTATATATATACATTATTATTTTTCAATTAATTGTCTCTATTTCAGATGAGATCGTGATCTCTACCCGAACCCAAGAATATCGGCGGAGGTCTAGAAAATGTATATCTACTGATTTCGCCAATAATTCAAGAATCCCCAAGCATTTCTAACGTTTAGGATGTGAAGTTCATTCCACCAATCTTTGGGAGAGTGTGGGGGAGTCTACCACGTATAATAGAAGATTGATCTATCATTCAATCTATCCGCTTGCATTCTGGGTATGTATGATCAGTTAGTTAGAGCTCATAAATAGAGTTTAAATCTCCTATTTAGGATTTGTGGCAATAGCAACATTAGGGTGACTATTAAAAAGGAGACTTTCTCTATCTTTGTAGAACCTCATGCTAATTGAATGAGAGGCACACAACAGTGCATTACCACCAGTTTGTGAACCTTGCCGCAATTTATCTCAACTAGGTAAGATTGAGTGAGATACTTCTTTCGTTCTTGGCAATAAGTTGCCAGCATATTTCGAACTCAGATGCATCAGATCTCAGAGAAATTATAATATCGAGTTAAGTTCATTCACAATCATATTTTTTTCATTTTTCTTCCAAGATAATTTTTTCTTATTCGTTGGCACCATGACCAAGCATTTCTTCGCTTCCTGAATGAAATAATTCATCAGGTTATAGGTATGATTCATATTTCCTTCATATAATTACAGTTTTTTGTTTCGATTTTTCTTTGTAAAATATTTCCTTTCACATAATTCCTTTTCTCTCACAATAGGCACTATTATCACTTTCATGTATTATCAATTTTTTAGCTTCATGGCACCATTCAGTTGTAGGGTCTCGGACTTTACCAGTGCTTGTTACTGTCTACATCAGGGGTCTTCAAACTGTGGGGCGCGACCCCCAGGGGGGCCGTGGAGTGATGCAAAGGGGGTCGCGCCTTCCCAGTCACACTTCTGCCCAGGCCCAAGGGCTTCAGCCCCCCCCCCCCCCTTCCCCCGTCCTGTGTCTCAGCCCGGGCTGCTGCAGTGAAACTTGAGCTGCTGGGGGCTCAGCTGGGCAGTGTCTGGATTCCTATCTCCGGCTCCCCTGTGTTTTTTCACAGGTCTTTAAAGACCATTTGCATTTTAACATGCCTTTGTAAACTGGTTACAGAGGCTTAGGTTTTTTGCTGGTTCCAGTACCCCCTGGGTCCCCACTGTGCCTATTCCTTACATTTGGATTTTACATTCACTGCGGTAGTGTGAGAATGCATTTCATGGAAAGGAATACAAAGTTGGCTTTCTGGGGGCGCCGTGTGTGAAAGTTTATTGTGCTTTTGAAGCACCTGCTGCAGCGTTTCTTTCCCCAGCAATTACCAGGCCTCACATAAATGTCAAGATAACTGGTGTGATTAATTATCTTCCTGGAGAGAGATCAGAATGTTGTATAGTTGAGGTTTTGACTTGGGTGATGTTAGTGCAGAGGGTTAATATGCCTGCTGCAAAGAACGTGTACCAAGTAGATTACAGAGTGCGTATGATGTGAAGAGATCAGCAGGTTACTGCTTTCAAAAGAGACATCCTTTTGTTACTTGCAATTTATAACTTAAAGTCCTAATATAGAATAGTGAGCTATTAACTTTCATCCTAGAACAGCATGCACACTACAAAGAATACATTATTAGACCATTGATTAATGTTGCAAAAAGGGTTAATTTGGCTAGAAATCAATTCTTATTAAAGGAAACTCCCAACTATGCTGTTTCTTTTTCGACTCTGAGTTTGTGCTTCTCCACACCAAGCACTCTTGAACTATACTGCCTACCAGTATGGATGACATGTGACTCCTATACTTTTAGTCCTTTGGCTTATGTAACATTTCCTATACACTGATTTACACACTTATGATTGATTGTCTCTGTGTAATGTGTGTGTGATGCAAAGTGCTCGGACACCCTACACTGGTATGAGTGGCACTATATAACTAATTCAATGCATCTGAGAGTGTGGGGTTATGGAGACTTGGTCACTGTTAAAGGGTGCTAGTGAGAGAATCCGTGGTGGGGGTGGTCATTGTGAGGGGCACCAACAAACATGGTCGCACAGGGCACCACCAGCACTAAAGCCGGCCCTGGGAAGTATGCACAGATAAGCGCTGAAAATACCGCTTTAGGTGACTGGTTTTTTTTGTACCGACTGGGCCACCAAAATAATCTGCTGGCAACCCTAACCATAGGACTGGAAGTTTGTTGCAGGATCAGCACATTATTTATTTCCTTCACCCTCGATCCCCGATTAATGCCGCAATAGTTTAACTTAGATCTTAAAGTCTATGCCCCGTCAATAACATGCTGAGTTACTTCATGGGTCTGGGAATGCACCCTGCATTCAGACAACTCATTCCTCATTCTCGCCCTTCATTGTCACGCTCACCCTGCACTCACAGTGATCACAATGCACTCACACTGATCACCATGCACTTGCACCATTCACCCGCTCACCTTGCACTCACAGCGATCACAATGCACTCACACTGATCACCATGCACTTGCACCATTCACCCGCTCACCCTGCACTCACAGTGATCACTCTGCTCTCAAAATGCACTTGTCCTGCTCACACTATACCTCAACCTGCAGTCACACGAGTACACTACTCATCCTGCACTCATGTGACGCTTCACTCACCTGTCCCCCTCACTACTCAATATGCAACTCACTCAAACAAGCCCATCAGTAATCATACATTCATTCATCCCATTCTGAACTTGCATCCGCACCCAAAATGAGAGAGGACAGCAAGGGAGTGAGAGAATTTGATTGAAGAGGTCAGGGATGAGGAGAAATGTGAATTGCCGAAGAGAAGTGTGGACACGCAAGAAGTGAGTGTGATCCAAAGGTGAGGGCTTCTGTTAGAACAAAGGGGAGATGTGAAAGAGGAATGGGGGGGACTGGAGAGGTGTAAGATACAAATAGACAAAAATTTGAATGAAGAGACGAGGTGAATGAGAAGTGCTGAGGGGCACGGGAGGTGACAGGGCCAGAGAGGCCATGAGATAAATGTGAGAGACTGTTAGAGATGAGGGCAGTGAAAGGACAGAATGGCAGGAGGTGATTAAAGGTGAAGTGAGAGGTTGAATGGGGAGAGTTCAGAAGTTGTAAAAAGGGGTGAAAGAAAATGACCTGCAAAGTGAGAGAGGGATCCGGGGTTAGGAGAGGAGAGAGGGATGGAAGGGAGGGGGTGAGAGGAAAGCTGCATGGGTTAAAGGCTTAACTCTACACAAAACCGCCAGGGTTTTAAGGGACCCCTGCTTCTTCCGGTCAGGGCCAGGTGAGCTTCTAATGTGGCAGCACGTATTGCTGCAGAGTGGAAGGCCCTTCACAAAGGTTGACTTGAAATCTTTCTGATGATAATTGCTGTATTTTGGTTATAAATGGGTACTGATTGGGTGAAATCTTTCCTCAGCGTTACTGTGTGTAACAAATATCAAAATAATGAAGCAATGCTATCCCAAAATACGCGGCATCACATAACCTTATTTACATTTTCATCCCACGCAATTTAGTCAACAGGTTTAGACATTTTTGTCAAGAGGGGGTCCTTACGCCTCAAAATGTTGACAGGGGGGTCTCGGCATCCAAAGGTTTGAAGACCTCTGGTCTACATCATGAATTCTAGTATAGATTGAGACAATTGTCTCCCTTATAGATTTTCAATAGAGCCCAGTAACTTCAGAGTGAAATCGTGTATATCACTTGGTTTTAAATTAAATTGTTCTTTCTTTCTGTTTTGTTTCATAAAAAAATTGTTATTTACCTTTTATAGTAATCACTGACAAGAACATTCTGAAGAAGGCTTTGCCGAAACACGTCAATAACTTCAAATTTCTGTTCAGTGTTTTATAACCTTACAAATTCATGTGTTGGTCTAATTCTTTCATGTAATGTAATAGAACTGAAAGATGTATAATCATGTTTTTTGAAGTAAAATTCGCTCTTTGATTGTGTATTTTTGAACATTAATGATCATGTCTACATAAGTATTTATCATACATAAGAAGTAAATAACAAATATAAAAAAGAATATAAAATAAAATAAAAATATTGTTGTATAATATCTCTAGCTATATTTGTATTGATTCTGGTCTTGTCTCTGAAGTTGCTGTACTTCTTGTTACTTTATCCATGCACTGAGCCTGGTGCTCTACCTCTTTTCCATACGCTGGAAGCGATTACACCATCTTTAAATAGACTGTACATATGCATGTGATGTGCTTAACCTTGGTCAGCCGTTTGCTCTTTTGTTGTTAATATACATATATATATATACATATACATATACATATATATACATACATACATACACATACATTTTACACTGATTCCACCTATGACAGCAAACTGCATGGGGGAATGGTTGAGTCCACATCAGTCACTGGCTCTCTTGCCCGGTGAATGACGCCATTTGCTGATCACATGTGCACCTCCACCTGAGAATGAGTGCACTACAGTGTGAGGGTTGGTTGGCCGCTTGTGGAGATGAACTTTAAGGTGGAATGCTGTGGTGGCATTGATGATGCAGCTGGAATGGGGTGTCAAGGAGTGTTCTAGGAAAAGCTGCTGCTTTATCAATCTAGATGGAGGATACCATTGTGGTAAGATGTTCCTGTAATTAAAGAAGGCGAAGAGGCAACCCTGGAGTGTGCATGGTTAGTATAGATTTTGGCGAGGAGTGCCTCTGTGCAGGGGGCAGAGACTAATGAGGTAACCTCCACCCCTGGAAAAGCGCTGTTTACAGGAATTTGAAACAGTGCGAAAGAAAGACTGCACTCAGTGTTTGGAAAAACTGTGATTACATTTCATTTTGGAAAGACTGCATGCCTGCTGGCTGACTTGAGATATTTTCCTCTCATCTCCTAACTGAACGACGGGCCAAGCGGGAGTTTGGTAACAGGAATTTCCAGGCTGTGAATACTTAGGCCTCATTTGCGAGAAGTGGCGCATAGCTGCATGAAAACAGCGATGCAACACTTCTCAGTGCGCCCTCCATAAGACACCTAGGATGCGCCATATTCAAAGTACGGCGCATCATTTGGCAAGGAGTTACAGATACGTCAGTATTACGGACTTATCTGTAGGTGCAAAAGTGGTGCATTGCTGGGGTGTGTCTGAAAACAGATGCAACTCCAGCAATGTATTGTTTCACATGGGGCTTAGCTAATATGAAAAGGCCTGCGTCACCCTGATGCCTACCATGAGCCAGGCATAAGGTTTTGGCGCATTGGTGTCCTAGAAGTGGCGCAGTGAAATCTTATAGATTTAATTGTACCACTCCTACGTCCCTTTGTAGCGGGGGAACACCCACCCTGCATACATTATAACTGATGCAGGTATAATGTAGCACTGGGGATTACGAAGTGACGCATCTGCCTAGATGCATCACTTCATAAATATGGCACAAGGTGGTGCATATTTTACGCCACTGCTATGTCACAAAAAGTGATGCAACGGCAGCGCAAAAGTGACCCAGGGGCTCATAAATAAGCCCCTTAATTTTTATTGGTTGAAACGGTGTTGTGCGGTGAAGATTCCAAGTTGATTATTGTGGTTGCGGTGGACATTTGCCTGAAATAGGGCTCACGGCCTGAGAGATGCACTGGGTGGCAGTTGGAAGCATTTTTGAAGGCCTTCGCACTTCCTAGGCTCGTGCCCTTGTTACGCGCCTCTCTTCTTTGAGGGCCTTAGTAATCGCTGCAGCTCGAGCACTTCCCCAGCTCGAGGGTGAGTTACGCATGATGGAACTCGGCAGCTGGAGCCTCGCTGGGGTTTGGCTATGCGTGGCTGCCCGAGAGTTTCTTTGGCTCGCGTCTTGTTGGGAAGGAATTTCTCGATTTCTTATCTAACGCGCTGCCTCGCTGCCTCAAGATCTTTGTTGTGGCCGCTTTAAAAAATTTTTTTGCACATTTCCAGATTCCCCATGACACTCAGTGCCAATATTATTAACCGGTACTTCCGAATAGGATTTGTTACCATTATTAAGAAGGCCATTTTAAGCACTCAAGCAATTGACTACTCACCGGGTTTTCTTTTCTGCTTCTGTCATCCTTTTGTAAGCTTGCATCAAATTAAGTCATTTACATAGAAAATTTTACTTTCTTTTTGCTGGAAATAGTGGAAAGACTTACTTTATGACTCTGCTAGAAGAAAGACTATGAGCTAGATATTTTTTTTATTTGTTATTCTAATATGATATATTGGTCTGTTATTTAGCATATTGTGGTAGTTTCGAGGCTCCTGCAAATATGTCGGAACAGAGCATGGCTACCCCACCTAGTTTTTCTAGTGGTATCTAGGGGGGCAACTATTCCTTGAAAGAGGTGGAAACCATAGTGCAAGGGTGCCTAAATTGAGGGAATGATTGTTTATGTACAGGAAAATGTCCCTTCCTGCACATAAACTTTCCAGAATGGCAATTTACTGTTTCTAGTGTGCTGCACAATGCAAAACACAATGGGCCCCATTCACAGAACTAACTTAAGACAAAATCCTAAACTTACTACCATTTTGGTATTCACAGAAGGCACTTACTCATTTTGGTATTCACAGAAGACACTTACTCATTTCGGTATTCACAGAAGTTAGGAGTCCTAACTTTAGGACTCCTAAATGACTTCTGTGAATACCGAAAGTCTTAAAATTAGGATTTTGCTCAATTTAGTAGTAGTAAAGTTAGGACTCCTAACTTTAGGACTCCTAAATGCCTTCTGTGAATACCTAAAGTCTTAAAATTAGGATTTTGCTCAATTTAGTAGTAGTAAAGTTAGGACTCCTAACTTTAGGACTCCTAAATGCCTTCTGTGAATACCGAAAGCCTTAAAATTAGGATTTTTCTCAGTTTAGTAGTTGTAAAGTTAGGAGTCCTAACTTTAGGACTCCTAAACTGCGAAAAATCCTAATTTTAAGACTTTCGGTATTCACAGAAGGCATTTAGGAGTCCTAAAGTTAGGACTCCTAACTTCTGTGAATACCAAAATGAGTAAGTGCCTTCTGTGAATACGAAAATGGTAGTAAGTTTAGGATTTTGTCTTAAGTTAGTTCTGTGAATCGGGCCCATAGAAACAGCAAAAACGAGGAGAAATAAAGCATTTCTCCTTATTTCGCCATGTTAAGACCAGGTTTTCCCTGGTCCTAATTTTGGCGCTGCCTCCTATTTACGCCACCCTTGTAAATAGGGAGTATTGTTAAAATCAATGGGTGTTGCAGTGGAAGGCCCACCGCAACACCCACTATATGTCCCTTTCACGCTAAGTGTACCCTGAAAGTGGGCCTTATTTCAAGGTGGCGTTAAGCCACGTTACATGGCTTAACACAGCCTTGTAAACAAGGCAAAGGGTTCATCACCACAGGAATGTCACTAAAAGGGACGTTCCTGTGGTGATAGGGGGTTGTAAATATTCCCCTACATCTTTCAGAGTTATATAACAATGGGGTAACCCGAAAGGCCACTGGACCCGGGTAAATAATGATACAAAAAAGTAATGCCACAGTGGAACGAAATCACAATTATATACAAAACAAGAGAAGAACATTGTTACTTTAAACAACATTAGACACCGCCATTCAGATCATTTACCGTCAATGGTTGTGATTTTATTTCATCACAACGTTGCATAGTGTCCCAATTATAAAACACAATGTATTTCAAGAATAAATGTTTTGAAAACCGGTGCAAGAAAGGGGGGGTTAGTGAGTGCATGAGAAGGATGGTGAAGTGATTGTGCAAAAGGAAGGTAGTGTACATATATACATCAACAATCAATATTTACAGCCTATCCAGCCAGATGTCTGTCATGTGCAGAAATGATATATCATAACACAATAAATCAGATGCAGATAATTGATCTCTGTCATCCGTGTTTGAACACAAGAGAAAACAGTGTCGACATTTCGACCTCTAAGAAAAACAGCAGATTTTTCGCCTTGGGAGTGGGGTCTTCATCAGGACTGGGGACCCAGTCCCAAGGTGAAAAATGCAAGTAGAAACACAAAGGGAACAAAGCATTGGGCCACATTGTATGCATAGACAGCATGACAGTAGGATCGTAAATAATATACATAGAATTGTCAACAGTTTCCAGCCCCAGGTAACAAACAATGTCCATAACCAGCCAGTTAAAGTCCATGTTCCTGAATCGGGATGAATTTCAGCAGCTATCTTATGTAATTTAGAGATTGCATCAAAAACTGAAGGGGCATGATCAGGGAAGTAGACACAGCAGCTGCTCCCGATGATGCCCACAAAGACGCCATCCGCAACCACCACCACCTCATCAGGACCGCCAAGAGGACCTCCTTCAAAGACCGCCTCGACAACAACGCACACAACAGCAAGGAGCTCTTCAACGTCGTGAAGGAACTCTCCAACCCCAGCTCCAACGCCAACGACATCCTGCCGTCGCAAGCCCTGTGCGACTCCCTCGCCACCTTCTTCCACCGCAAGATCGCCGACATCCACGACAGCTTCAGCCCCCGGATGACCTTAACAGGCCCCAACACGCCGGACCCACCACACCCCACCGACCACGACCCCCTGACAACCTGGGCCAACGTGAGCATCGAAGACACAATCAAGACCATGGGCACAATGCACTCCGGCTTTTCCACACCACATCTTCAGCAAAGCCAGCAGCTCCATCGCACCCCACCCGCACAACATCATCAACCTCTCCTTCGGGACCGCGACCTTCCCTGAGAGATGGAAACACGCCGAGATCAACACCCTACTGAAGAAACCCAAGGCGGACCCGAGCGTACTCAAAAACGTCCGGCCCATCTCCCTGCTTCCGTTCCCAGCTAAGGTCATCGAGAAGATAGTCAACATCCAGCTCACCCGCTACCTCGAAGACAACAGCATCCTGGACCCCTCCCAGTCAGGATTCCGCAGCAACCACAGCACCGAGACCGCCCTCATCGCCGCCACAGACGACATCAGGATCCTACTGGACAACGGCGAGATGGCGGCCCTCATCCTTCTGGACCTCTCCGCCGCCTTCGACGCCGTCTGCCACCGCACACTACGCACACGACTCCACGATGCAGGGACCGGAGACAAGGCCCTGGACTGGACCTCCTCCTTCCTCTCCGGCAGAACCCAGAGAGTCCGCCTCCCTCCGTTCCGATCCGAAGCCTCCGAGATTTTCTCCGGCGTCCCGCAGGGATCCTCCCTCAGTCTGACGCTGTTCAACGTCTACATGGCGCCTCTCGCACGCATCACCCGACATCACAACCTCAACATAATCTCCTACGCCGTCGACACGCAACTGATCCTCTCCCTCACCAAGGACCCCCACACTGCCAAATCCAACCTCCACCAGGGAATGAAGGCCGTCGCCGCCTGGATGGAGGATAGCCGCCTTAAGCTGAACACAGACAAGACGGAGATCCTCATCCTCGGGCCCAACCCCTCAGCATGGGACGACTCCTGGTGGCCCACATCGCTGGGGACACCCCCGCACCTACCAACCACGCACGCAACCTGGGAGTCATCCTCGACTCGAAACTCACCATGACCAAACAAGTCAACGCTGTCTCCTCCACCTGCTTCAACACCCTCCTTATGCTCCGCAAGAACTACAGATGGATCCCGACAGACACAAGGAAAACAGTCACCCAGGCCCTAGTCAGCAGCAGACTCGTCTACGGAAACGCCCTCTACGCCGGAGCCCCGACAAAGCTCCTCAACAGACTGCAAAGAATCCAGAATGCCTCTGCACGGCTGATCCTCGACGTCCCACGCCGCGACCACATCACCCCCCACCTGAGGAACCTGCACTGGCTCCCCGTCGACAAAAGAATCTCCTTCAAGCTCCTGATCCACGCACACAAGGCACTCCACAAGACCGGCCCAGCCTATATCAACAGACGACTCTTCTTCTACGTACCTACCAGGAAACTCTGCTCCGCAGACCTCTCCCTGGCTACCATCCCACGCATCCATAGAACCACAGCCGGAGGCAGATCCTTCTCCCATTGCGCCGCCAAGACCTGGAACACCCTCCCCCTCAACCTATGACAAACCGAAGACCTTCTAACTTTCAGGAGACGACTCAAGACCTGGCTGTTCGACCAGTAGCAACAGCACCACCCCCCCACCCCCCCCCCACCCCCCCCCCACTCCCCACCCTCAGCACCTTGAAACCCTTGCGGGTAAGTAGTGCGCTTTACAAATTATTTGATTGATTGATTGATGATGCGACATGCACCAAAACGATCAGCCAACACGACGTCGAGGACCATTCTGTTTTGGAGCGCCACAATCCTTGCAATTTGCAGTTCTTCCGTGATATTTCCAAGTGACATAGCTGTTTGGTTGGTTACAGCCTTTACAACACGTGTCCAGTGTCTGATTTTCCAGCTGTTTAAGGCAGCACCAATAAAGAAGTACAATCCCAAATAAAAGTCAACATATTGCTGCAGTGCAGTGTCAGTGTCAGTCTGATCCACCTCATCATGATTTATTGTCCTCCTAAATATGTTTTTGGAAATGTCATTGAACAGTTTATAGTCTTTATGGTAGGATGCAGGTGCCAAAAACACAGGTGGTGGCAAAAAGGACACAAAACAGGTACCAGACCAACCAATAGGTAAATGATAGTATCCCTTATTTCCACATATAAAATAGGTATTGTGTGATGACGTAAAACTGCTGTTATTTACTCCAGTAATATTCAATACCAGAGTACAGTCGCTTTTCCCCACGGGAATACTACCAACACTGTTTACACACAGGTCTGCTCGAGCTCTAGAAACAGCTATAACAAAAGGTCCATTACCCTTGGCAGTTCGAGTGTTTGGGAAAACATAATGTGTGGAGGAATTTCCTCTGTGATACTCCTCCATTTCCCATATCGTTCCTTTGGCCTGTGGATCTCCTTCCACATCAGGGTAACAGGCTCTGTTTAGATGAAAGTTCAGTCTTCCTACGCCAAAGTCAGTGATGTTAGCAACATGAGTCGCCCGTAGCAGCGCAAACCAGGCTCTGCAGGAGCCGTTGTGTGAAAATGGCAGAGGAATAAAAGGCGTTTCTCCCTTCTTCTGATGAGCTGGCATCATTCCACACACCCAACAGTTGGTAATGTTCGTAGCATTATGAGTGTGATGCAACATTTGAATGAAGTTATTGTTGAGATAAGACTGTCTATGTTTCTGCTCATGATAAGGGAGGGTGAAGTAGTGGTGCTCAATGGGGACAGGAGTAGCAGCAGTCAGTAGATTTCGCACAGGAGCTACTCCCTCTACACCCATGTTATCGTAGCAATGATGATAACAATGGAAGTAAGCCCAATGATAAACACAATCTTTTGATCACAAACTTTTGATTTTTTCTCCGCAGGCATGTTTATCTCAACCTTGAACAACAAAGCAGATGGAACCCTCAAGTCCTGGGCAGCTGTTGATTTCTTCACTGAGTTTGAGACGAGTATCCCTACCGGAGTCCCCCCCTTTGTAGCTCAGGCTTCACTAACCCAGGACAGTGGCTCAACCAGTCTCTTTCGGCAATGAAGGTTCTTTTTTTCGAGGTCGCAGTTGATATCGAGATGCACCAGGGATCGTGTGGTCTGGGAAGACTTCCTCAGGTTCTTCAGGTGACGTAGCTTGGCCTCTCTCTCTGTGTCCAGGATATCGCAGTAGTCCTTCAGCGCAGCAGGTTTCACCAAGGTGGACGGTACCTTCTTGCAGTGGATGCAGTGGACCCAGTTCTTCCGATTGGTCACTCGGACTGCAGTTCTGGTCGCCAAGAGCACCTGCTCAGGGCCGCGCCACCTCGGGGCTTGAGAATTGGCTCTCTGGAAGGACTTCGTCACAACAGAGTCACCTGGCCGCAGACCATGGCCCTCACTCTTCGACCTGTCGGGAAGAGCTTCTCGAACCTGTTGATGAATAGAAAGCAAACTGTCAGTCAACTGAGACAGGTAGTCACTCATCAACACAAAAGGCACATCATGTATAGGGCGTGGCTTAGGAATCCCCGAAATATTCATTGGCCTCCCAAAAACCACCTCATACGGTGTGAGGCCAGATCATGTATGTGGCACTGATCTAATGGATAGCAAAGCCAAGGGCAGTGCATCAGGTCATTTCAAAGATGTGGAAGCCTGTATTTTAGCCAACTTAAGCTTGAGGGTAGAATTGTATCGTTCCACTAGCCCTGCTGATTGTGGGTGGAAAGCAGCATGGAACTTCTGCTTAGTTCCCAATCCTTTCAAAACATACTCAACAACTTGCCCAATGAAATGGGGTCTGTTGTCACTCCATAAAAGTTGGCAAGCGCCGAATCTGGGAAAAAACTCCTTTAGAAGCACCTTTGCTGTAGTAAGAGCTGTATTATCTTTCGTAGCGTATGCCTCTATCCATTTACTAAAGGCACAGGCCACTACTAGAACATACTTCATGTTATTACAGCGTTCCAGCTGGATATAATCCATTTGCAGAACCTCAAGAGGTGCAGTTGGTATTGCAAACCCTCCTGTAGGAGTTCATGTTCCCTTTCCAGGATTATACTGGAGGCAAATCAGACAAGACTGGACTATCTTTTTAGCCGTGCCGGCAATATCTGTATGATCCCAAACTTGCGCAAGTAACTTCCCTATGGAGGATGCTCCAACATGTGCCGGCCTATGTGCCATTTGAACCATAGGGTGCGAATAGGCTGTGGGTAATTTCCACTTAGTCATGTCTTTATTCCTCCAATAGCCCTCATCATCCAATATTCCCTCCTTAGACCATTTGTCTAATTCATCAGCAGAGGCCGATCGCTGTATGTCCAGCACTTCTTGCCTGGCATCATGCCAACGTTCAGCCTGTGTCTTAACCACATACATACAGGTGGTACTTCGCTGCATTGCAGTCTCACGGGCTGTACAGTCTGCAAGGCATTCCCTACTCCTATTTTGTCAGTTACTTTCTTGTGGGCGCTACACCTAACAATTGTTACTTTCTTAGGATAGGTCAAGGCAGTAAGGAGATTATGTACTAATTCCCCATGCACTATTTGTGTCCTGTGTGATGTAAGGAAGCCTTTTTCCTTCCAAAGTTGCCCAAAGTCATGAGCCACTCCAAAGGCATATCGACCACCTTCCTCGAGAAGAACGACTTCCTCGACCCATCACAGTCTGGATTTCGAGCGAACCACAGCACCGAGACCGCCCTCATCGCAGCCACCGACAACATCAGGGCCCTGCTGGACAACGGTGACACGGCCGCCCTCATCCTCCTCGACCTGTCGGCCGCATTCAACACCGTCTGCCACCGCACCCTGACAACCCGTCTCCACCACGCCGGGGTCCAAGGGAAGGGCCTGGAATGGCTCACCTCCTTCCTCGCCGACAGAACTCAGAGAGTCCGTCTCCCGCCCTTCCGCGCAGCACCCACCAAGATCATCTGCGGCGTACCCCAAGGATCCTCGCTCTGCCCAACCCTCTTCAGTGTCTACATGAGCCCCCTCGCAGCCATCGCACGCAAACACAACATCAACATCATCTCCTACGCCGACGACACCCAACTGATCCTCTCCCTCACCAACGACCCCGCCACCGCCAAAGCCAGCTTCCTGGAAGGAATGAAAAACATCGCAGAATGGATGAAGCTCAGCCGTCTGAAACTGAACTCAGACAAGACGGAAGTCCTCATCCTCAGACCATCCCCCTCCGCCTGGGACGACTCCTGGTGGCCCCCCGCCCTGGGAACCGCCCCCAAGCCCACGGACCACGCACGCAACCTGGGATTTATCCTTGACTCCTCCCTCACTATGACCAAACAAGTCAACGCCGCTACATCTTCCTGCTTCAACACCCTCCGCATGCTCCGTAAGATCTTCCGATGGATCCCCACCGGAACCAGGAAGACAGTAACCCAGGCCCTCGTCACCAGCCGACTGGACTACGGGAATGCCCTCTACGCCGGGACCACCGCCAAACTTCAGAAAAAACTCCAGCGCATACAGAACGCATCTGCTCGACTCATCCTGGACATCCCCCAACACAGCCACATCTCGACCCACCTGAGAGGCCTGTAATGGCTCCCCGTCAGCAAGAGGATCACCTTCAGACTCCTCACCCACGCACACAAGGCTCTCCACGACATGGGCCCCGAATCCCTCAAAACCCGCCTCACGTTCTACACACCTACCCGCCAGCTCCGCTCCGCCGGCCTCGCCTTCGTCACGATCCCACGGATTCGCAGAACCACCACCGGAGGAAGATCCTTCTCCTACCTGGCGGCCAAGACGTGGAACTCCCTTCCCACCCAGCTACGAATGACCCAGGACCATCTCTCCTTCAGGAGGCACCTCAAGACCTGGCTTTTCGAGCAGTAGTGGCACCCCCCCACCCCCTTGAGACCCTCGCGGGTGAGTAGCGCGCTCTATAAATGTGATTGATTGATTGATCGACTATCGGGGTAGATATTAACAGACAGATCTGTGCTAAGCGCACATGCTTTTGTCAGTGCTATCAACTCAGCTGCCTGAGCTGACTTCTGTGGGATGCGAGCTGTCTGAAGTGTCGTAATTGTGTACGCAGCTGATGTCGTGCCATCTGGCAGTTTCATGCAGGACCCATCAACCCACAATTCCCTATCTACACTAGAAAGGGGCGTATCTTGTAGGTCAACACGACCCTTTGTTTGTTCTTCAGTAAGGAATATACAATCATGAGACTCTTGTGACTGAGACTGAGTAGCTGGGAATGGCAATAGTGTAGCGGGATTTAAAGTCGAACATCTTTTCAGTGTGATATGAGGGGCCAAGAGTGTCAATTCATATACTGTCAAGCAAGCACTTGTCAGGTGTTGCGTTTTCGTCTGATTTAAAAGGGCATCGACTGAATGAGGCACTAACACAAGCAATCTGTGTGATAAGATTATTCCCTCACTTTGACGTATGGACACAGCTGTTGCCGCCACCACTCGAAAACACCCAGGCAACGCACAGGCGACTGGATCAAGTACAGCTGATAAATATGCACAAGGACGCTGCTTATCACCGTGTGTCTGTATTAAACTGAGAGAGCGCAACCGTCCCTCTCGTGTACATAAAGTGTGAAGGGCTTAGTGTAGTCTGGTGTTCCTAATACTGGTGCAGAACAAAGAGCTTGACACAACTGTTGGAAAGCATGCTGGCATTCAGTAGTCCATGGGAGGGGCATCGGAGTGTCTTTAGTCAAAAGGACCAACAAGGGTTTAACAATATAAGAAAAACTAGGAATCCACTGCCTATAAAAGGAAGTAAGACCAATCAGTGCACAAACATCCTTCTGAGTACGGGGCACAGGTGTGTCTAAAATGGCTTGAATGCAGTCTGATATGAGTGCAGGTTCCTCTTTAGACAGGAGGTGACCTAAATGGGTAACCTGCTGTCTACAATATTGCAATTCCTTCCGAGAGACTTTGTGATGATGAGATGCAAGGAATGATAGCAATGACAGTCTTCCTTCTTCATACTGTTCAGGGGTATCAGCAGCCAACAAAATGTCATCAACATATTGAATAAGAGCCACCCCTTTCGGTACAGGAAAAGAATCAAGCTGTCTTTTCAATGCCTGGCTATAGATGCTAGGACTCTCTGTATACCCTTGTGGAGCTCTACAAAATCTGAAGGAACGATTATTCAAAGTAAAACCAAACAAATAACGGCTGTCAGAATGAATAGGTATCGAGAAGAAAGCATTCTTCAAATCGATCACACTGAATGTAGTTGCAGTCAGAGGAACCATAGTAAGAAGTGTCGTGATGTCAGAGACTATCAGGTATTGGGGCACTACAACCTTACTAACCTATCGTAAGTCAATGATAAACCTGTATATTTTAGTATCAGCGTCTTTTTTCAAGATGGGAAGGATAGGAGTATTACAAATATTATAAGGGACTTCTTCCACAACCCCAACTCTAATCAGATCTTGAACAATACGTATTAGTGCCACTTCACCTTCTCGAGATATTTTATATTGAGGCAGTCGAGGCAATGAAGCGCCCTCCTTTACTTGAATATAGACTGGTGGGATAACCATTTGTCCCACATCGGTATCTGATGTAGCCCACAATGTACTAGGTAGTGATGCCAAAGCAATATCTTCTCTAATGAGACAAGACTTCTCAACCATAATATAGTTATCATTCAAAATAACACGCACACCTTCTGGGGAACAACGTATCGTAGCACGAAAATGTTTGAGCATATCGAGACCCACAATATTGTCTGGCGTGTTAGGGGAAAGCAAAAAAGGACATGCTGCAGTGAATTTATCAACATCAAATGCAAGTGGCTGTGATAGTGGGCTAAGGGAAGGTGTCCCATCGAATCCTATCGATGTTATTGTTAAGCCAGACAGGGGAGCCCTAGGAACCAATTGTTTAGACACGGCGCTACGAGTAGCTCCTGTATCAACCAGAAACCAATCAGTAGAACCCAAGACGTTTGCATCGACATAGGGACCCTTCTGATCGACTGGGACTTCAACTGGTTCCTTACCCCATCCTAGGCATTTCTATGCATTATTAAAGTCCTTCAAATCATCGGTCAAATAATCGGACATTTGATATTGATTTCGCCTGTTAAAAGTATTAGAAGAATTTTGAGTATGCTCAACTTCCTCAAACCTAGTACGAGTATCCATACCTCGCCAATTTCCTAAGTTCCCTAGGCGGCTTCTCATATGTCCTCTACCACGCTGATACTGCTGTCCTTGCAAAAGGGGGCACTCAAAACGCCAATGTCCAATCTCCTTACAATACGCACACTGATCGGAAGACAAAGTTGCTCGAGGGAAAGGGGGTGTACCAGGACGATATATATCGCACGTCTGCCTCTGCCACCACCTCTATAAGATGGACCATAAACCTGAGCTAACATAACCTTCGTCTTTAAATCTTTAGCCTTTTTATCCAACTTGCCCTTCGCTTCTAATTCCTGCCGTTCATAATACTGAGACATAGTCAAAAGAGAGACTGGAGAAGATGTAGTCCATGAACTCTGGCCTTTAGGCGACTAGCTATTCCTGGCAACATGTTTGCGACAAATTTGTCAACGAACAGATGCTTGCCCGTGTCATCTGTCAATGACTGCCCACTAAAGTCATGGAATGTCTCCTCAAGACGTGTAAAGAAATCAGAAACGGTCACTGTCTGCTTACAAGACGCTAACATAGTCCAATCTATCTTTTTAGGAGGTATAAGAGTTTTCAACTTAGTTATTATAGCCTTTGGGAGGTCTAATATCTCTTGTTGCGGTTTCTGTGCAGGTTCTCGAGCTGCGTCTATTCTCTCTATTTCTACCCAAATATCTCCGAAAGCTGTACGATCATCTCCTTTTTTAATCGATCTCCACATATCAGGGGGTAAGATAAGCCCAAAAAACATGTCACTATCAGGCAAAGTCATAGTGCAAGAACTAATAGCTCCTTCAACTTCCTCATAAAAAGCAGCCAGATTTTTCCTCAGGTCAGGCAAAGCAGCTTTAAGAGCCATGACATCCACTCTACTCCAAGGAGTATAAACCCAATTAAGGAGGAACATATAGCGGCGCATCTTCACGCATTGTTTTCCCATGAACTACAGAGATACTGGTATCCTTATCTGTCCCTGGGTCTTCATAATGTGACACGGGGGTCTGAACTGTTTGTTCAGCTGGAACTGTACAAGCTGTCTTTTTCTCCTCTCGCAAACGGAATGCATCAGTTTGCAGTTTAACCACTCGTCTAATTAAATCGGCCACCTGGGAAGGGAGAAAAAGACCATCATTCAATTGTTTATGATCAGATTTTATATCAGCAGGCTCTAGATCATCAGAATGTTTCCTAAAACTAAGTATTACTTCCCCAGTAAACGACTCTACAAAATACAACTGCTCTGATTCTGGCCATTGCTGAACCATCGCTATAAGGTCTGGAGCAGAGGTGGTACCGCGAGCTGCTTTACGAGCAGCGGATCTAAGAGCGGCCGCACGGTCAGCGGGTAAAGAGAAGCGAGTTTGCCGTTTACCTTCTGCATCTGTCCCTTTCTGATCTGAGAGAGATGTACCGACTTCTAAATTGTCCTCAGGGGCAGAGGGAAAAGTATATGGAGGCGGAGATCAATCTAACAAAATTGAATCATCCTGAGGTTTATTAAGTACAGGATAAAGGGGGCGCCGGACAGGGTATTGGCCATCTACCTCTAGACGACGCTCCCTATCCTCTTTCTCTTTTATTTCCTTCATCTCTTTATTTTTCATTTCCAGCGCTTTCATACAGATATTTTTGCGCTGTTCTTTTTCTGCTATAGCTTGCTCTTTTCTCACTCTCTCAGGCGCTTCTTTCTCTCACATTCGTACACAATCAAACATATCTTGTCTGCTTTTATGCTTGAATGCACATTATTATTATAGTCGGGTTTGTATTGCGCATGACTACCCCAGCAACAGGGCGTACCAGCGCCACCAAAGACAATGAGGGTAACCAAGGAGGAAAGAAAGTTAGACTTAGGCCGGGAAAAGCTAGGTCTTTATGGCTTTGCGAAAAGCAAAGTGATTCTGGATCCCTCTGATAGAGACAGGAAGCGAATTCCAGAGTTTCGCCGCAAGACTTCGGAAAGAGCGGCCTCCGGCTCTAGCTCTCAGGACTCGAGGAATACTAACCAAGGCTTGTTCAGCGGACCTTAAAGTGCGCCGCGGCACATGGAACTCTAGCAAGTTGGACAGCCCCAGAGGTGCCTGTTGAGTCAGAATCCTGTGAGACACACAAAGTGTTTTAAACTGGATTTGCTTTTCAACAGGTAACCAATGTAGTTTAGGAAGAACATGGGAAACCGAGCAAGATTTCGGAAGTGCCACCAGAAAGCGTGCGGCTGCGTTCTGAATTCTCTGCAGGCGCCTAATGCTGGACTTATTGGCACCAGGATAAAGAGAATTACCATAATCCAGTCTGGATAAAATTGTCGCCTGGATAATGGTTTGACGCACTTTGGGAGGAAAGAAACCCAGAAGAGGTTTCAAGCCTCGCAGAAGCCCAAAGCAGATCCCTGCCACAGCTTTCGATTGTGTATCGAAGGTAAGACCACTATCGATCCACACACCAAGGTTCTTTACTGCCTCTTTGGGCGAGGGAGACGGTTTAAGACTATCCGGCCAGCACTGCTCGGACCACATATCCCGGTCTTTCCCGAACAGCAGAACCTTGGACTTACTGGCATTCAACTGCAAGCAGTTTGCTGCCATCCAGTCCCCGACCTCTAGCAGGTCCTTCTTAAACTTTTCCAGGTTAACACTACATCTCTTAGAGAAGGCGATCACCAATTGGGTATCGTCAGCATACGACACCAGTGACATCCCTCTTCTTTTAGCCACCAACGCGAGGGGTTGCAAATAAATATTAAACAGTAGGGGGCTCAGTATTGAGCCCTGAGGCACCCCCTGTTTCAAGGCAAAAAAGTGGCACCAGGACCTGGAAAGATCTACCCTCCAAGAAGGACCAACACCAGGCCAGAGCCAAGCTCCTAAGTCCAATATCCTGTAAGCGCTTTAGAAGTATCTCATGGGAGACAGTGTCAAAAGCGGCACTTAGGTCCAAAAGAACTAAGGCTGCAGAATCACCGACATCAAGGCTCCCTCGGATTTCTTCTGTCACAGCCAACAGAGCAGACTCTGTACTGTGGCGCGCTGGGAAGCCGTTCTGCGAGGGATCACGGATGGCATCATGCTCAATGAACTCAGTGAGAGTAGTGTTCACATGAGATTCAACCAACTTAGTCAGAAAAGGCAGATGGGAGATAGGGCGATAATTGCCCGGCTCAGCAGGGTCCAGAGACGGTTTCTTTAAGAGAGGAATGACTTTCGCTTGTTTCCACGCCACTGGTACAGATGCTGAAGACAGGGAGAGATTGACCAAATCTAAGCTCACTGGAGAAATCAGGGCAAGAAACTGACGTAAGTGAGAGGGAGTCAAAGGGTCGACCAGCGAACCCGATGTGATTTTCAAACAGAGGGTCTCGAAGTCAGTGGGGGACAGCAGGGGAAAAGATGACAAACCATTGCCCGCCCAGGGTCCAGAATCTCCTGGCCCACCCATGGCGCCCGACCAGGCCGAGGTGGGAAGGCTTTGATATATCTTCTCAACCTTGTTCACAAAATACCTGGCCAGATCGTTACACTGGTGATTCGATGAAATTGGAGAGTCCCCTGATGCACCCGCACTCTTCATGCCCTTAATCAGAGAGAAAATTGTCTTAGAGGGGTTGGTGCTGACCGAGATTTTTTCGGCAATAAACTCTGCTTGTGCTCTCTGAATTAATTTATGGTAGAACTTAATAGACGCTCTGTATTTGTTTTTTGCTACCAAATCATACGAGCGCCTCCAAGCTCGCTCAAGCTGTTTACAATATTTTTTGGCTTTGGTCAACGAAACGTTGAACCAGGGGTTGGACTGCCCTCGATTATTCCCACCCAATTTAGCCGGGATGCAACTATCCAAGCCAAGTGTCAACCAGTCATGAAAACACAAATTTGCAACCTCAATGTCTGGTGGCAGCTGTGGCCTGTGGCTGGACCAAAATACTGAAAGATGACTGATGTCCAGCTTATGCCGGGGACGTTTTAAAACTGGAGGGGTTCTGAAACTGCTTACATCAGTTGGAATAGCCTGACAGTTACACTCTAAAACAGGTGCATTCTGGCAGCTACAGGCCTTTCTGAGCATACATTGCTCTGGCTCAGTACTGAAGGAGTTAACTATAGTTGATGACTCAAGCAGAATAGAAAAGCAGGCGACAGTGAAGACGGAAGGAGCACATGGCTAACACATGGCTAACGAAAATGGATACCAAACCAAAATGGCTTCAGCTCATGCTAAGAGCGATTTGTGCTGATTTCCACACTGTGAGACATCCCTGTCACCTCGTGCAGGTCTAGTCATGGTGATAATAATGTCCGCCCCTATTGTCATCGAAGTAGTTACTATCAGGATGATCCTGGGAGGCTGCAGCATGCTGAGCTCTGTCCTGTCCACTACCTCCACGACCCCCTCCACGAAGACCTTGTCCTCTAGGGGCTGCAACTTTCTGCAACAACACCGGAAACTCGCTACGCCAATGTCCCTCCTCCTTACAATATGCACACTGATTCGGCCCTAAAGACGTAGGAATCCGGCTAGTACGAGGAAGTTGTCGGGCATACCACCACAATCTCTACTAGTCCGTCGAGAAGCCTGCTGCAACAACACCTTCATCTTCAATTCCTTGTGCTTTTTCTCCACCTTCTCCTTCTCCTCATTTTCCCTGTGCTCATAATACCGTGCCATACTCAATATTACAGAGGGGGAGGAGGTAGTCCAAGTGCTCTCTGAGGCCTGTAACCGAGTCGCAATCTCAGGAAGCAGGTTCATAACAAATCTATTAATGAACAATCGGACACCTCCCTCCACTGACAAATCCTGTCCACTAAAGTCCCAAAACACACCTGCAAACTGAGTGACAAAATCAGATACACTCTCATCTTTCTTCTGACGGCATGCCGTTAACTTGTCCCTATCTACCCTTCTCGGTGGAATAAGAGAATGCATATACACAATAATTCGGCCAGGCAAAGCTAGTATCTCAGCCTAAGGCTTCTCCCCAGGCTTCCTCTCCTGGTCCCATGCTTTAATCTGATCCCAGGTACCACCCAATTCCACAACATGGTCCTGTGTGTGCACCTGTCTCCAAATATCAACGGGCATCAGTAAACCAAAGAACAGCTCACTATCCTCAAGCTTCATCACTGTCGATGAAGCGGCCTCTGTCAATTCCTCTTAATATGCAGTAGGATCTTTTGCTAGGGTCGGGTAGCTGAGTCTTAAGGGATAAAACCTCACTCCTTTTCCATGGAGTATAAACCCATTGTTCTTGGGAATGGACCTCTAGCCTCGGTCTAATAACAGTATTCTGCTAATCCCGCAGCTCCGGTAGTTCAGGGTGATATATGGGATGGGCCTACCTCATCAGGAAACTGGGATACAGTCTTCCGGCTCTTCTCAAGCAGCCTACTTCGATAAGCGACCAGCGTTGCGACATTACCAAAACCCTCACCAGGTGCCATATCAGCAGCATATGCATGATCCCTTATATCATAATTAATCTCGGGTGGTACCTCATTGAAACACTGTTCCTACAGTCCAATCAGAATAGCCGACATCTGCTTGAGGGCATGCTGCTGCACAAATGGCTCATAATCTTTCATCACACTCCACACCTCTTCACACTGTAAATGAGGTTACGAGCCCACTGGGCGGCCTGATTGGCTACCAATCTTTTCTCTTCATCTCCCACATCAGATCGTATCAATATCCGCCCCAGTTGCTCTGTAGCTGTCGCCCAGTCTCCGTCCCCTAGTCCACATACGGGCGTTCCGCTGCTCAGTAATGCCAGGGGATGGAGGAACAGGGGAGGAGTAGCAACTGAAGCGACAGGCACCAATGTCGCTGCTGGCTCTGACGTAGGTGTAAGTGCTGGAGAGAGAGATGCTGAAACAATAGGCGTAGCAGGGAGACTGGCAGTCAACGTCGCGGCAGAAGGTGGAGTCAAAGAAAGGGCAGGAGGCACTGTGGCCGAAGCAGCTTGATCGATAGCAGAAGAAACAGAAGCAGCAAAGACAGAAGGAACGGATGACTGAGGCTGGGGCAATGCAGGGTATATTCTCTGCGGGGCTTATGGGGTGGAGGTCGAGTATCTAACAATTCCTCCACAAATGTATCATTTTCTTCTTGGGCAACATAAGACTTTTCACATTGTAATCGATATATCTTATCAGCACACTCTATTCCTTTTTCAATTTTCTCTCTATCATGCGCTACAGCTTTTTGTGTCCATGTCTGCCTTCTCCCCTTCCGGGCCTCTTTCTCTGCTTTCATTCGTCTCTGTTTAGCCTCCTTTTGCCATGTTCTGAGGGAATCAAACATCGACTGCCTACTCCGTTTCGCAAACAGTTTTTCCTGTAGAAAATTAATTTTCTGTTCATCAAAAGTGCCCGTCAACAGCCACTGCAACTCAGCATTGTCCTTCGTATATTTGTGCCATAATGTATTAAACATAATAGGGCCAATGCCATGTTTTATGTACATGTCAAAATTCGGAGTGCCTTCTGGAGGCACTAGCTGACTTTCTTCCAATCGAGCATCAGTAGAACAACAACGATAGCCCAAACAAAACAACTTACTCAAACAAGGCATTTTAAAAGAAAACAAGTTAACTACTTATGCCTAACAGATATTTGCAAATATCTGTACCAAAGTCGGTCCTCAGATCTCATCAAATACAAATCAATGTGGTACCATGTTCATTAAGAACTCAAACAAATTCAGACAAATACAAATCAAAATGGCGCCATATCCACCAAGAACCAAAGCAAACTCACCTGGGGCACAGAGGTCAAACAAGTTTATTCTCCACTGCTGACTCTTTGGACCAAATGGTCAGATCCAAGGGTTTTGCTGTTCAGGACCGTAATCAGGATGATCGCTGGACAAGGTACCGTCCAGTCAGACAGATGGGGCAGTTGCGAGTACAAGACTCTCTCGTGCAGGGATCCCCGGTCCGCCCGTCCGACCCGACGTGGCCCCGACCTCCTCACCCGTCCGCAGGCAAGGATGGGTCACCCGATGGAGTCCCAAATGAAGGAAATGGTCCCTTTAGGGGCACTAGCGACCACCTCTCAGCCTTCCATACAAATGAAGAGTCGGTCAGACAGTAGAGAATACAAACCGAAGGTATTTATTTTGGGTACACTCGAGTGGAGTCCTGTCTGACCTGCCTCCTTACATTGCTGCAGAGGGACTGACTTCTGCCAACATGGTAACACATAATGTACATCTTCAGAACCACTAAAGACATGCCCAGACTGGAATTTTCCAGTTGGTAGCTGGTGAACAAAGGAGATACAGAAGGATGAGCCGCAATCCTGGGACCGGGTACATGATATCTCAGCGTCAAGGTTACTCTGCCTGCACACGCCGCTCTAAGGGTGGGAGCAGGCCTATCTAGTGGGAAAGTTATGTGATGACAAAAAAGTCTAATCATTAGTACAGCGAAGCTCAACCTTGGAGAAATACAAAAATATACTCGTAGGTGCTTTCTGCTGAGGCAGACAGAGTGAGACAGAAGTTAGTTTCGATCATGGCTCAAAATGGCGGCTGAATACAAAATGGTGCAGCGAATGCTAAGTTAAGTCGTATAATGCATAGAGAATTCAGCTAAAAGCATTTCTATTCTAACAATATGCACACAGTTCTAACATTATTAGTTGTTTCACTGCCTAAATCGTATTGTCAGCTGGTTGGTGTGAATCATGTGTGCTTCCATCATAACATTACTCAGAAATATTAAATATTACCAGCATTAATATCATTGTCCACCACAACAGCATGGGCCCTGTATTATGCGCACACTCCTACAGCATATTGCAAGTGTGTTCAGGAAAGGTGTGAATAAGTGGGACCAATTTAAGTTATTGTTGGTTGGTATACTAACCTTGCATTTTGTTCTAACTATTGTCTTTGTATGCAGTGTATTGTCTTACATTTATAACTGTGACCATAAACATACAGAATGATAATGCACCATCACCGTTCTTGCAGGGGCCAGGTGATCCACCCATCCTTTGGCAGAATTGGTTTAGGGCCTTCACAAAATAGCTTGGAGCCTTTGGTGGTAACAGATATTGCCCAGAGTGGAAGAGGTTTTTAGTTGAGCACAGCTCAGAGTTCGAGGGGAAGTCTATTTATGAATATTTGCTACCCTATGAACTTCCAGAGAGTGAAGAGGATAATTTTGAAGAATAGCATTTGGCTACTAAAAAACTTGAAAAACAATTTGATGTTCTACCGAGGCTCATTGTAAATAGGCATACATTCTTTACCTGTGAGCAACAGCAAGATTAGTCTATCGACAGTTATGTTGCAGCCTTACGTGCACTTGCAGCTGAGTGTAGATTTGAAAATTTCTGCTCTCAACTCATTCAAGACCAGATAGTAGTACGGTGCTGGGACAAAACAGTCCAACAGAAGCTTTTGACATTAAAAAACCCAACTTTGGTGGAAACAATAGACATTGTCAAAAACATAGCGAAGTCTTGCAAATCCTGTAATGAACTAACAAAGAAGGAACAGAGTAGAGTAGGAGTTGTCAATGAAAGCACTAGTAAAACATGAAAGAACAAGCTGAAAAAATTGTAAAGCAGAAGGATATTTTGGGGGGCAAAAGAACATTTGTTTTAGGTGTAGATACTCAAAGCATGTACCTAGTGGATGGTCTTGTCCAGCTAAAAATGTAAAGTCCAGGATCTGTGGCAAAATGGGTCAGTATGCTGAAGTCTGTCAATCTCCAGAAAATAGGGACAAAGTCAATTCTGTCCATCAGGGAGAGTATATTGAAGGATCTGAAGATGAACAAAGTGCAAATGGAAATCTGATTTTAGTTGTGCGTTGTGGAGAAGCCAATTGTGTAGATCCTTATGAGAACATTACCATAGATGGGAAAGTTCTGAATTTGTTGGATTGACTAAGGGTCAAGAATGACTATTATCGGGAGGAGCCTAGCGCGCAACCAAGATGGCCGCGTAGGCTTGTGGCTCCCGAGGGCCTCCGCAACCTCCCACGTCTATCCTGTCATAATCCTGATCTTTTCGACGGGCTTTTGTCTATGATCTTACGCTAAGGTGCCACTCGTTTTCCAAATCGAAATTGGACTCCGGGAACCTGGTTTTTTGGCGACCTGAAGTTTGCGGTCTTCTCCGGCTTTGGTCCCGGACTCGGGTTGGTGAGGTGCCCGGCTGCAAAGTGAACAACAGCGGCATGCCAGGCTGGGCCTGCTCTGGAACTCGTACTTTCACTTTCGGTTTCGAGTTGACCGACCGAAACTGTTGAGGAGACATCGGGAGAGCTGCACCGAGTGCGGAGTGCCAAGCCTGGACATCAGCTAGCGGCCCGGATCCCCGGGCCTTCCTCCGGGTGCTGGAGGGTGCTGACCTTGCTGATCGCCAACGATGACGACAAGAGTGGATGGCGACAAGCTAAAACCCAAATCTACCCGGAGGGGAGCCTATTCTCAGGCCAACAATATGGACCGCTATGCTCAGCCAAAGGGATCCCCTAGTGGATCACGTAAATCGCCTGAGCCGCCCAAGGAGGCCTCGGGCGCATCACCCGAATTGACTCTGCTGGATGTCATGGGGGCCATCGAGGAGATGAAGGTGGCCGTGAACCAGCAACTGGATACTCTGGCCAACAAGTTGGACTCGGTGCTGATCGATGTCACCTTGGTCAGAGCAGACCTGTCGAAAACCAACGACCGGGTCGACTCGTTGGCCCAAGCGACGTCGAGCCTAACGGTGGATGTGGCCGCTTTGCAGACGACGGTGCGGAGGTTGCAGCTCGCAAGCGATCTGACCGAGCGTCGCCTCGAGGACTCTGAAGGCAGGGCCAGGCGGAACAACGTCCGCATTATCGGCGTGCCCGAACGATCGGAGGAATCTGCTGTGGACCTCTTTGTGGAGGATCTAGTGGTGACTCACCTAGCACCCAAAGGGCTGAGCAAATTCTTCGCCGTGGAACGGGCCCACAGGGTTCCAGGGGGTGCGCCTAAGGTGGGTGCCCCCCCACGGCCGATCATTGCCCGACTTTTTAATTTTCGGGATAGAGACGCTATCCTGCAGGCGTCGAGGGTGGCGGGGCCATTACGCTTTGAGAACTCTAATGTTAGCTTTTACCCAGACTTTACGCAAACGGTTCAAAAGCAACGGATGGGTTTCTCGGCCATCAAACGGCGCTTGAGAGACATGGACTTTAAGTATGCGATGCTCTTCCCGGCTAGGCTGCGAGTCGAGCTAGATGGTCGCTCACACTTCTTCGACCGGCCGGAGGCGGTGGGAGAGTGGCTGGATGCCCTGCCCAAGAGTCGGGAGCCAGAGGGGCGGATGACGGAGAGCGGAGAAGGTTCGCCGGAGTAGGAATGGAACTGTGATTCTGGCGCTGGACTGCTTTGGTAACGTTTTGCGCCTGTGGCTGCACCGGACTCCAGTTGTTGACACTTTGCCCCGTGGTGTTTGGAGGTTGCGGGGGGCTTGCTGGGGCCCTTTCCTCCTTCTGGGGTTCTTTTTTTGTCCTTCTTGTAGTGAATTTTATAATGGGGCGACAGGCACACTGCAGGTTGGGGGGGCTGTTCGGGCTCACGCAGGGGTGCAGGGAGGGGGGAGTTTTGTTGGGGTTGATGGGACGGGGTTGGGGATTGTTTGTTTGTTTCACAAGGCGGGATACTATTTCATGCTGTTCTACTATGATTGTGCCACCCGGGAGGGGGATGTTCTGTGGTGGGAGGGATGGGGGGTAGGGGGCTGAAACTTCTTTCCTGGAATGTGAATGGGCTCGGGGACAGGATAAAGCGGGGGGTAGTCCTGCAGTTTCTGAAACGTATCTCGCCAGACATTGTGTTCCTGCAGGAGACACACCTCATAGGGAACTCTTTCCATGCCATGAATAGACGAGGGTATCGCCTTCTGGCCCATTCTGGCTTCACTTCTGGCTCGAGGGGAGTGGGCATTTTGGTCAGGACCTCTCTCCCGTTAGTGGTGGATGAGGTGATCCACGACGACAGAGGGCGCTACGCTGCGCTGGTGGGGAGGTGGGAGGGTAGATTGATTACGCTGGTCACGGTCTACGTCCCGCCGGACCTGCAGACGGCCACCTATGCTGATTTGGGACGTCTGCTGCTAGGGCTCCCGGGGGGGGTGGTGGTCCTGGGGGGGGATTTTAACGCTGTTGTTTTCGGAGTTGAGGATCGATACCCCCCTAGGGACCTCCCTCGGGCCCAGAGTTGGTTGGGGGGTTTTCTGGATGCCCTGGGACTGATAGATTGCTGGCGGTTGAAACACCCTGGACAGGCGCAGTATACCTTCCATTCTGGGGCCCATGGTAGTCTTTCGAGGCTTGACTATATGCTAGTTCCTGCGGCCCAAGCTGGGATGATCGGGGAGGTGAGACACTTGGCACGCGGTATTTCAGATCACTCCCCCCTTTTGTTACACCTGGATATCGCCCTGGGGGCGGAGGGGAGGGTGGCGCCGATCAACCCCTGGTACCTACGGAACCCCACGATTCGTGCAGACTTGGTCAAGTCTCTGGAACATTACTTCAAGGACAACGTGGGGTCGGTGTCTTCCGCCATCTCCCTTTGGGAGGCCTTTAAAACGGTGCTCAGGGGACAGGCCCTATCTCTCATTTCCTCCACCAAAAAATGCGCTGCGCAGGAGGTTGTTCGGCTAGAAAATGAGATTACTGAGTTGGAGAGTGAGTTGGAGCAAGGTGTAACGGATGACAGATTGCATATCTTGGAGCTCAAGCAGGCCGACTACAAGGCGCTGGTTACTGAATCTGCTAGGAGTGTGAGCAGGGAGCAACAGGGACGTTTGTATGATATGGGTGATAGGGCCGGGAAATTGATTGCTTGGTTGGATAAGAAGGAGAGAGCGAGTCGAGTGGTACCGGAGGTTGAGAGGGTGGACGGTGTGCGTGTGACGGACCCCGGTGATATAGTTGATTGCTTTGCGGAGTATTTTCACGGGGTCTACTCTCCGGTCTCGGAACGCTCGGAGGAAGACTCTCGACTGCTGCTTCGGGACGTAGCTCTGCCCTCCTTGTCCGATGAGGATAAAGTAGTGATGGATGCGGCCCTGTCGTCAGATGAGATTGCTTTGGCCATCCGCTCGATTGCATCGGGCAAGGCCATGGGTCCTAACGGACTCCCCATTGAATTATACAAGTTGCGCCCAGATGTTATTGCGCCTTATCTCAGGGACATGTTACTTGAGGCTAGGGCGGCAGGCTCTCTCCCCTCTGACCAACGTCTCGCTACCATTGTTGTTATCCATAAGGAGGGGAAGCCCCGTGATCGATGTGCTTCTTACAGGCCCATCTCCTTGTTAAACGCGGAACCTAAAATCCTCGCCAAGGTACTGGCCAATCGTCTGATCCGGGTTGTGGGCGACCTGGTTCATCAGGATCAATCCGGCTTTATACCCCATCGCAATACCGCTTTGAACCTGCGGCGGTTGCATGGCGTCCTTGCTCGCGCACCATTCCTTCGTGAACCGGCCATCTTGGTGTCCTTGGACGCTACCATGGCGTTTGATACCCTGGAATGGCCATACATCTGGGCAGCATTGGCGAAGTTTGGTTTTGGCCCGGGGTTCATCGGTTGGGTGAAATTGCTCTGTGACAATCCGTTGGCACAGGTAGTGGTCAACGGACGGGTATCGGCTCCCTTTATCTTGGGCAGGGGCACCCGACAGGGTTGTCCGCTGTCGCCTCTCCTATTTGCGCTTTGTTTGGAGCCCCTTGCGGAGTGGTTGCGATGGGAACCCTCGATGCGTGGTCTTAGATGGACGCCGGAATACGAGGACCGGGTCTCCCTATACGCGGACGATATACTCTTGTATCTTGCATCGCCGTGCAAATCGCTCATCGTGTTGGTGGACGTTTTGAGCTCCTTTGGTCGCAACTCCGGATTGGTCATCAACTGGGCTAAGTCCTGTGTGTACGTTCTTTCCGGGGAGGCCCCCCCCCCTTCCGCGGGGGTGCCCTATCTAGATTGCGACATCGGGATTCACTTATTTGGGTATTTTTATAACACTGGACCCAGTGGCCCGCTACGAACGGAATCTTCTCCCCCCCCTCCAGCGCCTAAGGGCGGATGTGGCGGGTTGGCGGCGGTTGCCGCTTTCGCCACTTGGCCGGGCAGCGTTGTTCAAAATGATGTCGCTGCCCCGCTTTTTGTACGCCCTACAGAACACCATGGACCTGGTGCCGGCCCGTTATTTTCGGGAGGTGGAGTGTCTCCAGCGTCGATTGTTTTGGGATGGGCGGCCGCGGATTGCTCTTGCCAAACTAACCCTGCCATGGTACAATGGGGGGGTCGCCCTCCCGGACATTAAGCGATACTACTGGGCCTCCCAGTTGGCTGCCGTCAATCACGGGATGTATGGCCCTGCTTTGAACCCGGCTTTTGAGATGGACAAATTGCTATTGCCGGGCGGTGACTATAATCGAGCATTATACTCGGGGTCCCTCGATGCGCGGTTGACGGGCCCGACGCGGGTCGCGGTACAGGTGTGGCATGCAGCAAATGCGGCGATGGGGTGGAGGGATCGCTTGACTCGGGCTACACCACTGTATACATCTCAGCGCTTGGGCTATCTGTATACTACGAAAGGCTTTGAGAAGTGGGATACGATTGGTATCAGCACGGTAGGGGATCTCTGGACGAAAGGGAAATTCAAGACGTTCGACATGCTGAAAACTGAATATCAGTTGAATGATAGGGAATACTATCGGTATGCTCAGGTTCATCATGCCCTGTGCTCCGTGTTTCCGGACGCGGTGGCTATTCCGGAGAATTCCCCGTTGGAGGACAGGGTCTTGGACGGCCATGTGCCGAATAGCACCATTTCGCTGATTTACAAGAAGCTTATTAATGATCGGGTGGGTTTGCTGGCCTCATTGTGGGAGACTTGGATTGCCGACGGTTTGGAGCTGGACGACGAGGATTGGGTGTCAGCGGTGGCCTCCCCGAAAGAGGTGGCTATCCCGGCCCGATTGCGGTTCGTCCAGCTTAAAATACTCCACAGAGTGTACGTCACGGGGCCTGGTTTGATGCGTATGGGATATTCGGTGGATGGGTTGTGTAAGCGAGGCTGTGGGCTACTGGGGAGTTTCCTCCATATCCTGTGGGAATGTCCGGAGGTGACTCGGTTTTGGTGCAGAGTGCATGCTGTGTTAGAAGAAGTCACGCATGTGGCCTTGTTGCCGGAGGCACGGCGATGTCTGTTGAATGTCTGGGAGCCTACTGATTACAATGCGGCGCAGACGCAGTGGGTGACTCTGGGCTATATGGTAGCGAAGCGTGACATTGCACAATTGTGGGGCTCCCAGAGGCCGCCCACGGTCAGCGAGTGGAAAGAACACATGGACTGGTGTATGTTCAGAGAGAAAACGGTGTACGTGGCGAGAGGCAAGCCTGGCAAGTGGAGTAAGGTGTGGGGTCCTTGGAACGCCTATCGCGGGGATATATGTGCCCCGCCTCAGACGCGTGAGATAGATGCCGCGCTATCGCCCTAGCCCGCGCATTCCTGTACGCTCCTGCGACATGCGAGTTTGGTTTCTTCGGCCTTGCCCCCCTCCCCCTCTGTTTACCCGGGTTGGTTTACTCCCTCGATACGATGGGCACATGCTACTGCTCTAAAATTCCTTGCCTTGTGTGTTTGTTGTTTTTCGTTTCTTAAAAATATGAAACCTTTGTTTGTTCATGGACTGCAACTGCGGCCGACGGCAAGGATTTACACTCCAGTGACCCCCTTTTATGGCTTCATCGACGTGAATGTTCCAGTTGTACCTAGGGTCACACTGCATTTTAGCGGCCGGCCTATTGGTTGTAGGCCCATACTTGTATTTCTCTGAAATTGTAATAAAGGTTTTTCGAAAAAAAAAAAAAAAAAAAGAATGACTATTATCACTGTTGTATTCTTTCATAAGACATGAGGAGAGAAAAAATTGCTGCCTCCTGACAGAAACCCAGTGTCTTTTGATGGAAGAAGGATTGATCTCACAGGGTTTTTCAAATGCAACATGGAATACAAGGATATGGTTATATACGGGAAGGTCTATGTTGCAAGGAAAGGACTAAATATCCTTGGATGGTATGATCAAGGAGTATTTGGTAAGGTCTGGGAGGAAGGTACAAGTTTCCTTAGTAACCTATAGTACACCTTACAGTCAGGGAAGTAATGTTCAACAACTGGACAATGCTTGGAAAATGTGTACAAAGATGTGTTCAGGGACAAACTTGGTAGGATTACAGGGTTCGCGCATAAAATTGAAAATCCGAAGTGGTGTTGAGCATGTAAAGCATAAATTAAGAAATTGTTCAGTCATTGAGAAAGAATTGTTATCCTGTTGTTGGACAGTGGAACGTTTGAAATGTTTCATCTGGGGTAGAAAATGTACCCTTAAAACAGACCACAAGCCTTTGCTAAATCTTCTTGGCGGATTCGCTATCAGGGACCACACTCTTTGACTGGCTCAACTTAGATCGAAGTTGTTGCAAAATGATTTTAACACCCAATACATACCTGGTGGAAGAAACGTTAGGGCAGAATATTCATCTTGCACTCCGACCACCACTAAGGATGAAGTTGTACATTGAGAGGATGAGGAATGCTTGATTGCCACTGTAGATGTGTGTGAAGGTAATGCTTTTACTGAAGATGAATGGAGTGCCAGAATGTTGGAGGATGAGTATGTGGTACAGGCTAAGGACTATGTGGTGGGAGGTTGGCCTACGGAGAAGGTTTTGCCTACAGAATTACAGGTCTATGTGAAAATAGTGGATGAGGTGTCTGTCAAGAAGAACGGCATGTTAATGAGACAAGACAAATGTATTCCCCCTTATGGGTTAAAGAATACGATCATTTCAAGTAGACACGAAGGTCATCTAGAGGAAACCATTGTGAAAAGAAAGATCATGGAGAGTTATTGGTGGCCAGCCACGGATACGGAATTTGTGTCGAAAATTAGAGCATGTGTGATACGCACAAAAAGTGATATAGGTATCAAAACTGAGGTATTACCCTACGAAGTGGAGCATGATCATAATTGGTCATTGACTTCATAGGTCCGTTTAGCACTTAGCCTCGTAAGTCCAGATTTGCCTTTGTAGTTGTGGACTATTATAACAAATAGTATGAGGTGTTTTTCAAGGAGGAACCCACCACTGTGGTGGTTTTAAAGTGTTTTAAACAACTGTTCTTCAGAGAAGCTTGCCCATAAGTCATTATTTTGGATACTAGTGTCCAATTTGTCTCCAAGGAAATGAGGGAGTTTTTGGAGGACAACAGGTGTATATCTGGAGAGGTCCGAGAGATATTTTACGGGAGGAATTTACACATAAGGAAAGATTTTGCTTCTTTTTTGAACAGAGGAGTAGAGGGGATTTTTCTGATGTAGGGAGGAAGGGAGGAAGCGAGTTCCATATTCTTGGTGCTGCTCCGGAAAAATGCTCTGTCTGAAGTTTTTTTCTTTCTAAAGCGTGAGGGTTTCAGGAGTAAATTATCAGCACTCCTTGAATGTCTGATTCCTCCGGATAAGGTCAGTTTTTGGGATAGGTACTGGGGCGTATTGTGGTGAAGCGCTTTGTGGGTGATGCATGCCATTTTTAGGTGGATTCGGGCTTCGAACGGAAGCCAGTGAAGCGCTTTCAGGTGTGGCGATATGTGGTCAAATTTCCTGGATCCTGTTAGCAGTCTTGCTGCGGCGTTGAGACAGGCTTTTAATGGGGCGGTTGAGATTTTGGGCAGACCCGCGAGGGTGGTGCAACCGTACTCCAGCCTTGAGATGACTAGGGATTGAATTGCGGTTTTGAGGTCCTGGTTATCGATGAAAGGTTTCATTTTCCTTAGATAGCTGAGGTGAAAACGTGCATTTTTAGCAAGCAAGTTGATGTGTGTTTGCATGTTAAGGTTCCGGTCTAGAGTGATTTCAAGTGATTTGGTGGAGTCCACTAGAGTTGGCGTGCAGGTTAGTGCAGTGATCAAGTTGAGCCATTCCTTTGTCTCCTGGGAGTTATTAGGGGGGGAGATTAGCAGAAATTCAGTTTTTTGTGAGTTTAGCTTGAGAAAGTTGGTTGTTAGCCAGTGGACGGTCTTCTCAAGTGCTATGCTCATCGATGTTATATCTTCAATGGAGGAGATCTTGATGTACAGCTGAGTGTTGTCCGCGTACATGTGGTAGGCTATGTTTGCCTGCTGTAGAAGTTCGGTTAGCGGTTCGACATATAGGTTGAATAGGGTGGGGGATAGAGTAGAGCCTTGTGGAACACCCAGGGGGTTTGGTGATGGGCGGGAAAGATTTTTGTTCACCATGAAAGATTGTGTTCTGTTTTCCAGAAAGGATTTAAATCATTGAAGGACTGAGCCAGATAAACCCATCCTATTTTCCAGTCTTTTTAGAATTTTTTCGTGATTGACCGTGTCGAAGGCTGAGGAGAGGTCGAGCAGGACTAGTAGACAAGTTTTGTTGCGGTCAAGGGCAAGGAGAGCGTCGTCCACTATATGTAGAATAGCTGTTTCTGTGCTGTGACCGGGCCTGAAACCCGATTGGTGGGTGTTCAAAAGGTTGAAGTCCATGATGTGTTGGTTCAGTTGTTGTTGAACGCATTTTTCCAGGACCTTGGCTAGCATAGGAATGTTAGTTATAGGTCGGAAGTTGTTGGGGTCGGATGAGTTCGCAGTCGGTTTCTTTAGTATAGGGGTTACCTGGCCTGTTTTTAGGCAGTCCGGTATGTGCCCTTGCGCTAACGAGGCGTTGATGATTTTGGTCCAGAGAGGGGAGATGGCTCGGTAGATGTGTGGAAGGCAATTTGAAGGGGCTGGGTCATTGAAGTGGTTGTTGAGTTTGGTGGATACTAATGTTTTGGTGATGGCAATTGGGTCGTAGAGTTTGAAGGTGGACCAGTGCGAGTTATTTTTAGGGAAAGGTAACTCGGATTGATCAGGGTGCTTTGGGGTGGTTGCATTCGCTGCGGCCAGTGAGTGCCACAGTAGGGTAAGTGTTGTATAGTGTGAGGGTAAAAACTACTATTCTTACTCCAATGAGTGCCACAGTAGTGTAAGTGTTGGATAGTGTAAAGGTACTACGCGTTGTAATGGTATGCATTGTAATGACTTGTGATGTCATGCCTGCGTTGTAGTGACATGCGTTGTAATTACATGGGTTGTAGTGACATGCAATGTAATGGCTGGGTTTTAATGACATGCGATGTAAAGGATGTTGTGATGTAATGACTGCGTTGTAAAGGTTGTTTCCCCTGTGGTACACATAAAAGGACATGAATAGCGGAGCAGAGAAAGGGCTGTTAAGGTTAAACCCAGTAAGGGGGATGTGGACAGTGGTTCTTCTGATCGCAAACTGTTTTCTTCTGTGGAAAGGGATTTAAAAGGTGTTAAAAAGGTTAAAAAAAATGTTTCATTAAAAACATTTTTTGTGTTCAACACAAAAGCAAAAGTGTGGAGGTTAGAGTTTAAAGAAAGTTTATTGAAAATAAGCAATAGATACATCAATAATACAATCTAGCATATAGAATTAATATCAATAGAAAATAAACTATATATACTAAGGGGAGAGAAAAAGAAAAGAGGGGAGAAGAGGGGGGGGGAAGGAGAGAGAAGGAAAAATATATATAATTCCTATAACAATACCATAGAACAGTATTATACACCAAGTATAACAGGTACATTGTAATGAACTCACTACCACAAATTCACTTATATATTGAGAGTATATATAAAATAGAACAACATTTAAGTTACCTTAAACTTAATTTAAGGAGGCTTGGAAACTTCTTCTATGGCAGGAACATGGGATGGCAATGATTGAGCAGATAGATCTAAAAAGCTGGTAACAGGAAGCCATAACAAGTCACGTTTAATAGCCAGAGTAATCGGGTAAACATAAGCGCGATCTAACCTATGGTTATAACAAACGCCATACCACCAGGCTTGAAAAGAGACATTAGAAGCATTTTTCCACGACTTAGTGATTTGTTGAAAGGCAACAGCAATGAGTAAGTCAATAATAAGAGTATTAAGGGAAGTGGATGAGGGCCAAACTTCTGCAACACTACCTAGAAAAATGGGAGAGAAGGAAAAGGGGATATGAGTGTGAAATATTTTGTTAATTTGTTGCCAAACTTTAATCCAAAATTGATGAATGACTGGGCAAGTAAACAACATATGTTTAAGGTCCGCAACAGGAGCTGGGCATGACCAACATGTAGAGGGAGAGCTAGGGTTAATCTGATGTAATTTGGCTTGAGTAATCAATAGTCTATTGTATATAAAAAATAATGTTTGTGTAGTATTTGCTGCTCTAGAAGATTTCCTTATCTTAATCCAGATGTTATCCCATACTGACGTGGAAAAGGAAGTGCATAAGTCGGATTCCCAATTAGTTTCAACTGCAGATTTGTCTCGAGTTTGATTAGTGTGCCTCAATTTATTGTAAATTTGAGAGGCTGAGGGGTTCGATTTCAAGAATGAAATCGTAACAGGAGAAGAAAAAATCTGTGTGGAGGAAGCCGGAAGCTTATCATAGGAACTTTGGGCAGCTGAGGACAGTAATTTGTATTTAGAAAGAAATGAGGAGGGAAGAGAGAAGCGTTGTTGCAATATACGGAAAGGAATGCAAGTATCACCTATGAAAAGTTGATGAGTCCATTTAAGACCAAGATTGAACCATTCTTTCCAAAAAAGGGTCCGATTCTTGATCCTAATACGAGTATTATACCAAATCGGTGATTGTAAGAAATGGGTACGATCATCGAAACCATCCAGCATAAGAGGATGAAGAGTTTTACGAATATGTTTAAGAATAGGAAAGGAGAATTTCTGAGGAGTATTTGATATGGATAAAAAATCATCAAATGAGAGAGGGTAAATGAAAGGGGATTCAATATCTACCCACAGAGGCAATGATAACAAATCAGTCGTATTTTGAGATAGTAGGGAAGAAGAATTCTTAAGAAAGAAAGAAGTATGGTATAATGCAAAATCAGGGAAATTAACCCCACCCAAATTTTTAGGCTGTTTAAGTTTGGAAAAGGACATCCTAGACTTTTTGTTCTGCCACAAAAATTTTGATAAAATAGTATATATTTGTTTGTAACAAGATTTAGGGATGTTAACAGGCAGATTAGAAAAATAAGATGATAGGGACCAACATCATTTTTATAGAATCCAATCTACCCCACCAAGATAAAAACAAGGGATGCCATCTCGTTGTGGAACTAATTAAAGTCGATTGGAGGTTTTTAAGATTGAGCGATACAGTTTCCTTAATAGAAGGGGTGAACCATAAACCTAAATATTTAATTTTGGAAGAGTTCCAGTGGAAAGAAGAAGATACAAAATCAGCATGAAAACAATATTTATTTAATGGAAGAATTTCACATTTATCCACATTAAGTTTATAACCTGAAACAGAAGAAAAAGAAGAAACTTCTGAAAGAAAAGCCGGTAGAGAGGTCTGAGGATTAGAAAGGAATAAAAGAATATCATCAGCGTACGCCGAGATTTAAGTGCTTGTCCCTCTAGGGGAAGCCAGTAATATTTTCGTTCATCCGGATTTTAGATAAAAAGGGTTCTAACGTCAAAATAAATAAAAGGGGAGAAAGAGGACACCCTTGTCTGACACCACGGAGAAGTGGGAAAGAGGAAGAAACAAGGCCATTAGCTAAAATAAACGATCTCGGAAAAGAATAAAGTAAAGAAATACAGGATAAAAATTTAGGGCCAAAACCAAACCAAGTAAGAGTCGAAAAAATAAACTGCCAATTAACCCTATCAAAAGCTTTTTCAGCATCCAAAGCTACAGCTGCTAACGAAGACTTATGGGATTGAGATTTACTAAGGACATTGAAAAAGAGGCGAGTTGTTGTCTGAGAGATGACGACCTTTAATGAAGCCACATTGTTCTTTGCCAATTAAATGAGGTAAAATATTATCCAAACGAAGTGCAAGGATCTTTGCAAAAATCTTATAATCTAGATTGATTAAAGAGATGGGTCTATAGTTCTTACATAATGTATGGTCTTTACCCTCTTTTGGAAGAAGGCAAATCAAAGCCTCTTGAAAAGAACCTTCAGATTTTCGGGAAGATATAAAAAACAAGAATAAATTGAGTAATTTAGGGATAAGTAATTTGGAAAAGTGGATATAAAATTCTATGGTAAAACCATCAGGACCTGGCGCCTTTCCCTTTTTAAGTGACTGAATAGCAGTAAGAATATCCTTGGTCTGGATATCAGACTCTAAAACAGAGAAATCAACATCTAAAGAAGGAGGTGGAGGAATGGAAGCTAAATATTGATCAATGTCAGATAAAAGAGGAGTAGATTCAGGGGTGTATAGGGATTTATAGAAATTAGAAAACTCCAAAAGAATGTCTTCGTCTTTATGAAGCACAGCATTAGCAGAGGATACAATAGAATCGATTTTAGTACGTTCCTTTTTGATCTTGAGATATTTAGCAAGAAGGTTGCCAGATTTGTTCTGCGCACTATAAAATTTAGCACTAGACTTGAGTAAATATAAATTTGCAGAATCAGTAGAAATCTTATTGAAAGAGAGTTTAGCATTAATTAATTCTTTCAAGGTAGACTGACTTTTCGATGAGTAATAAAGATGTTCCAGATTTTTGATTTGGGAAGTAAGTGCTTGAGAGGAAAGAAAAGCTGCACGTTTTTTTCGACCAACAAAGGATATAATAAAATCCCTAGAAGCAGCCTTAAAAGAATCCCATACAAGTTGAGGAGATAATTGAGGGGATTCATTTTCTTTAAAGAATAAAGAAGCGAATTCGAGAAAGGCTGGCGGGAACTTAGGATCTAAAAGAAGAGAGTTATTGAATCTCCATCGTCTATTTCCTTTAGTGGGAGGAAGTAAATCTAAATTCAAGGAAACTGGAGCATGATCAGAGAGTAGGATAGAACCTATGTCCGAATGAGAAATGTGTTGAAGAAGAGGTTTAGAAATAAAGAGATAATCTATTCGGGATTGGGAGGAGTGGGCAGGAGAGTAGTAAGTATACTCTTGTAGTGTGGGGTGACAAAGCCTCCAAGAGTCTACAGGAGCTCTTTGAGAAATAGCAGACATAAATTGAGAATGCATAGAGGACGGGACAAACCTGGAGCTGGAATTCCTGTCAATAAAGGGATCCACAATCATATTGCAATCCCCCCCAAAAATTAAATAATCATCAGTACATTGCATTAAACGGGAGAGAATTTGAGGCCAAAACAATTTATCTGGGGAAGTGGGGGCATAAACATTAAAAATGGTGAAAGGAATCTTGTTAATCAGTAAAGAGACCACAACCCATCTACCCTCTGAATCATTATCTTGACTTATGAGCTGAACATCTAAGCGTTTATGACAGAGAATAGCAACGCCATTTCGTTTTCCAGAACCTGGTGATGCGAAAACATTGCCCACCCAACATCGTCTCAATTTAGTTACCTCAGTGTCTGGAATATGAATTTCTTGTAGAAGAACAATATCACCTTTTAAGTTTGCAATATGAGATAAAACTCGTTGGCGTTTGATAGGAGAACCCAAGCCTTTAACATTCCAAGATATAATGTTTAACGACATAATAGATCTTATTTAAACATATTCAAAATAGTTCGTAAAAGAATGAATTGTGCATAAAGACCAAAGTGTTCAAAAAACACAACAAAACATGAAAGCAACTTCTTATTGTGGAAAAATAGCAGTGAGAAACAGAGAAGATCAGGAAACAGTGTAGAAAAAAGAGAGTGAGAATAAGAGAAACATTGTAGACATATGAGAAATATAAAAGGACAACCAAAGATAGAGAAGAACAGAGGAATGAGGAGAAAGGAGGGAAAGAGAGAAAGAAATAGAGAACAGAGGAACAAATTGAAGCTAACAGTTGATAAAACAGTACAATAACAGAAAAACATACCACAAAAGAACAAGAGTAACGGGGTAGGTGGAGCCATATGGGGAGGGCCACACGTCAGACGGGAGGACGCAGGACGCGAAGTACACAGAGAAACACCATCCAGGCGAAACGTAGAATATTATGTAGGGGGCACGGAAACCACAACCTGGCAAAGAAGAAATAAAATAAAATAACAATTAGTGTGAGAAGTGATAATGACATCAAAAACTTACGAAAATGACTGATACACACGAAGTGTACATTAACGGGTAAAAACACAACAAACACTACACGACATATATCATGGTTTAGAGATATCCATGGAAATTCCTTTACAAGAGTCCAAAAATTGTTGCAGGACAGCTGGATCTTCATAGTTGGTGGTTCTGTTGTTAAGAGTCACTTTAAAAAGGCAGGGATGGAATAAGCCGTAACGTGCATTCAAGCTGCGTAGAGCTGGTCTCATATCTAAAAACTTTTTTCGACGGTCAGCAGTTATTTTGGCATAATCCTGAGCGAAGAAGAGGTTGGAACCGTTCCAGGAAATTTTTCCCCGTTGTTTGGCTGCTTGTAAAACCTTAAGTAAATCCGTATATTCCAGAAAGTACAAAATTACTCCTCTAGGTTTTGTTGATGGAGATGAAGAACGGGGACTCTGGCCCAAACGATGTGCACGCTGGATATTTAATGGAGGAGATTCCGGAAGGCCAAGAAGAGTCGGAAGGAATGACTGAAAATAGGATATGGCGTTAGAACCCTCCAGACCTTCCGCCAAACCATAAATTTGCAGGTTGTTACGCCTATTACGATTTTCCAATTGTTCAACTTGCTGCTGAAGACGTTCAACATCTTTATGGATAAGAGGAACCTTGTCAGCAAACTCCTGAACAGCATCAACACGCTTCTCCAGACCCTCCACCCGCTGTTCAGTGTGAGACCAGTTATCTTCTAATCTCAGCAAACGGGTGTTGGTTTCCTCCATATAGGGTTTGAGGGCACGAATCTCCTCAAGAAGAAGTTCCATTGAAAGAGGTGTAGAAGAGCCAGTGGGAGATGGAGGATTCGCTTTCCCTCTCTTCCTAGGGGTGAGGGGAGCAGAAGATGGAATTTTAGACCCCTGTTTGGAGCCCAAACGAGTCGTAGACGAAGAGGCGTTTTTTATGGCCATAGGGTCGCTGAGAGCTTCATCTGTAGTTTCTGGCAATATAGTAAAAGGGTTGAAGTCCTCTAAAGAGGCACCAGCGGGCTGTGGCGCCTCTTTACGGCTGGTCCGAGTTGCCGCCATAGTGTAGAAAAGTGATAGGTGCAGAAATGCTGATGACATGCTTCAAAAGAGTCAGACCCAGAGAGTATTGTAACACACGGCAAGCTGGTAGAGGTATGGAATCTGGTTAAAGGAGTATTAGCCCACAAGACCAGAACCAGACGCGGAGCAAAATAACTTGAGGTAAATAAATAACACAGCTGGAATGATCAAATACGAAGACCCAAGCACATCCTACCACTGGAAATCAATGAGGCAGTAGAAAAATTCTGGATAAGTAGACATTTTCAGGCGATAATATGCAACTTCTGAGGTAAAATATCAGGAACTGTGAAAAACGCCTGAAAAATGAAAACAAAATGGCGGCCGTGAGTGCATTTCAGCCGCTTTGAGGAGAAAAAACTGTTAGGAGCTCACCAAACGGTGGAAAAAATATTGCGCTGCATCAGGATACACTTCCGACGCTGATATATGTCCTTTCCGCGCTCCGAAAAGGAGCGAAAATATCCTGGAGAGGGTGAACTGTGTCACGGTACTGCGGAGCTCCCGAAATCGGCGGCCATCACCGAAGACGCCGAAGCCACGCCCCCAAAAGTGTGGAGGTTAAACCAGCCAGATATTGTGAAGTAGGAATGCATATGTCCAGTTTGGGTTTTGTTAGTAGTTCTAGGATATTCCACATAAGTTTTTTTTTGGGGGGGGGGGGGTCTGTATATTTTACATTGCAATAGTTATGGGTAAGTTTGCCATTGTATTGCTCTATGGAGTTATAGTTGTATCAATGAGTGTTTTGGGGGTTTTTTTTTATAAAAAAAGAGGAAGATGTGGTGGTGTGCTCTAGTTTTCCACTTTCCATGTCCCTTGGGTTCTCTCCATGGAACATGGAATGCAGGTTGCTGGGGACAGCTGCCTGCGGGGCTGATGAGATACTGTGGTCAATAAACCTGCTGCATTAACTACATGGGGTTTGATCTTTCTTCCATTTACTACAATAAGATGTTGAGTTTGTATGTGTTTTATAGCTGCTGGGTCGGAGGGTGAATGCAACAATGAGTCAGTGGATGGATGAATGGATGCATGAGTGAAAAGATGAGTGGCATTCTGCATGTATGATGGTTTATTGAGTGCTTAAACCCACCCATGGCACGAAAGGCAATTTCATTTATCAGCCAGACCCATTGGCATTGCCAAGGCATGTTTATTTTGTCAAAGTGTTTGCAAATCGTTATTTTTGGGGAAGTGGTTGGGCCCACATCAGTTTGTAAAAAAAAAATTGGCTAAAAGTTACAATATTTTTGGGTCTCACAAGCCACACCTTGCCATAGTAGTCCCTGGCACCTACGTGAGCCACTTCGTGCGTGCGTGTGCTCCTTGTGAAAGGGCAGGATGCCGTCACTCACGGCGAGGTTAGCCAATCGCTACTGGTGTGCACGCCCATTGGAAGAATGCTGCTTGCTGCAGTGGGCGGGAGAGAAATGCGAATGACGCAGTCCCAGACCACAGGATGACGAGGGCTGCTCCTGGCTGGAAGCTCCCTCAATTCTGTATTATAGGTATAATTTTAGTAACGCCAATAGTATACATACAGCAGAAGAAATTAACACTTGAGATGGTTTTATACTGCCATCTACAGGCAAAAATAAAAATTCACATCCGGTGAAAATGTACTTCCAATAAAAAACCTAAATAGAGGTTTATGATTCATTATCGCAACATTGATATCCCGACATTAATCCCAAAGTTATTAATGGTGACGATATAAAATGTCAGTTGAGGCTTTATAGCCAGCAGCGCTTTGCTTTATGGAGCTTGTAGCTGTGGTTGGCCCATGAATTTGGGGGGAGCTCACATCCCCGTGTATGCCCTACTGGGTTATGTACAACACCTCGTGTTTGAACTGGTTGAAAAGAGTGTTTGTGGCACTGCTGCACAGCTCCTTGAAGCCAGGTGTGTGCTATATCAACAAGCATTTACAATGCAATGGTTTCGGAATTGTTAAAGTTAGAGCTATTGGCATTGCTCATGACATTATTTTTGTTTATGTTTTTGTTTTTAAAACCTTGGCTGGGATTCTGGGTTATGGAGTGGAATTATGTGGAATGGTATTTTGGGTTGTGTAGTGGTATGGTGGAGTTTAACTACGTGGTGTGTTGATGAATTTGATTGGATTATGTGGTATTCTGTGGCGTGGATTGGATGTTTGTGGTGTGTTGTGTATATGTGTTGTTGAGTTGAATTATGAGGTGTGTTGTCGAATTGTGTGGTGTAGAATGGTAGTGTGTGGAATGGAATGGTGTTGCGTGGAACTGTGTGGCGCTGAATGAAATCATGCTGATAGGAGTTATGTGGCATGATGGCTCTGTTGGAAGGAATGCAAGAGAGGCGACAGAGGGAAGGAAAAGCTGGTAAGGATGAGAGTGCATAACATGGGAAAAAGACAGAATGAAGGGGAGAGAAGAAAAAGGAAGCAGGAAAAGTGGATAGAGCGGCAAGTGAGAGAAAGGCTAGAGGATGGAAGAGCGAGGAGGGCAGAAAAGGGAATGAAAGGAGGAAAAGGGACAGCAAGAGGAGTGCGAGAAAGGAGAAGGAAGAGAAAGAAAGGAGAAGAGTGGTAAGAGTAGAGGAGGAGGGAGGCAGACTCAGAACGGGGAGAGCTGAACAGGCTGCAGTCAGTGCAGTCGATGCTAGTCCGCACATGAGCCTCACTGAACTATTGATGTAATCCCTACATGTTCATGTTAAACTAGAGCTTTTGAACTGTGGTGTTCAATCCGGGGCTTTCGGATTTTCTTCCACCGGGTGGTATGCAAGGGTGCAGCTCCGGTGGCATTTGTCTCAGTTACCTGAAGCTGCACTCTCCGAAGGAGCGCTCCTTCACCCTGTACCAAGCTATGTATAAGTAAGATCCTTAAACAAACATGTAACGTAGTGGGAGAGGTAGCGGACAGGTGCAACAAGCAATGCAGCGAGGATATGGGAGGTGCGACCATAATTATGAAAAATGAAGTGCGGCGGCCGGGAACAAAGTAGTGTACGTGTGATATCCAGCCGGCATCCTTCATTTACACAGTCCGAATCGCACCGTAAAACTCACATTTGTTGCTAAAACTGTAGCCCGGGTATATGCCAAGCCACCAAATACTGCTCTGTGACCCAGAAAAAAATATGACAGTCGGCTCTGATGTGAGAGCGTGCGCTGTCAAAATGTGAGGTCTAGCCGAGACCTAAAAATGACTGAAGTGCCAGTGTGCAACCGAGCCTCAGTAACACAACGCTCACAAAGGCAGCTTTAGAACATGCAGCTTACAACGCAGTGGGGTTTTAAGAGCACAGCAGTCGACTGCAGCCGCGTTTCTGAGCTGGCAGAGCACAAGCCACAGCTATCACAGGAACTGCAACCAAGCTCAGAAACTGCAACCAAGCTCAGAAACTGCAACCAAAGTCAGAAACTGCAACCAGAGCTCAGAAACCGCAACCAGAGCTCAGAAACTGCAACCAGAGCTCAGAACCCGCAACCAAAGCTCAGAAACCGTAACCAAAGCTCAGAACCCGTAACCAAAGCTCAGAACCCGTAACCAAAGCTCAGAAACCGTAACCAAGGCTCAGAAACCGCAATCGAGCTTGTAAGCAAATTACAAGTACAAGCAAGTTTGTTATTAGTCATTAGAGCCCATCGTGAGCACACCCGAAGTATTCAAGCTTCTGAGGACACACATCGCTGCACAGCGCCGGCGCACAAAAACCGCAGCCGCACTGTTTATTACAGGAACGAAATGCGAACGAGGTTCCAAGGCTGCGGCAATGAAACAACAAAAGTGGTCAGAGGTACCCATGGAAAGCTTTGGCCACGCAAGCCCTGGTAAAGGCGTCTAGTCCGGAACGGTATATGGGTTAAATCGAAGTGCACGACTCCCAGCCCAGGGCTCTGAGCTAATACGGGTCACAGTCAAAAATGCCCACAGAACACAAGCCCCAATCTGACTTATAAACACGCGAACTGCAGTTAGGAGAAGCTTTAAAGCACTTGAAAGTCAAACTGCAGCCACCCGAAGGGCTGCTACGATTGGCTCTGTTTTATCTTGCAGAGGCTACCGTGCCCGGGAAGGTTCATTCACTCTTTCGCTTTGATCACAGATGTGCTGATATTCGGGCCCCCATGTCGGGTGCTGGCTCTGGCAGCCGTGCTGCATCAGGCAGTGCATAATTTGCAGAAACGCCCACCCTCTGGTTTCGGCACTCTCCTCCCAGTACACGCAGCCTGGCTCCGAGCGCCCTCATGTATCACTCAAGGGGGCGCAGAGCGCCTCTTCGGGGGAGAGGATGCAAAATACGAGCAGGCGCTGACGAACGGCGCTTTGAAACCGTGGTACGCGCTGCAATCAAACCCGGTGAATGGCAGTGTACAGAAACGGGGCGCATCTCTGCAATTCACACGAGCCGTCAAACGCGGCGGCGAGGGCTTCCAAAATAGGATCTCCGGCTAGAAAAGCGTCACACATAATGCCCCAAATAATTTCAAGAGAAACAAGCACACCACTGCCTTTCTCCGAGGTGAAGCAGAAATGCCTCGGAGAAAGGCAGCGGCATTTTCGGATTTGGGGCGTTTAAACACACCCAGCGAAAAGCAACGAAAAAACACGCCCCCGAATCCGAAAAGGACGGGGCCTGTTCGGAGTGACAAGCCTCTTCTCCAATGGCTGGCCAGCATTCAAGAGGCCAGCCAATGGAGAAGAGGAGAGAAGAGGGGCGGGTTCAAGCCCCTCTTCTCCAAGTCATTAAATCTCGTGAGCGAGACTGCGCAAGCGCAGCCTTCGCTAGCCGAGACCTAAAAACCTATATTTATTTAAGCGAGACCTCTCGGCGACTAGGGGTGAGCGCGCCTCCTAATGGGCGCGAGGAGAGTGCCTCATTCTTAAAGAAATGATCTGGACCCTGAGGTCCCTTGGGGGCAGATGGACTCATTTTAAGGACTTGGAAATCTTTTCCTGGTTACTCCTGGGAAGATGCACCGACCACAGCTTTCCAGGCGGAATCCCTGAGAATACTGACTTCTACAGTCTCATATGTGGAAAAAAAGAGGAAATACAGATTTGATGACTTTTTTATTTCACGGGAAAGATAATTTACCTCCTGGAAACACCACTTCCCCTACTCCAACCCCAGTTTAGAGGATTTTCCCTTCCTCCACTATGGGAATAGATTTACTCATTACCCCTGGCAGGTGTAAATCTCTGACCTTTTGCAGGATGGTAAGAGGTCATAAAATGTTTCGTGAAAACCTATAAAAAAGTAAGGGGCATATCAGCAACTACCGGCGATAATTATCGCTAAGCGCACTTAGCGCTAGGATAATTATCGCCGGCTAGTGTGGATTTTTATCGCTGAGATAGCGTGCTATTAGCAACGCTCATCTCAAAAGCGATAAAAATCCTCACGCTAACTGCCTAACGTGAGATTATCGCTGGAAACCCAGCGATAATCTCACGCAATGTGGCGTTAGCTTGATGATCGGGACTCACAAACTTAGCCATGATATCCACCTTCCATAGGATATCATGGCTAAGTCAGTCCTGAAGCAGGCGTAAGGAAAGTAGCGATAACAGGGGTTATCGCTACTTTTCTTGCCGCTATGCTTCATAGCATGGGGCTTGATGATAGGAGAAATGTCGCTTAGCGACATTTCTCCTGTCCTGTCCGGAACGCCCACTTTGCATCTCATTAGAGATACGAAGCTGGGCGTTACGATTCCTATGCTAATGCAAGTTTTCACACGTTAGCGTGAGCTTGCTAATTAGGCGATAAAATTATCGCCGCTTTTCGGCCAAAAACGGCCGCAAAAGTGGCGAAAATTTTATTGCCTCGCCTTGCTGATATGCCCCTATATTTTTAGTTGTGCACAGACTTCCAGGGCATTCACACCTTGGAGCACACATCGCTCCATTTCGAACTAGATTTACTCACGTATGAGTAAATTAATTTTTCAAGTGTGCAATCAACGTTCCTGAAGTGAAAAAAAAGTGGTTTGCACTCATAAATCAGGCTATTTCTGTGTGCTAGTCTGATTTCCAGATGGAAATAGTTTGATGAATGAGGCACAGGGATGTCCAGACTGCACAGTCAGCAGAACAGGAAAAAGGGGGAAGGAGCAACGACACCGTAGTGAACCAAAGACAAACAATCTGCACTCTAGAGTAAAAAAGCAGACAAGGGTGTACATACACAAAGGAGGCAAGGAGGAAAGACACAGAAACCCCCCTCCGCCCACAAAGGGAGTGAATCAATCACTCCAGTCATTCGAAGTGCAGGGCACCTAATGACCACTCACTCTCACATGAACTAAGCATCGCGAGGCCCCCATGATGCAACCAAGGACACTAAGCGGAGAACACGGACCTAACAAGTAGGGGGCGTATTTGTGAAATAGTGGGCAGTGTATCACTGGGGAAGGGCAGGAATTCACCGTATTTAAGGCATACGGTGCATTTCTGAATTTTCCCCATGCGCTAGTGCACAATTGACTGCCTAGTGCTAACGCAGGAACCCTTGCACCAAAGAACGATGATGAATTCAACCCAGATCTGTGACTGGGGGTGAGTGTCTGAAAAGTTTCAGCGCTCCGTCCATCATCTCCTTGTGTTTGCTTTGTTCGCCCTAAGTTGGCAGGGTATGCCCAGACATAGGTCCATTGCTCATTTTACCACTGGATTCAAGCTAGCCTGGCTGATGAGGGGAGTTACCCCGAAACTGGTCCCATGATGCTTGTTTCCGGTCCAGGGAAAATCTGGCTTGGCAGTTCGGCTGGGCTGTTCCCATGAGGCACAGGGTCAAGACTGATTTGCATATAGCTGGGTCTGAACTGGGTTGGCGAAGTGAACGAAAGAACGATGATGGATTCAACCCAGATCTGTGACTGGGGGTGAGTGTCTGAAAAGTTTCAGCGCTCTGTCCATCTTCTCCTTGTGTTTGCTTTGTTCATCCTAAGTTGGCAGGGTATGCCCAGGCATGGGTCCCTTGCTCATTTTACCACTGGATTCAAGCTTGCCTGGCTGATGAGGGCTGTTAGCCTGAAACCGGTCCCAGGATGCTTGTTTCAGTTCTAGGGAAGACATGGCTTGGCAGTTCGGGCTGGACTGTTCCCATGACACAAGGGCAAGACTGATTTGCATATAGCTGGGTCTGAACTGGGGTGACAAAATGAGCTAACAAAACAATGATGGATTCAACCCAGATATGTGACTGGGGTTGAGTGTCTGAAATGTTTCAGTGCTCTGTCCATCATCTCCTTGTGTTTGCTTTGTTCGCCCTAAGTTGCCAAGGTATGCCCGAGAGTGGGTTCCTTGCTCAGTTTGCCACTGGATTCAAGCCAGCTGGCTGATGTGGGGTGTTATCCCGAAACCGGTCACAGTAAGCTTGTTTACAGTCCAGAGAAGACCTGACTTGGCAGTTCAGGCTGGACTGTTCCCATGACGCACAGGAGCAAGACTCATTTGCATATAGCTGGGTCTGAACTGGGGTGGCAAAGTGAGCTAAAGAACGATGATGGATTCAACCCAGATCTGTGACTGGGGGTGAGTGTCTGAAAAGTTTCAGTGTTTCATCCATCATCTCCTTGTGTTTGCCATGGTGCAGGGATGCATGAGTTACATGTAGGATTGTTTTTGTGCAGGACACCTTCCTGCACAAAACCAATCCTGAGACACATTTTCCTCTTTCTATGTGTGCTGCAGAATGCAGCACACATAGATAGGTGAAGTAACGAGGTGCATTTCCAGGTTTACAAGGTCTTGTAAATCTGGGAATGCATCAAAACCCATGGGAGCTGTAAGTGAATACCCATGCAACGCCCATGGAACGACTACCCAGGGCAGAGTAAATGCAGCGGTTTGCGCTGTGTTGCATTACTCCAGGTTTTTAGAGCCACTCAAAGCCACACAAAGTGGCTTTGTGTGGCTTTCAAAATCTGACTTAAGGTTTGCATTGCTCTTGCAGCACGTTACATGGTGCAAGAGTGACGCAAACCGGGTCATAAATATGGCCCTATGTCTTTAGACAGTGAGATGACAACCTGCTGACCTTCAATTCACCCTGCCTAGATCTGAAAACGTAAAAAACATTTCACCCTATAAGAATGGGACGGGGCCTCATTCTTGGAACTACCTAAGAGGCACTTCTGCCCCCTCTTCCCACCAACCTGTTCTGGGATGTTTTCAAAATAGTCTAAAAAAGCTGTTGCTCTTGTGACTTCTTTTGTGCATTTTCACCATGAATGGCATGTTCACTGTAGAATTTTATGATTTATGGCATCTCATAATTCAATAGGACATAATGGTGTAATTGCAGGAATTTCAAGTAAGTATCGCACTGCGAAATTCCCAAAATTATGCAAATTACGACAGCATAATTAAAATTTTGTCCAGGCTTACTAGAAACCCATTCTGTGCAGTAGTTTCCAGCTCCCTGCCACATTGTGATATCTATCAGCTCTTCACCCGGTGATCGGGTGAAGGAAGCCGATATTGTGTGACACCATGTAAGTTGGCAGGTCGAAACTGCAAGAAACAAAACAATAATTCAGCAACCAGCAGAAACGTGCAAAATAAAGATGGACTGGGATGCGGCCCAAGTAATTATCGGTGGTTGAGATTAATTCACACATTCCATCCATCACTTCTTTGTTCACTTTAGTGTAATGTGCTATGTGGGACAGGTATGCCCAGACGTGGGTTCCGTGCACACCAAGAACCAAGCTGTCCCTGGCTGATGAGCCCTAACTAGGAAGAAACAGGTTCTGGGTTGCTTGTGTTCCGGTTCAGGGAGGACCTGGCGTGGCAGATTGGAATGGACTGTTCCTATTGGAGCAGTCACTGATTAACATATGGCTGGGTGCAACCTGAGGTGGCATGGTGAGCAAAATAAGAATAGACCGATGCAACCCCGAGTAATTACCAGTTACAAGGGGGGGGGGGTCTCAAGAGGCCCAAGAAATCAGTGAGTCTGTCTCCCCAGTATGGCAGACCAAGGCAACCAGCTACAAAAATGTGTACTGTCACTTTGGCTTCCTTGGGGAAGGGATGATGATGATGATGATGATGGTGAGGAGGAGGAGGATGAGGAGTGAGGAGGAGGAGGAGGAGGACAAAGATGATGATGACTGCGACGATGATGACGACAATGATGATTCTTCCTACTATTCTGGAGTTGTTGAACGGTTTGTGCTTCTTGGTCAGAACAGGACGTGCCGGCTGACCAGATCCCTATGGATGTGTTTTGTGCTGGCCATGCCCTCATCTGCAGACCTTTGTTCAGGTGTAACAGGACAGGTGAGGACAAACACACTCATGCTTCATTGGTGGGGAAATAATTTCAGACTAGAAACGTACGCTTGTCTCCCTGAACAGGTGGGGAGCAACTAAAGGATGGTAACACAGGGGGAGATGCCAAGAAGGGGAGACCGAAGACTTCTTCCTACCCCTATACCTCCAACTGGGGTACGCCACCCTTGTGGCCAAGCTCTGCACCATGATAGACTGCACAGATATTAAAGAGGGGAGCCCGTGTGCTATCTCCCTAATGTGAAGGTACAGATAAACATACCTGCTCCCCATCACTACAGATCAGCTGTCATCAAACCTTCGTCATGTCATGGGCAGGCCATGGGAATGGTAGTCACACACGGTAAAAGAAGTGCCACTTTGGGGGGATAACTGCCATACACCAGAGTCTAGAACCTTGTTGTTAATGTAAACATGCAGAACAGCTGTCGGGGACTCAGGATACAAGTCTACTGCACAGTCAAACATGCCAGGCTGACAAGAAAGATGAAATGAGGAGCAGCATGGCAAATGGTGAATGCACAGGGACATTTGACTATACAGGCATTTCAGATCATGAACACTCTGGAACATGTTGACAAAGGCAGTTTGGAGCAAGTAACGTAGTACTCCTGTCATGCTCTTTTACCTACTCTTCATGCTGCTGTGAATTAGCCACAAACCATCCATAATGGGAATATTCATATAAAGTTAGCACAAGTAGAAAGAACAATGCCCTCTTTACACTTTAATAAACAGGAAGTTTAACTTTTCAGGGCCAATTCACAAAGTTATGTAAGGGTACGTAAGAGAGGACCCTGTAGTATTACTTTCTAAAATCATAAATTGTTTTGTGAATCATGCCCTAAGTTCTTGTCACAGTTTGTTCAGGAGTCTTGCGGGAGCAGAGCAACGGGGACATCTAAATCTGTGCTCTGGCCAAGGATAACCAAGCGATGCTTTGGAAAGGCTCCGAGAGATGAGGAAAATGTCTGCTTACATAACAGTAATTCAGTTTATCCTTAGTCCCTAATGTTCCTCTTCATAGTCATTGCTTTTTAGGTGGACCCCACCTCAACCAGGAGATAAAACCAGGAAGGGGGGTAACCCCAACCACCCTCTGGGCGCTAGACCACTAACCTACCCATTTCCCTTCCTGACAATACCAAGGGGCACATTCTCAAGGACCTATCGCCAAGTTGTCAGCACTTCATCACAACCAAAGTCACGATAAATTCATCGCCCCATTCACAATTTGGTGCAATCAGCGATATCACCAGTTTTCCGGCAATAGCATCTTCAAAAAACATCGCCACAAATGACCCTGGCAACTATCGCTAATGAGATGCAGAGTAGGCGTTCCCGAGCAAAAAGCCGTGACAACACCACACCAACATTCTCAACGACCAGCCACATCAGTGATAAGATCACAAAGCATGCGATAAGGCGCGTTAGCAGCAGGAAATTAACACCTGCTCTGACCTGGTGCAAAGTCGGACGACAACCGGCACCAGACACGGGAGCCCAGACCACAGCCACACATGCAGACCAACAGATGCCATGGAGCCACTGATCATGCAGCTCGGAGCCCCAACAGGGCCACAACCCCCACCGCCACCACCCCCAGGACCGACCCCCCCAAACCCCCTTGGACCACCACAGAGGCAGCGCGGACAAAGACAGCGGACCCTCAGGAAACACACCAGCCTCACAGACCTAACACCAGACAATGTCATTGCCCACTACAGGCTCAAAAGGACAACAATCCTACGCATCCTCACCATCATCGCCCAACAGGCTAACGGCACCAACACTGCGGACAGCCAACATCCCACCTCAGACAAAGTTGCTGGCTGTGCTGCACCTGTTGGCCTCTGGTACCTCCCAACCAACAGCTGCCAGAGTCGGATGAGTCTCACAGCCAGCCCCATCCAAAGCCCACACACCAGTCCCAGATGCCATCATCAGCCTGGTACCCCAGTACCTATACGTCCACCACAATGTGCAGGAACAGCTGGAGACCAAGCAAGGACTATACTGGATTCACGCACATGTTGGGAGCAATCGACAGCACACATGTCCTACTTGTGCCCCCTGGTGACACTGCACACAATTACCTCAACGGAAAGCACACACATTCCATCAATGTGCAGGCAACAGTTGACCACCAGGGAATCGCCACCAAAGTCGTCGCCAACTACCCAGGCAGTGTGCATTATTCCACTTCTACCGACAGTCCATCATCAACCAGCGCTACCAGGATGGCACCCATGGAAATGCACTGTTCGTTGGTAAGTACACACCTCAACTCCACAACCATGCAACTCGCAACACTGTGAATGCACACGTTACAAACTCACATACAACATGCCCACCCACCAGACACGACAGCACAACTCACTGTGGCAACCTAGGCTAGCCATGTACATGAGCCCTCAATGGCATTGCATATCAGGCACACAACAGCAGATTGTGGGGAGAGGTGGGAACCAGGCATGTGCGAAGGAGGCAAGTTACCCATGAATGAGAATGTACACAATGCCAAGTGTGGTGTGGATATGATGGCCAGACTGCAGTATGCAGACCACACCCATATCGACATACACCGCTGGTGTATGGAGTGTAGTGGACAGTGGACACAACCATCTCACCCCAGCCAGTGGGGGGAGATCGCGGGAATGTAGCTTGTTACGTCCCCCCTGTAAGTGTGAGTGGAGTGGGCTGGCCCAGCGTACGCCAGGCCAGTGTAGGGGTGTGAATAAAAAGCACCTAGTCCTGGGCGTGGTTCTCTTCTGGAATGCCCAACGTCTCTGCCACGGCGGCACATCTCACCCAGCCACGAGGCCGACGCCGGGGTCGTGAGCGGAGTTGCCTGCAATCCTGTGCACCTGCTGTACCTTGGGCCGCTGGTCCCCGAACCCGTCTTGCCCGCCCCTGCGCAGCCGGGCCTCACTTCTCACCTGCCGACACCGGCGTATGTCAAGGAGGGCCCACCACATGCCAATGACACTTCCAAGCCTGAAGCCCACGACCTTGACAGCCTGCTCAGATCATCATGGCCTCCTCAAGCAAGGCCCGCAGTCCTCCTTTCTCGTTGACGTACTCCACCGGCATACACAGTGGACAAGAAGGTCACACATTTGGAACTGAGTCTTGATTACACAGTGGCAGGGTACATATTTATGGCTGATTTTATGTCACTATACTTCCTTCGATGTGGTGCCACCAAGTCTGTGTATAATATTCCAACCACAAGTGTCTGTGGGCCCTCGCAGACTACAGCCCTCGGCCCACACTGCACTCGAGTAGGTCACACATTTGGGAACTGAGTCTTGATTTCATCATGTCAGAGTTCATATTGCACGCCAGGAGAGGTGTAAGAGCAAGATGCGTTTCAGTCTGGAGGAAAAAGGGATCATCTCAACAGAGGTGACCGAGCACTACCAACAACTGCCCTGGTGTCACTAACTCTGTGCATTGCAAACCGACAACACACGCTTGTGGGCCTTGGCTGACCGCTGCCTCTGGCCTACACTGTGGTCGAGTAGGTCACACATTTGGGGCTGAGTCTTGATTATGCAATGTCCGAGTACACACATTAATGCAGAGTTTAAATCACAATACTCCCTTCAATGTGGTGCCACCAAGTCTGTGCATAGCATCCCAACCACACGCGTCTGTGGGCCCTTGATGACTACGCCTTCGGCCAACACTGCGGTCCAGCAGGCCTCACACCAATCCAATCCAGTCCGTACCAGGCAGGACACGGCATCATCGCTGACTGAACACCGCTCAGCTCTGGTGCTTCTACCTCCATCAACCACAAGTCACCCGCACATGCCATTTCAACGTCGTGTGTTAGAGTTCCAGGAGGAGCTCGCTGAAGAGCGGTTGGCCCGCGCTGACTGCTGCCTCGGGCCTACACTGCGGTCGAGTAGGTCACACTTTCAGAACTCAGTCTTGATTCATTAATGGCAGATTTGCTATCATTGTACAGGCCTCATCGCAGACTGCATCCCCTTACAGCTCCAGTGCCACTAAGACTGTTCCCTGACATCCATGGACACTTTTTGGTTGAACTTTGGTGGCAACTGAGTCTATGGACTGGGGGTTGTTGTCATCATCATGTCGGTGATACTGACTTGGTGGCAAAAAAGAGGCTGTAGCATTCCACTCCTCCATTTGCTGCTTCCAAACGGCTTCTACCCCCTGCATCATGCCCTGGAGGACACCTTCGACTGTCCCCCGCAATCCTCCACCACATTCACTTTGGACATCGATGAGGACCTGCTCAGCTCGCGTGGCCCTATCTCACTGCACCGCAAGTCACCATCCCGTGGCGGTGTGACTGTGCCGGCCGCAGTGCTTCCGGGGCCACTAACTCTGTGCAGCTCAAGTCAGGGACCCTGTCTGCTGAGATATTGGATGGCCTCTGAGACGATGGCCTTGGGTCATCAACACCATGTGTATGTGGCCCCGCGCTGTACGCTGCCTCCGGCCTCAACTGCGGTCCACCAGGGCTCACACATCAAATTGAGTCCTGACTGGCCCGGACATCACATCACCGCAGGAGGCACACGCCACCACCACCAGGACCACCTCCAAACACCAACTACGAGAGTCAAAAGTGTCTTACTGCCAGACTATCAGAGTTGCTCACACCTGTCGTGGATGCCATCATCTGCCTGATACCCTGCTCAGCACTACAGGTGCCACTAACTCAATGCACCACAGCTCATGGACACTTCTGTTTGCTCATTGGGTGACCTCTGTACTTGCTCTGGTTACCACCATGAAGCTCCGCAGTTGTCTCTGTAATGCTGGTGTTTTCTGTTTCCATTTTAATGGTGTTCACTGCTGTAGTTGTTGCCAGCACCAACCACTCCTTGTGGGCTGGCTTACACTCACCCCACACACATCCAGCACAGGCGTCACTGTACATGTGACCCTGCCAATAAAGGGGCCGGGTGCACGTGTCCGTAGCCAGTCCCACAAACTATCTGCGTGTGTCTGTGTGGTCATAATGTATGCATGAGGGCCCTGGGCCCTACAACATTACATTGTGCTGTGTACAGCGGATGCAACCATGTCCCCGCTGGCAGCGGGTAAGACCTTGGACAAGTAGCTTTTCGTCACCCACTCAATACGTAAGAGGAGGGGACTGGGCCATCGTACGGAGGTCCGGCATGGATGTGTGAATGATAATTGCGGGGCTCTGGGCGTGGTTCATTACAGGACATGTGCAAATGCATGTGTCTCTGTCGTAGTGTGGGTCTCCTTTGTGGGGTGTAGGTGGTCCCTGATGGGACTTAGACACCCACTTATGTGGTCCAGTTCGTCTTCCATGAGCTCTGACCCCACCCGCTCCTGTTCGGCCACCTCCTTTTGGCATTCTGACACCTGGCATTGGAATGCGATGTGTGCCGTGCCCCAGTGCAGTGTTGGGAGCCAGCCGTGGTGGCGGATGCTTCCTGCTGTGTGGTCTGTGCAGGGGCTGGGGTCTCCTCTATGTAGCTTGACTGCCCTGCTCCTGGGGGTGGGTTGCCTAAGATGTCCATGAGCTGTTGTAGGGCGTCGGTGTCGGAGGTGTGGTGGTCCTCTCCAGCATCACTGATGAGTTGTCTGGTCTGCTCTGCTGGAGGTGTTGTTTGTCCCTCTGCAATGTGAAGGGGAGATGCATTTGACATTGTGTTGACATGTATATTGGCGCTTTGTTCTTGTTTAAGTGCATACTGTATGACAATGTACATTGTGATTGTTTGGGAGGTGCTGAAATTTGAGACGGGACAGTGGACATTTGGACTATATGACACATGTGAGCTTGTACACATACTTTTTTAATCTCACAGTTTGCTGCTATGTTAGATGTGATTGGCCTGTTTCTGCGCATGGGCGGACCCAGTTGTGTCCTCTGTTCTGCAGTGTTGGTGTTGCACTTTATACCACATTGTCATGGGATGTGCTGTGATTGCTATGTGTGTGTGCTGTAGTGTGACACTGGGATGAGGGACATGATCCAGGGTCATTGTGGGTGTGCGGTGTGCTACACGTCATTGTGCATGTGTGCCATTGTGCCACTGGCTGATTTCTGCCTCTTCTTTTTCCGAGAGGACTCTTCACATACAGAGGGTCTGTGAAATTCTGGAGGTGACGGCTTCCTGATCAACCACAAGAAGTCTTATTTGGTTAACACCAAGGACTTGGTGTTCATTGTATCACCTGGATATGGTCCAGGGGCTATGTTTTCGCCGGCAGAGAGGAGGGCAACATTGAGGATGGACCTGGGTTGTCTGCTCGTTCTGGTTTCAGCCCCGATGTATATGTGGTTGAGGTTACAGAGTTTTATGTCTGCAGCGATCAATGTGTTGCCATGGGCTAAGTTGCACCTGCACCCATTGGTGAACCATCTCCTGTACCATTGGTGCCCTTGCTCCACCATTCATGATCTTCAGGTGGTGGTGTCCTCTCACATTCCGATCGCTCTGGGTTGGTGGATGGAGACCAATCTGGCGAGGGGTCTCTGTTTCAGGTGTCCTCCTCCTGGTTGGTAACAATGGATGCCAACAAGTTGGGCTGAGGGGGGTGACATTGGATTCCTGGTCTGTGCAGGGTATCTGGGGACACCTGCAGGCTGGTTGTTATTCCAACTTCCGGGAACTGAAGGCGGTTTAGATGGCTTGTCTGGAATTTGTGTCAGCCCTCCGGGGGGCATCATTTTCTGGTCTGGACATACAATCAGTTTGTGATGGGTTATCTCAAGCACCAGAGGGGTTTCAGGGTTCAGTCCTTGTGGCTCCTGGCTCAGGAGATTCTGACCTGGGCGGAGGGCACTGTGTTGTCTCTGAGGGCGGTGTATCTCCCAGGAAGGGAGGCGGTGGACCACCTGAGCAGAGGTTTTCCCCTCAAGAATTAGATTTCTCTGTCGACAGACATGTTCCTTGTGGTCCAGGCAAGGTTTGGGTGTCCGACTGTGGACTTGTTTGCGGCCAAGGGCAATGCTGTACTGCCCCGCTTCTGCATGATTATTCCCTGTCTAGAGGCTTGGCGAGTGGATGCGATGTCGTTCCGGTGGCCAGCCGGCCTCCTCTCCGTATTTGCTCTGATCACCTTGATTGCCAGGGTACTGTGCAAGATCCACCTGGAGAAGACTTTGTTCTGTTGAGTGTGTCGGCTGGGTTTGCTGCCCCTCGAATACTCTTCTGAGAGAGCTTGCAGTTCAGGAGTGTTGGGCGATTCCTGACCATCTGTATCCTCGGAGAGGTTCACCTCTACCGGCAGGGGATCTGCGACGGCTCCATCTTCAGGCCTGGCTATTGTAAGGGTGAAGCTGTTGTCCTGTGGCTGCTCAGTGGAAGTGGTGGACCTGCTTCAGGGCTCCAGATGTCTGGTAACTCTTTGGTCTTATTCCCGGCATTGGGGGCCCTTTTCTAGGTGGTGTGTCACTAAGGTGCTGGACTCTAGTTCGGTGGATCCTATCAGGATACTGGATTTTCTGTTGGATGGTTTTTCGTTTGACCTGGCTCTGTCTTCTCTTCGGGTGCAGTGGGCAGCTTTGCAGGCATTCCGTAGTCCTCATTTGGATGAGCTGGATCCATTGGTGGCTCAGTTGATGAGTAGTTGTGTTCTTCGGCGTCCTCTGGATATTTGTCCTGCCCCGGTCTGGGATCTCCTGTTGGTATTGCAGGCACTGCTGGTGGCTCCTTACGAACACTTGGGGTTGGTGGATGTGAAGTTCTTGACCCTGAATGTTGTGTTTTTGGTGGCCATTTTGTCCGCTGGTCAGATTGGGGCCATTTTTGCAGTCACCTGCCTTCTTGTGGGTATTGCCGGGTTGCATTGTCCTGCGCCCTGATCCTAAGTTCTTGCCCAAGGCCCCCTCCATTATGAATCATACCAGGGAGGTCGTTCTGCCCACCTTCTCTCCGGTGCCTGGGTCCGGGGTGGATACTGGTCTCCGTTGTTGGATGTCAGAAGAGTGGTGTAGGTGTATCTGGAGAGGACCTTGGCTTTTTGCAAATGTGATAGTCTGTTTGTCACTTTTGGCCCAGTGAAGTCGGGTCACAAGCCTTCTCTTTCCATTTTGAGTAGGAGATCAAGCAGAGAATCCTTCTGTACTACAGGTCATAGTATTTCTGTCTCCTGGGCTTCTTTCAAATGTGTATTGAAAGAGGATATTTGTAAGGCCGCAACGTGGGCCTCTCAGCACATGTTCATTGACCACTATCGGGTGGTGTTGGGTAGTTCATCTGCTGAGGGTTTTGCTGCGGCTGTTCTGCAGGCTAGCTCTGCCTGCCATTGACTGCCGCCCTCCTGAAGGGCATCTGTTTGTTTTTCCTCTGTTTGATGTCTATATTTAATGTTGTTTTTGCCTCGCATTTTTCTGACCACGAAGCTGCTTTGGCATATGCTCACTGCGTTCGTCATGAGGAGTTAATGCCCCAGTTACTTACCGGTTATCTTCGTTACTCATTGTGTAGTCTTCCTCGCCACATGATTTCCCATCCCTCCCTTCCCTGCTTGGCCATCGGCTTCATGTTGTTGGGTGCTGAGGCTTGGTACTTGAACAGGAAGTGGGGCGTGTTGTGCCTCCTCTTGTACTAGGTCAGGGGTGAAGGAGGTCGGCCTTGTTAGGGAGGGTTGGGAGGATTAAAGTGCTAATTTGCTTGCAGGGTTCTTTTGGGGAGCCAAAGCTCCCTACGTTAGTTATGTGGCGAGGAAGAGTAATGAAGATTACCAGTAAGTAACCAGGGCATCTACAAACATTGCTAGAGAGGAATTTGCACCAAATCTTACGACTCTGTGAGACAGAAATAACAAAGAGAAATGTTTTCATTTCTCCTTGTTTTTTCAACTTTGCCTGTGTACTGCAGTGTACAGCACACATACTAAGTGGAAAAAAACTTGAAGCATAGTTTTTGTACTAAAAAGGACGCCTTCCAGTACAAAACCTATGCTTCAGAGAACGCACACATGGTGCGTGACACTCACTTTCAATCGCACACACACGTTTACACACTGGACACATGCTCACACATACACATGGTCTCTCTCTCTCTCTCTCTCTCACACATAAACACACTCTCACCTCAAGCGCACACACAAAACAAATGTAAAAACATTTTTACTTACCAGAGCTGCCACCAAAGGTCCAGTTCCAAGTAAGTGTGCTCCGTTTTTTTTCTTATTACAGTAATGGTGAATTCTAGAACATTATTCACTCTTAGTCAAAAAGAAAATAAGGAATATGAGCTGCCCTTGTCTTCTTGGCACTGAGTTTGCTACCTCCGAGGCCAGGGGTCGCAAAAGCAGAGCCTGGGGTCGCAGGGGGCAAGCCAGGGGTCTCAGATGACATCGTTGTTTTGTGGTTCTCCTACTTTAATCAGGTAACTATGAGCAGAGGCTGCCACCCAGTGGTTGTTAATGGAAAAGCAGCAACTCCTAACAGCATCGCTTTAGTGACAAAAATCCATGGCTTCTTACATCTGCCCCTCATACGAGAGACCGGGTTCTAATCAATGACGCTGAAGCAGCCTTGCTATTTTCTTCACGTATTTTGCTCGGTGGTGAACAATCCCTCCTCCCCCTGGAGAGTTCCCCCCACCCCCTTCGCCCAGGCATCCCTTGAACCTGCGCAGCTGTGGAGGAGGACGGCGCTCTTAAACGGCCACCAGTGAAGAATCTGATAAGAGTCTCTTTTTTTTATAGATTCCAGTGAGTTGTAATGCAAGTTTAGTCATTCATTGAATGCAGAATTCTAATGACACCTGACACGTTTCACTCTGAGCAGGAAACGGTACCTTTTTCCAAGGCTGTGAGTTCATAGTGCCTAACTTGGTCAGTCTCGCCACGTCTTTAGGAGCTGTGCCCTGCTTACACACCTACAGTATATGTTTTGTGAGGGTTCATGGAACCGTAGAGCTGTGAGAAGCAGAGTCTAGGGCGATAGCTCAGTCATTACCAATCAAAATGAATTAGTGAACTGGGTGAATAATAAACTTGTCTGGATTGCTAGGAAGTGAGCGGTCATATTGATGATTCAGGGCTAATTATGGCATCATGGGAGCAAAATAGAAGTACCTCTGTCACCGGTGCCCCTGCCTGCTGCTGTCTTCAGAGTGCTCGAGGGGCGAGATGAGGATTCCTCATACCTGTCCCTCTAAGAACGGTGTCAGCGGCAGCTGTGATGCCGGGCTCTGGAGTGGATCAACCCTTGGTACCATCCTCTCACCTGCCTCACTCTCCACAAGCACCAGTGGCAGCTCAGTCCAGCGCTTACTCACACAAGGAGTGGTTTCCACCGTCACATCTGAGCAAGAGGGTCCCAGCTTCCAGTCCAGCCCACCTTGTGTTTTCTGCACAGGAGAGTGAACGGGACACATGATATGAGCGGTGCCTTCATGAACCTCGCCTGGTTCCTGTTGGGAGGTCGTGTGCAGCCTCCATGCGAAGATCTTTGTTGAACAAAGCGAACATGTACCATGGATGTACAATGCGACCATGTACCATAGATACGCGACCGTGTACCGCGGATGTGCACTGCGACCATGTACCATAGATACGTACTGCGATCGTGTCCCACGGATGTGCACTGCGACCATGTACCATAGATACGCACTGCGATCGTGTACTACAGATGCCCACTGCGATCGTGTCCCATGGTTGTGCACTGCGACCATGTACCATAGATACGTACTGCGATCGTGTACTACAGATGCCCACTGTAACCATGTACCATGCATGCGCACCACTACCTTGTACCATGGATGCGCACCACGACCATGTACCTTGGATGCTCACCACTACCTTGTACCATGGATGCGCACCACGACCATGTACCTTGGATGCGCACTGTGACCAGGTACCATGGATGCGCACCACTACCATGAACCATAGATGCGCACTGTGACCAGGTACCTTGGATGCGTGCTGTGACCATGTTCATTGGATGGGCACCATTACCATGTACCATGGATGCGCACTGAGACCATGTACCATGGATGCGCACTGTGACCAGGTACCACGGATGCGTGCTGCGACCGTGTTTCTTGGATGGGCATCGCTACCATGTACCTTGGATGCGCGCTGTGTCCAGGTACCATGGATGCGTGCTGCAACCGTGTACCTTGGATGGGCACCGCTACCATGTACCTTGGATGGGCACCGCTACCATGTACCATGGATGCGCACCACGACCATGTACCTTGGATGCTCACCGCTACCATGTACCATGTTTGCGCACTGTGACCAGGTACCATGGATGCGTACTGCGACCATGTACCATGGATGCTCACCACTACCTTGTACCGTGGATGCACACCACGACCATGTACCTTGGATGCGCACCGCTACCATGTACCATGCATGCACACTGTGACCAGGTACCATGGATGCGCACCCCTACCATGTACCATGGATGCGCACTGTGACCAGGTACCGTGGATGCGCACCGCTACCATGTACGTGCACTGTGACCAGGTACAATGGATGCGTGCTGTGACCATGTACATTGGATAGGCACCACTACCATGTACCATGGATGCGCACTGTGACCAGGTACCATGGATGTGTACTGCGACCGTGTACCTTGGATGGGCACCACTACCATGTACCATGGATGCATACTGAGACCATGTACCATAGATGCGTAATGCGACCGTGTACCTTGGATGTGCACTGCAACCATGTACCATGGATGCGCACTGTGACCAGGTACCATGGATGCGTGCTGCGACGTGTATCTTGGATGGGCACCGCTACCATGTACCATGGATGCGCACTGTGACCAGGTACCATGGATGTGTGCTGTGACCGTGTACATTGGATGGGCACCACTACCATGTACCATGGATGCGCACTGAGACCATGTACCATGGATGCGCACTGTGACCAGGTACCATGGATGCGTGCTGCGACCGTGTATCTTGGATGGGCACCGCTACCATGTACCATGGATGCGCACTGTGACCAGGTGCCATGGATGCGTGCTGCGACTGTATCTTGGATGGGCACCGCTACCATGTACTGTGGATGCACACCGCTACCATGTAGCTTGGATGCGCACCGCTGCCATGTACCTTGTATGCGCACTGTGACCAGGTACCATGGATGCGTGCTGTGACCGTGTACATTGGATGGGCACCACTACCATGTACCATGGATGCGCACTGAGACCAGGTACCATGGATGCGTGCTGCGACCGTGTATCTTGGATGGGCACCGCTACCATGTACCATGGATGCGCACTGTGACCAGGTACCATGGATGCGTGCTGCGACTGTGTATCTTGGATGGGCACCGCTACCATGTACCGTGGATGCGCACCGCTACCATGTACCTTGGATGCGCACCGCTACCATGTACCTTGGATGCGCACCGCTACCATGTAGCTTGGATGTGCACCGCTACCATGTACCTTGGATGCGCACCGCTACCATGTACCATGGATGCACACTGTGACCAGGTACCATGGATGCGTACTGAGACCATGGATGCGCACGGCGACCATCTACCATGCATGCTAACTAGGACCGTGTACCGTGGATGTGCACTGCAACCTTGTACCATCGATGAGCACCACAACCGTGTACCTTGGATGTGCACCACAACCGTGCACCATGGATGCGCACCGCTACCATGTACCATGGATGCGCACTGTGACCAGGTACCATGGATGCGTACTGAGACCATGGATGCGCACGGCGACCATGTACCATGCATGCTCACTAGGACTGTGTACCATGGATGTGCACCACAACCGTGTACCTTCGATGTGCACCACAACTGTGTACCATGGATGCGCACCACAACCGTGTACCATGGATGTACACTGTCTTCTGGTGCTTGTAGCAAGATTCTGTAGCAGTTTCCTGCAGCAGTGTTATGTGGGCTAAGTTATATATAGCGCAAACTTGACCCGAATCAGAGCACTATACATGAGCACCGGTTGTGTTACATGAGGACACATTCTTTTTTGTTAGGCACGGGGAGATTAAGTGCCCAGAATCACAGGATGTTGAGCATTTTTGCTGAGACTCAAACCTGGTTCCCCAGATTTTAAGTCGCCTGCCCTAACCGTTAGGCTACGAGAGATGCTCAGTACAATATTTTGGGACACTCATAGGGAATGCTCACTTGCACTGACAGACACTATTCTGTACCATAAATTAACACTTCCATTCTGCCATTATTGAAGAAATCCAACCTAGATGCCAAAGATCCGAACAATTTCAGGCCCATTTCCAGACTACCCCTTCCAGCAAAAATAATTGAGAGAAATATGAACACCTAACTTAACCAGTTTTTAAAAAACTATCTCTAGCACTAGACCCTACACAATATGGATTTAGAGAGGGTCACAGCACGGAAACGGCGCTTATCAAGTCCACAGTAGAGATCAGGGCTGCTCTCGATCAAGGAGGTAGGGCCGCCCTGATCATGCTGGACCTGTCGGCGGCATTTGATACGGTCCACCATGCCTTGTTGGTGGACCACTTAGAAGAGATAGGAGTTAAGGGTATGGTCCAAAAACCCCTTGAATCCTTTCTCTCAGAAAGAACCCAAACAGTCAAACTGGACAAATTTGAGGCAGAAGCTTTCTACATACCATGTGGAGTCCCGCAAGGGTCCTCACTAAGCCCAACACTTTTAAATATTTTTATGTCCTCTCTGGCCCCCCTAATTGAATCCTATGGTTTTAGTTTGACCTCCTACATCGACGACACCCAAATTGTGGTGGCAATACGTCCTGAACTGCTACAAGGTACCACATCCAGACTTCGGGACTGTATGAATGCGGTGGGAAATTGGATGGCACAGAACTGTTTAAAGTTAAACTCCAGTAAGACTGAGGTTGTGCTCTTCGGCAATAATCCTATTTTTTGGATTCCAGACTGTTGGCTGAACTCTCTAGGACCACTACCAGCCCCAACCAGGAAGGTGAAGAACCTGGGAGTCTGGAACACCCTACCAATATATCTGAGACACATGACCAACTGGATGGCCTTCAGGAAGGCCTTAAAAACGTGGCTCTTTACTAATTAGGTCATATAATACACAATCATTGTTTCTCTGATAGGTCTTCACCTTAGCGCCAGGACACCTGCGGGTAACAGCAGTGCTTTCCAAATGCAATTAACATTAACACTGGGCCTTATTTAGATCATGGCGGATGGGATACTCTTTCCCAAACCTGACAGGTATCCCATCCGCCACATTACAGGTGCCACTGAATATAATGCACTTGTGATACGGCGGACGGGATAGCCACCGCCTTTGTGACGGAGTATCCCATCCGCCACATTACAGGTGCCACTGAATATAATGCACTTGTGATACGGCGAACAGGATAGCCACCGCCTTTGTGACGGAGTATCCCATCCGCCACATTACAGGTGCCACTGAATATAATGCACTTGTGATATGGCGAACGGGATAGCCCCCGCCTTTGTGACGGAGTATCCCATCCGCCACATTACAGGTGCCACTGAATATAATGCACTTGTGATACGGCGAACAGAATAGCCCCCGCCTTTGTGACGGAGTATCCCATCCGCCACATTACAGGTGCCACTGAATATAATGCACTTGTGATACGGCGAACAGAATAGCCCCCGCCTTTGTGACGGAGTATCCCATCCGCCACATTACAGGTGCCACTGAATATAATGCACTTGTGATACGGCAGACGGGATAGCCACCGCCTTTGTGACGGAGTATCCCATCCGCCACATTACAGGTGCCACTGAATATAATGCACTTGTGATACGGCGAACGGGATAGCCCCTGCCTTTGTGACGGAGTATCCCATCCACCGTGTTACAGGTGCCACTGAATATAATACACTTGTGATACAGCGAAGGGAATAGCCCCCCCTTTGTGACGGATATCCCATCCTCCATATTACAGGTGCCACTGAATATTATGCACTTGTGATGCTGCAGACGGGATAGCCCTCGCCTTCATGACGGATATCCCATCCTCCATATTACAGGTGCCACTGAATATAATGCACTTGTGTTACAGCGGACAGGATAGCCCTCACCTTTGTGAGGGAGTATCCCATCTGCCATATTACAGGTGTCACTTAATATAATGCAGTTGTGATACAGCGGACGGGATAGCCCCCACCTTCATGACGGAGTATCCCACCCGCCATATTACAGGTGCCACTGAATCTAATGCACTAGTGATATAGCGGACGGGATGGCCCCGCCTTTGTGACGGAGTATCCCATCCGCCATATTACAGGTACCACTGAATATAATGCACTTGTGATACGGCAAACAGGATAGCTCCGCCTTTGTGACGGAGCATCCCATCCGCCATATTACAGGTGCCATTGAATATAATGCACTCGTGATTTTAGTGAACGGGATAGCCACAACCTTAGTGACGCAGTATCCTATACACCATATAACAGGTACCATTGTATATAATATATTCGTGATATGGCAGACGGGATTGCCCCCGCCTTTGTGACAGATTTCCCATCCGCCATATTACAGGTGCCATTGAATATAATGCACTTGTGATGCTGTGGATGGAAGAACCCCCCCACCTTTGTGATGCAGTATCCCATACGCCATAATACAGGTGCCATTGAATATAATACACACGTAATACGGCAGATGGGATAGCCCCTGCCTTTGTGACGGAGTATCCCATCAGCCTTATAATAGGTGCCATTGAATATAATACACTTGTGATACGGCAGATGGGATAGCCCCGCCTTTGTGACAGATATCCCATCCACCAAATTACACGTGCCATTGAAAATGATGCACTTGTGATGCGGCGAATGGGATAGCCCCCGCCTTTGAGACCGAGTATCCCATACGCCAAACTCTAAATCTGGCCATTAATCCTTTTGCATTAACAGACACTCTAACGTGTGCTCTTTTCAAAGGTATCTCTCTATTTATCAACCATGGCGTCAGCCTTTGACTGTAGCCGGGTCTGTGCTGCCGAGGGGGGTCTCATGCAGATGTCACCTGCCATGTAAAGCCGCTTGAAGCCCCAGAATGAGTTCAGTCCCACAGAAGCTTCATGTGACATTTGAAGGTGACATCCCCGCTGCAGAGAATTAATTGGATAAACCAAATAACAGACTTGTGCTGAGTAATGACAACCATGGCAGGGGCACTGATGCTTTTTAGATTTTGCCTGCACAGCGCTTGCACTGTGCTTGTGAAATCTATTGTTTTTAATGTAAACGTAGCGGGCATTCATCCTACCCCCTCTCTTTCCTGGCTTTTCATTGGTTACTGCGCTTTCCACTCACTTTTTCTCCATTTCTGTTGGCTGTAGCATATGTCCCTGCATATACCAATGCTTTTTCCACGTCTCCTCTTATCAGTGTCCCGTAGCCAAATTACTGTTAACATCCGCTTTGGTGGAACAATTTTTTCATAACGTTTTGCCTCTTTCTGCTTTTTCGTCTTGTTCAAACTATACCCTTTCTTTCTGGCCACCTCAAGTATAATCTAGTTGCATAGATGTAGGCAGTATGCGTCTAAACAATGGTTGGGAGCCACACCACCCTAATCGCGTACATGTCACTTGCACACTCCTTTTCTATTTACACGCATTCACTGCGTTGCTCTTCTAAGCCTTTAATTCTTTCCAGCTGGCATGCAAACTAGTTTCAGCTGAGACTTTACTGCTGTAATGTTGGTTGCAATGTGGCACATATTGTCCCTGTTTTCACAGATGACCGATCCTTTGACGGTTCTTTAAAAGTGAGGATGTGTTACCTGTCCCCTAATTTACGAGAGATGTTTTGCACAGCGACACTGTTAGCCTTGCAGAGACTGGAGTGTTTTCCCAATGGGGCGCTTGAACTCAAATTAAGGGGAAATCTTTGGATGTTATTTTTTTACACTCACCAGTATATCTATGTTTAAGTACGGAGCATTTGGTATCCACATTGGGTCATGCCTGCACTGTGCCAGGTCCACTCTCGGAGAAACAGCGTAAAATAGTTTCTTGCACTTCCCTGGCTTGAGCCCGTCATCTTCTGGACATAGGTTTAAATAATTGCAGTGTTTTCATTCCATACCCTGTGAGTAGCATTTTTCCTCATTTATCAGGTTTTGCCTGCACAGAGCTTGCGCTATGCTTGTTTTCACACCGCCCCATCCTCTTCCCTCTGTTTGTTCTGTTTCTCCACTGCCCTGCCCTCCTCACACTGTCCGTTATGTGTTCCCCACCCTATGCCCTCCTCACACTGTCCGTTCTGTGTTCCCCACCCTCCGCCCACCCCACACTGTCCGTTCTGTGTTCCCCACCCTCCGCCCACCCCACACTGTCCGTTCTGTGTTCCCCACCCTCCGCCCACCCCACACTGTCCGTTCTGTGTTCCCCACCCTCCGCCCACCCCACACTGTCTGTTCTGTGTTCCCCACCCTCCGCCCTCCTCACACTGTCCGTTCTGTGTTCCCCACCCTCCGCCCTCCTCACACTGTCCGTTCTGTGTTCCCCACCCTCCGCCCTCCTCACACTGTCCGCTCTGTGTTCCCCACCCTCCGCCCACCCCACACTGTCCGTTCTGTGTTCCCCACCCTCCGCCCTCCTCACACTGTCCGTTCTGTGTTCCCCACCCTCCGCCCTCCTCACACTGTCCGTTCTGTGTTCCCCACCCTCCGCCCTCCTCACACTGTCCGTTCTGTGTTCCCCACCCTCACCCTCACGTAGCTTGTTTGTACAAGTTATTGATTTTTATATTTTTGTGTGGAAAAAAAGGCCCCATTGCACTATGGGCCGCTTGGGTTATCAGATGCTTTAATGTGAGATGCCATTCATTTTCTGGTGCTAAAGATGATAATGACCCAGGTGTCAGAATAGCCTGTTGCAAAAATTAAAGGCATAGAAGGTCCTTTTGCTTTCTAATTACTTACTTCTGTGTAATTTCTACTTCAGAGAAAACCCTTGTGAATAAACTGTAATATATTTATTGAACTGTATGCTTTTTCAAACTGATTGTTGCAAATTAAACAGGATTTTATAACCTAATTCAACCAAGCTTTGGTCTAATTACATTGCAGAGCCCAGCGCTAACGCAATGTTTATTTATACATATATTACCCCACAAATCAATTGAATTAATGGGTCAAATCAAGGGCGTGGTTACCATGCTAGACAATGGACTTGACAGTTTTAAGCAGAAGGGGGGCGAGAAAACATCATTGATTGTCGAGGCAGCTGTGGAACCGAGGGTTGCAGAGTACGTGCACTAATTCCCCAAGCCGGGGTCCACCCGCGACTCTGCGGGCGGGTCCACCCGCGACTCTGCGGGCGGGTCCACCCGCGACTCTGCGGGCGGGTCCACCCGCGACTCTGCGGGCGGGTCCACCCGCGACACTGCGGGCGGGCCCACGCGCGACACTGCGGGCGGGCCACGCGCGACACTGCGGGTAGGGCCCACCCAAGATACCTCAGACACACTGGGCCCCGATCACCCATCCCCTGAACACATGATATGATTTCCTTGGATGCCATCATACTTCTTTCCAACAATTCTTCCCTAGCTTTCTTTTCCCTCGAGCTAATCTCTTAAATTTAGCGTCTTTCTCTCCCTGTCTTTCCTTTTCCTAGCTTCATTCGTGCCCCCAGCCACCCTCCCCGCCCTTTGCTTTTTGTCGGTATTCAGAGCGTTCGCGTTCCCCAGTTCGCTCTCTGACCCATTTCAGTATGTCAGTGCATTCTGGGATATGTAGTCCTTTCCTGGGTGGATGAACTACTCCTGCTCCGACCTGTGAAACCGGAGAGCTCAAGGCAATCTCTTCAGAGCTGAAAACACTCCTTATTCTGATGGATTTACGTCACTTCCTCGCCCCAGAGAGAAAAGTTTGGGCCTTTCCTTGGTAGAAAGCAGACTTAAGACGATCTTACAACAGGAGACGCAGTGACAATTACGAAAGACTTGTTTCAGCGTTACGACGGATTGCTTTAGTCTGTCCTTCTGGGCTTAAGACAGCCCAAAGGCCATGATAACTCAGAGGAAGTGCTCAATACACCAGGCCCATGAATCCTGGCTAAAGACAGATGAATAAACACAGATGGAGCTGCAGGAACCTTACGTACAATTGACAACTGCGTTATCATGATTGTGTGCTGATCTGTGATATATTTATGTATCTGCAGTCGGTTTGGAGTCCAACAGCGTACAGTTCCCTTTGGTTTGTCAGCAGGTATGAGCACACGAGTCCAGACACACACAAGGAGTCGCCTTACAGCAAAGGCTCCCTAACAGCCCACCTTTCTCACTACCCTGAAAGGTCAGACCGCAGATGTAGCAATGTGTGATCTTGCGCACGTATTTCATTGTGGAAATAACACGAGTCCCATGGCAACAGCTATCACCCTCACTGCACGTGCGAAACTCCACGTGTTTTACACTTTGATAGTGGCAAATGGGGACTCGAATTATTGTCTGTCTTTTGTTGAATCTCAGCCTGGCTCTTAAGTCGATTTAGTTACTTTATACTGCGTCTATTTAATTTTCTGTTTACTAAGTTGCATGAGTGTTTAAATTAGACTTTGATGCATTGAAATGTCTGGCATTAGACAACAAAACTGAACTTATATGTATAAAATTATATATTTAATATACTTAAACCTTTTTAGTTTTCGGATGCAGAGCGCTTGCGCTGTGCTTGTGAAATCTATTGTATTAAACATCCCTTAAGAGGGACTTGCATCCGCCTTCACTCTGTCCAACAATCACTCGACCTTTCTATGTATCTTCCCCGTGCCCCTACCCCACAGGTTCCTCCGACCCCGTGCTCTTCCTGTACCTAACTCTTTTCTTTAGCTCTTGCTGTCTACACTCACTGTACCTCCGTGATTTTTCCTCTACCTACGCCTATCTCTCTCTCTCTCTCTCTATCTTCTTTCCTTCTCTCTCTCTCTCTTCTTTCCTTCTCTCTCTCCTTTCTCTCTCTCTCCTTCTCTCTCTCCCTCATTTCCTTCTCTCTCTCTCTTCTTTCCTTCTTTCCTTCTCTCTCTCTCTCTCCCTCTCTCTCTCTCTCTGTCTGTCTATCTTCTTTCCTTCTCTCTCTCCCTTCTTTCCTTCTCTCTCTCTCTCTTCTTTCCTTCTCTCTCTCTCTTTTTCTTCTTTCCTTCTCTCTCTCTCTCCCTCTCTCTCTCTCTCTTCTTTCCTTCTCTCTCTCTCTTCTTTCCTTCTCTCTCTCTCCTCTCTCTCTCTCTCCCCCTTCTTTCCTTCTCTCTCTTTTCTTTCCTTCTCTCTCTCTCTTCTTCTCTCTCCTTCTCTCTCTCTCTCTCCTCTTTCCTCCTCCCCCCCTCCCCCCCCACGTCTTCCAATACTAGAGGTTATCAGAATGCCATTTCTGCCTGGCATCGCCCAGGGCTGTGAAGCCCCCCATGGTCGTGGCTGGAAATACTTCAGTTTAACTTGTAGAGGCAGATCTATCGGCTACCTCAAAATGCTTCCCCGGCCCAAATAAGATTGGAGTTTGTCTCTTAAAGCAAAAGTCTGCACGACAAGGAGCTTTTGTCAAATTCTGCCACAAACTAGGACGCGCCAACGAGAATACACCTGACCAAAGGTTATGGATTGAATTATCAAATAAGTAAGGATACAGCCCCTACAGTCTTCAGTAGCGAATCTACAAATTATGGGGATGTGGGATCTTCCGACATCTTTCCACATCCTAAAGAAACATGTCAATAAAGCATGCATGCTCGGTCTCTTCTGAAACACAGCATTGCTTTCTCTAACCGAGTTCATTTGTGGATCACTATTCATTCCTACAAAAGCCGGACACAACTGACCTAGGGCCGTATTACAGAAAGTGCCCCGGGGGTGCAATGGGCGTTTGCGCTTGCTTTGCGCACCCCAGTGGCACATTGGTATTACAGAAGGGGGTGCAGACGCTTGTGCGGCCACCTCTGTAATACCGATAGCGCTGGCGCACATGAAGCGCCAGAGCTATCTGCAGGGGGCATTCCCTCATTTGCATGGGGGCGAGCCCCCTGCAAATGAGGGAATCCCTTTGCTCTGCGCCCGCGTTGTATTACAGATGTGGGCGCAGGGGCAAAGAAGCTCTCAGGAGGCTCACTGACAGGATGGCAGCCCACTAGTGGGGAGAAAGGGGTTCCCATGGACCCCTCAGACATCCCCTTGCAGGCGGGTGCAATCACTGACTGCACCCGCCTGCAAGGGGATCTCTCACCTTGCAGGAGGGTGCTGCCTGCACTGTGAAAAGACGGAATGGCTGGCTGGAAAGCAGACGCTCTGTTTTTCACCTGAATGCGCTGCCCCCAGGGCAGTGAGAGTTCATGGCTGCCCTGGGGGCAGCGTATTAATCATAGTAAGGCGCACTTTCATTGTTTACACTGGGCACACATTTTTAAAGGTGCGCCCAGCGCACACAATGAAAATGCACATATTGTGTCATGTGGCCCCAAGTGAGTTTTTAGCTGGTCTTCCAATACGAAAATAAAACTTATGTGTTTGGGAGATTTTCCTACACTAGACCTGTGCCCCAAATAGCTCGTAAAGGAAACAATGACCTCTGCAGGCGTTGCAATCAAGCCATCATCTGCATCAGTCTTGCATTCCTGAATGAGCGTCAAGATTTTTTGCGCTGTTTTAAAACTTTTGGAGTACAAATGAGCCTACAAGCAGTAATTGCATGCTTCGGCGAGGGAAACACAAACAGCAAATGTCTAAACCCCATAAATGCAGACTTTGCAACCAATTAGGCAGAACAGATTTACTGCCACGTTTTTAGGTCTCGTCTGGCGTTAGCAGTGCGCATGCACTGCTCTCGCCATGACGAGGGCCTTTTGGAACCGATACGATTCCAAAGCGTGCACGCGTGGAGACAGAAGCGACAGAAGATGTGCACACAGGGATTGGATGCTTTACTGGCGGCGTGATACATTGGGGACTTTTTTTTCGCCACCAGGAAAGGCAGTCCCCGCGTGCACATCTTCTGTCCGTCCCATGACGGGCCCCGCTCGTGTTAAAGTAGCCATCAGACTGCGACTGTGGTCTGATACCTAATTTATACTGCGGATTGCAGCACTAAAGTTACTTTGAATGGAAAATATCACGTTTTTCCTGTAATTTTTACAATTTTAGCTACTGTCTACCAAATCACGAGTAGTCACTTAGAATCGCATGTGGAATAGAGCATTTTTGTATGGGTTTTGACACCTGGAAAAGTCTCAAATGGAAACAAACCGTCTGCAACAAATGTGATGTACATATATTTGACGTGCTCTAAAAATATACGCATATTTTTACATATTTATTTTAAATTGCTTTTCTGAAGTTGCACCAGGACTCACCTTAGGGGTCAGTAATGATGGCCACCTTGTTACAGCAGAAAAGAGTGTGCCGGCGTCATGCAGAAGGCGGGTCTATCCCCCAATTCCGAGCAGCGCAATGCGTGAGGATAGGCACCGTAATCAACTGACATAGCACGGGTGCAGAACATATAGATGGCAGCTCCCCTCCCTGCAGCAGCTTGATGGTGCCCACCCGCTCACTTATTTGACGACTGCAGGCTGAAGAGTTTGACAGAGCTTTGCCATACTGGGATCATTTCAGACGCAACTCACCGGGTGAGCGCATGCTAACATGACCTCTGACAAAACATCTGCGTAGCACAGCAATATTTGCATTGGGCAGAATGTAAGGAGAGATGGCCCCGATAGTTCTGGTTTGAAATCTGGAGATATAAGAGACAAAGGTGTTGAATAAAGTGTGCCTTTTAAATCTGTACGCATTCTCCCACTTTGTATTTATTTGAGAAGTTTTATTAGACGTGAATAGATAATTCCAAGTCTGCCTACATTCAGGGGCACCGTAAGGGCAAAGAAATAATATAAAAAAGCCTCTGTGTAGGTGGGTTTGCATACTTGCATTGGAAGGTTTATACGTCATTATGCATTCGGTCAGCCATGCACTCATGCATCCATTCATCCACCCATTAAACCATTCCTGCTCTCACCAACTTGCCCATGCTCAATCTCAGACAGACTAACTCACCATTCAATGAAGAAACCCTTTGACCTGTTGGCGCCGCCAGTGCTTGTCTGTCCCTATGAGGATCTGTGTTGGCTGCCCGTTTCTCCCGTGCTCTAACTCTGCCGTTTTCATGTCTGTTTTCTCGTAAAGATGTGTCTCGTGGTTGTGTTCTCTTCACCTGTATGCCTTCCCCTCACACTCAATCAATCAATCAATCAAATAATTTGTAAAGCGCACTACTTATCCGCAAGGGTTTCAAGGTGCTGAGGGTGGGGAGTGGGGGGGTGCTGTTGCTACTGGTCGAACAGCCAGGTCTTGAGTCGTCTCCTGAAGGTTAGAAGGTCTTTGGTTTGTCGTAGGTTGAGGGGGAGGGTGTTCCAGGTCTTGGCGGCGTGGTGGGAGAAGGATCTGCCTCCGGCTGTGGTTTTACTGATGCGTGGCACGGCAGCCAGGGAGAGGTCTGCGGAGCGGAGTTTCCTGTTGGGTACGTAGAAGGAGAGTCGACTGTTGAGATAGGCTGGGCCGGTCTTGTGGAGTGCCTTGTGTGAGTGGATCAGGAGCTTGAAGGAGATTCTTTTGTTGATGGGGAGCCAGTGCAGGTTCCTCAGGTGGGGGGTGGTGTGGTCGCGGCGCGGGACGTCGAGGATCAGGCGTGCATAGGCATTCTGGATTCTTTGCAGTCTGTTGATGAGCTTGGTCAGGGCTCCGGCGTAGATGGCGTTTCCGTAGTCGAGTCTGCTGCTGACTAGGGCCTGGGTGACTGTTTTCCTTGTGTCTGTCGGGATCCATTTGTAGATCGTGCAGGGCATACGGAGGGTATTGAAGCAGGTGGAGGGGACAGCGTTGACTTGTTTGGTCATGGTGAGTTTCGAGTTGAGGATGACTCCCAGGTTGCGTGCGTGGTTGGTAGGTGTGGGGGGTGTCCCCAGCGATGCGGGCCACCAGGAGTCGTCCCATGCTGAGGGGTTGGGCCCGAGGATGAGGATCTCTGTCTTGTCTGTGTTCAGCTTAAGGCGGTTATCCTCCATCCAGTCGGCGATGGCCTTCATTCCCTGGTGGAGGTTGGATTTGATGGTGAGGGGGTCCTTGGTGAGGTAGAGGATCAGTTGCGTGTCGTCGGCGTAGGAGATTATGTTGAGGTTGTGATGTCGGGCGATGCGTGCGAGAGGCACCATGTAGACATTGACCAGTGTCGGGCAGAGGGAGGATCCCTGTGGGACGCCGCAGATGATCTCGGAGCCTTCGGATCAGAACGGGGGGATTCTCTCTGGGTTCTGCCGGAGAGGAAGGAGGAGGTCCAGTCCAGGGCCTTGTCTCGGATCCCTGCGTCGTGGAGTCATGTGCGTAGTGTGCGGTGGCAGACGGTGTCGAAGGCGGCGGAGAGGTCCAGAAGGATGAGGGCCGCCGTCTTGCCGTTGTCTCGTAGGATCCTGATGTCGTCTGTGGCGGCGATGAGGGCGGTCTCGGTGCTGTGGTTGCTGCGAAATCCTGACTGGGATGGGTCCAGGATGCTGTTGTCTTCGAGGTAGCGGGTGAGCTGGATGTTGACTATCTTCTCGATGACCATAGCTGGGAACGGAAGCAGGGAGATGGGCCAGAAGTTTTTGAGTTCGCTCGGGTCCGCCTTGGGTTTCTTCAGTAGGGCGTTGATCTTGGCGTGTTTCCAGCTCTCAGGGAAGGTCGCGGTCTCGAAGGAGAGGTTGATGATGTTGCGCAGGTGGGGTGGATGGAGCTGCCGGCTTTGTTGAAGATGTGGTGTGGAAAAGAGTCAGGGGGTCGAGGTCGGTGGGGTGGGGTGGGGTGAGTCCGGCGTGTTGAGGCCTGTTAGGTTCGTCTGGGGGTTGAAGCTGTCATGGATGTCAGCGATCTTGCGGTGGAAGAAGGTGGCGAGGGAGTCGCACAGGGCTTGCGACGGCGGGATGTCGTTGGCGTTGGAGCTGGGGTTGGAGAGTTCCTTCACAACGTTGAAGAGCTCCTTGCTGTTGTGTGCGTTGTTGTCGAGGCGGTCTTTGAAGGAGGTCCTCTTGGCGGTCCTGATGAGGTGGTGGTGACTTCGGATGGCGTCTTTTTGGGCTGCGCGGCTGCCCGGCGACTTCTCGCTGTGCCATATGTTCTCCAACTTCCGGCAGGTGTGCTTCGACGCTAGGAGTTCCGGGGTGAACCAGTTGGCTCTCTTGCTGGTGTGGTTGGGGTCCGGGTGGTCTGTAGACGAGGGTGCCTCTTAGGCTGGTCTTGGGGTCCACGTGGATCTGAAAGTGCATGTGTTCGGCGGTGCTGAGAGTGTCGTCGGTGTTTGTGAGACCCTGATGGCCTTCTTGTGGACGATGGCGATTCCTCCTCCGACTCCGTTGGTGCGGTCTCTGCGGGCAATCTTGTATGTGTCGGGATGGCTATGGCGATGTCTGGAGAGGAGGATTCGTTCATCCAGGTCTCAGTCAGGAAGGCGACGTCTGGTGATGCGGTGTCGAGTAGGTCCCAGAGCTCGACGGCGTGTTTGCGTGCGGAGCGGGTGCTGATCAGGATGCATCGGAGCTGGTTGTGTTCTGTCGTGGTGGGTGTCTCACCGTCTTCGATGCAGGAGAAGCTGCAGTTCCGGCAGGCGAAGGGACCGTGGGTGCGCTTCGGGGTGGCCCTGCAGCAGGTGAGGGTCTGTCCTGTGTTGAGAGCATTGAGAGTGCTGGCATCGTATCGGAGGTGGTCTTCATGGCTGGTGCGGGGACCAGGGGTTCTGACGCTGGGCGCGGTCCAGCCGCGGGCGGGCGCAGACGGGCTTGCCTTAGGCGCGCCTTCAACACGCCAGCGGTGCGACCACTGTGCGCCCACTGTGCGTGTCCGCTGCGCAGCCGCACAGCAGCCGCCATTTAAGGGGAGGTGGGAGGGAGGAGCAGCTGGGAGGTGGGTGGCAGGGGGAAGCAAATGGGCAAGGAGGGGGGCGGGGCCGCAGGGGATGCAGCGGCGGGAATGGGAGTGGCGAGGGAGGCGAGTAGGCACAAAAGGGGCATGGGGTACAGAAGGCAAAAATGGGTAGCGGGGCACAGAAAGAGCAAAAGGGCACACAAGAGCACGGGGAACAGAAGGCAAAAATAGGCAGCGGGGCACAGAAGGAACAAAAGGGCACACAAGAGCACGGGGAACAGAAGGCAAAGATGGGCAGTGGGGCACAGAAGGAACAAAAGGGCACACAGAGCAGAATTAAACGGCAATGGGGCAACAAGGGCACTCAGAGAAGCATACAAACCTAAGGCCACCACTGGCCACCAGGGATGAGGCGTAGGTGGTAGCCTGCGGGTGGAGGAGGGCCTCGACTTCGGCGGTGACAGCAGGAACGCAGGTGGAGCTGCTGTGAGGGGCAACCTACCTGGCAAGGTCAAGGGTCGCTCTCCTCACCGCGCAGCAGGCGCCATTTAAGGGGAGGTGGGAGGGAGGAGCAGCTGGGAGGCGGGAGGCGTGTGGCAGGGGGCAGCGAATGGGTACGGAGGGGGGCGGGGCCGCAGGGGATGCAGCGGCGGGAATGGGAGCAGCGAGGGGGCGAGCAGGCACAACAGGGGGCACGGGGTACAGAAGGCAAAAACGGGCAGCGGGGCACAGAAGGAGCAAAAGGGCACACAAGGGCACGGGGAACAGAAGGCAAAAATGGGCAGCGGGGCACAGAAGGATCAAAAGGGCACACAAGAGCACGGGGAACAGAAGGCAAAGATGGGCAGCGGGGCACAGAAGGAACAAAAGGGCACACAGAGCAGAAGAAAGCGGCAATGGGGCAACAACGGCACTCAGAAAAGCATAAAAACCTAAGGCCACCACTGGCCACCAGGGATGAGGCGCAGGTGTTAGCCTGCGGGCGGAGGAGGGCCGCGACTTCGGCGGTGACAGCAGGAACGCAGGTGGAGCTGCAGCGGGGGGGGGGCGACCTACTTGGCAAGGTCAAGGGTCGCTACACTCTGCAGAACACCTCTAGCATTACAGCTCATGTGCCTGTTTCTTATCCTGATTGCTTTTGCCGGCCTGTCACTTCCTGTCCCGCGCCGCTTATGTCCGGCTCGCCACTCATTGGCATCAGTGACGCATTATCTGATGACTACACCTTAGCTGTGGCTTAAAGTTACAGCAGCAGGTAAGACTGTGGCAGGGTCCTGCAATTTCTTCACAAATATATTCCCACTATTGAGAGTGGTGGTAAAACGTTTTAAAACTGAGAATGGAAAAATAATTGCATCACATTGCAATATCCATAGCGCGAACTCGACCCGAAGGTATCAAAGCGCTTCACATGAGCACCAGTTGCAGTACAGAGACGGACACATTCATTTTTGGTATGCACTGAGAGATTATGTTATTTGCTCAGAATCACAGGATGTTGAGCGTCCCTGCCGAGACTTCAACCCGTTCTCCAGCTTCGAGGTCAGCCGTTAGGCCACATCCTCTGGGAATGATACCACGAGGTGCTGTATTTCCTGGGTGTTGGTGCTCTAATTACCAGGTGTGGTAAAAACATACTATGGCAAGAATTCGTCTGGGAAAGTTGGAATACCGTACAAAAAGAAGGCTTTCACAAGTTAACACACATTGGTAGCCCTGGGGAATTTTGTGAGGTTTGATCTGCCAATTTTACTAGCAGGAAATTGCAGGTGATGCAATGTTTATACCAGTACGCATCATTGCAATTTATATGTGCAAACACAAGTTTGTGCATGAATCAGAATCTACCGTCCCACTTGTACCTGGTACCTTAGTGCATATAAACTGCGATATATAACAGACTTGTATGCAGATTCCATAAGTGAAGTCTGAAGTATGAAAGCAGTGTATATATGAGAGAAATTTCGGATGTCATTTCCCAGTGCAGTTTATTACTGCATTATCACAATTTCATTTGATATTATACTATACAATATCGCATTTTCCCTCTGTGTAACAGTTTCAGGAAGCAGAGCCACACATGGATCAGTAGAAGAGGTGAACCTAAGACATGCCCATAGGAACAAGCATTGGCAAAGCCAATAGGTCTCGCTTTTGGGACCTTATAAGTATTTACTTATGCAGCACAATATCCTTGCTGCAACAACATCAACTGTTGCATCGCGAAACACTTATAAGGTCCCAAAGGCGAGACCTATTGGCTATGCCAATGCTTGTTATCTTGATGCTATCATGCTAATTTCTTTGTGGCAAAGTTTTGAAAAAATAAATGTATACATTGAGTGCCAGATTTTGCGTCAGGGTTGCACACATTTTTGGCACAACCCGGACACAAAATCTCCTTTGTTAAATCTCGTAATGTGCTCAATTGATAGGCCTGCTAAACATGTGAGCGAGGTGTTCAGATCTGATGTCGCTTCTTTAGATGGCACTTCCTGTGAGGTCATAGGTTGTGATGCCACTTCCTGTGATGCAGCGGCGTGATGTCACGCACCATGATGTCACTTGCAGACTACCTAACTTGGTTAGTCCCCCAAGTTATCTTTTTAGGACTTATGCCCGCTGTAAGTTATTAGAAGCCTGGCTTTATCCACCCAATGCCGTTCCTGTACAGCTTCAGATTCACCCGTTGGCCTAGTGCCTCGACACCCTTAGCGTCGGCAGTGGGCTTTACAACTCTGCTGTGGGGCGCTATGGGGCGGTAATGCCTTGAGTATCGAAACCATGAACACGCGGCTATAGTCTCACGGGAAAAGGCAAGTATCTGCAGACTCCTTATTACTCAACTGTGGAGCAACACTGCCGCTCAGTGTTTAAATATAGGAATCGCAAATGAATCCCTGACAATAATATGCAACCTCGGTCAACCATAAAACAAGCATCGGTACAGACAACAGGTCTGGGGTTAATGTGCTAAATATGTAGTTTAAGCACATTAAAAAGCCAGACAAATTTAAGAAACAAAAGGCCATTTATATTGAAGGTTCTTCTGCCTTCAATGTAACCCTGTTTCTGTTACATCAAATCAAGGTCAAATGACAAGGGAGTGTTAGTTCTAGTCCTTCATTACTACAGAGAGTGCGTTTTCAGAAAACACCCCTGGACATCAGTGGCAGCCTCGCCAAGCTTTTGGTTTTATTTTGGTGTGGGGGGGTTGGTGGGGGTAGGGGCCAGAAGTGCGGCTCGGGCATTTCTGGGCACAAAGCCCCGCCCCCTGCTCTTACACAGTGAACCTTTCAATGAGGTTTGCAGGTCAGCCCTGGCCACCCAACCTTCACTTGACATAGAAACCTAAAAAGGACTGTATTGAAGGCAAAGGAGCCTTCAACGTAGACATACTTTTGTTTTCAAGAAGAAAAAAAGTCCAGCCCCAGAGACACTATTGAGAAGCCGCTAGAAGGAAAGATTGGACGGTTTGCTTGGATCTCAAAGATGTCTACTTTTGGATCGCTGGTCACAAGGACCATCAGCGATATTCAGATTTCAGCCGGGAGAACAAATTCTGGCAGTTTATTTGTTTGCCTTGTGAACTTTCATCCGCACCATGGTGCTTCACAAAATTGTTTAACCCTGTGATATCTTATTTAAGGCACCGTGGGTGCGTCTAATTATTTTATTTAGATGACATTCTAATTCTAAAGAGGTTGTTAGAGACTTTGGAAATGACAGTAACTCTGTTTGAAGGTCTCGGTTACATTGTAAACAGAGAAAAGTTTTCTTTCGAAGCGGTTGAACTTGTGAGTTTCTGGGTTTTGGGGAAGAGGTGAGGCGCAGCGGCCAGGGCGACTGACGTTGGACGCTGGGGATCACAGTTCGATCCTGGCACCGGCGGTAGGTCAGCCCAGCACCATGTGACTCTGGGCAATAGCTTGCTTAATCTTCCCGAGGGCCCCCAATGCCGGGATGCCTACAGGTAGCTGTGCACTTTACAAATACTCGATTAAAAAAAAATTTGTGCTAGATTCAGAACGATCCGAGTTAAGTCTTACAGCAAACAAGAGAAGACAAGTTGGGCCAGATCTTCAGCAAACGATTATTCTCTTTGAAAGAACAAGCTTGAGTCATAGGGTTGTTGTTATCACCAGCCATCCAGGCTGTTTCCAGGCGTCCTTCATTTTCATTCTCTACAGAGACTAAAAGGAGGACATCTTCAGACGGCTGGTGGGGACATCATATGGTGAGGTTGAATGTGGAAGCGAGAGAAGAGATCTTCTAGAGGGTTAAGAATATGGAAAAGTCGAATGGCTGGGCATTTTTGGGAGACAAGGTGGCAATGGTTACTAGGTCAGATGCCGGGTGATAATGTTAGAGAATAAGGGCCTGTCAGAGCTCAACAGGTAGAAACGGTCAATAGAGGAGCAAGGCTTACATACCAATTGTTTAGAACTGCTAGGCTGTTGTGTGGTGCGGTCAGGTGAAGAGAATAAACAGGTCGATTCTTGTAAAAATGGACAGTGTGTATGTGGTGCAATATGTCATACATTTTGGAGATACCAGATCACAGAAGTTGACAGAATTGGGCAGATGTTTTTGGCATTATTGTTTAAGGAATAGATTTCAGTCAGAGCGGAGCATGTTCCAGGAAGGCTGAATGCAGAGGCGGACCAGAACTCTATGTTTTTGACAGACTCGACCAAATGAATGTTGAACAGGAAAGTGTTTTTTTTTTTTTTTTTTTTTTTTAAAAACCTTTATTGACATTTCAACCAAAGACAAGTATGGGCCTACAACCCCCGGGGCCGGCCGCTAAGCATTTAGAGTAACAGCAAGCAAATTTTAATCACATGCAGCACCTCGGGGAACAGATTCTCCATGCTAGTATACTCTTGTCCACTGAACAGCCCAAGTGGGTAACGAGGATATAAAAGGTTTTCATTTTATAATAAAGGATAGAAGGATCAGGTGCCAAACAAGTTCCCAGCAGCGAAAAATGGCAAGCAGAATAGTGAACATCAACAATAAACAGCAATCTATCAAGTCAATGGCGCTGAAACAGGAGGTTCAGGATGTGGAGGAATATCACGAGCCGTTTGCGCCTGCAGTCCCCTGCCCTAAGACCCAGAAAACACCACGGAAATTGAGGCACAGATAAAAAAGCAGTGATTGACGACGTAGGAAACCTACCGTACTGACCCCAGAAAAGAAAGACAAAGAAGAATAAGAGAAGAAAAAGGAGGCCATAGAAACAAAGTAAAAACTAAAAAAATCCCCTCCCCCCAGCCCCCCACCCTGCACCTCTGCAGATGACTACGGCCCCCCCCCCCAGCAGTGTGCCTGTCGCCCCAGAACCAGACCCGAAATATAGAAGAAACAGAGAAAAAGGAGAAAGAAAGGAAACCCCACCTGACGGGGAAAGGGAGAGAGTATTAATAAACTGGAGGAGGGCCTTCAAACATGCCCCCGGCTTCTCCCTCCCGCACAATATATTCCTCCCCACAGCAAACAGTAAACAACAAGAAATCGACCATGTCAAAGAGAAATGGGGAGCATTATTCACCCACTACACTATTAGTTATGCCGTGAGAGCACGCAACCCCCGAGCCCGCCCGCCTATTAAATGACAACCTCTGAAGGATCGGCCTTATCCTTGGCCACTCTTTGCGAATCCACCAATGCATACCCATCGACCCATTGTCATGTCCAATGTTACGAGGAAGAGGAGCGTCCAAAAAAGACCAGGAAGCGACACACACATGTAGGGTGGACGTCTCTGAATACCAACACAGTCATCAGCATGGAGGATCATCTTTCCCAGTACTGCCCCAGGACATGCGCCGCACACAAGGTCCAGGAAGGAGGAATCAGCCAGAGCAGGCGACCGTTGCGTGAATATTGCCTGGGTCGCCGGAGGCCGCGCGTGGGACAAAGTCACACCCTTCTGCTCAAATCTAAAACCTCCGGAACAGACCAAACCCGCGGCCAGCCGACCACACGCTGCCACATAGTCCGAAGTTTCCAGCTTTCCCTTATTCACAGAGGCGGCCACGACACTTTCCTCCTGTGTGAAGTGAAACAAATCCTTGTGCACCTGGGGACAGGCAGATCGCAACTGTTCCGACGCTGACGCAATACCATCAAGCTTTCTCCCCAATACCCGGGCGCCGTGAACCAGGGTGGAATGGAGGGCACCGAGAGCTTCGAGAAGGTCACCGTACCCCAGCACAGCCCCCTGCGCCCGCTCCGCTACGCTCCTCTTAGCCACATACTCCCAATCTTGCTGGGACCCAGTGTAGAGGATGATAGACTCCATCCTATCAAGATGGCCGCAGGGTAGTTCCACCCCAGATTGGGACCGGGACTCAGGCACAAGCGCGTCAAGTTCCATGTCACTGTAAACAGGGTTCCGGGGGCAGGCAAAATATGTATCCAGTGTGGGGTCACAGGTAACAATCATCCTCCCCCTGGACCAGTGCCCGCGAAAACCCGGGAGCAGCCCGCGTAAATCGGGACGAGTTACAGGCCGCGTCCGAGCAGTTCACTGGCGAGGGCTCAGGCAATCACCGAAGAATCCTGGAATCGCCACCCCGGGCATGCACTCGTTCCGCTACGCTCAGTGGTAGGAACGACCACAGCGAAATTCAGGCCAATATTCGCGCCGCTCCGGTACTCCGACTCCACCCAGTCACCAATGGCCGCTGTTGTTGAACTGCCGCCCGGCCAAGTTGTCCACCCGAGGTCCCGGTTCCAGGGTTGCACAGGCCGCAAACTTCAAATGTACATTTCTCCGGCGGTACCGGCGCCAGAAACTTCAGAATCACACGAGCGGTTGCCGCTCTCAACCACCAACACGGGCATGTAGCGCAGGCTAAGGATCTCATGCAGGATATCTGTGCGGGATGTGGAGGTTCACGGAGCCGGGAGCCTACGCTGCCGTCCCGGTCGCCATCTTGGCTCCTCCCCCAGGAAAGTGTTTTTAATTGTGAAGAAAATGTGGGGTCAATTGTCAGTAGATGTTTTTGCTTCGAGACTTTCAAGTCAGCTTTGGAGATGGTTCAATTACCAGATCCCGGGGCAGAAGCAATAGATGTGTTTTTGCCAGTTTTGCAGAAAATGGGGGTGTATGCCTTTCTCATGTTTTCAAGCTTTGAAATGGGTCAAAGAATTCTGGGTTCCAGGGACTAGGAAAATATATTTCTCAGCTTGGAAGTCATGGAGTAATTGGTCTATTGAACAGGGTGTGCATTTCAAGGAGGACCCTGTGGTACAGGTAGTGAATTCTTTAGCGAGTCTCTTTGAGAGAGGTTTCAGCCATCAGACTGAAAATACCCGTAGACCGGAGATTTCTGCCGGACATTCTTTACAGTATGGAGTTTCTGTGGGAAAAGTCGAGTTGGCATGTAAGCTGATGTAGAGAATTCATTTGAGGAGGCCTCCTAGGGACAAGTATTCTATTTTATGAGACGTGGCAGTCGTTCTACGAGTCTTGAGAAGCTAGCCTTCCTTCCTGTGGACCTTGGCAAGGCAGTGATTACTGCACTGATCTTTTCAACAATTGACTATTGTAATGGGTTTTTCTTGACTGCCCACAAAAAAGCTCTGCATAAGCTCCAAATGGTCTAAAATGCAGCGGTCAGATTGCTTCTAGGGTCACCAAAACATCAGTCGGTCTCCGAATCTCTCCCATCACTTCACTGGCTCCCGGTGAGAAAGCAGGTAATGTTTAAGTCTCTGCGCATAGCTGTTAAGGCCCTTCATCATGTTGGCTCAGAATCCATCGGACAGCTCTTTCAATGGTTCACCCCTGCCAGGACTTTCAGATCTTCCGCCCAGGCCAATCGGGTGGTACCCTAAGTAAAGGAGGTCACCTGGGGAGGCAAGAGTTTTGCAGTGACCACTGCCAAACTTTGGAGCTCGATGCCTCTCAAACTAAAAACTACAAAAAACCTGCTTACCTTTTGTAAGGATCTTAAAACATGGCTGTTTAATAACTATTAGAACATTGGAACGTTGGGAGCTCCATTGAGGACAATGGAGTGTTCCGGGCTTATAATGGCTGGTAGATGCCCGGAGCTCCAACATCCCAATGTGTCTTTGTTCACAGCTCTGGCTGTGAACAAAGACTTCAGGGAGCCTGAGGGGATTTCAATCCCCTCGCGCTCCCTGAAGGCTTCGTTTTGTAAGAACATTCTGCCCTCTAGTGGCAGAATGTTCTAATAGCCTTATAGCCCTTCGTAGCAGGGCTATACCGCTATTAAAGTCCCGCTGCGTTAGTTAAAGTCCCTCGCCTTCGGCTCGGGCCTTTAACGCTGCAGCGGGCCTTTAATAGCCGGTATAGCCCGCTACGGCGGGCTATAAAGCTATATTAGAACATTGGAACGTTGGGAGCTCCATTGAGGACAATGGAGCGCTCCGGGCTTATAATGGCTGGAAGAAGCCCGGAGCTCCAACATTTCAATGCTTCTTTGTGGCTATGAACAAAGGCTTCAGGGAGCCTGAGGGGATTTCAATCCCCTCGCGCTCCCTGAAGTCTTTGTTTAATTTGTTAGAACATTCTGCCCTCTAGTGGCAGAATGTTCTAATAGCCTTATAGCCCTTCGTAGCAGGGCTATACCGACTATTAAAGTCCCGCTGCCTTGTTAAAGTCCCTCGCCTTCAACTCAGGCCTTTAACGCTGCAGCGGGCCGTTAATAGCCGGTAGAGCCCGCTACGGCGGGCTATAAGGCTATAGTACAGATCTCAAATTGTTTTACTGTACTATCCACGCGTACGTTTGGCTTTTACTTACATCTCTTTCTGACTTACTTGGAGTCAGCGCTTAGACACCTACTGGTAGCAATGCAATGCGCTTTAAAAATCTTTTTTTCATTTCAGATAAGAAGGCTGCGACGTTACAATTGTTACCTTGGAAACTTGCAGTGTTGCGTGTCTTGATCTCTTATTCACGGGTTTCTGATGTTGGAGCTTCAGACTCCGCACCAGAGAGGGCCATGTTTAATATGACGAGAGGAGCAGAGACATTTGCTGGAGTGGGGGAGTCCCTGATGATTAGAGAATAATTCAATGATGTCTGATGTGATGTGTTAAGGACCATGAGGTAAGATCGTGTGATGTGAGAGCACGCGGTGCAGATCCGCTGTTGATTGCATGTGTACAGCCTCTCAGGCTGCTAGCAGTGCCTGCTGCTGCGGGATGGGTTTGAAATGTGACGCCAGATGCTGCTGTGAATGTGCAGAATTGCTGCACTCTCGTCCCGTATGTGCTATGGCTGTTCAAAGCGGACGTGTGATAGGTGGAGTGCGCGTTGTGCTCTGCAGATTGCTTAAATGTAACTACATTTGCATAATTGCATGCACAAGATACTGCTCGTGTGAGAGTGTGCTGTGCATGGGCTTCGAACCTGCACATAATCAGAGACTCTGGGCTTGACTTTAAATCGTGATTTCAAAGCAGTATGTGAAAAGAAAAACATGATTTTACTAAAGACATGGAGGCTCAAATGATCACCCTGCTTCTCCCACACAGTTTACATTATTTCAGCGTGGGGAGAGGTTTTGTAAAGGGAGCTATTGTTATATATCAGAATATTTGATTATTTAATTGATAAAGGACCTAATGTTATGGTTTACTCGAGCTGTATTGCTTGAATGTCAACACTTGCTTCAGATTTCCAGGCCAAGCAGGGAACCTATCACAGGGGGCATCTGCTTGAGAGTTTCACAGATAAAGATGTCGAAGGTGGGATTCACGAATGTTAAAAGCTTCATATTAGTTCCTGCGTCAAGAAGGTCGCACGTTTATGACGTAAAGGCAGCATTAAAGGGGCTGTGTGTTTGGGTGGAGGCTGGGAGTATTGAATCCCGACTATCGGCACGACAGAACATCATTACAGCAATGTAGAGGGACAAAATATTGAAAAGTAAGCTTCTATACCTAACGCCACATATATGTATGTTGCTGATATACTTATATCTATACACCTTCTAGGTACATAGATGTGAAATTGAGAATAGTATATCCTTACCTCCCTTTGTGCACTTACCTTCCGATATTTCATCTCTCGATATTGCTGTCTCGATATTCTGTCTCATCGATATTCGATATTCCCTACTACAATCGTCTTCCTGATGGTATGGAATGGTGTTTGTTCTAATGTTCTTTGCTGCTATGGCACTGTGCTGCTTATGGAAATGCATTGAACGACACTGCACTTAATCTGAGTCTTTGGTCTTGGCATAAAATTCATTAATCAACTACTTTCATTCTTTTAGTAGAATTATGTTTTTGAACCAAGATTGTTTACACTCTTCTGGATTAAGCTTTCGAATATTGAACCTATTATCACTGTGGAAAGTTTGTCTTCTACAAACTTTGCTTCTCCTGGAAGGTGTGGCTTGTAGAATGGACTTGTGTGCAGAGAAAAAGCTGATGGCTTGTTTTAAATGTCCAGTTAACTGGAATGCTGGTATTCAGAGGTGGACTGCAACTAGCTGTGATAGCTACAGGTCCTCGCAATGTCCTTTTACCTACGGTGTGCCACTGGACATGCCTATATTTACCATAGATGGATAAGGTTACTGGAGACCACCCGTAAATACCCAGGGGCAGATTTATGAGCCCCTTGCGCCACTTTTGCGTCACTTTTCCCATGTTAAAAGTGACGCAAAAGTGGCGCAAGGGGCTCATAAATCTGCCCCCCAGTATTTACGGGTAATATTCATCATTTACGGGCACATCAAGATAATTTGGGTCCCTGTATCCTTTTTTGTGTTACTTCACTGTTTCACTTCTATGCAGCAGCATTGTGGAGTGGTGTGGCTCACTGGTTAGAGGCGGCAGACCCTGAAGCAGAGGTCGGCCCGGGACCAGGGTTCGATTCCCTTCGCGGCAGGGTCTTGGGCCAAGGTCAGCGGACTCGACAATTCTCGCCTCGGTGCCCACTCTAACCATTGATCCCACTCAGCAACTCTGGGCAATAGCTTGCTTAATCTCCACTTACGGCCCCATCAGCGCCGGGGATGCTTGTCTTCACCTTGGAGATGCCCAGTAGGGACCATCTCACAGGGAAAGCCAGGATGGGTTCCCCAGCAGCACACAGCACCGGGACACTCTTGGGAGTAGCCGCGCGCTCAACAAATACCCAGTAACATAACATCATAGGTCCTGACGAAAGCCTAGCCTACTTAGAGGCCATATTCATATCACTCAAGGCAGAACTCCCTGTACCCTTTTCAAGGAGCACCTTACAATACATCACTCGAGGCAGAACTCCCTGTACCCTTTTCAAGGAACACACTAAAATGATAAGTGATTCTATCCTAGTCTATTTCACAATTTAATAGTGTATTATATCATTATTAAACACTATTATGATTAATTTCCCATTCGGATGGCTCTAATACCATACTTAAAACATCCCTGAGCCCCTCCCTCTCAGAGAGGGGGTTGTAGCCCTCAGAGGAACTAGGGGGCAGATTTATGTTGCACTTGCGCCTCATTTACGCCGCCGTTGCGTCACTTTTGTGACGCAGCAGCGGCGCAAATCCTGCGCCATGGTGCGGGGTATTTACAAACGTGACGCATCTCCCAGATGCGTCACGTTGTAAAGCCCTGCGCCACATGTAGGCGTTCCAGTGCAGGTGGGGGCGTTCCGGCGCAGGAACGCCTCCTAAAAGTGGCTGAGTGAAATCTACAAGATTTCACTCAGTCACTTTTAGGCCCATGCTGCGTCAAAACCCTGCGCCTGCTTGAAGCAGGCGTAAGGATTGACGCAGCATTGTACAGATAGGGCCCCCCAGATCATTGCTGGAGCTGCGTCGCGCTTGCGACGCAACTCCAGCAATGCGCCACTTTTCGGCACAGATGCGTCACGCATCTGTGCCGTTTTTGCCCCATGGTGCGCCGCATTATAAATGCGGCGCATCCATGGTGGCGCAGCTGTGGCGCATAATAACTGGCGCATCCCTGCTGATATGCAAGGATGCGCCAGTCGTCATAAATCTGCCCCTAGGTTTTTCCTCTGCGAGGAGAATCCCAAATGATGAAGCATGTCACCTTTGGTGAGTGAGGGATTTCGTCCTGTGAAGGGATATGCCCAAAGATAGGTCTGTTGGGCTTATTTACTGGTTTTGTTTCACTTTTTACTTTTACTTTGATTAAACAATTTGTAGTGGTTTTCAACACGTTCCTAGCACTTCTATAGACCTCAGGATTTCGTACTGTTGATTGTCTTGACATTGGGGAACAAATCCTGTGCGGTCTTTAAACCTTCCCTAGGACCCTCCGGCTTTGAACCACATTTTTGTCATAGCATAACGTTTAACTTTCATAAGTTTTCATGTTCAAAGGAAAGATCCTTTGCTGGAGCAACCCCGCCCACTTATCATGTGTTCAGGTGCTAGGTAGTCATGGTAACTCTGTCATGCTCAAGATTGTGGAAGCTGATGTTTCCCATCTTTAATTTTTCCCATTCAATTTTTTGTGTAAGAACTTTCTAAGGCGATATACTTGTCATTATTTTCATTGGCTATGTGTCTCCTACTTGCCCATATTTTGGTTTTCCAGGGATTTTAAATTCTACATTGTGACTCGGTCACACTGATTTTAATGTTATATTTTTATCATTAATCTTTGTTGATTACATTTAGCTGCTTCTGTTTGACCTATTTGTTCTTGACGTAACACTACATAATATGCATTTTGGTCCAGTTTAAAAAAAAAAAAAAAAATTATTGGCATTTTCTGTATTCACGTACATCCCAGTAGTAACAATGGTATTGGTAGACCCGAGTAATCTCACATTAATTTTGCATCTTGGCATGAGGGTAGGTAACATCGTGGTCTATATTCTCTCGCGCAGCCTCAGTGTCGATGATGGGTCTAAGCGATAAGTGGTGGGGTAGTGTCAGCACCCACGCGTGGCAGCCTTTGGTGTACGCTGGGATGTGAGGCGTGCTCTCTCTGCTAGCACTAGATCGTAGGGGTGGTGATATGCCAGCTTTAATATAAACTTGAACAAACTTGGGGTGTAGAACTGAGGTACAGTGTGTCGCACACCGCTGCAGTTTGGGGTTGATCGTTTTTAGTTTTTTTTATTAGTTGTTGCGCCTTTTCATTATTACATGTTTAATGATGTCCTGGACACACAAGTCTTAGTGTATTTACTACAGTTGATCTGTTATCTTAATTTTGTGGTAGATATTGCGGTTCTTTATTTCCTAATGGACGGCTGTGATGCTCGTAAGTGCGCCCTACAACATTGGCATTCCAAACAAGTAACGATCTCCTCATGATTAACATGCCGGCTCTTCTTACTGCCCGATAATCATGTGTTAATTTGGAAGCCTAACAATAGTCCCTTTCACTTCTAGAATTGACGACCAATGGCCAAGTGACTTACCTTCAGTAGCGCTCTTTCTGGCAGAGACTCTATTCTACTGCAGTTTATTCACTTTTTGAATATTCCTCAGGAGTTAACCTGGATCCAGAAAGCAGTACCTCTGTGCGCCGGTAGGTGGCACCATGTGGCTCTGTACTGACGCCGTTCCACTCCAGAAATGACGCGTGGAGCCAATAAAGGCGTCCCTCCCACGCGTTGACGTCAGTTGCTTTTGCGGCTGTCCGCGCCCTCAGACAGAGCCCCAGACTTGAGCAAAGTGCAGATTCCTAGACTTGGAATATTAATAATGGACAAAGTCCAAGTCACAGAATGGGAAGAATGGGAGGGGTGAAGAGGAATCGATGGTTAGATAGAGTCTCTCCCACAAAGAGCGCTACTGTCAGTAAGTAACTTCTTCGTATAGACTTCTAACCACAGATTCCTTACATTAAAGTAGCACCTATTGGAAGGTGAGTCTGTGAATTGACTCAAACCAAAAAGTCCTGTAGGACTAAGTGGGTGAAATGCTCCTCTCAGAAAACCTGACAGTAGTGTTGTGTTAACTTATTGAGTGATACCCACGTAGCTGTCCAGTGAATGTGCAAAAGAGAAACCCCTGTGTGCCAACGCAGTGGTAGCAGCCTTGACCCTAGTGGAAAGACTTTACAGTCCTTCTGGTGGCTGATTTTTGGCCAATGCTTAGCAGATCTTAATGCAGAGCACAATTCAGCAGGAAATGGCCATTCTTTTTTTTGCTCTAGCACATCCCATAAAGGGCTGATCGTCCAACTAGTGTTCTCTGATACAATCAACGTACAAACTAAATGCATTTTTGGGTGTCCAAGTAATGGAGTCTGTACTCCTTCTGAGAGGAGGTGGGGGAGGCGGAGCAAAGAAAGTCAGGTGATATTTTGTCTGACATGAAATTGCATCACAACGTTCAGCAAGAAGGATGCTTGTGTCTGCAGAACCCAGTTGTCTGGGAAGAAGGTGGTGTACGTCAGGTTAACACAGAAAGCATGAAGCTCACTCACTCGCCACGCAAATATAATGACACAGACAAACAGTCTGGAGCGTGAGAAGCAGCAAAGGACAGCTGTGAAGTGGCTCGAGGGAGTACACATCAAATATGGGAGGACCAAGCTAACGTGCCACTGAGGCATGACAAAGGGAGAAAGAGCAAACAGATGAATTAATTAACAAATATATGTTTTGTAGAGGGTGTGTGGCTAGTCCTGGGAGTGTCCTGGCATTGAGGGTGTGTGGAACAAGAAACAAAAGAGTCCACCCTTCAAGGTGAGGTAAGCAACCCTGTCTTAAGCTTCTTACAGAATAGAACATCCGGCTTGGGGGTAGAGTAAAGGAGGAAGCTCCGAAGCTGGTTCCAAGCCTTTGCTGCAAGATATGAGAAGAAACACATCTGCCCCCACCTTTCACATTATCCTGACCTTTGGCATCACTGCCAAGGTGGCAGATGCAGAACAGAGAGCTCTAACTGGGCTGCAAAACTGAAATCTTTCAAAATACCTGAGAAACAACACAGAGAGGGCACTGTAGACCAAGATCAAAGACTTAAAAAAGACGCACTTCTTCACTGGAAGCCAGTAAACAGACCTACATGGACGGATACAGATACATGCCAAGGCAGCTTCACAATTAGACGCGCTGCAGCATTTATCAACCACTAGCAGACTCCGAGTTAGACCAGCTGGAAGACCCCATAAGAACAGATGTTGGGGACCTTTCGAAAAATGCATCACAGTAGGTGATTGAAAAAGAAGGGCTCGTCTTGCAACAGTAAAACGGCTGAAAGAGCCAAAAGGTACCCTTTAGCTATGCCCAGTGCAAAGCCTTGTCGGGCGAGGATAAAATAAACAACGCATCAGATAACTTTGTCTGGAGGGGGTCTATCTGAAGTGTGCTGCACCCAGCCACACATTTGTCCAAACGACAGGAGTATACAGTTTTTGCTGAGGAATTCCTGACTGACCAGATGACATCAACCACCTCCAGAGGAGATTCTAAGTCGATCAGCTGTTGCCGCTCAATCTCCAAGCATGAAGGTGGAGATTGCGAAGGCCCGGGTGCAGAAAACTGCCCAGGTGTTGTGACAGCATGTCCTCCCGGACGGGTAGCCTGATCAGAGGACAGATGTTCAAGCCCAAGAGCACTGTATACCATACTCTCCGTGCACAATTGGGGGTCACTAGGATGACTTGGGCCTTGTCAGTCCGGATTTTCTTCAGAACTCGGGACAGAAGAGGTATGGCTGGCAGGCTTACATGAATACCGAGTTCCGCCCTGAGCGGAACACGTCACTGAGCAAGAGATGCCTTGGAAACTCCAATGCAAAGAACTGCTGACATTGCCCCTTCTCTGCGGCGACAAATAGATCGAACCAAGGTTCCCTGCATTTGCAGAAGAGACTTTGTTCCAGTTCCGGCTGTAACTGCGACTTCTGATCCACTAGTCATTGACAGCTGTGCTCGTCTGCCCTGTCATTCAAAGATCCTGCCAGGTAGTTCACCACCAGAAAAATTCCTTGATGGTCCAGCCATTTCCAGGGGTGCAGTGCCTCCTTGCATAGGATCCGGGACCGCAATCCACCCTGTTTGTTGCAATAGCACATGGTGGTGGTGTTGTCCATTACCACCTGTACCAGCCTCCCCTTGGTACATGAATGGAAGGCTTTAAATGCAAAGCAGATGGCCCTCATCTCCAGAAGGTTGATATGGCTCTGGGACTCCAGGCTTAGACTCTCCCAGGTGGTCACCCCAGCCCTTGAAGTGACGCCTCAGTCACCACAGTCATCTTTTGGTGGTGTATGGAGAGGGCCACTGCCCCAATCTCAGTCCAGTAACCACCACTGCAGATCTTTTACTGTCTCCTCTGAAATGTGGATGTGGACAGAGATTTCCTCTTGATGGTAGGCCCACTGACACTTCACTTCAGATCCCACTGCACAGCCCACATAGGCCACCTGGCGTGCTTGACCTGCAGGATGCAAGTGGCCACCTGTCCCAGCAGACTCAGAGTTCATCTCACTGAAATCCAGGACAAAAGTTGAAAGATCGGGATCATAGTCTGAACGTCCTGGATTCTCCTTTCCAGCAGAAAGGCACAAAATATAACAATATGCAGAATGATTTCTGATCAAGGGGAGCACCTGAGAAGGAGTCAGGTGTGACTTTTGCACTTTGATAGTGAACCCCAAAGATGACAAGAGGTTCACCATAGTCTGGAGACTTAACACCGATCTAGGGAAAATCCACCTCCAGTAGCCAGTCATCGAGGTAGGGAAACACTGCGACCCTTGACCTCCAAAGACGTTGCTACCATGCCACCACTTTCATGAACACCAAAGGAGCACCTTTGAGACCAAAGAGGAGCCAAACGAACTGAAAACTATTATGTCCCACCATGAACTGCAAGTAGCGCCTGTTAGACCTGGCACCTTGGCGTGAGTTTCCCTTCCACTTTTTGATGGTGTGCCTCGATTGTTTTGCTGGTGTTGTCCGCTCAGGGCACTGCGCCACGGCTAATCCGTGCCGCAGTGCAAGTGCTCCCTAGGTAAAGTGTACCTGTAATTGATGTTCCTGATTGGTTTATTGGATTCACTGTCAGTCCCCAGTAAAGTGCACCAGGGGTGCCAGGGCTTGTGAATGCCAATGCTGCTGGTGGGCTTGCAGCGCTGGTTGCGCCACCCACGGAAAGCGGCTTTGAAAAATGTGTCTAGGGTCTGCCACCGCAGACCCTGCGTGCAGTCTGGGACTGTCGCGCTGACTGTGCAAGTGCCCCCACTTGCCAGTCCCTAAACCTTCCCTTACCTACATATTAGCCACCCCTCTGGTAGGCCCAAGGGCAGGGTGCATTGTAGGCATAAGGTAGGACATGCCCTGATGTGTGTGGCATGTCTTAGTAGTGAATTACAGCCCTTTTCGTTTTTCACTATTGAAGGCTACCTGCTCTCCATAGGCCAGAATGGGCTGCTGGGATCACGTCAACGCTGTGACCCCAGTGGACTCAGAGAGCATGGTAGAATGTCAAGTTTAGTATGCCTGAACTCAGAATAATAAAATACTTCTTGTAGTCAAGTTTATTTTAATATCCTGGGTTTGTAAATACTACTTTTAGAAAGTTAGTATTTACTGACCTGACCATCTCAGTCCGCCTCTGCTGTGTGTGTGTGTTCTGCCTAGCAACAGTAAGGAGCAGGGTTGGGGAATCCCCAGAGACAGGTTGGCTGCCAGGTGGTGGGTAGAGAGGTGACACCTGGATGGGTGGGAGGAGTACACCTTGACTCTTGAATAGACCTGTGCTCTGCCACCACAAAGCCGGCGCCGCCCCCTGTGGAGCGGCTGATGTCTCTGCCCTGCTGCTGAAAGGAAAGAGCAGAGTCACCATAACAAAGTGCTCCAGAACTGGACTGAGCCAGGCCCAGGCCCCCTGGCGCTAAAGAACAAAAGAATCATGGTATAAAAGTAGGAGCCTGGCTCCTAAGAAATCAGAATCCTGTTTACCACAAAGAACCTCTGCCCGACTAGAAGGAGAAGAAGACGCTGGAGGAGCTGGCCTGCTGCTTGCCTTGCTGAGAAAGGAGAGGAAGAGACTTACTGAAAAGACTTTGCTACTTTGTGCTTGAACATTCTCCAAGGGCTTGATCTGAGCTTGCCCCCTGAACTGAACCCCAGGACCAGTGGGTTCTCTGTGCTTTTGCTCATCCTCCAATTCGAGCCGTGTGTGCATCCCGCTGGAAAGAGACTGCGCCCCTCATCGCCCCTCCTAGGGCCGTGACACTCAGAAGCTTGCCTGCCTCAAACCCGTGAGAGCCCCGCTCCGTCCAGAGCCGCTCTCTGTCCCCGGACCAGGCCGCCTGCATCCCTGTCACCGCCTGCTACTGGAGCGCGCTGACCGCGCTATCACCCCTCCCGCCGGAAGCCGTCCGACGACTGTGATCTACGCCGGGTCATCCAGCTGCACTGACCGTGCCCTGCGACCCCGCTTCGCTATCCCCAGACATCTCAGGCCGCGCCGCCCCCGCTGTGGAGACCCTCCGGCACCGCCGTGCTAAAGGGTCACTGGCCGCGCCTGCCTACGTACCCACACCTGCTGATTGAGGACCCAAGAACACTTCCCAAGCTGAGAGTCGCACCGACCTGTGCCGACTCTCCACATCACGAAAGAAGTTCCAGTATCGGGATCGGGGCCCGCAACGCCTTATTTCCCCGTTCGCAGGAGCCGATCTCTGTGAGTACTGGAACCACAAGTAACATTTGCAAGAGACTACAAGGTCTCCATTTGAAGCTACGAACAAAGAACATTTGCCTGCTTTACAACCTGGTGGCATAGCGAAACCGTTATTGGTCTTGTGATAAGTCTGCTGAGATATATATACCTATTTTTACATAAAGAAGCGTATTTTTATATATACCCAAGCCTGGTGTCCGTTTCTGGGGGGATTGATGTATTTACTGTATGTATGATTGTAAGTGCTTAACCAACAACGCCTGAGGAATCGCCTTGGCTGCTCACGCCACGCACCTAGAGGGTGAGCAAGGGTCATTCGCGAGGGGTTATCCTGCGCCCTGACGTGGAGGAGAGGGTTCCTGCTTGACACAAGGGCAACCTTGCGCCAACCAGAGACTCCCGACTCTAACATTGTTGGCAGCGGGTGGGATTCCGGATTTGCACTTGTAATTTGCATACAGTGAATTATTAATCACCAGATAGTGAGAGCAGACCAAGTAACGCAGCCACAGGTTTTCATTTTTGAACTTTGTTGAGACATCTGCCATTACTGCAACCATGCCTGGCTCACTCTCTGCTGGAAGAGCGCTCTCTGTGATTTCTGGAATAGATGAGGTGGATTGGGAGAGACTGGAAGGCTACACGATGGAGCAATTGAAAGGCTACAGTGTAAAATTCCGAGTTCCCCATGCTGGATTCAAGAGGAAGAACCAGTACACCAAGGCGTTGAGAGCCTGGAAGGAGTCAAGAGACCCACGGAATGCGGGGGACATCGTTCCACCCGACAACCTTGAGGAGCCCAGCAGAGTCCGGTCGCCAGAGGAGCTCGCAGACAGGGCAGCAGACAGGGCGCATGCAATGGAGATGGCAAAGTTGGCAGGACAAATGGAAATGGAAAAGCAGAAATTGGCCCTGGAGGCACAACAACGCCAAATGGATCATGATATAAGATTGAAGGAGTTGGAGCTGAAGGCGAAAAGTTTGGATACCACTCCTTCTGGTGGCAGCACTCCACCGGTGCAGGTAGAGTCCAAGGTGTACATCCCCAAAGATGTAGTAAAGGAGTATTTTAGAAAGGATGACATAGGGCAGTGGTTTAGAGCCTACGAGGTGGCCATGTCTTCACACCGGGTCCCTGAGAAAGACTGGGGAGCAGGGTTGTGGGGAAGGTTCCTTGCTGAAGGGTGTGACACACTGTTAGATTTACCCTTAGATCTCCAAGCCTCATACCCCCATATGAAGGAAGCTTTAATGACCAGGTATGGGTTAACTCCTGAGCTATATAGACAGAGGTTCAGGGAGACTAAGAAGATCCCTGAGAGTACGTATGTGGAGTATGTAACCTTTTTCTGCAGAGCACTGGATGGTTGGGTGAAGGGTAGCAAAGTGAATGATTATCAAGGGCTGCTTGATTTAATTGCATGGGAGCACTTGTCCAGTCAATGTTTTCCTGAGCTACGCCAGCACCTGATTGATAGCAAGCTGTCCAACCCGAGGAAGCTTGCTGAGGAGGCGGACCGTTGGCTCAGCACCAGGGTCCACAAGGGTCAAGTGGGAGACTCCGCCAAAGGGGGGCAGGGTCCCCAGCAGAAGAGTGGGGGGGACAGGGGTAAACAGAAGGGGTTCCAAAAAGGCCCCCAAAGTAATTCCCAAGGGAACCAGCAGAAGGGTTCTCAGCCTCCCCCACCCCCGCAGCAGAACGGGGCCCCGACAGGTAGACCTGTTCCAAAGGGGCCCTTCAATTGTTATAGGTGTGGTGACCCGGGTCACATTGCCTCTGATCCTAAGTGTCGCCTGTTTGGTAAGACCGCACCCACTGGTGCTCCACCCCGGCAAGTAGCTAGTGTTAACTTTGGGGAGGAGGTAGCAGTCCAGGAGGGTGGGGGTCCCGGGCAGATGACCCTAGTCTCGCTAGGAGACAGTGAAATGGTCCCTGTAACCTACCTGCCCTCTAACACTAAGAAATATGGGCAAGTAGTGACCATCAATGGAAAGAAGGTTGAGGCTCTTAGGGATACAGGAGCCAGCGTGACCTCGGTGAGGCAACACCTGGTGTCTCAAGAGCAGATTGTACCCAATGCCTACTGTAGGGTTGTCAATGCTGACAACATAGAGAGCCGTTGTCCAATGGCTCAAGTTCCCTTTGAGTGGGGGGAGGTCTCTGGTACTCTACAAGTCGCTGTGAGAACTGACATGCCTGTAGACTGTCTGCTAGGGAACGACCTGGAGAGCTCCCCTTGGGAAAAGGTGGAGAAGACCACGCATCTGAGGATGGTGGGTCTACCCGACTGGGCGTGCGTGACCACCCGGTCCATGGCAGCCAGTAGGGGTGTTGAGAGGGTCCTGGAGCCTGAGGGAAAGGTCCAGGAACCGGCCTTAGGGAGAAGGCGCAGGAGGCGCGGGAAGCCGGCCCCCGAAGTTCCCACGGCCCAGGAGGAAGCAGACCCGGAGGGGGATGCTCTGGAGCCTACCGGGGAACAGATTGCCGAACTGGGAGACCTGCCTGAGCTGACCCATTGGCAGCAAGAAGGAGGTCCCTCCAGGGAGGAATTCTGCAGGGAGCAGAAAGAATGCCCTTCTCTCGTGGGTATGCGGCAACAGGCTGCAGACCAGGCCAATGGTGTTCAGGCCAAAACACATTACGTGTACTGGGAGAGTGACCTCCTGTATTCCGAGCCTAAGGCTGCTGAACCTGGGTCAGCCCGTGTGCTGGTGGTACCCCAGAAGTTCAGAACCTTCCTACTGGGGCTGGCTCATGATGTGCCGTTAGCAGGACATTTGGGGATGGACAAGACCTATGACAGGCTTGTCACCCACTTTTACTGGCCCCAAATGCACAAGAATTCAGATTCCTACTGCAGAACCTGTCAGACTTGCCAGGCAAGTGGTAAGAGCGGAGGGAAGCACAAGGCTCCTCTGCAACCTTTCCCTGTGGTCGGTACGCCATTCCAACGAGTGGGTATTGATATTGTGGGGCCTCTGGACCCCAAGACAGCCCTGGGCAACAGGTTCATCCTGGTCTTGGTGGACCATGCCACCCGGTACCCTGAAGCCATCCCTCTGAGGACAGTGATGGCCCCCGTGGTGGGACGGGCACTGATGGGAATTTTCTCCCGAGTGGGATTCCCTCTAGAGGTGGTGAGCGACAGGGGGACCAATTTCATATCCACATATATGAAATCCCTGTGGAAGGAGTGTGGGGTAACTTACAAGTTCACCACTCCTTACCACCCCCAAGGAAATGGGTTGGTTGAGAGATTCAACCGAACCCTCAAAGGCATGATCATGGGCCTGGACGGTCCAATGAGGCGTAAGTGGGACGTCCTCTTGCCATGCCTGCTCTTCGCTTACCGAGAGGTGCCACAGAAGTCTCTAGGATTCAGCCCCTTTGAGCTTCTGTATGGTCACCCGGTAAGAGGACCTCTGAGTTTGGTAAAGGAAGGCTGGGAGCAATCTCCCAGGAAACCTCCCCAGAATGTATACAGTTACATGCTGGCCTTCCGAAACCAGACTCGGCGTTTCAGGCAACTTGCTGAGGCAAATCTGGAAGCCAGCCAGGAGGAGATGAAGCGGTGGTACGACCGGAATGCCACTCTGGTAGAGCTTCAACCTGGACAAAAGGTGTGGGTCTTGGCCCCAGTGGAGCCTTGTGCACTTCAGGATAAGTGGACAGGTCCATTTGAGGTTGTGGAGCGCAAAAGTCCTATCACCTACTTGGTGGACATGCAGTCTCCCAGGAACCCTTTGAGGGTCCTACATGTTAACCGCCTTAAGCCCCACTTAGAGAGGACCGAAGTGGGCATGCTGCTGGCCACTGATGATGGAATAGAAGAGGAGACCGAGCCTCTTCCTGACCTCTTAGTGGCCTCTGAGAAAGATGGGTCAGTGGATGGAGTTAACCTCTCACCCACCCTGACGCCCGAACAACAGGAAGATTGCCGCCACTTGCTGGGGCAGTTTTCCGATAGATTCTCCCTGGTTCCTGGTGTCACAGATTGGTGCGTCCATGATGTGGACACAGGAGACAGCTTACATGTGAAGCACAAGGCTTACAGGGTAACTGACAGGGTCAGAGCTTGCATCAAGGAGGAGGTCTCCAAAATGCTTGCGCTAGGGGTGGTTGAGTCCTCCAGCAGTCCTTGGTCCAGCCCCGTGGTCTTGGTCCCCAAAGCTGTTGCGCCGGGAGCCACACCTGAACTCCGGTTCTGTGTGGACTACAGAGGACTCAATTCAGTAACGAAGACTGACGCGCACCCCATCCCCAGAGCTGATGAGCTCATTGATCGGCTGGGGGCTGCCCGGTTCCTCAGCACGTTTGATTTAACGTCTGGGTACTGGCAGATCGCCTTGACCGATGGGGCCAAAGAGAGGTCAGCATTCTCTACACCAGATGGGCACTTCCAGTTCTGAGTCATGCCATTTGGGATGAAGAATGCCCCTGCCACCTTTCAGAGGTTGGTCAACCAGGTACTGGTTGGGCTGGATGCGTTCAGTGCCGCCTACCTGGATGACATCGCAGTGTTCAGTGCCACCTGGCCCGAACACCTGCGCCACCTCTGGGAAGTGTTGATGGCTCTGTGCCGAGCAGGCCTCACGATCAAGGCAAGCAAGTGCCAGATCGGGCAGGGTTCCGTGGTGTACTTGGGACACCAAGTGGGGAGTGGCAAGGTGGCACCCTTGCAACCCAAATTGAGACCATCCTGGCTTGGGAACCCCCCAAGACGCAGACCGCAGTGAGGGCCTTCCTGGGGCTCACTGGGTACTACAGGAGGTTTGTCAAGGGCTATGGAACGATCGTTGCCCCCTTGACAGAGCTGACTTCCAAGAAGCAGCCCAGGAACGTGATCTGGACTGACACCTGTCAGAAAGCTTTCGACACCCTGAAGACTGCCACGTGCTCTTGGCCCTTGACTTCTCCAAGGAATTCCTAGTACAGACAGACGCTTCAGAGCATGGTGTAGGGGCTGTTCTCTCACAGATGACTGAGGAGGGCTGGGACCAACCCGTAGCCTTCATCAGTAGGAGGTTACTTCCACGGGAAAGTAGGTGGAGTGCAATTGAGCGAGAAGCATTTGCTGTGGTCTGGGCGCTGAAGAAGCTAAGACCCTACTTGTTTGGGTCTCACTTCCGGGTTCAGACGGACCACAGGCCCCTCAGATGGTTGATGCAAATGAGGGGTGAGAACCCGAAGCTGTTGAGGTGGTCCATCTCCCTACAGGGTATGGACTTTACGGTGGAACACCGTCCTGGTACAGATCACGCCAACGTCTGTCCAGGTATTTCCGCCTTAGTGACGAGGAACCCCCTGGGCAAGGGTAGTTCTCCCCACATTTCAGCTGGAGGGGACACGTGTTAGACCTGGCACCTTGGCGTGAGTTTCCCTTCCACTTTTTGATGGTGTGCCTAGATTGTTTTGCTGGTGTTGTCCGCTCAGGGCACTGCGCCACGGCTAATCCGTGCCGCAGTGCAAGTGCTCCCTAGGTAAAGTGTACCTGTAATTGATGTTCCTGATTGGTTTATTGGATTCACTGTCAGTCCCCAGTAAAGTGCACCAGGAGTGCCAGGGCTTGTGAATGCCAATGCTGCTGGTGGGCTTGCAGCGCTGGTTGCGCCACTCACGGAAAGCGGCTTTGAAAAATGTGTCTAGGGTCTGCCACCGCAGACCCTGCGTGCAGTCTGGGACTGTCGCGCTGACTGTGCAAGTGCCCCCACTTGCCAGTCCCTAAACCTTCCCTTACCTACATATTAGCCACCCCTCTGGTAGGCCCAAGGGCAGGGTGCATTGTAGGCATAAGGTAGGACATGCCCTGATGTGTGTGGCATGTCTTAGTAGTGAATTACAGCCCTTTTCGTTTTTCACTATTGAAGGCTACCTGCTCTCCATAGGCCAGAATGGGCTGCTGGGATCACGCCAACGCTGTGACCCCAGTGGACTCAGAGAGCATGGTAGAATGTCAAGTTTAGTATGCCTGAACTCAGAATAATAAAATACTTCTTGTAGTCAAGTTTATTTTAATATCCTGGGTTTGTAAATACTACTTTTAGAAAGTTAGTATTTACTGACCTGACCATCTCAGTCCGCCTCTGCTGTGTGTGTGTGTTCTGCCTAGCAACAGTAAGGAGCAGGGTTGGGGAATCCCCAGAGACAGGTTGGCTGCCAGGTGGTGGGTAGAGAGATTACACCAGGATGGGTGGGAGGAGTACACCTTGACTCTTGAATAGACCTGTGCTCTGCCACCACAAAGCCGGCGCCGCCCCCTGTGGAGCGGCTGATGTCTCTGCCCTGCTGCTGAAAGGAAAGAGCAGAGTCACCATAACAAAGTGCTCCAGAACTGGACTGAGCCAGGCCCAGGCCCCCTGGCGCTAAAGAACAAAAGAATCATGGTATAAAAGTAGGAGCCTGGCTCCTAAGAAATCAGAATCCTGTTTACCACAAAGAACCTCTGCCCGACTAGAAGGAGAAGAAGACGCTGGAGGAGCTGGCCTGCTGCTTGCCTTGCTGAGAAAGGAGAGGAAGAGACTTACTGAAAAGACTTTGCTACTTTGTGCTTGAACATTCTCCAAGGGCTTGATCTGAGCTTGCCCCCTGAACTGAACCCCAGGACCAGTGGGTTCTCTGTGCTTTTGCTCGTCCTCCAATTCGAGCCGTGTGTGCACCCCGCTGGAAAGAGACTGCGCCCCTCATCGCCCCTCCTAGGGCCGTGACACTCAGAAGCTTGCCTGCCTCAAACCCGTGAGAGCCCCGCTCCGTCCAGAGCCGCTCTCTGTCCCCGGACCAGGCCGCCTGCATCCCTGTCACCGCCTGCTACTGGAGCGCGCTGACCGCGCTATCACCCCTCCCGCCGGAAGCCGTCCGACGACTGTGATCTACGCCGGGTCATCCAGCTGCACTGACCGTGCCCTGCGACCCCGCTTCGCTATCCCCAGACATCTCAGGCCGCGCCGCCCCCGCTGTGGAGACCCTCCGGAACCGCCGTGCTAAAGGGTCACTGGCCGCGCCTGCCTACGTACCCACACCTGCTGATTGAGGACCCAAGAACACTTCCCAAGCTGAGAGTCGCACCGACCTGTGCCGACTCTCCACATCACGAAAGAAGTTCCAGTATCGGGATCGGGGCCCGCAACGCCTTATTTCCCCGTTCGCAGGAGCCGATGTCTGTGAGTACTGGAACCACAAGTAACATTTGCAAGAGACTACAAGGTCTCCATTTGAAGCTACGAACAAAGAACATTTGCCTGCTTTACAACCTGGTGGCATAGCGAAACCGTTATTGGTCTTGTGATAAGTCTGCTGAGATATATATACCTATTTTTACATAAAGAAGCGTATTTTTATATATACCCAAGCCTGGTGTCCGTTTCTGGGGGGATTGATGTATTTACTGTATGTATGATTGTAAGTGCTTAACCAACAACGCCTGAGGAATCGCCTTGGCTGCTCACGCCACGCACCTAGAGGGTGAGCAAGGGTCATTCGCGAGGGGTTATCCTGCGCCCTGACGTGGAGGAGAGGGTTCCTGCTTGACACAAGGGCAACCTTGCGCCAACCAGAGACTCCCGACTCTAACAGCGCCGAAGGGCCAGAAGGAGGAGTATATGAAATAGGTGTCCTGCAGATCCAAAGTCACCATTCAGTCTACAGGATCGAGGGCAGGCGAGGCCTGGGCCAGAGTGAGCATTTAGAATTTGTCTTTCCAGATGAAGGTGTTGAAAGGGAGCAGGCACCCTCTGACAAAAAACAGAATTGCTGTGCCACATTTTAGTGTGCTCAGACCAAATCAGATGATGAAGCCCAAGCCATCCAGCAGCACTTCCGCTGGCTCAGAGCTCTGGGCAACTATAGAACCCTGGAACCTGTAGGTGTCACAGTTCCATAAAGTAACCTGCAACAATATACAATAAGTTAACTACTTACGTCCCCCATCTTTCCAGTAATAAACAGAAGTGAACAGCATAGCTTAAAACATGAATTAATAAACAATGGGCTCCACGTCACTCAAATCATCAAATTCAACTCTCTCCAGTATCTCTTTCTATATCTTCAGTCAACTTCTCCAGCTCCTGCAGATACATTTTGGTGGACTGGCTCCAGCTTCAAACACTCTTCATCAGTCATAAGCATCAACCCACTGCACCCACTTTCATGCATGTTAAGTACCCCCCATCAATCAGATCGCCTCGGTAGTACACTGCCACTCTTTTATTCCAACTTTGACTATTATTCAACTTGACATAGTTACCCCTGACGGCAACTACCCTGAAAGGCTCCCTGGATTTGGACAAGTTCTGTCCCCTCTACCACTAAGTTGTTCATCCAAGTCAGCACCTATTTAGTTTAATTCACTCAACCACTCATCATGTTAACAGCATCCTGCCCGTTACTCTATCATGATGCTCAGTAACTGCTTTCAACACAGCTATCTTCACGTCCAACCCAGTCTTGACCGCAATTTCATTCACTCAGACAATCATATAATTCATTCTTTCCACAATGCTGTTGGATTGGGGATTGAACACTGACGTTCTACAATACCTTATACCTAACTCAGCTAGAAATGGCTTCATTTATTCAGATGTCAGTTGGGTGCCATTATATGTCACCGAATATGACAAAACTCCTTCACGAGTGAACACCTTCCTCACTGGCGTAACAAAACTTGAGGGGGCCCCCCTGCAAGGTACGTAGAGGGGCCCCTTCCAGACTAAATCGGGAGCTCTCCGACCACAGTTCTGTGCCAAGGGGCCCCCTGGTGCTTGGGATCCACCCCCCCACACCGCGGGGGCTGCGGGGGCCTGTGTTACGGAACTGACCTTCCTTAGTACCATTACAGTGTTAGAGGTGGTTATGGAAATCATGAACTACAATCACGGCAATTTGAAAGGCAAAGCATACATGGGGCCAATAAAGTCCAAACAAACTTTTCTCCAAGGATGACCTGGATCATGAATATGAAACTCCTGCCCACCAACTAAAATCAAATCGCTTCTTACTTTCTTTGCAGACTTTGCACCCCTCCATATCTTTACGAGCTCTTCATAAATTGTAAGTCATCAGTAAAGCTTTTACTTTCTGTGTAGAATCAGACATAGTTTTCTCCTCAATAAACCAGTTGGTACAAACCTTTCCCTATACATTAACACTCCACCACCCTTAACTCTTTTTCTCAAAGAGCATCCCTGCTTAGTACATTTCTCACTTTGCTCAAGACACTTCTCTTTGTCTTGTTCCACCCGCCATTCATCTTTAATAATTTCCCCACAACACACAGCTCCTCCATCTTCACTTTCAGCCACCACTTCTTCATTCTGATTTTACATTCAGATGCAAATGCTTTGAGTGGTAATCTTGACAAACAATCGGCTTGGCTGTTTTTCCACCCTGGCACATGCTTGATCATGTAACGGTAGTCTGTAAGTGTTAATCTCACCAACTTTGGAGAGGCATTTGACGTTCCTCTAGGTTGTAACACTCGAACTAACGGGTTGTGATCCGTGCTCAATAAAACATTATTATCCCAAATGTAGGTCCTAAAACGTGCCATGGCCCAAGCTGCCGCTAATGCCTTTCTCTCTCTATGACCGAGTGCCTAAGCTACATACGTGTCAGAGAATGAGAAGCAATCGCCATGGTCTTCTGACTGCCCGGCTTTTCTTGTGCCAAAACTGCACCAATCCCACAGCCCTAGCATCAACCGTGACTATTGTCTTGTAATCCCTGTCTTGCAATCCCTGGCCATGCACTTTCATCGTTTACAGTCTCAAACACCACTTCTTTCGAACTTCAATCAAACTTTATACCCTTTTGCAAAAATAAGCTCAACAATTCAGTTTTTTCACAAAAAGCGCTTCACAAATTTGGCACAATATTCAACAAGACCTCTGTTTAGCTGTGGAGTGGTCGGCCCGCACTTGCCCTGCATGCACAATCTATACCAAGCTGCAACCAGGCCACGACCAGACCGAGGTCCTCCTCAGATTAGATGGAGCCTCTACGGCCTGGCTTTGTATTCACGTTCTGCACGGTTTTGTTCCTGGTGAAGTCTTTCATTTCTTGGCGCAGCTGGTTCGCTGAAGCCTGAAACATGTTCTCGGTGTTGGCGATTGAATGAGTCTTTTGAAAGATCAGACAATCTCCAGTTTTTAAGTAACGAGTGCATCATCAGAAATGTATATCCTTTCTGTACATGCACTAATAGTTCCTGCCAAGGTCTTTTTATTTCTCTTAATGCAGTCAATTCTGAATGGCAATCAGGAGCAGTCTAATAAAAAGATGAGTCTTAACGACTAACCAGTCTAAGTAAGTCTTTCAACCACTAGTGATACTTTCCATGTTTGCTCATCTTCTTATCTGTTCCCAAGTCACAAGGCATAATCATAAAGATAAAAAACTGTGAAATAATAGTAAACTTTGTACGTTTTGTAAAAAAAACCAAAATGTACAAGTCAAGGGTATGCTCAAATTGTTTTTAACTCCACAGGTCAAGGTTTCTTGAAAGGTAAAAAACAGTGAATAATAGAAGTTTTGTAAAATAACTATAAAACTCAGGGGAATTTTCAAATGTAATTTTTTTATTTTTTATAAACGTTTTATTGTGAAAGAAAAAGAAATACATAAGGCAGCATAATGACAGTGCAGCAGTCCACAGCATATGCGTATCGTTTTTCAATACATTTGACACCAGGGAGACACAGTAGAAACCCCTCCATTCCATCAGATCAGGTTGTTCCGGCATATGCAGTATGTAGATCGTACAGTGCATAATAGATTCACCCACACAAAATGAACATTCGCCGACACCCAGCATGCAGGTGGTTATCCTATTCAGTACCGGGAGGGGGCTTATTATCCACCCAAGAGACCTCCAGCAATCTGTCCCTGTCACGTTGTAGTTCTATAGTGGGGGATAAGCAAATGGTACCCCTGTATCTGTTCCACCTCCCCCATTTGTAGTCCCATTTTCTGGGGCATCTCCTATGTATGAAGACATCTTTTTCGGTCAGCATTGCTCTGTCCATGTCGACTGCCCAGTCGCGTAGGGTCGGAACCGTCCCCACACCACCACTTCTGGGCAATGTTACGCTTTGCAATGGCCCACCCAAGTGAAGCCCATGTTTGCTCTATTTGGGTTAAATCAGTAGCTTCCCAGATATTTAGGAGGCAAAGTTGGGGGGAGGCCCTGAGGGATTTACCACCCGCCCTCTCCATTTGCTGTGTGACCCTGTTCCGTATTGTTGCACCACCGAGCAGTCCCAGAGAACATGAAAGAAGGCTCCCGGCTGGTGACACTGCCGGAGGCCCAGGGGATCAGCCTTCCTTCCTATCTTAACCAAAATCCCAGCGTCTAGATATATGCGATGCAGGATTTTTAATTGAACAAGGCGCAATCTCATGGGGATAGCCACTTCCCTGGGAGAGGCCAGAGCATCATGCCAGTCCTCATCCTCCAGGTCTCCAAAATCCGCCTCCCAAAGTTGTCGCAGACGCCTTAAGGGGACTGGACGATTGTTAATTAGTTTTTTATATGTGAGAAATCTGGCCTTTTTATGCATGGGGTCGAGTATCAGTCGGTTCTCCAGTTGAGAGGCCTCATGGAGAGGGGCATCCATTGGCAAAGCTGCTTTGACTGCATGACTAATTTGTAGGTAGCGGTAGGCCTCAGATTGTGCTAGTTGGTATTTGTTCTGTAGATCTTCAAATGGACTAATCTGCCCCGCGTCCACATGTCCCCCACTGTGGAGATGCCAATCATATCCCACTTGTCAAAACCTGGGCATTTACTAAGCTGTCCCAACAGGTCTGGCTCCCAAAGTGGTGTGGCCTTCGTGAGCGTGCCATGCCACTCCCATTTTCTATTCACGCCGTGCCAAACCTCCACTGTGCATGCCGTGGGACCCGTGAGGGCAAGCTTGTGAGGATTTGTATAGAGTGCTCTGGCGTAGTCCCCCCGACCCAGAAGCCAACGGTCAGTTCAAAAATTCGGGTTGTCGTATTCCCCATGCACCCATTTATTGATTGGGACCAATTGAGAAGCCTGATAATACAGCCTCTTGTCGGGTAAAGCAATACCTTCGTCATACCACCCCATCGTCAATTTTGTCATGGCTATTCTAGGGGCCCGTCCGTCCCACAGTAGCCCGCGTACAACATCCTCAATACCGCCAACATAAGTGTCTGGAACCTTGTTCGGTGTGTTTTGCAACACATAGAGAAATCGCGGCAGTGCTAGCATCTTAAACAGGGCCGCACGCCCCAGCAGAGTAAGGGGAAGGGATCGCCAATATTTGGCATCCGACCAAAGGCGAGTCAGGGACGTAAGCAAGTTGGACACATAAAACAAAGTCGGGACTGGAGTGACATAAATGCCAATATACTTAAAGCCCTGTGCTGCTACTGGTATGTCGTATCCACAGGGGCAGCACGGCGGCTCACCCCACAACACATAAAGCTGGGATTTAGTCCAATCGATAGTATAGCCCGAGTGGAAGCCAAAGATATGAAAGATGTGGAGAACCCGGTGAAGAGACCGCGAGAGCGAGGCCAAATATAAGAGGATATTGTCCGCATATAGGGAGATGCGATCCTCATGATCTTCAGTCCACTTCAACCCCCTAATCTCCGGGTCACCCCTGATCCAAACCGCTAACGTTTCCGACACAAGGACAAACAACAAGGGTGACAAAGGGCATCCATGTCTAGGACCCCTCCCCAGTGGGAATTGCCTCGAGATGTGGTTGTTGACTGTTACCTGTGGGGTTGGGTGGGCATATAGCAATTGGATCCACTTTATGAAATTTGGGCCAAAACCCATCCTATTTAAAACTGCGACAAGAAACTGCTACTCGATTGTGTCAAATGCCATGAATGCATCCAACGATAGTTGAGCTACATTCTTCCTGATTGTATCCAGCCTACCCAGGACCCCATGTAATCGTTGCAAATTCAAAGCTGTGTTTTTCCCCGGCATGAACCTAGATTGGTCAGGGTGCACGAGCTCCTTAATACAATGGATAAGTCTGTTTGCCAGTAGCTTTGCCAAACTTTTAGCCTCAACTGTCAGGAGTGAGATCGGACGATACGCCCTACAGTCATCTAGTGGTTTGCCCTGCTTATGGATGACCACAATGGAGGCCGTTTGGACATCAGCCGGTAGCGCCCCGCCGTCTAAACTTTCAATGTACATTTGGAGTAAATAGGGGGAGATTTTGGACACCAATGGCTTCAAGAATTCGATAGGGAGACCATTGGGCCCCATAGCTTTACGCGAGCGGACATCTTGTATCGCTTTCTGAATCTCAGCATCCATTGACGCGCCCTCCAAAGAATCCCGGTTCTGTGGGGATAGACATGCGACGTTCATGGTCGAAAGAAGGTCCCCAGCCGCGTATGACTGGTACGCGGCAGAGGGCGTGTACACCGATGAGAAGTAGGAAGCGAACATATCAGCGATCTGTTGAGGATCGGTGATTAAGTCCCCATTCACCCCGCGTACTGAGTGCACCCATCTTGACGATTGCTCTTTTTTCTCTAACCAAGCAAGGAGTTTCCCCGTCCGGTCTCCGTGTTCATAAAGCGCAAGTTACTTACCTTCGGTAACGATATATCTGTAAGAAACATTTGTAGTGATAGATTCCTTACCTTAGAATTACCCCCAGGCATCAGACTGGATCCGGAAAGTTTTCGTCAGCAGTACCCCTGACGTCGCTGGAGCTACTTAGACGCGCCCACGCGCGCTGATGTCAGTTCTGTACACGACTTTCCGTGCCAGGAACGCAGAGCCATGCAAGAAACTGACCACTGCTGCCATGAAACTAGGGCCCTGAAAGGGATAACCTTAACCCTAGAAATCAGTTTGCAGAACGGGGAGGATGGGTGAGGCGGTAAGGAATCTATCACTACTAATGTTTCTTACAAATATATCATTACCGAAGGTAAGTAACTTGTGCATCTGAAAGAAACACGTAGTGATATATTCCTTACCTTAGAATAGATACCCCAGCAATCCCAACCCCGGCGGTGGGTCTGCGAACCAAGATCACACCAGAAAATCCTGGAGAACAGAACGGCCAAATAAGTCTTCTCTACAGACTTGGCTGTCCAGGCAGTAATACTTGGTAAACGTGTGCAGCGAGGCCCACGTAGCTGCCTGACAGATGTCGTGCAAGGGACCTCCCCATCCCAAATCAGTAGTGGCTGTTGTCGCCCTGGTAGAATGGGCGCGCAGCCCCACCGTAGGCTCCTTTTGAGCCAAAGAATAACAAGCCTTTATGCACAGAACGACCCACCGAGAGATGGTCTGCTTGTGCACAGCCTGACCTTTTTTGGCGCCCAAGTAGCCAACAAAGTGCTGGTCATCCACCCGGAACGGTTGTGTGCGGTTCAGGTAGAATGAGAGCGCACGGTTTGGGTCCAGACGGTGGAGCCTCTCTTCCTCTTTTGAGGGATGCAGAGGCGGAAAGAAGGTAGGCAAAGTGATGGCTGCCCGATATGAAAGGCAGTGACAACCTTCGGCAGAAAAGATGGACAAGTCCTTAGAACCACTTTGTCCGGATGGACAGAGAGAAAAGGAGGTTTAGAAGAAAGTCTGGAGCTCACTCACTCTTCTGGCAGAGGTGATGGCCACCAGGAAAGCTGTCTTTAAAGTGAGAAGACGAAGAGGACATTTGTGAAGTGGCTCAAAGGGAGCACACATCAGATATGTCAGAACCAGATTCAAGTCCCACTGAGGCATTATGAATGGAACAGGAGGGAAAAGATGAGTAATACCTTTCAAGAATCTATTTACAACCGGGGACTTGAAAAGGGAAGGTTGATCTGGAAGCCGTAAAAAGGCCGAAATGGCCGAGAGATAGCCCTTGATAGTGCCCAGAGCAGAGCCCTGCTGGGCCAAAGGAAGGAGGAATAGAAGGACCACTGAAAGAGGAGCAGAAAGGGGATCCACAGCCTTTGGTGTGCACCATGCCGCAAACTTATTCCACCTGCAGGCGTATACCGTCTTAGTGGAGTGACGCCTGGCTGCCAAGATTACATCACAAACTTCGGGAGGCAGGTCAAAAGAAGTCAACTGCCACCGCTCAATCTCCACACAAGGAGGTGGAGGCTGGACAAGTTTGGGTGGAGGACCGTCCCCTGCTGTTGCGACAGAAGATCCTCCCGAAGAGGCAGTCGGATCGGGGGATCGATAGCCATGCTGAATATCTCGGGATACCATACTCTTCGAGCCCAGTTCGGAGCCACAAGAATGACTTGAGCCCGGTCGCGCTTGATCTTCTTCAGCACTCTGGGTAGAAGTGGTATAGGTGGAAAGGCGTATAGTAGACCGCAACTCCACTCGTGACGAAAAGTGTCACCTAGCGAGTGCCGCCTTGGAAATTCCAACGCGCAGAACTGATGACATTGCGCGTTCTCTTCGGTGGCAAATAGATCTAACCAAGGCTCTCCCCACTGCTGAAAGAGACCTTGCGCCACGTCCGATTCAGACGCCATTCATGATCCATCATGTATCGGCGGCTGAGTTCATCCACCGTGGCGTTCATAGAACCTGCCAAGTGTTGAACCACCAGGGAAATGCCCTGATGTTCCAGCCATGTCCAGAGGCACAGAGCCTCCTGACATAGGGTCCACGACCCCACCCCGCCCTGTTTGTTGCAGTACCAGATGGTGGTGATGTTGTCTGTGAACACCTGAACTACTTTCCCCTTGACAGAGGGAAGGAATGCCTTCAGTGCAAGTCGGATCGCCCGAAGCTCCAGAAGGTTGATATGGAGCCGAGAATCCGCCGGAGTCCAGAGTCCTCTGATCTCTGCCTCTCTCATGTGGCCGCCCCAGCCCAGAAGGGACACGTCCGTCACAACTGTGTTCCAGTTGGGGAAGGGAGAGGGATCTGCAATTGACCCAATCGCAATTTGTGAGCCACCACTACAATTGTCGTGCGGTGCCCTCCGAGATCTGGACGTGATCAGACAGGTTGCCCTGATGCTGTGCCCACTGGAACTTCAGGTCCCACTGCAGAGCCCGCATATGCCATCTGGCATGATCCACTAACAGTATGCAGGAGGCCATCAGGCCCAGTAGCCAAAGGGTCATCCTGACCGAAACCCGGGATAGAGGCTGAAACATCGGAATCATCGCCTGAATATCCCAGACTCGCTGCTCGGGAGGATAAACCTGAAACTGCGCCAAGTCCAGAACCGCTCCGATGAAGAGGAGCTTCTGAGAGGGAATCAGGTACAAATTTGCCACGTTGATGGAGAACTCCAGCAAATGCAGGAGGTCAGGCGTAGTCTGGAGGTGGGAGACGACTGCCTGGGGCGAGCCTGCCTTCAACAACCAGTCATCGAGATAGGGAAAGACTGGAACCCCTGATCGGCGCAGATGAGCTGCGACCACCGCTATCACTTTCGTGAACACCCTAGGGGCGCTGGTAAGGCCAAAGGGGAGCACAGTGAACTGAAAGTGCTCGTGGCCTACCGTGAACCGCAGGTAACGCCTGTGGGCCGGCAGGACGGGGATATGAACGTAAACGTCCTGCAAGTCCAATGCTACCATCCAGTCTTGCGGGTCTAGGGCAGACAAAACCTGAGCAAGTGTGAGCATCTTGAACTTCTCCTTCCGGAGGAAGCGATTGACGTTCTGGAGGTCTAAGATAGGACGCAGACCCTTGTCCATCTTGGGGACCAGATAGTAGTGGGAATAACAACCACAACCAACTTCGGGCCCAGGAACGCGCTCGATGGCTCCCTTGGCCAAGAGGGCCGCGACTTCCTGTTGAAGAAGCGCAAAATGGTCCCCCGACATGCAGGGGTACTGAGGTGGCATGGCTAGAGGGGAAGTCTCGAAGGGCAGGGCAATTTGCAGCACCCACTTGTCCGAGGTGATGTTGTGCCAGTGGGGGAGATGATGGCGAATCCTGCCACCCACTGGCGTTGGATGGGCCTGAAAGGTCAGACTAGGAAGGCTTTGCAGTGGATGCTGCGGGGGTGGAGGTGGACTGACCTGCCCGCTGGCCCCCAGAACCACCTCGACGGTTTCCACATCCGCGGCCGCGTTGAGGATATTGCTGCGCAGGCCTTTGGCTCTGGAACGAACGTGTTGGGGCACCCCTTCCATGGCCACGAAAGGAGCGAATAGCAGAAGGCGGAGGAGGGCGAGTGGCTGACAGGCCCAACAACTTGGCATAGCCCACGAGTCCTTAAAACGCTCCAACGCACTATCCGACTTAGTGCCAAAAAGGCCACTGCCATCAAAGGGCATGTCCATCAAAGTGTTCTGGACATCCCCTGAGAAGCCAATTGTCCTCAGCCAGGCGTGGCGCCGAAGCGCCACCGTCGTGGAAATCGCCCTGCCCAGCGATTCGCGGTATCAAAATAGTGAACTTTGCTGCATCTCTCCCAGCTGCAATAGCTTGGGAGAGTACTGTCCGTGCCTCCTCCGGACAGTTGTGCAGCACCTGCGCAACCGTATCCCACAGAGAGTGGGAATAACGGCCCAAGAGGCATGCGGTGTTCACCGATCGCAGCCCTAAGCTGGCAGAAGAAAACAGCTTCTTGCCAAGCTGCTCCAGCTTCTTGGATTCCTTATCCCGGGGTGCGGAAGGGAACGCGCTCTGGGAAGCAGAGGCTCGGACAACCAAGATCTCGGGACTGGGGTGTTGGGAGAGAGAAAGAGGGGGCGACGTTCCTGTCCACAGGAGCCCCTGTGTTGGGCCTGGACCAAGTGGCCAAAAGGACGTCAGAAAGTGCGTCATTAAAAGGCAGCAAGGGCTCCGAAGAGGTTGCCGCCGGCTGAAGCACTTCTGTCAGGAGGCTAGTCCTGACGGCTACCATAGGGAGTTCGAGGTGGAGTGCCTCGGCTGCCCTATGTACTACCACTGCGTAACTGGCTCCCTCCTCCGTAGCCACGGTAGGAGGAGACAGCATGCCAAGGTCAGATGAGGTGTCAAGACCACTGGCCTCCCCAAATCCTCTGCCCAGTCCAGATCATAATCACACTGCTGTGTGAGAGGGTCTTCACATCCCTACCAGTCCTTCCCTTCCTCCGAAGTCTGCGAAATAGGCTGAAAAAAAGGAGGATGGACATAGGGGACGATGGCGGTGGAGGTGTTACAAGGTCAACAGGCGTCGACCGGGGTCCGATCCCAGATCCCGGGGGGTCCTGCCGCACCGGGGCAGGAGCCGCTGGCGACGCCGGGGCCGGAGCTGCCGTCGATGGAAGGACAGGGACCCCTGGTCCGGCCCGTGGGGCCCATAGGCGCACCGGCGGGGCCAGACGGCCCAAAGAGTCAGGCCATGGCAGCAATAAACTCTTGCACCTGAGCAGGCGTCGCCAACAGACCGCGAAAGGGTGGGTAGGCTGGCGGCGACGTCGCAGGCTCTGCCAGAGCCGCGGGGGTGGCACCACCCGCACCCTCAGGCGCATCGCACAACGGGCGAGGGGAAGTCGAAGAGCGACGGCGTTTCTTCGACCTATTTTTTGAATGCTTCGACTTACCTGACCCCGTGTGCGAAGACTTAGATCCAGAGGAACGATGGTGATGGCTCCACGACCGGTCCCTCAACCTACCATGGGAATGGGACCTTGAACTGCACGGAGCCGACTGCCGGACTTCCAGCAACTTTCGGAACGGCTCCCGAAAATTTTCGGCGCCATGGCCTGGCAGTGGGGGCACGACTTGGAGTCGTGGTCGCGCCCCAGGCAGTAGAGACACATGTGGTGTGGGTCCGACACCGACATCATGCGGTGACAGCCCCCACTGTTCTTGAAGCCAGGCATCCCTACGACACCAGGAGTCAATCGACTCAAAGAAATTGAGACAAATGGCCTCGAAACACTCAGTGAAAAAATGACTGGGGGTACTTGATCTTCCCGGATCTGCGCTTGCTGGTGCGGAAAAAGAAAGAACTGACGTCAGAGCGCGTGGGCGCATCTAAGTAGCTCCAGCTACGCCATCCCGGTGCCGACGACACCAACGACACACGCAGAGCCGCACGATGACGTCTACCAACGCGCAGGGGTACTGCTGACAAAAACTTTCCAAATCCAGTCTGATGCCTGGGGGTAATTCTAAGGTAAGGAATCTATCACTACGTATTTCTTTCAGATTCCTATGGCGTGTTGAGGTATAGCGTGCTTTGGCCACTTCCGTTAGGAGCTGAGTGTAGTCAAGACGCACCATCAAGAGTGAGTGCTGCATCTCGGGATCAGGGGTAAGTGCCAGGGCTTTTTCCTGAGTTAGGATGTCCTCCTCGAGCTCTACAATTCTCTTGGTAAGTTCTCTCTTATGGCAAACCATCAAAGATAGGGCTCTGCCTTTCATAACTGCGCCAAACGCACCCCATAGGATGCGGGCCGACGTAACTGACCCCACGTTCTCCTGGAAATGGTGGTCAGCTTCTTTGATTAATGCCTCCTTAGTGTGAGGTCCTTTAGCGCCCATGGGTTTATAGTGAGGGTGGCATGTCTTTTAGGCTGGCCAAATGAAAGTGTCGTAAGAATGGGGGAATGATCAGAGATTCCTCACGCGAGGCACCTGGAGTCAGTAAACATGCAAATATCATGAGCGTGGGTGAGTATGTGGTCAATGCGTGTGTAGGAGAGTAGGGTCTGCAATCCTATGATCACCCAGATTTTTTGCTTTTGCTTCATTGGTTTACGACTTTCCCCGGCTGCGGGCCTGCCAATCAGACCCACAGCCTAGCTGTTCTCTCTCGAAATTAACACACATGTACATTAGGTGCATCCACTAATTGGAACTGGGCCGCCTTATCAGTCCCTGTATCAGCATACCACAGGTATCCAGGGCATCGGTGTACCCAGGGCCTACCAGGGGCTGCAGCATGTATTATGCCACCCCTGGATGGCCGCCCAAATCTGACACAACTGGCTGCACGACAGCTGGGGCAAGGTGGTGTAATCACCCGTTGCTGTAGGTGTAGTATTCCTATACCTAACCCTAAAATGGACGCATGGATTCCTGTCAGTCACTCCTATGGCAGGCCTTATCAATCCTGAAGGCAGAGTGCTGGGAATCATGTGAGATGGTGCTCTGGCGCGAGCTGAGCCCGTCGACGGCTTGCGGAGCCAAATCCTAATAGCCGTTCCATGGTGACTCGGGCCAACTACCTTAAAGTGCATTATAATCCTCGCGGTTATTTGCTAACTTTGGCATCGCATCACTCAAACATGTCGAGTAAGGTGTCATACGAATTGGAATACGAACCCCTCGCCAGTTCTGGCGACGGGGTTAGCATTCCACCCTTCTAGAGGGACACGACATGGAAGTAACCTTGAACCCCGGTTAAAGTTGACTCAAGCCTCAGCATCACAACATGGATGCTGCCACCAGACACAAGTCTGACCTCCTGCTGCTGGGAGACCTTCCAGCGAGGGGAGCTTGGACAAAGGGTTTCCTGTCGAGGGCGGTGTTAGCACCATCCCAGACAGGGTTTGTGTATCCCAGGTAGGCAGGGCTGAAAGGAAGGTGACTGCAAATGGCACCCCGGTGCTCACTGTGCATAGCCCGGCTCAACCCAGTTTCGGGGGCACACCAGCCCCTGAGCTGGGGCGAAGTCGGACAAAGGATAGGGGTGTAACCACCCCCCTCCTGGTCCCACCCATAGGTAGGACCTAGTCACGGGCCAGCCCCTTTTTCCTAGAATAAAGGTGGGAGCGGGTCCCCTTCCCAAATTGGATAATTCTGAATCTTGAACTACTTTCCACGAAAGGAACTCTTGACTATTTCTGAAGACTCTCCCATGTGGCTAAGGAGTAGCCACCCTGCACCAGCAGGCACCACCTAAGCGCTTGCGGTTTGCTGTACGTCTCTCCCACGGATCAAGACTGCCCAGCTCGACAAGACCCGGGTTCCCTGCCATCTCTGACCTCTACCTACATCGTCAGCCCAGCTGAGATTCGTAGGTGTGACGAGACCTGCGGGACCGGCCATCTTCAGAACCTGCACGACGCTTATCTAGCACGCCCACCGAGGGACCCTCGAGTGAGTGCACCTAGGGTTTGAGAAGCCCTAACCCTGAGCGGCTCCAGCACCGAAGTCTGCCTCCCCAGCATCCACGAGATCTGCGTGGGGGCCCTTCTGCTCCTTGTTGCTCACCGCGTTGTCCGGCCACTCGCCGACCGGCTTGTGGCCCTCTTCACAACGCACCACGACAAACTTTCATCACTGGTCTGGTTGCTCCAGACTGGCTCTTGCTCCCCTTCAACAGAGGAGTACCTCGGACCCTCCTGGTCCACTCCCGACGCCATCTTGACTCCACCGCGTGGGTTTGCCACTGCCAAGACCTGCTGCCCCATTCCTGGGCCCAGCATCATCGACAGCAGACACCTTCGTGGGACAGCTCGCCCTCCATCCTGGTCGCCGCCGCGCCTCCTGGTCCGAGGAACAGCCGAGTCCGACGTCATCCACTCACCTGGTCGAGGTGACTTTAGCCGGTACCTTCCTGGTACCCACACGATCGCTGGCTAGCGGTTGAGAACTGAGTCCCCTCTGCTTTCAGGTTTTCTTCATCACCGATCCAGGCTTGGATCTCTCTGAACATCAACACTGGTCGCCTGCCAGCAACTTCTTCTTTCAGGCTCCTGAGACTACAACGAGGACTCCCGACATCTTGCTGAACCCCACGCAGCCGCAGCCTCTGGGCTAGGTAACTCGAGCATCTCGGTGCTCCAACGTAGGTTCACTCTACAAGGGTCCAGTTCCTTTTTCGTTTAGTCCCACTGATCGGATTCCTCCGGAATCAGTAACTTTAAACTATCTTACCTTTCCCATTCCACTTGCAGTGTAAATGGTTTCGTGCCCTTCGGGCATTTGTGTAAATTGTGCAACCAGAAGTATTTTCATAAGAGTTTTGTAGTGTGCTTAGCTCCCTGACTCATAAAGAGCCAGGGTAGTCTTGTTATAAATAAATATCCTTTATTTTCATAACAACTTTTGTGGTGTCCTTTCACTTGGTGTTCAAGGGGTATATGTGATGGTAAACAGCTGGCTTAACACGCCCTCTAGAGTTTAGCCTGAAGACTGCTCTTGTCCACGCTACTAGGATAGCTGGTCTATAAGGTTGACTTACAACCAATCATCAATAAGGGTCGTTTGGAATGATACACAGTGATCACTAGAATAGTGAGCACTACATATCAGGCCAACTTCTCACATTGGTGAGCAGCGGTTGGGATTTGAGCTTGCTGTTGTTTTACCACACACGTATCCTAAGAATATCAAGTTGAAAGATCACATAAGTACCCAGGTACATATAACTTAACTTAGAATACTCTGAGTTCTACTGAACCAGCTGTTATAGTGAAACAGGGAGTAGCACACCCTGACTATAACTCTTAGCAAGGGATCAGTAGAGAAACACATAGTGTAGGTAGGTGCATCACTTACACCTCACTAGAAAGCATGTCGGTCCACGGAGAGTCTGCAGAGACTCCCTTAGTGGTCAGTGACCCTCCACAGGTCGTGTCACGATATGCAGCTCTTAGCTTCACGGAGATGAGACAGCTGTGTGCCTCCAGGAAGCTAAACCAGGGTTCTAACCCTACCATCGCATTTCTGATAGGTCTCTTAGAGACTTACGATGCTAGGAGGTCCTCTAACACAGGCCCCCCTAATGCTGATGGGAACATGCCTCCCTTAGAGGGAACCCTTGGTGACCCTGACCTCGACCTCAATGGTGAGGAGGAAGAGGAAGAAGAGTTAGAAGGGGACGAGGCAGACGGAGGTCCAGTAGTAGTCAGTAGGCTCACAAGGACCAACTTAAGCAGGCATGAGAATGGAACTGGGGGAGCCCCGGGCCCACGCTTAAGCAGGCTTAACCTTGGAACGGACGAGTTAGGTCTCTCTCGAGAGGCTCTAACAGATCTGTTCGAACACATGTTTCTCAGGCATCTTCTCAGAGAGGGATGACGTCCCCTCAGAGAAGGGAGCACGAAGCGAAGATGAGGGAAGTCAATCTGAGGATCGAGCGGGAAGAACTTGCCCTCGCCAAAGAAAGACTTGCCTTGGCCCGAGAGCAGAAATTGAGTGGGTTAGATCCCACTGGTGGCAGCATTCTCATTAGAGAGAAAGACAGGGGTATAGACACTAGACACCTGAGTAAAATAGTGCCCCCCTTAAGCAAGGGGACGACATCCACAAGTGGATAACTGCCTTGGAGAGGGCTTGCACTGTCCAGTGCGTCCCCCCAAGTCAGTGGGCAGCTATACTGTGGCTCTCCTTTGAAGGTAAAGGACGAGACAAGCTCCTCACTACGAGAGCTGAGGATGCCAACAACTACCAAGTCCTGAAGAATACACTGATTGATGGGTTCGGCTTAACCACCGAGCAGTACCGGGTGCTGTTCAGGGACACCCAGAAAATTTAGTCTCAGGATTGGGCTGACTTTGACGATTGTGCCACTAAGGCTTTAGAAGGTTGGTTGCTGGGTAGCAAGGTTACTGATTACACAGGATTGTACAATCATATCATGAGAGAACAGATTTTAAACAACTGTCAGAACCAATTGTTGCATCAGCACCTTGTCGACTCGGAGCTGACCTCTCCCCAAGAATTGGGAAAGAAGGCAGACAGATGGGTCAGAACAAGGGTCAAGCAGAACCAGACTCAGAACCAGGGTGGTCAGAAGAAAGCAGACCAAAAGGGTAGTAACAAGAACGAACAAAATGACCAGAAGTCTTCGACAGGCCCCCAACAAACCAAAGAGGGTGGGGGTCAGGCTTCATAGCAGAAAAAGAAGACTCCAGAAGGCCAGTCAAAAAGGTGGTGCCAATACTGTAAAAGTAAGACTCACTGGTTTAGTGAGTGCACCAAGAAAGGAGGGCAAACTCCTGCCACTGCAGCCCCTAAGGCACCTGCACCCCCTAGTACAGTCAGCAGTGGTAGTGCGCCTCCCAAGGCATTAGTTGGGTTAACCGTGGGAACTGAGGGGAGTGACGACTTAGTTGGCACACTCACTCAGGCCGTCCTTGTCTGTACAGGGGATATGGATATGTCCCCTGATGCCAGTCCCAATACTTTGGGCAAATACAGGCAGACGCCTTTGATCAATGGAAAAGTGGCTCAGGCCTACAGGGACACTTGTGCCAGTGTCACCATGGTGACGCCTAACTTTGTGGACCCTGGACAGATCATGCTAGGTACCGATTACCTAGTGACCAATGCCAGCAATGTCACTACCAATCACAGTATGGCAGTTGTTGATTTCTCCTGGGGAGGGGTAAGTGGCCCGAAGAAAGTTGTGGTTAGTTCAGACCTCCCCGTAGAATGTCTGTTGGGCAATGATTTGGAAACGTCACAATGGTCAGAAGTGGAGCAGAGGACTCACATGGAAATGTTAGGCTTGCCAGCACATGTCCTTGCTGTGACCAGGTCACAGGCCAAAATATGCCCCACTAAACAGGTGCTGGATCCTGGAAGAACGGACCAGACACCATCCAAGAAAAGGAGCAGTAAGGGTAAGGCTTCGCCTTCCCCCTTGCCCCAGGTCGTGGATCAAGTCTCTGAGGAGGCTGACCTTAAGAAACTGAGGGAAACTGAGCCACAAGAGCTTGAACCTAGTCAGGTTGAGTTTCTGGGCTCAGGGGGACCCTCTAGGGAAGACCTGGGGAAGGCACAGTTAGACTGCCCCTCACTTGAACCCCTCAGACAGCAGGCTGCTGCTGAGGCTGCAGGGAACGCCACAGGTACCCACAAAGTGTACTGGGACGATGGACTCCTGTACTCCGAGGCAAGAGACCCCAAGCCTGGCGCGACCAGGAGGCTGGTCGTCCCCTTGTCTCTGAGAGGTTTCCTCCTTACCTTGGCCCACGAGATTCCCCTTGCAGGTCACTTAGGCCAGAATAAGACTTGGGACAGAATTTATCCACACTTTCACTGGCCCCACATGTCCGAAGATACGAAGGAGTTTTGCCGCTCCTGTGTCACTTGCCAAGCCAGTGGTAAGTCAGGTGGCACGACAAAGGCCCCCCTCATACCACTGCCGGTGGTGGGGGTACCCTTTGAACGAGTGGGGATCGACATTGTCGGACCAATGGAACCCCAGACAGCATCAGGGCACAAGTTTATACTGGTGGTGGTGGACCACGCCACCAGGTATCCTGAAGCTATTCCCCTTAGGACCACTACAGCACCTGTTGTGGCATAAGCCCTAGTTGGAGTGTTCTCCAGAGTGGGCTTCCCTAAGGAGGTCGTCTCCGACAGAGGTGCAAACTTCATGTCGGGATATCTGACTGCTATGTGGAAGGAGTGCGGTGTCAACTACAAATTCACCACACCCTATCACCCACAATGCAATGGGCTTGTTGAGAGATTCAACAGGACCCTAAAAGGGATGATTCATGGACTACCTGAAAAGCTTCGGCGGAGATGGGATGTCCTGATACCCTGCCTCTTGTTCGCCTACAGAGAGGTCCCGTAGAAGGGGGTTGGCTACAGCCCTTTTGAACTTCTGTTCGGACATCCTGTAAGGGGACCCCTTTGTTTGGTAAAGGAAGGATGGGAGAGACCTCTCAAAAAGCCGGCATCAAACATTGTGGACTATGTGCTCGGTCTCCGCTCGCGGATGGCTGAGTACATGGAAAAGGCATCTAAAAACCTTGAGGCGAGCCAAGAATTACAAAAAGCTTGGCACGACCAAAAGGCTGTCCTGACTGTGTATCAGCCTGGACAGAAGGTGTGGGTGCTGGAGCCAGTGGCCCCAGCAGCACTCAAACACAAATGGTCTGGGCCCCACACGATCATTGAGCAAAAGGGAGAGGTCACCTACTTGGTAGACCTGGGAACTCCCCGGAGCCCCCACCGGGTGCTCCATGTAAACAGGCTCAAGGCATATGTCGACAGGGAGGGCATGGGCTTGCTCATGGCCACAGATGAGGGACAGGAGGAGGAGAGTGACCCTCTCCCGGACCTGCTCTCTCAGAACCCTGACGATGGGTCAGTAGATGGTGTTGTCTTTTGTGGCAGCCTCTCTGGACATCAACAACAGGATTGTAAACAGGTTCTTCAATCCTTCCGACATATGTTCTCTCTGACACCCAGTCAGACCAATTGGTGTAACCATGAGGTCGACACTGGGGACAGTCTGCCCGTAAAGAGTAAAATCTATCGACAGCCTGATCATGTCAGAGACTGCATCAAGACAGAGGTGCAGAAAATGTTGGAGCTGGGAGTCATTGAGCCCTCGGACAGCCCCTGGGCTAGTCCAGTAGTTCTCGTACCAAAACCTCACACCCAGGGTGGTAAGAAAGAGATGAGGTTTTGCATGGACTACAGAGGCCTCAATGCAGTCACTAAGACTGACGCCCACCCGATACCAAGAGCAGATGAACTTATAGACCGGTTGGCTTCGGCCAACTACTTAAGTACATTTGACCTGTGTAACGGAGACTCCCTACCTCGGATCTGGCCCCCCTTACTTACCCTGTCCGGGGCGTCCTTTCCGCTCAATCCTCCCTGCCCGGACAGTCCATCCAGGGTTTCAACCACAACCTCGGTGACCCCAGGAATCCCGCCCCTCTTTTACTTACAGGAGCCAATCCCGAACAGCGACCCACCGGAAGGACAACCCCTGATTCCCGGAAGTCCCTCCTACCCGTTCCCCGCCGGAGACAGAAAAGCCGGAAGACAGGAAGCAGAAGTCGTCGAAGGATCGTGGCAGGAGAGTTCGGCAGGAGATACGGCGACAGGAGAGGACGAGAGCGGCGAACCAGAAGAGTGGTCGGAAGACTGGTGGAGTCCCCCGGAGGAGGCTGAAGAGCGGCCGTAACTCGGATGAGAGTTACGGCGGAGCCCGTGAGTACCAGCTTTTCCTTCCGTATAGTACTCTACAGTACCCGTGTGTACCCTAGACTCTCTGTAGATAGATGTATATAGCCTCTCTCCTGTTAGCACCCCTGCACACTGATAGGATCTCTCCGTATCCATTGTACAGCACCTCACGCTTTGTAAATAGTACCCCACTCAACCCCTTTTCCGAACACCTATCATTCTTCGACTTATCCCTCTTTTTCCTCGTCCCTTCTCCTCACACTCCCCTCCACTTTTACCACTCCCGGTGAAGGTTACGGCAGCGACATAGAGTGTCCGCAGGACTAACGGCTCCTTCTGTGTTTTGTCTCACTGCCCTCCGAGGTGTCCGTCCTTCCCCCTTCCTGGGACCAACGTCGGCGACTTGGACAGCAGAAGACCTTCGGTGACGACGACCGCAACCGACGGGGCCGCACATCGTTTCTACCCCTCCTCCTGCAGAAGACCTGTATTCTATCCTGTTGCACACCGTACCTTGGACACAATAAAGTAGACTATTGCACACTATATACGGCCTCCTTGCCTGCTTTTCCAGCCCGCCGAATCCCGAAGATCACAGGTGGTGTCAGAAGTGGGATTAGCTGGAAGCATGGAGGCCGTAATAAAGAAAATGGCGGAGAATCAGGAGCAGTTGGGGATAATGATGGAACGGTTCTTGAAGACGGCCGAGGACGATCGCGGCCAACTACACGATGTGTTACGGGGTCAGGGGACCACCCATGAACAAGCTATGGGGAAACTGACCACTGTGTTGGAGCACCAGAGACCAGCCACCTCCCTACCATCAGTGGTACTGCAAAAATATGTGCCCGGGGAGGATCCCGACTTTTTCTTTACCAATTTTGAGAGATTGGCACAGGCTGCAGCATGGCCTGCCGACCGCTGGGGTCACTACCTGGGTCCCTTATTGACCGGCGAATTACAGGCGGCGTACCAACAGGCGAACGTACAGGGTACCACACCTTATGGGGACATAAAGAAGTGCATCCTTGAACGGTTGGGCATCGACGATGAAACCTATCGTAGGAAACTACGGCAAATCAAGGAGGGACCCCAGGAAACCCCGAGAGCTCTATCCTTTAGGATTAAGGACCTGGCTAATAGGTGGTTGAGACCGGAATCCTCCACCATGGACGACGTGTTACAAAAAATCTACCTGGAACAATTTCTGATGTCATTGTTGCCCGGCACCCAAAGGTGGGTACGACAACATGCCCACCTTACCCTAGACACGGCGGTGGAAATCGCAAGTGCCTACAGTCGGGCACAAGAGACCCAACGAAGCAAGGACGATCCGCCCCACAAACCACATTCCTCCATAAACCTCCGACCTCCCCGTCCTTCTTTCCAGAGGCGACCGGAACCAATCCCCCTGCTCCCATACCCCGTAGTTCCCCGACCTAATAACCCCGGACCCCAGTGTTACCATTGCGGGGGTTTTGGTCATATTGCTCGGTTGTGCCCCCAGAAGGAGGAACCCATGGAGGTGGGACTCGCCAGGAATTATGTGTGTTCGGTCCCAGGCATGTCACCTCCGTCGTTCCACTGCCCTGTAAGCATTGATGGACAACCACTTATGGCCTTGGCTGACTCGGGGTGTCGACAGAGCGTTGTCCGGCCCCAGCTCTTGCCTCAACCTGTGGGGCCGACGTCCGGTACGGTCGCCATTCAATGTGTCCATGGAGACACCAAACAATACCCCACTACCCAAGTTCGGGTCCAACACCCCAAGGATCCTGGAACCACCCTCTCTGTTGGTCTTGTCCCCACTCTACCGGAACAGGCTATTCTGGGAAGTGACTATATGGGACTACCTGAACTTCTGCAAGAAACAACCGATTCCCTGACCCGTTGGTGGGGAGAAGCCCCGTTCCCTCAAGGACCTGTTTCCCCTAGGACTGAACCCAAACCACCGAAACCCAAAGCCCAGAAAAAGAAGGAGAGACGTGAATACACCGGTGTATTCCCAGTGACACTCGAAGAACACCCGTGGCAGACCGACAGAGAATTCAGGGCAGCCCAGCGAGAGGATCCGGTGCTGCAGGAAGCATGGGCCAAGGCAGTAGACCACGAGGATCCTCTTATAGTAGGTCCCTACTTCTTTAAGAAACATGGGTTGCTATATCGGAAGGGAGGGACCCACCAAAAACCTCAATTACTCATACCTGGTCCCTTCCGGGAGAAGGTGCTCTTTCTGGCCCACAGCCACCTTCTGGGGGGACATTTCGGAGACGAGAAAACTAGCCAAGCGATCCTAGACAGGTTCTATTGGCCAGGGGTACACCAGACCATCAAAACATACTGCAGAGAGTGCCCGGTTTGTCAAAAACACAGTAGATACCAACCTCCAAGGGTACCCCTACAACCCCTTCCCCTCATTGACGTCCCTTTCAGCAGGATAGGTATGGACATCATAGGACCCTTACTACCTTCCCGAAGTGGCTGCCGATACGCCCTAGTCATCGTGGACTACGCCACCCGCTTTCCCGAAGCCCTTCCCCTGCGACAACCCACCACCCAAAACGTTGCGAAAGCTCTCATCGCTGTGTTCTCAAGGGTAGGATTTCCCCGGGAGATCCTGACGGATCAGGGCACTCCCTTCGTCTCCTCCCTTATGAAACAGGTCTGCTCCCAACTAGGGATTAAACAGATACGCACCTCGGCGTATCATCCACAAACCGATGGGTTAGTGGAACGATACAATGCCACATTAAAACAAACACTAAAGAAACTATTAGGGCTGGAGGCGAGGAGGTGGGAGGATATGTTACCCCTTGCCTTATTTGCAATACGTTGCAAGACGCAGAGCAGCACAGGATATTCACCCTACGAACTGTTGTATGGCCGACCCCCTCGTTCTCTATTGGACATGGCTCAAGAAGCCTGGGAGGCGGAACCAGATCGCACCCGTCCCCTCCCGGAATATATGGAGAACCTCAAAACCCACTTGTCTCTGATAAGGGACATTGTACATCAGTATGACAGAGGCACAAAACCCCGGGTCTTCTCAGTGGGAGATCTAGTTCTCTTAATGATGCCCTCCTCCGACCAAAAGCTCCTGGGACAATGGCAAGGTCCCTATACCATACTCCGACAAATAACCCCTGTCACCTACGAAGTACAACTAGACCCCACACGGGGTACCACCCAGATTTATCACGTCAACTTACTAAAAAAATGGGAAGGTCCTCGTCCCGTCCTAGTCGGCTCTATTGGCCTGGAACCCCTTTCTTTCTCCCCTTGCATAGACCCCGCCCTACCTCCGTCCCTGAGTGCAGCCCTCCAGCATCGTCTCTCCCCTTTACAACAGGTGTTCTCCTCTTTGCCGGGTCATACCTCCATCACTGAGCACGCCATACAGACGAGTCCGGGGAAGGTGGTCCGGCAAAGGCCTTATAGGGTCCCTGAAGCCCGTAGAGCGATCATACACCAAGAAATAGAACAGATGTTAAAGCTGGGCATTATAGAACCCTCTGTAAGTGACTGGAATTCTCCAATAGTGCTTGTACCCAAACCTGATGGGTCTGTGAGATTTTGTATTGATTTCCGCGAAGTCAATAAGATATCATCCTTTGACACATACCCGTTACCCCGAGTAGACGAGATGGTCGAGCGTATAGGGAAAGCCCAGTACATATCCACTCTGGACCTTTGTAAGGGGTACTGGCAGATACCTCTTAGAAAAGAAGACCGAAAGAAAACGGCATTTTCGACCCCTGAAGGTTTATATCAGTTCCTCGTCCTCCCCTTTGGCCTCCATGGCGCGCCCGCCACATTCCAACGGGCCATAAATCATATCTTACGACCCCACACTCAGTATGCAGGGGCCTACCTCGACGATATTGTTATCTACAGCGACACCTGGTCACAACACTTGGAGCATCTCCACAACGTCATTTCCTCTTTGGGCTCCTATGGGTTCACGATTAATCCAGCCAAAACCACCCTGGCAGCCCAAACCGTTAAATATCTGGGATACCTCCTGGGTGAGGGCCTCATACGGCCCCAGAGAAGCAAAACAGAAGCCATCCATTCCCTCCCCTTCCCCCAGACCAGAAAAGACTTGCGGGCCTTTCTGGGCCTTCTGGGTTACTATCGCAGGTTTGTGCCCAATTTCTCCCAAAGGGCCGCCCCGCTCACTGACCTATTGAAGAAAGCCACGAAAACAGAGGCCATCCTGAAAAACCCAACTCCCCTATTGTGGCATGCATTTATCGATCTGAAGAACGCCTTGACCTCCGATCCCGTGCTAGTTAGTCCGGATTATACACAGCCCTTCCTACTTCAGACAGATGCTTCAGAACAGGGTTTAGGGGCAGTACTGTCACAGAAGGACCACGAGGGGAACGAAAGACCCATTCTTTACCTCAGCAGGAAACTGTTTCCTCGAGAACGGAATTATGCCGTCGTGGAGAAAGAAGCTTTGGCAATTAAATGGGCAGTGGACAGTCTCCGTTACTACCTAGAAGGGCGTGACTTTACCATCTTCACCGATCACGCCCCCCTTGAGTGGATGGCCCGGAACAAGGGGCACAATGACCGTGTCCTGCGGTGGTTCCTGGCCCTCCAACCGTACCGCTTCAAAACAGTACATCGAAAAGGCATAGAACAGGGTAACGCGGACTTCCTCTCTCGCTATCCACTGTCCACACCGGATACAAGAAAGACAGCTAGGGAAAGGGAATGTAACGGAGACTCCCTACCTCGGATCTGGCCCCCCTTACTTACCCTGTCCGGGGCGTCCTTTCCGCTCAATCCTCCCTGCCTGGACAGTCCATCCAGGGTTTCAACCACAACCTCGGTGACCCCAGGAATCCCGCCCCTCTTTTACTTACAGGAGCCAATCCCGAACAGCGACCCACCGGAAGGACAACCCCTGATTCCCGGAAGTCCCTCCTACCCGTTCCCCGCCGGAGACAGAAAAGCCGGAAGACAGGAAGCAGAAGTCGTCGAAGGATCGTGGCAGGAGAGTTCGGCAGGAGATACGGCGACAGGAGAGGACGAGAGCGGCGAACCAGAAGAGTGGTCGGAAGACTGGTGGAGTCCCCCGGAGGAGGCTGAAGAGCGGCCGTAACTCGGATGAGAGTTACGGCGGAGCCCGTGAGTACCAGCTTTTCCTTCCGTATAGTACTCTACAGTACCCGTGTGTACCCTAGACTCTCTGTAGATAGATGTATATAGCCTCTCTCCTGTTAGCACCCCTTCACACTGATAGGATCTCTCCGTATCCATTGTACAGCACCTCACGCTTTGTAAATAATACCCCACTCAACCCCTTTTCCGAACACCTATCTTTCTTCGACTTATCCCTCTTTTTCCTCGTCCCTTCTCCTCACACTCCCCTCCACTTTTACCACTCCCGGTGAAGGTTACGGCAGCGACATAGAGTGTCCGCAGGACTAACGGCTCCTTCTGTGTTTTGTCTCACTGCCCTCCGAGGTGTCCGTCCTTCCCCCTTCCTGGGACCAACGTCGGCGACTTGGACAGCAGAAGACCTTCGGTGACGACGACCGCAACCGACGGGGCCGCACATCGTTTCTACCCCTCCTCCTGCAGAAGACCTGTATTCTATCCTGTTGCACACCGTACCTTGGACACAATAAAGTAGACTATTGCACACTATATACGGCCTCCTTGCCTGCTTTTCCAGCCCGCCGAATCCCGAAGATCACAGGTGGTGTCAGAAGTGGGATTAGCTGGAAGCATGGAGGCCGTAATAAAGAAAATGGCGGAGAATCAGGAGCAGTTGGGGATAATGATGGAACGGTTCTTGAAGACGGCCGAGGACGATCGCGGCCAACTACACGATGTGTTACGGGGTCAGGGGACCACCCATGAACAAGCTATGGGGAAACTGACCACTGTGTTGGAGCACCAGAGACCAGCCACCTCCCTACCATCAGTGGTACTGCAAAAATATGTGCCCGGGGAGGATCCCGACTTTTTCTTTACCAATTTTGAGAGATTGGCACAGGCTGCAGCATGGCCTGCCGACCGCTGGGGTCACTACCTGGGTCCCTTATTGACCGGCGAATTACAGGCGGCGTACCAACAGGCGAACGTACAGGGTACCACACCTTATGGGGACATAAAGAAGTGCATCCTTGAACGGTTGGGCATCGACGATGAAACCTATCGTAGGAAACTACGGCAAATCAAGGAGGGACCCCAGGAAACCCCGAGAGCTCTATCCTTTAGGATTAAGGACCTGGCTAATAGGTGGTTGAGACCGGAATCCTCCACCATGGACGACGTGTTACAAAAAATCTACCTGGAACAATTTCTGATGTCATTGTTGCCCGGCACCCAAAGGTGGGTACGACAACATGCCCACCTTACCCTAGACACGGCGGTGGAAATCGCAAGTGCCTACAGTCGGGCACAAGAGACCCAACGAAGCAAGGACGATCCGCCCCACAAACCACATTCCTCCATAAACCTCCGACCTCCCCGTCCTTCTTTCCAGAGGCGACCGGAACCAATCCCCCTGCTCCCATACCCCGTAGTTCCCCGACCTAATAACCCCGGACCCCAGTGTTACCATTGCGGGGGTTTTGGTCATATTGCTCGGTTGTGCCCCCAGAAGGAGGAACCCATGGAGGTGGGACTCGCCAGGAATTATGTGTGTTCGGTCCCAGGCATGTCACCTCCGTCGTTCCACTGCCCTGTAAGCATTGATGGACAACCACTTATGGCCTTGGCTGACTCGGGGTGTCGACAGAGCGTTGTCCGGCCCCAGCTCTTGCCTCAACCTGTGGGGCCGACGTCCGGTACGGTCGCCATTCAATGTGTCCATGGAGACACCAAACAATACCCCACTACCCAAGTTCGGGTCCAACACCCCAAGGATCCTGGAACCACCCTCTCTGTTGGTCTTGTCCCCACTCTACCGGAACAGGCTATTCTGGGAAGTGACTATATGGGACTACCAGGACTTCTGCAAGAAACAACTGATTCCCTGACCCGTTGGTGGGGAGAAGCCCCGTTCCCTCAAGGACCTGTTTCCCCTAGGACTGAACCCAAACCACCGAAACCCAAAGCCCAGAAAAAGAAGGAGAGACGTGAATACACCGGTGTATTCCCAGTGACACTCGAAGAACACCCGTGGCAGACCGACAGAGAATTCAGGGCAGCCCAGCGAGAGGATCCGGTGCTGCAGGAAGCATGGGCCAAGGCAGTAGACCACGAGGATCCTCTTATAGTAGGTCCCTACTTCTTTAAGAAACATGGGTTGCTATATCGGAAGGGAGGGACCCACCAAAAACCTCAATTACTCATACCTGGTCCCTTCCGGGAGAAGGTGCTCTTTCAAGCCCACAGCCACCTTCTGGGGGGACATTTCGGAGACGAGAAAACTAGCCAAGCGATCCTAGACAGGTTCTATTGGCCAGGGGTACACCAGACCATCAAAACATACTGCAGAGAGTGCCCGGTTTGTCAAAAACACAGTAGATACCAACCTCCAAGGGTACCCCTACAACCCCTTCCCCTCATTGACGTCCCTTTCAGCAGGATAGGTATGGACATCATAGGACCCTTACTACCTTCCCGAAGTGGCTGCCGATACGCCCTAGTCATCGTGGACTACGCCACCCGCTTTCCCGAAGCCCTTCCCCTGCGACAACCCACCACCCAAAACGTTGCGAAAGCTCTCATCGCTGTGTTCTCAAGGGTAGGATTTCCCCGGGAGATCCTGACGGATCAGGGCACTCCCTTCGTCTCCTCCCTTATGAAACAGGTCTGCTCCCAACTAGGGATTAAACAGATACGCACCTCGGCGTATCATCCACAAACCGATGGGTTAGTGGAACGATACAATGCCACATTAAAACAAACCCTAAAGAAACTATTAGGGCTGGAGGCGAGGAGGTGGGAGGATATGTTACCCCTTGCCTTATTTGCAATACGTTGCAAGACGCAGAGCAGCACAGGATATTCACCCTACGAACTGTTGTATGGCCGACCCCCTCGTTCTCTATTGGACATGGCTCAAGAAGCCTGGGAGGCGGAACCAGATCGCACCCGTCCCCTCCCGGAATATATGGAGAACCTCAAAACCCACTTGTCTCTGATAAGGGACATTGTACATCAGTATGACAGAGGCACAAAACCCCGGGTCTTCTCAGTGGGAGATCTAGTTCTCTTAATGATGCCCTCCTCCGACCAAAAGCTCCTGGGACAATGGCAAGGTCCCTATACCATACTCCGACAAATAACCCCTGTCACCTACGAAGTACAACTAGACCCCACACGGGGTACCACCCAGATTTATCACGTCAACTTACTAAAAAAATGGGAAGGTCCTCGTCCCGTCCTAGTCGGCTCTATTGGCCTGGAACCCCTTTCTTTCTCCCCTTGCATAGACCCCGCCCTACCTCCGTCCCTGAGTGCAGCCCTCCAGCATCGTCTCGCCCCTTTACAACAGGTGTTCTCCTCTTTGCCGGGTCATACCTCCATCACTGAGCACGCCATACAGACGAGTCCGGGGAAGGTGGTCCGGCAAAGGCCTTATAGGGTCCCTGAAGCCCGTAGAGCGATCATACACCAAGAAATAGAACAGATGTTAAAGCTGGGCATTATAGAACCCTCTGTAAGTGACTGGAATTCTCCAATAGTGCTTGTACCCAAACCTGATGGGTCTGTGAGATTTTGTATTGATTTCCGCGAAGTCAATAAGATATCATCCTTTGACACATACCCGTTACCCCGAGTAGACGAGATGGTCGAGCGTATAGGGAAAGCCCAGTACATATCCACTCTGGACCTTTGTAAGGGGTACTGGCAGATACCTCTTAGAAAAGAAGACCGAAAGAAAACGGCATTTTCGACCCCTGAAGGTTTATATCAGTTCCTCGTCCTCCCCTTTGGCCTCCATGGCGCGCCCGCCACATTCCAACGGGCCATGAATCATATCTTACGACCCCACACTCAGTATGCAGGGGCCTACCTCGACGATATTGTTATCTACAGCGACACCTGGTCACAACACTTGGAGCATCTCCACAACGTCATTTCCTCTTTGGGCTCCTATGGGTTCACGATTAATCCAGCCAAAACCACCCTGGCAGCCCAAACCGTTAAATATCTGGGATACCTCCTGGGTGAGGGCCTCATACGGCCCCAGAGAAGCAAAACAGAAGCCATCCATTCCCTCCCCTTCCCCCAGACCAGAAAAGACTTGCGGGCCTTTCTGGGCCTTCTGGGTTACTATCGCAGGTTTGTGCCCAATTTCTCCCAAAGGGCCGCCCCGCTCACTGACCTATTGAAGAAAGCCACGAAAACAGAGGCCATCCTGAAAAACCCAACTCCCCTATTGTGGCATGCATTTATCGATCTGAAGAACGCCTTGACCTCCGATCCCGTGCTAGTTAGTCCGGATTATACACAGCCCTTCCTACTTCAGACAGATGCTTCAGAACAGGGTTTAGGGGCAGTACTGTCACAGAAGGACCACGAGGGGAACGAAAGACCCATTCTTTACCTCAGCAGGAAACTGTTTCCTCGAGAACGGAATTATGCCGTCGTGGAGAAAGAAGCTTTGGCAATTAAATGGGCAGTGGACAGTCTCCGTTACTACCTAGAAGGGCGTGACTTTACCATCTTCACCGATCACGCCCCCCTTGAGTGGATGGCCCGGAACAAGGGGCACAATGACCGTGTCCTGCGGTGGTTCCTGGCCCTCCAACCGTACCGCTTCAAAACAGTACATCGAAAAGGCATAGAACAGGGTAACGCGGACTTCCTCTCTCGCTATCCACTGTCCACACCGGATACAAGAAAGACAGCTAGGGAAAGGGAATGTAACGGAGACTCCCTACCTCGGATCTGGCCCCCCTTACTTACCCTGTCCGGGGCGTCCTTTCCGCTCAATCCTCCCTGCCCGGACAGTCCATCCAGGGTTTCAACCACAACCTCGGTGACCCCAGGAATCCCGCCCCTCTTTTACTTACAGGAGCCAATCCCGAACAGCGACCCACCGGAAGGACAACCCCTGATTCCCGGAAGTCCCTCCTACCCGTTCCCCGCCGGAGACAGAAAAGCCGGAAGACAGGAAGCAGAAGTCGTCGAAGGATCGTGGCAGGAGAGTTCGGCAGGAGATACGGCGACAGGAGAGGACGAGAGCGGCGAACCAGAAGAGTGGTCGGAAGACTGGTGGAGTCCCCCGGAGGAGGCTGAAGAGCGGCCGTAACTCGGATGAGAGTTACGGCGGAGCCCGTGAGTACCAGCTTTTCCTTCCGTATAGTACTCTACAGTACCCGTGTGTACCCTAGACTCTCTGTAGATAGATGTATATAGCCTCTCTCCTGTTAGCACCCCTGCACACTGATAGGATCTCTCCGTATCCATTGTACAGCACCTCACGCTTTGTAAATAGTACCCCACTCAACCCCTTTTCCGAACACCTATCTTTCTTCGACTTATCCCTCTTTTTCCTCGTCCCTTCTCCTCACACTCCCCTCCACTTTTACCACTCCCGGTGAAGGTTACGGCAGCGACATAGAGTGTCCGCAGGACTAACGGCTCCTTCTGTGTTTTGTCTCACTGCCCTTCGAGGTGTCCGTCCTTCCCCCTTCCTGGGACCAACGTCGGCGACTTGGACAGCAGAAGACCTTCGGTGACGACGACCGCAACCGACGGGGCCGCACATCGTTTCTACCCCTCCTCCTGCAGAAGACCTGTATTCTATCCTGTTGCACACCGTACCTTGGACACAATAAAGTAGACTATTGCACACTATATACGGCCTCCTTGCCTGCTTTTCCAGCCCGCCGAATCCCGAAGATCACAACCTGACAGCTGGGTATTGGCAAATCAGGTTAGCTGAGGAGGCCAAGCCCAAAACAGCATTTTCTACCCCGGGTGGGCATTATCAGTTCGTGGTAATGCCCTTTGGTTTGAAAAATTCACCTGCCACCTTCCAAAGGCTGGTGAATCAAGTTCTCACTGGGTTGGACGACTTCTGCGCGGCGTATCTGGACGATATCGCTGTCTTTAGCTCCACCTGGGAGGATCACCTGGTCCACCTGAGGAAAGTGTTAGAGGCTCTGCAGAAGGCAGGCCTCACTATCAAGGCCACTAAGTGCCAGATAGGGCAGACACAGGTTGTATACCTGGGCCACCTTGTAGGTGGAGGCCAGGTTCAGCCATTGGAGAGCAAAATACAGGCCATCCAGGACTGGGCTCCTCCAACCACCCAGACTCAGGTTCGAGCTTTCTTGGGCCTGACTGATTATTACCGGAAATTTGTCAGAAATTATGGATCCATTGTGACCCCGCTAAACGGTCTGACAAGTAAGAAGATGCCAAAAAAAGTTCAGTGGACAGCCAGCTGTCAAAAGGCATTCGATGACCTAAAGCAGGCCATGTGCACAGCACCTATCCTAAAGAGTCCAGACTACTCCAAAACATTCATTGTCCAAACAGACGCTTCGGAGTTGGGTGTGGGAGCTGTTCTATCTCAGCTGAATTTTGATGGTCATGACCAGCCCATAGCTTTCATTAGCAGGAGGCTGACCCCCAGAGAGAAGAATTGGTCAGCTATTGAGAGGGAGGCCTTTGCTGTGGTTTGGGCCCTGAAGAAGTTGAGGCCATACTTGTTTGGCACTCACTTCAAGATTCAGACCGACCATGAGCCCCTCTTGTGGCTAAATCAAATGAAGGGTGAAAACCCCAAACTACTTAGGTGGTCCATTTCCCTACAGGGGATGGACTTCACAGTGGAGCAAAGACCTGGCACTGATCATGGCAATGCAGATGGGCTCTCCAGGTATTTCCACTTAGAGCAAGAAGACTCACCTGGTCAAGGTTAGCTTATTGTCCCAAAGTTTGGGGGGGGGGTCATGTAGGAGAGTAGGGTCTGCAATCCTATGATCACCCAGATTTTTTGCTTTTGCTTCATTGGTTTATGACTTTCCCCGGCTGCGGGCCTGCCAATCAGACCCACAGCCTAGCTGTTCTCTCTCGAAATTAACACATATGTACATTAGGTGCATCCACTAATTGGAACTGGGCCGCCTTATCAGTCCCTGTATCAGCATACCACAGGTATCCAGGGCATCGGTGTACCCAGGGCCTACCAGGGGCTGCAGCATGTATTATGCCACCCCTGGATGGCCGCCCAAATCTGACACAACTGGCTGCACGACAGCTGGGGCAAGGTGGTGTAATCACCCGTTGCTGTAGGTGTAGTATTCCTATACCTAACCCTAAAATGGACGCATGGATTCCTGTCAGTCACTCCTATGGCAGGCCTTATCAATCCTGAAGGCAGAGTGCTGGGAATCATGTGAGATGGTGCTCTGGCGCGAGCTGAGCCCGTCGACGGCTTGCGGAGCCAAATCCTAATAGCCGTTCCATGGTGACGCGGGCCAACTACCTTAAAGTGCATTATAATCCTCGCGGTTATTTGCTAACTTTGGCATCGCATCACCCAAACATGTCGAGTAAGGTGTCATACGAATTGGAATACGAACCCCTCGCCAGTTCTGGCGACGGGGTTAGCATTCCACCCTTCTAGAGGGACACGACATGGAAGTAACCTTGAACCCCGGTTAAAGTTGACTCAAGCCTCAGCATCACAACATGGATGCTGCCACCAGACACAAGTCTGACCTCCTGCTGCTGGGAGACCTTCCAGCGAGGGGAGCTTGGACAAAGGGTTTCCTGTCGAGGGCGGTGTTAGCACCATCCCAGACAGGGTTTGTGTATCCCAGGTAGGCAGGGCTGAAAGGAAGGTGATTGCAAGTGGCACCCCGGTGCTCACTGTGCATAGCCCGGCTCAAACCAGTTTCGGGGGCACACCAGCCCCTGAGCTGGGGCGAAGTCGGACAAAGGATAGGGGTGTAACCACCCCCTCCTGGTCCCACCCATAGGTAGGACCTAGTCACGGGCCAGCCCCTTTTTCCTAGAATAAAGGTGGGAGCGGGTCCCCTTCCCAAATTGGATAATTCTGAATCTTGAACTACTTTCCACGAAAGGAACTCTTGACTATTTCTGAAGACTCTCCCTTGTGGCTAAGGAGTAGCCACCCTGCACCAGCAGGCACCACCTAAGCGCTTGCGGTTTGCTGTACGTCTCTCCCACGGATCAAGAATGCCCAGCTCGACGAGACCCGGGTTCCCTGCCATCTCTGACCTCTACCTACATCGTCAGCCCAGCTGAGATTCGTAGGTGTGACGAGACCTGCGGGACCGGCCATCTTCAGAACCTGCACGACGCTTATCTAGCACGCCCACCGAGGGACCCTCGAGTGAGTGCACCTAGGGTTTGAGAAGCCCTAACCCTGAGCGGCTCAAGCACCGAAGTCTGCCTCCCCAGCATCCACGAGATCTGCGTGGGGGCCCTTCTGCTCCTTGTTGCTCACCGCGTTGTCCGGCCACTCGCCGACCGGCTTGTGGCCCTCTTCACAACGCACCACGACAGACTTTCATCACTGGTCTGGTTGCTTCAGACTGGCTCTTGCTCCCCTTCAACAGAGGAGTACCTCGGACCCTCCTGGTCCACTCCCGACGCCATCTTGACTCCACCGCGTGGGTTTGCCACTGCCAAGACCTGCTGCCCCATTCCTGGGCCCAGCATCATCGACAGCAGACACCTTCGTGGGACAGCTCGCCCTCCAGCCTGGTCGCCGCCGCGCCTCCTGGTCCGAGGAACAGCCGAGTCCGACGTCATCCACTCACCTGGTCGAGGTGACTTCAGCCGGTACCTTCCTGGTACCCACACGATCGCTGGCTAGCGGTTGAGAACTGAGTCCCCTCTGCTTTCAGGTTTTCTTCATCACCGATCCAGGCTTGGATCTCTCTGAACATCAACACTGGTCGCCTGCCAGCAACTTCTTCTTTCAGGCTCCTGAGACTACAACGAGGACTCCCGACATCTTGCTGAACCCCACGCAGCCGCAGCCTCTGGGCTAGGTAACTCGAGCATCTCGGTGCTCCAACATAGGTTCACTCTACAAGGGTCCAGTTCCTTTTTCGTTTAGTCCCACTGATCGGATTCCTCCGGAATCAGTAACTTTAAACTATCTAACCTTTCCCATTCCACTTGCAGTGTAAATGGTTTCGTGCCCTTCGGGCATTTGTGTAAATTGTGCAACCAGAAGTATTTTCATAAGAGTTTTGTAGTGTGCTTAGCTCCCTGACTCATAAAGAGCCAGGGTAGTCTTGTTATAAATAAATATCCTTTATTTTCATAACAACTTGTGTGGTGTCCTTTCACTTGGTGTTCAAGGGGTATATGTGATGGTAAACAGCTGGCTTAACACGCCCTCTAGAGTTTAGCCTGAAGACTGCTCTTGTCCACGCTACTAGGATAGCTGGTCTATAAGGTTGACTTACAACCAATCATCAATAAGGGTCGTTTGGAATGATACACAGTGATCACTAGAATAGTGAGCACTACATATCAGGCCAACTTCTCACAGCGTGATTGACTGTTATGGGCACCAGAATGAAATGTAACCTGCACGATGGTCGGGTCTAGTCGCCGCCAGACATCAACCAGGCCCATGGCAACCAAGAACTCTGCCAGCAGAGACCCCCCTGGGGTGCCCCTGCGGGGTGGAAGGCGGTCAATGGTGCCATCTACAGCAAGGTTAAAATCCCCCCCCCCACCCCCCCCCCCCAGACACCAGCAGCCCCAAGGGTAGGTCAAGCAGAAGCTTCCCAAGATCTCGCAACAGAGGACGCTGCATTCCAGGAAATAACATTGACGGCCTGTCCCTCCCATGTGCCACAGATCACCACAAATCGACCCTGATCATCCGACCAGACCCTGTTCATTAAGTAAGGACATCCCCTGCGTAGGAGTATCCCCATCCCCTGAGAGCCAGATGTTAACCCTGAGTGGGAGGCCAAACGGTATCCCCATCTATTCAGGGTGCTGCATGAGTTACCAATTAAGTGTGACTCTTGAAGAAGAACAATGTCCGGCGCCTGCCGTAGTTTTGAAGGACCACTCCCCGCTTAATTTTATGTCCCAAGCCATTGACATTCCATGTGAGGAATTTAAGTGTTAAGTGTGATCTCATGTAGCGAGAGAAGGATGGGTAGGGTAGAGCCAGAGGGCAAAGGACAAGTCTGTGTTCATGCATTGAGGGTAGGACACACAGGTCAGCCCTTCGAGAGTCCAGGTGTAAAGCCGCATGTCTCGAAGTGATGCAAATGCTGTGGTGTATGTAACCCTGTGGGCACCCTGCGCTCCCCATGGCACAGCGTTAAGCCCCTGGATGTGGACATATAGTACTGTAGATACCAAAAAGTGCGGCAATAGATAACAAAACACCCCAGCAAGAGGGGAAGCGAAAAAGAACATCATAGAAACACAAAAATCAAAACAGAATAAACATACTCCCCCTGATCCCCCAACACTGAACACCCACTCCCCACCCTGCCTCCCTGCACAGCAGGCATAAAACCACCCACCACCCCAAACTCGCAGAGTGCCTGCCGCCCACCCTGAACAGAATTAGGGACGTGATCCAACCCCACTCCCTGAGGCATCAATCCTGTAAGAGAATGTGCATTCCCGTCATAAGACCCCCCCCCCCCCGGCCAGTGATTGGAACATAATAAACTGTAATCAAGGAGAACACAAGAAACAACGTCAACCCCATTGAGACAAACCATATTGGCAAGCTAGTCATTTGGAGTATGTAGACTGTTAGGGAGCAAGTGGAGGGCTGACGATTCCAGAGCAGTCTGTTCCCCTAAACCCATCATATGGAACGTCAAGATGGCCACGGAACAGCTCGCAACACCCTCAATTGCCGATCCCATCCTTGGGACCTAGTGCAGAAAGGCGTGTTGTCGGAGTACAAATATGGGTAGTTCATCTCCCCCAGAGGCCAGCAGCAATGCAAATGTGAACAATGTGAGGCCTGATACAGTAACGGAAAACTAAACCATGGTGGAATGTCAACAAGGCACAGCGTGTCTGCTAAGATTCCGCTCAGTAGACCCCCACGGTCAAAGGCCAATCACCCCAATGTCAAGCTACCAAACCGTACCCAGTTGGGCTCTGCGTTGTCGAAGCATCACTCGGCGGGGATCTCGTCCGCGGGCTTGACCTGTCGTCGATGGATCTGTCGGCCGCAGACCTTTGATGACGTTTTTGAACTGTCCTCCAGCCCTCGAACCAGTCCCAGGTGTCCTCAGGGCTAGTCAAAAAAACACCTTCCCCTCTGATTCCACACGCAGCTCGGTGGGGAAGAGCATGGAATATTTGATGTTTTGGTCCTGGAGCGCACGCTTCACGTCCAGGAAGCTGCGACGTTGTTTCGCAGGGTAAAGTCCGGAAAAATCGTGATTTTACTGTTGTCCAGAGACAGTGGCGGAACCATTCGTGCCGTCTGCAAGATGACATCCCTGTTGCAGAAGTTGAAGACACTTGAAGAGCGGTCGAGGCAGTGCGCCGGGCCTGGCTCTTCCCCCGGCACCCGATGTACACGTTTAAGGATCAGATCTTTGACAAAGAGATCTGCAACAGGCCCTTCGGCCCGTTCTGGCACTCCCAAAATACGGATGTTGTTACGCCGCATACGGCCTTCATAGTCGTCCAGTTGCAGGGCCTTGGATTCCTGGGTAGTCTGGAGGTCAGCCACCTGGTGTTTGAGGAGGTCGGTGTCTGTCAAAAGGTCCTTAGTCGCACTTTCCACATCGCACACATGTTCAGCTATCTTCTGCATGTCTGTTCTAATCAATGAGACCTCCGAGGCGACGGAGTCACTGCGACCTTCTAGGGAGATGCGCACCTACGTGACAGCAGCAAGAATGTCCTGTAGCGAGGGTTCTGGGTTCTTGCCGCTAGATTCGGTCTCGGTTGCTTCTTGTCTTGGCCCTTCTGCCATGCATACTTCTCAAGCTTGGCCTGAGGTGTCCCACGCCCGCTTGCCATGTTGGTATAGTAGGGTGTAGTAAGTTCAAGACGGGGTCCGGGACTATACCAGTTACTCACCGCCGCCTGCTTATGAGATCAGCTCACAATGGCCTGTCGGTTTCCACCGGCCAACCCCAGTCCCAGGTGTGCTACAGTGCCAAAGAATATCACGCCGGCACGGAGAGGGCGGGCAGAGAATGCGAGTGTCCCTTAGGTGCTGCACCAGCTGGTTAGGCCCTCGACTCCCAGCGGCTCATAAAGACAGCTGGAACATGACGACTGAATCCAGGGTTCTGGGAACATTATTACTCCCTGAGACCACCCCCTTCTGTTTTTAATATCCCATAGTGACGTACCCACTGAGTACAATACATTGATATGAGTACCACTGCAGGGATTTTTTGCCGTATTGTGATCCACTATGTACCTCACCACCTGGTGAGTCCACAATCACCACCTAAGAGCTCTTGACTAAGTTGATTGAGGCCATTTGCCCCGTGTTGAGCGGATGCAGACAACCCTATGACGAAGCATGACACCTGGGCAGGTGTGTGATGGTTCGCCTACATTTTTCAGGAAGCACCAGACACATTCACATGTCTAAATCTCACAAACCCATCCATTAGGGTTAAGTGAAACCATCATAAATCCATTGCCTGAGATGACCTTTTTGTGCCTTTTGAGATTATGTGGGAGACAGTTACCTTGGGCAGTCGCGTCTCTTCTTGCCCCTTAGTTTTGTATGTAATAACTGAGAAGCGCAGACCAGGCACAGTTCCTCTGAATCTTATTCTCTGGGAGATCTGAAGACCTCAGCGACCACTCATGTTCCAAGTTGATGTTAACTAGCAGATCCTTTCTATCTCAAATTGGCAGAGCGGTGAATGTTTGAGCGGTGAATGTTTAGCGCCAGGACACCCCAGGGTAACCGCTGCCCTCAACAAATCCAATTAACGTAACAGAAGAGGTGATTTCCCCCATGTATGGAATAATCCTGAGATTCAAGTTAATCATAAGTGGGGTCCCAGTTTTATTGTACAATTTGTTTTAACATGTCTGTCTGTATTTATCCATATTTATTTTTTAACCATCTTAGCAGTATTTATGAATGTTAATTTTTCAGCCATCTTAGCCGTATTTATCCATATTTATTTTGTGTTATGTGATTAAATTAAGTTGAAAAATTGTATATTTTCACATTCATTCAACCAATAAAGTCAGTATGAAAAGTCACTCAAAAGATGCACAATTTTCTGTATATTTCCATTTTTAAACATACATACAGACAGGAAACATGTTTTCTGTCTGTATGTATCTGTAAAAATCAGTAAAAATGGAAAACTGAAAGCCTTAATCATAAGCTAATGAATTCGGCCAAGTCAAGATGGAAATCATATGAGATCATTTCAGGATTTAAGCAGACAATTCTTGATCAATATGTCTTAAATGGGAAAGAACTGAAATTATTAAGAATGTGGTGAATTCATGTTAAGGTCACCAGTGAGATCTACATGATAACAAAAAGTGGTGAATATTTGGAAGCCTGTAAGGGTGAGTAACTACTTTATTGTGTTGAATGTAAAACTAGCAATGACTTCAATGGAAGCTATTTATGAATGTAGATTGGGCTGGGTGGACAAGAGGGTTGTCATCTGAGCTGGAATGGTGGCAGCCTCTCTCACCAACAGAGAAGGTTCAAATAGATATGTCTGGGAATCTGGTACTATAGAAATTGAAACACAAAACATTGGAAACCTTTGAAAATTAGGAAATTTAGATCATGAGACTAAATTGTTGGAAATGTAACTCAGAATTTGGGAGTTATTAAATATGTTGAATGAGAATTCTAGGACTTTACCTTTCAGGTCTTCTAGGCTTATTGGATGTTAACACTTTTAAAACTTTGGGTACAAACAGCAGCAACGCTGGCAGATTTGTAAATATAGATGAGTTGAAAGTATCAAAACTGGTGAAACTGTGTGAAATAGCACAGCATTTAAAAGAAATTTGGACACAGTTTTTAAGAGTTTTAAGATTAATTTGAATACAAAATTCAATAGCAATATCACCTATATACAACATACCTTCTACAGCGTGTTCAGGGACTTTGCATACATTTTACAATAATTTTGTGTATGAAATTGAGCAGAAGGGATGAGAAATTGGTAGATGACCTCGGGGAATAGAGGGAAATGTGTGCAGTATTTTGGAACACTAATTTAGATGAGAATGACCTGCGTGGATCCGATACAAGCACGAGTGAGCCTGATGGGGGAAATGAGCATTAATGGTTGGAGAGAAGGATTCCGTTGTGCCACATTGGCTGGTGTACCAGAGACCGCTCTGCTAATTACTGCCAGTATTGCCCCTGTATTTGTATATCTGCTGCAAGGTTATTGAAAAAAGAAAAATGAAGGTATTAAAATTTATTTTTACATTAATGTTGTACTATTTACAGTAGTTGAGAGGTTTTACATTTTGTCAGTTGTGGAACATCCAACTATAAGAACATCGCCCCATGGACAGGGACCCACAACTCAACTTACCCGTGCCCCCAAGAGGCCTTGGTTGCCTGCGTCAGTATATCAATCGAAGCCAGGAAACAGGACTTGAGGGCCTCTTTTCATATGGGAAAATTGTGCCGACAAGTCCGAAACTTCGAGTGAGTGTTCGGCTGTTTAGGGGGTGCTGCTGTAAATCCACTACTTATTAAAGCTGCAACGTGTTTTTGAGTTATGGTCAATTCTGGCTTTGAGTGCTCTATCTACCCACAGGTATCTTACGTGGACCAGTCCACGTGCCACATATGAAGGTAGTCATGCTGGAGGAAAGACAAAGGCGAGGGACGCAAAGAGATGTTTTCTAAGCAACTTTCAAAAAAGATGCAAACATTTATACTTTGGCACAACTTCACAATATACTATCTGAAGGCAGTCAAAAAATAATACAAACAAAATATTTGTTTTTTTTCATAAAAAAAATAACTAGTTGTCATTTTAGTAGCGTATGTAAACTTGAAGGTGGTTGAAATACTGTGGAAAACGTTAGTATATATATATATACAGCTTAAAATAGTTCCAAGGAACAAAAAGTCTGTGGTAGGCAAACTGGTATTTGTATTGCTTTGGCTGGCCCCAAACCAGACCTCTCCTCCTCCTCTAGCGCTGAAGCATGGCGATTCCGGAGGAGAAGGACTTGGGAGGAGGTCAGATTGTTGGGCTCTCCACTACACCACGCTTCGGAAGAGGAAGGAGAAGGCGGCCCCCAGAGCCAGACCCAGCGAGAGGAAGAAAGCCATGATGCTGCCTGCTGTTTCGGCTTCATAGGGGAGTACTTTTCTGAAAAGTAGAGAAGAGAAAAGCAAGGTTAGTCAGTGGTCAGGCAGGGATGGGTCCCTGTCAGCATGCTAGTCATACACAGAAGCCTTTAGCAAATGAGTGAATCTAAGGAGACGAGTGCCTTCACCTATAGTTAACCATGCATAAAGTTCTTTAATTATGCATAATTCCCCAGATTACTCATGCATACAAAAAATATGTCGCACATCTAAGCAATCAATGGCATTCAATGCTTATGATTGTGACTTGACCATTTTGAAAACAGCCTCAGTTATTTCATTTGCAGATGAACAGCCAACACGTTTTGCCCCTTTATTGGCGCTCAGGCCTGGGCCTTTTTCAAGGCATTAAATGGTAACAACACGTACAATCTGTCAAGCTCGATGATTAAGAGTCAACTGTGTTTGTGAAGTGGGTGGCAGTCGAGTGTAGCACTGCACTCGTGTTACTATTTTAGGAGTGATGCGAGACACTGGTGAAAAGAATTGTGATAATACACCTGAGACAAAAACACTGGATTGGTTAGGTAATACTCTTCTTTTCTTGCCTTTCTCCAATTAATGTATGCACACACATACATGGTTGGAAAGAGTAAGGTGATAAAGTGACTGCCTTATACGTTTAAGTCTTATGGCACAGTTAATTCCATTGTCCAATCCAGACCACACACATGCCCTAAATGGGGGGGCTTTACAGGCTGACTTTGCCCATATGACCTGGAATTGCACGAGAATTGCTGCGTATTGGGTTGAGGTATATAGGGTACTGTGCAAGATGACTGATCTGGACCTACTGCCCACACCGCAAGTGGCTTTGTTAGGTTATGTTCGCAACATTCCCAAGAAGTTGCGAGGATACACCTCAATAGCATTATTGCTGGCGTAAAGGGAAATTGCGGTGGCCTGGGGTAGTAGACGTTTGACCTCGAGACCTAGGGACATTTGGGGGCCCCTGAAAGCCTGCGTCTTAGCAATTGCGCAACCATCTTCATCACAAACCTCATATGGGATAGTCCCCACTGGAGTGGGTGGAATCTTTGAGGTATCATGTTGTAATGACATTTCAGATATTTGCCTGTAAGTAGTTTCTGTGTCATAGTATACCAGAGGTCTAAATGTGTATTGAGTTGGGGTTCATTATGGCTTGGGGCGGATGCCATGAGCTGTTATGCTGTAATTGTGCTTTTTATTACATCGAAGTATTGCACTGTGAATATGTACCCGATGATTGTATCTTGTTGAAAATGGCCTGACCTTCTTACTCAACAAACGCAAACAAGACGTTGAACTCTTCTGCTAAAAAAAGGCAAGTCCTCCTTAGAAAAAGGAATTTTCACGTAATCTCTGAAACCTGGCTAAATCACTCATCTGCCTCAAGAAAAAAAACCTGGACCTAAACACCCTTGAGAACCTCAGAGCAGTCCAAAAACTGCCTTTCCTGGGAAAATAACAAAGATCAGTAGCATCCCAAGAGCTGCATCGCCCAAATGACAATCTCAAAACCCTTTACCATCTGGGCTTCACTCCAAATGAAGTACTGAAAGTTCTCAATCACGCTCTAAACCCTTCGATGAGGGAGAGGTATGCCTATAAGTTCTTCAGGTCTCTCTAACCTTGTTCGATTCTTCAGAGCATAATTTACTTCTTCTGATTCTTGGTCATGGAGTGGGATTAGCAGTAACCGTTCTGAGCTGGTGTGAATCGCATTACTTCCAGATCCCAATTAGTGAAGCCTCATGCTTTTTGAATCACCTCCATGTGCCACAAGGTTCCATACGATCACCTCACTCACTTTCTTTCAAGAAAATACCATCTGTACTCACCAATCTGCTGATGACACCCAGCTATTCCTTTGTGCGTCCGATCTACCAGAGCCTCTAGCCATAAAATCCTCCCTCTGCAGTTTAGGAAGCTGGGTGATATCTCTCTGCTTGAAGCTAAACTTTCCTAAGACCTAATTCCTTCTCCCTTTCTCAACTTAAAACCCTTCCTCTGCTCAAAATTGTTTGGCCGTTCTCCATCCTTCAGTTATCATTCCATCATTGGTTCCTCATGCAAGGTCACGGGGCCACTTCTTGGACAATAATCTCAGCATAAAGGACCACATTGCAAAACTAATGCAGCATCTTATCAACTCCACCTACTAAGAAAAGTTAAACTGACAGTTTCCATCCGATTCACTCCAGAGCTGGCCATTCCAAATTCCTCCATCGAACCCCTTCGATCCATACTACATGGATCTGCCCGCCCAATTGCCGAAGAGAAGGAATCTGCTCACATCTCCCAGATCCTCATGCATCTTCAGTTGCTCCTACTCGAAGCAAGAGTTGATTTCCAGAGCAAGAATGACAAAAAAGGCAATCCACTGCCCTTCCTCGTTATTTGAACAATAACCTCAAACTCAGGGTGGTCAAAGAAAAGCAAGAGGCAGAGACTGTTGGATTCTGGGCATTCCGAAAACCAAACCATCAAAGCCGGCTGTGTCCTGCCTCGCCTCCGGATTGCGACACTCCATCCCGAACTACATGAGAATGGACCCTAGCTTTTCAGTTTTCAGATAAGACTTAAAAACTCATCGCTTTAGACTTTGTCTCCCCGGCCCAACTGACTCCAATGTTAATTCATCCTCTTCTTTTTATCTTCGATTACTCCAAGATTTTAAACAACAGGAGCAGGAGGCCTTTTTGAACTCTTACAATTGAAGCCGCCCCAGCTGCCCAGTCCTTAGTACTTGGTCATGTAGACAGCAGGTTGTGCCCCAAGTGCTGCCAAGTAGGTTCAATAAGGATTTACTCGGTATTGCAAACAGTCTGAAATCTTGAAGACCTCCTGCGATATGTTTTTGCTCAGAGAATTGCAACATAGGGACATGCTGGGCTTTTCACCCTTCCTGCAGATCGGAGGGCGTGGATAGGTAGATTGCTATGATGCGTGTCAGGATCCCTGCACGCAGACGGAAAAGTTATCATGTTTAGAACGATCAATGAGCATCTTCTGATGCAGAACCAGGTCTTAGTAAACGGCAGATGAACACATTGTCCAGGTGGCTCTAGTCCACTCCTTCAAAGCGCCAGCAGCTATAAATGACCTGGTGGCCCTGTAGAGGATGTGGTGTCGGGTCAAGGGTTGCTGATGGCAGAGCCGGCTGAACTCCATCGGCACAGCACCTGTTGTTCTTCCACCTCTAAAAGGAGCTGGGGGAGTCCCAAGTTTGGCGGGAAGGAGGCTCTGTAAAGTTAGACCAGGATTGCTTTGCAATGTAAGCGGAGGTTCAGTGAAGCTCACTGGAAAAGCTGCCAAAAGTAGGCACCTGATATATAAAGTCTGAAGATGAGAACCGCCCGCATCACCCAATGAGTGCACGGCTCTGACTGCTGCCAAGGCACGCCAGGTATATGGATAGGTAGAGAAGGCTAGAAAGGGAACGTAATTGTGTACGGTATTGTAGTATGGCATTTCTATAGAACTTACTATCCCCCATGTGGGGGAGGTGCAGTGCTTATTCACACAGGTACCATGTGTGGGTGGAAAAGTGTTGTCTTTGCTTGGAGACCACGTGGGAACGGATTCTGTGTTGTGTGCGATGACAACTGAGGTACAGTTATCATGTATGAGGGCGCATCTCTTAGTAGTTAAAGAAAGGACTGTGAGAAATAGATGCACATTTTTCCACAGTGTGTGATGCTGGCAGCTCTGGTTGGCTGGGCAGGTCCCTCATTGTGTTGGTTGTTTGTCTTAGGTTCGAAGTCCAATTTCCTGGGATGTCACCCACTCTGGGATTATATGGATCTGGGAGAAGTAACAGGCGCTGAGGAAGCGTGAGGGGGGATCAGACATCTGCCCAAATGACTAAGTAACAGTCCTCCTGTATATGATTGCTATTATGACACATCAAGTGAAGGGATTTGCCAAAATACGCATGAATGAACATCCTTTCCGTCAGTACAGCATCCGTGCTCAGAGCATGTGAGTATTTGAGACCTGCCGGGGACTCCGTTACAGTCCTCCGGTGACCAGCAATTCGTGGTGGATCTCTTTGGTCTTGGCAGGCCGGTCTGGTTAGTAGTGAGTGGTTAGTTGAGTGGGCTGCATAAGCTGCATCTGTACCATCCAGTGGACACCAAGGTTCACAGGTCCTTTATATCCAGTATATGCCTGTCTCGTTGACGATGACGGACCATGTGATGCATTGGTACACAATATCATATGGTGACATGGATTATATTGAATTGATAGTGGGAGGACAATCATAAAGCCTAGATCACCTGCCCTCCATCTTATGGTTCGAGGAAGGAGGCAGGGTAGACATTCTTCACTATGTCTGAAAAGTTTGAGGATGGCGGATTGGGTTAAAGTCCCATATGTCATGAGGGAGGTAAAGGGTCTTCAGACGCAGGGTGGCAGCCGGCACTTCTGGTTTTGACAGGAAAGGTACAATTGATATTTGCATCTGTATGGCAGGTTCATTGGCAGGTTACGCTGGGTGGAGCTCCACGGTTTGAGTCGCGGCCTGTCCTCTAGGCATGATGTGCCGGTCGGACAGTTCCACAGCTCTGGACCATGCGCATTCTGGTAGAAGGGTTATCATTCTGGGTCTATTCCAGAGTCAGCGGTTGATATAATTATATTGGGGACAACCATGCTTTGCTTATCTTTTGAATGGGATGCGTTTAAAAAATAAAAGTAAAGTTTTTCATACTATTTTTTAAGAGGAGGCAGGAGTCCAATGGACCACTGCCTACTCCCCCCAATTTTGTTTTGACCATTTGCAAATGGTCCATTAGGGACTCATTCCTGTTTGCGGACAGGTTACCACTGCCTTTCAGCAGTCTTTTTGTAGGATTTCAGTTACATAAGATTAATGCATACCCTAAAGAAACACTATTTGGAAGGGACACCCTAAGCATGCCCTTTCCAAATAGCGATTTCTAAATATTTCATGAGCCGATTTAGCGATTCGGTAACGCCATTGAACTGCTAGATGGGTTCAGTATATTCGAAAACCACATTTTCTTGTTGCAGGGTTTGCGACCAGAGCATGCGTTCGTACGTCTGGCCCCATGTCCCTTGGGCCTCAATACCATAGGCTGGTGTTTTTGCTACTGTCCACAGGTCATGATCTCTGCCTTTGCGGGGTTGAGCTTCAGGTGGTGAGTCAAGGCCTCACACTGGCACCTGCTATCTGAAAGCTGACAAATCCAAGACGAGCATTCACCTTACCGCTGGGTAAAATGGAAAAATGCAAGCTGGTTCAAAGCTGCGGTTGTCCTAAGGGCCAGGGGCTGTATTTACAAGGGGACTGGTAAAACCGCATCACTGTGGGGCCACTGCATGTGGCCTTTCGGACTGTGGAATTCTGTTGGAATCATTTGGAGTTTCTTTCATTTGCCGTCAGCTTGGATTATGCACGTGGAGCGGTGTTGTCTTTTTGTGGTCTTGATGGCTGCTTCGCCGGCTCTGTGACAGCGGTGCAGTATGGATCTGTCACCATCATCCTTGGTTTTCCTCCACTTGTGTTGTAAGATCTTTTGTGATCTTTTCATTCTGCCCTGTGGTCTTCTTCTTTCTTGGGTTAGTCGTGGTGGAGGTCTGTAGTGGTTTCTGGTTGCCCAGTGCAGTGCAGGTCCAGTTGTAGAAGGTGGGCACATCCTGAGGTTACAGATTGATTGGCGTTCTTTCGAGGTGGGGGTTACGTTAAGCAGTCCAGTATTAGCATTGTCTATATACAGATTTGCTGTTTATGGTATTTGCAGTCTTGGAGTTGGTCTTGAAGGTAATGAGGTAGGGGTTACTCAGCATGACTGGACAGATGTCAATCCTCGAGGCTTGTCCTGCCGTGGTGAATATGATGTCCTGTGGGGACGTATAGGAATCTGGTAAAGAGTCTTGTACACTGTGTCTAGTAAGGTCTCCTTAAACTCTCTGTGGGAGGGAGGTGCGAGGAACAAGCAAAGTGGAAAAGGGGTGACATCTTACCATCAAGGTTTCCCAGTCGGTCATGGTGAGGTCATCGACGCAAGTTGTATGTTAAGATGTCCTGTGCTTGACTGCTGGGCCCCCACCGATCTTACGTATACGACTGCTGTTCATGATGATGTGTTCAGGTGGTACGGCTTCCTACTGAGCCACATTTCATGATGAAAGAGAAGTAGGCAGTGACCACCTCTCCCTGGCTCAAGTAGGGGGCATTATCCAGGTACTGCGCATCCTGGGCTTCACCAGTTCATGAATCATAAGGCTGACAAAAGTGAGTTTCCTTTCGAGTAGTTTGCATCAGTGATTAACTGTCTTCATCGCACAAGCAGTGAAAGGGGGCACCTCCGAGAAATAGTCAACAAGCATTGGCATAGCCAATAGGTCTCGCCTTTGGGACCTTATAAGTGTTTAGCCATGCAACAGTTGCATAACGATCAAACGCGAAAGTGAAAGTAATTGCGGTCAAGCGCAGCGCGCGCGCCCGCGCACATGCACTGTAGCTCTAGGCTGGCCTGGTAGCACTTTTTGGAGCCCTCTCAAAATGTCTCGCCAGACCAGCGCATGCGCTGGGTCAGGCGAGACGTAAAAAGCAAGTTCTTGAGCTGCACAAGTTTCTTACTAAAGCTGCTATTAGTGCTGAAGACCGCGACTCGATTCCCTTCGACCAACACCCAGCTCTATCGATAGCGGAATCTGTGATCCTAATTTACAAATCACAGCAAAGTGACCTTGGTGTGTTGAGTTAGATCACTCCCTTTCATATGCGTAATGTTAGTATCGTAACCTCCTTTAAATACACAACTTTAGTAAGCACAAAATTATTGAAAAGGAAAATGTAGCATAAAAATTAGGTGCTGAAGTGCACAGACCATAACACCAGCATCTCATGAAGAGTAAATGAATGAAAAAAACATCCAATGTGAAATAATTTACTTGCTGGTTAAACTATATCTCTGGGTACCAGGAATTAGACTCTTTAGAAATGATGGCGGAGAAGCCAAAATCAGCTTATAAGTAACCATTAAACCATGCGTCCTCCCTTCCCACGGGCGGCTCTCCTGTGCCTCTTCCCTCCATCTTATGGTGGTGTATATACTGTGCACTGGCCCACTATAGAGTGCAAAATATTGACTACCATTAGATCATGAAGGTAAGTTTCAATATAATATAGAATTACACTTCTTCCCTGGACGTTCAGCGTCAACAAATTTCCACTTTTGGTCATGTGTGTCCCAGTGCATTGTGGGCTCAAGGGAGGTACTACAAGTCACCTCAGAAATGAAACTCCTTCGAAAAAAAATAACTTTTAATCATCCAAGCCCAACACTAGATGGAAGAAGTGTTCATGACATGTTATCTACAAGTGCACATGCGGCAAACATACATCTTTAAGGTGCTAAAAATAGAAAATCTATTCCTACCAGATCTAGTTGAACATATAGCGCAGTCAATATTCGCGTTCGTTGTTACAGGTGGGTATTTTGGACTTGATGTATCAAAAGTGGACACACGTTGACAAACATTGGGCACGGTCATGTGATACTGTGCCCGGATACCCTCTGGGGTGGAGTTGCACTTTATAAATACTGATTGATTAATTGATTGAACAATACTGCTGTCCTCCTGTTTGCCTCTGCCCTCTTTTTTCCTGGCAATGTGCCCAGAAGCTGTACCCTGATGCACTAGTTCTCACAGCCCTCGCGCCCATGAGCTTACACCGCCACCCTCCCTCCCCGCAGAGCTCACTTACTTGGGCCCGAAGCACATGCAGAGACTGGCCAGGTAGCCGTTGGAGAAGGCAAAGATGATCATGAAGACGATGTACCAGGCGTCGTGTTCGAAGAAGACAGGCATGTAGAAGCGAGGGTGGACGTTGCAGAGCATGAAGAGCGGAATGAAGACGGCACGCAGCACAATCATCAGGGGCAACAACTTGCTGTCCTGCCCAGGCTAGTGAGCCATGGAGGAACGAACAGAGAGAAGAGATGTAAAGGTAAATACACACTCTTCGTACAATCCTGTTAATGATTAATAATATTTAATAGAACTGACTTCTACCAGAACAAGGCTGTGGTTATTTCTTTACTCACTGTCACTCAACACCTAATGACCAACAATGGAGGGCTGTGCCGGAGGCTCACGCCTTGCGTGCTGCCGGAATCTCAGAGAGGGGTGGCCATGGGTCACTAGCCCACTCTCCTTGTACCCGATAGTGTGGTCCAGTGCATGAGGTGCAGAGATAGAACGGAGGTCTGGACAGGATGCAGTGGTCGTAGGCGGGGGATGCCATGCATGGTGTAGTTCAGTTCATGAGGTGGACGGTGTGGGATGCAGTCGTCAAAGGGGGCGGAGGGTTGTGGACAGTGTGGTTCAGAGCATGAGGTGGACACAATGGGAGTCAGTGGTCGAAGGTGGTGGAGGGCCGTACTCAGTGTGGTTCAGAGCATGAGGAGGAAAGTGTTGGATGCAGTGTCATGGGGTGGAGGTCCGTCGACAGTGTGGTTCAGAGCATGAGGTGGACAGTGTTGGATGCAGTGTCGTAGGGGTGGAGGGCCATAGACAGTGTGGTTCAGTGCATGAGGTGGACAGTGTCGGATGCAGTGTCATGGGGTGGAGGTCCGTCGACAGTGTGGTTCAGTGCATGAGGTGGACAGTGTCGGATGCAGTGTCATGGGGTGGAGGTCTGTCAACAGTGTGGTTCAGAGCATGAGGTGGACAGTGTTGGATGCAGTGTCATGGGGTGGAGGGCCGTCGACAGTGTGGTTCAGTGCATGACGTGGACACGATGGGAGTCAGTGGTCGAAGGTGGTGGCGGACAGAAGACAGTGTGGTTGAGTGCATGAGGTGGACAGTGTTGGAGTCAGTGGTCGAAGGTGGTGGCGGGCCGAAGACAGTGTGGTTCAGTGCATGAGGTGGACAGTGTTGGAGTCAGTGGTCAAAGGTGGTGGAGGGCTGTACTCAGTGTGGTTCAGAGCATGAGGTGGACAGTGTTGGAGTCAGTGGTCGAAGGTGGTGGAGGGGCGTAGACAGTGTGGGTCAGTGCATGAGGTTAACTCAATGGGATTCAGGGGTCGAAGGTGGTGGAGGGCTGTACACAGTGTGGGTCAGTGCATGAGGTGGACAGTGTTGGAGTCAGTAGTCGAAGGTGGTGGAGGGCTGTACTCAGTGTGGTTCAGAGCATGAGGTGGACAGTGTTGGAGTCAGTGGTTGAAGGTGGTGGAGGGCTGTACTCAGTGTGGTTCGGAGCATGAGGTGGACAGTGTTGGAGTCAGTGGTCGAAGGTGGTGGAGGGGCGTAGACAGTGTGGGTCAGTGCATGAGGTTAACTCAATGGGATTCAGGGGTCGTAGGCAGTGGAGGGCTGTACACAGTGTGGGTCAGTGCATGAGGTGGACAGTGTTGGATTCAGGGGTCGAAGGTGGTGGAGGGCTGAACTCAGTGTGGTTCAGAGCATGAGGTGGACAGTGTTGGAGTCAGTGGTCGAAGGTGGTGGAGGGCCGTAGACAGTGTGGGTCAGTGCATGAGGTTAACTCAATGGGATTCAGGGGTCGAAGGTGGTGGAGGGCTATACTCAGTGTGGTTCAGAGCATGAGGTGGACAGTGTTGGAGTCAGTGGTCGAAGGTGGTGGAGGGCTGTACTCAGTGTCGTTCAGTGCATGGGGTGGACAGTGTTGGAGTCAGTGGTTGAAGGTGGTGGAGGGCTGTACTCAGTGTGGTTCAGAGCATGAGGTGGACAGTGTTGGATTCAGTGGTCGAAGGTGGTGGAGGGCTGTACTCAGTGTGGTTCAGAGCATGAGGTGGACAGTGTTGGAGTCAGTGGTCGAAGGTGGCGGAGGGCCGTACTCAGTGTCGTTCAGTGCATGAGGTGGACAGTGTTGGAGTCAGTGGTTGAAGGTGGTGGAGGGCTGTACTCAGTGTGGTTCAGAGCATGAGGTAGACAGTGTTGAAGTCAGTGGTTGAAGGTGGCGGAGGGCCGTAGACAGTGTGGTCAGTGCATAAGGTTAACTCAATGGGATTCAGGGGTCGAAGGCAGTGGAGGGCTGTACACAGTGTGGGTCAGTGCATGAGGTGGATACAATGAGATTCAGTAGTCGTAGGGCGGTGGAGGGCCGTTGACAGTGCAGTTCAGTGCATGAGGTGAATGCAATGATATGCAGTGTCGTTGGGGTGGAGGGCCTTGGACTGTATGGTACAGTACATGAGGTGCAGGGACTGTGGGAGTGTGGATGCCATGGAATGCAATATAGGGGATGGACAGAGTTGGACAGGTGGCAAGGGAGCAAACAAACTGCAGGAGAATGGTAAGAACCAAATTAAGGTCCCAAAAACTGAAAAAAAGACTGGTAATGGAATTTTTTTTAAAAGGCCTTTTCAAACAAAGAAGTTGCTCCGGCTACCTCTGAAATGTTTAAGTAGCTGCCGAACTCCCCTTCATCGTGTTGAAACTGAAGCCTTCCTTAGATGAGGAGACAAACTCCACAGAAATTTTAAATTCGGTGTAACAATAAAATATAGGATGCACTGATGTGCCACACACTCATTTCCAATCAGAAGCATAAATGTAGTTGGTGCAAAATGTTTGAGCCACAAGAACCACTTTAACTGCCTCCTTCGAAAACGAGCAAAGACAATAGGTTTCTTCTTTTAATGTCGCTACCCGACAATTTGGCTTTACCAAAGCTTTTTGCTAATGTTGTTCCATAGTGGTAACATTTGTACTAAAAAACAGCAACAGTGAAAAGAAAAGCACAATGATGAATAAGTGTGCATGCTTCATCAACCTGCACACATATGCCCCTCAAGCGGTGGCCATTTTGTTTTCTCTTTTAATTTACCATTCAATATGGCGGACACCCACCTTACAGCAGCAAATTAAAAAAAATATAAAAATGTCGACAAAGCACAGATTTTTGTACACAAGACTGACCCAGCAGCAAAATACAGCTGCTTGGCAATCCCAATAAAGAATGCAGATATAATAAAGACAACAGGGATGGAGGGGTGCAACGGTGGAACGGGCAACGTCCGCTCAGAGAGTAAAGTAAACACCGATGAGAAGCGGCAGCAGCGGGGGTGGAGAGGGTTGGAGCACAGCAGGAGATGGGTGGGGAAAGGATTACAAGTTTCAAGAGGTAAGCAACAGAAGGAATTGAAAGAGAAAGGTAGAAACACAGAAAGCAAGGGGGCAAGGTTGTGAGGGTGGAAGCAGCACACTGAAGAGAGCAAGAAAACCTATGCACTCCCATGGAAAGCGAAAAAAAAACATTTGTTCCCCGAAGGAAAATCAAACGGATGATAAAGAAGCTCTGCGCCAAGTTAGGCAGACAGCAGAAGAGGAAAGAGGTAGAACATGCAAGCATACATAAGAATAGTTCTTTGCCAAGAGATATTTAGGAGGTGTAGGCAAGACCTAAAAATCAGCTATTCACAATGAACATCTCAGGCTCGCAAGATGTAGAGAATGGGAGACCAAGATAGGATCAACACCCTTCTCTTGTGTGGGAAAAGAAGATCCAATCTCAATGGAAGCTGTACCAGAGGGCATTGGTTGCCCTTTGGTTGGGGTCATGTAGCCCCAAGTACCATCTTCTTCTCACCTAGTCAAGAACCAAAAGGTTAACTCACTTAGTGAAATCTCAGTTTCCCAGAGAACCTCCTCAACACGGTCAATGGACCCCACATGAGCATTCTCTTGAAACGGTGACCGGCCGTGATTTGTACTTCAGTCACACGTCTTTCAGTGGAAGGATGGAGGAGGCCAGATGAATTGGTCAAAGTTGCAGCAGATTAATGTGACCAACTCCTGTGGGTCACAAGGTGCTGGGAGATCAGCCATGAAGCTGGTTCCCCGGGAGCGAGGGATCGCTAAACACAGTAACTTGTGGCCATAGCTGCATGAAGCGACCCCCACAAGCAGACGGCCTCCATAGCTTCACCACTAAAGATCCATAAATAACTCCAGAGCGACATAAATCACATCCCGTAAGTCACCCTGGTGAGATTTGAACATTTTATTAGATTCCACTGCAAATGCCTCCTTTTCAGGCAAGCCGGAGCAATAAGAAAGGAATAGGATAATTATAAAATAGACTTAGGAGACTGAGGAAAACACTGCTTGAAGACCAGAAGAACCAGGTGTGCACGGGTCAGCGGGAGAGGAAGGCCCTTTGTGGAACCAAGTCTAAAACCAGCCTGAGAGGATGGAACTGCCAGCTCGTGCGGCAAGTGGATTATAAGTGAGGGATCTGGCTCTCAGGAACAAGGCGTTGAGACGGAGAGGGATGCGGACTACTGAACGCTTGAAATGCACAACTGCTACCGCCATGAACTTGGTGTACACCCTGGGTGCACAACAAAGGCCCAAGGGAAGCGCTGCAAAATGGGGGTGCAGCTACAAACCTGAGGAACCACTGATGGCAGCGCTCTGTGGGTGCTGGAGATCAACAGACACCAGCCAAGCCTCGACTTATAGAATCTGCAACATCTGAGTCAGGAACACAATCTTTAACTTCTGCTTGTGCAGGACATGAAATGCAAGTTTAAGATCAGAGGCCCAGAAAGGAATTCCACTACTGACCAGGAAGTGAGAGCTCTGAGGCCCAGCGCCCACAGCACATCAGGCAGCTCTGGGTTCAGAAGCTGACCTGCTTTTGTGTAGCAGTCCCTTTTCGCTTTCTACCAAGGGAACCGCTTATGGTAGACAGACCTAGCAGGGAGTCACAAAGTAGAAAGTGAGGAGGGACAGACCTGCAGAGCATGGATCAGCAGGACCAGTTGGCAGTCGACACAGCTATTCCCTCCCTTCTTCCAGTGCGGTATTTGAATCTTGATACTTCCACGGTTAGAAAGGGCAGGGCCAGAAACCAGGCAACAACAGCACTGACATAGCATGGAGAGGATTAGTATCAGTAAACAGCAGGCAGATGACAGGCCTGGCGGCCTTCAGTTGCCATCACTTTATAGGTTTCAAAGCGTTGTTCCGGGAGTCTCCTGGAGGCTTCACAAGGCTCCCCTGCTTGCAAACAGAGGTCTCCAGAGCTTACCTTCATCCTCAGGAGCTGAGATCTAGAGTCTGGGATCTACTGCAAGGACCTCAGAGGCCTTGGAGAGGTGTCTACATCAAGCTTCTGCTCTATTGAGGGGGCTCTACAGAGATCAGAACATGCCCTGTAAGACACCATTCTGGAGAACCAGATGGTTGGGGAGCAATGGGAGGCCTGACTGCCTAACAATGTTATTTCAGGGCACATTGGGGCTGGAAAATGTTTCTCTTAATATTGAGAAAACACCAGTCACTTGACTGGTTCGCTGTCGCACACACATTATTTTTGACTTAACAGGGAGGAGTGTGAGAGGAAATATTTACTCTTGGAAAAAGCTTGTTTGTCTTTTAAAAGTGATGCAAGGTGGCATGCGCTGAGCACTGCTGTGACCGCGCCAGCTGCCGCTGTGCAAGATGTGGTGTTGTGTAGACAGGATGGTCGTGGGCCTATGTGCTGGAGACAGGAGGTTGCGTGTTGATTTCAGGTAGAGAGTATTTGTCTACTCTCTCCGCAGCCTCACATTGTTGCTCTAACCACTTCCCATCTTTCCTACGTGTGGCTGGAACAGAGTTCCTGTATTTAACTGAACAACTTTGCAGCCACACACACAAACATTACACCCCAGTCTTATGAATCATGCACACGGCTGGAGCCTGGCCACCTCCTGCTCTACCCAGGATGTCACTAGCCCAGGGAGCGAAGACAGGGATTGGGAAGTTTCCATTTTCAAGGTTTGGACCACTTCCAGTTCTATTGGCTCTGTTCCTTCCCATCATTAACATCATGTGGTTCGTGCAAGACCTCAAGGCAGCACACCTCAAACATAAACACTCCAGGGCTTGTAGGGGGCGGGAGGAAGCCTGGGAGCGCTGCCCACTTGACTCCTTTCCCTTCAGCACAAACACGTTCTGTGTGCAACAAAAGATACAAATGAAGACAAACAAGCACTGGCGGAGATTCAAGTCCCACCTGGAAGCTGGGTGCGACGAAAGATAATCCGCAGCAGGTGACCACCTGAGGATGGCTCAGCGAGTGAAACTGCTGCCATCTGTGGGTCTCTGGTCACACGGCTGAACTGAAGCTGCTCTGGTTCTAGGACTTTCCCTTCTGACTCTACCCTTCCTAGGAGCGTGTTTGTTCTGGCTGCACGCAAGGAATGAGCTGGCCAGCGCTATTTTTGGAACCACTCTCCACCCCATTTAATATCCACCGAGGGATTTTCATCTAAAATCAGCTGTTTTCACATCTGCATTGTGGTTTTTCAATCTCTGTCAGTGGAACTGTAAAATACTGCTGAAGATTTGCAGTTCCTGGCAGGGAGGCTGTGGAGGGCTTGACAACAGTGGTGGCCTACACAGGCAGTGCTCGTGTATTAGTGGCCAGCGAGCGCGACTCAGGTGGGGAGCAAGTGTGGACCCATTTGCTCAATCCAAAGGTTGACAAACACATGTTTCTTTTTTGTATAAGTGCCCAATGCCGCAATTTTACTTTAATAGCGGCCGTGCACCTTTCTTTAGACGAGCCGCATCTAAAGAAATGGGCTTGACCGACATTAAAGTGAAATCGCCATATGGAACAATTGTAAACAAAAAAGTTAACAATTAGTAAGAAAAAAAAAACAAGCAGCCACTTTCAGCCCGCAAACAACAAACTAAAGGCATGGCCACCACTGTATCAGCGTGCCATGCTATGAAAAAAAAAGCGGTGGGGGAGAGCAATGTCCTGTCTACAACAGCAGGCAGGAGAAAACCATTTCACCAAAGAGTGCTCGGCAGCTGTAATTAAACCCTACAGAGTAACAACACAGGTAACAGGGGGTGTCCTCATGAGAGGTTACAAAATTAGACAAGGCGGTACTAAGGAGGGTCTAATAAGCCTATTGACCAATGAAAAGCCACAGTTTACAGATTACAATGACACAAGCCAATGAAAAATATGTGCGGAGAGTGGGCGGAGCTTCAAGTCCAGACCTGAATACAGGATGCCTCGCAGAGCAGCACATGCCCCGCCCAGGCTTGACCTAAAAACAAGGCGCTTGGAACAGCTGCAACCTCCTAAAAAGGTACCCAGGAGGGCCCACATGGGGTGAATTACAGTAATCTAGCCTGGATATGATGAGGGCTTGGGCTAGGGTTTTCCCAATCAAATTATGAACCATTGGAATCATGTTCCTAATCACTTTTACCATTAAAAAACCGGTAGGAGTGAGTTTGTTAATGAGTGCCTAAATTGTGGCTGAGGGGACAGGCGTCGGCAGAGGGCTGAGTGTGCCAGGCCACTAATTAGGGATCACAACCGAGGAGTCCCCAAATACAGGGCCAGTGTTTAGTCAGAAGGAGATGGGCCCATCCAGTTGCCAAACTGAGTACAGACAGTGTTTTTAAAAAAGGGCTTTGTAGCTTATCCAGGACATAGGCAGATGCTCCGAGTGTCATCTGTGAACCTGAGTCTAAGGAACAGAACGTGCTCAGCCTGTGGCACCAGTAAATATTGAACAAGGTGGGGCTGAAGGAGGAGCCTGTGGCACCCAAACAGTATGCTTTAGATCTGGCTTAATAGTGCATCTGTAGCCAGACCTTATGAGAGCAACATAAAAAGAGCTTTCAGAGAACCAATGAAGAGGGTCTGGGGCTCCACCCACATGTTCATTGTCCTGTGTACAGCATTTGATTGGGCCAACGTTGCATGCTCTCACTGAAAAGAGCACTTGCACTGCACGTGTGGCAAAGCTTATACTCTAGAGTAGGGCTGGCTTCGTTAGGGTGACAGCCAACGATCATGGCAATAGGCCTGATCTGTTAAATATCAAATGTTAAGATAAAGGCAGTGGCCAGGGCTATTGATTGTTAAAAGCATCTATTAACGTCAATTCATTTATGTCTGGCTTGTCATTACTCTGTATTGAAGGTTACAGATAGGTGTTTTTGTTACATGGAATCTCACAGGTTACTGCAGTAGGTAAAGGTTTTGGGGTTGGCTGCCCCCCTGACAAACTGGGAGTATAAAAGATTTGCACAGTGACTATGCTTGGTAGGCCCACTTAGTAGTATTATTCTTAGCCAACTGTAATTTTCCATACATTTGTAATGGGCTGACTGTATGGCTTATGGTTTCCTTGTGGGAAAGCTTATGCTCAGTGCAGTAGGTCTGAGTTGGTTATAGTGAAGCTTATGCTCAATGCAGTAGGCCTGAGTTGGTTATGGTGAAGCTTATGCTCAATGCAGTAGGCCTGAGTTGGTTACGGTGAAGCGTACGCTCAGTGCAGTAGGACTGAGTTGCTTATGGTGAGGCTTATGCTCAGTGCAGTAGGACTGAGTTGCTTACGGTGAAGCTTATGCCCAATGCAGTAGGCCTGAGTTGTCTACGGTGAAGCTTACGCTCAGTGCAGTAGGCGTGAGTTGGTTGCAGTGAAGCTTATGCCTTGTGCAGTAGGCCTGAGTTGGTTACGGTGAAGCTTACGCTCGGTGCAGTAGGCCTGAGTTGGTTACGGTGAAGCTTACGCTCGGTGCAGTAGTCCTGAATTGGTTACGGTGAAGCTTATGCCCAATGCAATAGGCCTGAGTTGGTTATGGTGAAGCTTACGCTCAGTGCAGTCGGCCTGAGTTGGCTACGGTGAAGCTTACGCTCAGTGCAGTAGTCCTGAGTTTGTTGCGGTGAAGCTTACGCCTTGTGCAGTAGGCCTGAGTTGGTTACGGTGAAGCTTACGCTCAGTGCAGTAGTCCTGAATTGGTTACGGTGAAGCTTATGCGCAATGCAATAGGCATGAGTTGGCTACAGTGAAGCTTACGCTCAGTGCAGTAGGCCTGAGTTGGCTACGGTGAAGCTTACGTTCAGTGCAGTAGTCCTAAGTTTATTGCGGTGAAGCTTATGCCCAATGCAATAGGCCTGAGTTGGTTACAGTGAAGCTTACGCTCAGTGCAGCAGGCCTGAGTTGGTTAAGGTGAAGCTTACGCCTTGTGCAGTAGGCCTGAGTTGCTTACGGTGAAGCTTATGTCCAATGCAATAGGCAGTGGCGTCACTAGGGTTGGTGTCACCCGGTGCGGGTAACTCATGGTGTCACCCCCTCACGACTTACCTCATGGACCTCCTCCGCCCCGAGTCCGCCAGTGGACACAGTTGGCAAATAACGGGACCATACAGAATCCTTAGTAACGTTTGTAAATGTAGGTCCTATATTTACAAAATGTGCCTGTTAACAACAGTGTGATAATGATTCATTAATCAGGTTGTACAGTGGGCTACCTGCTAGTCAACAGTTTATTGGAATTTATAATATCATAAGTATGGTACTTTTTACTGGTGTGGTGTTCCCACTATCCATCAACACGATATATCAGTGGTCGAAGTGGGGGAAAAAAAGTAGGGGAACTGTGGGCGGAGAATCAAAGGGTGGGAATAACCCAAGGATTGGATCAGTGGGCAGAGCCAGAGGCGTGGCCAGAATGCGCAAACATCCCAATTTTTTGTATTTGTTTGGTTTCACTGCCCAGTTTTATCAACCGATGGATACACATGATTATTTAAGGTTCTAATGAGTTATTGACAGTAAAATGTGATCACAAAGTGGGATATGCTTCTAATCACAGAATGTCCCCAAATACGATAAAATGTGGAAGCACAAGCCATTTGTTCCCGGCCCATGGAGTTTCTGTCATCAGCACTTCTCCCTTTACCAAAACAGCAGTTCAAACATGAATTGCTAAAAATCCTAGTTTGCAAATGTTTTCTAAATAATAATGGCTCTGCCATATTTACCTCATAATGCAAGATCTGCAGCATGATCTCACCATTTAAACTAATAAATTGTTTGTTGCTCAAACGTATCAAAAGTTAATAAAAGATTTGACTTGTGTTGCTGCGGAGTAGATGACAGTTAATAGCTCACTGTTGTATGTTAGGATTTTAACTTATAAACTGCAAGTAACAAAAGGATCTCTCTGACAAAAGCAGTAGCCCACTGGCCTATTTACATTATGTGCACTTTGTGATCTGCATGGTACATGTTCTTTGCAGCAGGTACATTAACCCTCTGAGCTACCTTTCCATGAGTAAAATCTTCCATTAGACGAAATTCCGATCTCTCTCTAGGAAGAACATTAATCACCAGAGTCATCATGACATTTTTATTGTTACCGAAAATTACTGGAGGCCAGGAAGGAGGCAGCAAGCGCTTTTAAAACCATAATATACTTGCAAAAATGATGCCTCCACCGAAAGTGAGCACCTGGTGCGGTCACACCGGTTGCACCGCCCTAGAGCTGGCCCTTCTCAAGGGTCCTGTGATCTCAGTGACAGGGTCACTGTTCTAGGGTGTACTGCTTCATAGGCCTGCCCGCAAGACTGGAGGTGAACTTCAGTATGAATAGTGGTGGACAAGCCTTGAAGGTTAACCCTACACTTGTCATGCTAGGGTCCACCTGCTGGTGCTACGACACCGGGGCTTCTAATGTCTTGCGAAGCCTTCTAAGGTCTAGCATGAGATAGTGCTCTCTCAGGAGCGTGGTCTGGCGGACTGGTTATTAAGGCTGAACCTGGTTCCCCAGTTCCAAATTCAGCAGCTCTGGCCATAGTGCCACATCCTCTCCCCCACTGAACACCATACTGCCCCACTGAGAAAAACTCAGACTGCCTTCAACTACAACCCAATTGTTGCCAGCTATAAACACCTGGATGCGGCTCAATTTAAATTACGCACTGGGCAAGAGCAATATGTGGCCTACAAAAAAAAGTGACAGCATCCTGGAAAAAGCAAACAATCAAAGGGAATGCAACATTTTGCAAACCATGTGAAATGTAAGCAGGAACAACATGGTTACCTTAACGCTTTTACACTCACCGTTCAGAAATCAGTGAGTGCTTTTGCCTGAAAAGTTAAGGACATGACAACAGGGCCCTGAATGGACCCATTTCAATGGCCATTGCTTATATCCTTACAAAACGTAAGCAGTATGGTAAAAAAAGACAACATCCCTAGATACAGAGCAGCAGTACAAATTTAGTTTTTCAATCCTCACATTGCAGTACCTCCAGGATTGGTGCACTAGTTCCAAGCCCAGGGAAAACAAAGCCAAGACAACAAAAATAGCGCTTCACTGGCAAACTCTGTAAAAGTGGCGCTAATGTGTTTGGGTGTGAATAAAAATCAATCTGGACAGTTTGCTACCACTCTGTCTTACTTTATTTAGTTATTTATTTTTCATATTTTTAAACTTTTATTCCTGATGCTGCATTTTGGAATTAAATGTTAGAAAAATACGACATTGATTTCCAGCAAAAGTGATTTTCTTTTTTGGATCCATTTCACAGGGAAGCAAATACAAGAAAGGAGAGGAGACAGTGTGCACTGTGCACAGGCACGTCCTCTTCCTAAAAGGTTAGGTTGCTCTGCGCACACGGGCCCCAGGGCCGGCTTTAGCGCTGGTGGCGCCCTGTGCGACAATGTTTGTTGGCGCCCCCCCAATGACCACCTCCACCACGGATTCTCTCACTAGCACCCTTTAACAGTGACCAAGTCACCATAACCACACTCTCTCAGATGCATTGAATTAGTTATATAGCGCCACTCATACCAGTGTAGGGTGTCCGAGCACTTTGCATCACACACACATTACACAGAGACAATCAATCATAGGTGTGTAAATCCGTGTATAGGAAATGATACATAAACCAAAGGACTGAAAGTGTAGGAGTCACATGACATCCATACTGGTAGGCAGTATAGTGCTTGGTGTGGAGAAGCACAAACGCAGAGTCGAAAAAGAAACAGCATAGTTGGGAGTTTTCTTTAATAATAAGAATCTATTTCTAGCCAAATTAACCCTTTTTGCAACATTAATCAATGTTCTAATAATGTATATTTTGAGGTGTGTATGCAGTTCTAGGATGAAAGTTGATAGCTCACTATCCTATATTAGGACTTTAAGTTATAAATTGCAACAAAAGGATGTCTCTTTTGAAAGCAGTAGCCTGCTGATCTGCACTCTGTAATCTACTTGGCACACGTTCTTTGCAGCAGGCATATTAACCCTCTGCACTAACTTCACCTAAGTCAAAACATCAACTTTACCAAACACTGATCTCTCTCCAGGAAGATAATTAATCACACGAGTTTTCTTGACATTTATGTGAGGCCTGGCAATTGTGGAGGCAAGAAACGCTGCAGCAGGTGCTTCAAAAGCACAATAAACTTTCAAACACGGCGCCCCCAGGAAGCCAGCACCCGGTCGCGTCGCACCGCCCTAAAGCCGGCCCCTGACGGGCCCTGTTGGTGTCACCCCACTTGAGGGTGTCACCCGGTGCCGTCCGCACCCCCCGCACCCCCATAGTGACGCCGCTGGCAATAGGCCTGAGTTGGTTATGGTGAAGCTTACGCTCAGTGCAGTAGGCCTGAGTTGGTTATGGTGAAGCTTACGCTCAGTGCAGTAGGCCTGAGTTGGTTATGGTGAAGCTTACGCTCAGTGCAGTAGGCCTGAGTTGGTTACAGTGAAGCTTAGGCTCGGTGCAGCAGGCCTGAGTTGGTTATGGTGAAGCTTACTGTAGTAATTACATAAATCCAAAAGTGTAATTCAGATTTGTTTATTCTGAATTGGTATCCTCAGCACAGCAGTCCAGCTCACAGCGCTTCCTAACAGTAATGAGTCATACATAGAACTCTATAAATAAAGAATCTAAATCCTGTCTGGACATTCCAGCTCACATGCCAGCCAATTTGAAAGGCCCTATTTAACTTCACTTAACTCTACACTTACGCTCAGTGCAGTAGGACTGAGTTGCTTACAGTGAGTCTTACGCTCAGTGCAGTAGGACTGATTTGCTTACGGTGAAGCTTATGCCCAATGCAGTAGGCCTGAGTTGGTTATGGTGAAGCTTACGCTCAGTGCAGTACGCCTGAGTTGGCTACGGTGAAGCTCACGCTCAGTGCAGTAGGCCTGAGTTGGCTGCGGTGAAGCTTACGCCTTGTGCAGTAGGCCTGAGTTGGTTACGGTGAAGCTTATGCTCGGTTCAGTAGGCTTGAGTTGGTTACGGTGAAGCTTACGCTCGGTGCAGTAGTCCTGAATTGGTTACGGTGAAGCTTAGCCTCACTCCACTAGGCCTGAGTTGGTTACGGTGAAGCTTAGACTCGCTCCACTTGGCCTGAGTTGGCTACGGTTAAGCTTACGCTCAGTGCAGTAGCCCTGAGTTGGTTACGGTGAAGCTTATGCTTGGTGCATTAGGCCTGAGTTGATTACGGTGAAGCTTGCGCTTGGTGCAGTAGGCCTGAGTTGGCTACGGTTAAGCTTACGCTCAGTGCAGTAGGCCTGAAATGGCTACGGTGAAGCTTACGCTCAGTGCAGTAGGCCTGAGTTGGTTACCGTGAAGCTTACACTCAGTGCAGCAGGCCTAGATTGGTTACGGTGAAGCTAACGCTCGGTGTAGTAGGCCTGAGTTGGTTACGGTGAAGCTTACGCTTGGAGCAGCAGGCCTGAGCTGGTTACGGTGAAACTTACGCTCGGTGCAGTAGCCCTGAGTTGGTTATGGTGAAGCTTACGCTCAGTACAGTAGGCCTGAATTAATTATAGTGATACTCCAAAAATAACAGCTAAAAGCTTGATTGGGCGCTGGGAACATGATTGGTGTTCTAGGAAAAGGTATTTCACATGCCCCAGGCCTGATGTATTTATAATGAAAGGTAAGACAAAGGCATGCAATTTATTTACTAAGTGACACACATGCTAAAGCCAATAGGACTTTAAGAGTGGATTGTTTTTGCACTGCCTTAAAGGTATTAGGTATTTTGTTGCATGAAATTTCACAGACTATCTTTGTAGGGAATGGATTTTGGTGTTGGCCACCCCCTTTGACAAACTCTAGGAGGAAGAAGGGTTGTGCTGTAATATTTCTTGCTGAAATCTCTTTGGGAGGCCCTAAAGGCTTAGCTGTGAGGAACTTGTAATGAAAGAAAAGAATTAAATAATACAAACAACCATGCATGTGAACATATATCCATATAGATACATATAGGGTATTTGTGTCAGCCCTCTTCTGCCAATGATCGGCTTCTGTCCATGACACTGAATTGCATGGAGTAATGGCTTGGTCCACATTAGTTATTGGCTCGGTTGTCTGTTGCCCCGGCAATGGTGCCATTTTCTGATCACATGTGCACACCCACTTAAAAATGAGAGCGCTTCAGTGTCGGAGCTCGTTGGACAGTCCTTGAGTTTTGACTTTCCTCCTTTTATAGTTCTCCTTTCACTTCTTTGCTTGTCATCTTTTGATTTTCATTTCTAAGAGACTGCTACAACTCCCCAGGAAGTGTAAATAACCTGCTTACTTGTTACTAAATTCAATTGCAGCGCAACAAACACCAAGTGGCCACTTTCTCAAAACGAGACGATCAATATGGAATGCAGTTGTTCATAGTGCATCATTGTTTTATCATTCCAAGAAGGCCAACACATTGGTTCTAAACATTGTCACGTCGGTTAAAAACGATGATAAACAAAGCACAAACCCACTGCTGGAAATTACAGCTGTTCAGTTGAATTATTCCAAGCATTTGGCTGCCGTGTTGAGACGCAGCAGATTTTCTTTTTTCTATTTGTATTATTTTAGTTTATCTTGCTTATGTTGCGGGGAGTGTGTGTATGTTTTATTGTGGTTGTATCACAGGGTGAATACAAACGTGAGTCATTAGCTGGATGAACGTATGTAGGAGCCCACAGAAGAGTGACAAAGTGCATGTACGAGGATTTACTCAGTACTTAAACCCATCAATGACACAAAAAACACTTTCATTCATATGCCGGACCGATAGTGCATTGGCAGTGCTTATTTTAAGGGGGGGGGGGGGGTGACAGAAAGGAGCAAGAGTTGCTGCCCACGGCCCAATTTCCTATGATATGTTCCTCCTTTGATATAATCCTTGATCTTGTTCCTCCCTGTTTGTTTATATAAAATATTGTTGTCATATTGTTGATATATTAACTGCAACAGACAGTGCCGATATTCTTGGAAGAAAAGGTTGCAAACCCGGTCTCATTGCTGGAAGTTCCAATACATTTTTGCGCCTCACTCTTCTTGTGGCGACCACTTGCCACTTATAGCCAACCGCTGAAAGGCGCACTCCCCGACTGTGTAAGCGTGAATGAGTATGAATGAATTTTATTGTGTGGTTACTTAAAACCATTACAATTTACAAAATTAAAAACATATTTATTTATTTTTATTTGAAAAGTTTTATATAGCGCTGGCAAGACCCGGGGGGTATCAGAGCGCTTTATAATGGGCATTATTCATTCCAGTACATTCCATACAGATGGTTCAATGGGGTGAAAATATACAGACAGGGCAAATTAGAGACAATTCTTGAGTAGATGAATAGGCTAACAGTTATGGCCATGAGGACAGGAAGAACAGTAAGCCCAGAAACAATAAAATAGGCAACAGAGCAGAAGAAGGGTAATTTACATGGGACAGAGCTTTCATTTAAACATTTACACGGGACAGGGCTTTCATTTAAACATTTACACGGGACAGGGCTTTCATTTATACATTGACAGAGACATGAAGTTCAGCTCATATTGGGAAGAGGGGGGGAGAGGACGAGTACGGGGCTGTTGAGTGGGGAAGAGAAATAGCGTGATATGGAGGGGGGGGGGCAGAAATGAGGAGAAAGGGAGTAACAAGCTTGAGGGAGGATAAGGGGGAGCTAGAGGTGTAGGTCAAGACTGGGGGGAAGTGGGATGAGAGTGGAGAGTAAATCGAGGCGAGAAGGGATGGGAGAAGAGTCAGACAGCAACGAATGGAGAGGAGGTGTAGGGGGAATGCATAAAGGGTTAGAGGTGAGGTTAAGGGCCCCAGTGTTTGGAGAGAAGGTGGGATTTAAGGTCTTTTTTGAAGCTGTGGTAGGAGGGGTTGCAGCGCAGGTTTCTGGGGAGGGCATTGCAGATGATCGGGGTGTTTCCGGAGAAGGAGTGAGATTGAGTGGTGTTCCTTTTTGACAGGAGGGGGACGAGGAGTAGAGCATTTGAGCTTCTCATTTGCCGTGCACAGCCTGCTTTTTCAAGTTTGTTAGAGAGGTACGACGGGGTTTGGTGGTGAAGGGCTTTATGGGTTTTGCAAGCGGTCTTGTATGCAGATCTTCCTTCTACAGGTAGCCAGTTGAGGGCCTTGAGGGCTGGGGAGATGTGGTTGAAGCGTTTGCAGTCGGTGAATAGCCTGACAGATCTGACTGGGGCAAGGTGTCTTTTGGGGGTTCCGGTGAGAATAGCATTACCATCATCAATTTTGGAGAGGACTAGGGATTGGACAACCCATTTAAAGTCGTCAGAGGGAATGAAGGGTTTGAGTATTTTTAAGGTGTCGGAGAGTGAAGAGAGCTCCCTTTGCCGAGTTTTTAATATGGTTATTATATTGAAGCCCAGTGATTTTGCTGAGTTAGATAGGGAGAGCGAGCAATTAAGGGCATTGAGGTCTGGGAGCCAGCCTTGGATGGGGAGCTTGTTGTTTTTAGGTGAGAAGAGAATGATTTCGGTTTTATTAGGGTTAAGTTTGAGGTGATTGGAGAAGAACCAGGATTGGATCTTACTCAGTGTATTGTTAAGGTGAATAATATCGGAGTGGGATTTGATCTTATAGTACAGTTGGGTGTCGTCCGCGTAGAGATGGTAGTTAATTCCAGCTTGTTTCAGAATGTGGGTAAGAGGTTCCATAAAAAGGTTGAAGAGGGAGGGGGGGAGAATGGAGCCCTGGGGGACGCCTAGGGAGACCTGAGTGGGGTTGGAGAGGCAGTCCTTGATTTTGATTTGTTGTGTTCTGTGTTGGAGATAGGAGGAGAACCATTTGTGGACTAGAAAGTTGATGCCAAAGCGGGCTTTGAGTGAGATCAGTAGAGAGGAGTGGTCAACTGTATCGAAGGCAGCAGAGAGGTCAAGGAGAATGAGTAGGCAGGACTCACCATTGTCAAGGAACAGGTGGAGGTCATCGACAATATTTAGCATCACTGTTTCCGTGCTGCATCCTTTTCTGAAGCCGGATTGCAACGAGTTAAGTAGGTTAAAGTTGTAGATGTGATTGTCAAGTTGTCGGAGAGCACATTTTTCCAGAACTTTAGATAGAAGTGGGAGGTTCGAAATAGGGCGAAAGCTATTGGGGTCATTAGGGTCAGCAGATAGGTTTTTAAGGATGGGTGTGATTTGACCGAGCTGGAGAGTGTCAGGGACACACCCTGTGGCAAAGGAGGAGTCAATGATAGAGGTCCAGTAAGGGGCAATGATGTGTTTGAGATCTTGGACGAGGCTAGAAGGGAGAGGGTCTTTGGAGTGTGAAGTTGGCTTGAGTTTGAAGCTGATGTTGAGGACTTCATGTTCGGTAACAGGGTAAATATTTTGCCAGGAGGCATTATTTTTCAAATATATGTTGGAGGGGTTAGATTCAGGAGAGGTAGAAACGGGACAGTGAGTTGGGGGGTTGTGCAAGTCATTATTAAAACTAGGAGTTAAACGCTCCTAATGTTTAAAACTCGCTGTCAGGGAGTTATGTGAGCAACCGGTATGGTCTTAATACTTAAAACTCATCAGGACAGAGTTAATGCTCGATAGTCCCTCTGGATTTTCTAAAATGCGACTGGGATTATAATGGCCGTTGCCTTCTCTTGGTCGTCTCCTACTCGTTCCTTGAGTTCTGGTCTGGCTGCCCACCTTTCTCCATGATGGTGCTTTTGAATATGCTTTAGAAGTGTGTTTGATACAATTGATCACATCACTGACGGCGAGTGATACGGTTGGTATCCATTTAACTGGTAGCCTCCTCTGTATGCTGGTTGAATTTGGCCTCTGTAGACCTGGAAGGACTCCTGCTTCCTATATGGCAGGACTCCCAGAGATCTTGCTGTCTCCGTAATACATTTGATATATTTCGAACAGCGTCATCTACATGTTTCCAAATAATGATTTCCCATCAAAGGGCATATCTTCCCCGCGTTACTTGGGCATACCCTTCCCGCCGCTGCTGCCCCTGCGGCCCCACCCCCGATTCAGCTCTGCTCCCGCCTCCCTTCCTCTGCTCCCACCCCCTACCCTACTAAATGGCGACCGCTCCGGGGGAGCGCGTGTGAAACCTTGACCTTTGGGCCAAGACCAGCACTCTCCCCAGCAGTTCCACCTTACAGCCAGACCGACCGCTCCAGCACAGTGCCCTTCTCCGAGCAGGGTTCGAGCCGGCAGTCCGTCCCTGAGCCGCAGGCTCTCCTTTGCCTACAGTCTGTTCCGTTTTCAGTGGTATTTCCCCTTGTTCGTCCTGAATTGCTTTCCTCATTGTTTGCCTCTGTGTACTGTATTACTGGGTTTTCTTCTTTTCCTCGCGTTACTTGGGCATACCCTTCCGCTGCTGCTGCTGCTCCTATGGCCCCGCCCCCCGATTCAACTCTGCTCCCACCTCCCTTCCTCTGCTCCCCCTCCCCTCCCCTGCTAAATGGCGACTGCTGCGCGGTCGTGCCGGTGGCGCGCCAAAGGCGCACCTAAGGCAAGCCCGGCTGTGACCGTCCAGGACCCGACCACGACCAGCGCCAGAACACTGGTTCTCCCAGACCCCACCGCTACGACTCAACCACCCTCTACGCACTCAACCCCGGAAGACACGCCGACTGCGCAAGATCCTCGCTGAACACCACCCACGAACACTTCTCGTGCAGACCCTGCCGCAGACCCTTCACCATCGACAAAGCTCCCATGACTGCCGAAGGCACGCCTGATGCACGCACCACCGAAACCCTGACTTGCATCCTTCTCAACATGGGCTCCCCGCACCGACATGCCGTAAAGATCTGGGACCTGATCGACACCCTCTCGCCCGACGTCGCCTTCTTCACGGAAACCTGGACCAACGCCACCTTCGGCCCGGTCATTGCCACCCCGGACAGCTACAAGATCCAGAGAAAGGGCCGCCCGCTCCGCCCAGGAGGAGGACTCGTCATCGCACACAAGACCCCCCTTTGACTCTCCACATCCAGCACGAGTGACCCCCACTCCAACACAGAACACCTCCATTTCAAGATCCAGACAAGCCCCAGGACCACGCTACGCGACACCCTCATCTACAGACTGCCAGGACCTCGCACCCAGCCTGCAACTACCATCGCCGAACTCGCCGCATGCACTCCACGGACTACATTCTACTCGGGAACCTGAACTTCCACCTCGACAACGGCAACGACCCCGTCTCCACCACTCTCCTCAACAACCTCGCCAATCTAGGACTGAAACAGCTCATCAACACGCTCACCCACAGAGCGGTTCACACCCTCGACCCCATATTCGCGGGAGGTACACACATCTGCTTCAGCCACACCACCCAGCCCATCTGGACAGACCACCACTACGTTCACTTCACCTTCAACACCACCACCGCACCCAAACCCGCCCCTCATCTGCCACGACGGAACTGGAGCAAGGTCACAGAGGAGCACCTCAAAACCCCCCCATCGCCACGACCGACACCAACTCCGCAACCAGGGAATTTCACAGTTGGATCTCCTGCTGCGCCGACAAGCTTGCACCCCTCTGCCCCCGCTAAACAACGCCCTCGGAAGGCCGCCTGGTTCACCACAGAACTTCAAGAAGCCAGACGCTCCAGCAGACGCCTAGAGAAAACCTGGCGAAACCTGAAAACCGCGTAAGCACGGAACAACCACAAAAGCGCCCTGAAGGAATACCACCAGTGCATAAGAGACACCAAACGGACCTTCATAAGAGACAAAGTCCAGACCAACATGACCAACGCCAAAGAACTGTTCAGCGTCATACAGCAGTTCGCAAAACCCACCTTGGAAGCCATGGACATCACACCTTCCCAGGAACTCTGCGACAAGCTCAGCTCCTACTTCCATCTGAAGATCAAGGCCCTCTACGACAACTTCAGCGAACCAACGATGGACACCACCCCCCTACCCACCGCCGCCGATGAGCCGACCATCACATTCTGGGATCCCGCTACCGTCGAACTCATCACCGCGACCATGAAGAAAACTCATTCAGGTGCCCCAATGGGCCCCTGCCCACCGCACATACTCCACAGGGCCACCACCTTTATCGCACCCGAACTAGGACGCACCATCAACGCCTCCCTCAGATCAGGCATCTGCCCAGACGACTGGAAATGGGCGGAGGTGAAACCCCTCCCCAAGAAACCGACGGCCGACCCAACGGACCTGAAAAACCACCGGCCCATCTCTCTCCTCCCCATTGCGGCCAAAGCCACCAAGAGACTCATAGACACCCAGCTGACCTTCATTGAAGAGAACTCCATCCTAGATGCCTCCCAGTCTGGATTCCGCAGCAACCACAGCACCGAGACAGCCCTCCTCGCCGCCACTAACGACATCTGCATGCTACTGGATCAGGGACACACGGCGGCCCTCATCCTTCTAGACCTCTCCGCAGCCTTCGACACCGTTTCACATCGCACGCTCGCAGCCAGACTTCACGACGCGGAAGTACAAGTAGCCGCCCTTGGCTGGATCCAATCCTTCCTCTCCGGCAGAACCCAGAGGATTCAATTCCCTACCTTCCTCTCCAAACCCACGGAAATCAACTGCGGAGTACCCCAGGGATCATCACTCAGCCCCATGCCCTTCAACATCAACATGGCCCCCCTCGCCGCCTTTGTCAGACAGCATGGGTTCAGCATCGTATCTGACGCCAACGACAACGAGCTCATCCTCTCACTTACGAAGAATCCCGAAGACACCGGACTCTCCTTGCAGGAAAGAATGAAGAACATGGCAGTCTGGGTATGTATGTATGTATAGATATACTTGTATAGCGCAATGACTGTCACCCAAAGGGCATCCTGGCGCTTAGACTGATGGTGAAAGAAGCCTGCATGAAAAGAAACGATCCACTGTATAAGAAAAATTACGCCACTCTTGGAAAAAGGTGAGTTTTCAGGGCTTTTTTGAAGGAGGGGAAATCGCCCGTACTCCTCAGTGCAAACGGCTGAGAGTTCCACAGCGTTGCTGCTGTGAATCGAAAGGACCTGCCTCCCAAACGAGTCCTTAAGATTTTTGGAACTACAACCAAACATGCCGTGGCGGAGCGGAGAGACCTACGCGGGACATACCACGAGAACATATTCTGTAAGGGAAAAGGGCCTTGTTCATGAAGAGCTTTAAACACCAAGCAGAGGGCTTTAAATTCAATCCGCTGAGGGACAGGTAACCAGTGGAGATCCCTGAGCGCAGTAGTGGAGGAGTCCGCGCGCCGGCGTGACAGAGCCAGTTTAGCCGCCAGATTCTGCACGCGTTGAAGTTTACCCACCAGGGTCACCGGGGCTCCCAGAAGTAGTGCGTTACAGTAGTCAAGTCTACTTAGGATGGTACTCCGCACTACCTCTGGTCTTGCCTGCGCTGGGAGAAAAGGCAAGATTTTCCTTAACGTGCGAAGCAAAGCCATGCACGTGGCCACTGTTTTATTAACAGAAACATCCAGTTGAAGGTTGGAGCCAAAATAGACTCCCAAGTTCCGCACACAATTCGTTGGTAAACTGGTGCCCTGGAAGGATGAAGGCCAGAAGTTCGATGGAAAAGGCCTCGGGGTGCTGCCAGATGGGCAGTATAGGACCTCAGTTTTTGAACTATTAAATTGCAGAGAGTTGTGGCACAGCCAGTCTGCCGTAGAGGTCATGCAGCGATGGAAAGTCTCTTGTGACACCGCCTCCTTACCCTCAAACGAGAAGATAAGTTGGGTGTCGTCCGCATAGTTAGTAACTGCAATGCCGAAAGATTTTATCAGCTTAATCAGGGGGCGGAGGTAAAGATGAAAAAGGATAGGGCTGATGGCTGACCCTTGAGGCACACCCTGACCAACGCTTCTGATGGTTGATTTGAACGGAGGAAGGGCCACTACCTGGTGTCTATTATCCAGATAAGACGTCAGCCAGTCCAGGGCCAAGCCAGTCACCCCCACTTCCTCCAGCCTCCTGAGTAAGATCACATGGCTGACCATATCGAACGCGGCCGACATATCTAGCAGCACTAAAAAGGCTGCCCGACCTTGGTCGGCACGCGTCCTGAGGTCATCGAGCACGGTCACTAATGCTGACTCTGTCCCATGGGCTGGTCTAAATCCAAATTGAGCCACATCCAGACAGGCGTTACTCTCCAGATAGCTGGAAAGATGTTTTGTGGCCCATTTCTCCAAGATTTTGATTGGAAAGGGGAGAAGGGAAATGGGCCTATAATTGGCAGGGCAGGAAGGATCCAAGGTTTCCTTTTTGAGGAGAGGAGACACCACTGCCAACTTCCAGCAATCCGGTACTCGCGCAGACCTGAGGGATTGGCAGCAGGTCGCGAATAATGGCAAGAAGAGTTCTGTCCGGAATAGCTTCCAAAATTTATGAGGAAGTGGATCAAGAGGAGAGCCAGAAGAGACGCTGGCGGCCAGAGCACTAAATTCCTCAAAGCATGGTACCGGGAAACAATTAAGGCGTGCTGAGCCAGCATCACCCTCCATATCCGATGTCAAGGTAGAGGTGAGCAAAGGCTGAGTGCCAGAGCTTGATGAAGTGTCAAGATTGCTCAGGATGGTAGCAATCTTCTGCTCAAAAGCCTGTGCCAATGAGTCGCATAAAAATTGGGATGCAGGGACAACATTAGCGACACAGGTAGGGTGTGAAAGATCTTTAACAATTTTGAACAGCGCCTGGGATTTATTTGGGTGAAAGACAGCTGCCTTAAGCTCAACTCAGAAAAGACCGAAGTCCTCATCCTCAGACCCTGCACCTGCACCTGGTACAACACCTGGTGGCCCACCAACCTTGGGAGCCCACCCACCCCTACGGACCACGCTCGGAACCTCGGCATCATCCTTGACTCCTCCCTCTCCAAGAACCGCCAGATCAACGCCGTCGCCTCCATTAGTTTCAACTGCCTTCGCATCCTCCGTAAGACCTTCAAATGGATCCCCCAGACTGCAGAAGGACCGTCACCCACGCACTCATAACCAGTAGACTGGACTACGACAACGCCCTCTACGCCGGAATCAACAAAACTCTTCTACACAAACTTCAAACCATCCAGAACGCCGCAGCCAGACTCGTCCTCGGGACACCGGGTCACGAGCACATGACCCTACACCTACGAGGCCTCCACTGGCTCCCCGTCGAGAAGAGGGTCACCCTCAAACTCCTCACCCATGCCTACAAATTCCTCCACAACATCGGACCCAAATACCTCAACGAGAGAGTATCCTTCCACGTACCCAAGAGGAACCTCTGCTCCGCCGACCTCGCTCTGGCAGAGGTCCCCCGAATCCGCAGAAACAGAACCGGCAGGAGAGCTTTCTCCTACATCGCAGCCAAAACCTGGAACGAGCTCCCGGTGAACATCAGATGCTCCCCGACCCTGCACACGTTCAGGAAGGACCTCAAGACCTGGCCCTTCGACTGATCCGGAGACACAACCTGCCCTTATCAAGGTTGCAGCTACCGGCCACACTCTCTTTCCAATGTCATCTAAGCAGCTACCCTACCTCTCAGGAGACACAATACAGGATGTTGATGGGTTTCTTAATTTCCTTTGCGCAGCTTACATTATAACCGAGCTGACTTTTGGATTTCCAATTATGAATGCAAGTATTTTCTCTGATGCTTCATATGTCTTATCCAGTTGAGGGATAAGGGCTGCTACAGCTGCATGTGTGTGCAAATCTTTAAGGCCCTCATTTCAAATGTGATATATAATAGGAATGGCCTTAACTGACCTCTTGGGAGGGTCCTTGAGGACATGGAAAACAATCACCGTCTTTCGTTGGAGTCGGCAACACATAGCACCAAGATGCTTTCTCAGTTGTAGGATGGAAACCTGCTTGGCCGTCCGGAGGAGAATCACTGTGGGCTGGAATATGAGAATCCGCTGTTGCCTCTGCATTTATCCAACCTGGTGACAAAGGTGCCAGTTGTACATTTAATGCGGCCACTGTGGGAGAATGTGGTTGTGTAGGCAACACAGCTGGTGATGGAGCAGTTGGTGCTTGTTGTGTTGTCTGCAGTCTTGGAGTTGTTGACTTCCCTTGTTTTCAAGGTTCTCTTTTATATCAGTCAGCTATCATCATTCTTAGATCTCTAACCAATGACACTGAGATCTGTATCGCTGATGGATCTGTATACTATTCCTCTTTGTATACGGGCTCACAAGTTGAGACTTGATGCTACTAAGGAGGTTCTGGATCCCTACAGAATGCCTCGTGTGACTTTCTATCTTCATCTTCCCCGGTTTTAAGATGGGGTATTGATCATCTTTGTCAGGAGCCCCCAAGGAAGGAAAGACCATCTCACTCATTCATTGCTGAGAAGCAAGCTTTGCTGGTTAAACTATGTCAGTCTGCTCTTCTCTCTGGTGTTCCCATCAAATGCTTCTGCCCTGCATAACTGCTTGTACAGCCCAATGCTCTTGTGCATATGTTGTGATTTAATCTGCATGTCACATGATGCATGACCCATTGCTGTGCAGTCTGTGTGATTTGCTCTGTATGTTTACTGCGCGGCATTCTAGTCCGGTCTGGGCCATGCACCTAAAGCCAGCTCTCAAAAAGATACTTTATTTTAACATGAAGGTTATTGATCACCATTGACACTTTTCCAACTAGTTTCCAGTCTGTGCTACGATACGCTGACAATGGTAAGATCTCGCAAGAGTATGACAAGATCTAACGAGAACTTCTGATGTCCCATCAGCCATCTTAGATCTTGGATCCTATATAAAGCGTCTCTGAGAGAAGTAAACGACTTGTTATTTCAGCGACTCTGATAGGATTCAGTTCATCCCAGCGAGTAAGGCTCGTGAGTCAACAGAGTTTCCGGGTGAGCAGAGCATCCATGTAACTGGAGACAGGGCATCTTTCCGTCTATGAAGCACCAGGAAGCAAGGTGCATGGAAACCTAATCGAGTTTTTGGGGTATGACCTTTTGTTCACATTTTTATTATGTAGTTGTGCATAGTTTTCCAGAGAAGCTGTTCAGTATTTAAGGTTGCAGAAAAATGTAATTATCAAAAGATGATGTAAAAAAATCGCTCAGAGTTTTAAGACATTGTTAAAACTTAAGAAATGCGTCTGATGTGCCCCAAAACCTGCACATAAGACTTGAACTACAAGGAAGTTGATGAACCCTTTAAGCATTTATATACTCAGAAGCTAAGAATATTAACATTCGTCTGTTGAGAATTGTGAGAAATAACTATGTCATCGATCTCTAAGAAAATCTTTGTTTTAAAAACGAAAACTATAGAACTGTTTGCTCTCACAAAAGAAGAGATTTATCTTCTGACAGTCTGGGAGCTGCACCGAGGTTCTAGGAGTCCCCATGAACTGAATTGTCTCATGAAGGCTGAATGTGATGTGCTACCCACCTTTATACTAAAAGGTAAAAACAGACGCTAGTAAAACTCATCCATGGTTAAAAGTAACACAACTTCTAGCTGGGAAAAAAAACAAGTTCCTGAGCATCTACCAACCTTTCGTTCCAGATCTCCCTCCCCTCGTCTGCCTCTCCGAAACTCAACCATGGAGTAACAGAGTCGGTGTTGCTGGAAGGAGGGCCGCTAAGGGGTACTGCTCCTGAAGAACTTCGATGCCGTACTGTCAATCTTCATCATATTCCTGGTATTTCACTCAAAGTTATGTGGGGCGGTACGCCTGGCCAAATGGCACTTCATCTTCGGATCTTTCTGTAGCCAATAACCTTGCTGGCGGTTGAGATGGTTCTTTGCCTGGTGATGTATGATGAGAAAGACTAGATGAGTGAACTCCAATTTCCGATATTACAGATATTGGTGTCGTCAGCGGTATTTTTGTTGTCTATGGTAATCTTACTGATGATGTTGTCGACTGGGATCTTGTCATCAGTGATCCTAAGGATGATTACCCGGTCATCAAAAGTTGTTTCCTTGTATTTGTCGTCATCAACTGTGCTTTCGTCATCGACCATGACTTTGTAGACGGTGACTTATTTGGGGAGCATTTTTCCATTGACAGAATCATTGACGTTCTCCTTGTCATCGATGATGGCACCATACCAGTTGTTGTCAAAAGTATCTTTATGGACTCTGTCGGTTCCTGACCGACTGGTGTTGTCATCGAATGGGTCATCAACAAGGTCTTCGTCTACTCTACTATCTTTACTATAGGTAAGGCTAAAAGTGAAAAAGGAATCTTATGTGTTTCCGAATTGGGAGAATAAATCAGAGATTGCGAATTTGACTTCGGTGGAGCGGCTGTCGTCAACTGTTGTTGAGGTTGATGGTTCCTCCTCATCTGAAACTGTTTCAGAGATAGCCTCTTGTCTGTAAGGAGGCATTTTCTGGGCCTTTTTGCAAGTTTTTGTGGAAGAAACTAAGCCTTAATCTGAAGCAGTAGTGTCCTTGACTCAGGACTTTTGTAGCCTTAGTAGTTGCCTTCCCCTCCTGGTCATTTAGGGTTTTGAAGGAAACGTTTCTGCCAATCTTGTAGGCTTCTGTCCGATGTTCAGCATACAGGCAACAGATGCACTCTGTGCGGATCACCATCACCAGAGCAGGCTCTTTGAACCACAAGGCCTAGAAGGTTCAGACATTGTTGGTCACTGCAGAGTGTGGTCTTCAATCAGCTTGTACCTGATCGGCTAATCATTGGTTCTTTTTTTTTTTTATCAAAAATATTTGTATTGGTTTCAGAGATAAAAGAGTGCACAGAAAACCAAACCTTGGAAGGAGACACCAATGCTTCGTATAGGCCGAGAGTTACAGGAAGCTAAGGTATCATATGCGGTTTGCGTACTAGGACTTGGCAGATTGGTTCTTTTTTAATGATGTGACCGGGTTACTCAAGTGACAATGTTTACAGCCTCCGGGCTACATTTAACATTAATGTTAATGAGACTTGTAAAGCAATGTTGCTATTAAAATTGTAATGTGGCACTATCAGCTTGAAGACTGTGATGATTCGCGCATGTGAATTTATGAAAGATCAAATACTGGTGATCTACCGTTCACAAATCTACAAGACTCGGTGCCAGAGCAGAGAGCTCACGGAGAGGCCTGTCGGATTCAAACACGGGCTCTTTTTCTTGCAAAATGCGATTCTCGAATACTTGGCCTAGTGATAAAGGACTGCGAATGCTAAGAAGCAGGCACGCCCAGTCGCTTGTGCTGCACTCTTTGTTGTAGTGCTTCATAGGTTCTCTATCGCAGGCACATACCGTCTGCTCCCTACACACATTACAACAGCAACATTTGAACCACAGCGACATCTCCCCAAACACATCACTTACCCACATGCAGGCTGCTGTGAGGCTTCGGCCAGCCCAGTCAAAGACATTGAAAAACAGGAAACAGGAGACCGGGATGAAATACATGTCTGTGAAAGAAAGACATTTCAGATAAGAGGGACAGCTGGCATACCATGGAGCTCTTCATACAGAGGAAACATTGGTAAAAGGAAACAAAAACGGAGACTATATCAAGGAAGGTGCATAAAATAGGTGAGTGAGATATAAAAATATTCAGAAATAAAGAAACTGGGTAGATGAAAATGAAAGAAAGGAGGTTTGCAAAAGAGTAGGAATGAGCGAGAAAAACACACATTTATAGTGACTTAATTACTCTTAGACCCTAAAATCTCTTCTCTCAAACCTGTGACTTCCTCGTAACCTAATATTGGCCCCGGAAACAGGTATAAATATTGAGGTGGGCCCAGTAAAAGTTGCATGATGGTGAATGGCCACCTCAGAGTATGGTGAGGAGGACCCAAGATCACCTGTCACCCTCTAGGATCTGGGGAGTTGCACACTCCTCTGTATCACAGCCATGCTGAGGCTTCTACTCTGGCTTCCTACATCACCAAGATACCAGTGAATTGTCAGGTGGTCAAAGGACCTTCGCAGAAGTTAGACTTGTCTGCTACTTCTATTCCAGGGGTCCTTTGGTCACCAACGTAGTGGCCTTCACAGTTTAGTTCATCGACCTCCTCTACGAGGTGGATAAACTTTGCCTGTGCGGACCTGGAAGCCCAGGCCACGAGACTAGTCTTCCAAAGCCTACCTAGGTGAATTGTAGTTCTCCGGTGGCCCAGTTGGGGTAGAAGTGTGCTTTACAAAAGTTTATAATAATAATAACCGCTCTACCTAAGAAAGGAAGAAGGTGCATATAGGCACGCTCGTATTAATAGTGTAAGAAGCTGTTTGCGGTGTCTTTCCTTGGCGGTTGATTACCGACATATTGGACTCAGGAATAAATAGACAAAAGAAAAACATACAGAGCTAAAAAATAGCAAAGAATTACATAAAGGCAGGTGATACAAGTGAATGAAAAAAGGAAAACAAAGAAGAGGGAAAAAGACAGAAATAGGAAGAAAAAAGTGAACAAGCAGAGAAACCATAAAACAAAACAAAAACAATCACTGGCAAAAGCCAATTCATCTGCATTTTGTTAGGGTTAAATAATAGTGAGGCAACGTTAGGAGCGCTGTCTCCAGGTGTTCTAGAAAGAAAATAGCACAGAGATAAGCTGTAGCCCCAAAGAAGAGTGTCATGAAAACAAGTCCAAAGATGAATTTTGTGTTCTAGAGCAGTGACCTTAAAAGGCAAACACAGCAAAATAGAGCATAGAAGCAGTGGAGGCTCTTCGTGGGGGCCGAGGAGCGTAGCCCCCACCACCACCCCTCACACACACAGTGCTGGGCAGAAAGCATCAAAAATGAAATGATAATAAAATTATTTTATTACCATTTATTTTTTACACTTTCTGCCAGTAAACGGAGTGCGCGGGCAGTGCGGGGCCAGTACGTCACAGCTGCCAGTGATTGGCGGCAATGAGGAGTGGCCACTTAAGCTTGCATTGCACATGCTGGTTTGGCTACCTTGCTACGGCCAAACAGACATGCACAATTCAAACCTCTCCAGCCTGGTTGTCTTGGACAGTTGGGTTGGAGAGCAGGCACAGCCCTACAGTACCTTTCGGAGCGTGGACCCTGCCCGCTCCAGCCAATCAGGACGCTTCAGAACAGTGACTTGTTTGGATGAGAGAGTTGGCTGTGGGCTGCGCGCTCGGAGGACGCGCGGAGAACATCGAGCAGCAGAGTAATGTAAGTGATTTTTGTGTGTGTATATTTATGTAAATGTGTATATTATTGCATATTTGTTGTGTGTATTATGCGTATGTGTTATGTGTATATGTTATCAGTATTATGTGTATTTGTTATGTGTATATTTTTTGCGCCTCCCCATGTGATTTGCCATCAACCACCACTGTATAGAAGATACTTTCGACAAAGGGCCAGTATTTTTGTTGCGTCTTTAAGAAAGCTTATACAAAGGAGTACCTTTACAATGATAACATAAACTTTAAATACAACATGTGTGGTGTAAACGAAAAATCATGAGCCCCTCCCCACACACTGTAGAATGTGGTGAGGGGCATGAGTCTTTCAAATTTTACAGATATTCATTGGCTGAAAAATGGATGAACGACCCCTGGAGGGTCGAGGGCCCTCCTTAACCATAGGACTTGCATGCGTTACGCCCCAGGCAACATGTTATCCGGACAGAAATGTGAAATAAATGAATTCACTAGGGAGGTTTGTACTGTGTGTTTATGACAGGCTAATGCAGCCTAACAGCATACACTTGTTGAACAAAAGGCCATCAATCAGCAATTAAACTTCCATGTCAACATAATAAATAATCAAAGGAGACACTGCTCCTTGACACCCTCCACCAGTTACCACATTAAAAAGAAAATGAAATACCTGACAGAGTAACACCAGACTTGCTGGCTCTGGCCTCACACAGCAGTTCTCACCCACAGGGCACACAGATTCCATCAGTTCTGATTTGAGGCTGCAGTGGTATCCCTTGGGGACCGGGCAACTTTCAGTCCCCATGCCTTTCTCATTTGACAACTTTGTCATAAGTTTAAATAAACCAAATAAAACATTCATATATCAAGATAAAATCACACCTTTAACCACAGCAGAAATATAACATGTAAAATCTGATACATACAGGACAGAAAGAGATTACCACTAATAAAACACAAAACCTTCAAGCTCAGATCTCGTGTGAGAGCGGTGGCTAGTGTGACACAGAAGTTACACACTCAGATCTCAGACAGCACAGCTACCACTACAGTGACACTGATCTGTTAGTCCACGGCCTTGTCAAACGGCAGAGCTACCCCTCTGGTTACATTGCCCCGTTGACATATCCTACCAAGTCGACGATAATGGATATAGGCTTAAACTTTTGGTGAATCGGTGCCACATAAATGGCCTGTTTTCCACCGTGGCATGTACATGGATGCGACAGAGTGTGTTTTATGTTCATTGTTTTGTAATGTCTTGTTTGTATTACGAACCTCATTAAGGGCAGCACTGACACAGTCAGCGATAAAGTTATAATTGACCGAGCACAGTAGATGAATAAGAAAAATATATCACGTGTTTCATCACATATGGTGATGTGTTTTCTATTTTACTTTTATTGAAAAGAATATAATAACTTTTATGGCCTATCTTTCTAGATCTAAAAAGAACAAATGCTGATTGTGTATCGTATTGTATGTATGTTTTCCTTAACACTAATTAAGAAGTCCTAATTGGTGTCACTAATAGGAGTTCTAGGGATTATTGTTATGGTCCTGATGCAAAGCCTTGGGGTAATGGCTTGAAACATGTTGACTGTGAGATACACACACAAAGACAGGTGCCTGTCCTTGCCCCATTTTTAACAATACCAGCAAGAGGATTGAATAAATACTTAGTTCCTACTTAGCCAGGTATTTTTAACTCTGGAGTAGACCCTCCCACTCTTATACAATCTATTGCTTTACAGTAACCAATTCACAAAGTGCTCCCACGTTTTCGTCGGTTGCAGCACGCCCCGTCCGGCAGCGGGATGGGAAGAACCCTATGAAGAAACATGCCACAAGGGGACAGCTTGGTGGGTCGGGTTTATTTTAAGAAAACCTTCTGTTTTCCTTAACTATAAAGAATAGTGGAACGATAGCCCATACAGCACAGAGGGACCCTTCTTAATTGTTAGATTGAGTAAAGGAGGCTGAGTCTTCTATCATGACCTCTTTCTCTCCCTTTTCTTAAATTTACATATGCTACCAAGTGTCAGCACTGAGATGAGATCTCATCATCTGAGGCTGTCCTCCCTCCTCCTTGCCCTGCTTGTTCCCTGTGGATGGCATGTCACTGCATTATTTTGACTCCTTCAGTTAGTTTCACTTATGCAGGACATCTCGCTCTTGTAAAGTACATTATTGTCTTCACGCAAAATCTCTCACACGTGCCAGTTCAGTTTCTTCTCGTCTGTCTTGCTTCTCCACTCTACTTCTCTCCTTCTGTCAGTCCCTTGGTCTTTCCCTCTCGCTCTTATTGTTTTTTTTTTATCCCAGTGCAACCGTTTAGTAATAATTTTTTTTTAATTAGCATTTCAACAAGTATGACTGTATACATATGGTTTCATGATAAAACTGTTGTCCATGTTTTCCTGAATAAAACCATATGCTCTACATACTTCTGTTTACAGACCCGGACTTATCCATGTCAAAAACTGGTGAGTCAACAAACACACAAGAGATGCATCAGTCACTGGATTCTCATAATAAACTTTCTATCGTAGGAACAGATACTTTTAATGAAACTCCCCCCACCCACCGCTCTCATTACTCGCTCACTGATCTAACCCGGCGCAGTACACCAAGGGCCCCTCCCTTCTATGATAATAATAATAATAATCTTTATTTAGATATAAAACAGATATCTTTAAAATTCACATTAAAAACCAACTGTTTTAAAATACACTGACTATAAAAGGGCAACATACTTATTAAAAGCAAGGCAGTGTTCTTTGAAATACGATTTGGTGAATTAACCTGTCAGATTGCAGAGCGTGATAATCATTTCATTTCATCTTCCCTAAAATTTTTATTAGCAAGGCCTCTTTTGCACCAAATTACGATATACTTGCTGAATAAAAATTATTAAACCCAGGTTTAAATCTGTATTTTCGGGGTTCAGGGCCATGATAATGGCTTGCCTACATGACCGAGCGCCCAGCCCTCCCTTCTAAATCCACCTTTGGGTGCCTATGACACATTATATGGGGAACTTGGGACACCTCATCGCAGACAGGAGTTTTCTGAAGACCCCCCTCCCTGTGAGCCCTTTAATAATGGTGGATTCCATCAACTACTCCACTATTCTGGTCTGATTTTAAAGAAAGTTCACCTTTGAAGAACTCTTTAAGAACTCCTCTTAGCACAGTCTGCTTTACAACTGTAGTTTGGATACAACCCTATAGCTTCCATGATATTCAATCTTTGAGCACTGAAAGGTGCTGAATGAAGGTCTGCAGCCTTAGTTTACTACTAAAATTCAGCTCCAAGAACCACTGTAATCCCAGTAAACAACCCAAAGAGAGCCTAGTGGGTCAAAGATTTGTATGACCAGAACATCTCTCTTTCATTGCGGATCAGAACGGGAACCTGTGTCAGCGAGAACTGGTTCTACTGGGAGCTTTTCAGCGAGAACTGGTTCTACTGGGAGCTTTACAGCATGAAGTGGTTCTACTGGGAGCTTATCAGTGAGAACTGGTTCTACTGGGAGCTTTACAGCGAGAGCTGGTACTACTGGGAGCTTTACAGCGAGAACTGGTTCTACTGGGAGCTTATCAGCGAGAACTGGTTCTACTGGGAGCTTTCAGTTAGAACTGGTTCTACTGGGAGCTTTTCAGCGAGAACTGGTTCTACTGGGAGCTTTTCAGCGAGAACTGGTTCTACTGGGAGCTTTTCAGCGAGAACTGGTTCTGTTGGGAGCTTCTCAGCGAGAACTGGTTCTGTTGGGAGATTCTCAGCGAGAACTGGTTCTACCGGGAGATTTACAGCAATAACTGGTTCTACTGGGAGCTTTACAGCGAGCACAGGTACTACTGGGAGATTTACAGCAAGAACTGGTTCTACTGGGAGCTTTACAGTGAGAACTGGTTCTACTGGGAGCTTTACAGAGAATTGGTTCTACTGGGAGGTTTCAGTTAGAACTGGTTCTACTGGGAGCTTTAGAGCGAGCACTGGTTCTATTGGGAGCTTTACAGCAAGAACTGGTTCTACTGGGAGCTTTTCAGCGAGAACTGGTTCTACTGGGAGCTTTCAGTTAGAACTGGTTCTACTGGGAGTTTTTCAGTGAGAACTGGTTCTACTGTGAGCTTTACATCAAGAACTGGTTCTACTGGGAGCTTTAGAGCGAGAATTGGTTCTACTGGGAGCTTTCATCCTGAACTGGTTCTACTGGGAGCTTTTCAGCAAGAACTGGTTCTACTGGGAGCTTTACAGCGAGAACTGGTTCTATTGGGAACTTTACAGTAAGAACTGGTTCTACTGGGAGCTTTTCAACGGGAACTGGTTCTACTGGGAGCATTACAGCGAGAACTGGTTCTATTGGGAGCTTTTCAGCGAGAACTGGTTCTACTGGGAGCTTTACAGCGAGATCTGGTTCAGCTTTACAGTGAGAACTGGTTCTACTGGGAGCTTTACAGCGAGAATTGGTTCTACTGGGAGCTTTACGGGGAGAACTGGTTCTACTGGGAGCTTTTCAGCGAGAACTGGTTCTGCTGGGAGCTTTACAGTGAGATCCATGCGCAACAGAAGGACAGGGCAAAGATCGGACTTTTCTTTCGGAACCGGATGACATTACTAAAGCACGGGAGACACTTTTCCCCATTACTGTCTGTTTGAGGACTGCACATGCTTATCATGGTCCTTCCGAAACTTGGAGACATCTCTTCTTGATGCATTCATTTGGATGAATTATACTATATTTACTTACTCTGCAATTGACCTGATTGAATTTGTACAAATATCTCATCTCAAGAAATTCTTGACTACAAGCAGCCCTGAAGAAGTCCACATGAGGACGAAACGCGTCGGCGATCATGAATTTTATGGATTTGTTTATCAATTAAGAATAAAATACATTTTTGTACCTACAATCAAAACCTACTACTGCCTTTCTTTGATTGGGAAGATCTTGACAGACCATATGCTGTGTTACATTGTGAATAAGGTTTATTAACAACCATCACCCATTTTGTACTTATTTGAGTGCTGGGCCAAACTTTGTGGAGCTTTACAGTGAGAACTGGTTCTACTGGGAGCTTTGCAGCGAGAACTGGTTCAACTGGGAGCTTTTCAATGAGAACTGGTTCTACTGGGAGCTTTTCTGTGAGAACTGGTCCTACTAAGTGGGAGCTTTCCAGCAAAAACTGGTTCTACTGGGAGCTTTTCATATTTACTTCTCAGCAAAGACTTCCTCCAGATTCAGGCCACAGAACACCCTCATCTTTAGACCTTCTACACCAGAACCCCCCGGTGATACTTACTCCATTTGCCGGTTCCTGCGATTGCGGACTTCACATCAGCAGTGACAGCTGGAAATATACCAATGGTAACTGTGAACACCAGGCAGACACTGAGAGCTAGGACCCAGATCTGAGGAGAGAAAACAGGCACAAAAGATGAGACCGGAGGCAGAGGAACACGCATTGTACAACACAGAGCAGAAAGAGAATACAGCAGAGGCTAGAGGGGACAGGCAAAAAGAGTTTCTCACCCAAACCTATACACGTATGCAACATTTTATGTAGCTAACTTTACAGTATTAATTACGCTACTTGCATCTTGTCTCAGTACCTAAATCAGTGCTGTACAGTTTTGGTATATTAAAGTATGCAAATGTGAAGGATGGAATGCCTAAATTAATCTCAGCCCCTGGTAATTACTCCTGAATTCAGACACAGCTGCATGTAAATCAGTCTTGACCCTTCTCCAATGAGAATAGTTGAGCGCAAACTGCTAACCCAGGTCCTCCTTGAACCAGAACACAAGCAACCTCGGACAGGTTTCACCCCAGTTAGGGCTCATCAGCCGGGTACAGCTTGGTTCCAGTGACACTGTGTGCATGGGACCCACATCTGGGCATACCCGTCTCACTTAGAGCGACACAATAGCGTATACAAAAAACAGCGAGGGATGGATGCCTAAATTAATCTTAGCCACTGGTAATTACTCGGGCTGGATCCCAATCCTTAGTTATTTTGCACACCATGTCACCTGATTTTCGACCCAGCCATATGAAAATCCGTCTTGACCCTGACCCAATCAGAACAGTCCAGCCCGAACTGCCAGGCTATGTCCTCCCTGAACCGCAACCCAAGGAAAACGGGACTGGTTTAACCCTAGTTATGGGCTCAGCAGTCGGGTTCCAGTGATCAAGTGTGCTTCTGTTTTGGTTCAGGTTGGTCCTGATTGGCAGTTCGGGCTGGACTGTTCCCATGAGGTGCAGGGTCAAGACTGATTTGCATATAGCTGGGTCAACGCTGCGGTGGCATGGTGTGCAGAATAACGATGGATTGGGATACGTCCCTGAGTGAATGCCAGTGGCTGACAATAATTCAAGATTTCAACCCATCACTGTTTTGTATACTTATTGTACAGTTTTTGTGAGCAGAAGTGCAAGGGACAATGACAAATCACGCTGCAGACCTCTGGTTGCAATCCCTTTGAGTCCTGGGGGGCATCGGCCACTGCCCTATTGAAATCGTGCTAATGTGAACCCACATTCTAGTTGTGATGTGAGATCAGCTGGGAATGGTGGGTTTGCATAGTAAGAGGCACTAGAGGGTAATAACTATTCTTTGATCTTACATGCGCCCAATTCTTGGAAAAGCTTACCAAGCAAAGGCTGCTGGGAAGTCAGGCACAGTCAGGCACTGGAAGAGAGAATGAACATGGCTGACCTATAGTGACACTGGAGCTGGTCCATGTGATTACTCTGTCAATCGAAATAGGCCATGTTGCCTCTGTTATGAGAGAGTAGCATGGGCCACGCTAGGCAGGAAGCTGCACATATGTCATGTCAATAGTTAGTAAAAGAAGGAGCCCACTGGGAAACTGGAGCGTGGAAACTTTGCTTTGTGGTCCATTTCCGGTATAAATCACAAATAACCAGCCAGTGCAGTTAAATTCCTTGTAGCCATTAATAAACAATTTCAAAGCACATTGAACATCGGGATATTGAACCCAGAGGTAGCCTGGAGAAATGTGATCAAATAAAGAAGACAGGAAGGCAGATCTCTCGGTTCATATGGAAGTCTGAGATCATTTTGAGATGAAAGATGAATGGTCATTAAATCCACACTTTGTCTACAGACTTCATGCTTGGAAATTTTGACGAGAGGTATCAATTTTCAAAACTGAAAACCTTAAATCTTAGGAAGAGGGGGATTCATCCTAGCTAGCATGTAGTTCAGATCCATTCAGACTCTGAATTTCCTAATAGTAAATGCACGGCCACTCGTTTACTAAAGTGGTTGTTGAAAGAAGAAAGACCTATCATAAGTTGTGAGGTCTACCCGCTGCTGTATATCTCTTACTAGGTTAATTTAGCATGTGCCTGGAAGTCTTACTAAAGAAACTACATCAGGAAGCATACTAAGTAGTGCATTTAACAAAACATTAACTCAGCACACGCAGCGCTTCTGCATCTGAGAAGAAATCCACTGCTTCAAGGTAAAGTAGCGGCAGAATTGCAGCCTGCGGGAACTCACCCGTCAAGTCTGAACATTGATTTTGCAGAAGAAATTACTAGCTTTGTCAACATCAAGGAGCATTTGGGCTCATCCAAAGTACACGGTCCTGGTGCCTGCGGGCTGCACCATTTGCTCCCGAGTCTGCCAAGGATATGTAGGTTTAAACCCAGGAGAGCACCGACCATTGGGCTGAGAGGGCTTTACCCCCCTCCCCCCGTCAAGTTTTGTGATGTGGGCTGGCAGGGCTGGGGCTACTGGCTTGACCTTCAGTTACATCTAAAGTGTTCCCTACAATGACAGTTTAGAACCCAGACAAGCCACTAGGTGTTCATTTTACTTTCCAATACGGCTGCTGCCTTCCTGTCTCAAATTATGTACATGATTGTTTGAATGCCATAACAAAAAATAATTACCTACCATATTTAATGCGGATTTGTGGGAATCACACCCCACACCCATCAACAAGTACACAGCAGGGGTATGCAGCAACACTTCCACTTCAACATGCGAGCCACCATAAAGACCCATCACATGGCGGTTAAAAGGCTGTGCTATGCCAGAAGAACTTTGCTTTTCACAGAAACAGTCCATAAATTTAGACCAGCGTATTGAATTATAACGTACAACTTAATAGAGTTTTATTTACTTCTCTGTGCTGTGAAGCCAGTGATATTGTGCAGCACTATTAGAAGTAAAATGCACAAAAGATAGATTACGTTTTCAAATCAAATAAAAAAATTTACGCTTCCATATACAAACTTGCTTACTGCTCATTATATACAGCTGGGTGTATGTAGGTAGTTATATATGCCATATTTGTGCCATTTACACATATCTATGAGCAACCTGAAAAGATTTGGAATTAAGCAGGGCTGTCCAACCTTTCACCTTTCACAGGCTGATGAAGTGTATATCACTGAGTTAAGGTTAGAACATGTTATTTACAGTGATACAAAAATTGGAGTGAGGCTGGTTCCTGTCAGAGATGGCATGGCGGACACAAAAATGATGGACTGGAATGCAGCCTCAAGCAGTTACCAGTGGTAGACAGTAATTCAAACTTTCCACCCATTCCTTTAGTGCTTTCTTCAGCGCCACGCTGTAAGCCTGGGTCCTGTGCTCACTCCATTATAGGCCTCACTCACCCGACTGACCAGGGCGAACGGGCCAAAATAGGTCTAGGGCTGTTTGTGCTCTTGCTCTGAGGGGCTCTGGCTCTCAGTCTCAGCAGGACTACATCTATTGGAGCAGTGCCAAGGCTAATTTGCTTCTTTCTGTCTGAGGTGGTCTGGTGGGAAAAACAATCATGCACTGGAATGGGGTCCTGAATAATTACCACTGGTTGAGATTACCTCAAACATTCCGCACAGCACTTTACTACTTTTTGATAAATCTGCCGTAGCAATCGCTACGTAGAACACAACATTATAAATGTGCTAAATGACAAAGAAGGGTTCCATGGATGATGCTGGAGTTTGTACCCTGGCCTTCCAGGTGCATATGGGACCATCATGACATCCTGGCCTTTTACACGTCCTGGCCTCTTTCCCACTCCTAACACACAGTGAGAAATGTGTTCTGATTGTAGAGTATTTACCATCTGCTATGGGCTGGGTGTTTTAGCTCCTACTATGTTGCTTTCCACGGGCCTTGTAACCTTCACACCCTGACTGCCTTTATCATCTTGACTATCTGCCATCTTACAGCCTTCTTTTGTTTTCCTCTGATGGGATTTACCACCACACCTCCCAGGAAGCTGATGGTCTCCTCGGGTCCCGAATAAAATAATTTAATGAGCTGGGTGGTTTGAAGATCTGCACTGAGGGAAGACAGAGGAGTTCTGGGAGATGACAGAAGCGTCAGCAGCAGATCACTGACCCGACACTCTGAGCTGGCATCCACCCCTACTCTCCCCGTTGCATATATTGCTGGGGACCTCGAAGCAGACTTCTGCACTAACCCTCTCTTCAAACACAGACTTTAATGCAGGGATGAACCTCATGGCATAACCCTGTCCCTCACATCAGCCTTCATACACTGTTGATGCCAGCGGGGGCACTAGGTTCCTCTTTCTGCTGGCCATGCAATGCATGTGCTGTCTTTGAGGCAAGCTTCTATTGCTGTTGCCAATGATGTATATGTTTTGTGTGGTGGAAAAACATAGATAAATGGCACTTATATTCTGCCTGTTTAGTGTGTCTTTCAGAAGGTGCAATGCTGTTACTACCTTTGAAATAACATTTCATGTTTGGGAGGTGGAGTGGGGTAATGTACCAAATAATATTGTGACTGTGCTACTACCTTTGATTTTAGACCTAACTGCTGGCAGGGGGCATGGTGGCCTTCTGGCAACATGCATCCCCTCAAATTGGGCTGTCCACAATTCTACCTTTGTGAGACATCTGTTCTATGCTAAGAAACCGTCCCCTAGGATTTTTTGTAGAAGGCTCACTAGGCCAATGTGGTGGAGGTCTGAGGGAGAATTTGATGAAGAGAGCAAAATAATTTTGCAATGGGGAAACAGGGTGGAGAAAAGTAAGAATAAGAGATGAGTACAAGGGATTGTGGCGAAGGAAGGAAGAGTGATGAAGTTGCTAAGGATGTTGATAGTACTTGGGATGAGAAGAGTTGGAGGAAGAAAGACTCATTGGTGGATCTAAAGAAGGATCTAAAGAAGAAAGGCAGAATAGGTCTATAGAGAAGGTGGAGAAGTGTGGCTCAATGAGTGGAGAAGTGTGGCTCAATGATTAGAGCGGCAGACCCTGATGCAGAGGTCTAGCCCGGGACCAGGGTTCAATTCCCCGCCTCGGCGGGTCTGGGGCTCAAAATTCCACGGACCTGATAATTCTCGCCTCAGTGCCTATTCCAATCATGGAGTCCCACTCTGCAACTCTGGGCAATAGCTTGCTTAATCTCCACAACGGCCCCCACAACGCTAAGGATGCCTTGCCTCCACCTTGGGGGTGCCCAGGAGTGGACGCCTCACAGGGAAAGCCAGGATGGGTTCCACAGCGGTATTCGTACAAGCGCCTTGAGACCCTTGCGGGTGAGTAGTGCGCTATACAAATATCAAATTTACATTTACATATAGATAAGTGGGGATTGAAAAGGGGGAAGAAGTGCTAAGCAGTTGCAGGATGATGAGCAGAGGAGGAACTCCGAAGATTGATGGGGTGAGAGAAAGAGAACAAACATTGGGCTGAAATTCAACAGACTTAAGGCTGCAGAATTTCCTCTTCTTGCACTGTTATTATTTTTAAAAATCACTACTATTTATTACTCCCCTTGTACTAATGTGCATATATGCGATGCATGCTTGGGTGTTGGTCCTGTGCTGGTATGGACTTCAAACAATTAAAGTACCAAAGTGGACCTGACATTTCGTACCCTTTTACTGTGAATGGCAATACATGGTTGATCATCTGACCCATCTTAAGCCTCTTGGACCTCCTTTTGATTGACCAGTGTAGGACTTTTATAGCCATGTTTAGTTTTTTATCCGGCAACTGCCTTGAACCCCAAAAGCAGCAATGCCAAAGACACGACCAGGGATAACAAATGTCCTGACAGCGGTAGCAGCTGATACCGCTGGATAATTTGAATCCTTGTGCTGCAGATGCACCATGGACAATCATACTTTACGCTCAGAGTCTGTGCTTTATCATGTGCTGTCAGCACCAACATCTTTCCAAATACGAGTTGTTTTCATGAAGCTGTGGTTCTTGCCAAGCGTATCAATAGCCTGAATACACGCTGGAGGCTAGAATTCAGGGTTACCACGTAGTACTACTGCATACAGCTTCAACAATCTGTGCCTTATAGAGCTGTCCGGATTATGTAGCATGCCACTACAGTAAAGGGAGCCTCAACTAGTCATTTTAACCCAAGTTCTAAAAATGGTTATGCCACCATTGATCAAAGTATTAGCCCCCCCAGAACTCGGAGTCTAGCTGCGCCCCTGCTCGAACTCCAGATAAACGACAAGCCGGAAAGAAAGTGACCCTTTGCAGTGCTGCTCCCTCAATAACTAGGCGTGCACTTTGTCTCTCCAAACTCTTTATTTGATCAGTTTGGACATAATCTTTAGCAGCACTGCTCTTAGATCTGTAGAAGTTGTAGATGCACTGGGTTCCATTTCTTCCTTGACAAAGCTCACCCTTAGGACAGGCAGATTACAGGGCAGTGGGGTATTTCGGAAGCACAGCTGAGGGTGATTGTAGTAAGACCTCACGGCTGAGTCTACTGTATCAGACTCCCAAACTTTCATCCAGAGGATGCACCCTTGCAGGAGCCACAGCAAGAAACAAGATGCACAAAGAGAAGCCTACTCCAGTGACATTTGGAGGTGGGGCAGCACTGTCCAAGGCAAACGTAACTGCCTGTCCTCTTGTTGTTGCCATGAGATATGGTGTGTGCAGACAGAGCTGCAGTGCTGCCCCACTGACACCCAACAGCATCTGTGCCACGATGAATAGAAGCTGAATATAAAGAAAAGGCGCTGCAGCGACCAGCTCCTCTCACCCCTGCCCACCGGCCCCTCTCACCTCTGTCCACCGGCCCCCGTCACCTCTGTCCACCGGCCCCTCTCACCTCTGGAGTTTTTAACTTCGCTCTTTCTTCTACAATGTTCGATCCACTTGGATCCTGTGTTACAGGTTCTCTGGCCTGATGTCTCTCCTGCCCTCAGTGCTTTACAGACTTTGCTAGTCCCTTTTGGTCTTTCCACATTCCATAAGGAAAGTGAATGAATATTTCTGTGGAGGAGAAACAGAATGGAGAAGGGTAACAGAGAGCTGCAGACAGGCCAGAGGTGGGACTAAACTGGCGACTAGTTTAAACCTCATCTACCATGAGTAGAGACTGCAGAATTCAAATATGTACACATAAGAGGAAAGGAAGGACACATCTGAGACACTGAGATTTAGAAAGGGTATAAAATACAGTGCTATGGGGAATTTTTTTTATGATTAACCCCATCCGTCCGATGAAAAAGTAGAACCTCGATACAGATTTTTACCTCAATGTATTGAAACACAAGTGGTATACAACACAAAGGGGTAGTAGTGTTCCAAAACATTTGGAAAAAACCGCACATCAAGAGCAACAATGATGTAATCAAAATTCAGTCAGTGGCGTGTTAGGTATATATTTGCTATAAGTATAGCGGGGTGCTGAAGAAGCTGTAGGCTCTCACTACCCAGGAGTGCAGTTGGTAAGTTGAAGAGACAACTTGTCCAGAATCATTAATGAAAAAACCAGCTAATAACGCACACCCATCTTGAAAATCCAAACAGTTATATATCAAACCCTTGTTTTTGAGCCAATAATTGGACCAATAATTTACTCAATGTCGTTCAATAGTTCCAGAGTGTTCCAAATATCCATGAAGTGATTTGCATAGACGTCAAATCTTCAAAAACGTATTCTTTTTAATGATTTGTCGAACTCATGTCCAAATTTGCAACAGTCGCAACAGCCAACACGTGTTTCGTCCGTACGAATACGTACTGTGACTTTCTCAAGGCTAATAATAGAAAGGTCAAATATTGACTGGAAATGGTGACGTCCAGGTCAAGTAATGGTTCAATAAAATATAGCACAATGGCTATACAAAGAGGTCATCAGTTCTAGTACACACGAAAAAAATAAAGTACTTTTTTTTTTTGAAGCGTTAATAAGCGCGTCTTGATGTGTGTGGACCTACTTTTACGGATCAATAAATATATTCACTTACTACTTTTGAGTGCTCGGGGACTTAATCTTATCAATACGGACGACAACTAATCTGTGTTGGTGTGTATTAGAACTGATGACATCTTTGTATCTTGACCTGGACGTCGCCATTTCCAGTCAATATTTGACCTCGGTATCCCATGATGCACAGACAAAGGCCAGTTACTTTCAGTTCTTTTTGAAGGCGTATAAAGAAAGGTCTGGTGCATCAGGATATCACTGTTTCATCCATCGGGGAGGAGGGCGGGTTGCTTATGACTATCACAGAGATACCCCTACTACAGAACTGGAGTTACAGGTAAGAAACTACTCCTTCTGTAGTAGGGGATCTTCGTGTATAGTCATAATCATGCCCAATCTGAGCATCTGCCCTGGCATCAGAGTCCAGGCAGCAGTGTTTAGCAAAGGTATGGACTGACTTCCAAGTGGCAGCCTTACAGCATTCCAAAATAGGTACGCTACGAAGTAACGGCGCAGCAGCTGCTTTACCTCAGGAAAAATGAGCCCTAGGCTCACTAAGCAAAGGCTTGTCAGCTTCCTTGTAACACAGCTGAATACAGGAAAACAAGCAACCCAGAAACAGATAGTACGGAGGTAGCTATACCAGTTCAGACCGAGCCATAGATTACAGATAGCTGTTCTGAACTACGGATATCGTAACTCTTGTCCAAAAGTAGAATTACAAGACCCTCCTAACATAAGGGAAGCAAGCTCTCTCAGCAGGAGAAGAGGGATTCAGACAAAAGAAAAATTGCAGGCAGTGTAACAGTACTTGTTACATAAAACTCTGACACAACCTTAGGAAGGAACTAAGATTGAGTCCTCATAACTACCCTAGAGGAATGAAAACCGTATAAGGTTCTGTACAACATAAACCTGAAGCACGCTGATCCTGGGGGCAGAAGTTACGGCCGCAATGAAAACCATCGTCCAGGACAGATGCTACAGAAAAACCCTACGGAAGGGTTCAAAGGGTTCCTTCATCAGTTGTGACAGGACTACATGCAATTCCCAGGAAGGCGAAGGGCGCCAAATGGGAGGAAACACTTCCGTCAATCCTTCAAGAAAATCTCCGATGACTTGGATTGTCAAACAAAATTTTGTGAAGGACATTTCCTATAAGCAGTCAAAACTGCCAGATGAACTACTATGGAATGACAATGAAAACCAGATAGAGCCAAGAGCAGTAAGTAAGGAAGGAGGACATCTTCCTTACACGAGGCAGGATCCGCGTCCTTAAAAACACACCAGATGTACAATCTCGTCTCTTATGCGCATAGGACATGCGTGTAGATGGAAGCTTGACTTTAAAAAAAAATTTTTTTTTATATAAAATCTCCATACAGGCCTTACGGAGATTCAAATGTCCTCACTGTACGAGCTCAGGAGCCCTGCCGCTAAATGCAACGACAAGAGGCCGGAGTGCACCCTCTGTCCGCCAAACTACTTCAGAAGGTCCGGCCTGCATCAAAGACGGAGAAAATGGCAGAAGAGACCGGTGGAGTGGGTCTGTGAACCCCCACTGACGGGGCCACTCCGAAGCCACGGGGACCATCTAGGCCCGTAAGAGAGAGAACAGCACCGTCTGAATCAGGAAAAATTGGCGGACAAGCGTAGAGAAAAACCGCCTGACCAATCGAACTACAGAGCCTACCCCAGAGTCCCTGGGTGGCAGAACCTGAAGGAGAAGTCGTGGCATCTGCCGTTTCCTGCGGCAGAGAACCGAACGACTCCCGTAGTATCCCATCCTTCGAATATGTCATGCACCATGTCATCGTGCAAGACCCATGTGTGGTTTACGTGAATGAGTCTGTTGAGAGCGCCTGCATGAGCATTGTGAACACAGGGAAAGAGATTTGCCATGCTGGTCAGACTCATGGCCAACAGCCAAAGCCAGATTGTCTGGGATCCCCGAGACAACACTCGAGAACTGGATACCCCCAGCTTGTTGGGGCAGAACAGTGTCGCTGTGTCAACCATCTGGACAAGCAGGAAGCAGGTGGGAAAACAACGGCTGGACGACGTTAGCGCCATCCGGACTGCTCGAAGCTCCATGAAGACGATGTGGAACCTGGTCTCATTCGAGGACCATGTTCCCTGTATCTGAAGACGGTCATAATGCGCACCCCAGCCAGGTAGAGAAGCAACTAGCACTAAGGGTTGCATGGGCATCTCTTTGCAGAAGGGAATCCCCCAGTAGGGATTTCATGGAGAACACCACCAGCGGATGGACTGTAGAGCTTTTCGTGACAGCTGAATCCAGTCTTCCCAAACCCCCCAGTGTCTGGTCCACTGAGCCTCCAGAGCTCCCTGCAGGGGTCTCATAGGGAGGCGTGCTTTGGAGAAGGGAAGACACATAGAGTTATAAAGTCCAGGAGAGACGAGACCGGCCCCACCGTTATGGAGGGCATGATCATGAGAGCTTGAGCCTTCCGAAGGATCGAAGCGCATCTCTCCTCCGAAGGACACAGTTGGTGTGCGTGCGTCAACAGTAGCTCCGAGGTGCTGTATGCGGAGACCCAAACGAAGTAAGAGATTGGAAGTCCGATTGAAATGCAGGCGCGCTACCTGAACGTAGCTGCCTTGATCAACCAGCCGTCCAGATACAGATAGACTAGGACACTGTTCCCTCTCAGATGCGCAGCCACTACGTCCTTGCGTATGGAAAATTCTGAGGTGTTGACTTCAGGCCGAAAGGCGGCATGAAGTAATGATAATGGTTGTTGCCCACTGTGAAAAGCAGGAACTTGCAATATTTTCCCCGCTATGGGTACGTGAGAATCTGCGTCCTGCAGATCTAATGCGCATAGTCAGCCTCCCTGATGACGTTGAGGGGAAATCCAATGCAGGGACAACCACCGGAATTTTTACTCTTTGAACCCATGTGTCGGCTTGTCGCAAGTCGAACACGGTTCCACACTCGGTCATGTCTCTCTTGCACACTAGAAGGAACAGAGTACCATCCTGTTCCTTTCTGTCCCAGAGGAGCCGATTCTATCTTCCTTTACTGGAAGAGGGTGTTGGCCTCCTTCTACAACTCGCGTATGTAGCGTGATCGAGTTGGAGGGATTGACGGAGGAGAACTGGTAAAGTCTCGTATCCACTGCGCACAATATTCAGCACCCACTTGTCCTAAATTATTCAATGGCGGCCCGAGACTGCATAAAAAATCTGGGAGGAATAACGCCGCTGGAAAGGGCGGAAGGTCTTAAGCCGTTCTCCATGCTTCTCCAAACCTACAGCCTTCAAAGCTTCCGCTTCGGACTTCATGCGGGCCACCTCGCTATCCGGGGAGCCAAAAGAGTTGCGCCAGAGAATGGGAGATTAGAAACACACTGCTGTGCCGCAGGCTTCAGAGATGTCAGACGAATACAAGTATGTCGCCGTAGAACAAAACCATGGCAATACCCGGGGGTCGCCAGGAGCAAGATATCAACTGCAGTGCCGATGATTAGATCCGAAACCATCAGGCCCTATAGACTATCTCCTGTAAGGCTTTCCTCCTGTCTCTGGGCAGGAGATCCACAAATTGGTGAAGGAACTCACATAGGGCTCTATTACAACGGCCCAGCAAGAGCGGGCCACAGCATGCTGTTTGCATGCCGCCACCACTGTGACAAAGTCAGGAGTAGGGTCCAACCGGAGGAAGGAAGGGTCTGACTCCAGGAAAAAATTAAACAGTTCTACCGCCAGTTCCTCCAAACCCGGCACCAATGGAAGCAGTGGACGAAATATTTTAATTTTTTTATTTTTTTGTATGGTTCAGCTGTAGAGGCTTAAACATCAATGATGTCGACTCTGGCAGGTGGCAGTGGACGAACGTTAAGTACCGCCAACCAGTGAACAACCCGTTATAGGGGAAATTCGTAAGAGTAGGAGGGCACCTCCCCGTACTCGTGGACGATGCATCCCTGGCATGCCTGAACCGGGACCTTCCATAACGGTGACGACTTATGGAAGACAGCGGAGCCCATGTGACCGACGCCCCAAAACGAGACCTTGTTCTTGGTCATCGAGGTTCCACGGGGTCGTAGGCTGTGGAGCCACGGGCCCCTGAGGCTGAGGCGGTGGGTGGGAGAGGAGCCGGAGAGAATTCTGAGGTATCCCCGATGGTACCACCAGTGGAGGCGGAGCAGGAGGCGACCTAGATGATGAGTAGGTATGCGAATACTCCGGAAGAGGCAAAGAAACCAACGTCCCTGGAACACGAAGTTGACGTTGCCTGGAACGCGAAGTCCCCGCCGACGATGATAGGCTCCCCACAGAGCGAGGCCCGGAAATGGGACCTAGACATCGATGTTCACCTCGACGTCGACGATCCGTGGCGTCGCCCATCAACGACGTCGACCATCAACGACGTCGACACTCCATGACGTCGACACTCCATGACGTCGACACTCCATGACGTCGACACTCCATGACGTCGAGCCTTCATGACGTCGACACTCCATGACGTCAACGTCGAAGCTCCATGACGTCGACTCTCCATGACGTCGGCTTTCCATGATGTCGACTCTCTCGACGTCGACTGGGACCGGCGCCTTTTTTCAGTCATTTTCCTGCTGGTGAGCACCCCAGAGGTCGCAGCATGGGACTTGATAGAGGACTTACTCTCTCCTTTCCCAGAGGCTGAAAAAGATGCCTACCGTCTTCCCAGCTCCAACCCAGGGAGCCAAATCTTCTCCCTGTTCGCAAGGTGCGCCTGGAAAAGATGTTACAGAGAAGACAGGTGTCACAGGCAAGACACAGGCAAACACAGAAAACAAACTCTGTGAGCTCCAGGCTTGGCCTTTTTCCTACGGCAGTTAAGACACTTGTCAAATAGAGATAGCATTTTGACAAGAAAACTGCAGAAATTCTGCCAAAAAACCACAGCAGAATGTAGACCAGGGCCAAAGACATCGAGTGAAACTACAAAAATCCAGAATTAATCACTAAAAGTGAATGGAAAACCAAAAAGGGAAGAGCTAGATGCTCCAGGGTCCTGCTAGCAGGAGCCGTAAAAAAGAACTGAAAGTAACTGGCCTTTGGCTGTGCATCATGGGATACCGAGGGTCTCTGGAAGGATCCTTAGAGGCACGGTATCCATTTGCAGACATATAATGGCAGTCTATGGGGCTCGTCTGCCCAACCCTTCATCTCTATCATGAAAAAGGGATTTTTGTGAAGTGAAACTTGGTGAAATAGTTGAATTTGACTGTTACCTGGCTATCCTTTTCAATTCAGGGTGAAGTAATGGCCAGAGTAGCCTGGTGTTTTCAGGCTGCATTATTGTCTTTTATTATCTCTTAAGTGTCTATGCAGGACTGCAGTGGAAGACACCTTCAGAGACTATATATCTATTGAAGTGCTCTGGTATCCACGCCCATGGGCGGGACTATTCACATGATTATGATTATACACAGAGATGCCCTACTACAGAAGAGCTGATGACGCAAGAAACTGGAAGGCCTAGGAGGACACGTTTTGAGACACTGGTTAGCCAATCCTTTATACATATTGTCATCTGGAACCTGGGAAGGGCCATGAGAGTGAACTTGTCTGTTCCTTTTATACTGAAGAGAAAAAGAAAGCATTGATATAAAAAGAGATCAACTTCTGGAATTTTGAGACCAGTGAGACTAGTGATCGAACCAGCTTTAATTTCTACGTTGAGGATTCGAGGTAAAGGTTATTTAGGTAGGTGCAGTGTCCTTGATATGGATGGGAGCAGCTTTGGAGTGCTCAGGGAGGTGGACGTTTTCCAAAATGTGAAGAGTTTGTGGGGTTTTTGTTGATGAAGCTGTGATATTTAAGATGGAATAAGGAATTTGCCATCTTCCTGCAGACGGTGAGAACTATCCTCTGCCCAAGCGCTGTGAGATCAGATTCAGATTCAGGCTGCCTTCTACGTAGCAACGGTTTTGTTGAGTGGTGGATAGGTTCAGATAACCAATTAGGCTTGAAAAATTATCTCTGGCTGACCTCTGGGGTGCTGTGGAATTACACATGTTCCATAGCATGTCCATGAGTTTAGAGGTAAATAATTTGCCTAAGCCTCCTACAGAGACATCATCAACGCTGCGCTGAAAATACAGGTAAAACAGTTTGACTTGGATTTAAAGAGCCTTGATTTGTGAGGGTCGGGACAGGGAGTTCTTAAATGTGGGCAGGACAGAGTAAAGTGATCTTAGCAAATGATCTGTGCAGGACACCTGGACAGTGTTCAGGAGAGAACTGGTCTTTCTAACGGGTATGATGTTGGCTATCAAGGCTAATTGGCCATCGCTGTTTGTTTCTGTGGTGGTACTAGTATGTTGTTAAATACTTTTTTTGTTGTTGTATATTTTTATTGAGAAGTGCATGTCAGTATATAAACAAAACATAAAAACAGGAGAATAAATAATAAATCAAGTTATTCCATACTAAATAACTATAAAATGTTAACTTCTCAGATTTCTAAACACAAAAAAATAATACAGACATCAAAAGATACAATATCTGAAATACTCATAAAGCCTGGAAAGGAAGAAATAGGAAAGGTGGACAAGGGAGGAGATGATGTAGATAGTATACAATATGTAGTCATCCATATATTATAGATAATTGGAAGATAGTAGCGATAATATCATACAAATGTAACATTTCAAGTGGGGATACTCCTACTAACTCAACAATTTCCAATAGGTGAACAGTAAGTCCGAATGAAAATAACAGTGTTAATGGCTGGAGCATCACTAGCCCTAATGATAACAGCAACAGCATGAATATAAATAAAGATGATCATGAATTAATAAGGAGACAAAAAAGGAAGGAACTCCCTTATTGTATTTCCTAATTAGAAGGAAAAATCTTAAATATTACCAGAAATAGAATATGTATTAATTAGAAAAGGTTTCCAAATATGGATGAAAATTCCAACATTGTCCTGCAATCTGTCAATGAGTTTTTCATATGATGCCACGTTATGCATTTCAATAAGCCATTCGTCACGTGTAGGACATTGAGGTGTTCTCAAATGTCTTAATATACAAATCTTTGCTACAGTGAGTATATTAGCTATCAATCATCTCGTATGGTTTGTTAGATTTGGGAGATCGGTAACATCACGTAATATAATTCCGTTAAAGGAATGGACATGTTTAGCTCTGTGTAGAGAGCCAGTTATGGAAGACCACTATTTCTTCAAAATTGGACATCGGAATAAAATGTGTAGTATATCCCAGTCCTCCTGTGAGCACCTCCAGCAGGTAGATTGGTGTACTAAACCTGCTGTCTTGAGTTTTTCTTGTGACCTGTACCAGTTATGAAGAATTTTGAAGAGAGTAAATTTCATTCTGGCCTCTCTGATTCCCTTTTCCATGTTCATAACAACATCCGCCCATTCCTCATCGAAATGCTGTTAAAGACTTTGAACTTTTGTAGACTTTGGACTCGTAGCTGTTATTCTGACAGCTGCACAATCAGTCGCCCCTGAAACATTAGGCTCCCTTCACGATCAGTTAAGGAAGCTCTCCCTCTCACACTGACCTTTTTAAAGATAGTGATGACGGATGGTTCTTCCTTCTTGGACCCTTCCGGAGAATCGCCCGCCATGGTCTTCACTCCGTTCTTCTCCCCTATTGTGAATATAAACAGAGGGAATGTTATGAGCATACGGTAACTGCAAGTCCTCGAAGACCAACACAGCCTTCCTCTCGAAGTGGACATACACTCAAACCGGCACACTTAATGACATACACAATCATCACCCAGAATACTTCAGAACATCTCTGGAAATTTCAGTGGGAGACCAGAATGTTAGAAGCCCTGACAAGTTAAGACTAGAAAACCATCATTTCAAACCTAAAGCGCCTCGTTATCCTTTGTCTGGAGCAGGCACCTCCAACTGGAACTCGCTTCCTGCTGACCTCAGATGACTCAGAGGACCACAGATTCACTACTCTCATTCTTCTATACAAGACACTCGCCTTTACTGAATTTCTTCTTTTCTCTTTCCTAAAATGTCAGCATGTTACCTATACCCCATTGTCTCACATCCACCACTACTTGTAGACACCTCTCCCTTTAGCACAGTGCCTCTCGTGCTGTTCCCAATCTCCTCGAGATAAAGAGCTGGTAAACTTAAACAAAACACAAAGGATAAACATAAAGAAAGCATATGCATGTTGAGCACAAGGAGCACATGAGATAAGCACGTGAGTATAAGAAATGAGCATAGTGACAAAGCTTACATTGTGAGCATAAGAGAAAATAAACTAATTGAATATAAGTGAGCACACGAAGAACAAAAAGGATACATGGGTGGAGCAAAAGGAGACGGTACTAATTCCAGCCTTAAAGGGAATTACTTCTTTGTAATCCTAGTTCTACATCTGCTGTGCCCTTCAGAACCCAAAGTCACGCCCATCAGGCGGAGGAATCCTGGGGGTACCGCGGGCATGGCCCTTTCATGCTCATGAGGCGGACGGATGTTGGAGGTTCAGCTGGCATGGCCCTATCACACCCATCAGGCGGAAGGATGTTGGGGGTACAGCAGGCATGGCCCTCTCATGCCCAGTAGGTGGGAGGAGGCTGCGGGTACAGTGGGCATGGCCCTCTCACGCTCAGCAGGCAGATGAATATTGGGGACTTCTCACGCCCAGCAGGCGGAAGGATGTTGGGGGTACCGCGGGCATGGTCCTCTCATTCCCATCAGGCGGAAGGATGCTGGGAGTACTGTGGGCATGGCCCTCTCACGCCCTTCAGGCAGAAGGATGCTGGCGGTCCCGCGGGCACGGCCCAATCAGGCAGAAGGATGTTGGGGGTACCGCAGGCATGGCCTGCTTATGCCCATCAGGGGAACGATGTTGGGGGTACCATTGGCACGGCCCTCTCATGCCCATCAGCTGGGAGAATGCTGTGGGTGCAGCGGGCACGGCCTTTAAACCCAGCAGGCGGAAGGAGGCTGCGGGTACCACGGTCATGGCCCTCTCACACCCATCAAGCGGAAGGATGCTGGGGTACCGCAGGCATGGCCCTCTCACACCCATCAGGCAGAAGGATGCTGGGGGTACTGCAGGCATGGCCCTCTCATGCCCATCAGGGGAAGGATGTTGGGGGTACTGCGGGCACAGCCCTTTCATGCCCATCAGGCAGAAGGATGTTGAGAGTACTGCGGGCATGGACCTTTAATTCCCATCAGGGGAAGGATGTTGGGGGTACCGCGGGCATGGCCCTCTCGCACCCATCAGGCGAGGGGATGCTGCTGGTACAGCAGACACCGCCCCCACACCCTATTTGGCGGAAGGATGCTTGGATGCTACGGGCATTACCCTCTCACACCCAGCAGATGGACGAATGTTGGTGGTACAGAGAGCACGGCCCTCTCACGCCCAGTACATGGAAGGATGCTGGGGGTACTGCAGGCATGGCCCTCTCATGCCCAGCAGGTTGAAGGTTGCTGGGGTACCGTGAGCATGGCCCTCTCATGCCCAGGAGGTGGACGGATGTTGGGGTACTGCGGGTACTGCCCTCTGACGCCCAGCAGACAAAAGCATGCTGCAAGTACCGCGGGCAGTGCCCTCTCACGCCCATCAGGTGGAAGGATGCTGGGGATACCGCGGATATGCTGGGGATACTGCAGGCATGGCCCTCTCATGCCCAGCAGGTGGAAGGATGTTGGGGGTACCGCGAGCATGGCCCTCGCAGACCCATCAGGGGAAGGATGTTGCGCGTACCGCAGGCACGGCCCTCTCATGCCCATCAGGCGGGAGGATGTTCAGGGTACCGTGGGCACAGTCTTCTCACGCCCATTAGATGAGAGGATGCTGGGGGCACCGCGGGCATGGCCTTTGCACGCCCATTAGGCAAAGAATGCTGTGGGTACCGTGGGCACGGCCCTCTCACTACTATCAGGGGGGAGGATGTTGGGGTACCGTGGGCATGGCCCTCTCATGCCCTCAGGCAGAAGGATGATGCAGGTACCTCTCATGCCCATCAGAGGAAGGATGTTGTGGGTACCTCTCATGCCCATCAGGCAGGAGGATGTTGGGAGTATCCCGGACATGGACCTCTCACGTCCCGCAGGCGGATGGATGTTGCGGGTACCTCTCATGCCCATCAGTGGAAGGATGTTGTGGGTACCTCTCATGCCCATCAGAAGGATGTTGCGGGTACCTCTCATGCCCATCAGGCGGGAGGATGTTGGGGTAACCGCAGGCATGGCCCTCTCATACCCCTCAGGTGGAATGATGTTGCGGATACCTCATGCCAATCAGGGGAAGGATGTTGGGGTACCTCTCATGCCCATTAGGCAGAAGGATGTTGGGGGTACTGTGGGCATGGCCCTCTCACACCCCTCAGGCGTAAGGATGTTGTGGGTACCTCTCATGCCCATCAGGGGAAGGATGTTGCGGGTACCTCTCATGCCCATCATGGCCCTCTCTGCCCATTTTGCAGAAGGATGCTGGGGGTGCCACGGGCATTGCCCTCCCACACCCAGCAGGCGGACAGATGTTGGGTGTACCAAGGGCACGGCCCTCTGCTCTAATGTTGTTTGGGGGACGCCATTGGCTCCTCACTCTTACCTGTGATCTGCGTTTCTCTGCAACATGATTGACAACGCATGCCCAGGAACTGCTGGTGCCAGGGGCCTCCCTTTAAGAGAGTAAACCAGTAATGAGTAACAGTTTAAAGGCTCTGCCTGTTCAAGACAGACCTCTCCATGGGACCTCATTTTAAGATGGCGCCTTGTGACTCCTATTACGAGGTTCCGTCAGTCTGCAGTGGGAGTTACACTTCCTGTTGCTACCGTGTCCTGTTCCTGTTGAGTGTATGACATTTCTACACACTGCACCACATTGAACTCAAGGGTATATTTAGACAGATTTTTCACAACCTTGTCTACTATTTCTATCACATTTCTTCTTTCCAAACTCGAGTTGGAGGTACCTTCCGCTCAGTCTGCGATGCGTGTCATTCCTCTTAAACTTGGCTACAGCCTTTCCTACAACCTCCCCCATCCTCCCTGACATCCTACAGAGGAACCTTTGAGCTCCACCTTAAAGTCTGGGGGTGTGAGGGTGGATGAGGGGACTTGGGGTAGTTATGCCTTCGAAACTGCCCCTCCTGCTAGGGATTACTTCTTCTTAACATGCACATTTCAAGTGTTTGGAAACGTTGTAAGGAGGGCGTCGCTATCACCTCGGTCGAGCCACATCAAGGCCAAAAGCCCTGGTTACACATTAGCCATTGTGACTGTCATTGAAGAAAAGACAGAAAGGTCCAGCTCGTGTGTGCCAGGTTAGACTAATTTCAAAAGAGGTCACCTCTCTCAAACAGGAGTGGTTTGTGAGAGTTCTGCCCTTGCCTGGCACGGACGACACGCGTTGTCCATCCTTGGATGCCCACCCAACAAAAGTTTGTTTAGTTTTCAGAACTTAGCTGGGTAGAGCGATCTCTTGTGAGTGTTCGGTGTTGCCCCATTCCATGGTCTGTACTGTGGATCCTGTGTTCTGAGGTAAGATGTCAGGCTCCTAGGGTCAAGGGTCCCAAAAATAAAGTACTCTAGAAACAGAGCAAAACAGCAGAATGGTCTTGTGGGAAAGGGCAGCATCTGGGGGACAATTGAGAGCTGCCTCCAGCTGAAACCTAAGGGGGTTTGGTTTGGTTAGGAAGAAAAACATGTCATTTCGGACACGAACAAAAGTACAAACTCCAGTGCTTCGGACTCCACGCCTCGATGGAACTGACCTCGCCAGGGTAGATGGTGCCTTATATGAACCAGCCTTGTCACCATCAGTGTAGGGTTGAGGATCCGCGACTGGCTTCAAAGAGCACCTTCTGTTCTCGAAGATTCAGGATTAGAAATATTTTCTGACCCAACTCGGAGAGTGGGAAAGAGTTCAGACCATATCAGTGTCTTGACTGGATGATGCATGTCACCTCCAGCAGTGCTGTGTGAGCTCTGAAGGAAAGAGGGCCTCTACCAGGGCTGCCTCTTCCTTAGCCCGGACACACACTTGAAGGAAGGCAAGCACATTACCTAGGAATGGACTGTGAGCACTGGAAGGATGGTACCTCTAGCAGGCCTTTTAGCAGCCCTTCACCTCCCTCAGCAGTGTCTTGGAGTGTGAGCACTGGAAGGATGGTACCTCTAGCAGTCTTCACCTCCCTCAGCAGTGTCTTGGAGTGGGAGCACTGGAAGGATGGTACCTCTAGCAGTCTTCACCTCCCTCAGCAGTGTCTTGGAGTGGGAGCACTGGAAGGATGGTACCTCTAGCATACTTCACCTCCCTCAGCAGTGACTTGCAGTGTGAGCACTGGAAGGATGGTACCTCTAGCAGTCTTCACCTCCCTCAGCAGTGTCTTGCAGTGTGAGCACTGGAAGGATGGTACCTCTAACAGGCCTTTTAGCAGCCCTTCACCTCCCTCAGCAGTGTCTTGGAGTGTGAGCACTGGAAGGATGGTACCTCTAGCAGTCTTCACCTCCCTCAGCAGTGTCTTGGAGTGGGAGCACTGGAAGGATGGTACCTCTAGCAGTCTTCACCTCCCTCAGCAGTGTCTTGGAGTGGGAGCACTGGAAGGATGGTACCTCTAGCAGTCTTCACCTCCCTCAGCAGTGTCTTGGAGTGGGAGCACTGGAAGGATGGTACCTCTAGCAGTCTTCACCTCCCTCAGCAGTGTCTTGCAGTGTGAGCACTGTAAGGATGGTACCTCTAGCAGTCCTTCGCCTCCCTTAGCACTGTCTTGGAGAGGGAGCACTGGAAGGATGGTACCTCTAGCAGTCCTTCGCCTCCCTCAGCACTGTCTTGGAGAGGGAGCACTGGAAGGATGGTACCTCTAGCAGCCCTTCACCTCCCTCAGCACTGTCTTGAGGTGTGAGCACTGGAAGGATGGTACCTCTAGCAGCCCTTCACCTCCCTCAGCACTGTCTTGAGGTGTGAGCACTGGAAGGATGGTACCTCTAGCAGCCCTTCACCTCCCTCAGCACTGTCTTGAGGTGTGAGCACTGGAAGGATGGTACCTCTAGCAGTCCTTTGCCTCCCTCAGCAGTGTCTTGAGGTGTGAGCACTGGAAGGATGGTACCTCTAGCAGTCTTCAGCTCCCTCAGCAGTGTCTTGGAGTGTGAGTACTGGAAGGATGGTACCTCTAACAGGCCTTTTAGCAGCCCTTCACCTCCCTCAGCAGTGTCTTGGAGTGGGAGCACTGGAAGGATGGTACCTCTAGCAGTCTTCACCTCCCTCAGCAGTGTCTTGGAGTGGGAGCACTGGAAGGATGGTACCTCTAGCAGTCTTCACCTCCCTCAGCAGTGTCTTGAGGTGTGAGCACTGGAAGGATGGTACCTCTAGCAGTCTTCAGCTCCCTCAGAAGTGTCTTGCAGTGTGAGCACTGGAAGGATGGTACCTCTGGCAGTCCTTCGCCTCCCTCAGCACTGTCTTGAGGTGTGAGCACTGGAAGGATGGTACCTCTAGCAGTCTTCAGCTCCCTCAGAAGTGTCTTGGAGAGGGAGCACTGGAAGGATGGTACCTCTAGCAGTCCTTCGCCTCCCTCAGCACTGTCTTGGAGAGGGAGCACTGGAAGGATGGTACCTCTAGCAGCCCTTCACCTCCCTCAGCACTGTCTTGAGGTGTGAGCACTGGAAGGATGGTACCTCTAGCAGCCCTTCACCTCCCTCAGCACTGTCTTGAGGTGTGAGCACTGGAAGGATGGTACCTCTAGCAGCCCTTCACCTCCCTCAGCACTGTCTTGAGGTGTGAGCACTGGAAGGATGGTACCTCTAGCAGTCCTTTGCCTCCCTCAGCAGTGTCTTGAGGTGTGAGCACTGGAAGGATGGTACCTCTAGCAGTCCTTTGCCTCCCTCAGCAGTGTCTTGAGGTGTGAGCACTGGAAGGATGGTACCTCTAGCAGTCTTCAGCTCCCTCAGAAGTGTCTTGGAGAGGGAGCACTGGAAGGATGGTACCTCTAGCAGCCCTTCACCTCCCTCGGCACTGTCTTGAGGTGTGAGCACTGGAAGGATGGTACCTCTAGCAGCCCTTCACCTCCCTCAGCACTGTTTTGAGGTTTGAGTACTGGAAGGATGGTACCTCTAGCAGTCCTTTGCCTCCCTCAGCAGTGTCTTGAGGTGTGAGCACTGGAAGGATGGTACCTCTAGCAGTCTTCAGCTCCCTCAGAAGTGTCTTGGAGAGGGAGCACTGGAAGGATGGTACCTCTAGCAGTCCTTCGCCTCCCTCAGCACTGTCTTGGAGAGGGAGCACTGGAAGGATGGTACCTCTAGCAGCCCTTCACCTCCCTCAGCACTGTCTTGAGGTGTGAGCACTGGAAGGATGGTACCTCTAGCAGCCCTTCACCTCCCTCAGCACTGTTTTGAGGTTTGAGCACTGGAAGGATGGTACCTCTAGCAGTCCTTTGCCTCCCTCAGCAGTGTCTTGAGGTGTGAGCACTGGAAGGATGGTACCTCTAGCAGTCTTCAGCTCCCTCAGCAGTGTCTTGGAGTGGGAGCACTGGAAGGATGGTACCTCTAGCAGTCTTCACCTCCCTCAGCAGTGTCTTGAGGTGTGAGCACTGGAAGGATGGTACCTCTAGCAGTCTTCAGCTCCCTCAGAAGTGTCTTGCAGTGTGAGCACTGGAAGGATGGTACCTCTGGCAGTCCTTCACCTCCCTCAGCACTGTCTTGAGGTGTGAGCACTGGAAGGATGGTACCTCTAGCAGTCTTCAGCTCCCTCAGAAGTGTCTTGGAGAGGGAGCACTGGAAGGATGGTACCTCTAGCAGTCCTTCGCCTCCCTCAGCACTGTCTTGGAGAGGGAGCACTGGAAGGATGGTACCTCTAGCAGCCCTTCACCTCCCTCAGCACTGTCTTGAGGTGTGAGCACTGGAAGGATGGTACCTCTAGCAGCCCTTCACCTCCCTCAGCACTGTCTTGAGGTGTGAGCACTGGAAGGATGGTACCTCTAGCAGCCCTTCACCTCCCTCAGCACTGTCTTGAGGTGTGAGCACTGGAAGGATGGTACCTCTAGCAGTCCTTTGCCTCCCTCAGCAGTGTCTTGAGGTGTGAGCACTGGAAGGATGGTACCTCTAGCAGTCCTTTGCCTCCCTCAGCAGTGTCTTGAGGTGTGAGCACTGGAAGGATGGTACCTCTAGCAGTCTTCAGCTCCCTCAGAAGTGTCTTGGAGAGGGAGCACTGGAAGGATGGTACCTCTAGCAGCCCTTCACCTCCCTCAGCACTGTCTTGAGGTGTGAGCACTGGAAGGATGGTACCTCTAGCAGCCCTTCACCTCCCTCAGCACTGTTTTGAGGTTTGAGTACTGGAAGGATGGTACCTCTAGCAGTCCTTTGCCTCCCTCAGCAGTGTCTTGAGGTGTGAGCACTGGAAGGATGGTACCTCTAGCAGTCTTCAGCTCCCTCAGAAGTGTCTTGGAGAGGGAGCACTGGAAGGATGGTACCTCTAGCAGTCCTTCGCCTCCCTCAGCACTGTCTTGGAGAGGGAGCACTGGAAGGATGGTACCTCTAGCAGCCCTTCACCTCCCTCAGCACTGTCTTGAGGTGTGAGCACTGGAAGGATGGTACCTCTAGCAGCCCTTCACCTCCCTCAGCACTGTTTTGAGGTTTGAGCACTGGAAGGATGGTACCTCTAGCAGTCCTTTGCCTCCCTCAGCAGTGTCTTGAGGTGTGAGCACTGGAAGGATGGTACCTCTAGCAGTCTTCAGCTCCCTCAGCAGTGTCTTGGAGTGTGAGTACTGGAAGGATGGTACCTCTAGCAGTCCTTCACCTCCCTCAGCACTGTCTTGAGGTGTGAGCACTGGAAGGATGGTACCTCTAGCAGTCGTTCCCCTCCCTCAGCAGTGTCTTGGAGTGTGAGCACTGGAAGGAGGGTTCACCTCGCTCAGCAGTGTCTTGGAGTGTGAGCACTGGAAGGATGGTACCTCAAGCAGTCCTTCACCTCCCTCAGTGCTGTCTTGAAGTGTGAGCACTGGAAGGATGGTACAACTAGCAGTCCTGTCTTGAAGTGTGAACACTGGGGGGGGAGGGCACCTCTCTATGCTGCTCCTCCGTGTGCACTGACCTCCGTGTTCCACTAGATGTCTGCCCTCCAGCACTGCACCAGCTCACCTAGTGCTGTGGTCTGCACACTGCCAGAAAGCAAAAAACCACCAGTAGTGCGGCAACTCCCGCACCGCTGGTGTACAGTGTGAGCACTGGGATGAATGACGAAGCTCACTGCTAACAGCGCTGCACCTCGTCTAGCTCAGCACAAAGAATGGACGTTACCTTAGCAGGGCTCCACCACCTGGAGCACTGCTTCACCGTGCGTACATTAGAAGGACAAATGTAATGTTGTGCAGTGCTGCGTCTCTTATGTCACTGCAGTGTGATCACTGGAAGGAAGGTATCCCCAACTCTCCTCCAACTCCTCTAGAAAAGCTTTGCAGTGTGTGCACTGGAAGGAGGGATGGCACCGCTCTCAGAACTGCACTTTAGTGTGACCACTGAAGGGAGGAAGCACGCAGGGTTAGCACCTCTGCCAGCACTGGGAGGAAGTAGAACCACCTCTGGGCAGTAGGGGGCAAGCTGAGGAATCACTATGTTGTGCAGTGGTATGAGAGTTCCCCCTACAGTGTGGATACAGAAGTATACAAGGGCCCCTAACTGCATGCTACTCAGTTAAGTACGCCACCGCCTGACAAGATCCCCCAACATGTCCACACTCTAGATGCTGTCACAGTACCTACTCCAAGGGGGTGGGGATGTTCCTGGAGTGCTGGAACCTATACAGCCTTACAACACTAACCCTTGCACCTTCACCTCATCTCCCTTATTTCCCCCACCCAGTCTCTCGACTGACCCCTTCTCTGTATTACTTCCACTGCTGTTGTTCTTAGCTCTTTGTCTCACTTTGCCTTCTCCTCTTGCACATAGGCCCACGCGACGCCCAGACTTAAGGCGCTGCCACTCTCTAGCGATCTTTACCTTTCTGGATCATCTCCACGGTGGCGTCCAACTCTGTGTCCGCTTTATTGCTCTGCACCGAGTGATGCTGGTAAAATTCCTGGAACAGAAAAACATGATTAGCAGTCACTGTCTGAGCAGGGCAGTGGGAGGGCTCGGGTCAAAGGCAGGCAATCAGAGGGGGACGGAATAACGGATGTGGTGGGTGGGATATTAGAATGGAAGACCAGGGATGGTCAGTGGGGATTGGATATGGAGTAGGAAAGATGATGCATGTCTAGCAGGAGTGTGTAGTTAATGTGTCTAAGTATGGCCAAGTAAAAGGAAGCAACGGCTTGACAGTGAGTGGGATGTTGACACTCGAACGAAGCAAGCCATGGGGAGCAGTGACTCCTTTCCCTCGGGTCCCCAGCACAAGGTACACGGGTTCCATACCATCCTTGGCAGAATGATGTAGGAGACAATGGCCAGGATGATGACCACACATGCCACGATGAAGTATCCGAAGGCGCTGTCCTCCAACGATGAGCCACCTGGGGGAGGAACCAAGAGTTAAATGGAGTGAGCCATCAGCAGGACTTCCTTGCCAGAGCAAGCGACATCCGCCATGAATATGGTGGAAACAGCACAAAATGTAGAGAGATGAGAAAAAGCAAAATGAACACTACTTTAGAAATATTAGGGAAGGATCATTACAGTGATGACGATGTAGCAGATGTGATTAGTACTCGGTGAAGGACTCCCCTTGAGATTCCATCCTGGAACCCGTAGACAGCCACTGAGCGGTGCTCTATCACGGAAGCCACAATCGATCACTGATTCTTAATCTGATCCTGGAATTAGTAATCTAGCCAGGATTCCTCGTCTATTCTGGAACTGGTAATCCGTCACAGATTTCTCTTTTTATTTCAGGGTCGGCAATACTCAAGTTATTCGCTTTCTATATTGGGATTAGTTAGCCCTCGATGATTCATGTTCCGATCACAGAATCAGTCATCCTCCAAGCATACCTTCTCTTTTCATAGAATTAATAATTATTGACTGACTACTATTCTTATCTTGAAGTCAATCATCAGTCACTGACTTCTCTTTATATTCCTGAAACTGTGATCTTTCACTAATTCTTTTCCATTCTCAAACCCTTGGTCTACCAATGACTTCTTTTTTGAGGTCAGACAGATTCAATAGTATGTCATTGAATACTGTTGTTTGGGAATCTGTCATTCCTGTCTGTTACCCCTTCCTGAGTGGCTACAATCAATATGTAATTTAATCCTGTTCCAATCCTGCAGTCGTAAATGACCCAGCTCAGTGCTGCCACACGTTATTTTCTATGGCGGTGTCAGTTCACTACTTGCATGTCTTTGTTGAGTCAAACAACACCCTGCAGTAAACTCTGAAGGCCATCTTCCCAGTGAGAGAATGGGGTTTCTACTTGTGTCTACACTGGAAAGCTGATGCCTCCTCATGGCCCACCGAACTGTGCACTGACACTTTTCAGGTCTCTATCCTCACCATGAATGAAAAGTAACAAAACTGCCCATAGTTACTTGCCCCTCAGTCCGCAAACATCTCCAAGACAGGGTTAAACTGTTGGGCACAACCTCTCCACTATCACCACAGCACTTTCTCAAAGTCTGGTTCATTCTAGCCTTGATCCAATTGTGTGTTCACTACATTAGTAGCAATTACCTTTGTCTCCTGCGCCCGCGGTTTTATCCCATTCAGCTCCTAAAATCTTTACCTCGTGACGTCGGCAGCATGTCACGCCATTGCCATCTGCCCTGAATCCTGTCCGACCGATGGGAATGGTCAGTATTTTGTTTACTATGGCGCACAGCGCCTTTCATGAACTAGTACCTACATTTGACTACTCTAAACTTAGGCCCCCTATGCCGAGCACGCCCCTTCGCTCTGAGTACCAAAGTCTGGGAGACTGAGAGCCGGGGAAGAGATTACCCTCAGTTCAAGCAGCTATTCAGAGAACAAACTGCCCCAAAGCCTGGGGTGAATGGCGGATCATGTGAGATCTTAAAACTCGCTTCTGTCTAGTGTGTTGATCTAGACCCTGAATGGTATTTAAGGATCGGTTACGAGACTCAGACTGTCCCCAATGGAGTCAACACCTTTTAGGAAACCCTACTAAAATAAGATAGCCAAAAGTCCTTGCGGCAGGCAAAACAAAACAACTTCCTGGGTATGTCCAAAATGATAGGACCATTTTCATGAAGAGGTGATGTTGCCACTGCCTTCAGCTGAAGTGGCCGACGACCCAGCAGGGCGTTGACGCACCTGACCGTGTTGTAGGATAACCCCAGATCTCAAGCCGGACATTAACCAGACAGTGACTCACTAGCCAGGGGACAGATAGCACTCCCGACATATGTAGACAAGGGCCAAGACAGCGCTATGAATGTTACAACCAAGGGAGTGCAGGAGACAACTTTAGAAAGCGACTGGAACATTCTGTAGTGGGCTCTGCTAAGCGCTTTCTACAACCCTGCGTCAAACAAAGAACTGTGCTGGACCATTCCCCTGTCAGTTGTTCATAGTTACCTAACTTGTTCAAGGCTCAAATGAGAACCAGCCCTCTTTCAATAAACACTCAATCCAAGCGAACTAGAGTATTTCCAAAGTTGCTGTTTTTGTGTGGATTTTACTCATCAAATCTGGGAATTGCTTTAATGAAATTCACTTAGTAAACAAATCTAGTGTTGAAAGCTAAACTTTGTCAGAGGTCTGTCACAATTTCAAACTTAACAACTTGATAAAATGGTGCTAGTCTTGCCACATACTCTTAATATCTTACTATCAGACTCCATTCAAACTTCAAGGCCACAAGCGAAAACTCTATAAAACAGCAGGACTTGCACAGCCCCTCTCCTAATATTGGTTCATTGCTTCTGGGCGCCATCTCCACAGCCAAAGACCAATACTTCTATTATTATCGTACCCTCCCTACATGAAAGCAAAGGCTCCATATAGAAGGCAGAGACCCCTCACCCAGGTATAGCTTCCTTTTTTCAACTGAATGCACAGGTCTCACCTGCGGCGACCCTGGGTACTTACTAGAGATCGCACAGATCATGGAGAAGGCCGCGAAGGTCCCGGCCAGGCCCTGCCCACTCATGATGGGTGTTGTGTAGCTCACCGGGAGGAGTCCAGCCATTCCAAAGAGACTCCCTTGCAGGATGGCGCCAAATGCTAAAAGGACAAAGGGAAAGTGAAAGGAGGCAAGGTCAGGCAGGGAGGCAGGGAGACAGGCAGGGTCAGGCAATACAGCAGAGGAAATGAGGTACGGTCAGACAGGAAGGCAGGAGAAAACAGGCATGGTAAGGTAATACAGCTGGTGAAATGAGGCGGGGTCAGGCTGGAAGGAAGCAGGAAACAGGCAGGGTCAGGCAGTATGACAGGTGAGATAAGGCAGGGAAGCAGATGAAAAGAGGCGGCATCAGGCAATACGGCAGGTGAAATGAGGGATATTCAGTCAAAAGAATCGAGTTGGAAATGTCGACTTACACTAATATCTAGTTTTAAGTATCATGACACAGAAATATGGACAGCAAGAATATCGTGGTGAACAATATCAACTTTAAGATAAGAAAAATTGATTTTAAATAAAGAGAAGTCATTAATATCGTTTGCAAAAAAATAGTTGTTTAAAATATCGATTTTTAATTAGTGTTATGTATTTTAGTATATATTTTAAATGTATGTGATGTATTTTTTTGCATAATTATTGTTTATGTTTTTTAATCTATGTGTTACATTTTTAGTAGTTATTAATTTTTTTGCAATTACATTTTGCCTTTTTTTAGTACTGTAGCGGGATATGGGTTTATAGTGGAATAAGGGGGGACGTAATTTAATTATAATAATTTTTTTTATTTTTATTTATTCATATTTATTTGAGATTTTTTTAATGTTAATTGTGTTTTTAATTTTTTGGGGTAAATTTTAAGTGCAGGTTGTGGGGTTTATAGAGGTAAAGGGTGGGGAGTAATTTATTTTTAATTAATTAAAAATTAGTTGTTAATTAACATTACATAACTGACAGTTAAATATGGTAATTGTGTAATTAATTTTGGTTGTGGGGTGTGCAGGGGTAAAGGGTGGGAAGATATTAATTTTTATTTAATTTGTAATTAGTTGATAATTCATATTAATTAATTGATAATTAATTAGGTAAATTGTTAAATTATTCATTTTGTGTGTAGATTTTAGGTTTATGGGGTGAAGGGTGGGGAGAAAATACATTTTACTTACTTTGTAATTAGTTATTAAATACTATTAGTTATTTAATTGTAATTTTTTAAATTGTACAATACATGTTTTATAGTTTACATTTAGGTGTGGGTTGTGGGGATTATAAATGTAAAGGTGGGAAGTTAATTACATTTTATCTGTTTTAATTTGTTTATATATTAATATTTGTGTAGTTGATAATTATGATAATTATGCAGTTTCTTTTTTTATGTGGGTTGTGAGTTGTGTGGTGTTATAGAATTTAGACACCCTATGTCTTGTCACACCATTAAGAGACATTTCACAACAAAGGCCAAAGTACAAATCCTGAACTTCATCTGAGACCTTAAACAGCAGAACCTCTTTCATCATTAATAAAAATATGATGGCGGGGTGGGGCGAGCCAGCGTAACATGGCTGCCTGTTCATGAAGCTCTGTGTAGCCAAGGCTAAATAACTATTATGTGTAATTTCAACTTCTCTCAGAGTCTTTCACACACCTGGAGCCCTGATGACTCCGAGAAGCAAGTCACTACTCTTCAAGATGGAGGACGGCTGCAACCGATCTCCGCGGCGAGGCCTAACCCTGAGAATAGAGCTGAGGCTGTCCTCCCTCCTGGCTTCCAATCTTGCCCAACTGGATATCCAGCCTACCATGCACTCTTGTCAGCCCATCCGGACCTGGAGTTTCTTTTTTCTAATACTCTTTATGCCGTTTGTAGTTTCTGTTTCTGGGATGCTTGGCTCCAAGGCTAGGTAGATTTTGTTCAAATGTTTGTTTTGCAGAGGGGAGAAATTGTTGAGGTCTTACTTGGTGTGTTATTCTTCAATGGTGTAAAGTGCAAATTCCTTAAAGATGTCTAATATTACAGAGCCTTCACATTTCTGTGGCCCTTGTTTCTTTTCAATCACAGTTCTTTTGGACGCCTCATTTTTGCTTCAATGTAATTGACGAGATGCTTTCCATGTAGGTTTCCTCTGGCATAATTAGTGGATTTAATACTAAGCTGAATTTTGATAATGGGCATCTGTGCATCTTTTGTTGATTTGTCTTCTTTGGAGTCTCTTTCTGAGTTGTCGTTGAAACATTCAGCGGTGAGTGGTGTGTAGTGGAGTGCCATGCCTGCAGGTTGCAGTTCTAGAGCCATCTGGGGATATCAGTCTATGGGTGTCATATTCTCGATCGTTGGCAGAATTGGTGTGTAGTCGGAGAGACATATCGGTCTGCCTCTGTTATGGAGCTAAAGGTTTTTAAGTGAAGGATACTTGATTCTTGTGCGCGAGTTATGCTGGATGGAGGCGAACAAAGGGTTGTTTCTCTGGGTCGGCTGCGAGCCGCAAGTCTGCTAGAGTTTCATCTTCTATTCTCTTACTTTTGAAATGTACTTTTATCTGCACTTGCTCTTAAGAAGCATAACAGATGTTACTTGCTGTTGGAGTGCACTTGCTCTTAACTGTTCAACAGTGTTTGCCTGGCACAGCACCCGAGCTCCATGGGTCACTCCTAGAGACATTAACTCCAAACCTTCTCTTGCTATTCTACAACTTCAGTGAAACCGGCGACCCCTCTGGTCCTTTTATAGAGAATGCTATCATCCTGGCCCAGAGGAAGGACCAAGTACCACAAGAGACAAACATTTTCTGCCCATCTCGCTGATACATACAGACTGCAAATGTCTGACTGCAATGCTAGCCACACGACTGCACTCCATGATTTCATCTTTAGTACGCCCTGACCAACCAGTGCTTCTGAAAGGGAGATCATTGGCATTCAATACAAGTTTGCTCGTCAACATTACCACAGGGTGCTGCATCGACTACCAGCCTCTTCAATGCTGGCCTCTTGAGTGGCGACCTCTGGTGGTGTTGTACAGAAGAGCATCCTGACATCAAACATGCTGGGAGAATTTAGAGACCGTTTGGGGCAAACTCTCCAAAGACATTGTATCCATCATCTCACTGAATAGTGGCTGATCACTGAGAGACCGCCTTCTTCTAACCTTAAACCCTAACTAGTCCATAGAAAAGAACAAATGTAAAGTGCTTGAGTTATTGCCATCAATAACACTACAGCAAATCACCCCATGATGGAAAGGCGCTGAACCACCACCTTCATCGCAGCGGTGGAAGGCATTCTTCCTAACCCGCACAATCAAAGACAGTCTGGCCTAACCTGCTCTACTACGTGCTGCCCTGAAACAACTAGGGTCTCCACGATACAACGTCTTTACCAATCACCCACCAATGAAACTGTAAACCCTGCCTCCTGGATGACGATCACCCATCACTGACTGCGTCACAGACCACGCTTTTGAACTGGCCACTTCAGCATTATCAACAGTTCTCTGAAATATATTGTTTTATACCATCCCCATTTACCGGTGGCGATATGTTGATTTGCAATATATGTTTGATCAGTTTAAACATCAACACAAAATAAACAAATTAAAAACGTATGATCACTGTTGCAGCGACAACTCTGCGATCAGTCATAATTTATTTATTACTAATACAGACACAAAGATTGGAATATAGTGTATGCTGCATATACTTGAATTGAATGCATTGCTTAGTAAAAGATTTTACTCAATGTTATATCACAAATCACTTGTTTGTGTTTAGAATACAACCACAAATGGATGTAAACAAAGCGATGTTAAGACAGAGTATACTCAGTGTGTCGCACATCGATATTGTCCTTGGTCAAGCGTAATTGGGGTGAAAGGGACCCAAACCCTAAACTAAGAAAGAGGAAGATGTAATTAAAGGTACATACGTCTCTACAACAAAATAATCAATACCTTAATCTGACCCCCCTAAAGTTAAAGAAAGAAAGAGGTGCATGGCTCTACCTGGTGTCCTTCGGGCTCTAATATTTGCTTCACTTAGTGTGGAGTCACGCTTGAAATTTCTTTTCGAATTTTAAATATTGGGTTTGGACCTCATGGACATTAGGCAGGGAATCCCTGCCAGCTGCCGGAAATCCGAGGACTCTGAAGGTGATTGTTGAAAAGACAGAGGAGTCACAGTGGGCACCATGACCTGGGTGAGAGACGTGAAAAGGGCGCTCTTACACGCTGCCAGCCAGAGCCGCCAGTCCAGAAGCAAGGAGAGGAGCCCAGCTTCCGTCTGCCTCACACAGAGGCTACCAGCAACATTCTGCTCTTGTTGCAATTGAATGGAGGTGAACATGGATGACCCATGGGAGGGGAACACAGTCATGCTTCCCTTAGCTAGTCACTTCTGCTAAGAGAATTTCCAATGTTGCCTGATGTATCTATTGTCTGACAAGAAGCAACAAATGGAGGATCGACTGATGTGAGATTCATGGCAGGTGGCCTTGGGTGTTAAATACAGGACTAGAAATAGTTAAAGTTAAATATATTAATGCCAATTTTTGTAAGGAATGATGCGTTTATGAAAACTCCAAATAGCTGTAAAGAGCTAGAAATAATTCTACATATTGGTCAACCCGTACTCGTGATTTTAATGTAAATAGTTTGCTCTCCAATATTTATTTAGTAACCATGTTTATATAGCTTCATTCAAACTGGAGTAAACAACCTCTCAAATGGAAAGTGTAATACAAATTTAAGAGGGGAGCCAGCTAACCCATGTGAAACACTTGCTTTCATGGCCGTGGGTACTGACTCATCGACAACCAGTTGAAAGATGAGAACTAATCCAGCCCAAAACTAGGCACCAAAAGTGGCGTTGTGGACAATAGTAAAGGCGCTGAAAATTCAAAATAAGGGCCCCGACTCCACCAACACTCCCGTTCTTAGATCATCCGCCACCAAGCGTGCTAAGCTCTTGATGCTCATAGTTCGGAAGAAGGAAACCAAAAACTTCCCCGTGACCATGGTTTACAGCTTGAAGCTCTTCTAGATTACCAAGCTGTGCGTTATTCCACTATCTAGAGGTTCAGTCGGGAAGGGTTCCTGTTTCACATACTTTTTCTACCCGCATCGGAAAAAAGCCTTAGGACATTCACCATAATCCCACAACGGATGGATGGACGGGTGAAGAATGGACGGATGGGACCAGTGAAAGGAAGGTACCATGGACATAGTGATGGGTGAAAATAAGGATACGAAAAGGCTGGTGGAGGTAAGGGTGGATACAAAGATGAAGAGATTAACAGATGAAGGGATGAATAGATAGAAGGGTGGAAGGATGTATGGATGAACTCATAGACGAAAGCGTGAAGCAAGTTCTCCAATGGAAGGTTGGTTCTGCTTGCTTCACATGATTGGTGCTGTTAGAGATATGGGTCAAGTACGGAGGTATTTTAAGTGTCTGGCTACTCCCTTGGTAACAACCATTACGTACCTGCTTTGTATTTGTGACCATTGGCTGTTTAAACATTGCTTGATTGGTCTTGTGTCGTCATGGATCTGGAATCTCATGAATGCGCGATGCCGTCACTCCCAAACATATTGTTACACTCCTCACTATCAGAGACGGAGACGTCTACCGATGGTGAACCTCATCTTGCAGTGCCTTCGCCCTCCTGCTTCCTGGATAGGCTATTGTCCACGTTGTACCTATTTCTGCATCCAAGGAAATATTGATCTTTTCTGTTGAGACTGAGGAGTTTTAACAGTTGCCCATGAAACACAATGGGAGTAGCGGATTCACTACTGTATGGTGTTTATTTGGCATTGTTATCCACCGAGGGGTAAACAAGTATGGCCTGGCATCCCAAACGAGTCACTACAACTGCCGACGTAAACTCCTGAATCTCTTGTTGCAGAACTTGTGTTTCATCTGCTTTGTCATTCTGTCCCTTCAATGTCTTATGTATATGTTTGTGTCTTGTATGAATTATTTTTAATTCGAATAAAGACTATGATGATGATGTTTTAGTGGGTGGTTTATTTACAAACTCACTGTAGTATTTTTGTCTAATTAGGTTCACTGCTCACTTGTCTGACATGATGGGCTGCCAGGGGTTGAGGTTGACCATTATTCGGTCCTTACTGGAAGTTACAGGTTAACGAGACAGGGCGATGGAGTCATTTAGCATGTGTGGTACCCACTCTAAAAGCCTGCCCTCTGTCTCGTAAAATGCTTTTTTTCTGATAAGATTGGTGTCAGTGTGTCCATGTTGAAAGAACACTTCCTGAAGGCTGCTTCCGAGGCTGATCTACAGCCTAGGTTGTCCCCCATGCAGCAGATTCTAGCTGATGAACCTCCTTTTTGAGTGCACCTCTTATGACCTGGAATGCTCCAAGTGCATTGGTTCCTTCACGGGCCTTTTTCAGGTCCCCTAATGAATTGCCCACTTCTAGACCAAACAAATGATTGCACGTGAGGGGCAAATCTGCGATACTACCTTACACTTCAGGTTTAAAACCTCAAATGAGCAGCCATGACTATCCATAGACGTCAACTTCTATGTTTATCTGTCTCCTTTCTGAATCAGCAGTCTTACACTGACTTTAAGCAAGCTTTGAAGGAAGTCTTCCCCTTCAGCTACAGTTCTTGCCCTATGCTGATACTCTCCAGGTAGGTAGGTGCTCTATGTTCTCCCATTGGAGATGCGTGGACCTGTCACAGTGATCAGAGTTACCAATGCGCCACCGTGTAGATGTCGCTCTTTCCATTTTTGAACTCCAGCCTTCCACTGTCCTCAGCCGCAGGCGGCTTCAATACTATGGATTGGGCCATTTTTCTAACTAACAGCATTGGAAGAAAATCTGGTCCTACGTGAGTTTGAAAGTATTGAGAGGACTTGTATCTTTCATATATACTTGCTTTAACAGCTTTAAAGATAGCCGTTTCGAGACCACTTGTCGAGTCGATTGGAGAAAATTAAGTAATATTGGGAGGTATTGTCTTTTCTATGCAAAGGCCTTAAGGTTTACAACAGAAAACAAGATTGCTCTAGCTGTATTTCCATCTGAACCCCAAATGTGTGGGAAGCTCCCTTCGTTCTTCCATGATACTTGGGGAGATCATCGGATGCTGCAGTTGGGTACATGTCTACCTCTCCCAGGAGAGTGTTTGCCTTGATGTCTGGTCAGAACATGACTTCCACTTCCCTTATGTAGTTTCCTACACCTCTGTGTCCAGCTGTAGCTGTGGGATTTTGTCTGTACACCCCGTCTCCTTGACCCCCTACTTTCTCTGGAAAAACACAGATTCACTTTTTGTTAATAGGTTCTGTGTCCTTCATTGTTCCTTTGATGCATTGTGACCTTGATGTCCTGTGTAATCAATTCCTACCCAAATTATTTTTTTTTTGTGTGAGGCTTACTCAATCAACATGTCTCTGCATCAATGTTTATCCTTGGAGGTCGAGGACATCTCTTTCCCATGTTGACTCTATTGTCATCAAACATCAAGTGAACGCCATTGGCTGGTCCATGTAGGTGGCCTCTTCTGTGGACACAGTAAGATGAGCTTCTTCATCAGCCTCCTTGACTGGTGCTTTCTTTGGTGTCAAGCGTGTGTCCTTATGCGACCTTTCATGCTTACTTGAAGATTTTGGCCTCACCAGTTAAGTAGTAGTTTTGGATTTCTTTTCTTTTACCGACTTCGTAAGTCTTTCACTTTGGGGCACAGTACACTCAAGGTCTGACTTTTTGTCAGAAGATCCAGGTACCTCAGCATTAAAAGAACGCTAGCACGACATTGACAAAATTCCCTAAAAACATTGTGAAGTGACTGAACCTAAATCTTTGCACAACTTTGCTAGGGGGGGATCAAGCGATGCAGATACGAGCATTAGTACCGGAAAGATGGGTAAAAAGGAGTCTCGCTAGCCACGAAATATTCTCAAGGGGTTCTTGGCCAGTTCTGACACACGAATGTTTGGTGTCAATATTAATGTTTCTTTTGCAGGAACACCTTTGGAACTGCCAAGTCATGCATCTGATTCCATTTAAAATCTCTTTGGGCGGGATATTATTTGAGAAGAAGCCATCTGTGATTCATTTATTTTCTGAGTTGTAATAAGTCTTTCACACACCTGCAATCACCAGTAGACACTGATGCGGACAGCATTGCTTGGAAACACTCCCAATAACACAGAAATATTGTTTGACTTCAAATCAGATGAAAACCATTTGCAATGATGTTGGAGACAAGACTCTGAGATTCTATTCAGTCATTTGTAGATGTAATAAAGATCTTGCAGATTACGACCTAAAGTTACTCACTTGGAATCCTAATTTTCCATTATTATTATCATTAAAACATTTTATATAGTAGTCAGCTACCCACTTGGGGTTTCCAGGCACACACATGGCAGGTTGGGACTGTCCAAGTCACATTAGCTCAAAACAGCCAGGTCTTAAGCTTCTCAAAGTTTCAGGGAGGGCATTCCACAGCTTGGGGCCCGGATGTGCAAAGGACCGTCCTCCAATGAGCCCGTTTCACTCTAGGAACAACGCAGAGGGCAAGTCCACTGGAGGGCAGGGGATGGGCTGGGTGGTACGGTCTAGCAAATTCATGCGGATACCTTGGGGCAGCCCCTGATCTGGCTCTGTGCATATAGCACAGGGTTTTAAAGTGGATTCGCTTCTCCACCTTAAGCCAGTGCAGTTCCCGGAGGAGGTGCGAGGTTGAAGTGCTTTTTGAAAGTCTATTGAGCATTCTGGCTGCTGAATTCTGTACCACTTATAACTGTCTAATGGAAGCTTTTTCTGCCTCCAGATAAAGTACATTACCGAGGTCTTAAGTGCCCGGATTACCATCCTTTGTGCTGGCAGAAGCCAGATGTTTTTCCGCAGCCATTTCAGGACGACAAAACAGGTAGCAGCCACCTGCGGCCTCATGGATAGCTTATTACCCAACAGGAAGCCAAGGATCTTATCCCTGGGAACAGGTTCCGGAAGAGGACCTAAGATTTCCGGGCAGTGTTGGGGACACCACGTTGATGCATTCCTTCCCAGTACCAGTACCTCGGTCTTGTCTCCGTTAAGTTTCAGTGACTAGCTGTTCATCCACCCCACAGCCAGACCCAGGCATGAGTTCCATGCTTCCGAGTTGTATTTCTGAACAGACGACAGGGAGAAAATATTCTGCATGTGGTCTGATTATGAAAATAAGGTGAGTCCACGGCTTTCCACTAAGTCCGCTAGAGGGCGCACATAGATGTTAAAGAGTGCCGGACTTAGGGCCGAACCTTGAGGAACTCCAGAAGTAAGGGCGCATCGTAAGGAGGAGGTACTGGCTGAGATCACCTGAAACGAGTGATCCTTTGAGAAGGATGTCATCCACGAAAGGACTGTCCCTTGGAGTCCCAGCACGGCCAGCCTCTGCAAGAGAGTGTCATGAGACACAGAATCAAAGGCCGCATTGAGATCAAGAAGAATCAGTGGAGCCATCTCACCTCCACCCAAGAGCCGTATAAGATGCTACGCGACTCCTAGAAGATTGCGAGGGGTGTAGGAACCTTTGAGACCCAATAATTAAATTCACAGACAATACATTTCAGCCCCTCCCCCTTCAGCAATGGCACACAAATTAACACGAAGATGATTATTAGGAATCCTTCTCTAGCACAGACGTCAGAAGTAACTCATCTTTGGGGCCCTGGTACAGTTTCCATTCCTCTTGTGCCTTAAATGACAGCGACAAACCCCACTCTAAGCAGATTCGGCTGGTCTGTTCCTGTTTTTTCAGTTTTTCTTTTAAAGGGGGTAATTGAAATATGGCTAAAACAGACCACCTGATTTTCATAATACTATCTCTCACTTTTTTATTTCTTTTAAAAGCAGGCAAATTAGATAGATAGATTAAGTACTTAGAGACGCAATGCTTGTGGCTATATATACTAGTCCTAAAGAAAGTAATGAACATTACTTTGATGGAGACCCAAGATTACAAGTAACTCATCAAATACAATATCCATAAATCAGACCATCCATACGAGGCAGAAGCATTTATAGGGTACGGGCTCCGTGTCCCGGCACCAAGTGCCAGCCGTTCACCTGTAGCAACGACAGACTCAGAGACTGTACCATGCTAAAACCACCAGCCATAGGGATGATGGGTTCTGTGTCTCTGCATCATTACTCACACAGTAAGCCCTTACAGGTGGTCCCTGTGGTGTAGGGCAGCTGGCCTGCATCGCAGAGTCAGAATGTTGAGTACATCCTTTCCTAATGATCTACATCCTGTGATCATTTTTAACCTTCCATATGTATGGATTGCTCAGAATTGGCACAGGGACCAAGAACCCCACTCACCCATCCATTTCTAAAGGTGAACGGTTCTTTACTCCTGACTCCACCATCCATCTCTAAAGGTGCCCAGCAAGTAATCTCCTAGTTACCCATCCATTTCTGAGGTGAACATTTCCTTGCCCCAGACACCTCCACCCTTCTCTAAAAGTGAACAGCGCGTTACACCCGGCTCATACATCCATTTCTAAAGGTAAAAGGCTCGTTCTCTCTGAATGACCATTCATTTCTGAAAGCACAACGCTCTGCCTCACCAGCCCAATCCTGAGCCATCAGAAGGCTCTGAAGCCACACACATCTCTGCCCTGCAATCAGTCACACGGGGGGCAGGGTCTGTAACTACCCCCGTCTTGGGGCAATAGTGAGGTTGGTGACATCAGCAATAAAATGTGTGTTAAAGACACTGTGGGACTTACAGTTGATGAAGACGATTTTTACCATGGTGAGAGCGAAGAAGGTGAGTGGTGTAAAGGAGATCTTCACAAACAGCGTAGTGAGCATGAACAGCACCAGGATGCCGACGAGGCTCCCCACCATACGGAGCTTCTGAGGAACCCTGGAGGGGAAGAGAGAGCCTAGGTTATACTGTGTCTCAAACAAAAGTTACTACTACATTGAGAAAAAATAAGAGCACAAGGTAATCCATACTGTATCCAAAGTAAAGGCACATGAACAGTGAAGAGCAAGAAAACAGAGGTAAGCCTTGGTGTACCCCATCATGAAGACACCAAAAAAACACACTGAGTGAACACTGTATCCAAGACACAGACCTCAAACAATCAGCAGAACAGACGCTCATGTACCCTGTACCCAAAACTGAAACACCCAAAAATGAACATGAGCCAACACTGGGTTAATATACACAGGACCCCAAATCTGTAACTCCCCAGCATGGAAAACCCCGAAAGACTGGTGGTAATGTACTCTGTAACCAAGACTAAAATGCCCTAAAATTGAAAACAGCAAACCAGGGTTAGTAAAAGCATACAGTGCCACAACAGTGAGTCGTTACAAAACGAAGTACACCACACGTTAATGCACAACAAAACTGAGACACCCAAACACTGAACAGCACCAGAGAGACATGTAGATAATATATACTGTACCCCAATATTATGACACTTCAACACTGAGTAAAACAGAGAGAGAGCATGGGTTAATGACTATTGTACCCCAAGAACCTCACACTTAAACAATGAACATCGGCAGGTAATGAATATCCTACCACAAGATTGTGACAACACAATACTGAGCAAACCCATAGAGGAGCATGAGTTAATGCCGATGGTAGCGCAAGATTGCAACACCGCGGCAATGAACAGGACAAGGTAAACATATCAACACTGAGTGACAACACATTCGGTACCCCGAAAAAACATCTGCTTTCCATTTGGACTGCAACTGAGACACATTTGAGATGTCTCCTCTTCTTCTAGAGAAAGGTCATTTTGCAGTGGACTCTATTCTTTGCTTAACATATCAATTTGTCAACCAAGCCCCCACACCGAGGACTGAAAAGGATGTGTGCTCATTGTTGTCTACACTGCGATATGCCTTTGAACTGACCCTTTGTCTTACCATTTCAAACAGTCTTCTGAAGGCAATTCTAAGAAGCAAAAAGTCATCTCCCTATAAAGTACCATATACCGAGTTCCAACTGATGACATCCTATCAATACACGTTCCTACATCTAAAGAACAGCCATCTTCTAGTCTTCGAGCGAGTCTAGTCCAAGGATTCCAGTTACTAAACCTGTGAGTATCAACCAACATCTCTCTTTATCTCAAGGACCCTTGACAGCACCCTGCAATAGCCAATACTTCTTGTTTCAGTCACTGTTTGTAGGGAGTTCATCTGCTCCTCCAGATTTCCACCTTCTTGCTTCACCAGCTCAGCTGACATCTCACCTTCTTCTCAGCGGCTCCATCCTTCCATTCACACTCACGTCTGCATTTAAGCCCCACCGTCACGTATGCTTTTGACCTTCTTCTTCTGGTTTTACAGCAACTCTAAAGATCTGCTTGTGTCCCTGTCCTTAAAATATCCAATTTTCTTACTCATTAACAACTTTCTACTTAATGTATTCACTTTTGGAAAGCAAATAATATTATACCTTTACACAGCTTTAAAAAGTTGAGCAATAACACTAAAAGCAAATGTACATAGTGGCTTATCTAAAACTTTACCATTCATTTTGTAAGAAATACCTAATGAAACTGTGAATGTGAATGGAATCAGCCGAGTAATGAGCCCACCCTTAAGATCTCTTTTTTCTTTAGACAAACCTAATGAAGAAAACTTGTGCTACTTCAGAAGTAAAGTTTATTGATAAGTTGACCGCATCCCCTTAAGAATTTCCCCAGAGACTCATTCTTACAGAGAAAATGTTCTTGTTCTGCGCAATTCCTTTCCTCTATGCACCAGCTAAAATTTCCTGAGATCTCGGAATTTGGGTCATCAAAGTTTAGGCCACTAGTGATCTATGTTCTCTGCGGCAAGTTCCCTTTCCTTGTCGGGCTGCCTGCCCAAACATAATCACTAGCGCTCCTCTTTCAAATCTAATTTTCCTTAATATCGTCCGCATCGCACAATTTTCTTCCACTCTAATGCTCTACAAACGTCACTTTGCCATCAATGTTTCCATTCATAACCATATTCTGGAACATAATATTCATTGACTATTATGACCTAAAAACTTCACTTTATCAAACGTCCTGTGTATGTTGTCTAGATCATAAGCCATGATCGTCTGAACCAGCTCCAATTCTGAACCACTCCTATGCTGGATACTTTCCTTATTCCCTGACGTAAGATTCCTCCTCAAAACTATTTTTCTACACTAACTTTCATAAACATATTCTTTGTCAAATTTAACAATAAAGCAGGTTTCTTAGACAACCAAAAAACTTCTACCTTAAGCTTTATTGATTGTGCTCATCTGAAACAATAATTCTCTCTTCCAAATCACAATGCAGGAAAGAGTCTTGGCCTTGTTACACCTCCAAACAACTTTTGCTAATCGCACTAATAATGACTTGTCGGGCAGTATATAATAACAATTGCTCCATTTTAGAGTCACCCAAAATAAGGTGACATAAACAACATATCGAACCACAATCTTGAAGCCTCTAGCTTACATTTCACCACACACCATCATCACTTGTTCTACCAATGAGTAAACTGTCCCTCTTTGCCCGAAAAACGTTTTTTTTCAAGTGTATGTCTTTTTATCTATGATGAAACAAAGGAATTTGCTTTTCAAATTCTAGGAGTTGTACTTTAACGTACAACACAAGATCAATAAATCACTTAATCACTTCATTTGTAGAGCGCACTACTCACCGTGAGGGTCTCAAGGCGTTGTGGCGGGGGTGGGGGTGGGGGTGCTGCTACTGCTCGAACAGCCAGGTCTTGAGGAGTCTCCTGAAGGCCAGCAGGTCCTGGGTCTGTCGCAGGCGGATGGGGAGGGTGTTCCAGGTATTTGTGGGGAGGTGGGAGAATGATCTGCCACCGGCGGTCGCTCGCGGATGTGGGGGACGGTGGCAAGGGCGAGGTCAGTGGAGCGAAGCTGTCGTTTCAGGGTGTAGAAGGTGAGTCGTTCGTTGAGGTACGCTGGTCCGGTGTTGTGGAGTGCTTTGTGAGCATGGGTGAGGAGCTTGAAGGTGATCCTCTTGTTGACGGGGAGCCAGTGCAGGTCTTTCAGGTGGGCTGTGATGTGGCTGTGGCGGGGGATGTCGAGGATGAGGCGTGCAGAGGCGTTCTGTATGCGTTATAGTCGTTTCTGGAGTTTGGCTGAGGTTCCTGCGTAGAGAGCATTGCCGTAGTTCAGTCTGCTGCTGACGAGGGCCTGGGTGACCGTCCTTCTGGTTCCGGTGGGGATCCATCTGTAGATCTTGGAGGGTGTTGAAGCAGGAAGAGGAGACGGCGTTTACTTGCTGGGTCATTGACGCTGAGTCCAGGATGACCCCCAGGTTGCGTGCGTGGTCAGTGGGCGTCGGTGCAGCTCCCAGTGCGGCCGGCCACCATGAGTCGTCCCAGGCAGAGGGCGTGGATCCGATGATGAGGACCTCTGTCTTGTCCGAGTTCAGTTTCAGGCGGCTGTTCATCATCCATTCGGCGATGGCCTTCATTCCTTCGTGGAGGTTGAATTTGGCGGTGGTGTGGGCCTTGGTGAGGGAGAGGATCAGCTGGGTGTCATCAGCGTATGAGATGATGTTGAGGTCGTGCGCTCGGACGATGTTGGCGTGCGGTGCCATGTAGACGTTGAAGAGTATTGGACTGAGGGACGATCCTTGGGGTATGCCGCAGATGATCTTGGTGTCTTTAGAACGGAATGGGGGGCAGACACTGGGTTCTGCTGGTGAGGAAGGAGGTGGTCCAGTCCAGGGCTTTGTCGCGGATCCCTGCGTTGTGGAGGTGTGTGCTGAGGGTGTGGTGGCAGACGGTGTCGAAGGCAGCCGAAGGGTCCAGGAGGATGAGGGCCGCGGTTTCTCCGTTGTCCAGCATGGCCCTGATGTCGTCGGTGGCGACGATGAGGGCTGTTTCGGTGCTGTGCTTGCTGCGGAATCCAGATTGGGACGAGTCCAGGATGTTGTTCTCTTTGAGGAAGGAGGTCAGTTGCCTGTTGACAATCTTCTCGATTACTTTAGCCGGGAACGGGAGTAGGGAGATGGGCCGGAAGTTCTTGAGGTCCTTCGGGTCTGCCTTGGGTTTCTTGATTAAGGTGTTGATCTCGGCATGCTTCCAGCTCTCCGGGAAGGTGGCGGTCTCGAAGGAGCTGTTGATGATCTTGCGGAGATGGGGTGCGATGGTGGAGCTTGCTTTGTTGAAGATGTGGTGCGGGCAGGGTCAGATGGTGAGCCGGAGTGGATGGTGTTCATAATTTTGAAGGTTTATGTTTATGTTTATATGTTTGTATAGCGCTCGAATGCCAAAGCGTCTTGGCGCTGTGAGTGTGATGACAACGAGGCCAAAATTGTATGGCCTATGTAGCTGCAAAAAGCTTTGTTTTCAGGTTCTTTCTGAAAAGCTGCAGGTTGGATTGAAGCCTCATAGCTTGAGGCAGCTTGTTCCAGAGTTTAGCTGCGCGGAGTGTGATTGTTTGGCCACCCCAGCTTTCTCGTCTTATCTTTGGCACATTGACAAGACCTTGAGTGGCCGATCTGAGAGTTCGTAAGGGATCATTTAGTACAAAGAGTTTCTGCAGATCATCCATGGCACCTCCATAAATTGCCTTATGCACGAGTGGTAGGGATTTAAACTCTATACGCTGTTTAATAGGCAGCCAATGAAGGGATCTAATTCCCTCTGAAGTGGGCTGTCCTCTAGATGGTGTCATTGACGTGGGTCCAGGAAAGCAGGGGGTCGATGTGGCTGGGGGGCGGTGAGTCTGAGGTGTCGGTGTCTGTTGGGGGGAACTGGTTGTTGAAGATGTCGTGGATGTCTGAGATCTTGCGGTGGAAGAAGGTGGCTAGGGAGTCAGAGGTCTTGTGATGGCGGGATGTCGTTGGAGTTGGAGCTGGGGTTGGAGAGTTCCTTCACGATGTTGAAGAGCTCTTTGCTGTTGTGTGCGTTGTTGTCGATGCGCTCTTTGAAGGAGGTCCTTTTGGCAATACGGATGAGTTGGTGGTGTCTGCAGATGGCACTCTTGTAGGCTGTGTTGCTGACCGATGTCAGTTCGTGGTGCCACTTCTTCTCGAGCCTACGGCAGGCCTGCTTGGATGCCTGGAGGTTGGCGGTGAACCAGATGGCTTTTCTGTCAGTGCGTATATTCAAGGGTTTCTTAGTTGGAGCGAGAGTGTTGGCGCAGTCGTCGATCTATTGCCTGAGGTTGCGGGCGGCGGTGTTGGTAGTGCCCGTTGGTGGGTTTCGGGCGAGGGTGGTGACTAAATGGTCTTAGGTGACTTTGCTTCAGCTGCGTTGGGGGGCCTGTTGTGTGCGGTGGTGCGTGGTAGGCTTCTCGAAGGTGTAGTGGACGCAGCGATGGTCGGTCCAGTGAAGTTCGGTGGTGTGGCTGAAGGTGACGTGGTTGCTGGCGGAGAAGATGGGGTAGAGCGTGTGTCCGGCAGAATGGGTGGGAGTCGTGACGAGCTGTTTGAGTCCGAGGTTGGCGAGGTTGTCGAGCAGGGTGGTGGAGTTGCTGTTGTTGGTGTTCTCGAGGTGGAAGTTCAGGTCTCCGAGGGGGATGTAGTCCGTGGATGCAAGGGCGTGCGTGCTGACGAAGTCGGCGATGATGTCGCTGAACTGCGGCCGGGGACCGGGGGGTCTGTAGATGAGGGTTCCTCTGAGGGTGGTGTTGGGGTCGGTGTGGATCTGGGTGTTGACGGGAAGATGTAGCCCTTAAGATAGGAGAAGGATAGGGGGACTTGGTAGAGCAACGATTTATTTAGAAATGTTATAAAGAGCTAGCTGTTAGGGGAGTAACTGGATTATTGCAATGCTCTCTTCATGGGACATCTGAAGAAACGGTTCTCCAGACTACAAAAGACTCAAAATTTTGAAGCAATTCAGAAACCAAAACCCTCTAAAAGAACCATATCACTCACATATTTTGAAGGCTGCCGTGGTCACTGGTGGCCCACCAGATTTGATGTCAGGTGGCTACTTTGATTCACAAAGCCCCAGAAGCATGTGCCCTTCTGTCCCAAAAATGGGTTCAAGTACTAAACAGTAAACTTAGACCTTCTTTTAAAGGATTTTTAAAAGATTGTTTGTGATGCCCACATACCAGAACCCCAGTGTGGTTGGAGATCACTTACAGTAATGCAAGATAAAATGTTGAATTCATTTTCAATGAAATAGTCATTTTATAAGACACCAAAGATGTGTCTGTGAGAAAATGGCTTAGTTGGGGAGAATGCAAGTTCTTCCCAAGAAATACATCAAAAATCTAGTCCTATCTAACACACAGGTTCAATAAATAAAAGTGGCGTGAAACTCCGGTTGCTTTGGCACACAACAGATAGGTCCAATTTAAGGAAATGTGTGGAAAGTATTCAGCAGTACCAAAACAATTAAAAAGTCAAAATACAGCACGATAGAAAATCCCACAACCAATTTCTAAAAATCCAAAAAATATTTTTAAGAAAAATGACATTCTTAAAATTCAATCAGTGGACCTGGAGATACGAATTTGTAAGCATTAAGGGATAAAAGTGCCAAATTAAAGCTGGACTCCGATCAGATGTTGCTATTCATGGGTGACCTGGACTTAGGCTTTTATTTTAGGCCAACAGTGATGGAGGGGAGGAGGTTGAATATACCAACCTTCTAACTTAGGGCCTGATTTGGAGTTTAGGGGCCAGGTACTCAATCACAAACATGAAATATCCTGTCTGCTTTATTACAAGTGTATGAGGGTGTAATGCACATGCAGTCCGGAGGATTGGGTTATCGGTCATTTTTGTGATGCAGTAGCCATACACTAAACTGTAACTCGGGCCTGTTGTCTTTTATATTGAAGTTCAAATCATCGAGCAGGGAAAGACAGGAGGCTGTATCTCCGATGAGGTGCACTTGAAGTTCGATACCCATAGGCAGAGGTTCGTTAGCTGAGCCGTTAGTTTTGCCTGGAAAGACTCGGAGCAGGAACATTCACATTTTACGCTCAGCAAAGACCTCTTGTTTCCTGGACACTTTTGCGCCTTCCCCCGTCAAATATTTTATGTTGGAACGTAGGGCCTAATTTATAGTTTGGAAGACCCGGGCACACATCTGCAGCCCCACTCAGAATAGCGATGAACGGCCTGAGGCGTCGAGAGGCCGCTGGATTGTACGAACTGCGACTGGGCGCGCTCGAAATGTGAATTTCTGTGATAATGATGCTATAGCATGTGCATACGTGTTTTCTTATCTATAAATGCCAATAAAGAAAGTTTTTAAAAAAAAAAACAGCATAATTTATAGTTTGGAAGAGGAGTACTATGTCAAACATGATGGATAGCCAGTCTGCCTTATTACAAGTGCATTACATCCTAATGCATTTGTACTAAGGCAGACTGAATAACAGTCACTTTTATGACAGAGTAACATGTCCGCCAAACTCGAAATCAATTCCCTTAGTCTCTTTTTTGAAGGTTTAAAACCTTGAGCGAGACAAACTTAGAAGTTGTAGCCTGGCAAGACCACACAAAAGATGTATACCTTAACCACAAGGGACTACTGAAGTCTTCTTTTGTGTGGCCAAAAGCTCTACATGGGACCAATCTGATTTTCTCGCTCGCTGAGGTCATGGCTTGGTGGCTAGCCTAAGGTTGGTCCCCTGGAAGTCGAAAATGTTCTAAGTCCCAACTTTTCCACCTTTATGAGGTAGCTCCTCTCGAGCACTTCTAAAGCTCCCAGAACCTCAGTGGCGGCACCTTAGAGTCCAAGACTCACTCCAGCAGTGTTCACCAGCACAGTCCAGTCTAGGTCCACCCAACACTGGTCAAAGGGTCACTACGAGAAAAGGTCTCTTGCAGCTTTGGATGACACTGTAGCAACACAGAAGGTCAGCCAACTGACCCGTGGAGTCCACTTCCCAGTCCACTGTAAAAGTGGGAGCAGGCCCAACCCTTCAGATCTACACACAGGTAATGGACAGCAGGTCCAGTCCTCTTCCATTCTTCTACAGCGCCAGATGTATTCTGAGAAGATGGGGGTGAGGTGTCCCTTTTGTCAATTCTGGGATTAGGTGACTCCTGGACGTTCCCTAACCGATAGGCTAAAGGTTCCTGTTTTCTTAACTGCAAACTATCCCAGTGTGCACAATTCACAGAGAAAATTAAGATGGCAGAACCTTTCTGCCCTGGAGGATGCTGGTTAGTCACCCAGGGGTATGTCTACGGAACTGAGTGGTCTCTTCCTCCTCAACCACACAAAACTGGTTTCGGAACTAGCTGCTCTTACCACTGAAACGGAGCCATGGTGGCCAAAGCTGGCCCTGGGATCAAAGAAGCTCTTTTTTCCAGGACTTAATTTACAGTAAACTAAAGCTTTTACGTTAATTCAATCCCAGTTGCCTTTCCTAAGAGAGTATGAGTCACATACCTTACACTTTTACCATGTTTTGGGGGTCAAAGCTACTACAAATATTGCCTCATGGGTCATTAGCATAATTTCAAAGAGTAGTCGTGTAACAAAGCACCAGTTCTTCGCTTGAAGGGATATGTTTTCCTAATACAATAAGCCTAGCACCTTGTAAAGTGCAAAAATTGCTTATTAAACATCAAGGTGCTCGCCTTTCAGTTTCTTGTTTTTCCTTTCAGAGGGGATATGGGCTCGCCGTTTTGGATGGACCGTTCTTTTAGGGTGGGCCAAGATTGATGGTTGCATGTGACTGGCCCCGGTCTGTAATAGCACAGAAAAGATCAAAACGATGGAAGGGAACATGACCTAGAGTAATTATCTGTGGATGAATGTAATTGAAGCCTTTCACCCATCACTTTTTGTGCTCCATAAGCGAGTCTCGCTAAGTGCGAGGGATAGGCCCAAGGGGGTCCTCACGCTTGAGTAAAAGCCTTGTGTTTCGGTTCAGACTAGTAATTCAAGTAGGATCATCCCTTTTGGGGCAGGCCAAGGCTCCTTTTCAAAAGGCTGGTCCCTGTGGCGAAACAATGAGCGGCAAAACCGAAACCTGGCGTACGACCTATAAAACTTCCAGCCTCCAAGATTAACTTCAGCATTCCACCTCTCACGGTTTTATGTGACACCCTATGTGCAAAGACTATGCCTAGACATATGTGGGTCCAGTGCTCGCTGGGCCACAGGACTCGAGCTGCATCCCTTTCATCAGGTCGAGCAAGGCAGAAACTAGTATGGGGTGCTAGTGTATCTGTTCCCAGGGGGCACGGCGAACAGACGTTCAGGCTTAGCCACCTCTATACTTATTTTCATCTGATAGGTCCCTTTCTATAGTTGCAAGGGATCCAATAAATAAGTGATGAACTGACATGTGGGGGGGTGTATTTAACGGCGGCTGTGAGACTCCTTCAGTGCGACACGTATGCTCATGCCTGGGTCCTCTGTTCACTGTGGCTTAGGACTCAAGCTGCACCTCACTGGTGAACCCCAACAAGGCCAAAGATGATGGGAGTTTATTTGTGTTCCACATCAGACATGGGGTGCAGGTGGCCTCGTCTGCACTAGAGCCAAGACTGGTGTGCCTATGATTGGGCACTGCCTGTAAGTGGACAGAAAATCTAAAAACGAGGTAATGGAATGCAACCTAAAGTAATTACCAGTCGCCTAGATTAACCTAGCCTTCACTCATTCACTCTGCCTTTTAAAAATGAAGAGCTGTCCAACAATTTACAGACTATAATAGCAGTCAGACCAGCAGATTCATGACAAGGACAATGCCGGACAGCCCCAAGTTAATTTTGACAACAATGTCAAAGAACAGCCCCAAGTTAATTTTGACAACAATGTCAAAGAAAGGATCTTAGTTCCCTTGTCCAGGAACAGTCACTTGGCTTTAAGGAAGAGGTTGGGGGCTGCTTAATAACTTAAGATGTCCATGACTGATAACTAGAACTAAAAGAAAATAACCTTCCTTCCCTATCATGGTAGCTTAATTAATATTCATAAAAACATGAAGAGGGAAGCTAGCTCAACCACAAAGGATGGTGAGGGACCAACAAGAATTGGAAGCAGAGATATAACAGCATTTAATCAGGACATGATTGGCACTGATGCCTCAAGACCTGACTGTTGAACTGAGCACCCACCCGCCCCCGCAGCACTCATTGCCCGGATACTGTCACAGGTGATTAGCCGTGCTATACAAATCCAGATTGATTGATTGATTGGTTGGTCTACTTCAGTGTATGCTCTGGAGTCGGAATCCAGACGGTCAGAGCTTGAAAAGGTATGGACTCAGGCCCGGACTGGCTGTAGGAGGCACCGGATGTTTTCCCAGTAGGCCGGAAGGGCGGGCCGGTTTTCGGATGCTGGAGACTGGTTTTGTTACTGGGGCCCGGTTTTGCAGCAGTGCTGCAATATGGCCCCCCTGTAACAAAAGCAGGAGCGGTGCTAAAGCTGCAGCAGCGCTTCTAACTACTAGCACCCCCGCCCCCTCCCCTAGGTACCAAGCTGGTTTGTGTTCCCAGTCCGGCCCTGTATGGACTTATCTCCATGTTTTTTGGAAATGTAAGGACAACAGGGAAGGATTTATTTCTTGCTGAAAAGATTCTAGGCATATGTGGGGAGCTCGGTTTGCCTTCTGATAACAAAAGAAGTACCTGTAAGCACACTTTCACCAGCTGGGACTTCTGGGCACTGAACAGAAGGTGTTAATTCTTACCCAGCTTAGGATTGGCCTTACACTTCTGAAATGGTATGTAGGTCAGCTGTCATTTTAACCTGTTACCATGAAGTCAAACACAGATTCTTGAAGTGGATTAGTCCACTGAGCCTCCAGATCCGATAACCTATAATGATACATGTCAATAACCATTTGGTTATAGATTGTTTGGAAGTCGCCATACTGTCAGGAGGCATGGGTGTCCGCTCATGGCTTAGCTGTTGCAGCAATAGTCCAAGCCCGATTGCACGGAGTCCATTTTATAGAATGAAAATCTGGCAGTGTTTATGGAGTGCCAACGTGAGGCTTCGAGTATGGGGGTGACACACTATGAGACTGTACCTCGAAGACAAACTACATTTCCCAGCAGTCCTTGAACTCTCATGTTGTTTGGAAAGAAATACAGCTGTCTTGGATTATCAGATATAATTCCCTTTGTGTTTTTTGGCATCCTTGCTAGACAATCATGCTACAATGCTACTGTAGCAGGACCCGCCTACTTCAATTCAGCATTTTGTTGTGTAAAGAACAGTTGCTTGTGTGGAAGTTTACTGGGGGGACAGTTCAAAAGCACAGAGAATTATTCTGAAAACCAAGCTGTATTGACAAACTGACTTTCAACTATCTTGAAAATCTGTCTGAGTATTGATTAGACCTTAGGAATTGTACAAGAACATATGGGGTTTGATCCTGTGATGGAACAGGAAGAATTCTCATTTCAGGATCCCAATCTTTAGCATTTCAAGTTAATGGTTACACATGCTATGCACATAGGATTATGAGCCAGAAAGTAAGAGTTCTTAGCAAGTGATGTATGTACAGCTAAGGATAGGAACCGCAGGACGGGATTTCCAGTTTATTGCTTTCCCTGGGACACAAGAGTCAAGTATAAACTAATCACAGTTAAGGAGCTCGAGGTAGTTATCTTGCCAATAGAGAGAAGTGTTCATGCACATATACAAAGCCCTTTTCCTAGTCTACCTCACAACCCCTTCACTGAATGACATCCTTTGCTTCATGAGACAGATGTTCATAGTTTGCCATCTTATCAGTTTGTTGTGCAGTTCTACCCCCATAAGGATGGCTCCTTGCTTGTCTTGATTCAGTTGTTGACTAGTCGACATAAAGCTTAAGTTGTGTTGGGTAGCTCTGTGTAAGAACCATAAATAAACAAGTTTCCAGACTGGGTCACAGAAAGCTCTGGCCGGTCCAACAAAGTAGTCGGCTCCGTTTACCCTCCCTGCCCCCTGCATGGTACACCACAGATCAGCAGGTAGGTCCTGGCCTGTTTTCACTAACACTCACCTCTGGTGTATGAAGGAGTTCAGGCAAGTGAAGATGAGGAGGGGTAGCATGGCACAGATCGTCATAACATTGTTAAACTTGGCCTGTAACTGGTTCTGAGCAGGTTGGGTGATGTTTAGTTCAGCTCCGCTGATGCGCTCTTCTGCCGGTTCAGCCAGTCGGCTGTTGAAATACTGCAAAAACAAACACAAAACATACCTAGAAGACCACTTACGGAGAACCACACCAAAATCCAGGCGTTCTCACCAGTCATGAGCAATACCTCACTGGAGTTCTCAGTGCCTGGAGGTCTAAAACACGTACAACTAGACACAGCCGTGCAACACAACCAAATCATCAAATACGTACAAACTACATGCTTGAGCAAGCAAACATTATACTCAAAATTGAGTAGTCACCATGACACACATTTCCTCAAAAACATCTACATTTTTCCTATCCTTACGGTACCTTTAGTACTAGACTGGTCACAGATACAGCCTTGGACAGACTATGCATGTGCACTCTCTCTAGTATGCAGAAAACTCACCATGGTGGCTGTCATGAAAAAGTTCCATGGCAGCAACGTTCCAAGACCCAGGATGAAGAATATCAGCCAAACAGCTTTGTACCTGCAAGGAACCACAGCGGTGAGAATGTGCATCATCTCGGACAGAACATCAGCAGCAGAACTGAAGGACAGTAAGGCACAAACAACAGGACATGACCAGAACAAGTCAAGGAAAGAATGGCCCAAAGAAGTGAACAACAAGACAACTCGTAGACAGGGTAGCACAGGCCACAGGATATCAGTAGAGTAAGTCAAGAATAGAAGTGCCAAACAAAGGGACAACAGAGCCACTCATGGACAGAATGGCACACACAACGGGTTATCAACAGAACAAGTCAAGGAAAGACGTGACCATCAAGGAAACAATAGAGCCACTCAAGGGCAGTAGGGCACACGCACCGGGCTATCAACAGCACAAGGCAGGGACAGAAGTGATAAACTAAGGAACATCAGAGCCACTCAAGGGCAGTAGGGCACACGCAATGGGCTATCAAAAGCACAAGGCAGGGTTAGAAATGACAAACTAAGAAACATCAGAGCTACACAAGGGCAGTAGGGCACACGCAATGGGCTATCAAAAGCACAAGGCAGGCACAGAAATGACAAACTAAGAAACATCAGAGCTACACAAGGGCAGTAGGGCACAATAAATGGGTTATCAATAGAACAGGTCAGGAAATGACGTGACAAAGAAACAATAGAGCCTCTCAAGGGCAGCCTGGTACACAAGTAAAGTTATCTTTATGGTGACTCTAACTCCTAGGGGATAAGCATCTCCTGTTCCCAACATGTAGGGACCTTGCCAGCTAGTGGTGCGAACAGAAACACTATTTTCACAGTAGTTAAAATGTAGAACTTTTTTAGAAAGTTAACTTATATGCATGTACTCCTCACTCCTCTGTGGGGACCACCCCCAGCAGTTGTCTCGGTTTAAAAAGGACACAATCGTTTGATGGTTCTGACCGGTGCCATTCTGGTCGGAGGGAGTGAGTTAGGAATAGGAAGAACCCCATGAACTAGGAATAGCAGAATCATTATGAAAGAATCTTCACCCTATGCCTCCTCCTGGTCCCGTCTCATTCCTGAGGGTAGATTCTGCAGCATCAACAAACAAGAGGAGGAGAAAAAAAGCGCTGGCAGCCAATACTTTCGACAAACACACAAACGCAAAGACAAATAATTCTTGGCCAAAGTTTGTGTTGCCTTGTCATGAAGTATAAAGAGCACTGCACTGCACTGCCAGAAACAGAAGCCCCATGTGGTGGACCAAGGACCTTCCGCCAATAACTTGTGCGGAGAGGTGACGGAATCCACTGTGAAAGGGAAGACTAAGGGGTAATCCATCTGGCAATTGTGGTTTTGGGTTCAGGCACGACTGCGTCTGCGTTATTGGTGAAGAACGACCTAGTCAGAGAAATGGCTGGTGTGAAGCACCTCTTCAGCTGAGGTGAGAATGCAGAAAAAAGTAGGATGAAAACCTCATTCAGGTGGAACTCAGAGATCACCCTGGGGACAGATGACGAATGTGTCCTACGTACTATTGATGCTTCTGAGGCAGACTGGGCTTGGGGATAACTAGCGCACCAAGGAGAAGTGATGGCGATAAAGAGGGATGTCTTACAGGACAGCAGCTTCATGTCAGAGGAGGCCATTGGCTCAAAAGGTTTGTGCATTAGGCGAGAAAAAGGGGTTCATTTCCCATGTGATATCCGGACTCCTGATCAGAGGATATCAATACAACAAGCCAATCAGAGAAGGCGAAAAGACTGGCAGCCTCAATGACTGACAGTAGACAAGGGGAGCTCCACTGGAACCATGCCTTCGTATTAAGCATAAACATTACAAACTAATGGGGAAACCCAATCATAGTCAACAGTCCTGGGAATAGTATAATATGAGAAACAGATGGTGCTAGACTGATTTGAAAAAAACAAAGTAAGAGAAATTTCTTATGTGAGGGTTGCTAGGTTATTCAACCGCTAGTAATCAATACTTATAGATCACCAATTATTCAATAGTTCACACCCTGAAAGAAAAAGAGAGAATACACCCACAGTTTTCTGTTTAAATATATTCATTTTTTATATTTCAAGAGGAAATTCAGAAAAACTGTAAAGACATTACCACGTATGTTAAGAGATAAGCAGGTTGCTTGAGGGGAAAAGAAGAGGGTGGAGAAGTGCTCGTGTTTGGAATAAAAAGAGGTGAAGATTACAGGCTGTAGAGTGTCAAAGCCATTCTCATTTGAGATTGAAGCTGGTTATTAAGTACAACAAAAACCAGTATAATAAGACCTGTCCACAACATAATTTTTACAACAAATTTGTCATCATTCTGTAGGTGCATAATTGCGACATCCAATAATAGGGACGGGTAATAAAGAGTGGTACATGCCCTTGCTTGTGGGTATGCATCGACGTTTTGACCCGGCTTGTCCTAAACTACTTTTTAATCCTGACATCATTATAGCTCAGTCCCTATTAGAATTAATGTTATTTAGTTCAGTCTATAATATCTTTACTGTGTTTCTTTTTCCTTACTCTTTACACTTCTAATGTCTAATGTCCAGCGAGGTAATCCTAATACGTCTACCGATGCCGTGCGTGAGATACTGAGGGAACGCGGGACCTGATTCCTTGACCTTCTTACGGATGCTTGTGCTTTTAAACACAACCTCCGCCATCACTCTAATCATGGTCGAGCAACTTCCAATGTATATCCTGGCTTCCCATCGCACGTTGGCTTGATATTACCCGCATTACAGTTTTGGCTACCTGTTCCCACTCGCCGCACTTTTCTGATCCAAAGAAGACTGGATGTTTCTCCCCGATTTTTGACGGCGTCCTGAATATTGGTGTGATTAACTGGCACCTACGTTCTATCCAGCACTTTGTGCCGAGTCTTGTTCTTGCCCCCCATTATCCTTGGTCCGCCCTGATGAAGGTGGGATCCCCTTGTGGGTCCGATACCGAAACGCGCGTTGGCGCTTGATTTGGCGACCTCCTTCTTTGAATACCACCTGGCTTTCGTTGGAAGATACACCAACGACCATATCCATCTAAATACTAAAGGATAATCTAGATTAAATGTGATGTGTATTGATGAATGTGATTTTGATTGAATGCGTTAATGTATGAATCTGAGTGTGTGCTTAAGGGGCCTTGAACTTTGGTTTCTTATATTTTCTCAAGATTGTAAATATATATACACTGATGTTTTTCATATGTATGTTTTATTCATTTATATGTATATCTTTTTGATAAAAAATGTGTTCTGTATTAACTAAAATGAATCACTGTATTTAAAAAAAACTTAAAGAAAAAATAAACAAAATAAGATATCCCAATTGGACATTTGATGCACATTCTTCTGTTTTCCTTTTCCAGTTCTGTCTTGCTTTATAACAGGGACCTGCCTCAGGCCCAAGAATATATATTTTCCTAACCGGTTCCGGTTCCTCTCTTTAGTTTAATGTCCAACGTGAACAATGTTCGTATTAATTGATGTTTAATTTTGTGTTTCTGCCTGTCACAACAATGGTCTTTTTACAAAATGTGTTATAATAAACAAGAAACGAGATAGCACTCCATGAGGAGTAAACAGAAACATCCTGGAGCAGTAAGACCACAGCCTTTGATAAAAAAGGTAGATGGAACACAAAGAACAGCCACTGCGGCAAAGAGAAGAGCCCAAGACTACCAAGACGACATCCTTGCATGGACCATAGGAAACACTCAAGACCAGGAAAAATACATTCATCCATGGAAAAACAAAAGAAACACCCAAGACCAGCAAAAAGTATTCATCAATGAAACAAATCCTATAGAGAATGATGAAAAAACATTGAAAAACATGTACACAACCTTCTATGGAAATCCACAGGAAACACCCAAGGACAGCAACAAAATGTAATTTTATGGAAAAACTAAAGAAACACAAGTGATCAGCAAGAAGACATCATCCCATTGAAAACTACAAGAAACCCCCAATACCAGCAAAGAGGCTTCCTTACCTGAATAAACAAAAGAAATACCCATTGCAAACAGAATCAGAAACACTCATGACCAGCAAGAAGACATCCTTCTATACACACTACAAGAATCGTTCAATACCAGTGACAAAACTTCATCCAACTAGGATGTTCAGTGCTGATCTAAAGCTCAACCCAACCATGAGAGATATCCCCTATTATTTGCCAAGAACAACAAATGAGGAGCAGTACAAACTTGGCTCAATGACATGAACCTAGAAGGCTTCGAACCTCAAATTTCACCGACAGCCAAGTCACTTATCAATCTGGGACCTCCTCCACAGCAACACACCTCATGTTCTCTTCCGGACGGAAACATGGCTCAAACCAGCCTCCAACCCGGACATCACCACAGCCACCCTGACCGCATACAAAATCATACACCAGGACTGGACCCACAAACCAGACGAAGGACTCGCGATCATCCACAAAAACACGATTGACTGCATCACCTTCACGGACTCTGACACCCACCTCAACGAACACCTCCACTTCAAAACATGAATGGGCTACATCCCCACCCTTAACAAAACCCTTGCTTACCATCCCCGGGCTCTCGGGGGAATTCTGCAAGAACATTGCAGGTTAATCGCTCCCATCTCCATCCGATCAACCAACTACATCCTCCTCGGAGACCTCAAGTTGCATCTGGAAGACACCACAGACCCTAACTCCACGGCCCTCCTAGACAGCCTCAGCAATCTCGGACTCACCCAGCTCGTCTTAGCACCAACCTACAAAGCAGGCCACACAGTTGACCCTATTTTCTCCTCCAACAACAGGATCATCACTACCCACACAACCCTGCTCACATAGTCCGACCACAACATCATACATTTCAAGATCCCCGCCCATCAAGCCACCCCACCAGAAAAAACCAAAGCACCATCAATACACTGGACAAAAATATACAAAGAAAACGGGACCAAGACCCTACAGGAACCCCCATCCAACCACACCTGGAACTTCGATGTCCACACCAAGCTCTTCAATAAATGGCTCACCGAACAAGCCGACCGCACTGCTCCCACCAGAAACAAGACCTACAAAAACAACAAATGATCCAGCCAAACAGCAGCTAAGCAACTGGAAGCCCCTCTTGAATGAAGAAACCACTGCCCTGATGAAAACCATCCACTAAGGAGCCCCCTTAGACCCATGACCCCACTTCATGTACAACCGTGGAAGAACCAGCATCTCCCACGTGCTCACCGCTTTCATCAACACCTCCATTACAACCGCCCCCTTCCCGTCATGCTAGAAAAATACAGACGTCAACGCTCTATTGAAGAAACCAACACTGGACCCCAAAACCCTCAGCAGCTACATTCCCATTCCACTCCTGCCCTTTCCAGCTAAATTCATTGAAAAAGCCATCAATACCTAACTCACAGGCCACCTGAAACTCCATCAACTCCTTGAAAGCTCTCAATCAGATTTCTGTATCAATGACAGCACAGAGAGACATAATTGCATCTACCGATGACATCAGAAGCATCCTCGACTGAGTAAAAATGGCCACTCTCATTCTCCTTGACATCTCCGCAACTTTCGATACGGTCTCCGACTAGTCACTCGTCAGAAAGCTTCAGCACATGGGTATTTGTGGATTGGACCTCAAGTGGATATCCTCCTGCTTCACGGAGAGAACTCACCAATTTAGAGCCCCCCCTACTCCTCACAACCCAACTGCAGAGTCCCTCAAGGATTGTCGCTCCGCCCAACACTCTTCAATGTCAACATGATGCCCACTGCAGACATCGTCCGAGCCCACGGCATCAACATAGTATCCTACACCGATGGCACACAGCTCATCCTCTCCCTTACCAGCTCAACCACGACCTCCAAAGCAAACTTAGCGAACTGCATGTGAAACGTCACTGTTTGGATGAAAAACAACTGCCTCCAGCTCAACACAGACAAAACCTAAGTGCTAATCTTCAGCAACAACCAACCCCCTGGGACGCCTCTTGGTGGTACTCCGAACTTGGCCTCCCACCCAAACTTTCTATCCTGCCAAGAACCTCGGGATCATACTGGACACCAACCTCTCCATGAGCAGACAGATCAATGCCATCTCCTCATCATGCTTCCACATCCTGCGAATACTACGCAAGATTTTCAAGTGTATCCCACTGAACACCAGACGAACCGTCCCCCAAGCTCTTATCACAGGTAGACTTGATTATGAAACACCCTCTACATTGGAATTCAAGCCCATGTCCTACGCCGGCTCCAAATCACCCAAAAAACGCTGCTGCCAAACACCTCTGAACATCCCACGAAATATTCACATCTCTCCACACCTCAAGAATCTCCACTGGCTCCCAGTCCAGGAAGATTTAAGTTTGAGCTACTCACTCACACCGACAAAGCTCTCCAGAACACTGGTCCAGCTTATCTCAACCACCGCCTCAACTTCTATCAACTCACCAGAGACCTTTGATCTTTGTACCAGGCAAGAGCACACATCCCTCGCATCAAGAAGACCAGAAGGGGAGGACGCCTCTTCTCATACCTTGCAGCCAAGACCTTGAACGATCTCCCGAAACACACAAGAACCTCTCCCTCTCTCATGGACTACCTCAAGACATGGCTCTTCCAGACGAAACAGGTATGATCTTCTCCTCCCCCCTCAGGCCTGCCCTTATCTCATGCACTGTATATACTCACGGGTGATTAGCCGCGCTCTACAAATTCACATAACATAACATAACTTAGTTTTATTCAGGACACCAACCTCACCCTCAAGGAACACATTTCCCAAATAACAAAGTTAACCTGCTACCAGGTCTCTTTTCTAAAAAAAAAAGTAATTTCAAAACTGCTGTTCAAGCCCTCATACGTTCTCATCTGGATGGTGGCAATGCCTGGTCCACGGCATCCCAGACTTCACAATGGCACTCCTTAAGAGCACCCAGCATGCTGCAGCATGTCCCATCCTGGGAAGCAAGCAATATAGTCACATCAACCCCATCTTTCATGGAATTCAATTGGATTCCCTTGCTGGCCCTCATGTCTACAACACCAGCTGCATCCTTTACAAAGACATTACGACCACCACCTCCATGTATCTTGCAAAGAAGCTCCCCATCTCTGGTGGTTATCTGCACATCCAGGACACCATCAGACTGCAGAGTAAGAAGTTTAAAAAAGAAAAAATAAGGCAGCCGGACATTTCTATCTGTGCACCCAGAATCTGGAACAACATCCCTATAATCCATTAGGACTGTTCCAAATTAGGAAAGAGTTGAAGACTCATTTCTGTAAAAAATGCTACTTCTCAATGCATTAAACCGTCCACAAACCAGCAAACTCTCCTATCACTCGCCGATTTTATTCCTAACCTTGTACGGCGCTCCGCTGCCTTTTAGCTAGGTTTGTGCTATAGAAATACAACATGCATGCATGCAAAACATCCTTTCCCTGAGAGCCACAGGAAACACACTAAACTAGCTTTGATGGAGAAGCATAAGAAACATTCAACACCAGCAAGATGACACCCTTCCAAGGAGAAAGGAGACAACACCCAAGGTTAGCAAGAACACGTCCTCCAGAAAGGACCATGAGAAACCCCCAGGAGCAGCAAGATATTTTCCTTGCACAGAGAACTACAAGAAACACCCAGGACCAACACAAATGCATAATTTCATGGAAAACCAAAAAAACATCCAAGGCCAGCATTAAAATATCCTTTCAAGGATTGCTACGAAGAAGACTAAAGATGAGGAAAAACAAATCCTTCCCTGGTGTACTAAACAAAACTATTTAAAGAACCATGGCGGCAGACATCTAATGAGAACCAAACAAAATGCCAAAGACCACAAAGGGGAACTAAAAGAAAGTTCAACAAACCTATATAATTTCATGAAGAACAGAGCGTTTGGAGAGAAAGGGGAAGGGTGATACCTTCAAGAGCAGAAATACAACATAATTCTAAATTGCGCCTAATGAAGCATCCAGCACAGCAACCACGCAGCCTTCCATGTACAAAAAATAGTACCACCCCAGACCAACTCCAAAGGAAAAGAAAGAGAAACACCCATAGTCTTCTACGGGGACCCAAAAGAAACACCTGTGGTCTTCATGGCCTTAAGGTTTTAAATACAACCGGGTAAAAGCCTAACAGCAGCATGGTTACAGCCTTTGACGGGGAGCAGGGCAAGAGCAGAGCAGAGATAAAGAACATACACAAGCTCAGTAAGACGTCAACCTTATGTGGACCACCAAGGACACATCCTTCAAAGGAGAGCCAAAACCATCAGGAAACAGAAACATTCAGAAACAGAGTAACACACAATACTAGCAAAGCCACTGCTTCCATGGAAAACAAAGCCAGCAATGATGCAGGCTTCAAAAGGGAATGAGGATATATATGCTAGACCCTCACGACTGCATACTTTCACGTCAAACTAAAGAAAATACCCAAGTACAACAAAACCACAGGCTACTGCAAAGAACTAGAGAATCAATCAGGTACAGTAAGACCACAGGCTACAAATGGGAATTGAAAGGAAAACCCAGGAACAGGAAGGCCATGAGCCCACAGAGAGAACTGAGAGGAACACCCAAGAATAGAAAGGTGTCATGCTTCCAAGAAGAACAAGGTGGAACACCCAAGTACAGCAAGAGTTCAGGCTCCCAAGACGAACTAGGAGGAAATCCCAGGTACAGCAAGACCACAGGCTGAAAAGGAGAACTAACAGGAACACCCAAGTACAGCAAGACCACATGCTCTGAAAGAGAACTGAGGGGAAAACCCCCAAAAAGTAAGGTCACAGGCCCAAAAGGAGAACGAAGAGCAATACAAAAGTCTAGTAAGTCTCACAGCTCCCAAGAAGAACTAGGAGGAACACCCAAGTACAGCAAGACCACAGGCTCGGAAGGAGAACTAACAGGAACACCCAAGTACAGCAAATCCATGTGCCCCAAGGGAGAACTAAGATGAACACCCAAGTACAGCAAGACCACAGGCTCCAAAGAAGAACTAGGAGAAATACCCAGGTGAAGCAAGAACAAAGCCTCCCAAGAAGAACTAAGAGGAACGCCCAGAAACAGCAAGACCATGGGCCCACAGAGAGAACTGAGAGGAACACCCAAGAATAAAAAGGTGTCATGCTTCCAAGACGAACTAGGTGAAAAACCCAAGTACAGCAAGAACTCAGACTCCTGAGAAGAACTAAGAAGAACGCCCAAGTACACTAAGAGAAACACCCAGGTACAGCAAGATCACAGGCTCCAAAGGAGAACGAAGAGAATCACCCAGGTACAGAGGAGATGACAGGCAGTGCAACACAAAGATCTGGAATCGTAAAAGCCCAAAATAGCAGGCTGTATGAACACCAACTGAAAGAGACAAGCTTACCTGTCTGGTGGTGGGGACGCCATTGTCATGGTTAGCGCTCTGAGATGAAGATGAGAATGCTCCTAATAAATGTACAGTCTGAGAGGTCTCGGTTAGGCCCTGTGAAAGAAAAGCAAACAATGAATATGACCGACTGGTATGTCATCTTCTAAGTCAGCCAACAATGTCTACTTCCCGGCGGCACAGATTATGTGCACTCAGCAGCACCTTATGATGCGTCCATCAAAGGGGAAAGGAGAAATCGAAGTATGGCAGCAACTTCAACTCTGAAATGATACTACAGAGCTGCGACGCTTTCAGAGAAATAAGGATTATTAAAAATCAGACATTTCAACTGAAATAGTTTATAACATTGCGGTATAAATCAGAGGAGGTTTGGACAGCTGGAAGTGTTGCCAAAGTCTAAACTGATCAGTCATGAAATAGAATATATCCATGGGAGGATCAGGAGCAACTAAGGTTTCTTCGCACAGAGCGGGTGTTGAAACCGTATCATTACAATACAGTGGAAGCGGGCACCGTATAATGGGTGTGCATGAGGTATGTCTATAGTGCAATCCAGATGTTTGAACAGCCTTCCTACATTTGGATAAAAGTGTACAGGTTAAGAGCAATGAAACACCCGAGGCATGATTAAACCTTCGGACATCAGGCCCTGGAGCAGCTGCACCGCTAGCCTCCGGCTCCAGAACTTCCCCAAGGGGACATGGAGACACTGAAGACACGAGGCCGGATTTATACTTTGGGGGATGCATGACATTGGCACAAGTGTGACCTTATTGCACATACATTATTTACTAATGTACTTGCAATCAAGCGGATGGCTATTGTTTGTGACAGAGTAACCCGTCCGTCAAACTCCAAATCAGACCCAGTGTAGAACAGCTCATGTACCAAGACCTGGAATGTCTCTCTTAATGAAGGACAGTCAAGGCCGGCGATTGGCATGGGCAGTATGAGCAGCTGCCCAGGGCCCTACACTGAGCCCATCAACACGAGGCTTGCACCCCTTCCCGTGGGCCTGGGGTGGATTTGCAGAGTTGTCCTGCAATGGTGGCTCCCGACCTGTGTCCACAGAGCAGCACTGCAGAACGCCCATTAAGTCAAATTTCATTTCCCCGCCTGTTTTTACTCTCTCATAGGACAAACACCTTGGACTCCTTCAGCCCATTAGAAGCTGGAGAAGAGGTGCTTGTCTGGGGCTGCAGCATAGGAGGGGCTCTAGGCAAACCAGCAGCAGGAGCCCCTTCAGCCAATGAAATGCAACCAACCCTGAATGTGTTAACAGATACAATGCTGGAGAGCTGTCCTGGGAGCATGGCTTTGGTGTGTATGTCTTACATCATTTTACCTGCTTCAGAGTGTTGACATATGAGATTAGTGTGCTAATGCACAGAGACATGACTATTTGCCCAAGATCAAACAGTTAGTTAAATTAGTAGACCCATGACTGCAGCACACTGCAAAGGCTATAAATGTACCACAATATTGCATGTAGGTAAACATACCATGTGGCTAGGGAAAACTTCCCTACCCCAGGTAATATCCAGTCCGTTGATTTTTTAACCAGCGCCTTTTACATTGAATGAAATACTTCCAATGTTGTTAAAATAGCAGGTGAAGAATAACTACAGAAAAGTGATAGCCTAAAAGCACACAATGTGTACAGAGTGTAGGCCGGGATTAAAAACCCTGTCTCCAGGTTCTACGTTTCTATATTGGCCACCATGGTTGTTTGTTGGTACAACGAGTTCCACAACAACGACTACCCTAACAACGAGGTCGCTACTACGACCTCGTCTAAACCACAACATTTTTTTACCACGCATTCCTTTACCACGATTTTTAGTGATAAAGGCATGCATGGTAAAACAAGTGCATACCAACTACTACCCCGATTCCCCCTCAAGCCCCCACCCCCTAAAACCTAATCCCAATGCCCCCACTCCCTCAAAACAAACACGATCACCCACACTCCTTAAAAACTAACACAACCCCCTGAAAACTAACCCCAAACCCCGCACCCCTAAAAACTAACCCCAAACCACCCACCCCTAAAAACTAACCCCAAACCCCGCACCCCCTAAAAACTAATCCCCTCCCCTCTACCCCCTGAAAACCTACCCCAACCCCTCCCACCCCTTGAAAACTAACCCCATAACCCACACCCCCTAAAAAACGAATCCCAACCCCTTCACCCCCTGAAAACCTACCCCAACCCCTTCCACTCCTTGAAAACGTACCCCAAAACCCACACCCCCTAAAAACTGACCGTAACCCACCCCCTGAAAACTAATCCCAAACCCCTCATTCCCTAAAACCTAACCACAAACCCCTCTTACCTGTGCCTGTGCGACACTCCTCCTAACTTTGCCTTGCCCAAACACTAGACAGAATCAGCCTTAACCCCTCACATGCGTGGCCCCTGTATAATGCCAGGTAAGCGGTAGGGAGGGAAACGGCGTGCAGGATTGGCAGGAAAGAGAGCGCCAGGTAGGCGGAAGAGGCACGTATACCTGGCTCCCCGCCCACCCGCTTGCTGGAAATGACGGGGGGCGTGCTGGACCCCTACGGGGGTCCCCACAACACTGGACTGTCGCTGTGGGCCCTCGTGTGGCACTAAGGCAGCCGCCCTCCTATGGGGCCCCCTGCGTGGGCCACGGGCAGCCACGGTCCACAGATATCTAGCCGTTCCTAACACGAGAAGGGCAGTTCTGAGGCCGAATTCAGATATGTGTCCACTCATAACTGAGAGTGGTAGTTCTGCGGCCGAGCTAGGATATATATCTGCTCACGACCTGAGAGATACAGCCCTGAGTCCGACTTAGAATAGATATCCACTCACAAGCTAAGAGGGTGTTCTGAGGTTGACCTTGGACATACATCCACTCAGAACCGGAGAGAGGCAGGCCTGAGGTCGACCTCAGATATACATCCACTCTGAACCTGAAAGAGGCTGTCCTGAGGCCGAGCTCCGATATACATCCACTCAGAACCTAAGAGAGGGAGCCCTGAGGCTGAACTCAGATATACATCCACTCAGAACCTAAGAGAGGGAGCCCTGAGGCTGAACTCAGATATGCATCCACTCAGAACCTAAGAGAGGGAGCCCTGAGGCGGAACTCAGATAGACATCCACTCTGAACCTGGGAGAGGCAGTCCTGAGATCGACCTCAGATATATATCCACTCAGAAACTGAGAGTGGGAGCCCTGAGGCTCAACTCAGATATACACCCACTCTGAACATGAGAGAGGCTGTACTGAGGCCGAGCTCCGATAAACATCTTCTCTGAACATGAGAGAGGCTGTCCTGGGACCGAGCTCGGATATACATCCACTCTGAGTTGTAAGAACAAATGAGTGCACGCTCCTCCTTAATAAATATCAACATTATTCCAATTTGTAAAAATCCAAAGTTCCAAATAATTTTTGTTTTCTGCTTTTTTCTTCAATTTTGTATCCCGGTTCATAGATTGTCATCATACTCCAGACGTTTACAGGAATAGTTGTGTTTAATTGTTCAATTTTCAGTTTTATTTAAACATTTAACAGTCGACACGTGTTTCACCCTTAAGCTGTCATTTGGACCAGGATTTTCTCAAGGATTTTCAAGTCAGCATGCCCCAGATCCTGGGACTAATCCCTTGCTTGAACGAGTAAGGTATCACATTGTAGGAGAGTAGGATCTGCACTTGTGTTGCCCCCACTTTTTTTCTGATGTATACACTGGTTTCTGGCTATAGTCTGGCTGGGACCCTGCTAATCAGGGCCCCAGCCTCTCTGTTCTCTCTAAACAACTTGGAGTGCATATTAGATGCACTAGTGATTGGAAACTGTGGTACCTTATGAGCCCCTAGTATATGGTACCTTAGGTACCAAGGGCATAGGCACTTCACAGGCCTACCAGGGGCTGAAGCATGTATTATGCCACCCCTGGGAAGCAGACTCAATCTGACACCACAGGCCTGCTACTGTGTGAGGTAGTGTTAGCACTCCTCACAGAGGTATAGGTTCCTATATCTCACCATACACACTCATAACAGCCACCCCTATGGCAGGCCCTATCAATCCTGAGGGCAGGGTGCTTGGTTTACAATGTGAGGGGGTGCCTCTGCCTGAGCAGGGCCCCTCTACAGCTGGCAGGGTCTATTCCCTGTGGCTGTTTGTGGATGCGGTTAAACCATATACTCTTAAGTGCATTATAACCTCCCGGTTACTGCTGACTTTGGAATGACTGCATCAAAACATGTTGTGTTTGGTGTCAAACAACTTGGAATCATATCCCCACACCAGTAACTGGTGTGGGAGTATGATCCCACCCTTCTAGAGGGGACGACATGTACTGACTGTGGTAACACGGTAGAAATCTGAAAGAGCCCTGGCATCACAAAATGGATGCCACCAGCACAGACACTGGGCTGCCCTCCTGCTGCTGACTGAAACTCGCAGTGGAGGAGGCCCAACAATAGGCATCCTGTCACAGGGAGGTGTCACCACCTTCCAGACAGGATTTAGTGTATTGGGGCTGGGTGGGTGCACTCCTAGAGTGCTTTGAAGTCCTGCACTGGGAGAGCAGTAGGCTCCTCTGTGCATATGCCAGCTCAAACCGGTTCAGGGGCTATCTGTCCCTTCTCTGGCGCGAAACTGGACAAAGGGAGGTGGGTGTAACCACCCCCACCCCTGACCCTCCCAGAGGAGTGGTCATAGAGCTAGTCCCTCCCCTATCTTCAGTATACGATAGGAAACCTTGCCATTGCAAATCAGATAACCCCTGGACAACGCTTTACAAGAAGAATCCTGGTCCTTCGACGTTCCACTACCTTTGGAAGACGAAAGAATCTACAAACTTGTGCTTTGGACCACTTGTGGCCCAAGCCTCCAGCAGATTTTGCAGCGAAAATCAGAGGCCTACCCCGTCCCGAGTGACCGTGGGCTCCTGTGAAGCATTTCCTCAAGAGGCGTCTTCGCGATCCCTTGCCCGTTGGCTTGCGGGTCCCCCGAAGACTTTCTTATCGACTTGAAGGGCTCCCCTGGTTGCTCCAGGCCTGCCCTCGCTGGGTGAGTCCCTCAGACCCTGCTGGTCTGCACCATTGACTAAATTCACTTTCCACAAGACTTGCGGTTGCCAAGGCTTGTTGGCTCCAATCCGGTTGCCGACACCGCCATCAGCTGCAGACGTCGTGGGACACTCCGAATCCAGCTGTTAGTCATCGTCGATCTCTCCTGGACCTCGTGAGCGAAGAGTCAAAACACCCTTGATCACCTGAAATCACCCGACATCCGTGGGCATCCATCTTCCTGGCCCCAGGTCACTGGCAAGTGACTGTGAACACTGTCCCTTCAATTTTCAGGTCTTCTACATCTAGAATCCAGCCTTGGATTCCACCGGACACTTCTTCAGTCTTCGCAAGCAGCAAATCTTCTTTGGCCTCCATTGAAAACAGAGACGCGACCCGACACCAAAAGACACAGATGCACCTGGCTTCCCTGGGTGAGGTAACTCGTGCACTCCGGTGCCCTAGTGTGTGTTGTCCCTCGAATTACTTACCTTGTAAGTGGCTTGCTCATAGACTTCCTCGAAGTACCCTAAAACTTTAAAAGTCAAACCGCAACTTGCTTCATTGTAATCAATAGGGAACCCGCGGCTGTGTTCACACGCTGGATGCGTCTCCCGTGGGTCTGTTACTTACCTGCTTTCACTACAGTAGTGAAGCCCCAGCGATTCTACAGGCCCTAGGCCTTGTCATTCTGCAAGTCGACTTTCCTACACCTCTTTTTTAGTATATGGTCTGGTACACCCCTAGGGCCCAAGCCGTATTTGTGCTTAACTTATTGTGAAACGTTGATATTTGAAAGTGTTCCTGGCTTCTAATCTCATAAAGAGATTAGTAGAATGTGTCTAGAAATAAATACATATAGATTTTATATATGTACCTGTGCGGTGTCCTTTCATTTGGTAATTCAAGAGATGATAAGGTAAAACAAGCTACTTTACATTCCTCTGAGACTTAGCCTGGAGGCTGCTCTCCACAGCTACCACTAGGATAGCTTTCTTTAAAAGGTTGTCTTAAACCTAACTACCATAAGAGTCGAATTGGACTGGTGCAAGGTGGCCACTATAACTAGTGACCAGCATATGCCAGGCCAACTTCTCACACACATCCACTCTGAAACTGAGAGAGGCAGTCCTGAGGCCGAGCTCGGACATCTATGTACTCAGAACTCAATAAAGGCACTGAGGCCGATCTGGTAAATATTTTCACCTCAAGGACAGTTCCAGCAGTCACTGTAGGCAGTGTTTCCACTACATAAGTGCATCAAGGATGCCACTTGAGGGAGTAAAAGGCGCCACATGGAATTACTGTACCTACACCCAAGTCAAAACTCTACTGACTGGTCGTTATGGAAAATTCCAGGCCACAACATGTTCGTATTGGACACACCACTGTCCAGCCTGATGCTCCTCCCTCGCAGCGAGGGGGTTGTAGCCCGTGTAGAGACTAGGTCTTCTACGCGAGGAGGCACCCCTATGATGAAGCATGACACCTTTGGGGTGTGAGGAGAACTGTCCTTAAAAAGGGATCCCCCTCAAGTACATGGTTGAGTATAGCTTGTTACACCTGACACCGCTCTTTTGGACCCGTGGCCTTTCTTGTGTTTGAGCCTGGCAGCTGCGCCATCTTTGGTGTCGGACAATGGAAAACACAAAAGGGCCGATGCGGATAGGAAGGTCTCCTAATGGCATTTGCTCTGTCTGAATCGGATCGGAAACGTGTCTTTCCATCCGAATCAGAAAGGTTTCCGACCGACCGAGTCCGATGCAAGTTAGGTGTTAGGAATATCCCAATATGACCACAATGGCATTCCAAATTACCAAGCCGTACGGAGCAGACTCATAAGTCTCTACGGTTCACGTTACCAAATGACCAATGACGATGCTGGATTCAGACAGCCTTTCCGAATCGTGCCGTCTGACTCAAATCGGCAGTCGGAATCAGATTTTGGGGGCCCGTAGCGGGCCCCCTGCACCCGGAGCTTTCCCAATCGGGCCCACAGAAGTACCCATGGGCCCAATCACAGTGTGGCAGGCATTAGGGGCTGCCCACCACAGGATGCCCGATTTTCCCCAGCCACCCCTTTCTTTAATGGGAGACTATGCATTCGATCAGAACAAAGGCTCCCATTCCGACCGACTCGTATCTGGAAGCATCCGGATGCATCGTACTCGGTCGGTCGTACTCTCCATTCCCAAACAGATTCGGTCAGAATGATTTCCAAACTGCATCGGAATCGGGCCCTAAGATGTGGTGGACGAGAAAGAGGTCTTGCCATTTATAAGGACACTTCTGGGGCGCATTCAACGCGAGAGCCAAGACAGCGCCACATGTATTAGAAGGGGGCAGGGGCAAAGTGACTGAGCTGACTAACATTGTGCATTTGTAAACAGCACATTCCCCTTTGTGGCTCTTGTCATTGAAAGAATAGACGTTTACTGCTACCCAGCACAGTGGAACTTATTTTATGGACCTGAGAAGGATGAAGTGCTCCGTCAACCATCGGGTTGTAGCCTAAAAGTATGAGGTCAAACACAATAGTCTGGAGTGTAGAAATTAGTCAGTGGGCCACAAGACTGCTAAACTCTTCTCAATCCACACAAACAGCTTCTTTTTGCTGAAATAATAGATTCTTAATGCTGCCCAACTCATTTTATGGACCTTGAAAGGATGAAATGCAGAATAGACCCATGGGGATCCTAACCTGTAGCCATGGGGCCAAACACAGATCTCTGAAGAGGATGCATTAGTACACTGGGCCACCAGACCCGACTTGGCGCTGCCTCAGGCTAGGCCTTGGCAAGCCTGCAATAGTTGTATTGGTTCATAGCGCCAGGATGCTCAATTACAAGTGTCAGTGCGCTCTACAAGTGAAGCATTCATTCATTCATTTCCAAGCATATGTTGTAGTCATAAAAAGTGTAAACATAAAAAAGTGCAATGCTGCTGTTTAAACCTGGTGTTCATAGGTTTATAAAAACAATGAGTAAAAATGACCCACTGCAAACGATACATTAAAAAACAATAAAATGACAGCAGAGTTTGGCCTGCCAGCCCTGGCTCTGAAGTTTCTTACGTTTCAGGTAGACGTGTGCAACTAAAATGCTATCGCTCACGGTGATATGAACAAATGGCTGAAGTAGGATGACCCATTTGCTCCATACTGTAGTGGGGGGAACCAGAATGTGAATTGTGGAGGAAAGTGCCCTTTTGTTTACATGGTCACCCCCACTTTTTGCCTGGTATTAGATGCAGTTTTGACAGAGGTGCATTGGGCTTCTGCTATCCAAGTCCAGATCTCTTTGCCCAAAACTGTACAATTGTTCCTCAGCTGGCACCTTTAGCATCCCTATATGTCCCTAGTAAATGGCACCTCAGGTACCTAGGGCATGTGGTACAAAAGAGGGTCCTCAAGGGCTGAAGCATGTAATATGGCACCCTAAGAGACCCCTTAGCACACTCATGCAAACTGCCATTGCAGGCTGCATGGCATCATACAGAGAAAAGTGAAGACTCAACATGGCACACCTCCTGTGTGCCATGCCTACAGACAATGCATGCAGTATTGGTAAGTCACCCCTACAGCAGGCCTTACGGCCCTAAGCCAGGATGACTATAGTACATGTGTGGACATTTCTGCATGAGCAGATATGCCCCTGTGATGTCTAAGTCGATTCTTAGATATCACAAGTGAACAGGGAAGCCATTTGAAGTACACATGCTGGACACTGATGGTTCCCCAGCTATATGATGGCTTCACTGAAATCTATGGTGTTTGGTATCAAGCATCTCGTATTTATAAGACCACACTGTTTCTGGTGAAGGGTTTATTAATACATGCACCCAGAATGCACCTTAGAGGCGCCCTAGGAAAACCTACCATCTACTAGTGTGCTGGCTAACTGGTGTAGACCAGCCGACCACCACAGACTGGTTTCTGACTCCTACATGTGAGAGCCCACACTCTCTGAGGGCCGAAACAATGCCTCTCTGGCTGGAGGGGTTATCCTCCAAGCTGAATGGCCAAGTGATCAGCATGTCAAGGCAGGAGGCTTCAAAGGCATCTGCCGCCTTTGGTATGCGACCCTGGCGTTTCCCCAAACTTATGAGACGCCACCCCCTGCCCTGCAACCATTTGGCACCAGGACAGGTGGGAAAATTAGCTAGTCAGGAGGCGTGTTCCCTATCAGGCTGCTTCCACCCCTAAAGTGAGCTGCCTGATGTGAACATGAAAAGGAGATTTCCACCATCTTGATTTTTGTGGAATTAGGCTCATTGGGTCAGGCTTATGCCCACTTCCCACAGGAAGTGGTCATATAGAGGGCGTATACACCCCAAAGGTAAGTAGCCCATTGGCTACTACTGGTCACTCCCCTTAACGGCCATAAATTGAGTATTTAGGGGGACCAGATTTCCACTGGTCCAGAAGAGACTGAGAACTGAAGACTGCTAAGGACTTTTGCCACTAAACCCTCCCTGCCTGCACCCGTCTTGACAATAGCGACCAAGTGACTTATCCTGCATCCAAGCAACTACACAGAACCCAGGTAGACTGCCAGCTCTTCGCACATCACCAGCAATCTCCCTTGGAGTAGAGGAGCTACACCCTGCAGTCCACAGGCACCGAAGAAGTAGCGTCCAGTTTACCGTGTTGCCACTTACCAGCCAGCCCGATGCAGCAGCCCCCGGGAAGAGGTACCTGTGCTCCTGATGGTAAGATCTGTCCCTCCCACCGAGTAGGAGGACAACAGGGCCCACCGGAGCTGCACAGCAACAATACCCGAGGTAGCAGACCCCTTATAGCAACCAGGGCCAGTTTAAGTCCAGTTGAGACTCTAACAGCACTGGGATTGAGCTGCCATCAAGGGACGTCAGCACCACAGAGACCCACTTCCAGAGTGGCCCAGCTGTTCTGATTTCTGAACCCTCAACCGGCGAGACCGAGAACCGCAAGGATGAAGGATGCACAGAGCTCAGCCGACCTAGCCACTCTGCAGCTGACGGCCCCAGCCTGGGTACAGACGAACCAGTTGTCCCCCCCTTGTTCCCATGGCCCTTTTGATCCGCGACCCCCGTTGGGACTCCCGGACTTGTCCCGAAGTACCCCATTGCAGCCTGTTTCTGAGTGGTCTCCTTTCTTTCCATCCACATATCGTGCAAAGCTACCAACCCAACTAGCCCCTCTGCACCCGGACGCGCCTGGGCAGGTAATGAGTAACTGCTGGTGGTACTTTGGACCTTAGCCGTCTACAGCCCTAAGTCCCAAAGCAGACCCCAGAGACCGACCATAAATACCTGCATGAAATATACGCCTTTTCCCCCATAGGAAAGCACTGCTGCGTAATGACACATTTAAGTGAACTGTTTACTTGCCTGTGAAAATCAATATTTAAAAAAGAACTTACTTAAAAACAAAGTTATTGGTATCAAACTTTATATATAAATACGAGTTATTTTTCTAAATTGGTACCAGATTAATTCTTGAGTGTGTGTCTCATTTATTCTCTCTGTGAGTACAACAAATGATGTGCACCACCCTCTGATAAGCCTTCACTGCTCGCCCACACTGCCACACTACCACAAAAGAGAGCATTAAGTGTTGTCATTTTTGCCTCTGTAAACCAATAAGGGTTGCCTGGACTCTTTACACAGTGTACCTTGTTTTAGTCAAAGAGAGAGAGCGAGAGAGAGAGAGTGAGAGTGAGAAGGGGGGAAAGAGAGAGAGGGGAGGAGAGAGAGAGCGACAGCGAGAGAGGGGGAGAGAGATAGAGGGGAGGAGAGAGAGAGAGAGAGGGAGAGAGAGAGAGGGGGGAGAGAGAGAGAGGGGGGAGAGAGAGAGAGAGAGCGAGAGAGAGAGGGAGAGAGAGAGAGGGGGGAGAGAGAGAGGGGAGGAGAGAGAGAGCGACAGCGAGAGAGGGGGAGAGAGAGAGGGGAGGAGAGAGAGAGCGACAGCGAGAGAGGGGGAGAGAGATAGAGGGGAGGAGAGAGAGAGAGAGGGAGAGAGGGAGAGAGAGAGAGGGGGGAGAGAGAGAGAGGGGAGGAGAGAGAGAGCGACAGCGAGAGAGGGGGAGAGAGATAGAGGGGAGGAGAGAGAGAGAGAGAGGGAGAGAGAGAGAGGGGGGAGAGAGAGAGGGGAGGAGAGAGAGAGCGACAGCGAGAGAGGGGGAGAGAGATAGAGGGGAGGAGAGAGAGAGAGAGAGGGAGAGAGAGAGAGGGGGGAGAGAGAGAGAGGGGGGAGAGAGAGAGAGAGAGCGAGAGAGAGAGAGAGAGAGAGAGAGAGATTACATATTTTTATATATTTTTTTTGGCGGGGGGAAACACGTGGTGTTTCTATGTCAGGCCTGGACTGACGTATGTGAGCCATGCCGTGTGCAGATAGGCACGTATGTCAGTCCCTGTTACGTGTGCGCATGACGTGAAGGAGAATCCCTGATGTGTTCATGGAGGGGCCTAAGCTGCTTATCTGTCTCCAGCATCTCCCTCGGGAGTAATCAGGAGGACGTGTGTGGTGCCAGGACAGCCCGGGTCGTGCACACTCACCACGTGCACAGAGGCCCAAAGGCCTGCATGGACAGATGGGCTTCAGTGGAGTCTGATAAGAAGCAGCTGAAGGCCTGCCTCCCTGGAGAAGGGGAGCTGTGTCTCACAGGCGTGGGAGGGAAGAGACAGCCAGCTTGAGAGCGTCACAAAGACTGCTCGAAGCCTCCACTCTGCATCAACAGCGCTGGGGGAAGGAAGCTCTTGCAGTAGACTGACCGGAGCCAGAAGGGCGCTGGATAGAGGGAGGTGACTGCTAGGCGCTATGGCCCTAGACATGCAGCTGTCCAGTCACTCACGCGCGACACCACATCCTTCCCACATAGGATCACAACAAACAACACTCCACCAGCTGCTAGAAGCCCCTGGTTAGGACCTGCAGGTCAACCGGTCATTCCTTTTTTGTGTATGTCTAATGTTGTCTCCGATTTGTTCTTTCCCCTTCTCTGCTGCTGGTCCTCCTCCTCCCACCTTTCCTTGTCCCACAGCTCCACTGCAGACCCCACCCTGCTGCTCCTCCCTAACCCACTCATCTCCTCTCACCTCCAGTGCAGACCTTCTCTGCACCAGATCACACATTGAGTCATGTTTGCGCCGCTGCCGACCTTGAAAAGGTGAAACTGCTGAACTGACCCAATGCACACAGGGCAGGCCTCCTTTCCTCACATTGTTCTTCACCTGAAATGTAATTCCCTTCTAATAATGGAAGTGAAGATGTCAGGGAGAACATTCTAGAAGGGCAGCTCCAGGACTAGTTATGAATACATAGAAAGAGCGAGGATGCACGAGATGTAACAGAAGGTACGGGGCTCGCGTGGAGGCGCGAGGACAGAAAGGTACCAGGGCTGTGGTCCTGCACTGTCCTGATGCACAATGACGCTCGTGCAAAGTATGTATAGAATGCTTTGAGCAGATGAGCACGGCATTCTGTATGAAATATGATGGCTGTGGTTTGTGCAGCAGCTGCTTCCTGGCGCTGTAATGAGATACATGAATAAAGCAGCTCTGCTTCCACCTTGAAGTTATGGGTCCGCCCCCTCTACAGAGGGGCCGCCCATCTGCGCATGCGCTGTCATGGCACAACCTACCGAGCGTTCGGTCTCACCTTCACCTGGGCAGAAGGGTAAGATGGGCCCAGTCAATTGGTTCTTGGGCTATACCTGGCAACAACCTACCAAGCCCTCCACCTCTCACCTTCGCAGGTGAGAGGTGCGAAGGGTTCGAAACATGACCCACTACTATGAGTGTAAGTTTATTGTTATTAGTTAATAAAAACCGTCACAATATTTTACAATCAATGCAGATTAAGTGTGCGTATTTTAAATTGAAATGCTTTTTTTTTTTAAACTGATCAGTTTTCTTAAAAGCATTGATTAATAACAGGAACATATATTGGTCTTCTTTGCAGCGTGTTATTATAAAATGCTTTCACTTCATAAACATCAATGCTCTTCTCGGTTATTATAAAGTGGCGCGTGCATCAGTATGAAATTAGCTACTCATTTTGTTTATACAAATTTCAGCAGCTCCAAATGTCAACACCCCACCGTTGTGTCAATATCATACCAATGTCTTTTGCTCACAACATAGGCCAAGTTCCTTATACTGATGTAAGCTGCTTGGAATTCTGTTGAACTCCTTTGTCGTGTGATTGTAGGGTTGGGACCATGACCCGACTGCGTCTCAGTCACCTTTGGGGCATTGGAGAGGCTTGCAGGCGTAAAGCCTTCCTCAGAAGTACGGCCTTTTTCAACCTAGCAGGAGTAGGTGACATCTGGGCCTTTAAAGCCTTGTATTATTGGCTCAGGCTGTCAAGCTCCACTCCGGTTCACTTCTTTCTCGTTCATGAGGTGTATTCACACACAGCAGGTGGGAAGGCTGCATAACTACTGCTCATGCCACTACCCCCTTCCCTGCTCATGCGGCATCATTTTACTCATATGACGGCATCTCCGCGTTGCCCACGTGGATAGAGAGATTATTGGTCTTCACTGGTTACCAGTCTAATAGTGTGGCATACAGGGCTCCACTGCCCCTCTGGCCTGGTTGCTGCTGGGTAGCTGCCTCCAGGTTTTAGCCCCAACTATAATATAAACAAGCATTTGCAATGCAATAGGGCTCGCATTACTGAAAGTTTGAGCTTTTGGCCTTGCATTATTATTTGCCATGCCAATAGCTCAAACTTTCAGTAATACAAGACCTATTGAATTGCAAATGCTTTTTCTTATCTTTTACATGTTGTTCAGATTTTTAACTGCTGTGCACAGTATAAAAAAACATTTGACACGCTAATAGATTTTGCATTGACGAAACCTATTGCTTTGCCAATGCTTTCTATAAAAACATTTCCTAAATCATGTTCCTGCGTGGGTAATATGAGGCAGCGTACGGACAGATGGCCTAGAGAAGTTGCGCCTATTCTGAATCTCCCTACAGCCCAAAGGAATGACTGATAGTCTAGATGTATATGCAGAGGGTTATGAGATGTGCCTGTACGTGGAGTATCATTTCAAGCACTGTGTGTGAGCCCCATGTCTTCAACAGTGGCCTTACTAAGTGCAAAGCTCAGATTGGAACTTTATTATTTGCATAAAGAGGAGTTCTGAGGGCCGTGTCCTGCGCTGCTCGTGGTGCGTGAATGGGATGTTAATAACCGTGTGACTCAGCTTCTTCAGGAAATTACTAAAGGAACCACTTCCAGATCTTTTTAATATAAACATTAAGCACATTTGTGTACCAATGCTTAAATAAGTCAGCATGAGTTCCCTTTTAAAGAATATTTTTTTAATCACGGTGAGCCGGCCCACAGACACATTTAGCCCCGAAGCACCGACCATACCCTTGCATGTAACCCCAGCAATCAATGTTGATTCAGGGTTAGAAACAACTCGTGCAGCATCAACCAGAGTGGCTTCACAGCAGAATCGGCAGTCCGGAAACCGTAGCAAGGCACCAAGGCAGGAGGGGCTGGGGACGGGCAAGCAATGAAGAGACAGGAAAAAATGAAATGGGGGGAGGGAATAGGGAGCGGCCAGGAACGACTGGAAAGATCGCAGAGGAGGAGAGACAACAGCCTGCAAATGCACTAATATCCAGTGCTAGATAGCAAATAAAACTTTACTCAGGGTACTTTAGCAATAAAAGGAATATTAATCTAAAAAAGTTTGATTGCAAAGCGTCCTGTCCAGCTTAATGAGTGCCTGTTGCAAGCTGGTCAGTAATGCCATAGAAAATGTTCCCCCTCTTCCAGATAAGGACATGGATGGTTGCTCACTCTATGCATGGGGAAAGGGTGGGTTAAGGGAAACGTTATATTCCTGCTCGGAGGGTGGGGGAGGGCTCAACACCAATCCAGAAGTTGAGAGCGCTCACTTTGAAGCTCTGTGATGACCTAATAAACAAAAAAACAAGCCGGTCAGTATGCTAGCTTTTAAGTTTAAACGCTGTGTAATCATGGGAGGCAACAAGAGTGGCGCGCCCCGGGAGTTGGTAGCGGAGAAGAGTACAGCATGGGCTAAGAGTGGCGTGCCCTGGGAGGTGGTAGTGGAGGAAGGTCAGCATGGCAACATTTAACTGTGTAGTTTGTCTCTGTTGCTCCCTTGTCATGGGAGGAGCCAAGAGTTGCGTGTCCCGAGAGGTGGTAGCGGGGGAAGGGCACTGCTCGGGCTAAAAGTCGCGCAATGTTTGTCTCTGCTGCCCCCTTGTCATGGGAGGAGCGAAGAGTGGCGTGCCCCGGGAGGTGTTAGTGGGGGAATGGTACAGCACGGACTAAGGGTGACATCCCCCGGGAGGTGGTAGCAGGGGAAGGGCACTTCATGGGTTAAGAGTGGCGGGCCGTGGGAGGTGGTGGTGGGGGAAGGCTACTGCACGTCTCAAGAGTGGTGCAGTGGGGAAGAGCAACGCGCGGGGAAATAGATAGCGAGAGCAGGGGCACCGAAGTCAGGCGCTGCGCTTGTAGTGTAGGGAAGGGAAGCAGAAGACAAGCCCGGGAGTTGTGTGCACGCGCGCCAAAAAAGGAAATTTAAAAAAGCACGCGAGTGGTGCGCACGCACAGCAGCAAAAGTGAAAGCAGCTGCAGCGTCCCGCGAGTGTAAGGGTGGAAAGCCAGATGGCGCCTGTGCGCGTTACTCTGCACATAACCGGACACTCTAAGCCACACAAAAAGCTGTGGTCGGCTTTTTGAAGCCCACTTACTAAAAGTCTCGCCAGAGCAGCGCATGCACTGGCTCAGGTGAGACCTAAAAATGTGTGTGCCTATCTCTCACACCTCCTCCATCACACTACTAGGTGCTGGATCCCAAGAGCACCTCTGTGATCACTCACGCCTGACTCCAAAACGCTTCCCACATAGGATCATAACAAACACAGCATTCCTCTAGAAGGCAAGCATTCCCCAAAGGTGTCATGTGTTACCCATTGAAAGTGTGCTTCGGCGCCCCACGCTGGGGTACGAAGCGCTATATAAATGGTACAATACATCTCTGCCTTCCGACTGTCTCCCTTTAGCTTCAGCTCCTCACTTCCTTCCTTTTGAAGGCGCTATACCCCAAAGGCCACAGGCGTTCCTTTCTTACTCACCAATATGCTTCTACGCTTAAAACAGGAGTTTAGCTCAATCTAACCCACAAACGGTTGTACTATAGTAACAGGAAACACATTTTGAGAGCAAGCCAGTAAAAGCATTATGTAACTAAAAAAGAAAAAGGAAGACAAAATTATTAATAAAACAAATTGAATAATAAATAAAAGGGCGTAAAGAAAATGAAATGAAAATGAACGGATAAGAACAGGGGCACTCAACCAGTAAAGCATAAGCGGATGTAAAAGACACGTTTTAAGAGACAGCTGATCAGTTAAGTGGGCGAGTATCTAGGGAGAGGGGTGAGTTCCTGATCCTGGGAGCTGCCCCTTAAGTCGAGGCAGTTATGGCAGGCTTCAGTCTCACCACAGGAGCTTAGGCTGACCCTCTCCATGCCCCTACTCCAGCCCCGGTCGCGCCCCACTGATCAACTCCATCCTCCGCCTGTCCCTAAGCCCCTCATTCTAAAAGCACTCTCTGGGCCTGAACATACACCACTCCTTCCTGAACCTAATCAACCTTCCCACTGATGTAAACCAGCACATGCCTGTACCGACTCCAACATTCCTAAAGCTCACACTTCGAATGAACCTACACCGCCTCGTTCTTCCACCCACCCTATGGCTGAACCTACATTGCAAACTTCATCCTAAGCCTTAACCGACAGGCATCAGTCTTAAACCACACACTAAACTGAACTTACAACCCTCACCCTATGGCTGAACCTACAACCTTCACCCTATGGCTGAACCTACAACCCTCACCCTATATCTAAACTATATCTATATCTAAACTTACACTCCTCACCCTACGGCTGAACCTGCAACCCTCCCTCTATATCTAAACTTACAACCCTCACCCTATGGCTGAACCTACACCCTCACCCTGTGGCTGAACCTACATCCCTCACCCAATGGCTGGACATACAACCCTCACCCGATGGCGGAACCTACAACCCTTACCCAATTGCTGAACTAACAACCCTCATTCTTAAACAGCAATGCTCAACCCACAACCCTCTCACTTAAAGCCAACACTAGAACTCAAGCCTCAAGTGTCGTTCTTAAGTCCCACCCTACATCTGATCCCAGAACCAGGACTCTTGAACGCCGTCCCATGCCGAAACCCTTAAGCCCCTTCCCTCAACACCACCCTACACATTACCCACATCCCTTATACTCATCCTTTGCCCAAACCCACAACTCTCACTCTTAAACCCATCCCAAGATGCCGTGCACAACCTCTCATTCTTACTACCAACTCTATACCCGAACATACACCTCATGAATCTCAAACCTCACTCTATACATAAACCTACCAGCCTATGCTAACTCACACATAAGTGTCACCTATGTCTCAAGCTACACCCCCTCAGTCTTAAACTAAATCCCTACACAAGACCCTACACCAACTCAAGACTAAACCCAGTTGCACCTCATCATTCTCAAATCCAAATCTACCCTATCATTCCTAAAATCCAAACCCCACCTTGTGCGTAAACCTACACCCCCTCACCTAAAGGTTTAAAACGACACTCCACCGTACAGGTAACCACTGTCTTTCACTGTCCCTTGACCTCACCTACACAACCAGCGCTGTTCTAACCAATACCGCGGCCAAATCTACCTATCGAAAAGATATAGCACTACTGTACATTCCATCAATACAAACATATCTATTATTTTTGTGGGGTAAAGAATAGCGTCAGTAACGTTAAAGTAGTTCATTTCGACAGACTACATTACTACATATTGTAATGTTTGATTAATTTTCAAGCTGGACTTCTTCAGTATACCTATAACATTTTATATTGTGCTTGGTAAAACATTTTTTGTGGTTTTCAGGCGCTGTAAATAGCTAATTTAATTATTCAACTCATTGTTACTTGTCTTATTGCCTTTGGAAGGGTGAAACCCATCCAGAGCCAAGTTGAGTACCATGCGTTGCTTGTAAACTGCACACAGGTCTACGCTTGAGGCGCATTAAACCACTGCTTTAGCTTCCATCAGCCCGGGCATGTTCTTGGATTCAACCCCCCCCCCCCCCCCCGGGGCAGGGTTGGTGTCCCCGTTGAGAAATGCCCATGTCGAACAGGATTACTTGAGAAGCTTTTCCAGTGTCAATAGAGGTACAGTGTCCAACTACCTTGGAAGTCATTTTCACGTCATCAGACATCACCCGGCTCCTAAAGTCATCAGTAAACCATAGAACCCTGTGCCTGATGGTTTGAGGAGGACTTCAAAATCAATATCTGATGACTTCAATAGAGGGGATTGTACTGGGGGACGGGCGGACAATATAAAAGGAGCATCTGATGACTTCTCAAGAAGTGATTGTTTCTGATGATGTGAGGATTCTTACTGATGACTTTAAGATCACATTTACCAATTGGGTTCACGTCGTATGGGAAAGCTGAACCTGCTGGACATTTTCAGACTGACGTATTGTTACTTGATTTTTTTGGGAGGGAGAAAGAAGAAAAATACAAAATTGCATGCTATTTAATACTCATAAATATAAAGAAAACCTGCACACAGATTTAAAAAAAAAAAGAATTTAGCGCAAAGATAAACACAGTGCCATCCTGAAGAAGTTAGCCCATTAATGGCCCTCAAGCCTTACAGAGTCACCTCTGCCCCCTTGGTCCTTGGTAGACGGCATCTTCCAACTCACGATTATGACACATCCGAGCCCATCATTTGTCCATTTTCAGAACCTTACAGATGGAACAGTTTTGTGGAAAAAAGTCACATAAAGAACCTATTGCAAGCAAGAACAAATTCTCTCTGGACTTCATTAAACCAGAGAAATAATTCATCTTGAAGAAGCTGACGGACCACAATCAGACTCCTCTGAGCCCCGGCTTTGCCCACATAACAGCTAAATATATCCGGTGAAGACAATGCTCCTGAAAGCGGAGTGCAACAACAAATTCTTTGTATCCCGATCACTGAGCACCAGGGCCACCAAATGGCCCTTTTTGGCAGCCTTAATCACCTTAAGCCTGAATTTTGTAGTAGTAACATTCTGTAAATCTTACGAGCCAGCCACTTGCATCCTTCGCCATGCACAGATGCTAAACAGAAATAAATCTGATCACATTTAAGAAAAAAGAAGCGACTGGCATGCTTCCCTACTGCAGCCCAATGATAGCGTTTGAAATTGGGAAAGGTCCAATCACCTTGCTTTAAGAGTAATTTGATATAACGAATGTCCCTCCTTGCTTCCACACAGCGTCATCCAAGAGACGGAAAAGGCTGAAGACTGATCTCAAAAAACAGAGAAATTTGGGGAGTATATTTATTTTAACTGGATTGCAGTGATCCACTAAGCTGATTGGCAGCTGGTGCAGATTCTGCATTCTATTTGTGCATTCTTTGAGAAGGGTATCATAATTAATGCGAACAATCTGGCCAACATTACCACATATTTTGATGCCAGGATAAACAGTTTTTGGAACAACGTGGCTCTCCTGTGTGTCCAATCTGTGATTCAACATATTTGCATTTCAGCCAGGTTTAAATTAGAGAAAGAAAGTTTCCCTAAGCATTCATCTTCCTTGATTGTGGTCACAGCTTTACTGATATCCGAAGATTCGATTGCAACATCCTCAGAACAAGCCAACATTTTGACCTCTACTCCATCAATACAAAGATTTTATCTTTGCATTTTTAAGCCGCATCGCAGATAGTGTTCTCCTGATAAATGATTAGTGATAATATCTTGGCAGACATCAAGCGTCAAAACAATCAATACATACTATTAATTATATGCAAATTGGGCATTCTAGGCAAGTCTCTCAGTATTTGGCAATGGTGTTTTGGGGAAGGGAAATGCAATGGTGAATATTAAGGGGCTGATTTAGAGTTTAGCAGACATGGTCATCTGAAACAGTAATGGTGGCGCATCCTGTCCATCAAATCCTCGGTCCGCACGTGATGGCGGTGCTCTGTAGTCATGGAGATCACAGCTGGGCTGGCGGCCATCTCTAAATATGCACCATACACTAAATCGGCCACTAAGTCAACAAAAAGGCAAGTTGTGTGGCAGTCTGTATTATCTGCTATCTTGACCTTCTGACTTGGATTGTGCTAAACTGTGAATTCAGGTGCTTCGTAACTTCATATCCTTTCTAAACGTTGGCAGCATCAGCAGTCAAGCAGTGAAGCATTAAGCCTTTCCTTAGGCTGTGAGGAGCTGCAAATAGCAGCAGGTGGACTTCCGACACTAAGCAGTTGCCTCTCCCACCCAGGGCCGGACTGGCTGTACCAGGCAGTGGGCATTTCACCGGGAGGCTGGAAGGGCGAGGGCCGGTTTTGCAGCAGTGGGGGCCAGTTTTGTTACTTGGGGCCGGTTTTGCACTGGTGCTGCAATATCGGACCCCAGTAACAAAAGTAGCAGTACTTCAGACTTGCACCACCACTCTTTAAAGGAGGTGATCTGACTAAATTGCCAGGGCATCTTTGAGTACCCAGCCGGCCCTGCTCCCACCGCGGCAGGTCCTCTTCACAGAGCCTGCATCCCACTCCATACTGTATTTCATGAGCTCCCTTTCTGCTAAAATATCTCTCTCTGAGCAACCCCTCACCATCCCAATGCTCGAGCCCCCCCATCTACCTCATCCCACATTACTTGCCCCATTCCAATCCCTTTTCATATCTTTGTATGTTAAATGGCATGACGTCCTGTAGATAGAAATCATCTAGGTGTGTTAAGGATCACTTCAGCGAAGTTGGGAACTTTTGCCAGCCTTTGTTTCTTAACTTCGCAACCAAAGGGTGACCCTCTCACTCAGACGCAGCTTGGTTCCAGTGGCACAGTGAGCACAGGACCTATGCCTAGGCATACCCTTACCACTTAGGGTGGCAAATCAAACACACAAAAGGTGATGGGAGGAATGCTTGCAATTTGTCTATTCACTGGCAATTGCCCAGGGAAGCATTCCAACCCATCCTGCGATTTTGGGCAAATCACTTAATCTCCCTGTGTCTACAAAAAAAAGATCCCTGTGTAACGTCACTGGTGCTCATGTAAAGCACTCCAATATCTTCAGGTCGAGTGTGAGCCTCAGTTTCGAGCCAGCCACATGCAAATGAGTATTGACCCTGCTCCAATAGGAACAGTCCAGTCCGAACCGCCAGGCTAGGCCTTCCCAAATACAGAACACAAGCAACAAAAGACGGGTTTCTCCCTGATTGGGGCTCTTCAGTCGGGTGTAGCTTGGTTCCAGTGGCCCAGTGAGAACGGGGCCTACATCTGGGCATACCCTTGCCACTTAGACTGGTACATCAAACACAGAAAAGGTGATGGGAGGAATCAGGGTAGAATTCCACCCCATTTCTTTTTCATACTAGGCCACCTTAGTTTGGACCCATCCATATGTAAATCAGTCTTGTACCTACTCCAATCGGAACAGTCCAGTCTGAACCACCAGTGAGGTCCTCCCTGAACCAGAACACACGCAACCCCAAAAAAATGGGTTGGAATGCCACCCGAGCAATTGTCAGTGGTTAGACTTTTTTGCAAGCATCCTCCCATCGCCTTTGATTTTTGTGCTCTGTCCTAGTTTCTCTGCATGCCTGTATACAAGACTGGGCTTTTAAGTGAATCTGAGGCCGTGTGACAGCTCCAAGTAGAACAGTCCAAAACACGCCCAACCTACAACAGAAATTCCAATCTGGGCCAAATTGGAAGTGAAGCAGAGAAGAATTAATTTGTGGAATTCCACCCCGCCTGATTCCAAGTAGTTTGGATTCTTCATATGTTTTTCCATGTGTGAGAGAACCTGACTCAATTATTTGTAGCAGTATTATTGGCTGGGTGAGGGTTAGGGGGAGAGGAATACAAAAAAATCAATTAATAAAAATTACATGAAATTTTTTTGTTTTCTAATGGGGGAGCAAACAGTGCACTCATTCTAGAAATAGTCTTTCCCTTCCTGTCCCTACTCTCTCTTACCCCCTCCCTCACATGTCACCCCACCCACATTTTATACCTGTTCCTAGCAGGTGCTAAATGTAAGCAGCAAAACGTCATGGAATGGTGAATTCTGGGCGGTTTTAAGTCTACAAAAATTTACCAAAAGGGTAAATGTCCAATCCATCCAGTTTTACTCATAACTACACAGTACTGGTGCAAAAATACTTCGAACTAGCAGCAAAACAGCCAGAAGCGGAGATGTTGAAACAGACAGACAGAGGGACGGACTGACAAACGGGCGTAGATAACCTATCAGAAAAGGTTTAAGTAAAGGTATAAGCCAGCCTGGGGAGGGGCAGAAAGGGTTCTGTGGGTAAGGGGCAGCGGATAGGGAGCGGGCCCACAATTGTATACAGCCCCGTTCATTGTGGCATCATCAGCCACTCTGTGTTTTACATAAATCCAACAATACTTTGCAAGCTGGGATCTCTATGCAGAGGTTACAAGTTCCAGAATACAATCGTAAAAGTCACAAAACTTGTTAACTTTACGTAAAAATGAGTCGAGAGAAACTTAACTATCGTGCTCTTGAACCACAGATCTCACCTAATTGGAGGACTTAGCCTATGTTTTTGTGAGGTAAACCAACTATTGTTTGCATACACTCCCACACTAAAACTGATGGGACATAGTTCTAATTCTACTTATACTCTCATTTGGCATTTAATTTCACTTTTATATTATTTTATTTTATTATGTTGTATGCTGCACAAATCGCAATAAATTTTACTTTATATCAATAGTTATCTCTGTAAATAACACACCTTGCATGCCAGTGCTTGACCAAACAGGGTTGGCTCGTCCTAACCTCCAAACTGAGCACATAACATATAATGGCAAAATGATAAAATATAAATCAATGCAACTTTGACGACATATTCTCACAGTCACCCTATATAAGCTCACTTTGGGGGCTATGCATGTTAGATATCACAAGGAATTTAGAGACACTTTTCACTCATAAAGTTGGATATACTTGAGAATGAACAAATAAGCTCAAACTGACGTTCTTCTTAAAACAATACAGCCTTGGGAAAGCGCACAGAGCCTCACAGGGGGCAAAACAAGTGTCAGCTGATTTGGAAGTGTCAACAACTAAAATGACACACTGAAATTTCAAGAGATAAATTAAGGAGAATAAAAGAACTATCAAAGAAAAAGGCTATATTTGTCAACCTTACTCACAAAAGAACTTTTTGTGTGACTATAAGACTACGATTTTTTCTTGAACTTTGCATGGATACACTCAGCATCCATCCGCACTCCAAATTTAATGCCCAACACAGGCACTCGGCTTCCAACCCTCACACACAGGTGCTCAACTCCCACCGTGATACATGTAGTCTAGAATCCTAACGACAGGACCTAGGTCCAGACTCCCAAAATCATTTCCGATGCATGCGGTCTCAAACTCCAGACAGACCATGCTCGTGAGTCCAGACAATGACAATCAAGAAACCAATGCCCAAACGAACAGGCCTGAACTCTATGTTCAGAAGCTCTGGACCCTAAACTGGCCACCAACCCCACCTTCCAATGTAGGCTTAATCTCCAACCCAGGCCATACCTAACACCACATCCCAGAACATAATCTAAATGTCCAGACATCCAAGCCGGGCCCCACATTTATCCAGGCTAGGCTTCGATATGCACCATTGGCAGGCACTAGGTCAATCGCAGGTTTCCCCGTCCTAAAATGCAGAGCTTTTAAGTTATTTCATATCAAATAGATTAGGCTATTTGGACTTACTTATCTTTGCATTCGGGCACTTGCCGACATTTGTTTATAATGGATAAAAGAAACTGCAGTAACCAGAAATCAAAAGAAAAAGAGAAGACTTACTACTATCTAACACGTGAAACTCACAACTCCTTCCCTCAGCTGAATCTTTCTGATAGATATTCAACTACTCACAAATTCTTCAGCCCTCAGCAAAGCAGCTACTCACAGAGTGCCCTCAACTGCTCACATGCATGAGTTAATTTGCTTGCAGCTGCCTTTTTGCCAATAAGTAGGTCATCTGTAGACACTAACAGCTTTCCTCAATCTACATTAATCAGCTGAAAAACCAAGCACACTTCTCAGACACTGAACCACACTTCCCTAACCTGCATAAACCACCTACAAATACTTCATTACCCATAATCTCTTAACTAGACCCTGTTCCTCAAGGTTAACTTTTCAACATATGCTCATCTGCAAACACACATCAGTTACAACTTCAATCCGTATTTATTTAGCTGCTCTCACATATTCACCTACATACTGTCATAGCTTCCTTTGCCCGCAGTTATTATTGTGCTGACACTAAATCGCTCCAAACGTTTCCATCAATTGCTCACCTATTAACATTTTCCAATTTCTCCAAACTTCCATTCTTGACCTACAATCACTCACAGGTTCCCTACCTCCATTACTCACCTACTCATACTGGCCACTCACAGCTTCAATTAGTCAGTTACTACAGACACCCATCTGTAGTCACAGCTCCCTTTGCCCACTGTTGTTTTCTTGCACCATGTTCTAGTATCTTCTCCCACAAAATACCCACCAAAACTCGGCCACAGCGCCTCTTGCCATGAATTCACCATTTAACTTCATCGACACCTGTCCTTCTCACAAATAGCCGTACTATCAACACTATTTTTCTGGGTAAAGAATAGATGAAACCCAAATGTAGATACTGTAAGGCAGGACCAAAATCAGAGTTTTGACATGAGTGAGAGTGTGTCAGACTGTGCTGGTGGTGCACATCGAAGATCTGGAATGAAGAGGATAAAGTGTATGTGGGCCACTAGAAATGCTTGGAAAATTTTGTGGATTCATCAGCAGTAGTTCAGCACTATCCTGAAGTTGTAACTGAATCACCCTGGCGTAATATGTACTCATCCTGTAGTGGTCATAAAATCACGGTGGAGTAATCTGTACTTATTCTGAAGTTGTCAAACAATCTTCCCAGAGCAATCCACACTCATCCTGAAGGTGTTAGAGGCTCAGCATAGAGTAATCCACACTCATCCTAAAGTTATCATAGTATCGTCCCATAGTAATCCACACTCATCCTGAAGTTATCATAGTATCGTCCCATAGTAATCCACACTCATCCTGAAGTTTTCGTACAATTATGCTGGAGGAATATCAGCCATTATAGCCCTTGTCATTACCACGCATGCAATACAAGGTGTTGACTTTTACATGATGCATCATGGAACTTTACCATGCATTTTTGTGTATTCATATCTAGATAAATAGATAAAAAACAAGGGTTAAAGTGAATTTATAGTTAGGTGAAAATGTAAGTTAAAACGTAATACTTTAAAAAAATGAAAAAATACGGAATTTCACCAGTTATAGTTAAATGAAGTAGCTATAACTTTTTCACTCGCCATATGTAAATCCAGTATTTGTAAAGCGCAAACAGCTACCCAAAGACATCTCGGCACTGGGGGCCGTTGGGAAGATTAAGCAAGCTATAGCCCAGAGTCACATGGTGCCAGTGGCAGGTCAGCCCAGCACCATGTGACTCTGGGCAAGAGGTTGCACATATCCAGTGATGACATTAATTATGCCATTCAGAAGTCATCAGTGAAATTCTCAATGATATCAAAGAACATTGAATGAGTGATGTAATATGTGAGGTCATATGAGAGGTCATAAGCAGTGCACGGTTAGTGCACAAGTTACAGTTACTTCATTTAAGTATAACAGGTGTATTTCAGTTTTTTTTGTTAGTTTAAAATGTTTGTTTTTAACTTATATTTTCATCTAATTATAAAGTCACTTTTACCTTTGTTTTTCCCCCCAGTGAATTTCTGCAATTTATTTTACGTAATGTATTAGGTTATTACCATACCCATCCATCTGCGGGCGCAAAACTCCCCAGCCAGGCCAGGTCTTGCATCCAACACCCCGTTGCAACCCCTGCAAAGCCTTTGGTTGTATGAGGTGTGGAGTTGGCCACGGGGCCCGACAACCGCAACATTTTTGTTCTGCTTGCGGGCAGTGGATCAGAGTGCGAGCTCCCTTGGGACTCACAGAAGACTGTTGTTCCTGTGGGAGCAAAGCAGCAGACGGGAAAAGAAAGCCAGCTTAGCCAAAAAGCTCGCTCTATCTTTTAAAGTTGCGTGCCCGTGGGACTCCCACAGGAGTCCAACAAACCCAATTGCCCAGATACCTTTAAATTCTTAACCTTAAATTCTAATTTCTCAAAAACTACAGAACAGATTTACACCATATCATAAAAAGCACACTTTCTGGGCAAAGATCTAGCTTTCTACCAAATTTGGTGCTCATCTGTTCAGATGACTAAACTGTAGCCATGTTTAAAAACTCCTATGGAAATTGCGCTTTGCCCCCCACTCTTTTTCCTTATCCCCACTTGACAGATCACCCCAAAACTTCCACCCAGGAAGAAGCTGAAGGGTATGAATATTTTTGGGGGAGAGATGTGTGAAGATTCGTCAAATAATGCCAAAGTTATTAGCAAAACAGAAAATCTGTTTCCCATGGTAACTAGGTCATAAGTATAACAACACAGAGGTGAACGTAACTTTGTGTGTGTGTGTGTGTGTATACACACACACACACACATTTTTTTTTGGGGGGGAGACCCTTGAACCCTCTTTACATACCTATATTTTACCTCTAGCTACCACTAAACCCTAAAATTACTTTTACCACCCTTTACCTCTACACACCCCAAAACCCTAAAATTACCCTTACCTCTACTGTCACCTAAATCCTAAAAGTAATCTTACGTAATAATGCCCTTACCTCCCTTTTCCAAGTTCCAAACCCGATAATCTCCCTTATCCCCCTTTATCACTACCCACCCCTAAACATAAACCCTTACCTCCCTTTACCGCTACATACAATTTATTTTCCTTTAAGAAAATTATAATGAGGTTATTTTACAAAATACTTACCTGCGAGGAAAAGTACTGACTGGCAAAGGATGCATGGTAAAAACCTATACCCTGTACTTACTTACGTGGTACTTACCTGTGTGTTCAAAACTGTGTGGTGAAAATAGTTCCTAGAGTAATCCACTAAAGTTGACAATTAGAATTCCTTGAGTAGTAAACTATTATCACACACTTTCAGGTGGGGACTCTGGGGTCACATCATTTAAACATTTCGCCCTATGCACATACTGCAGGGTGGTCTGGGATGCCCTGCTCAGGCAATTACTAAAATAGAACTGCTGGAGTCATCAGATGGCTTCAGACAGACTCTATAAAGATATTTCTTTTGACTTGGGATGCAGCTGGTGAACTGCAGCCAGTGGGGCTGGAGGAGATCAGTGACATGGTCAGTGACTGACCCTGCCCCAGCCCTCCCCCTCCAGAGCTGGTGAGTACAACCCTCCCACACAGCTCCCACACACTTATGCTTCAGACCCCGGGGGCGGGGCTTAGGGTCCCTGGCTGTGGCCCTGGAGGTCCCAGGGCCCCACCACAGCTCCAAGGGGCGGGCCCTGCCTACAGAGAGGTTAAAGTGCACCTCGGCCTCCTCTAGGGCTCACCTGTCCCATCCAGGGCCCGCTCTGCCCGCCAGGGCGGCGCTGATTGGTTCCTTTCTCTCCCAGGGGCCTGAGGCTAGAAGGCAGTGTGGACCACGCTCGCCCTCTAACCCGGAAGCGGAAGCGCTGTGGCCGGCGCCATCTTTAAAATACCTTCGAATGGAGAGTTTGTGATGGCCCCGGAGCCAGGTCGCGGCTCCTTGAGCGCTGCATCCAGGCCTGGAGGATGGAGGAGGCCCGGTTGAGAGAGATGGAGGAGGCCCGGTTGAGAGAGATGGAGGAGGCCCGGTAGAGAGATGGAGGCCTGGTAGAGAGATTGAGGCACGGGGGAGGATGGAAGAGGCCCGGTAAAGAGATTGAGGGCCGAGCCGGGGAGGATGGACGAGACCCGGGGGAGGATGGATGAGGCCCGGAGAAGAGATGGATGAGGCCCGGGGTGAGGATGGAGGATCAGGGGAGAGATGAAGACCCGATGGCGGAGGCCCAGGGAGGTTAGGGAAGGGCCGGGGTGTCTCGGGACGCTGAATTAAGTATGCTCTTTTCGTCGGGGCAGGGTACTGTGCTGTTAGGTACATTTACAAAACGTACACATATTTTCAATTCATTATTACCGTAAAACTTCTAATTTTTGAGAATGGAAAATTGACTTCCTGGCATGTAGATCCTTCTTCACAAGAGGTCCTATACCGTGTGCTTGTACCTCTTATGCCAGCACCACTGTGCAGACTGGCATTTTGAGGCAGCTCTTTCAATGTGAAGAATAAAACTACAGCACATGCGTACACTTCCAGGCCTGATTGAGGATGAAACGTGCTTTACAATTCCCTATAACAAAACAACACACCCTATCAAAATGCCTATGTCAAAAAGCGTACATATGCCATCAAAAAAGGGCAAACTTATGCAAGCACCAGACAATACTCCATTCATTTCACATCCCTTAAAACACTAATAATCGTGTGTTTAAACACACACTAACCACCCTTCCTTTTGGAGCTTTCCCTTAAGAAGCCCCCCACCTTCTCTTAACTGTAACACCTCAATGACACCCACCATTTGTGGTCAACAGTACTCACCAAAGTAACCACACTCTCCAACAGCGCCACTGAAATTATGCGGCAGGGGAGGGCCAAATTATGCTGCAGGATGACTAAATTATTAGACAAGAAAAGGCAAATTATTCAGTGCAATGCAGCACATTTTGACATTATTACTTCCTTATTTTGTAATTTTTCACAGCCTAACACTGGACAAAGGGGGGGGGCGAGTTTAACACCCTTTTTTTAACAAGTATTTTTTATTGATTTAACATCACATGACAATGGCCATTATGTGTAAACATGGTGTATGGTGCAATAGTAACAATTGTCAATACATGGCTCACGTCTAGCCCAAATGAAAGGGGAGACAAGCCAGAGATGAGGGAAGGTCAGAGACCAGGGCGGTGCTGGAGAGGAGATGACAATGACGTCAAGGTAAGTTTCACACCCTATTAAAACAATAAACAGAAAGTGGAAGTTAGCCTTTGAAAAGTGCCATCCACTCTGCGGCAACACGTCACTGCATTTTGATCTATTTGAGCTAGAAACATTTTTTTTTGTTAAAATCTGCAGATGATATATTATAAGTGGCAAATGCAACAAATCCATACTCATGCAGAAAAGGCCACATCCACAAAAATCACACAATCTCAGGGACCCTATTCATAACACTCAGCTGAATATGAGAAACAAAACACCAGCCCCACACATGCACATAGGAAACATTTGCTTCTTCCTCACAATGACATATGGCATTAGAAGCCTATACATCAAATCTGGAACCTGCCCTCCCTTTTACACAGGGTGCCATTTCTCCTAAACACTGTGTGCTTTGTCTCCCAGTTACTCTAAAAATACAGCAGATAACAAAACCCAGACAATTGCAGCCCCTTCACTAAAAATATAATAATGCTAGCTTCTTTAGTCTTGCTCGGTTCTTGCAGTGCGTGGTCCATGCTGCAGAAGGGAGGGGGGGGGGTGGCTATTAGGCTTTGACACGACACCCTGTGTGTGAAGCTGGGATCCATCTCTTTGGCAGCCAACAAGGGCCGCAGGTGCAGCCGCCGTGCTAAGAGTGGATTGCTCTTTTGTCTTTGGTACAGTCACACACTATGAGTGGTTCGGATAGGACATGAGTAGCTGCACTAGGATGTAAGCAGTGGGGATTAAGGTGTGCGGTGGTAGAAAGGATAACCAAAAGGAAGATTCATTTGGCAGGAAGTTGAGGGATTCCGTAAGAATTTGGCAGCGCAGCTGAAGTGACACAGGAGGCATAGATCAGTCACATTAACACACCACTGCTCTGAGACCCCCTGAGATCAGGCAGGCACATTGCTAGGGCAGCAAAGGTGGGTCAAGGGTGGTGGCTCTCGGGTCCAGCAGAATTATGGACCTCAAGGGAAGAGACACCACTGGCTTGTATTTGAAGGGGAAACACAGATTGCAAGGATGATCCTGGGAGAGAGAGTCCTCAGACAGGTACATTGCTCCTTGCTAAAGCTTGTGCTTTCTTGATGGTCTGCTCTGCGCCGTGGTTTCAGTGATCACAATCTTTGGCCAGCTTGGTCAGCATTGGCAAGCCTCCAGTCTCCTCAAATCAAAGCTCCTCACAGTAGCACCAGCGGAGAGCTGATCTTGGGCTGTGTCCTGAATTAAAGCAAGTTCTTTGCATGCCGGACAGTCTTCCTTCTTCTCTTTTCCTGTTGAAACAGCAAAGTCTAGTCCCTGGAGTATACTTCCTCCTCCATTAGGAGAGGCTGGTATTCTGCCCCTGACATCAGCATTTCGTTGCATTCGTAACAAGTGACCTGCCCACCCACATTTAAAGAGTACCCAAAACTCTGGCAAGGACCAATTATTCTAAAGTGCATCTTCCTGTTGATTTGGTAGAATTCCTTGGCAATTACATATTTGAAGTGAACTGTGACTATGTTTTCCTTTGTGATGACAGGCATACAACATTTATTAATTGGTTTTGTAGATTGGATAGACTACCTCGGCAGTCAGGGGCTGTCATTGGGCCTTTTCTTCTCCACCAGCACAGGCACAGACTGGGGATTTGGCCATGCAGCTCATCTCGTTTGAATAGGTGTGCAGCAGTGGGAATTCTCTCTCAGGTCACAGGCTAAACCACTGGAAATGGCCTCTTGTAAGAAGTGCAACAGGGAGATCTTCCTGCTACATTAAAAACTATGTGAATCGAGCGGTGCGTATACACTTGGCTTTAAATGATTTCTCTGGAAGGGGGGAAGAGAGAGAATACACTTTGCTGTACTGCCATCTTGACTCAGCCAAGACGACCACCAACCTTGTATAGGCATAGACTAAGGCTTCATCTGCCACACAAATGACAAATGTGTGGCACACCACACACCTGCTCACTCCCTCACTGTGGTGGCTCTAGGCTCCTTTCCTTTCATCTGCTGGAGAGTGTACTATAGAGTACCCTCCCAACGCTCTCAGTTACCCACTCCTACAATGAGTTGGAACTCATTCGCTAAGTCCATCTAGTTATTCTGGAGAGACATATCCATGGAAATGTAAAATTTGCCACACTTACTTAAATACTTTGAAATAGTAGCATTGTCATGAGTGCTGTCATGTCTGCATTACTGCTCCACCCTACAAACCATTTCATCCGAAAAGTACTCTAGTGTACTGTTTAATCGTACCCTTGTGCAGGACTTGTGCTATAAGGGCTACTTGATGACAAGATATTCTGTGCACCTGTAACCCATTTTGATCTTGTGCTGTAAGCATCCTGCAGGTATGGATTTACAGTTTTCTTAGCACCACTTATCAACATTTAGACCAAACGAGATCCAGTAAATAGTTAAAATCCAACATGATTTGGCGTGAATTAATGAATAAAAATAGAAAGTAGATAAACATATTCTACAATTTCAAGACCATGGATCATGCCAAGTTGTGGTACACCACGTGGCAGCCATCTGTAAAGGATTAAAAAATAGACTTTCGAGGTTGCCAGGCACCGCTGCTGGCTCTACTGAGGTGCCTGCATTTTAAAAGCATCTGGCATTGACAAAGCTAATAGCAGGCGGGAAAGGCTGAGTGGATGTGGTAGAAAAAAGCAGAGGGAAAGAGACTAAGAAGGGAAGAAAAGCTTTAGAGGAACAGGGAGCCTAAAGGCAATGAGAAGAAGCAACATGGGGTAGGGGGGCATAAACAGCCCCGCGAGTGGATAAGAGAGCGGGGAAATGTGCAGTGTCCCACCGTTAGGGAGTATGACAATAAAGTAAAGCAAAAAGGAGGAGGAGGACATGGGGGATGGGAGTGAGGAACGAGCCATGCATGAGCAGAGATGCACTCCTCTGGTGTGATAAATGGGATGTAATAGCAAAAAAAGAAAAAATATATTTCAGTGTTAGGATACAAACTAGCCAATCAAAAGCAAGGGTAAACAATAAGAGCTCAACGTACAGGGAAAAAGAAGAATGTGTAGGAAAGCCCCAAAGAGCAGGGAACGAAGATAGGCAAGGAAGACTTCCAATCACAACCAAACTCACTCTTTGAATTTTTGCTGTCTGCGAAAGGCACCGCAAACTTCCTGTAGCGGGACTACAAAACAAAAATGATACGAAAAACCTGGATCTTTGGTTCATTTACTTTCTGATCAATGGACTCTGTTATCTCTCCCTGAAGTTGATGTATGCTATAAAATCTCTTATGACTAGTATATCAAATATTGAGAATGATTGGTTGGATGTGTTTTTATATAACCGTAACATGTACTACATGAGACTTGTGGGGCAGGTTTGCTTGTTACTCCACAATTTATATATTGACTGTTTTTAATTCGGTTTTAAGATGGCTCTATGAATCCATTGTATCTTTTGTATCAATGTAGGTGGTAGGATAATCATTTTATGGTTTAAATCTTTTATTGTCACATGTCAAAGCATGGAAAGACATCATTTATGCTACTTACACATATCCTCAATGTACTCCCCGCCTTGAGCATCGCATCGCTTCTCGTGTGGATTTTCCCATACACAATGAAGAACACATGAAAAGAAGGAAAAACATATCCCAACTCCCTTCCCTTCCTTCCGTTCCTCCCAGTACTCTGTAGCGAGATCTAATGCCTTACAGTGGTGAGGTGGGGGATAATTAGTGGACCACTGTCTGTGACAAGACCTATTCTGCTTCCGCAAGCCTAAGAATATGTAGGTATTTTGGGCAGGCAAGTTCTCTAAATTTAATGGACAGTAGGGCAAGGAATGGTCGCCACATCTCACATAAAGTGGATTTAGTAGTTGAAAGAGTGGCAGACATCCTCTCCATCTCCAAGATGTACCACAATCTATAGAGCCAACCTAAGTGTGTGGGAATATTAGAAGTTCCCAATGAATGAGAATATTCTGGAGTGCCGCTCCCATTGTCAGTCCCATCTGCCTCCCCTTACGAGATTTGAGTGGATATGTTAAGGGATTTGTTAGTCCTAGAACCGTGTATGCCTGGAACCGAGGCATCTGTGTATCGAAAATGTGCATCTACCTCGTCCAAAATTCGATTCCAGTATTCTGCTAGGTTTGGGCACTCCTAAAGCAAGTGTACCAGCGTACCTATCGATCCACATCCCCGCCAGCAGTTAGGGCTACGACCCGGATTCCCTTTGTGAAGGCGTTCTCGGGTCAGATACCAGTAGGTAGCTATTTTGGGTTCCGCCTCTATACAAGGTGTGTTCAGATTCCTTATTCCTTAGTAGACAATTCCCTTCCGAGTTCTTTCGCCCACCGCCGCTGGCTGGGTGTAGGTTATAGTGAGGCAGGCAGTAGCAAGAATACGTATAGTTCGGAGATTAGATGCTTGTCTGTGTTGTTTTGTAACCAGTCATTTTTTGAATCGTGTTAGCTGTCTGCTTACTGTGGGTTGGTTGGTGGGGTGTACCTGCCAATGTCTTATCTGAAGGTAGCGTAACCTTTCCTTTTCTGGGAAATTGTAGTGTACACGCTGTTGTGGGAAGGAATAATTCCCTCTTCATCAAACATATGGGATGTGGCGCAGCACTGAGTCTGATGCCACTCCTCGAATGCTTTCCCTTCGAGGCCCGGGGTAAAATCTCAATTTTCACACAAGGGAGTTATGGGGGAAGGAAATGTAGTAAGACCTCTACGGGGGGCCACGCTGTCCCACACCTCCATCACCGTCTTCGTAGTGGAAGAGTTTTGGAGACTTTGTGGCCTATCCGCCTTCTTGAGGAACGGCACCTTCCATAAGGGGACTCTTACGATCCCTCTGTCTTGAAAAAGCCAGTGTTTTTCGGATTCCTCTCTACTCCATTCCAGCATATATCTCATCTGCATCGCTTGAAAGTAGCGCTGTAAGTTTGGAATCCCCAGGCCTTCCTCATCAGGGCTGAGATAGCTCAGTTCCCGCCTCAGACGTGGTCGGGACCCCATCCACACAAATCAATGTGTTTCTCTTTGCATCGTAATAATCGTTCCCCTGGGGGTAGAGAGCGATAGCGTCTGGAATATATAGAGTGCCTTTGGTAAAATTGACATCTTAACAGCCGCAATTCGTCCGAGTAGGGATAGGGGGTGCCGCTTCCAGCTGTTAAGATCGTCTCTAATTTGTCTGAGTAACTTAGTATAATTTAGCGTTAGGATTTCTGCAATCGTGGGGGCAAGATGGATACCCAGGTAGGGTATCAAGGATGTGGTCCATTTTACCGGGAATCGTTTTTCAAGGGCTGGTAAGTGATGCCGTATGGTCACCAATGCAAGAGCCTGTGATTTACCCACATTTATTTGGAACACTGAAGCTAAACCAAAGGCGGTGAGTTCTCTGAGGAAGGCCGGCAATGATATACCTGGTTTATCTAAGGAAGCAAGGATGTCATCCGCATATAGACTAATCGAATGCCCCTCTCCTCTGAACCGGATGCCGCTAATCTCTGGGTTGTCCCTAATCCGTTGAGTCATAGGCTCCACGTATAAGGCAAATAAAAGAGGAGAAAGAAGACATCCCTGCCTAGTACCGCGGCATATGGAAAGGGGCATGACGAGGTACCGTTTATCCTAATTATGGCCGTGGGTGAGCTTTAGCAGCTCGCTTTGTCAATTAGATGTAATATACGTTTTGTGTTATCACTACTTTGCCTGTTTTGAATAAATCCGGCATGGTCGGGATCTTTAATGTCCGGCATCAGGAGGCCTAGGCGCGCTGCAAGAATGCAAAGGTATTGGGCGATAGGAGCTGCATGATTGCTTGTCCTTTCCTGGCTTAGTGATTACTACATTGGACGCCGCTAGCATATTTTAAGGGATCGTTCCAGGTCCTGCAAAGGAATTAACCAATCCGGGCTAGCAGATGACAGAATGATTTATAGAAACCAGCTGAGTATCCCTCGGGGCCTGGAGATTCAAAGGACTTAAGACGGGATATCACTGTAATTACCTCTTCAATCCTAATGGGTGCCTCGAGTAAGGCTGCTTGGTCCGTAGTCAGTCTGGGGGGGTTCGCCCCTTCTGGGTATGAAGCTATGTTTTGTGCATCTAAATCTTGCCTCACATAGAGCTCTGCATAGAAGTCCCGGAATTCCTTTTTCTACACTGTAATCGTCTACCAACTGTTCACCCCCGCTAGTCTTAGGAGATTGGACCTTCGCCTGCTGTCTTTGGGCTCTTAAACTTATTAGCCAACAGCCGCCCGGACTTATTGCCCCCGATGTAAAAGGACTGCTTCAACCTAAGGGAGCATATTCTGCCTTATACATGTCTAATCCCGCTAACTGGGCTCTTACTGCACGGAGTTGACGCCACACTCTCGACGCTCCTGTACGGCTGTGGACGCGTTCTAATTCCCTGACCTGGGCCGTTAATTGGCCTCACTTTTCTTTGCAAGCTTTATTATCAGCGGCGGATATGGCTATAAGCTCTTCTATCACCATTGTCTTCAGTGCTACCCAGAGTGTGGAAATGGTTATGTCTGAAGGGTCATTAAGGTCGAGGTAGTTGTGTATGGCAGCTGTGATCTGTTGTTTTACCGCAGGGCGGAGGAGTATTGTTTCTCCCAGTCCCCAGGTCCCGAAATGTTTCTTCTGAGGGGGACAATTTAATGAGAGAGTCACTGCATCATAGTCTGAGAGCGCTGCCGGTTCTATCTCCACCTCTCCCATAATGTTGCATACTTCCTTAGTCCCTGAAAAATAATCTAAGCGTGCATATGTTTTTTGAGCATGTGAGAAATATGTGTATTGCCTAGACCTGGGGTTGGCTTCCCTCCATAGATCTAGTAGCCCCATCTTGTACAACCATTTACTCCCCCCGTAACAAGGTTCCCGATTGTCCTGACCGGCTGTTAGAGTGATCCTTATCTGTATCAAATACAAGGTTCAGATCTCCCCCTATTAACGTCATGCGTGTCTGAGTGGCCATCACTTCCAAGACCGCCTCCTGTATAAATTGCTCCTACCCTGTATTCAGTGCATATATCGATGCCATGATCACAGTGTGACCGCTAATGTTGAATTTGTGCGCTAACAGCCTACCTTTCACCTCTGCCACTTTAGGGCCCACCTCTCCCCTGATTCGTCTAGATACCAGAATTGCCACACCAGCCTTTTATCAGAATATCATCGGAGGCGATGCTAGTCTTTGCTCAAGAGATGGGTTTCCTGGAGAAGGCAGATGTCTGCTTTGGAATTTTCCAAATATGAGAACATAGCTCTCCTCTTGATGGGGTTATTGAGGCCCTTCGCATTGAGCAATAAGACCTTAATTACATGGGCTGCCATATTAAAGGAATGGATGAGTCAGTGTCTAGGGACTCCATTGTCAGCTCCCTCATCTCGCTCCCGATCTCTCTTACTCCAAGTCTTACTGTGGGAAGCGTCATCCCCCCTGCCACTGTGTGCTATCTTGAGTACCGATCCCCCAAAAACGAACCCACAAACTTAACTTAAAACTTATCTTAGTTTGTCAGAGTCCAGGACCCGTAGATAGAGTCCACAAGTTCTCGGTAACTAGAATTGTTGTGTGCATACTGTGACCATCACATCCCTTCCCCTCTCCCATGAGGTCTCTGCTGGCCGCCCGCTCAACCCTGCTATGAAAATTAGAGTCAGCCCCAGGACCTCACTTGTCTCGTAAGGTCGGGTTTCGCCATGCTTCCCGCTGGACGACGACTCCTCTGCCACCGGCACCTTTCGTACAGGGCCCCCAAACTCCTTTCTAAGGGGCCTCTGCTAGCGGATTGATACCCAGGATGCGGCACATCTCCTGTAGCGATCGAAGCTGATGTAATTTACCTTCCCATCTAAAGATCAGCCGGAAGGGGTGGCCCCAGGAATATGCAACTCCTAAGTTCCGCAGATGCAAGGTGGCTGGTCTAAATTCTCTCCTTTTCTGCTGGGTGATCATGGCTAAGTATTGGTATAGGGAGGGCCTGTGACCTTGGAATATTATGGGTTGCTTCTCTCGCGCCTTGCGTAAAATCAGCTTTTTCAATTGAATGTCTGGGAGATAGATCGGAATGTCTGGTGGTGGAGCTGTAGGATGTCTCTGGAGGCTCACTCAATGCGCTCGATCTATTTTGATCTCAGTTCCTGGGGTGGCCTCCAGAATATAGCTAAAGAGATCTTTCAGGTTTAGGTTGATATCCGAGCCCTCCGCCTGGGATGGTACACCTATGATACGAATTTTGTTCCTTTGGGAACAATTTTCAAGGTCTTCAGCGTTAGCTTGGAGTACTGTTTGTTGGTCCGGCAGTCTGAGCACCTCTTGCTGTTGCTGCTACACTTCCTCATCTCGGGTGTGCCTCCAGCCACTGGTAGAGGTTTGAATAACATGTCCTTCAATGTCCACTCTTTCTTCCCCTTGCCGCGGCCATGTCGAGCGATACAAGCTACTTTTCTTGGTGTATGTATGTTACTTGCTATTGTGAGCCACCGCCAGTGTGTCGTAGCCATGGGGTCTTGTCAGTCCGGTGCATCCAGTCTGGAGCATGTTGATTCTGGTCCACTGGTGCCCCCGACCTTGTGCCTCTTCCCTTTCTGGGTGCCGACAGGTCTGTTTTCTCTTCGACCTTGCTCTCTCGGTGTGGTCTAGTTCGTGGTGTATCCTTACCTTCTGTATGATGGCACCGCTCTGTAGCTGATCTCTTGTGTGTACCTCTGTTGACTGTACCAGGCTCAGCAGTGCGGGGCCCTCATCTCTGTTCCTCACCTTTGGACTCTGTAGGACAGCTGTATGGGTGGTGTGCTCTGTCTCAAGGCTCCCCCCTTGGTTTCAGTCTCTCTGCGCCAGCCGAGTGTTTCTGGCCCCATGTGACAGGTCCGGTACTGCACCCCGGCCTCTGTGCTCCAGTGTTCCCGCGGGGGTTGTCTCACTTTCCCCCTTAGCGTATATGTTAGGTTTAGCTCCTTTTTTTCCCTCGTTGCCCGCTCAATGAAGTTAGCGGGTGTCTGGCGGCTGGGTCCCAACCCGCCACACTTGTGAATTGGAGGCCCCGCTTCAGGCCGCCGGCCTGCGTAGGTCGTCTCCCGTAGGGCCTTGTGGAGTGTTCTGGGCCGTATTTGCTTCCAGTGACGGGATTATTTCATTTCCCCCCTCGGCATATGTGTTATTTTGGCTCTTGGGCTTCTCCCGCTGCCCGCTCGTTGAGCTTGGCGGGTGTCTGGTAGTCCGGCCCGATCAGCCACTGTTGTGAATTGGAGGCCCCGTTCTAGGCCTCCAGCCTTCGCGGATCCTCACCTGTGAGGCCCTGTGTAGTGTCTTGGGCCGTGGCTGCTCCCTCCCTCAATCGGAGCTCTCCGGCCCCGTGAGACGGACCCGGACTGCTGTCCAGGTCCCTCGCGCTCCTCCCCTCCCAAGGATTACCTCGGTTCTCCTGTGGGCACAAGCTCAGTTTCTTCTTCTCACTGCCCGCGGCTTCAAAGGAGTCGCCGCGATACGTCACACCCCACTGACCCGGTCTCTGCTCCCTCTTGCTGCAATTGCCGGTGTGGGTGTTTGGGGTGTCTGCTGCGCTCTGGTCGCTGTCTCTCCTCGGACCACATCCCGGGCTGACGCCCACCACAGGTTCTCTCTGTCTCGCAGAGGCCTTATGGCGCACTCCAGGCCTCAGCCGCCATTGCTCGCGCCTGGACCTCCTTTCTGTCCCTCTGCTGCCATCCTCCTTGATCTCCCGGAGTGGCGACACTCTCCTCTGTCAACTCTATTCATCGGCGCTTTGTTCCTCCGCCGATTGAGAGTGTACTGGCTGCGGCGGGCCACTGGGAGGGGCGAGACAAAGAAGATACATCTTACCCGCTCGCCATCTTGGCAACGCCCTGGGATAACCATTTTAAAAGAAAATACCCTCTCCCTGTGTTTGGAAGCTGGGTATTGATCATATTACTTTTTGGTTGATTGTAGTTTTGGTATATTATGTATTGTATTTGTGATTTTATTTAAATATGTTTTTGTCTTTGTTAAATTACTGCCCTGAAGAAGTTCACAGGGGTGAACGAAACACGTTGGATATGCCGTTTTGCTGTAACACTTTGTTCCTGTAATAACACAGACTGCTTACAAGGTGATTTACAAACGTTAATTGAGCGATGTTGTTTTGTTCCTGCTGTTAAATCAGGGACAAAACACAGCCCAATTAATTTATGTGTTTTGGACCCATTTGCAGCCTGGTAAACTTTCATTAATGCTTTTTGTCTGTGTTATTTAGGCTAGTGAAATACTGGTGGGTACTGCATGTGCAAAACGTAAGTGAACTCATTACATAACAGGTGATTACTCACACAACAAAAGGGACAGAAAATACATGTGCACCCATTTTTCTGAATCACCTACTCACCTACCCGACCAGTATTAGATGAGTGTAGGCGAAATCTTCTTGTGGGCTATATAGCATACCATACATACAGTAATGCTTACCATTGGCTGGCTTTGATGGGTTGCCTTCTTGCGTTTGTCCCGTCCCTGGAGTATAGCCTCTTTGTCACACTTTGAATGACTTGTATCCTTCGATTGCTCAAATTTAGTGGACTACTGTTTTCTTTCCACTCCCCTTGAGAGTGCATGTGTTTTCTAGCAGTTTCCCTCGTGCACTCCTTTCCTACCACACACACCTGGTCTCCACCTGTCTGCTTTTGCAGGAGGAGAGCTCTCTGTGTTGGCCTGTTCATGGTGCACGGCAGCTCTCGTACACAGACGCCTCTTGTAGCCCCCTCCACACACCCATCTCTCCTCAAGCTGCTGCGGGCGCTCTTCCAGAGGCCTGGGGTAACAGCAACAGGCGCAGGGAGTGTATTTTTTCTGGATAGGCCCGAGGCCAGTGCAGCTGTGTCCTGGCTATCACTGTGCTCTTGTGAGCTGTGTATTCCCAGCAGCCCAGGTGCAAGGAACACCCTGCTAGCTCATATGACTGGGTAGGCAGGGAAGTAAAGGTCCCAGATGACCAAGGTCAGCAGCAGGGGCCAGGGCTACATTCATAGCAGTGGTACATTCCATGGAGCTGGTCTGCACAGGGACAGCGGCACCAAGAGTTCAAGTTTGTGGCAGTGCACAGCTCAGGGAACTTGAACAAGTCCTGCTTCCTAGCAGGTCACAGCACCTGACCTTGTACCAGCAGCTCTTACTACTAGCAGACTTTAATATGGGCGTTGATCAATCCTACTAGTCGTCTAATACCATTGGTCAAAGGGGTGGGGGGGGGAGGGGATCTGAGGGGCACGATGAGCCCATACTTTTTTAATTTCAGAAAAACAATTTCCCTACATTTTGTGAAATGACAACTGTTGGTTAATTCCGAGAGCTGAAATGTCTCCTGTGTTGTGAAACCGAGGAAGGGGCGGACAACTAAACAGGCTTTCTTGCCAGGGTTCCTGCTACCCTGAAAGAAATGTAAAATTGCACAACGGGTCAATCTGCAAATATAAAGGGTGCTTGGAGGCCGGTATTGGCTTTAATTAATGGAGTCACTTAAAGCTTGCTGATGACACAGGTTTATTATTTTTGGGTGATATTTAAAAAGGGAGTTACCAGCTGAGCTGTGAAGTGTGTGTTTTGAAAAAAAAGTTATATAAAAAATTTGCGCTGTGTACAGTCTGGTTATTACTGAAATCTATATTTTGGGCGCCCTTTAATTTAAACCCTTTTCCGCATTTTGTAGCAGCTTATCTTATACTGTGTGGAGTGTAAGTTAAAATAATGCCTTACATATTCACAGTGCTTTCTCTCACAGACTGCGACCTCGTTGCACTAAACATACACAAGTCACTATTCTCCACTGCACCAACCAGGATTCAATTCTGTGGCTCTCTGGTTGTAGAAACAGGCCTCTGCAGTTCATTAACTAATAGAGGTTGCATAATGTACGATAATACATTTCACACTGTTTAACATATCTTTATTTTCATTTTCAGTTAAGCTGTGCATTATTTTATATGTAGTTAACTGAAAGTGAAAGTCTGAAAAAAGTTACAGAATATTTTTGATTTTTAGCCACACTTGTAAGCCCCACCACCCACTCTCATTCACCACACTCGCATTGCACACAGAATACCCCGCCAAACACTCATTACGCCCCTCCCTCATAAACACCAGTGAGCCTTCACAACAGCCTAATCACCAGACGACCAGCTGGCGCTCCTCCCCTCGCAACACCCAATCTCAGACCAAGAAGAACGATCCCTGAGATGTCTCTGAGAGAGGCAATGACACTCGATAAAACCTACGACCCCAGAACAACCCACACCCCCCCCTTCCAACATCCAGGTAATCACCGGAATAGGTAGAGACAACAACCAACCTAGGTCCACACGACTTCCCTCCCAACGAACAACCATTCCCCAAGTTCCCCCCTCCTCCCAAATCCATTCCAACAGCGGCAAGGTAAACTGCATGCTTATAGACTGCAGATTCACAGCCAAGCGCGCATAGAGCTGGCTGATGCCATACTGAATCACGACATTGACATCGCGTTCCTCACCGAAACCTTGCTCAATGAAACATCATACCCGCTCCTAGACCTCCTAGACCCCCTGGCTTCTCCATCATTAAAAAAGACTGAATAGACCAACGCGGTGGCGGCATTGCCATCATCCATAAGAACAACATCAATATAGTTGAAATCAAAACCCACTCCTTCTCAACCTTCAAATACCTCAACACCAACATAACACGTCAAAACAACAAAGTAAAAAAATTTCATCTCATCTACCACCCCCCAGGAAATTCTCCTGCTTTCAGAGAACAACTACCGGACCTTCTAACACAGTGCTCCCTAGCCAACTCCAACAACATCATCCTGGGTGACTTCAATCTCCCTGGGAATAACGAAAAGGACACTATTATACAGTCACTAAATGAACTCCTTCTCACAAATTATCTCACCCAACACTGCAAGGGTAAAACCCACAACAAGGGCTCTACCTTAGATGCAATCATAGCCAAAAGCGAAACTATAACCATCAATAACATTCTCCCAACCGACCGGTCAGACCACCACATCATAATATTCAGCATCAATCAAACAGCAGCTCCACCAATCAAAACACAGATTACCCATCAAAGGAGCAGAAACCTCAAGGACATCCCCCTCCCTGTCCTTGAAGAAACCATAACATCACTGCTCCCAACCTGTACGGACAACCTCAACACAGTTGAGCTCACTACACTGTACAACAGGACTATGACAACTGCTCTTGACCAACTATCCCCCCTGAAACTGAAAAGAGTCAGAGACATCCCCTCCCGAGCATGGTTCAACAATGACCTCATCTCTGAAAGAAGAAAAGTAAGAGCCGCTGAGAGACTCTGGAGAGTGAACCCATCCACAACCAACCTCTCCCAACTCAGGAAAGAACGCAGTAATTACAAAAAACACATAATCAAGGAGAAAGCCTCCTTCTTCCGGAGCGCACTAGACAAAGCCAAAAACCGCCCCAAAAAACTTTTTAACATCATCCAGAAACAGACCTCCAAGCTCACCAAAGCTAACCCCCCTGCTCCAAACTCCAGTGTAACAACCTGGCCAAATTCTTCAATGACAAAATCACCAATATCGAGCTCTCCCTAGACCAGCACCCTCAATCCCAACACTGCAAATCCTCGCCCCTAATGGAACCTCACCCTTCCCCAGCTCACAACATGCTCCCGGAAGCCGAGACTGCTCCTCTGCCGACCCCCAAAGTCACCCCTCACCCTAGTCCCCCATCCCCTCCCAAGCGGTGGAAGGACTTCAATCCTCTCTCCGAAGAGGACATTTCCAATGTGATTGCCAACTCCAAACCCTCCAACCACTACGCAGACCCTCTACCCGCCTCCCTAGCTAAGAACCTCAACCATACCTTAACCCCACTGCGGACAAAGATTATCAACAGCTCACTAAACAACCGACTGATGCCCAAGTGCCTCAAACAAGGCCAGGTCACCCCCCTTCTAAAAAAAACTGATGCTGAGCCGAATGACCTCAAAAACTTTAGGCCCATCACCAACCTTCCTTTCCTAGCCAAAATCCTGGAGAAATGTGTTCTCTCCCAACTGAACCAACACCTGAAATCTAACAACCCACTTGACTCACACCAATCCGGGTTCAGGAAGGGATGCAGCACAGAAACCGCTATACTGAGCATTACCGATGACATTCACAACTCCCTTGACTCCAACAGATGCTGCCTACTAGTCCTCCTCGACCTATCAGCTGCTTTTGACACGGTTGATCACAACCTACTCTTAGACGCCCTATAAAAGCGTGTCGGAGCAGATGGCAATGTCCTTAAATGGTTCTCCTCATTTCTACATAACCGCTCCCAACTCATAAAAATCAAAAACTCAATTTCCGACACCTCCCCCTCAACTCGAGGTGTCCCTCAAGGCACAGTCCTCTCCCCCACACTCTTCAACATATACATGGAACCGCTCACTACCATTCTAAAACAAGCAAGCATCGCCTACCACCTCTATGCTGAAGACACCCAGCTGTACCTCGAGATCTCCTCCCTCAATGACATCCTCCGTCTCAACTCCACTCTTTCAAAAGTAGAAAACTGACTAACACTCAACCACCTCAAACTCAACCAAGAAAAAAACGAAATCCTTGTCTTCTCCAATCACGAACAACCCCTTCAGATCCAAGAAAGGATAAACAACCTTGACTCCCTAAACTGCAAACTCACTCCAGCAAACTCAGCTAAATCACTAGAGATCTCTCTAGACCCAAGTCTCAACATGAGCTCCCACATTAAATCCACAGCAAACGGTGCCCTCTACAACCTAAAACTCCTCAACAAAATCAAACCTTTCATACCCCCCAATGACCTAAAAATCGCAACCCAATCTCTAGTTCTGTCCAGACTGGACTATGGAAATGCCACACTAATGGGGGACAGCGAAAACACACACAGCCCCATGAGAGCCACCCTAAACGCAGCTACAAGAATGGTCACAGGTACCAAGAAATACGACCACATCACCCCTGCATTACAGGCCCTAAAATGGCTACCCATCGAAGCAGGCTGTGCCTTCAAAACTGCCTGTCTCACCCATAAAGCCTAACACACAGGCAAACCGGACTACCTCGCAGCCAAACTCACAAAAGCTGGACAATCAAGAAAACTAAGAAGCTCCAACTCGCTCCTCTTAATCCCCCCCAAAAAGACAAACAAAAACCCTCTTCGCTCTTTCTCTGGGAATGCCCCAAAAATCTGGAACTCTCTCCCTACCCACATCAGGACTAATCCCTCCTTCACGATCTTCAAGAGACAACTAAAAGTATTTGTCCTCAACCGTCATCTCTGTGCATCTGGCCAATGACCTCGATCTTTTTGACCTCCAGTACTCTAGATGCTACTCAGTGTATTCTAATGTTTGTTTCTATACATGTATGCTGTAAAGCGCTCTGATACCCCGGGTCTTGTAAGCGCTATATTAAACTCCAAATAAATATAAATCACAGTTCCCATACTTTTTTTTAATGCACTTTAACTACTGTCTGATACAAACACCTATGGTGAACCACCTTATCAGCTGCCCAGTGTGCTGTGCATGCCACACACTGCTCTTAAAAGGTTCACATAAAATGGTGAATGGGGTGCGAGGGGCCTTCTTTGTCTTCGGGCACGCTCTGGCAGCCCAAACTGGTTTTTCCGGGTCCCTGGTGGCTGTTATGGCAGCCAGCCAGGCAGAACTCCTGCTCCCGTAAAGGCCAGATGGTTACACTCGCCGTAACCTGTGCACACCCTTGAGTAGAGGTTGTCTCAAGGCAGTCAGACCCAGTACAGAGGAAACGTGTAAATTAAAGGCATAGCAGCCACTCGCAAAAAATTCACTGAGAGTAACAAATGAGACTTCACACAGGATGTATGTAAAAACTTTTATATTTAACACACATATTCAATCATTATAACATGACCATCATATACTTTTGGGCATAAAATGCATTTTGGAAATATTACTAGCAGTACTATCAATCAATCATAGCATTTACTGGATTACTAGGTACACTCATATTTTTACGGTATCACTACTATATTTTAAAGGACAAGGGAACCCAATGTATCAGAGAGGGACCTTGGGTACAAGTAACTATGATGAAACATTGGTCCCAATCAACAATTTCTAAATGGAATAAATCAGCACAGAGATTCTGGTCCCGATTCACAAAACTAACTTAAGACAAAATCCTAAACTTACTACTTTTGGTATTCACAGAAGTTAGGATTTTGTCTTAAGTTTGTCTTAAGACAAATTTAAGACAGACTTAAGACTAACTTAAGACAGACTTAAGTTAGGATTTTGTCTTAAGTCTGTCTTAAGGCTGTCTTAAGTTTGTCTTAAGATAAACTTAAGACAAAATCCTAACTTCTGTGAATACCAAAAGTAGTAAGTTTAGGATTTTGTCTGAAGTTAGTTCTGTGAATCGGCCCCATAATAACTTTGTCATGTATTTTGTTTATTTTATAAGAAAACATATTTAACATCATGAAAAACATAGAGGGAGTGAGGCGGTGTCTACAATAATTATGTAAATTACGTTTCGATCCCACAGAAAATAATGAGATCATCATCAGGACTAAAAGGATGTGTAGATTCTGGTAGATTTTGCCTTCTGTATGGAGAAGATAAAATAAAACAAAGGGGGAAGGGGAGAAGGAAAAATTAAAACACGAAGATTAGTTCATAAGCACAAACGTTGCAAGTGAGCCAAGGGGTGTGAATAAACTGGAAGGTGTCTAAGGTAAAGCTATTCAGCTGGGAAAAATTTCCCAGGTGCTGTGATATATTTATCGATTAGGTGCCTCAGGAAGTAATTGATAGGCTTTGTGAATAGCAGCTATGGTGAAGCACTGACCTTGCAAGGAAATTGGTGGCATGTGGGGACCCAGGGGGGTAAGGTGTCATCCTCGAAGGCTCAATAGGTACAAGGAATAGAGCGCTAATTTGGCACCAACCGAGACTTCGGATGGGAGAGCCAACAGAGAGACGGTATAGCAAAGCTGCCTGCAAAGCTAGGCAGAATAATAACCAAGAATTTGAAACTATGTACAGGTGTTATAGGACTTACAAGGTCCATGCAGGTATTTACCAAGACATCGGTTCCTGTGTGGACCCTTATCGGGTATTTCCGGGCAGACGCTGAGCAGGAGGCGGAAGAGACCACCTTACGTTCAAGAAGGACATTGCCTAAAAGTGTTCGTAGCAGTGGATGTGTGGTCATTGGCACACGTGAGAGCGGAGGCAAATTAGTTGTGAGGTTGAGGGCAACTCAAAGGCTCAGAATTGAACGGACGGTATGCCGTGCAGTTACTGGAATAAGGGGGAAAGGCCAACTCCAAGGGAGGCAAAAACATCCGGGGAATTAATCCGAGTGACGGCTGGTGGAGCATTCTGTTATGAGTCAGTTGACGGAGATGATGTCAGAGGGTAAGGCTAGTGCGAGCCGTGATGATGCGGGGATAATTGGCAGCCATATTGAGTATGATTTTGCGGAAGAGGTGTAATGGTGGCCATATTGGAGCAGGAAAGGAGGGTAGGGACTAAAGTGATCTAAGAAGTGAGATGGAGTAATGACTGTCCCAATAAGGGATTCTTAAATGAGGTTGAAAACGACAGAAGGTGTGGTTAAAACACATTGGAGCGGGAAAGGAAGATTGTAACTAGAGTGATTTAAAAAGACATATGAAGTAGTGACAGTCCCAATAGGGGATTCCTAATAAAGATTGGAGAAGACAGAAGGTTATGAAGTTAGAAGGTTATGTGCACAATATGTACACACCAGCAAAAACAAAACATTTGTAGGACAATATCAAATGATGCAGAGGATTAAGAGATTAGTGAAGATTATGAATTCCAGCCCTCTAATCAATTCAGTCCCGTGTTCAGACTGTTCATACGTAGTATCAATTTGAGTTCCTCCTTTTTCAGAATGGAGCTTACGTTGGCTCCTCGCGACGTTGATTTAACCACAGTGATGACCTGCCAACGAATATCGTCCTCTGCATGTCCCTTTTCTGAGAGATACGCGACCAATGGTGCGTTGATTAACTTGCAACAAATGCAGCTGCGATGTTGGCAGATACAAATGCGTATTTTCTGTGATGTTTGGCCAATGTATATTTTGTCACTAGGGCATAAGATTGCATAGATAACAATTGCCATGTTACAATTAGAAAATGGATTGAGAGTAATACAGATGTTGTCAAACATAAATTCCTTACGTTCGATGGTAAATTGGCATCCAGTACAATTCCCGCATTTAGAGTGTCCCACTGATGGAGATAAGCCCCATAGGTCGGTGAGAGTCTGTGTAGTCTTTTCAGGGGGAAGGCAGGCCCTGACTAGTTGGTCTCTGATGTTCTGGTTCCTGCAGAATGCAAACAAGGGGAATTCCAGGTTGCAATCACTTGCATTAAGTATGGATATTTGTTTTAAAATACATTTTCTGACTAGGTTGGAGATAGGGCAGAAAGAGTTTACACAAACCATGCTATCATTAGATTGGGTTTTGGTGCGAGTAGTATTTCATGTGGGCAGTACCAGGCTCTCTTAATGGATTTGCGAACAAGTTTGCATGGGTATCCCTTGGTGTAGAGTTTTGTGGCCAGAGTATTTGCATCATGGAAATAATCTTGTTTGAATGAACAGTTCCTTGAATACAAAGGAATTGTGAAAAAGTGATTGAATCCCTTAAGGCTCGGGGAGTGGTGACTATTGTAAGAGAGAAGAGTGTTCCTCTCTGTAGGTTTACGATATACGGTAATAAAGAGTTGACCGTCAATGGATCTAATCCACAGGCCTAGAAATGCATTCTCATTCTTACTATGAGTGAGACTTTGAGATCATTGCTGTTAGTGTTCAACAAGTCGAGGAAGAGCAATAAGGTAGATTCAGAACTTTGCCAAATCATAAAGATGTCATCTACATATCTTCTCCAGATAGTGACACAAGTGAGAAATGGGTTCAGGGGAGCCAAGATCTTAATTTCGGGGTCATCCATCTATAGAATGGCAAAGTTGGAAGCGAAAACTGTTCCCATGGAAGTGCCTTCGACTTGTTGGTGAAATGAACCATCAAAGGAAAAGAAGTTGCGTGCTAAACAAATGCGGAGGAGGTGAAGGATAAATGATGTCGTACTGGGGGAGGTTTAGTCCTGGAGTCAAGGGACTTTTCAATAACAATGAGCCCCTCTGTCTGTGGGATATTTGTGTGGAGGGATTATACGTCTAGGGTACACAGAGTGTCAGGGAATGAACGCCTTAATGAAAAAATTTACATATTGACCAAGAGGCTCAAGTATAGAACCACATCCAGAAACAATGGGGCGGCCTGGTGGAGTGTCAAAGTTTTTGTGTATTTTGGGAAGTGTTTAGATAACTGGAGTTCTGTCAGGTTTAGTGATTAAGAATCGGAATTCATTGTGTGACAAATAACGATCTGATACGCCTTTTTCTGTGATGATCCGAATCTCATTCTGACTCTCGGCCGTGGGGTCTGAACCTAGCTGCAGATAACGATCGGTGTTGTTCAGTTGTTTAAGGATCTCTGTTTTGTAAGAGTGTAGGTCTTGGATCACAACCCCCCCCCTTCCTTTATCGGATGGTTTCACAATCAGGTTTTGGTTATGTTTGATATTAGTGAGTGCTTGCTTTTCTTTTAGTGAAAGATTGTAAGAGGTGAAGCCTGGTGTAGATTCTATTTTGGCAATTTCTTTTAGAATGATTTTTTCAAAAGTAAACACCTGTAGGTAAGGAGCCATTAGGGGGTCGAAAAAAGAAATACAGGCGTATTTTATGAAAGAAACATAGTAGTTAAATTTGTAGTTCCAAAAAATTGTGTGAAAGGGTTGGTACATAGGAAAGGCCTCTGCTCAACAATGATATTTCATCCTCAGACAAAATGAAAGGTTAAAAATGGGAACTGTCTGAGGCGATTCATTGCGAGTCAAGAGTTCATGGGGCAGTGTGTTATTAGTTACCACTGGTCGTAATTATATCGAGTTTGATGTTCTCCAGGGGTACTGTACCATCGTGGTGGCTGGCCTCTGCCTCGTCTGTTGGGTCGGCCCTGGCCTCTCCCTAAAAAAGCAGTCAAATTAGGAATGTTAGAGGATGCAGTGGGCCCTTCACTGGGGGCTGAATCGTCTGATGAGTCACCCGATGTATCAGAAAAACCAACTATACTGTGGGCTCTCCCATCCGAAGTCTCGGTTGGTGCCAAATTAGCGCTCTATTCCTTGTACCTATTGAACCTTCAAGGATGACACCTGACCCCCTTGGGTCCCCACACGCTGCAAATTTCCTTGCAAGGTCGATGGCTCGCCATAGCTGCGATTCACCAGGCTTATCACATATTCCTGATACACCCAATTGATATATAGATCACAGCAGCTGGGAACTTTTTCCCAGTTGAATAGCTTCACCTTAGACACCTTCCAGTTTATTCACACCCCTGGCTCGCTTGCAACGTTTGGGCTTATGAACTAATCTTAGTGTTTTCATTTTTCCTTCTCCCCTTCCCCCTTTATTTTATTTTCTCCTCTGAGCAGGAAAAATCTACCAAAATAGTGATTTTCTCAGGCTGCACATCCTTTTAGTCTTGATGATGATCCCAATATTTTCTGTGGGATCGAAACGCCGTCCACTTTAGCACCTTGACACAAAATTGTTGCATAATAATTATCCCATATAAGTGCAATGGTGCTCCTAATATGTTGTCTGGCCTAATTATTTGATAATATTTAGGCCACGCTATTTTGTTTTGCTTATGCCTGAGTTTTTTCCTTTACATAATTATTGTAGACACAGCCCCACTCTCTCTATGTTTTTCTAATTGTTAAATTAAATATTATGTTTACTTATAAAAAATACATGATACAGTCGTTATTATATCTCTGTACTGATTTATTCCATTTAGAAATTGTTGAAAGGGACCACTGTTTACTTATAGTTAAGGTACCACTCCGATGCATACTGTGGACAATTCCCAATATAGCCATCCTCCCCCCAGTTGAGAGAGACCACCCTTATGATGTGCACCGTATCAAAATTATACACATACACGAAAACAGAACACTTTTTAGCAGCACTACGAGCTGGTGCCATGCAGAAAAACCCAATGTCAGAAGGTATTGTGCTTTTGGCACCAATCAATGTATAATGTGGCACCGCCGGCCCGTTTCGTGAATCGCTGGCAGTCCACACGCAATCGCTCCCACTCACCCACACTCACTAACTCACCCCGCACCACTACGTCATGCACCCGATATCAGCCAGTCCGTATGGCAGACTCTTACACACACATACATACTCGGCACCCTAATGAGGTGCCACTGTTACCCACAAGGTCAATGGACCTCTGCAGAGTCTGTGGCCAAGCCTCCCTCCACCCTCTAATTCACCCCGATTGTCTTATACCCGCGGATCAAAGCTAACCAAGCCTGCCTTCCCAGCACTGGGCTATATGTGGTCGAGGTCACACTGTCTGGGTCTTAGGGAAGTAGGTGGGAAAATGTAACAGTTTTAATTAGGAGGTAGACGTAAACAAGATAGAGGTTAGCAGCCACTTGGGCAGTTCATCCACAGGTCTCAAAACACAAAGGACTCATGCAGTCTCTTGACCCGCTTCCGAACTGTCTCAGAAGCATTTCCTCAACACAGTCAATCTCTCTCCCTGGCACCAAGACGTCTTCGGGAGGGGCCAGGTGTGGAGAGAGCAGTTGGTCCGCTGCGATGAGGGTCAACAAGGGAACAACTGGTAAATGGGGAGTAATACAGTGGAGACTCTCGATAGGATGAGGCGCCCCGATCGGTACACGATGATCCAGGTCGTGCTCAGGCAGTTCAGGTATGACACTTGGTACGCTTTGGGATGAGGCGCACCAGCACTTTAGATTTCAAACACCATAGTTGCAAATTCCGCACCTCCCTGGAAAGGAGGCACAATGACCAGTGCACGTTGAGATGGATAGCACCAGGCAATTCCGGTCAGAACCAGTGAAGAGATGCAATTCTATACCTCACTATAAAGGAGGCACCACATACAGTGCACGTTGATGCAGCTGCACTAGACCAATCTGGTCACACACACAGGCGCAACTTCAGCAGAGCCACATGAGGAAGAATGAGGCTCCACTCTGGGTACACCCCCACCTCCAAGGGTTGCACCCCGTGAATCGGACACTGCACGCAATGAGCATGCAATCGGCGTGTCGCACAAGAGAGATGCTGCATGATTGACAAAATGGACCACGTAAGGTCCCGCAACAGGTGAATCTGCTCATTACCAACTAAGCGCTTATGAGTGTCAGGATTCACCTATCTTAGGTGCAGGCACAATTTCTGGGGCCCTGCATTAGACAATCTGATATCCAGACACAAGTCTTAGTTCCACGCTCTCACCATGCTACCAGTTGAGATTCAGTAGCGGAGGTGCGCACTTGAGAGGGCACCACTCTCCAGATATCACAGGTAGGTGGTGTAGGTCCCTCACAGAAGATCTTTGATGTCCCTGAGATCTCTGAAGAACAGGAGGTCTGCGGTCGGGTTTTGGAGAGCACACTTCAGGGCGGCACACTTCAGCAAGTCCTCGGCCCAGGCTAGCCTCTATTCAGACAGTTATCCTCCATGTGCACAACAGAATCCTCTGACAATGTGCACCACGCAGTTCGTATTCTCCTGTCCCACTTCCCCAAAAGCATATCCCACCCTTTTATGAAGGATGACACCCGAAGTTATACTGTCTTTGAAGTTAGGGGTTTTCCCTAAAAAACACAGATGTCTCCCCTAAACTGTAGGCCAATCTGCCAGGGGTCATGGAATGCAGATCATAATTTTTAGTGTGGCCATGATCTGGCCCTAAGTGTCACAACCTTTATCTTCAATCTATCCCATTTGGCCCTCAAATGGCAAAGGTCTGCCATTCCTGTGGAATGCCCATAGTTTATGGCTGTCGATTGGGCAATGCACAAATGTCCTCCCCTGACCCTTGATTTCCACTGGAGCCAGACACCACAGTCTCTGAAACTCTTGGATCACAGAAATGGCCATATTCTCCAAGTGGCATTTCTAAGTCTGTAATGCCAGAACCTCTTTTACCAATGGAAAGGGCATGGCACTAGGAGTCCATTGAAATGAAACATCGTGAAGCTGACCCACTGTAATCCACTATTGCAGTCCAAAGTAATGTCAACTTCTTCCCCATGGTAACCTGTGGGAAGAGCAGGCCCCATAGGTAGTAAACACTCACACAGGTATTCCTCACTATCTTGGTGCAAAAGTGCTATTGCACACACCGACCTACAATGGCAGGAGGGACACATCATTCCCAGCACCAGTGGTGCATGTGCACCTGTCTGAGTCCGCATAGCAGACCAGACATGGGTTTAACTAATACGTGTGTCTGTGTGCACGCACAAGTCTGGATTGGCAGGCGGCACATGCAATCGCGGGCACCAGAGGTGCTGGTGCGTACTTACAGTGGCCTACAATGGCACGCTGCCCATGAGTTTACTCACGATACATACCAGTGCATAACCACCAGTCTACAATGACGGATTGGCCCGTTTCAGAACATGGGAATGAGTGCCACTTCCCAACAGGAATAGGAAGGGCACGCGCGCTTTCACGCAGCAAGGACAAGCCAGGCACAGGGGTTACCCAGGCCGAAGCACCTTCGGTGCAAGAGCATGCACTCCACACTGCTCGGACCAGCCGGACATGGGTGGACCCCGTTACGGGTGTGATAGCGCACTCCCGGCCGGCGATGGCAGACTGGGCATCTTACCGCCAGCACCATGGATGCAAGCACTGGCAGGCCTGCGCCGGAGGTTAGAACACCGGGGATAGAGGTATACGCTCACCAGCTCGCGATGCCAGGCATCCATGTAAAATGCCATAGGTGCCATGGTGCGTCCTTCAGCCTGCCTCTGCAGGCAGAACACATATCCGAAACAGCATCAAGGCTGGTGCGCACACCCAGGTCTGCATTGGCAGACCAACCTATGTTCTGGAACAGCGTTTCAGCATCCCTTCCTAATCTGTGTAGGATGGCACACACACTTCCACAAGGCCTTGACAGTGAGGATGTGCACAGTGCCCGGAGGCCACTCCAGAGAATCAGCAACACCCCAGGAGTATCTATAGGTAGAGCCGAACTCTAAGCAATCACTCCCTGGGCAGGCTACATCCATATGTGTCCGCCCGGCCTTCAGCTTACCACCCTCATGGGGCCCATCAGGGCTTCCGTAAAGGGGTGCCCTCATGGTATGGGACGACCCACTTAGGGTTGGCTGAGGCTCAAGCAATGCCAACCTAGGCCAGGGCGCAATGTCATCCCACAGACCTGTCATGGCAGACCCAATATAGGGTTATCCAGTGGGTGGCACACTCAATGCTACGTCCTACTACAAGCCAGTGCCATACACACCCTGGGTATGTGGTGTACCTTTTTACAGGGCACACGAAGGTACGGCACCTAAACCCCATCGTATACACACCCCCAGCCCAATGCGGGCGCGCACACCTTCCCTCTGCCATATAGGGGGCGAGGGCCCAGTATCCTAAGGTTATGCAGGCAAAGACTATGAGGAAAAAGCGAAAAGTCTCAGGGTCATTTCCCCTCTATGGAGGTCATGTGAAACAAGGACATACAGCAAACAACCTATATGGTTGACATAAGGAACCTGTGTGTTGGACATGGACCTTCTTTGGGGATTTCCCTAAAACGTTTTGCTTTTTTCCTCCTGGATTTTGCAGATTCTCTTTTCTTGGTCTCAGGACTCTGGGCACTTTCCAACTATAATGCAGTGTGAAAGCGCGCGCGCTCTTCCTACACATCTAGAAAGAAATGCTCACCTTAGTTTAGGTGCTGTACCTGTGAGCTCCAAGTAGAAACGTATTCCACATACCCAGGGCAGGCACTGCACTGGCTACTAGTGGGCCTCAGCACTGATTGTGCCACCAACAAGAATAGCCTTTTCAGACATGTCTCAAGCCTGTTATTGCAGGTCTGTGTGTGCGCAGCTGCACTGATGCTCACGTTGGCATTTCTAAACCAATATCCAATGAGAGTGGGCCATACACTACCACTAGGACACACCTGGTCTAAACCCTGGAGTGGGGGGCAAGTGGAAGGAAAAAGGCAGGGCAGACACACACAGGTTCCCTGCCCAGGTAGTTAAGAGCCTCCATGTGTGTTTTCACCACCTATGAGGTCTGCTCTCCACATAGGTTAACATAGGGAAATGGCTGAGATTACTTTAAGCTACAGTGGTGGCTTACAGTGGAGCAGCCTCATGTTGTTTCCTCTCATTGGATTCACAATGACAAACCCTCTCCTGTGGTAAAGGTTGATTTGTCATTAATAGCTTAGAAATGACACTTCTAGAAAGTGGGCATTTCTCTGCGCTAACCTCTTTTGTGTGCCCTCTAGTTTGACTCCCGTCCACAATGGAGGCTGAGGGGGGGGGGCACATCTGTGTATTCCCCTACGACAACTATAAACACTGGGCATGCAACTGGAACAACTGAACTCTGCCATTTGAGGACTTGACTGGAAAGACTGGGGGAGTGGGTTTGACACTTGGCCTCTAGGAAGCCAGATCATGACCCCGCAAAAGATTAAGATCTGCGTTCCAAGGCTGAAATTTAGGGGAAGACGTGCTCTTCAAAGGGAACCATCAGAACCACCCCCTACTTCAAAGACACACTACAATATAACTACTGGTGCCATACTTCAGCAGGGCAGAGATACAATTGTGCAGACGTGGGACCAGACACCCTGGACATGGTGGTGCACTCTGCCAGAGGGATCTGTTGTGCACGAGCAGACTGCCATTGCAAGGGACCGTGCACACTGTCTGAATAGTGGCTGGCCTGGGCTGATTACCTGCTACCGTGTGGGGCCCAGAAGTGTGCTCTCCAAGGGCTTGTTGGCTTGCCCCCTATTCTTTGTGGATGTCTCAGAGACATCATAGACCCCCCATGAGGGACCTACACCGTCTACATGATTCACCCGGGGAGTGGTGCCCTCTCAAGCGCCTACTTCGTCTGCTGGATCCTGACTGCAGTGCGGTGTGAACGTGGAACCAAGTATTGTGCCTAGAGACTGGATTGCCTTGTGCGGAGCCCACAAACCGTGCCCACATCTAAGGAGTGAGGCCCCTGCATCGTGGGGCCTCAGTACCCACAAGCATCTTGTTGGTGGCAATCGGATTCACCAGTTGCGGGACCGAGCATGGTCCTCTACGTTGTCCGTGCCTCATCGCTCTCTTGCAACACGCCGACTGCATGCTCATTTCGTGCGGTGTCTGATTCACAGGTTGCGACCATCAGAGGGACGGCACATTTATAGTAGTGCCTCATTCTGCCTTGTGCGGTATTACTGATCTTGCGACTGTGTGTCGAGGACCAGATTGTCTGGTGCGACTCATATCATCGTGCACCAAACGTTGTACCTCATTCCAGGGAGGTACGGCAAACCCAACCGTGGGTTGAATGGGACTAGATCGTCTGATGTGACTCGGCTCAACGCACACCAGATGCTGTGTATCATTTCCCGTGGGGTGTGGGGACAGTTGCTCCCTAGTCACAGAGTGTTCCATCTTGTCCTCAGTGTGAAGAATCAACTGCCCACTCCTCACCCGGCCCAACAATATTGTGTGGCCAGGTAGTATCGCCCAGACCGGGCCTGGATGGTGAGAGTAAGTGGCTGGTTTGAGGAACACTTCCAAGAGTGATCAGGAGCGGGTCGAGAGACTGCGTGATCCCCCCTGTAATTCGCAGTACCGGACTCATGTCGGAAGGCGAATTAAGGGATCTTTTGATTGAGCTGGAACAGCCTCGAGCCCATTTCTGCTCTGCATAAAGTGGGTGAACTTCTCGGGTGGTGGCCAACCTCCCATTTGTCAACTGCTGCCTGGTTACCCTGATAGTTACTCCAGCCTTCTACCCAGGGCCTCTGACTAAGTGCGACTTCGGCTTCAAACCGTTATAGTAAGGGGTGGGGTTCTTTGATTCTAACCTGTGGGGGGGTAACTGAGTGGTGTGGGTGGGATTGTGCCACGGGTCAGCATTCATATTATCAACTGACCTGCCGGATATGATTTGCACTGCATTACGGGTGCCGAGTGGATGTGCAAGAATGCTTTATATGAACTAGCCAATATCCTTTGCACCGCATGATGGTGCTGTGCGAGTGTGGGAGAGTGTGCTGCATGAGAACAGCCTGCTGATAGTTGCACCGCGCAGCAGTGTTTTACTGGTTTGTTTAATTACCTAACAAAAACTTTGTTTTGGCATTGGATTTACCTGGTGGCCTTGGCCCACTGGGCTTTTGAAAAGTGTAATAAATTCCTGTGTGTACACACTCCTGATATCATTGTGACCTGGGGTGCACCCTAGAAAATTGTGAATTTGAATTGTGTTATTTGCCAGGTTGGGTCCATTTCTGACAACAGGCTGGGGATAATATAGGATGTGTCCCAAGTGTGCATATTACTGATGTCATTTTAACAATGTTGGGTCTACTACTGCTAGTAATATTTCCAAGTGTGTCTTATTCCCAGAAATACAGGTTGTTCATGTTTTGTTAATTATTGTGTGTGTTGAATACAATCTTTATTTACATACATGTGTGATGTATCTTTTGTGAAGCTCAGTGTATTTATTGTGTTAGGGTGCTGTGCCATTGCCTCTTTGATAAGCCTGATTGCTCAGTGCCAAGCTACCCAAGGGTGAGTGCAGGTCATATAGTGAGTGTAATCATCTAACCTGGACAGGAGGGTTGGGTCTACTTGGCTTGGGCACTGCCTCAGTCAACCAGAAAGTACCAGTTCCAACACTGTGCCATGTCGAGATTTTCTTTTTTGCAGTTTTATATAGCAGAAACTCGACCCAAAGAAATTGGAGCACCAGTAATGTGTATTGAATATTCAGAATACATACATGTCATAGTGTAGGGTCAATAAATTCTAGGAGGTGTAATTTAGAATGTATAGTAATCAGTGTGGAGCTGGGCTGGTAGAGATAGGCTGCATTTTATTACCCTTCACCAGTGGGCCGTTTTATTTGGAAATAAACTTTGTTTATTGTTCTCATGTTTCCTGCCTTTAATTGGATCTTACAATGGCGACATGGATGGGATCCGAACCCACGCTTGCAAAGCACAATGGAATAGCAATCCATTGTAAATTTGAGTGAGATGCAAGTAAAGAACAAAGAGTATCATGATAAGGTACATCGGGGTAAACCTAAACCTATTCAGGAGGGAGATTGGGTTCGTATATCCAAACCAAATGTGAATCTCAAAGGTTCTGCGGAGTTTTCTAATCCTGTACGAGTGGAAAAAGTATCAAACAGTGCTGTGTTGTTACATAAAAGAGGATAGTGGAACAAGAGTTCTGTTGTATTTCTTAAACCTGGCCAGGAAAAACTGTTCAGACAGAGCATGGAGAGTGCATATTTTAGTGATGCTTCGGATAAAAAGATTTCTGATGTTCACAATAGCAAAACGGGGACAATGGGTAGCGTGTTGAGTGATGACCATGAGGTTAATGTGGAACATAATATGAGATCCTCAGAAAACACAAGCTCTACAGCGATAGACAGCGCCATTTGCATGGAGTGCCGTCTTCAGTTCCTCCATCCACTAAAGTTATTAGAGATGAACATGCTACATTTCCAGTCTAAAAGAATTGTCAAATTACCTAAAAAAACTAGAGGACTATGTTTTGAAATGAAATGTGTTAGGAATTTATTTATGTTATGTTTCTTTAGTTTCCTGGGAGTTACACTTCTTTTTGTTATGCAAATTTGCCAACAAATTATGTACATGTATTTTTTTTTAAAAAGGGACATGTGTATTGAATATTCAGAATCTATCGTAGTGTTGGGTCGTTAGATTCTGCGAGGTGTGATTTAAAATATTGAGTAAGCAGTTTGGAGCTTGGCTTGTAGAGAGACGTTGAGTTTAATTGCCCTTCACCAGTGGGCCGTTTTACTTGGAAACTAACTTTGTTTATCTCTCTCAGATTTCCTGCCTTTCATTGGATCTTACAACCAGTTACATTGCACAAGGACACATTCATTTTTGGTAGGCATGTGGAAATGAAGTCATTTGCCCAGAATCACAGGATGTTGAGCCGATGCGGAGACTCAAACCTGGTTCGCCAGCTCTTAAGTTAGCAGCTCTGGCTGTTACACCACATCTTCTCCTTAAAGAGGTAGAGAGTGCTGCCTCTAGAGCATCCAGTTCCGTAAATGTTTTTTAAAAAAAGCATATGAGTTCTGAAAATCACACATTAATCACCTTCCTCCCAACAGATACTCTATACTGACCAGTTGGTCGCAACAGGGCAGAAGCCAGCCACAGGCACTACAGTGTAGAACACTGAAGGACTCAATGAGGCACACATAATCCCTCAGCCCCTGGGGCACGTGTAGTTGGCCTACATTCCAAAACAGCTTGTACTACAGTCAAGCTGATTTACACTCCCACCGGCCCACTAGTAACCACCCCCGCCCAGCAGGGAAACCAGAAAACTTGGCTCAAGTCCAGTAGTTTAAAGTGAAATGTGAGTACCGCAGCCTGGAAAACTATTGGGACCCATCGCTGACAGAGCTGTATGAGCAAGACACAGCTAGATACAAGGAGGGGCTAGCAAGAAGCAGTAACAAAGCCCCAAAACCAGCTGAAGTCAAGAAAGCAGCCCTCCTGCTGCCCCACCCCTCAGCAGCCGGCAGCACTGCTAGGGTGAGCAGACAGGGGTTTCTGCACTGGCGTTAGAAGGGCTAACACCAGCAATGACTCGCCAGGTCACAGAAGTAATCAGTCTTTTCTTAGCCCTCCCACACCCACTTTAGGGCTCTCGTCCTAAAAACAGAGCACTCACCAAGTTAGGCAGAATGGATGTGATATCACTGCGTATGACATCATAGGAAGTGACATCACTCCACGTGACATCGCATGGGGCATCACCAGAAGTGGCATCCCAACCCATGACCTCACAGGAAGTGACATCAGCCCCACTGACTGGCGCAGAGCCAGCAAATGAAAAATAAAATGATGTTCTTGCATCGTTTCATTTTGCATTTGCCTGGTCTGAGCCAGCGCTGTAGTGAGGTGTGGGGATGAGGCATTGGAGGGGGGAGGAGGAGTGCTACGTGCTCTCCCTAAGTGTTCATGTGTGTTTGGCCGTCCGTCTCAGGCCGACCAAAACACACATGCGCACTTAGGTGTTCTCCAGCCCAGCTGCATTTAAATATTGCATTTAAAATCCCAGTGCGCGACCCCACCCGCCCCACCAACCTTTGGTTATGGCGGCTGCCGCTGAGTGACATCAGATCTTAAGATCTCACATATGTTTAGCAGGTCTATCATGAGTATGTTTGAGCACATTACAATATTTAACAAATTAAGTTTTGCTTTGGGGTTGTGCCAAAATATGGACTAAACCCTAACGCAAAATCTGGGCCTCAACATATACATTTTTTTAAAACCCTGCCACAAAGAAATTGGAAACAAGGAAAAATGTGGCAGTAAATCTGTCCTACTTAATTGATTGCAATGTCTGTATTTTAAAATAGAAACCCTTTTAAGAGGACAACCAAGTTGTTTTAACCTCCTTCCTATTCTCCGGGCTGCTGCTCACCAATTCCTGCCTCATCGATGTAGCTGGCCTACAGTGCTAAATATAGGATCGTTCCTGATCAGGTGGCAGTATTTTTGCATGATGTTTCTATTTTCTGCCTCTTGTGCACCGAAGATGGTAATAAGCCTAAAGTGTGGATCAAAGCTTTTGTCTTCTCTTTTCTTTTCAGACTTGTTCTTAAAAATAATTTGTTCTCTAGGTTTGGATATTGCTTTCGAGATAGAGGTTTGAATGCAATCTTTTGTATACCCCCTTGCTTTAAATTTCTCTTTCAGCTCAGTGATTGCTTTTTCATCTTCTACTCTGTCAGTGCAGTTACGTCTAACTCTTAAGCACTCCCCATAGGGGACGCTCTCAACTGCATTGCGAGGGTGGAAACTTGTCGCATGCAGCAGCGTGTTGCCCGTTGAAGGTTTCCTAAAATGTTTTGTCTGTAGACTGTTTTCATGTACATATACTGTTACATCTAAGATGTTCACCCCTATCCTGCTCATAGTACTGGTAAATTACTAATTAAGATTATTCATCTCTATTCTCTGAAAGAAAGGTTAGCACTTTCCTCAGTACCTTTCATCATGATGAAATAGTAGTCTGTGCAACGACTCCACTGCACAACATGATACTCCACCTCTTCCAAATATTCGACACCAATCACCTGCTCCTCCCATCATCCCGTATGCAAATTCGCATAACTGGGGGAGAAGCAGGTGCCCATCATAGTTCCTCATATCTGTTGAAACAGTCCCCCTTAAATAAAAAGAAGTTACTGCTGAGACAGGTATCTATTAATGCTAATAACATTTTGGTGTGCTGTAGAAGATGAAGTGATCTAGTGCCCAAAAAGGGTCTCACTGCCTTCATTCCGTCACAATGTTGAATACCTGTGTACAGTGAGGTAACGTCAACTGGTATTAAAATGTATTCTGCCTCCCAAGGGATATCATAAATTCTTTGCAAAAACTCTCCATTATCTTGAATGTGTGATGGAAGATCTTTTACAAGATCACCTAAAAAATGATCAACGTACTTAGATATAATCTCTAAACAACTGCCTATTGCAGATACTATGGGACGCCCTGGAGGGTTGTTTTTATTTGTATGCGTTTTTGGTATTAAATAAAATACTGGTGTGACTGGGTGATCTTTTTTCAAAAATAGATATTCATCTGGACTTAAAAGGCCCAGGTCTCTCCATGATTTTAAATCTGCATTAATTTTAGTAACAGAACATTCCATGCTTTCTTTGGTGACCCAACAGTGACACTCCTCTTCATGGAGCCGTTTATAAGCTTCGGCCAAATACTGTTTTTTTATCCCACTTGTTATGTTATGTTAGGTAGTTTTATATAGCGCGCAGCTGCCTCAGTGAAGAGGCGTCCCGGCGCTTGCGCCAGTGTCAGTAAGAAGCTAGGGCTATACCGAAGGGAAAAGGTAGGTTTTAATAGCCTTATGGAATGACAGCATGCAGTCTAGCCACCGGATCTGGACAGGGAGGAAGTTCCATAGTTTAGCGGCAAGAAACCGGAATGACCGGCCCCCTGCTCTGAGGCGCTTCACTTGGGGGATCGTTGCTAGGAATTGCTCAGCAGAGCATAACTGGTGTGTAGGTACGTAGGGGACTAGCAGATTAGATAGAATCTCGGGGGAGGACAGTTTTAAGGTTTTAAAGGTCAAGCATAATGCTTTGAATTGGATCCTTTGAGAAATGGGTAGCCAGTGTAGGCTTCGCAAGGCTCCTGATGCTGAACTGCTTCTGGGGAGCCTCAATAGTACTCGGGCAGCAGCGTTCTGTACTCGCAGAAGGCGAGTGACTTCAGTCTTGCTGGCGCCTAGCATGAGAGAATTAGCATAATCTACCTGGACTATCAACTGTCGGGTTGGAGGATCAAAGAAGCCCAGCATGGGCCTCAAGCCCCGAAGGAGTCCAAAGCACGTACCAGCGGTCTTCTTGGTATGTTCCTGAAACCCAAGGGTGGAATCAAACCAGATCCCTAGGTCTTTTACTGCTGATTTTGGGGTAGGTGCAGTGCCCAGAGACTCCGGCCACCAATGTTTGCTCGAGAGCCCCTTGTCCCTCCCCACCAGCAGCACTTCTGATTTGTTGGCGTTAAGTTGAAGGCAGTTTGCGGTCATCCAGTGCGCGACTGCCACTAGGCCGCTCTGAAATCTCACGGCGCCCTGGGATTGATCATCGGAGAGGGCCATGACTAGCTGCGTATCATTGGCGTACGAGACCATGGTCAAGCCATGATCCCTTGCCACCGCCGCCAGGGGTTGTACGTAAAGATTGAACAACACGGGGCTTAAAGCAGACCCCAGGGGAACCACCTGTTTGATGGCATGGGCGTGTGAAAGGAAGGGGGGGGCCCGACACCTGGAATGATCTGTCAGAAAGAAAGGAACGGAACCACTCCAATGCCAGGTCCACCACCCCCGCCTCCTCTAGCCGACGCAGGAGGATCTGATGGGATACCGTGTCAAACGCGGTGCTAAGATCGAGCAATATGAGAGCCGCAGTTTGTCCCTCATCCAGGATGGTCCGTAGATGTTCACTCACTGCTAGAAGCGCGGTCTCGGTACTATGACCCCGGCGGAAGCCATTCTGGGAGCGATCCAGGGCACCTATGTTGTTCAGATAGCTTGAAAGAATGGTATTGGTGTGGGCCTCCGCAATTTTAGCGACCCAGGGCAGTAGGGATATGGTCGGAAATGTTCTGGTTTAGTGGGATCAAGTGTCGGTTGTTCAGCAAGGGGACCAGCCTAGATTGTTTCCATGCCAGGGGTACCACCGACGTGGAAAAAGAGGCTTTGATGATCTGACGCAGAGACGTCATAAGAACAGGTAGTGTATCCCTGAATTGGGTCGGCCTCATGGGATCTATAGGGGAGCCTGATTTGACTTTTTTGCTCAGAGTGAGGAACTCATCCTGGGAGATAGGGGAATCGCTACCAGGGTATTAGTGATCCGGGGATCTGATGGAACCATGGGGTCCAAAGGGCAGATAGAGAAGGATTTATAAATGGCTTCGACTTTCTGGACGAAGAAAGTGGCCAGATCATTGCATTGCTGGTCAGATGTAATCCACGGAGTGGAGGGGTCCTTCCTAGTTTTAAAATCATTGAGGATTTTGAAGATGCTTTTTATCTGATTTTTACTTGTCTTAATCTCATTGGTGAGATAAGCTGATCGGGCCCGATGTATGGCCTTGTGGTAGCGTTTAATCGCATCCTGGTACGTCTTTTTAGCCCCAAGGTCATATGTCCTTCTCCAGACCCGTTCTAACTTCTTACAGATGCTGCGCAGGGCTGCCAAAGAGTCATCATACCAGGGGTTGGAGTTAGAGCAGCGACCCTTAGACCATTTGGCAGGGATCAAAATGTCTAAGGCCTGTAATATCCAGTCACAGAATGATTTATACGCTTGCTCAGGATCTGTGTCTAGGGTGGGGGAAGAGGATGCCAAAGTGGAGAGCAAATCCTCGTATTTTAAGTTTGTGCCAGCAACGTCTAAGAGTGGCTTTGGGGTTGGTTCTAGGAATAGGCTCAGAGAGCGGAGAGAAGATAGTAACTAAAAAGTGGTCAGACCAACACATTGGGCTAGGTGTCTTGACCAGGAGAGAAGGAATGTTAGAGAAGACCTAGTCAAGTAAATGCCCTGCAGAGTGGGTGGGGCCCACTACTAACTGGCTTAACTGACAGGCATCTAAGTCAGCAAGCAAGCTGCTGACTTCGGGGTCATTAGGGCAGTCAAAGTGAAAATTAAGATCACCAACAAGGCTTAAATTCGTCAGTGCCAAGGAGTTCACGGCCTCAATGATGGCTGTCTTGAATTCCAAGGTAGGTCCGGGGGGGGGGGCGATAAACTAGTAGACCTGAAGGAGGAGTGGGCATTGAAAGAGATGGCAAAACGAGCGCATTCGCACCCCGCCACATCCTCCTTGACAAGTGAGCAGCGGTAACAGGTTTTAAAAATAACAGCTATGCCCCCGCCTCGAGTCTCTCTATTAAGTGTCAGGATACTGAACCCTGGGGGAAGAGCGAGGCCAGGTTCAGCCACCGTGGCATCAGTCAACAAGGATTCAGTTATGAAAACACGTCCGGTGGTTCATCCTCAATGAGTTCATGGATCTCCAGATAGTGTTTAACCAAGGACCGGACATTGAGATGGAGGATTTTCATAGTGAGTCTGGAGGGAGTCGGGGGGGCAATACGGGGCAGGATTTATAGCCACAATTGGAACAGCAGAAAGGTCCTTCCATCGTGTCCCCCTGATACTGTCCACAAGGGCTGACCTGCTGGCCAATAGACATCAGCTGCTCCCTAGTGTATATTATTACCCCTGATTTCAAACTGGCAGCATGTCTGGCGACGTCCAGGCGCGGATGAGTGCAGACGGGCTTGCCTTTGGCGCACCGCTGGCGCGCCCGCTGCGCGCGTCCGCTGCGCTCCCGCGCCATGGGCATCCTAAACAGTGTGTCCAGGAGCAGGGAGGGCAAAAGACTATACCGCCTCCCTTATCAAGATGGCGGCCGTGGGATGGCATCCGGAAGTGGGAAAAAGACCACGCCGGCCGGACCTGAGCAGTGCTCCCTCCACATCAATCAGCCATCTAACGGCTGCGGTGGACCGGGGAGGTGCAGAGGCCACACGACACACTGTGGTCACAGGTAAGTGCACTACACTATATTGCCAACTTTGTCAGATTTCATAACCACACATTCTGTTTTCACATGCAGTTTATTCATTACATCATGATTTCTCCTGTTGGCTATAGGTGTTCGTTTTGCTGCTCTCTCTATAAAGATTCTTTAATTACTTCGTAACTAAGTCACTGAAGAGGTCATTCGACTCTCGGGCCATCGAAGGTACAAATGATGACTTTGGTTTAAAGTTCGTCTGAACCGCGCCATATGTTTCTAATCATTGATCCCCCCATGTACATTTTCTAATTCTAGCTCTAGCTCTAACAACAGGTTCGTATGTTCAATCTGTAATACATTCGGGTGATCCATCTGGTTCATTACAGTGCTCCCTTTATTTCTCTTCGGCTGGGTCATAAAGAACTTCTATAATTTTATGGATCTTATCTTTTTAAATAAGTCAATTCTGGTCTGTGCATAGTACAAGTTCTGTTTAGGGCAGAAGTCGAGCCTGAGTTTCAAGATGTTCATTTCTTTAGATGTCAATCTGATATTAGTACGGTTTACCATGGAGTTTTCTGTATCGGACTTAGGCTCCTCTATATCTTGGCCCAGTTGCCAGTCTTCGCCTGTGCTGGATTGTTGATTGTTTTTTCTTTTGCCATTCCTCTGCCTCTTCCTCCTGGTGGCTTGCTGTTTTGCTCAAACTGTCTTGGACGGAGGTTGAACTGCCTGTCTTGCCGTAAAAAATCCAGCTCATCAGTAACTGAAAGAACTACACTTTTTTGTTGCTGTGTTGTACCTGCTGCTTCTTCCAGATCTGTATCTACCTCAGAGCTTACGATACTGCTCAACTCAGATCGATTGTCCTGCCCCATCGCAGTAGTTCCTGAAAGATGTTGTCTGCGAATAGTCATATGTTCTTGAAAACGTCTAAATTCGTCTTCTGTCATAATCAGTTTTATCCCACAAGAGCTTTTGAGCTTTTCTGGCCTTAATTTGGCCTGTAACTTGGTTAGTCTCTCCTTCATGCTGGTAAAGGCTTTTGTTATCCCTCTTGGCCCCCCTCCTTAGCCAGGTTCTCATATAATGTATCAATCTCCTCCATAGCGTTTGCTTTATCAATATCTGCATATTTGATTAAAATGCCAAGCATTCTCCTCGAAGACTCATTATTGTTGCTCGCCCATTCACGCAACATCTCTGGTTTCGGTCTTCGTAGCTGGGGCCACTAAGGTTTTGAGACCATGTGGAATCCATCCTACCTCGAAGTATCATTTTAATGACCTCGACCCCCACCATTTAGTTAACTCAGTCCATTTCAGTTTCTCCGGTAGCTTTGATTTTGTTATTTAAATCATTCCCTCCATTATGCATCTAATCGCTGCCTTGGACGCTCGTCTCTGTCATCAATTCATCGCTGAACATTTTTAAGGCGACCTCCTCCCGCTCTTGCATCTCTTCGATCGACATGTTGTCTTTATACTCCAGTAAGTTCTCACCCTTATTGCACAGCTTTCGGTTCTAGGTCTCGGAGGCATTTGCTTTTTCAGCGGTTCTCTCTTCTCCCCCTCCCGTTTTGTGCCGGTAGTCTTATCTGGGTGGCTGACCGGTCCCTGGTGGTCCTCCGACTCACCAGCTCCGATGTCCCATCACTAAGGCTACTGCTTGTGTTCACATGTGTATCGTATCGGGGGGCGTGGCAGCTTGAACTATATTTACAGGGACTGAACACGTTCAAAGGCATTCCTCTCCCAAGTACCTGTGAAGTGATTAGTGTTTCCCCTCCATTGCATCCAGATGTGAGGCTATTACCTTTATCTGTGACTGGCAGAGTAGCGGTGGCTAAAATGGTGATGTTGCCGCGATTGCATTATTTCTTTTCAACAATCCCACTGTTGGTACCTCGCCAGCTGTTCCAGGATATGGAAACTCTATTGTTGGAGCTAATCTAGGGGATGGGTAGGCGTAGCAGTTGCCCTGGCTAAGTTGCAGCACCCTACAACAGAGATGATCTAGCTGTACCTGAGCTTGAGTCCTATTATATAGCGGCTCAGTTGCAGTGGTAAAATCAGTGGTTGTACAGTAGAATGAACCCTGGTGAGGGTATAGTTGTCTCGCCGCCTGTTTTGCGAGACTTATTATAAGCCCTCTTGGTTCTCTGGAGACGACTGCCAGGACCTTCTCAGGAGCTCCTGGTAATACAGCAGTGCTGGGGTCGTTGCTTACAACGGACCCGTGTCCCAGTGCCCTATTCGCCTGATTTCTTAGTATATGTTGAACACTTATGTAAGTGGGCACCCTGCACTAATCCAGACAACCCTTATGGTGATTTTAGTGGTCTTAGACAACCTTAGAAAGATCTCGAAGTGGTAGCTATGGAGAGCAGCCTTCAGGCTTAGTCCAGAAGGAGTGTAGAGCAGCTTGTTTCACCACAACATAATCTTATAGGTATAGATTAAGTGAAAAAGAACCATACAGTGTATTTATGAAAATATGTATATATTATAAGACACTCACTAACACATACAGATATCTCCTAGCCGGAGATATACACAATGCACACAATACTTTTCAATACAAACATCTAAGTAGCACTGATACACAGTTGTTGCCAGGGGGAGACCAAACCATATATTAAAATAGTGGTATGCGAACCACGACTGGAGTCAAGACAATACCCAGAAGACGTAGAAGTGCCTGGGACCCAAGGAAACACCTGAGGTAAGTAACCAGGAGCCCCACGGAGACGGTGTGCAGAGTGGAACCACAACCGCGGGCTCAATAAAAGTCAATGAGTAAGTCGAGGTTGCAATTTTAAAGAAGTACCCTTCCCAGTGGACCCTGAAGAAACCCACTGGAAGACAGAAGTTTGGAGAGCCACCCCACCAGTGGATACCTAGGAACCAGGATACCTACACCAGGGAAGACGGGTGCATAGGTTAATGTGTCATTGGGAACCGCCGTCTAACTCACTGAAGGACTTAGGAAGATGCGGCTGCTGGGGAAGGTGAAAGTGTCCAGTGGAACCCAAAGGTGTATTCAAGATTAGAAGTACCTGCAAGCAGAGGAGACAGAGTCTATGCCACACGGGAGTGACCAGGAGGCACGGAACATGAATGCCCACAGATGCCAAGAGTTGCAGGAGACCTTGAAACTGCAGCTGTGTGGACCAGGCGACGCTGTGGAAGACAAGGAGCAATGCAAGAGTTGTCCCCATAGGATGTCGAGAGTTGAGGGGTCAGTGTCCGTTGGGAGCACAAACAAGCCTTTGCAACTGCAACCAACATGAAAAGTGAAGACGGTTCAGTGTTGGGACCAGCAAGGTACCGGTGACTCCCCACAAGCACAGGAGTCAGGACAGGCCCCAAGCAATCAGGGGAGCCCGCTGAATTCAGAGATGACCCTTAAGAGGACCCACAGGCCAGAGGCACTGGAGTCGCAAAAGGAAATCGAACAGCTCACCAAAGATGCAAGGACACGATGCAAGAGTTGCAGTGAGGACGAAGATCTTGGTACCTGGAGATGCTTGAGATTGGGGCTACTTGGAGCCCGTAGATCTTGGAGGAAGGAAGCCAACAAGCCTTTGCAACAGCAAGTCGATGCGGTGCACAGGGGTTTGGTTCTTGCGGCTCCGACGAGGGATACTGGCCTCAAACTTGGTGAGAGGACAGGGCAGGCCTCAAGGGATGTGAATAACCACCACCCGTTTTGCTGAGTCTTTCGGAGTCCACGGGAGCTCGGGATCATCAGACCGGTCAGCTTTGTTGCGGTGCCTGCAGATGCAGGGAAGTGACTCCTTATCTTCAAGGGAGATTACTTCAGGTGTCTTGGATGTCCACAGGCCTTGGAAGGTCCCTGTATGGAGCACAGGCATGGACGTTGCAGCAGATGAGCAGGGCAATGAGACCAGGAGCAGCAGGAGTCTTCCCACTTGCAGCCTTGATGCCCAGAGTGAAGTCCAGAGTGCCCAGACGGTCGAAGAAGTGGTGTCTTGAAAATAATCTTGTCCCACGACGAATCTAGGGACGCACCTACAGGTAAGAAAGAAAGGTCCAAAGAAAGCATTGGGACGATTCAGGGTTCCCTCCCAGGGGAGGGGTTCGGACAGTGGGGAGGATACTCCGATGTCCTTTGTCCAATTTCGTGCCAGAGCAGGAGCCAATTGCCCCCTGAGCTGGTTTGAACTGGATTATGCGAGGAGGGCACCAAATGTGCCCCTCAAGCAGACTGAGTGGCTCTGGCAATCGCTCCCACCCTGCCCCAATACACTAAACCCTGTCTGGGAGCTGGTCACACCTCCCTGTGACAGGATACCTATTGTTCTGCCTTCCCCTGCTCGAGCTTGGCTCAGCAGCAGGAGGGCAGAATCATGTCTCTGGTCGGCAGCCATGTTGTGCTGTCCGGGTCTAGAAGACTGGTACCGGGTGCACTGATGGCCTAACGGAGGGCCTTTACAGTGCTTGGAATTATACCTCCACACCGTTTACGGTGTGGGGGTGTGATTCCAACATATTTGATACCAAACATGACAGGGCTGGTTACAGCCAGTTTAGAGTTGGGCATCACGTAATGACTCATGGCTAATCTATGTATCGTAATGGCTGATGCACTTACAACCCGGGAAAATGGACTCCGAAGGTTGTAGGGGTGTCCTGCTCATGCCGGGGCCCCCTTTCACTTAGAACTAAGCACCCTGCCTTCAGGATTGAAAGGCCTGCTTTAGGGGTGACTAATAGGTTTTAAGTGCAGTGACTTCAGATATAGGGAAACCTATATCTGTTGTAAGTAGTGCTATTACCAGCTTACACAGGCTGCAATGGCAGGCCTGTAGTTACAGTTTGAGTGATCCCCCATGGGTTGCATAATGCATGCTTCAGCCCATGGGGGACCCCTGGTGTACCTATGCCCTGGGTATCTCAATACCATATGCTAAGGACTGTTAAGGGTACACCAGTGTCCAATCTGAAATGTACTGAAGTACTTAGCATACCAATTTAGGGGAGAAAGCACAGAGGCTGGGGTCCTGATTAGCAGGATCCCAGTCAGACTAGTCAGAAACAGCATAGCCCCAGACAAAAAGTGGGGGTAACAATAATAGCAGATCCTACTTTCCTACAGCCTGGTTTAAATTAATTAATGTTTACATTGAGCATACCTTACACCTGGCAAGATCAATCGGTTCTATGTGACTGCTGCTGCGAAATGTCCGAGCTGTGGGGAGTTGGGGGCAGAATTGCTGCATATTATTTGGTCCTGCCCGAGATTAGCTGGTTTCTGGGAAGCACTTGTGGGTTGTGTACATGACATAACAATACGGGCGATCACTTGCACTCCCTTAGCCTGCCTTCTTGGGGAACATCCTCGCCCTAAAAAGAAAATAATCACTACTAGATTTCCTGATCTGGCATTGATTCTAGCTAAACGTGAATTAACAATGCACTGGAAGTCTGCACGTGGCCCTTGAATAACTAGATTGAGAAAAGAGCTGGTTAATTGGGCGGGACTAGAGAGTACTGTGTTGTTTCATGAATTAGAGAAAGGGTGGGGAAATATTGACACTGCACGGGCATGGAAACACCTTGTGGACTGTTTGTTGTACCCAGACGCTGATATCATCTCACCGAATAGCCCAGGAGGACTTAGAGGGTGGTAGTAACTGACCTTGCAGGAGTTGTCAGGGGTGGGACTTTGAACTACTGTTGATAAACTTGAGATACAGACCATTAGGGCTTTTTATATTTGGCAGCTTGACAGGGGATAACTATAGATAGGGGTGCTGGTTGTTATTGACTGCTAGTTGGAAGCTGGAATGATTTAAAGGGATGTTGCAATATGTTTTATACTCGGATTGTATTTATTTTATATGCTAGCTTCTTTAAACTATTTTATTATCTGAATTTAGGTACTTGTCAATTTTAAAGATACATTTTAAAATCATTACTGATTACTTAATATGTGTATTATTTGAAAGCCAATTTTAAAGTATTTTTTATTACCGATTTATTATATGTATTTGCTTAACATCCTTTTTTCTGTGCATTTGCAGCTTCTGTTTTATGTTCACTATTGAAAATAATAAAAAATATTTCAAAATGTATCCAGGTGTGAGGCTCCTGATAGCACTCAGCCAGGATACTCCAACAAAAAGAGACCTGATGGCCCCTTAAGATCGGCTTTTCTTAAGGGCGAGGCTGAAATCTGATAAACCATCTCCCCGCTTGCACATTGCTGCTTGGAACAAAAGCAGACAACATGCAGGGGCTACTAAAGGTGTCCGAGTGTCAGAAAATTACACTGGGATGAGTTCAGCATGTTTCTGTGGGGCCCAACCTCTTGGCGGGTAGACAGTGTCCACCCTGTAAAAATAGTGGGTAGATGGGCTCTACTCAGGTTTACCCTCGACTCGCGCCAAGCCCGAGTTGATGGATATTAACATCCTCCCTGTGGCCCACATGCTAGATGGTCCTCAGGGTGTCACGTCAGGACACCCAGACACACGGGGGACCTGAGAGCCAGGCAGACATTGTCAATTGTATGAAGAAGTGCATGAAGAACTCAACTGGAGGCATGAGGAACACCACCGGAGGCATGAAGAACACCACCGGAGGCATGAAGAACACCACCGCAGGCATGAAGAACACCATCACAGGCATGAAGAACACCACCACAGGCATGAAGAACACCACCACAGGCATGAAGAACACCACTGGAGGCATGAAGAACACCACCACAGGCATGAAGAACACCACCACCGCAGGCATGGAGAACACCACCGCAGGCATGGAGAACACCACTGGAGGCATGAGGAACACCACCGCAGGCATGAAGAACACCACGGAGGCATGAAGAACACCACCGCAGGCATGAAGAACACCACTGGAGGCATGAAGAACACCACCACAGGCATGAAGAACACCACCACCAGAGGCAAAAAGAACACCACCACCGAAAGGCATGAACACCACCTGCGGCATGAAGAACACCACCACCAGAGGCATGCAGAACACCACCGGCGGCATGAAGAACACCACCACCGGAGGCATGAAGAACACCGCTGCAGGCATGAAGAACACCACCACAGGCATGAAGATCACCACCGGAGGCATGAAAAGCACCACCGGAGGCATGAAGAACACCACCGCAGGCATGAAGAACACCATTGGAGGCATGAAGAACACCACCACAGGCATGAAGAACACCACCACCGGAGGCAAAAAGAACACCACCACCGAAGGCAAAAAGAACACCACCACCGAAAGGCATGAACACCACCGGCAGCATGAAGAACACCACCACCGGCGGCATGAAGAACACCGCTGCAGACATGAAAAACACCACCACAGGCATGAAGAACACCACCACAGACATGAAGATCACCACCGGAGACATGAAGAACACCACCGCAGGCATGAAGAACACCACCGGAGGCATGAAGAACACCACCGGAGGCATGAAGAACACCACCACAGGCATGAAGAACACCACCACCGGAGGCAAAAAGAACACCACCACCGAAAGGCATGAACACCACCGGCGGCATGAAGAACACCACCACCGGAGGCATGAAGAACACCGCTGCAGGCATGAAGAACACCGCTGCAGGCATGAAGAACACCACCGCAGGCATGAAGAACACCACCGCAGGCATGAAGATCACCACCGGAGGCATGAAAAACACCACCGGAGGCATGAAGAACACCACCGGAGGCATGAAGAACACCACCACAGGCATGAAGAACACCACCACCGGAGGCAAAAAGAACACCACCACCGAAAGGCATGAACACCACCGGAGGCATGAAGAACACCACCACTGGAGACATGAAGAACACCGCTGCAGGCATGAAGAACACCACCACAGGCATGAAGATCACCACCACAGGCATGAAGAACACCACCGCAGGCATGAAGAACACCACCACAGGCATGAAGAATACCACCACCGGAGGCAAAAAGAACACCACCACCGAAAGGCATGAACACCACCGGAGGCATGAAGAACACCACCACTGGAGACATGAAGAACACCGCTGCAGGCATGAAGAACACCACCACAGGCATGAAGATCACCACCACAGGCATGAAGAACACCACCGCAGGCATGAAGAACACCACCACAGGCATGAAGAATACCACCACCGGAGGCAAAAAGAACACCACCACCGAAAGGCATGAACACCACCGGAGGCATGAAGAACACCACCACTGGAGACATGAAGAACACCGCTGCAGGCATGAAGAACACCACCACAGGCATGAAGATCACCACCGGAGGCATGAAGATCACCACCGGAGGCATGAAGAACACCACCGCAGGCATGAAGATCACCACCACAGGCATGAAGAACACCACCAGAGGAAGTAAGATAGACATTGTGCAGAGCCCTGAGTTAACTTTGAAATATGTTGGTCATAGGTTTGAATATCAGCAATGGTGACTCAGCCTTTCATCTATCAGAGATCAATAAAAGAAGTTCCAGTGAGCCATCGAATAACACCTATTGTTCAAGCTCTAAAGACAAGTCAGTGCCTGATGTGTACTAAATATTCCATAAGGCTGACGGAAGAGATGGAGAAGAAACATTCTCTCTCCAAAGACACCTCTAAACCATGCCATGCGCAGGGGAGTCCAATAATCATAAAACAGACGATTTTGCCATTTTGTCACACAGTCTGAAGGCTTCATACCCTACATTCGGTCTCCTGAGCTGCTGGAGATGGAAAGGGCTAAGAGCCTCGATTGGCCAGAACGCCACCTGACTCAACCTACAAAATGAGTAGACCTTACGGGATGTCGGCTATCCCCAAAGAAACCTGAGAGAGTTTGGTCGCTGGTTGCCATGGAACAGTATAATACCTGCACCAAGATGCTCTTTTAAACAACCATCTCCCTTCAAACGTTTTATAGCCACTTCATGTCTTAGTGGCCAGCTGGCTTGGGACCTACTACCACGGTTTCTGAATATAGATGTCTACCTTGCATGTGTAATGCTTTCTATACTTCAAGTTATTTATTTGGGAGCTTTTCGTATTCTTTCCACCATACAAGGTTTGATGTGGCCAGAGTGATTGTGATCACTCAGGAATTTAAGTATTGTTTAGAAAATCAACATATCTTTATGCAATATTCTTTTTTTATATTTAATTGCAGCCTCACGAAAGTCCGCTGGGAGGAAACACATGCTGGCTGTAGTAATGTATGGTATTTACATCTAATCATCAATTAATACATTGACAGGCATTAAAAGTTTAAAAGATCAACACTTGTGGACCATCTGGTGGATGCAGTGTCTATCTACAGATGCCTCTCTGATCCCATCTGCATCCCCGTTGATGGACGGCTACGCAGGAAAAGTTAATAAGGTTCTAATTAGTGGTCGCACTGCACTTTATCCAACTGATGTCGCTTCATCTGTTTGCCACAGAGGAGCAGATGCCACAAAGAAGCAGATGGAAATTGACGTTGATGCACCCTGGTGGGTGCTGTACGAACTCGCTGACGTCTACCGGCTCCAAGAGCTTTGACGTTTCCAGCTCCAGTCTGACACCTGGGATTATTCAACAGGTGAGGAATCTGCAGGTAGATGGACCGTCCACCAGAAAGATTGTTACCCAAGGTAAGTAACTTTTTCAATTTGTATGGTTAGATAACAATATGTAAACATTAATGGAAGAAGCATGAGGAGGGCGAGGATAGCAGTGCTGAACATTTCAACTTCACTTCAAGAGTCAAAGCCAAAAGAGCCTAACACGCGAGGGAGCTTGCAGTGGTACGGGACCTGTAGTAACTAGTGACACGCCAAGACTAGTTAGAAGGATTGCCCACTTGCCCTTGAGCTCATCAGTTCGTCCAATCCCTGGTCTGACGCATCCTTCAACAGGTCTGTCTGTCAGAAAGCCTTTGACAGGGTGGGCTCGGTAGGTTTTCTGTCAGTCTGGTGAACGCAAACCCTTGAACCTACACGAGAGACAGAGGTGCCCTTCGCAAAGGGATGCCACAGACTCCATTACAAGTAACGCACATATCTAAAGAGGTTACCAGAGAAAAGTAAAAAACAAATCACACAAGCCCCATTACGTCTCAAGGCCTGGTCTTCACGTTTAGAGAGTAAGCACGAAATATAGAAATGAAAATGAGGCGTAGTTCATTTATAGACAAACGTAGAAAGTGTTGAAAAGCCTCCAGGTACATTACGCAGGCGGTGGATCTGTTCAGTGCTTGTTCTGATGACAAAGATACAAAGGGGAGTGACTGCAGGAGGAGGGTCAAACAAGGGAACCCTGTAACCTCCCCTCACCCCACCGGAGGCAGCGGTGTGTCTCAACACTCCGAAGCTTGGGACTCCAGGAAGCCTATGATTAGTAGAACTTACACCATGGGTGCTAGGTTCCTCCGCGAGAGGAGGGACATCTGTTCCTTGGGGCATAAGACAAAGCATTGAAAACAGCAACAGCTGAGTGGGTACATTTCGTGCGGGGCATATTACATGTATCAGTGAATAAACACTGTTGTCACAGCATAGGCAGGGGCATAACACCGATCCATGCAGTCCCCCCACCCTTCAGGTATCCCCAGGCCCCCAAAACTTCAAACGGGCCATAAGAATGTTTTATCTCCCCGCTGGAAGTCTAGTGTGGAGCACAGTCGTACACAGTGACATCTTTGTCGGTATGCGTTGGTATGTTTCATGTGCTCCCTCCACTAAGTACATGGGGCAAAATGTGCTAAGCTTTTTTATGGTCGCAAACCGCGAACTCCAAAAAGCATTTTATAATATACAAAGACCTATTTGCGATTCAATAACCTTTTACCAAATCTTTTGCGATTTGGTATTAGGAAGGAGCGTGTTTAGGGCGTCCCCTCCCAATAGCGACTCGCTGTGGTATGTGCGATTAATTGCAACCAAAATGTGGTCGTAAAACATTCACATTTTACCACCCACTTCAAGTAGGTGGTAACCCATCCGCAAATAGGGAGGGGTCCCCAAGCGACCCCTTCCCCTTTGTGAATGTTTGTAAAAACATTTTTTTAAGAGCAGGCAGTGGTCCCATGGACCACTGACTACTATTAAAAAATGAAAAGAAACATTGTTCATTTTCTTTTTGAAACGCATCCCGTTTTCCTTTAAGGAGAACGCTATGGTGGAGGAGTGTCGCCCCACTGCTGCTACCCAGCAGAGGAAACAGTGAAAAAATATAATGATAATAACATATTTTATTATCATTTTCTTTTTCACCGTTGCCTCTGCTGTGTAGCGGAGTTGCACAGCAGGGCCTTGCCATCCTGAGCTTCAGGACGAGGAGTTGTGGACACTGCTAAGTGCGCATGTCGGTTTGGCCGGCTCAAGACAGCTGGCCAAACCGACATGCGCACTTAGCATTTCTCCGGCACTGTCTGAGCAGCAAACCAGGCTGCTCAGACCAATCCCAGTGCTTCTTTATTCTGGGAATAGTATTCCTAGCATGAGAAAAGTGCTGGGATTGGCATCTGGGAGCCTGCACAGTGTGCACCAGTCGAGGATCGAGAGAGGAGCAAGATGGAGCGGGCGCAGCGTCAGATAAGTGTAAGATCATTTACTTTTAAATGTGTTGTTTTTGTATTTATGTGTCCACCCGTGCTGTTGCCTTACCACGTTGCATCGGGAGCAGCCACCACTGGGAAAATGTATTACCCCCAAAAAAATTGCTTTATTTAAAAGCAATCACAGCCAGCAATGTGTGTCACCTTTGCGCAGTAACTCCCCGCTCTGCGTCCAGTGTTACTACCTGGAGCACCAACCTTAGACATTTTCTTAATTAGATTTGTCGACCTCGCCTTACTCAAGGTAAGGGCACATCACAGTTGACCTCCAACCATACGTGATCAATGTAATTTAACCTCTTTTTTATAGTTGTTAGATCCAATTTTCTCATTTGTTTATGGATTATAGATCTTTGGTCACAGGTCCTGTGATCTTCCAGCTCCCCGTCCAGCGCTTTTACCTGGAGCGCATCACTGTGTTATATCTCTTCATTACTGCTCGGATACTCGCCCTATTCAAGGTGAGACTGTAAATCCACCCCGCTGACGGGAAACCTTTCCAACGCTTCCTACCTGCCTCCCCCGTTTTTACTTTCAGGCTCACTGATGTGGGGTTTTTAATATAGACCGTCTCTCTCCCCCCGCTTGTTTTTATTTTTCTCATCTCCCATTCTCATTTCACTTCTTTTTTTGCTTTCAACACACCGTTTAGGCTGTCAATAATGGGGTGCCTAGACAGATTTATTCCTTTCCCCCTCTTTTTTTACTTTCAAATAACCCACCTGGTTTCTCCTTGCATGGGTTCTTATTCTCTTTTCCCTCTTCCCCACATTACCCATACACAACCTGAGTGTCCTCTTTTCCGGTTTTTCTATGGAAATAATATTTTATTGTGCTAATAGCCTGTTTAAGATTACGTGTCTTGTTTTTATGTACATCGTGCACTACATACGGTGCCATACAGTGCACTCTTTTTCACACGCAGCATTGGATTGTACTGTAATGTTCAGTATGTTTTTTTTGTCTGAATTTTATATTAATTCTGGTCTCAAACTGTTCTGCACTTTTATTCCTGTCATGTGTTATCTTCCTTTTCCCTCCTGTTTATAATTTATTGTTATATTCCCTTTGATTGTGCTACTTTATGCCTCTTTTCAGCCCTGATAAAGTTCACCATGTGAGAACGAAGCGCGTTGGCTGAGTGTAATGCTCGTATATCGTGTGAATCAATCGATTTGAAATAAAGACTTTTTGAAACACTATACCGATTCTCTGGACTTCTTTACCTGGCGCATGCCCACCCCTCGCTACAATCAGGATCTGGAACACAGAGGCATCACTATGCGGCTGGTGCCGGGGCTTGTTGCGCAGGACTTGTACTCTATGAAACTAGCGTGAGGTGCAGAAATAACAGTCCGCCGTCCAAGTTTCTCTTTTTGTAGAGCAATCACAGACATGGTGGTCTGTTGACCCCAGCAGGCCACCATCCCTGCGATTTTTTGCGATTCCCAATGGGTCGCAATTCGAGACCTCCCTCATTAATATTCATGAGGTAGGTCTATTTGCAACCCACAGGGAATCGCACAAAGTGTAAAGCACACTTTAGTATATTAGTGTTTGCGATTACCAAAAAGCGAATCGCAAAAATTCACTATTTGGTAATTGTAAACGATTATCTACGTACATCTGGCCCATGGAATGTTGGCGAGTCAGTGGTTGTGAGGAAATAAAACTACTTTTAGTGCCACGTCTGCCAGTACCACGGTCGAATGCCAAGTAGCCAAACGGGACTTCAACATGACCCACCAGCAGCCTGCCCTTCCCACCACTGATGCATCCTCTACTCCACCCACGGTAATGCCGGCAGTATTACTTCAATAGCAGACAGATTTTATTGTACTTCTGTTTGCTACTTTGCCCGATGGATATCCCTCATCTAGCCATTTACTCCACGTCTTCAACTAGCAGTATTTAAACACTATAGCCTTACAGCACGCCCATTAAGGGCCCGCTCCAGTGTTAAAGGCCCGAGTCAAAGGCAAGCAGGCCTTCAATGGCTGGTATGGCCCAGCTACAAAGGGCTATAAGGCTATTCGAACATTCTGCCACTAGAGGGCAGAATGTTCTAATACATAAAACAAAGGCGTCATGGAGCCCAAAGGCTTTGTTATCCCCTCGGGCTACGTGAGGCCTATGTTCTGTGAACGACAAACATTGAATGTTGGAGCTCTGGGCTTTTACCGGCCATTAGAACCCCAGAATGCTAATTGTCTTCAGTCGAGCTCCCAGCATTTCAATTTTCTAATATAGCCTTAGAGCCAGACGTAGTGGGTTCTACCGGCCATTAAAGGCCCGCTCAAGGTAGCGAGCCTTTAGTGGCAGGTAGAGCCCGCTACGGAGGGCTCTAAGGCTATTAGAACATTCTGTCTCTAGAGGGCAGAATGCTCTAATTTGTAAAAATGAAGGCCTCTTGGAGCCCCAGGGGGTTTATATCCCCTTGAGGTCCAAGAGGCTTTTGTTCACAGCAACAGCTGGAATGTTGCTCTCCGGGATTTTAGCAGCCATTAGAAGCCCGGAGCATGTCATGGTCTTCAATGGAGCACTCAACATTCCTATGTTCTAATATGCTTCAAGTGTGTGATGGGACTATCACTTCTGAAAAGCAACGTCTTGACACTTTGTCTGCAACCATTGCCAGTATCAAACCTGCGCTTTCTTGAACAGTGCCGTGTTGAACAGGCTTACTTTTTATCACTCACAACCAACTTCATCTTTTCCTGCCCGGCTTCAATGCCCTGTGCTCATGCTCGAGACTGCTTTGTAGCTCATATTTCCATAAGCATGACTTCGGCACACCACAACAGTTTATCGCCCACAATTCTCCTCAACTTACTGGACATCTTCGATACAGCTGGTCACGATATCGAACATGATACTCTGATATCACTCTGTATTTTGACCACAGCCCCAATGTTTTCCCCAACCTCCTCAGCTGTCCTTTATCCATCCTATAGTGCTTGGCCCAGCCCTAGTCCCCCCCCTCCCACTCCGGTGGACGCCATGCAAGACTAGCATTGGAGCTTCTACTCTTTATTGTACAGCAACTCCCTCTGTGACCTTATCTCTTCCTTTGACTTCTATTGCTTCAATGAGAAAAACACTCAGAGGTGCTTCCCTTTAAAAACTCACTTCACACTCTGATCTCTCACTCGATGGCTCTAAGACTACTCATGATCAGCTGCTCGAAAACTGAAAGTTTGTGGCCTACTCTAGCCCATCTTCACAGGCCCCACTTGTCTTACACCCATGATGTTCTTGCTATATCTCCTTCTGACAGATGTCTTACAGTGCTCTTCAGGCTCTGTGAACACTGCTTGCATCTGTCAAATTATCATAAACCCACCTTATAACACCCACTATCAAGGCCATTTAAACACTCTCCCATGGGGACACAGCCATCTTGACAGTCGCTGACGTGTCTGTCAAAATGTCATTCCTCCATTTACAGGACCCACTGAGACCTTCCCTTGGACTGGTCTCCAGGCCTCACCCACCATCACGCCCTCGTGCTGCTAGACTACAGCATATCACGGTGTCTCTTCTGCTCCTAACGCGTGCTCTTTTTGTTAGCACGCGCCATTGAGGCCATCAATCGTCCAAACTAGATTCCATTGCTGTACTTGCACCGATCCCACGAACCAAGGTAAGGACAGCAGCTTCATGTTCAGCCACCAATCCCAAGTTCCTTTACAATTACAAAGCATTTTCAAATATTCAGTTTAGCTTTTTTATGTATATATGCACGCCACTGAACTGCTTATTTTATTTAATTTCCTAAACAATTGCAACCCTCCCTGGTGTCCATGGATCTCTGGTTAAAAACCACTGGTGTCGAGGACCTACGCCAATGGATTACAGCCTTGAAAAAGTCCTTTGGACGAAACATGTTTTATCCCAGTTGATGCAGTGGGATGTGTGGCACCGCTAGAAAAGACCACCACAGTTATAGCTACAACTTTGGACAGTTTATTTATCAGAACTACTGTCTCGCGTTCAGTGTTGGCGTCCGCCCGGTGCAGTGTTCATGACTGTGGGTGACTGATGTTTCGATCAGCCTTCCACATCTGCAGATAGAAGGTTGTTCCAGTAGTAGGGCACTTTTTGTTAATAGCAAGGAACTGAATTCACACAGACATAAGAAATGTATGTTTGACTCATTTACACCTTACACTTTTCACTTTTAACTACTCGCTGTGGGTGTGCAATTCGAATCCCATTGCTGCTGTTGTAATAGTTGGTGTTATAGGGACCAGCAGCGTAGTCACGACACATTCATGTTGTCATGAAAGTCTTGTGCTGGGTCTGCACAAAATGTGATCCCTCTAGACACCAAACTGGTTTCTAGGGAGCATCTCCTAATAATACCAATACAGAGCTACACAGATCTCTAGAACTCATCTCAGAGGCTTCTGATATATGGATTCAGCTTACATCAATACAGGTTCAAATTGTTAAAACCACATACCTGAGGCAGGGCTTGACCCACCACACACTGTGCAGCTGTGTTCTTCCTGGAGGAGAAACAGAAAAAACATTTCACAAAAATGGCATAAAATCAATAACGACGATTGACAAAGATTACCCATTTGTCACTTTTGACTGTAAACACAGATTTGAAATTTCAGTATGCCAGAGACAGCTCAAGGTGTTGCGTGTGAGGTCTGAATAGTACATGCCGCCCAGAGACCGCAAGACATCCCTCGTTAGCAAGTAGCTCACACCGTCCAAACACCCTCAGTTGCTCGTGTTCTATGTAAGGAGCTCATTCATTCACAGAGAGCTCATTCATTAACATACATCTCGAAGTGCCCCAAGTCGGGTGAGAGCAGCTCACCTAGCACAAGGGTCACGCTATCCTACATCAGGTGCAATCAACTCCTCCCGTCAAGAGCTCACCAGTGAGATACAAGTAGGTCACTCCACCGGAAGCTCTTCAGTTGTTCCTGTCAGGAGTGAGAAGCGCGTCTGGGGCAAGGCCCAGATGTCAGTCACTCACCCAGTCAAGAGATCAGTCACCCAATCAAGAGACAGTTGCATGTCAGTATCTCACTCAACAAAAATATTTTATGTTGTGCGTGTCAGGTGTGACTAGCCTGTGCACTCCATAGAGCTCAAGCTGTCCCAGGTTAGGTCAGTAGCCCCCCTAGGTCAGATATCTCAATTATTCTGTAGCGGCTCGCACAGGTAAGAGCGATGGAGCGGGGCGTGGTGAGAGATGGTGGAAGTCGACAGATGGCGGGATAAGTAATATTAAATAAAACCACTTACCTTGCACTCGCCGCATAACTGAGTGGCCGATGCAGTGAGCGCAAGGTAAGTGGTTTTATTTATTTATTTAATATTACTTATCCTGTCGTTTGTCGACTTCCCCCTCTCTACCCTACCCCGCCCCTGCCTCACCGCTCTTACCTATGTGAGCCGTCACTGCAATTATTGCATGGCAGTTCTCTTCCAGCCCAGAGATCTGTTATTGCATGGCAGTTCTCTTCCAGCCCAGAGATCTGTTATTGCATGGCAGTTCTCTTCCAGCCCAGAGATCTCAATTATTGCATGGCAGTCATCTTCAATCCCAGAGATCTCAATTATTGCATGGCAGTTCTCTTCCAGCTCAGAGATCTCAATTATTGTCTTCCAGCTCAGAGATCCCAATTATTGCGTGGCAGTTCTCTGCCAGCCCAGAGATCTCAATTATTGCATGGCAATTCTCTTCCAGTCCAGAAATCTGCTATTGCATTGCAGTTCTCTGCCAGCCTAGACATCTCAACTATTGCGTGGCAGTTCTCTTCCAGCCCAGAGATCTCAATTATTGCGTGGCAGTTCTCTTCCAGCCTAGAGATCTCAATTATTGCATGGAAGTTCTCTTCCAGCCCAGAGATCTCAATTATTGCATGGCAGTTCTCTTCCAGCCCAGAGATCTCAATTATTGCATGGCATTTCTCTTCCTTGCCAGAGATCTCAGTTATTCCATGGCAGTTCTCTTCCAGCAAAAAGATCTCAAGTTGTCTGCAGCATGATCGCAGCCACGCCCCCAGTCCAGAGACCTCCAGTTTGATAAAAGCACCTCTTCCGGTTCATAGATCTTAAGCTGTTCTAGACTAGATCTCAGTAACCTTCCCAGTCCAGAGCAAGCTAGATGGGTGTAGCTCCCCCCAGTCCACAGACCTCTGTATCCCCCCCAGCCTAGAGCCGTCCAGTTATATAGGAGACAACCCCAGTCCATAGATTTCATGCTGTCCTAGACTAGATCTTAGTAACCTACCCAGTCCAGAGCCAGTTTGATGGGAGTAGCTCCACTTGGTCCACAGATCTCAGGAACCCGCCCAGTCCAGAGGTCTGCAGTTAGAAGAGAATAGCTCCCCCAATCCACAGATCTCAAGATATACTAGGCTAGATCTCAGTAACCTGTCCAGAGATCTAAAGTTAGATGCATGTAGCTCCCACAGTTAGGAGATCTAAAGCTACCCCGGGCCAGCTCTCCGCCACTTGACCTATACAGAGACCTGCCATTAGAGGAGTAGTAGCTCTCTCAGTCAAGATATCTCAAGCACCCCTGGCCAGATCTCAGTCACTTCCCCTGTACATAGACCTGCCGTTAGAGGAGAGTAGCTCCCTCAGTCAAGTGATCTCTAGGTGTCCTAGGCTAGGCCTCCTGAGACATCAACACGGACAAGACGGAAGTCCTCATCTTTGGGATCAACACCTCACCTTGGAATGACACATAATGGCCTGCTGAACTCTGCAAATCCCCCACCCTGACAGACCACACCTGCAACCTCGACATCTTCTTAGACAGCAAGCTATCTATGAAGAAACTGGTAAACTCAGCCACATCTGCTGCTTCCACACCCTGCGCATGCTCCGCAAGATCGTCAGGTGGCTCCCAGCCACCACCAGAAGAACCGTCACACAGGCCCTCATTTCCAGCAGGCTGGACTATGGGAACACACTCTACATAGGAATCACTGCACGCCTCCTGAAGACACTGTTGATAATACAAAACTCAGCGGCAAGACTCATTCTCGACCTCCCCAAAGGGACCCACATCCCACCTCACCTCAAGAAGCTGCACTGGCTCCCGATCCAGAAGAGATGCCAGTTCAAGATGTTGACCCATCATAAAAGCCCTGCACAACAAAGGATCAGGGTTCATCAACAAATGCATGACCTTCCACCAACCGACCATACACCTACAATCCACCATTCTCGTCCTCGCAGAGGGCGCTTCTTCCCACACCTAGTGGCCAAAGTTTAGCACAACCTTCCCCTGCACCTCAGTAGCACCCCATCACTTTGGCAATTCAAGAAAGGAATTAAGGCCTAACTCTTCGAATGATCAAATCACCAAGAAGCAGCTAGCAACTCCAGCACCACAAGACCCTCGCAGGCGATTTGCTGCTCTTCATGAATCCCGATTGAATAATTGACTTAGATGGGAGTGCCCCGTCCCCAGTCCATGGATCTCAAGCTGTCTTGGGGTAGGTCTCGGTGACAGGTCCAGGGATCTCCAATTAGATGAAAGGAGCTCCCCAGGACTGAAAACACAAGAACGGAAAGAAGAAGCCGGACAAGTGAGCTGTTGAAGGGCTTGGCTTCCGCGAGATGAGGACCTGTCTCGGGCAGCGGCGATCTGCACCATTATGTGCAGATCTCACTCCTCCGTTGCACCTGCAGTGCCTTGGCGGGGCCAAGCCGGATCGAGGCTCTCTGTGGGGGTCACAAGGCACTCTCTTGTTCGCTCCACAACCAACTTCAGGAGGGCAAGGGAAATATTTGCACGGAATGATCCGGTGCCCTCTGCAGTTTCCCTTGTATATTTTATTCAATAGTACAAAGCATGATGAGTCCCAGGGAGGGTGCTTTTCGCACGCCTGATTGAGAGATTCCGTGTTTTTTTACTGATGTGATGTGGGATCAATGGTAAAACTGATGAAAAGCACTCATCCCCAGTGGCACCTTCTCCCAAGATACCAGGCGGGGGGATACAAACGGTGCACGGTACTCCAGTGGCAGCCCCAGTGCCCCCTGGTGAGACTACCCTTAAATGTACCCTGCCATACTTTTCTTGAGTGCCGAACCACCAATTGTATCTCGTCACCGCCCCCAACTCCCGACGAGGGCAGGACCCACCGCTCCACCACAGAACCCTGGCAAGCATCCTGAGTGCTTTGTCATGGAATCCATGCCCGCACGGTGGCAAGTCCTGCCCACCACAGAGGCAGAATGACTGGCCAAGTGCCCGGGTGCAGCTCGACTCCTGCACCGGGGGGGGGGGGGGGGGGGGGGGGGGGGCGGGGGAAGGGGGAGGTGCTTAAGATTTCACGACAATCACTGGCATATAATGTTAAAATACATTAAAGGACAAGCAGGGCACGTGAGAGGAGTCCAGGGGATTGTGAAAAGGGAGATGAATGCCCATTGGTAGGAGCACTGACCGAGAGAAACAATATTTTGATAAATAATCAACATTTTTAGGGCTTTCAAAACAGATGTGAGAGAGCGTGTGTGTGGTTTTGTTGGTCGGTGCGCGCATGCAAAAATCCCAGGTGAAATCCGACAGACGCCTCACCATACCCGACTGAAAGCTCCAGTACCCAACTATTCATCACAAAATACAACTATTAAGGGGGTGTAAAACCCCAAACACCCCCTAAAGCCACGCTCCTCGTTAAAGAACACATTTCTGAGCTAGAGGTGAGCATGGCACAAGGCCACGGTGGTTAACTCAGCCCGGGTTATGCTGGAAAACTGGGCAGGCCATCCCCTGGACCCACTTGGCCTTTCTAGTACCACCATGGTTGATCCTTCTGAGGAGCTGTGTCCGATCGCTTCTGCACAACCCTAGCTGCAAAATAAATTCTTACTCAAACCCGAACTTGGGCACGCTTGCTTAGTGGAAGTAAGGACTTCATGTATGTCGAGGCTCTTGAAATGTTTAAAATAGGACAAATAAGTCGAAAGGCTTAGCTTTTTAGGTCTCACTATTGAGACCGCTTTAGCTGTCTGGCCAGATTCATTTTTTTTTTGTTTTTTTTTAAATCTTACATGTATAATATTTACATATAGGGAGCTTTGGGCCAGCTTTCTTCAGTCATTGGTCTGTTGAGCTGTCTTTCATATGTTGCTCCCGCCCACCACAGCACCTGCCAGTGAGTCAATCCATTTAGCCATTGGTCTCCCTCACTGCGAGTGATGACATTTCATCGTCACACAGAAGAGTGCACTTTTAGCATGATAAACCAATGAGAAAGCATGGCAAAAAATATTCATTAGCATTCCAACCTGGTAGACACGTTGCTTTTAAATGTGTCTACTATCTTGACATGGTAAAGAACGCGAACATATGCAAAGACATTCAACCATGGCTGCCAATGCATGTGTGGTCAACCGTCTTTGAATGCTTTCTGCCACACTCTATATTTCCGACATCACTCCAAGATGGCAGACGCATGGATTTCAGCAGGTCTGCCATGATGGAATGGTATTCCAATAATTAAGAATGGTAAAATGTATTCAAAAATTGTCACCCGTGCATCCAGAAACACTGGCCAAGGCAGTAGCTTAGTGACCAGTAATTTTAAAGATCAAAGTATTGTCTTTGCTAACACTTGTTTTATTTTGTGGTCACTCAAACCATATCTCAGCCAACCTGATCGGCTTTAGGGAAGTGCGACTGGTGCGGCCGCACTGGGCACTGACCTGTAGAGGGGGTGCTGACCTCAGTGGGGGGCGCCTTTTTGAGTAATAACATGATTGGAGAGATGAGGGGCACTTTTGCCTGGTGGTATGAGCAAATCGGTGGAGGCGGTCATGGGTGTGGCACCAAAAATTATTGTTGCACCTGGCGCCATCAGCGCTAAAGACGGCCCTGCTTTAGCCTACTACCTCCATTCCTGATGGACACTAAGGAATGAAGAATTACCCAATGTTGGCTCATGAGAAATCACTTCCGGTAGTGGGTGTGTCTACTGACCCCTGCTGTGTAAACTTATACTATTATGTGAAACTCAGATCCTTGCGCTAACATTTTGTGTGCATGCCACATGCGTACGTGCAAGCGGAGGTGGCAGTAATAATCTGCAGTGTGACCAGACCTTTTTTCTGTGTCAGTGAGAGTATTGTCTACTGACCACTCCTGTGTAAACTCACACGGTTATGTGAAAGTGAGATCGTTGCACCACCATTGTGTGTGCAAGCCACGTGCTTATGTACAGCACATATATGTATCAAATGTGTGGTAGTAGGACGGTGAATGTTGTGCAAATCTGAGTACTGGGGCCTGTCAGATCCATTTTAGATGCCCCTGGATTAGGATGGCACAAGATGGAGCGAGCGGTCAGCATCCTCAGACAGTGGAAGTCTGTTAGCTGCGTTGCTGTGGCTGGACACCCAGACGCAGAAGCAAGGAGGATGGGGACCGACCCAATGAGGGCCTTGTCAGCAAGTGACCGCTGATCCTTTCTTCCTGAGCTTTGCCATTTGGTGGATGGCAAGGGTGAGGAGCGGGCCTGCTGTTTCTGTTGCCCTGGATGAGGCCTACCCTTTCAGCTATCCATGATGATTGTGAGGTGCAGAGAACTCACGCTTCATTATTCCCATATTTCGGGAACTCCTGCTTGGAGCCAGCCCAATTCCTACCAGCTGCCAGAGACATTTGTTTGTAAAAAGGCTGTGTCTGGTTGGAGTGGAGCAGCCAGGAGATGGCATTTGAAAGAGGAGCGCAAATGACTTTTCAGACTCAGACAGAAGATGTACACCCAGTCTGGAAAATGTGTATTAAAGTAGAATTCCCCCAATTTGTTCCAGTCTCTTGTTGTTAACCACGGAAGGGAGTACTTCGCAGAGTACTTGACGAGCGGCTGTGCAAGCAGGGCTGGAGTCCGGGCTGCTGCACAAGCGGGGCTGGAGTCCGGGCTGCTGCACAAGCGGGGCTGGAGTCCGGGCTGCTGCACAAGCGGGGCTGGAGTCCGGGCTGCTGCACAAGCGGGGCTGGAGTCCGGGCTGCTGCTGCGCAGGCGGGGCTGGAGTCCGGGCTGCTGCTGCGCAGGCGGGGCTGGAGTCCGGGCTGCTGCTGCGCAGGCGGGGCTGGAGTCCGGGCTGCTGCTGCGCAGGCGGGGCTGGAGTCCGGGCTGCTGCTGCGCAGGCGGGGCTGGAGTCCGGGCTGCTGCTGCGCAGGCGGGGCTGGAGTCCGGGCTGCTGCTGCGCAGGCGGGGCTGGAGTCCGGGCTGCTGCTGCACAGGCGGGGCTGGAGTCCGGGCTGCTGCTGCGCAGGCGGGGCTGGAGTCCGGGCTGCTGCTGCACAGGCGGGGCTGGTGTCCGGGATGCTGCTGCACAAGCGGGGCTGGAGTCCGGGCTGCTGCACAAGCGGGGCTGGAGTCCGGGCTGCTGCTGCACAAGCGGGGCTGGAGTCCGGGCTGCTGCTGCGCAGGCGGGGCTGGAGTCCGGGCTGCTGCTGCGCAGGCGGGGCTGGAGTCCGGGCTGCTGCTGCGCAGGCGGGGCTGGAGTCCGGGCTGCTGCTGCGCAGGCGGGGCTGGAGTCCGGGCTGCTGCTGCGCAGGCGGGGCTGGAGTCCGGGCTGCTGCTGCACAGGCGGGGCTGGAGTCCGGGCTGCTGCTGCGCAGGCGGGGCTGGAGTCCGGGCTGCTGCTGCACAGGCGGGGCTGGTGTCCGGGATGCTGCGCAAGCGGGGCTGCTGTCCATGCTGCTGTGCAAGTGGGGCTGGTGTCTGCCTGACAGCCAGCTAGTCTCCCAGAGGAAGGAGGTGTCATCAGAAGTCAACACTTTGTGCTGAGAAGCTGAGAGCCTAGGACTTATACGCCTATACAAGTGTGGGTCCAATATGTTATGCAGAAACCTGGGATAATAGTACAAATGCAAACACTAATTTCGGTATTGATATTTCCCAGGGACGGGATGCATAATCCACCCATTTAACAATTCTTAAACAAATGGAAGACGCCACCAGTAAATGGCAATATTGAAATGAGTCTACAGTGAATCATTGTTTTAGTTATTGAGGAGCCTAGGCGCCCGTCTGTCTGCTGAGAGAGGGAAGTTTACCTGGCCGCGTGAGAGGAGGGACTATTCGGGAGAAGAAACCAAGTGCGTTTCCGACACGAGACACCTCGGAGAAAGCTGGCACTTTGAGAGAGGGATCCTGGAGTGAGCCGTGCTGGGAAAGGGGCCGCCATGTCGCTGCACAGTTCGGTAGCAAGACTGTTGCAGGTGGGCTCAAGGGATGGGGGCTGCTGCTGACGACAAGGAGACGAAAGCAGCGTTGCTGCCGAAACAGAATCCTGATCAGCCCTGTAGTTGCAAATGCTCCCAAAGTCACTGCCTTGAGGAGCTTGGCCTGTGGGCTGCAGCTGAGCAAGAGAATGACGCTGCTGAAAACAGGTGCCTCTACACAAGCCACTTCCCCGAGACTGTGCCGCACACCTTGTGCTGAGCAAGGCCACCACCATGATCCCCCACACAAGAAGAGTGGCGCTGTGAGGGATGGAGTGTCCTGTTTGCCAAATATCAATCCTATGAAACTTATATTTCAGGGGATGGGATGCTGTGACGGAGTAACCCATCCACCGAGATCTAAATCAGGCCCAATGTCTGCTGCAAAGCCCAGACTCCCTCGACACATGAGTCGAACCAGGACGGCGGGTGTACAACCTACATCCACCAGGGATATAACACAGGGCCCACAGCATGTGGGGCCACAGGCTTACCCCACCCTCCAGGGGCCCCTCACCCAGCTTTGCAGTGACAGTGGGATCTTTTGAATAATGAACAGCAACTGCTGCCTCATGGCCACAGCCTGCTCTTTCATGTGTGCCAGGCTGGGATCTGTGATGGAGGAGACCCTGGTAAGAAGGTGCCTCATGGCAGCCTGCTCTTTCATGTGTGCCAGGCTGGGATCTGTGATAGAGGAGACCCTGGTGAGAAGGTGCCTCATGGCCACAGCCTGCTCTTTCATGTGTGCCAGGCTGGGATCCGTGATGGAGGAGACCCTGGTAAGAAGGTGCCTCATGGCAGCCTGCTCTTTCATGTGTGCCAGGCTGGGATCCGTGATGGAGGAGACCCTGGTAAGAAGGTGCCTCATGGCAGCCTGCTCTTTCATGTGTGCCAGGCTGGGATCCGTGATGGAGGAGACCCTGGTAAGAAGGTGCCTCATGGCAGCCTGCTCTTTCATGTGTGCCAGGCTGGGATCCGTGATGGAGGAGACCCTGGTAAGAAGGTGCCTCATGGCAGCCTGCTCTTTCATGTGTGCCAGGCTGGGATCTGTGATAGAGGAGACCCTGGTGAGAAGGTGCCTCATAGCCGCAGCCTGCTCTTTCATGTGTGCCAGGCTGGGATCCGTGATGGAGGAGACCCTGGTGAGAAGGTGCCTCATGGCCGCAGCCTGCTCTTTCATGTGTGCCAGGCTGGGATCTGTGATAGCGAGGGAGACCCTAGTGAGAAGGTGCCTCATGGCCGCAGCCTGCTCTTTCATGTGTGCCAGGCTGGGATATGTGATGGAGGAGACCCTGGTGAGAAGGTGCCTCATGGCCACAGCCTGCTCTTTCATGTGTGCCAGGCTGGGATCTGTGATGGAGGAGACCCTGGTGAGAAGGTGCCTCATAGCCGCAGCCTGCTCTTTCATGTGTGCCAGGCTGGGATCCGTGATGGAGGAGACCCTGGTGAGAAGGTGCCTCATGGCCGCAGCCTGCTCTTTCATGTGTGCCAGGCTGGGATCTGTGATAGCGAGGGAGACCCTAGTGAGAAGGTGCCTCATGGCCGCAGCCTGCTCTTTCATGTGTGCCAGGCTGGGATATGTGATGGAGGAGACCCTGGTGAGAAGGTGCCTCATGGTAGCCTGCTCTTTCATGTGTGCCAGGCTGGGATCTGTGATGGAGGAGACCCTGGTGAGAAGGTGCCTCATGGCCGCAGCCTGCTCTTTCATGTGTGCCAGGCTGGGAACTGTGATAGTGGAGACCCTGGTGAGAAGGTGCCTCATGGCAGCCTGCTCTTTCATGTGTGCCAGGCTGGGATATGTGATGGAGGTGACCCTGGTGAGAAGGTGCCTCTGTGTCTCTCTCCCTATTGCTGAGAACATGAGAGGGGAGAGCAAAATAGAGGCGGGGGAAGAACAGTAGAGGAGAGGTGGGGGCACATGAAAAATATGATTAAGAGAAAGAGAAGAAAGGGAGAACATGTGAAAGGTCAAGAAGAGAACGTGAGAGGTCAAGAAGAGAAAGGTTAGAATAAGATTAAAAGTTTGGGAGGGATAGAAGAGAGGACAGAAGTCTATGAGAAGGGGGAGAGACGGCTATAAAGAGCCAGGCAAGTAAGACACAGGTGACAGAGAGGGGGTGGCAGGAAGAGAGGGAGCAAACAAGAGACATTACAAAGAGAAGTGAGGAAAGCTGAAAAAAGAAAGACCAAAAAGGGATAGAGAAACAGAGCGGAGGTGAGAAAGAGGTAAGGCGACCAACAGGCTGGAGAGAGTGAGAGGATACCACAGACACACAAGTGTGTGTGTGAGAGAGAGAGAGAAGTTATAAAGAGAGTGCTAAGTGTGTGTGTGAAATGGAGCCAAAACCAGTGAGAAATACAGTAGAAGTAAGACACTCACAGGCAAGAGGGGAATGACGGCCAACAACACAAGAGAGACGAATACATTACAAGAGACAAAGAGGTGGTAAAGAGAGAGATGCAGAGGAGAAAGATGCACAGAGAGATATAGGGGGACAAATGAAATGGGAAAGGTAGCAAAGAAAGCAGATGGGAGACGGGTGAGGCGAAGAATGGTGACAGGCCAGGAATGACAAGAGACATCAAGGAAGAGAGACTGGAGACATGAGGGGTAGAGTAGGAGAAAACGAGACAAAGTTGAAAAAAAGATGGAAGAGGAGAGATATAGAGAGAGACAGAAAGCAAGAAGGAAGAGAGATAGCTAGGACAAACAGCTGCTCGTGAAGGCATTTGAGTACCACCCCAACACACCCTGCACACACACCTGTCTGTGTAGGCGGTGCAAGCACAAGTCATGTGGAATCTCCTCACTCAATGTTTACCAGACAAAGGTAATTCAAGCATGCCTTCCACCACTATTCCTGTGCTACAGTAGACACCGTGAGAGAGACGGGTGCTGAGAGGTAAGTTGTGCTCACTGGTCAGTGGACTAGCGTTGCCCCTCACTGAGGAGGCCCAGCTGGGCCAAAACCGGTCTGGGCTTGCTTGCGTTTCCATCTGGAGCTTGGCAGCTCGGGTTGGACAGTTCCGATTGGAGCAGAACCACCACGCCAGGATTGATAAAATGGGTACAAAATGATGGACTGGAATGAAGTCTTGACTTTTGACCGGAGCCTCATGTTACTTCACGCGTTCTACCCACCCTTATTTTCATTGTCTAAGGTACATTAGAAGGCAAGGCTGCACTGACCACATGGGACACTTGAAAACCCCGAGCATGCCGAGGCGCAGGGATATGGTTTTAAGGGTTGATGGGCATAGAGATCATCAGCCAGCCGGACAGACAGCCAGCCAGCAGCCCTGGGGGATTTGCATTGTTTTTTGTAAACACATATATAGTCGCCCCTTCCTCTCAAATCTTGTTGGAAGTGGTCAGGCTCACTCTGTACAATATGTGGCTGTTATGAACCAATCTTCCAGGCTGCTGTAGGCTACAAGACCGCCACTGCCTAGTGGCTTCCCCCTGCACCCAGTGCATGCATGCTGCGGTCAGTAAAGGACTGGCCTTGCGCTTTGACTCAGTTGTCCACCAGCGTCCAGTGGTTTCCCCCTGCACCCAGTGCATACATACTGTGGTCAGCAAAGGACTTGCCTTGCTCTTTGACTCAGTTGTCCATCAGCGTCCAGTGGTTTCCCCCTGCACCCAGTGCATACATGCTGTGGTCATTAAAGGACTGGCCTTGCACTTGGACTCAGTTGTCCACCAGCGTCCAGTGGTTTCCCCCTGCACCCAGTGCATACATGCTGTGGTCAGTAAAGGACTGGACTTGCGCTTTGACTCAGTTGTCCACCAGCGTCCAGTGGTTTCCCCCTGCACCCAGCGCATGCATGCTCTGGTCAGTAAAGGACTGGCCTTGCGCTTTGACTCAGTTGTCCACCAGCGTCCAGTGGTTTCCCCCTGCACCCAGTGCATACGTGCTGTGGTCAGTAAAGGACTGGACTTGCGCTTTGACTCAGTTGTCCACCAGCGTCCAGTGGTTTCCCCCTGCACCCAGTGAATGCATGCTGTGGTCAGTAAAGGACTGGCCTTGCGCTTTGACTCAGTTGTCCACCAGCGTCCAGTGGTTTCCCCCTGCACCCAGTGCATGCATGCTGTGGTCAGTAAAGGACTGGCCTTGCGCTTTGACTCAGTTGTCCACCAGCATCCAGTGGTTTCCCCCTGCACCCAGCGCATGCATGCTGTGGTCAGTAAAGGACTGGCCTTGCGCTTTTGACTCAGTTGTCCACCAGCGTCCAGTGGTTTCCCCCTGCACCCAGCGCATGCATGCTGTGGTCAGTAAAGGACTGGCCTTGCGCTTTGACTCAGTTGTCCACCAGCATCCAGTGGTTTCCCCCTGCACCCAGCGCATGCATGCTGTGGTCAGTATAGTAAGGCGGGGCCGGCATCGGACACGCCGCATGTATGGCGGTCCTGCCGGCCCCCGATGACCACACAGGGGCAGGCCTGTCGCGCGCAAGGGTGACGCGACAGGCGCATCCTGCCAATCGTGGGTCGCTACGTTTTGGGGCGTGCCCCGGAAGTGATTGTAATCACTTCCGGGGCATGCATCGCCTCAAGGCTAGGCCGGTTAGAACCGGCCTGGTTTGAATGGAGTTGGAATAAAAGGCTGGGGAGCGGCGGAGTCTACCTCTTTGCTTGCCGCTCCCACAGCCTACCTCCCTTAAGGACAACAGTCTCGCTAGGAGGCTGTATTTTTTATGTCTGTCTTTGTTTTCCAGGGATTTGGCGTGTAGATTTGCTCAACATCTGCTACCGGGATCCTGGAAGTCGGCGGCCCCGCGTTGGGACCTTTTAATATTTTCTTTGTTTTGCAGGCTGGGCTACGAGGCTCTGCTACGTGGACAGCTTGAGCGATGGCGCATTACCGCATCTGAAGATTGGAGCGCTGGGATCGGCGTGGCAGGAGAGGTCCTGGCGGTGCGCGACTGGAGCGGTATTCGGCACTCGTGATTTTGGATCGCGGTGGTTTTCATTCGCTGTCTGGGCAGCTTGATCGACGTCGCATAAGCTTCATCGGAACAACGTTCATACCAACGGCCTCTTGTAGCACGACTGGCTCCCCTGCTGGAAGCTGTTTTCCCCAGTGAGACCAGATTGCAGTGATGGTAGTGTAAGTATTTCCGCTGTGTGTGGCTTCACTCATCTGTTGGGCATTGACGGGCTTGTCCGGTAGGGAGGCACAGGAACGGCAAATAGTCCATAAATTCCCCGGGCAGGATGCGGTTTGTCCGCTCTAATGTTACAAGTCCCGAAATGGAAACTTGATAACCCCGAATGCGTCTCTGCGTTGAATATAGTGTGAGCTAGACTCGCATACATCAGAGCGCTTTAAACACGTTTAATTGAAGAAGGTTGTGCATTTATTGCAGGTGTAATTGACACAGCGCTGGTTTATGACAACTCGCTTGTGTGCTTCGCTCTCTAGTTAGCCATGTGTGATCTTAGGCATGATAGATGCGATGGCACTTAGATCGTATGCACGTACTGTTATGTACCATAAGTTTTCTGACCGAGGCGCCATTACGCCTGCCGTGATTCCCTTAGCGTCTTGGATATGTCCATGACAGTACGAACACCGCTTGATTATTTCTTATGGCATACCAGCGTAGCATTTTACCGTCCACGGGCTGTCTGTATTCTTTCAGTGTTAGTGCTCTTCTGTGTATATATGTAGGCCAGACCCAGTTGGCAGGGCCGTACTTACACAAGTGATATTAGCCTTATACTGTACATATTATGTCCAGGGTTTTAGTTACATTTACGGTGTGTGTCTCCCGTCTGAGTGCGGTAGTTTAAACCCCATTGTGTCACATACTACACTTCATAGGACATGGGCTGTAATTGAAATTTCTGAGGGTATGTCCTGAAATAGCAGGAGCCGTCGCTCAGAAGCACTGTTGCCAGCCTTTGGTGTTGCAGTTTCCTAAGAGGCAAGGGTTCAATCCCCAGCTGTGGAGGCAAGGTCATCTCTGACAGGCTAAATCTAGGTTTCCCTAGGGGATGTTAAATCTGCTCTTAATAGCTCATGATGCACGTATTGCGGCTGCACCTAATATATATTTATGTGCCACGCATTTCATGGGCCGGTTTGCGTTTTTTTTCATCTAAGGAGTGTATCGTTCCCTAGTCGGGATGTACTGGTGTGGTCACACATTCTGTATGTTGTTTATGAACCGGCTGCGCGATAGTTGCACCTTCTGTATGCCAGTCTGTAATTCACATGTCCTCGGTTGTCAATATACATTCTGTGTATTGCATATGTTCCATAGCAATGATGCATGGTCTAGTACTTACATCTAGTATATGCGTATGTCCTGTACTGATCATGACCGGGGCAGTGGTTGCATCTTTCTTATGTTATTTACCATACGTACCATTTCTTGTTACCCCTATTAATTTGTATAAATTAATTATATTCGTTCCATCTGCATGATGTAGAGGGTGGTAGTGCCATCTAGTATATGTTTTGGGCAGTAAGGACTCCTGGATATTCCTTGTATCTCACACACGACGGCTGGGGCTGGTGGTAAGGCCACCTTTGTATGGTTGTCATGGACTGTGTGTATCACTTCTTGGGCAGCAGTTACGCCTCCTCTTTGTATATCTGCTATATGTGTGATGCCATGTCGTGCAGATTCACCTTTATATGGGTCCTGTGTACCGTCTGTCATATTGAGCGTGAGTATTACCCTTGCGGCACTCAACTTTGCACTCCAGGTCCATTCTTTAATTAGTTGCGCGCGCGCGCATTTGGTGTATACCTCCGAGAGAACAAAGTACATGGGATGCATGTACTTATAAGCCCGTTCTATAATGGATTAGTGGGTTACATTCATCCTCACGTTGGATACAGTGGGATAGCCATGGGAATTTCACTTTGTTTGCAGCTCCTCTCACGGGGATCCAAGTGGGGAGATGTCACTTGTCCTTCCCCTTCAAAGGTTGCATTTATCGGGTCATATCTCGCGTGATATTTTCAGGCGAGGTATTTTAGAAACGGCGCTCGGCAGGGAGAACCGTGGTAAGCGTTGGCATCAGCTTTAGCAGGCCCCAAGGTTTTGTGTTTGGGGCTGGTCATGAAGCCGGCGAACGGAATATCCTGACAATGACATTGAACACATGTGATGCTGGGCGGATCATGTAAGCTCCCACGCAAAAAACAAAATATAAAGGGGTCCCCATGTAATACAATTAGTCCTTGGCTAAGCACGCTCATTGTAAGTCTAATGGCAAGGTTCCTCAGGTAATCGAACTGGGGCTATGTCAGGCGCTCCCATTGAAAATACGATTTCAAAATTCCTTATGTAATACAACTGATGCTGCTAGGCCCTCACAATACAACTTCTGATTTCAATGCGTGTTTTAAAGTCCCAGTTTCGGGTCAGACTGTTACGCACTGTTAAATTGAAACTAGGTCAGTTCGCAAGATATATTCAGCATATTACCAGTTTATCTTGTGCTAGGCCAGGCTCTCACAATACAACTTCTGATTTCAATACGTGTTTTAAAGGCCCAGTTTCGGGTCGGACAGTCAGGCACTGTTTAATTAAATTTAGGCCAGTTCACAAGCAAGATAAATTCAGCATATTTACCGGTTTATCACGTAATACAACGGGTGCGATGCTCGGCGCTCTCAGCTGTAAGTCTGACGATAATGCATTCGGTGCTATGCTGGGCGCTCTCATTGAACGTCTGGTTTCAAAGTTCTGCTCGCAATACAACTGATGCTAGGCTGGACTCTCGCAATAAAACGTCGGTTTTAATATAATTTATAGAAACACTCATGTGACAGCAACCCATTCCACGGTTTTGAGGTCAGTCTTGCGAGGCGCTGGCCCAGGTGAAGTCACCCAAGCGCATTATCGCCACGTATGATGTCACATCTGTACGTCCCATGCCTTTCTGTCACGCAGTCATGAGTACTTAAGCACGCGTGTGCAGAAAAAGCATCTAGACACACATCGCAACGACACCTATGCATTAGAACAAGGAGGGTGAAGCAATATATGCCGGTGGTTGTCACATGGTACCGGTGCACCCATGTGCTCTACTTGTATGTATGCATACTACTAATTTATTGTGTCACACACTATCTCTGCACCCAGGTGCCAGAGCACTGTTTCTTTGGATGTCTGGTTGTGGCACACGCTACCGGTCCGCCCTATATACCTGATCATGCATTAGAGGCCTATGGTTTGTCACGCGGTATCGCTGCACTCGGTTTCTGCGACACACGGTACCTACCGCTCATGGCTTGTGCACTTATAGTGTGTTGGATGCCTATGATATCTTGCATTCGTTTTGTGTCACGCATTGTATCACACTGTATCTTTTACCCAAAGACAAAAACACTAATCATCTGTGTTTGATTTTCATCTATGTACGTGCTGGATCCATGACGGTTACATGGGAAGCGCTCCACACCACTGCAAGATGTGGGCAGGCAGGGGGACCGGAAGATCCAGGACGGGAATGGCAAGCAGCGGAATCAAGGCTGATGGGCGATCAATGGAAAAGCTCAATAGGTGCCAGCGTGCATGGGTGAGGTGGTGCTGCCCATTCATTGTATTGGTTGAATATAAGTGCGTCAACCATTTGTTGTTGCCAGCCAGGGTATTTAGCAGTACGCTACTTTACAGGTGTAGGTGTCAACCATTTGTTATTGCCAGATGTGGTATTTTAGCAGTACGCTACTTCACAGGTGTATGCCTGGCCAGCGCGACTGAACCCAGGTTTTTAAAAGGCGGATCCGACACCCCTGGTCGGGAAAAGGTATTATGCCATTACGGCGCCTGTGCTCGCAGGTGCCATCGTAGGCGAGCTGTTGGGGTAGAAGCTTGCGCAGACCATAGCCCAGAACATAGTGGTCCAGTGTAGGTTGTGTCCCATGATATGATCATGTGGGATCTTGGGGGCCCGTAGGGGCCCGCCCGGTGTAGCCTTCCAATGGGGCACTTCCACCGGCAATGGGTATCTGTCTGGGGCATTGTGTCTATTGGGCACATCGCGCTGTTACTCGCATTATTATCCTACACTCGGGGGTGGGGATGACCGGGTACGCTTGGGTGATAAGGGGGGCTGGGCATAAATACTAATTACAGAAGTAGGCGGGTAGGCACGTCTATGCCCGGGGTACATCCGGGCACGAGGACTGCAAAGATCCCCTAAGGGGAGGCTATCTAGGGTTCCACACCTCCAGACTATAGAGTCGTGCTTCTTAAAAGACGGCATCCATCTGTCAAAGTTAGGGATTTGTAATCATTATGGAGGATCTTCTACCCGAGTTTGTTGGGTATAGGGGCAGGGCATGACCTTTCGGTGAGTTTTTGCGGAGGGGCCTGATAGTCGGTCAACTATGCAGGCCTGTGGCGGTAAGGTCATGATTGGTGAGCAGTAAATTTAACCTCTTCTATACCCATGACGAGATAGTCTCGTCCTGGAGCACGGTTGCGCTGTGCCCATGACGAGACTATCTCGTCATGGACCCCGCCCGCTAATGAAAGGCCCGGCACAGCAGGGGAAAGGGCGGGGCATTGAAGGGGTTAAGGTCCTTAGAGGGCGGCGCCATTCTTGAATGACGTCGCCCAAGGGGGAGGGACAAGTGGTCTCTCATAGAACTCCAGGGGCAGTTACAGCCGGTTGGCTGGATGGTTGCGGGGAGGGGGAGTCACGCTTTTCCTCTAGGATGCTTGGCCACCCCGCACGTGCACAAGGGCGCAAGTAAATGGCGCATAACTGCAAGGGCCCATTATGGAGAGAATTTACAGGATGTATGTGGGTGACCTGGGGGGGGGGGGGAGGGAGTACCCTCACGGGAAATGGGCCCCCTGCGCATGCGCACTCCGGTTGGAGGGCGGGCATAAGGGCATACGGGGGCGACCTGGGGGGGGGGAAGTACCCTCACAGTAAACGGGCCCCCTGCGCATGCGCACTCCGTTGGAGTGTGGGCATAATTTGATAAGGATCTGGCACCAGTTAATGACCTTGCCGTAGGCTCAAAATAGGGATATGCAGAAAATGAAATGTTATTGTTATGATTATGGATTATGTAATGTTTAGATTCGGATAGGAATATATTTGTATTAGAGATATGTTAAGGTTAGGAAAATTACACCTGTACCTATCCAAGTAATCAATGTAATGGTTTTTCTGCGTATTGTTTAAATATTATCATTTAAATTGTTGATTTAATTTTATGTTAATAAATACGGCCGGGGGTTTACGACTCCCTAATCCAAAAATTAAATTCCTTGTGTTAGGCGTGTTACTGTTTTAGCATTGATAAGGGAGGAGGGGATCTCGGCTGTACCTGACCATAAAGGACTGGCCTTGCGCTTTGACTCAGTTGTCTACCAGCGTCCAGTGGTTTCCCCCTGCACCCAGCGCATGCATGCTGTGGTCAGTAAAGACTGGCCTTGCGCTTTGACTCAGTTGTCCACCAGTGTCCAGTGGTTTCCCCCTGCACCCAGCGCATGCATGCTGTGGTCAGTAAAGGACTGGCCTTGCGCTTTGACTCAGTTGTCCACCACCATCCAGTGTCTTCGCCGTGTCTTCGCCCTGTAACCAGTGCGTACCTGCTGTGGTCAGTAAAGGACACAGGCAAACTGCCCTGCACTCTGACCCCAAGTTACGGTCCTTGCTAGTGGATACAGAAGCACCTGTCAGATATTTATGCTTTGTGTGGATTGGGTAGTAAGTATCACGGTGGAGTGAGTCACACTGGTTTAGTAGCAATGAAAACAGCGACGCAGGATGAGCTGGCCGGAGTCTGTCAGCTGAACGCGAGTTGTGGTCTATAGCATCCGAGCCACCGAAGGCGCAGCGCTACAGAGGCGGCTGGCAAATTCTGAAAGTGGTGAGGCGTGTAAATCTTAAATATGCTTAGAACAGATAGTAAATGTCATATAAACAGAATGCACCCCGATCACCTTTGCGGTATGGATTTCATTTTCCAGCAAAAGGTGCAGAATGAAATTCGTATTGCAGAGGTGATCGGGGCACAATCTATTTATAAAGCATTTACCATCTGTTAGAAGCATAGAGACTGCCAAAAATAAACATAAATCTTACCGTGGCATCTGAAATGTCCCGCCTCGCATGGTTGTCAATGTGTGCCTGCTGTTCCGACACAAGAGAAGCTCTAAGCATCCCAGCCAATCCAAGCGCTGCTCTCAGGCTAATTACAATACTAAACAGCATAAGAGCGGTGCCAGGATTGGCTGCGTCAGGCAAAGACAAGCTCCTTAGGAGACGGACGGGGCTTTCTCTCTGCTGCGTCACCGACCTGGTAACATTGCATTGGAGGCCTGAACTGCGCATGTCAGGCTGGCCACAGAGAAAACACCAGCCAATCTGACATGCGCAGTTCAGTTCACACTGGCCAATGACCAGCCCACAAAAAAGAAGCCTTTGGGCTGGACGTTATAGGATTGTGTTTGTTGGGGGACTGGTGAGTTCTGAGTAGCCAGACACTGCTCACCCTCGCCATCACAGAGAGTAAGGTGGTTCGTGGCCCAGTTTGCAGAGCTATAGTAGGGTGGACCTCAGCACCCCACAGCAAATGACCCCAGCCAGAACATCTGGGGCCCAGTAGCCCCCTTTATGTTCTGTGCCCTCCCATGCCCCAAATGCGGTCTGACACATGTCCCAGTCGCCCCCTTCTATCCTTTGCCCCCTCCAGCTCCCCCTGATGGGGTCTGGCACACGTCTTTCCTGTGGAACCGTGGCGGCATTGCCAGTCTTCTTTGATCAGTCTCAGGGTCGTACTGTTTTACAGGCATTGAAAAATAATTTAAAAAGTTACTAGACCTGCAGCTTTAGTAAGTTCAACAGTCTGCCCCACCTCACTGTAATGTACCTGACCCTAAAACTGGCCTCATAATGTCCTCCTCGGCACACATTTTATTTGGCCAAGCCACCCTTTTGCTTCATTATCTCATATGATGGCAGCTTCCAATAAGCGAGTTCATTATTCCTGCTGTACAAAAAAACTATTAAAACCATGGCATCCTACAGCCTTCTATATCACACCTTTTGTACAGCAGGTTTGTCAGTTAGTTCACTTTACAAAATCCTACAACTTCGCAGTCAGAGAAAGAAAAGTAATTGGAGATGTAATCTGACTTTGTTTTGACCTCTGTCTCCGAGCACAGAATAAATGTGCCAATAGAAAAACAAGAGTTAAAGGCATCTTTAGTTCGCCTTCAATTTGTGAGTGACCAGCACACCTGGTTCTCAGTTCGCCAGAAGGGGCGAGTAGGCCCTAAATATTACTCACCCTGATAAATTGTGACTCGCCATAGCGAGTGGGCGCGTCGATTTCTTGCGGCCTGTTTTGTTTGCCCTAAATTAAACCATTATTCAAAGCTTTTCTCACACTAGGTGTGGGCACTTTTCAGCTCATAATTTGGCTCGTCAATCTATTTTTTTACCCATGTTCCTCTTTCTGAGTAAATCAACCTCTGAATGATGAAGGCCCGTGCTGGTTCTGATGGGCTTCCAGGGTAGCGATTCCGACCCAACCCTAAGTAGGTTTTAACAGCCAGTGGTTCGGTCAAAGCTTGACCCTTGTGGTCCAGGCGCTCTTTTTTTAGCAGAGCAGATTAAAACTCACCCTCTTTGGTCTCCCTAAGGTGCATGTAGCTCCTCTGAGAGCAGTGCCCCACCCTGGCGCACGCTTTGGGACAGGCCACAGGAAAAGCACCCACATCTCTACTCTTCTTTGCTCCCTGCCATGCCCCCCCCATCAGTGCATGAGCCCAACTTAAGACTGCACGCATCACTCAAAGTCCTCCGCCCCTCCACTCCCTCCTTCCTGGCAGGGACGGAGTCAATAAACGCGGAGCCCTCGTGCTTGCAGCTCTGACTTCAGACAAGAGCGCTGCATGCGACAAGCATCCTCTGGTAAAGTAACCAGGCTCCAGAGCCCCCTCCCACCAGCCCTTCGCCCTTCACATTCAAAAGGGTCCTATTTTAGACACTTTGGTGAAAATAGGGCGTGGTGCTGGTCAGGGCTTTACGTGGGTCGGGTCTGAGCACCGGCAGTTTTTTAAGGAGGCCTCGAAACGGGTCTCTATGGGGCTCTGTTTTGTGCCCTGGCACAGGCGGTCCGTTTTTTAGGTCTCGCCTAGCTATTGCGTTTACGCAATCGCTATGCGAGACTCTAGTAAGAGGGGCATTTCAAAGTGCTCCCAAAAGTGGATTGCATGGCGAGCACGCGCACAATCACGTGCATCGTGCCGCCATGCAATCCGTTTGGGAAAGCGCTTCAGCCCACTGGCGCGTGCACGTGTAGCCACAGCCTCTGCATCATACTTCTAAGGGTCCGCTCCCCCGCCTGGAATGCGCTCCCCCGCCACAGCATGCCGAGAGATTGTTTCCTCATGGCGCCTCTCACAACTGTCCCTCCCCCACCACAGGGCTAGTTTTCTTTGCTGCCTCCTAATTCATTGGCTTGGCTGATACGTCTCTTCAGGCTGAGGCGTATCGAAAACGTACAATTTACTTACCTTTGTTGTGTGGCTGTTGTGAGGGAGAACTATTTTTTTTTTGTTTTAATTGTCACCGTCGTCAGTGCTTGTATTATGTTTTGTGTGCACTTACATTTCTTAAGCAGCCCTGCACCTGCGAGCTTTAGCAGTTGTTGCCGCACATACCACTCGTGGACGCTTCTTGTCTCCTCCAGGCCCCAAAAGTACAGTTGGGCTTATTAGTGAGGCCAAGACAGAGAGCCGCTCACCTCCTCTCAGCCTGCCTTCAGCCGTCATCTTGAGTGCCCCACCCAGGTCTCGCACCGACCATTGGCCCGCCGGCACAGACGGATACTGTTGGTGCCCCAGAGCATGTTGGCGGAGCCCAGGAATCGGACTGCTCATCTCTTCCCTGCCACGGTAGTGCCAGCCTCCGCGGGCTCCGCTATCATGGATTCATTACAAAAGGCTTGTGGCGGCCAGCGGTCTACTTTCTGGCCCTTGTCAGCAATGATAGGGCCCCTGGGCTCACAGGTGCAGCTGGGCACTATAGGGAGGTAAGGCAGCAGGCCGTGCAGCACCTATCAGCACGGACCGCGTTAACCTCCCCTGCCGTGTGGCAGCTCCTCCGTTCGCCATCTTGGAAGCGCCATACAGGGCTCGCCGCCTCCAGGCTCTCACTCCCCTCCCCTCTGTCCATCTTTCCTCTCAGCCTATTTTGTCTTGTTTCTCCACTGTGTTTGTTTCCCTCAATTTATTCTTCCAACCCCCCACTCCCTGCCTCATCTTTCCCCGTAACTTATAACTTAACCCTTCCCCTCCACTTTGTGGCCTCTCTCCAACCCCTGACTCTGGATGTATTCGGGAGGGGTGTGCTCTCTGCTTTGCACCTCTAGTCTCTCGTGTTTGTGGGTCTTGGGCCTCCTGCTGGCCCCCTTGCCGAGCTCCATGCTGGGGCTGGCTGAGCTCCATGTTAGGGTCCTGCTGGACGAAGGGCAGGTGGCTGGGAAGCGCCTGGAGGCAGACAGCGAGCAGGACGGCACCAGCGTGGAGTACAGGAAGGCCAATGGGACATTTATCACCCTCCTGTCAGACTTCAAGCAGGTGAGAGGCGTGAGTGACACAAGGTATTTATTATAATGGGTTTCAGACCCAGGGCCAGTGACGTCACAAGGGAACCTCGGGCAGAATAAGGACAACGAGCCACTGGCTCACGTGCCTCTGGGTCCCAGTGCCACAGCACCCGTTGCACAGTTGATAGCTACATCCCTGAGCATGTCTTCATATCTCTCTTCACAAATCGCAGGCAGGTGAGAGGTTGAGGGCTGCACGCAGTGCGGTCTGACAGGCGGCGTCCCTAGCAGGATGCACTTCTGAAAGACAATAACAAAACTCCTCCCAGTCCCCGAGCGTTTTCTATTTCTGAAACCCGATAACCCCAAGCATAATGCAGTACCACAGGCGCAATATAGCGCCTTACACTGCTAAACACACACACACTGCTAGAAACACTTAGGTACACACTAACACTGCACGACAGGCCCAGCAGGCCATAGGAACACTATTAGACACACACTCAGACACACACTGTTAGACGCACTCGGGCATGACACACACATGTTCCTAGACACACAGTAGCAACCACGCTGCTATAAACACTGAGGTACACACAAACTGTGCAAGACAGGCACAACCTTATTCACACTATTAGACTCACTCAGGCACATAACACATACACGTTGCTAGACACATAGTTACAGTGCTAAACATGCGCACACTGCTAGAAACACGTAGGTGCACACAAACACTGCAAGTCAGCCACATTCACACTGTTAGACACACACACACCGACTTACACACTCATAGACACATGGGCACAGACAGAGACAAACTTCTAGGCACAAACACACGCACACACTACTATACATACATATACAAACTGCTACACTCATGCACAGGCGTGTACACACTGCTAGACACACACATATACTCTGCTAAACATACACAAGCACAGAAACGTCCACACTGCTAATCACTCAGCACAGACACATGCACACTTCTAGACACACATATACACATTGCAAGAGACACACATACACACTGCTATACACAAACATACACATTGCCACATGCGCAAATACACACATTCAATCACACCGCTAGCCACAAATGCCAAAGTAAGTAAACACTGCCAGACACACAGATATACAATGCTAAACATACACAGGCACATATATAGATACTGATACACACTGCTATACACAAACATACACATTGCCACATGCGCAAATACACACATTCAATCACACTGCTAGCCACAAATGCCAAAGTAAGTAAACACTGCCAGACACACAGATATACAATGCTAAACATACACAGGCACATATATAGATACTGATTGACACATACAGGCACAAACATATGCCAAGAGACGCATACACACTAATACACACACAGATGCTCAGATACTAAACACTGCTAGGCCCAAACAGGCACATATAGATACTGCCAAACCCACACAGGCACACACATTAATAGTAATATACACACACTAATAGAGCCTCATAGGTAAACATACTCAGGGAAAGTGACAAATGTACACACTACTGGAAGGGCTCTTAAAACTGGGGAGGAGTCTGTTTGAATACTCTAATATTAACATGTTTTGTACACAGTGCTTCCTACCACACTTTGTGTGTTCTTAATACCATAAATAACAAATATTACTATTGGAAATGTAATTTTACTATCACTGGAATGATGAATGGCTTAATTAGCCTCGAGAGGAGTGGTGGCCTACAGAGTCGGTCTGGCCTACAGGGCGGTCTGCAACGGTCAGGAAGGCTAGTCTCATAGACCAGCGTGTAGGCAGATTTTGGGCTGCTTTCTGGTCTGGTGGTTCAGTGCATTCAGTAACTTATACCTTTAAAACATCTTACCAGTGTTTCATTGCAAATTCAAAACTGTATCTATTCCCAGAATGTGCACTACTTTTTAGGTCTCACAACGGTGCATGGGCTCTCACTTGCAAGGGATATTGTTCACAAGGGGCTTGCAGCCCACCTTTTGCTTACCATTAATTGGCCTCATCAACATTCTCATTTGCTAACTTCCAGTTGGCCACTGTCTGCCAGCTGCACTTTCTCTTCTTTTGGCTGCAGCATGGCCAGAGTGCTGTTACCACTTCCTCCTCCCCCACCCTCTTGTCCATCTTGCTTCTTTCCCTTCTCCTCCCATTATCCATATTCGCAATACGAACCAAAAGGTGCCATGTTGCATTTATTTGCCCCGCTGACCTTTATCTCCCACACTCCCGCTTGTGATCAGTGGTGCCTTGGTCCTTAGTGGCCTGTGTTGATCACCCCCACCCACCATAAGAAAAAACAAGCATTTGCAATCCAGTCGGTCTTGACTTACTGAAAGTATGAGCTACTGGCATTGCAAATGTTTGTTGGATTTTTTTTGTTAAAAAATATCTCGTCAGCAATACAAGTAATAAAAAAAATACACGAAGCAAAGAAAGGGTGCAGACCACAGGCTGTTGCTAGGTGTCCCTGGTGAGTTGTAAAGGTACTTCTACTGGCCACATCAGGTACTGTATCCTTAATGCAATTAGAAAAAAAAAAAGATTGCAACTGAGCATATGTTGCCATTTTTTTTATTCCTTATGGTCCTGCTAGGATATTGATTGATAAAAATAAAATCTAACAAACATAATTTCCAACACCAATAGCTGAAACTTTCACGAATGCGAGACCTGTTGCATTGCAAATGCTTGTTCCAGACTGCAGTGACAGCAGGCACATGGATGTGCGCGTGCTCACACGGCTTATGTCTCACTAGTGGAGAAGTTACGGAATGACGTCATGCCAGGTGAGCGTTGTAGGGGAAGGGAAATCCTTTAAAGAGAGTCATTTTCTCTCTGGATTTCCCTTCTCTTTTTGAATCTCAGGAGCAGCAACATTGTCGTGGGATCACCAGGGCTTTAAGTGGAAGCTTTTTCAATATTATCTACACGCCATAGTTGCTGCTTGTTTATCTTCTGCAACTAACAACCATTGACAAAGCCAATAGTCCTGAATTGTTGTAGGTATGTTACTTGTTGTATCAAATATCTGGACGCAATTACAGAAACAGCAAAATACAAGACAGGCGGCACACTCCGCTAAACACAGATTATTAGCTTGTGTTTTTAAGCCACGCCCTTATTTACATTGGCCACGCCCCCTTTGAGAGACCTTCCAGTTTTGTCATCCCACTTAAAGCCCTGGTGCTGGTATCTCCAATCCTGAGCCGTCTGTCTTTCGGAGCCTGAAGCCCGGCTCAGCTCGAAGTCCAGTTGGAACCTCGGGCCCATAACGAGCCGAGCCTGCGTGACGTCTGCCAGCCTCCCTCGCTCGCTCTACCCTCAGACACAACAAGGTAAAAGCGAAGCATTAGCACTTGAGGTAATAAAAAGGAGACATGGATTTGTACAAAGTAAAACCAGAAAACCTGCATTAATTGCTGCGCCCCGGCGTAACCAAACTGTGTGATCTTCGGCCAGGTGAACCCGACCTCCTTTCTCTTCTGTATCGCATGTGAAAGCCCTTTCAAATGCGGGAGCTCGGAGTACCTGCCGGGCAAACAACCACTGACTGGTTGAATAGACTCAGGACTGTGTGAAACACCTGCTGCTCGTGGGACAAAGGAGGCCGGAATGATGCTGAGATTTAATGGTATAATGGTGTGTGTGGGGGGGAGGGGGGTCTTGGTGTCACACTCACCTGTGTGTGTGTAGGGGGGACTTTGTTTCACACGTGTGTGTGGGGGTCTTCCTGTCACACTCACCTGTAAGGGGTGAGGGTATTCGTGTCACACTCAGCTGTGTGTGTGTGTGTGGGGGGGGGGGCCGCAGGGGACTTCGTGTCACATTTACCTCTGAAAGTATTCGTGTCACTCACCTGTGTGAGGGTGTGGTCTTCGTGTCACGCTTACCTGCAAAGGGGGGGGGGGGGGGGTCGTGTCACACTCACCTGTAGATAGAACATGCTCACGGCCTGTGCACCATCGCTTCTCATCAGACCCCCTCTGTGCTCCGAGAAGCCCCTGTCAGTGCGCCCAGACTCTGGAGCACCTGTGGATTCAGGGCGGGGGCGTAGCCCCTCCCACGGGGGGGGGGGGGGGGGGGCTCAGGATAGCAAACACAGCAGCCAGCCGGATCAGGTGAAGGGCCCGAGGGGAGTCGCGGGAGGAGGAAGGAGTGATGAGGGAGGGAGGTACACCGCGGGAGAGGAGGCGGGAAGCAGACAGGAGAAGCCGCCGCGCAGGTGATGCGGGGGGAGGATCATAGGTGGTACGGCACCCCGACCCTCCTTGGCGGTCGAGGCTGAGAACAGCCACCCCCGCCCCCAAGATCCTGTACATCTATAGTTTTGTGGGCATCGGGAATCCCTCCGTTGGCACCTGCGGCCTGACGTCCCACCCCAAGGACTGGGTGCCATTACGCCAGTGTCGTGCTGGGTTTATGTCAGCACTGTGCATTCTGGTACTTGCAGTCCCCCATTTGTCTCGAGACGAGGAAAAGTGCTGTGAACGAAGAGCCAGGGCCGAGTGCAGGTTCACACCTGCTGCGGCTGCCTTACATTAAATTGTATACCTTCGGGAAACTGCGAACCCATGCGATTGTTAAGTGCCCTGAGTGCCAGCCGTCTGCTGAGAAGTGCCGGTACTCTCCCTCCCGGAGAAGTGCCGGTACTCTCCCACTCTGAGAAGCGCCTTTACTCTCCCTCTCAGAGAAGAGAAAAGTGTTGTTTCTCTCCCTCTCTAAGTGCCAGTTTTTCCCTCTCCGAGAAGTGCGGGTTCTTACTCCCAAGACAAGTGCCAGTACTCTCTCTCTCAGAGAAGTGCAGGTACTCTCCCTCTCATAGAAGAGAAAGGTGGCGGTTCTCTCTCTGTAAGTGCCAGTGTTTCCCTCTCAGAGAAGTGCGGGTTCTCACCCTCCCAGAGAAGTGCTGGTACTCTCTCGGCTGACAAGTTCCGGTACTCTTCCTCTCAGAGAAGGGCCGGTACGCTCCCTCTCTGTGAAGTGCAGGTACTGTCTCCCAGAGAAGTGCCGGTTCTCTCTCTCTCAGCGAAGTGCTGGTACTCCTCCTCTCCATGAAGTGCGGGCTCTTTACCTTCTGAGGAGTGCCAGGCCTCTCCTTCATAATAATCAAGTGCAGATTCTCAGCTCCTGACAGTACCTGTACATCCAAGGCACTGACAGACACACCCCCCTCCCTCCCCCGCCCCACAGGGACAGGGCATGCTGCGGCGCCTGATCTGTATCTGAGACTTCACGGGATGCGGGAGCTGAGGGTGGTGGGGCTGGGGGGACCCTGACTGTGAGGTCTTGGGGGGACCCGGGCTGGGAGCAGGGCACACGTCGGGGGTACAAGCAGGTACACGGTGTCCACCGACTTTTTTCACAGGGTGGACGCCGTCCGTCCTCCCCTCCCCAAGAAGTTTGGACCCACAGAAATATGCAGAACTTGTCCCGGTGTAAGACACACAGACCCCTTCAGCAGCACCTGCACGTTGCCTGCTTTCCATTCCCAGCAGCAAGAGCAGGCAGCGCGGGGGCTTTTTATTCACCCCCTGCTGGGCCAAAGTTAAGGGGCCATCCGGCCTCTTTGGTTTGAATATCCTGACTGGAGGAGGCAACGAAGGCACCCGGCGTGTTATCACTTCACAGGCACTTAAGAGAGGCGGCTTTCGCCTTTGTTCAGTCCCTGTAGAGAAGAGATGCGCGCGCTGTAAGGAGGTCAGGTGTGTTGGTCGGTCCCAGTATGTACACAAATAACCATTTCAAGAGCACTATTTTATTTCTTTTCTGGCGCTACACAACCCAGCGCAGGGTGTCGGAGCTCTTTACGTAACAGACACGTTATACATTGACAATAAATCACGCACATGTGTAAATCAATGTACATGATTAGTTACATGAGACTTTGAGGGTTACAAGGCGTGAGTCCCATGCCCTTCATACCTCACTGTGGCCTTTCACAAGGATTACAATTCATGAACTGCAGGTAACAAAAGGATCTCTGTGTTAAAGGCAGGAGCGCACTTTACTATCTACATAAAATACAAATCTGTCCTCTGCGTGTTAGATGATATGCTTTGCAGGAGATACATTTCCGTTCTCTACTACTTCAAATCTGGGACTTCACAAAACAGATCTTTTAAACAAGTGCATTAACCACCAGAGTTATCTCGCAGAACAGATCTACGGCCACGCTTCTTCTTGTTGCCAATTTCTTTGTGGCGGGGCTTAAAATATAAATGTATTAGTCGAGGTCCAGATTTTACGTCGAGATGGCACCACTTTTTTGGCACAAACCCGACGCCAAATCTCATTTGTTAAATCTCATAATGCGCTTGCTTAACTGTGCTCATGATATAGCTGATAATAGCTGATGTCACTTCTTATGATGTACTTCCAGTGAGGTAACTTCCTGTGATGTCACATGCAATGTCCCGCGTCGTGACATCATGCACTGTGATGGCATGCATCATATTTTCACTTGCAAACCTCCTAACCTGGTTAGTCCTCCCACTTCTGTTTTTAGGTCTCGCTGAGCCAGCGCAGGTGCTGCTCTGCGAGACATTTAGTAGGTGGGTTTTCAAAGTACTACCCCACGCTTTGGCTGGCCCAGCGCTTGCGTTCACGCGCGCAACCGCAAGCTTTCAGCGCGCGATCAGGCGCCATATGTCTTTCCTCTCGCTTGCTCTCTGAACGCTCCTCCGCCCCTTCCCCACTGCGTCTCGCGTTAATTCGCGCTGCTTTCACTTTCGCCACACACCAAACAGAGCCTTGATGACTGCAGTGACTCGCTCAGGCTTTCGACCGGCTTCAACTTTTCAGGAACTTTCTATCTCAGTATATACTTGTTTAATTTCCCCTGCTGTAGTTTTCTTTTCAGATAGTCTCATAAATTGAAAACAGCGTGGAGTTGTTGGATATGAGACTGAATTAACACCGTATCTAACCTCATATTGTACAAGTCCAGAAACATTTTACTTTAGGTACACAACGCTGTATCCCTCGTGTGTTCCCTATATCTGTTTTATGGTGTTATTCCCCTGATACAACCAAATGGCTTCTATTTCTGAATAAAGGTGTTATCAGATCTTTGGCCGACGGATGCATTACAGACCTCCGTTATAACAAGCCCTGTCTTCAATACTTTAACTCAGATGCCTTAGATGAACTCACCATTTACACCAATGGTTGCAGTTACGTTCAAGTATTGAATTCAAGGTAAAACTCCGTTTGACTCATTTTGCGAAAACCCCCCAAAAAACCCAAAAAACTAAACGCATTTTAAAGTCCCAGTCCGTAGCCCTTCGTGAGAATTGTGTTGACATTTTGGCCTGTTATTTAAAAATGGTAGCCTCCAAATGGTTAATGGTGGGTGCATGTCCCACCTTTCCTGAGAAAGTCCCTCCCATGGAGTATTACCACGGGAGCAAGCAGCGACGCGCCGTCTGGTTCATTATCACTGCGGGTTCCGATCATGCTTATATATTGTTTCAGTTGTTTTACTTTGGGTGCGCTCGGAACTTGCCCTGAGCTCCTTGGTATTTGTGGTTCACACGAAGGCTCAGTAGGATGAAGGAATACTCGCTGCAGAGATCTGTGTAACCTTCTAGCTTTAAAAGCAAACTCCCAACGAGCAGTGATGCGCATGCTTGTATTTTCTCACTATCGCTTCTGTAGTCACTGTGTGTTCAGAAGGCTCCTCTGTGCCCGCCCCCTCCCCTCTTGCTGGAAGGTGCCTTTTCTAATGCTTTCTCTGGTCCATGTCAGTTGCTTGCCGGGCAGTGAGCAGGGGGAGGGACTGAGACCGCACCCGTATTTCATTGAAACCACGGTAATCTGGCTACAACACTCAATGGCAACGTGCCCTGGTAAGGGGTGGGCGTCCTGCATTCATGCTTCTGATGCCCATGCCATCACAGTAGGGAAAATGCATTGGGTTATTTAGTTTTGTGATATATACTTGTTGGTGTAAATGCTCACCTACTGCCCAGATGTCTTTTTTTTGCTGGCTGCTCTCATCAGCCGCTTGGCAGTAAATGATCACCCGTGCCCTTGAAATTGACTTTATAGCTGTGTTTTAAGCTGATGCAATTTTTGGGAGGAGCTTTCGAGCTCGCTTGTAATGTCATTTAACTGTGTGATTTATCGCTGCCAAGTGATCTAGTGATTGAAACGTGCTTTGTTGTTGATAAGATAAGGTCTCCTAGCAGAGGATCGCCATATATTTCAAATGAGCTCTTTTGTGAGGTGTCATTCGCTGTGTCAGATCAGGTGACCGAGCTGAACATGATACCACCTAAATGGACGTTTTGTTGCTTCAGGCATTGCAGAAAATATGGACGGTGTGTTAAGAGATTATTACGAGTTTTCTTTGAGACACAGTTTTAGTTGCCATGTCAAACAAGCATTGGCATAGCCAATAGGTCTTGCCTTTGGGACCTTATAAGTGTTTATTTATCCAGCACAATATCCTTGGTGCAACAACATCAACTGTTGCATGGCTAAACACTTATGAGGTCCCAAAGGCGAGACCTATTGGCTATGCCAATGCTTGTTTAGGACTGGTGCCCTGGCTAGGAAGATGCTGGCGATGTTGGCTGCGAGAGGGCCCTGGCCGTAAGGGCTGGGAGAACCCTCGCTGTGAGGCTAGGAGTGCCCTGCCAGTGAGGGCCAGGAGGACCCTGGCCGTGAGGGGGTCGGTGCTGGAGTACAGCCTTTGAATGTGAAGCGCTCGGTGCAGGAGTACCTCATTTGTATGTGACTTAAGGCCTTAGAGCAGGCGTGCAGCCTTTGCATGCAAGGAGTTTGGTACAGGAGTAAGGCCGTGGTATGTAAAGGGCTCATTGCGGAGTATGGCATGAATGTGAGGGACTCGGTGCAGGAGTACAGCCTTTGAACGTGAGGGGCTTGGTGCAGGAGTACAGCCTTTGAATGCAAGGAGCTCAGTGCAGGAGTACAGCCTTTGAATGTGAGGGGCTTGGTGCAGGAGTACAGCCTTTGAATGAAAGGATCTTGTTGAAGGAGTACAACCTTTGAATGTGAGTGGCTTGGGGCAGGTGTACAGCCTTTGAATGTGAAGTGCTCGGTGCAGGAGTACAGCCTTTGAATGCAAGGAGCTCTATGCAGGAGTACAGCCTTTGAATGTAAAGTGCTTGGTGCAGGAGTGCGGTCATCGCATATTGGGGTCTAGATCCAGGAGTAAGAACTCGGCATGTGAAGTGTTTGATGCAGGAGTGTGGCCTGGGCCGTGAGGAACAACAGTGTAAGAGTGAAGTGAGTACACCCTCACACACCCAACACAGTGCACACATGCCGTGAAGTTGTGTATCACATTACTCAGAAGCAAGTCTTTTCAGGCAACGCACACAGCATCCAACTGAACACATGAGAACGAATTCCTCACACACATACAGCACAGAACAAACATTTCATATAGTTTGGTATCACCAGCCCTAATGGAGTAAAAAGCACAGCATCCGCGATAACACAATAAACAGAACTCCGTACAGAAACGCACAGCAGTCACAGCAGTGAAGAGCCATGCAGCTGGACATCACTGTGTCCACACCTAGCAAGGAGAACCAGCAGCCACAAGGCCACACAGAAGCTTACTAGACAGATCACCGCCCATTCATCCAATACTGCTCTGGTGAATCTGACAGGTGGGTATCAGATGCACACTAGGGCGACAAACTCTTCAGAATCCGCGTACCTTTCTAGGGCAATACAAGGTGTACTACACCAATATGAAGAGCCCGCACCACGGACAGGTCGTTGGAGGGAAAATGTGGATCCTGAGCTGGAAACCATACTCCCCGTTGAGCCGGGCATTTACTACACTCAGGCCAAACTACCCAGAGGACACATAGCTGAGGTGGTGAATGCCTCTAGTTATACACACCAAACCTGGAACACATTAGGTACTAACCCATGCAGAGGGAAATAGCCATGCTCCGCACTGGGGCCGAATATGGTGAGGCGTGGGTGTTCACTGCACCCGGAAAATACCGTTACCCATGTTTGAGGTATTTACCAGGTAAGTATCTCCTATTTTGAGTTTTCAACTTGGAAATTGGGCATATCCTGCAGAGTCGGTACTTGCTGTAGTGGAGCCGAAGGGATGTCGCCGGTTGGAAGCTGTGTGTGCATACTACAGTACTAAGGAGCACAGACGCTCATACAGGGGCATGGCTTGGTCAGTAAGTTTGGGGGGGGGAAATAACAGATTTTCCAAACATTTTGCTGGCATGTAATGTTAAAATGCATTATGCCACAAGTGGGGTGTCTGAGAGGGGCCAAAAGGGCAGTGGAAAGTGAGAGGAGTGTGGGTTGGTAGGAGTACTAAGTGAGAGAAAACACACTATTTTTGCAACATAACTAAAAAAATTAGGGCTTTCAAAACACAGAGAGAGAGAGGTGCATTGGAAGAGCGGCATGCAGCTGTCGGCAGTGGAACAGCAGGAAGTGCTCCAGATGGGACTCCAAGGAGCACTGTGGGCTCTGCTGTGGCTCTCCCAGGCCCCTGAAATCCTCAGAACCGTGTTGGATGTTTGGACAGGAGTTCGAGATGCCTCTCTCCTGTGGAGACTTCCTCCCTCCGCTGCTGGGAGAGGATGTCCATGGTGCCAAAGTTAGGGGAAGAACCAGCAGGGGACCAAGAAAACATCACCCCAATGGGGGACAGCCGGCCCTGCAGCTCACGCCACCTCTATTGTCTGAAGTGTAGTCAGCGGAAAGCCTGGCGCCAACAGGCAGCCTTCACGTGTGAGTAGGCAGGAGGAGCTGGGAGGCAGGGCCGGCTGACTTCACGGGGCTAGATCTCAAGAGGGGAGGCGGGGCTTCTAGTTCACAACTGTAGGAACAATCCTAGCACTTCTTTGTGCATGTGGAACCACCCCACTCAACTCTCACCTGTCCCCTAAAGTAACGATCACTTGTACACACAGTGTTGTTATCAATGATGTCATTGCAGATGTTTCAGTGATGTTATCAATGATGTCAAAGAATATGTCATCAGCGATGTATTATCTTAGCTATTTAGCATTTCATGGTGAGGGCGCAAGTTATAGTTGCTTGAGATAACTAGAACTGGTGGATTTGTTAGTTTCAAATGGTATGTTTAAGCCTGGGCAATGAGCTCTGCTCCTATACCCACAACCCTTTGGTAAATCAGCTTTACCTTTACATGCTCAAACACATATAACCAATTCACTATAGTGAACTTTAAAAAATATCAGGCAATGAGAGAGGTGATGATTTTGGGGTCACCCCTTACCTAGGGGGAGGGCAAGCAGATGCCTTGAACACAAACGATTCCGTGGTGGTCCCATCCTCCTAGGACCACCCCAAGCAAAGTTATGGGCAAAATTACAATGTCAACCAAAGGTCCAGCAAAGCATTATGGGGCGAGATTCTAGAGTGCAGTAAATATTATAGTATTAGCTCTCAACTGAGCCAGGAGAGCCGCTGCCCCTTGAGGAATGTTTTGATATTGGATGCTATAATATTCACTGCACTCTAGAATATCATCCCATAATGCTTTGCAGAGCCTTTGGTTGGGATTGCATTTTTTGCCCGTAACTGTGCTTGGGGTGGTCCTAGGAGGATGGGACCACCACCTAATCATTTCAGCATGATGGGCTCTTTGTGTTCGAGGCATCTGCTTGGTCCTCTCCCTAGGTTAGGAAGGACCCCAGAATCATCACCTCTCTCACTGCTTGCTATTTATCATTTTTACTTTTGTGAGATGACTATATGCATTTTAGCATGTAAAGATAGAATTATATATTGTTTAATTAAAAGCACTGTTTGCTATATTTTCATTATAGTTAGATGGCTATATCCATTATAGCATGCACAGATAATTATTATTTTTTGTACTAAAGGTATGTGGAATTTCTTTTAAAACTTTGATTAATACACAACTGGAGTTAATGCAATAACTCTGGAATAGGCTACTGCACCCACATCCCATTGATAAAACAATTTTACCTTTACATGCTACAAAACATATAACCAATTCACAAAAATGAGCTTTGGGAAATATCAGTCAATGAGAGAGGTGATGATTTTGTGCCCCCCCTAACCTAGGGGGAGGACCAAGCAGGTACCTTGAACACAAAGGACATTCATGATGAATGATTCCGTGGTGGTCCCATCCTCCTAGGACCACCCAAAGCAAAGTTATGGGCAAAAATACAATGCCAACCAAAGGCCCAGCAAAGCATTATGGGGCGAGATTCTAGAGTGCAGTGAATATTCTAGTATTGGCTCTCAGCTGAGCCCGAGAGCCTGCCCCTTGAGGAATGTGCTGATATTGCATACTATATTATTCACTGCACTCTAGAATTTTGTCCCATAATGCTTTCAGGGCCTTTGGTTGGCATTGTATTTTTGCCCTCAACTGTGCTTGGGGTGGTCCTAGGAGGGTGGGACCACCACCGAATGATTTCCGCATGATGTGCTCTTTCTGTTCAATGAACAAAATGTGTCTCCCTACCAGGGAGATGTCCCCTTCGTGCACTGCTGGAGGTCCGTATAGAATTAGTTGTTTGTTAGAAACGTGATGAAACATTCCTGGTGCAGCAAGAAGTCCAAGAACTACAAGCTGCTTTAAAGGAGAAGAAATGGTACTCTGAGGAGCTGAAGAAAGAACCGGAGAAAGTCGCTGTCTTTACAAGTGCAGTTGGAGGAGTCGCACACTGAGAACTTTAATGTAACGCAGATGAAAGATTTGTTTGCGCAGAAGGCAGCTCAGCGTGGAAATTAAATCCAAGTATGATGAAGAGAAGGCATGCCGCACCGTGGCTGAAGCCAGAGTGACGCGTCTCCTTAAAGATTTGCAGACAGAGATGAATATGGTAAAAGGCTTGAAATCTGAACTGCTTCAGAGGCCTGATGTAGAAGATGTTGCTGTTCTGAAGAAGGACTTGATCCAGTTTCAGACACTGATGGATAAAACGACTCTGGAGCATGCGAGAGAGGCTGAGAGTTTGAAAGAGGAGTGCAAGCAGCTGAAGGCAGAAAATGCTAATTCACAGAATTAAACATACCCCTGATGAAGGGCTAACCCAGCCCGAAATTCATTGGGTTATGGATTGAAGAATTATGTTGCATTGTTAAAACCGGAGACATGATCGTGAATGCACTGTTTACAATGAGAAAAAATACAGGATGATGAAATAAATCTTGCCTTGATTTACCGTAAGGATAAAATTTGGCGCGTTTGAACTTCCTTGGGATGAATACATGTTACTTAATGCGTACATGAATTCGAGTTGTCCGGTCTATACGTACCTCCAGCAGTGCACTAAGGGGACGTCTCCCTGGTAGGGAGACGCATTTTGTTCATTATTTCCTTACGCCCTGGGGACCAGGCGAGACCCTTCAGTAGCACCTATGAACTGAACAACTTACCCATGAACTTTGAATTTAAAAGGAGTGCCTGTCCATACTCCATTATTGATCTATGAACACTTTCTGTTCAAGGCATCTGCTTGGTCCTATGCCTAGGTTAGGAAGGACCCCAAAATCATCACGTCTCTCACTGCGTGCTATTTATCATTTTCACTTTTGTGAGATGACTATATGTATTTTAGCATGTAAAGATAGAATTGTTTAATTAAAGGCACTGCTTGCTATATTTTCATTATCATATTTGTGAGATGGCTATATGTAATTTAGCATGCAAAGACCACTTTTTTTTATTAAAGGTAGGTGAGATTTGTGTTTAAAGCTTTTATTAATACAGGACAACGAAGTTCATGCAAAAACTCTGGAATAAGCTACTGCACCCACATTCCATTGATAAAACAATTTTTCCTTTACATGCTACAAACCATGAACCAATTCACAAAAGTGAGCTTAGAAAATTATCAGTCAATGAGAGAGGTGATGATTTTGGTGTCCTCCCTAACCTAAGGGGAGGACCAAGCAGGTGCCTTGAACACAAAGAGCACATCATGCTCAATGATTGTGGTGGTCCCATCCTCCCATCCTCCTAGTACCACCCCAAGCACAGTTAAGGGCAAAAATACAATGCCAACCAAAGGTCCAGCAAAGCATTATGGGGCAAGATTCTAGAGTTTAGTGAATATTATAGTATTTGCTCCAGCTGAGCCGGAGAGCCTGCCCCTTGAGGAATGTTTTGATATTGGATACTATAATATTCACTGCACCCTAGACTATTGTCCCATAATGCTTTGCTGTGGCGGCACATGAGATGCGGGTGAGCCAGGCACAGTGCACTGACCATGCCTGGAGCTCAGGCCACAGCACCCCCACGGGTGGGCACAGATTCTACAGCAGTCTATGAAGCCAGAGGGAGATCCTTTTCACAGACTCGTGCCAGGTGAGCTCGCCGCCATCTGTGCACACATTCGGGGTCACTGCCTCCATTCTAGGCCACGCAGACCCAATCCGACCTCTGATGACCCAGCACTACTTGATGTGAAGCAACACAAAAAGATGATGGTTGGAATGCTGAGCATTGTCAGACATTCACCCCCAGTTACAGATCTGGGTTAAATCCATCGGTTTTTTTTTGCTCGCCACACTGCCCCAGTTAAAATCCAGCCATATTCAAATCAGTCTGACCCTGTGCCTCATGGGAACAGTCCAGCCCGAACTGCCAAGCCTGGTCCTCCTTGGACCGGAAACAAGCATCCTGGACATGCATGTCTTCAGTTCTTTGTCGAAGACAAGGTGAATGTTTCTGCCTGAGGCTCAAAGCCGCAGCGTTTAATGTACACATTCTTGGACCTGCAGATGGTGTGCAGCCTCCATTCTCTGAAGACACCCTGCAAGTTGGTACAGAACCCTCCTGCACCCTGTAAGGAATGTCTGACTGCTTGGAGTTGTGGCGGAAGCTGCTGAGATGCACCAGAGCTGATAAGATGGACCGATGGTGGTCAATGTTGTGACTCGCCGCCCGCTGTGGACCCTGGAACGCTCCATGTCGAGCTTCTTGTGATGGTCCAGCAGGGAGGAAGCCACGGGAACAAGCAAAGGCATCGCCTTTAGTTCTCACCTTTGGGACCGTATGAGTGTTTAGCGAGAGTTATTGGCTTAGCAAATGTCTTTAAGTTATGTTGTAGAGCAGTGTAGCTGCTGTGCAGCATGTTGAAAAGTTATAATAAAAAGTCTTATAAGCATTTTTGTTACCTTATATATAACCGAAAAGATATTATGTACTGAACAACCCTATTAAATAAAGAATTATCATAAAAAATGTCTTCTAGTTTTTTTTGTCCTTGCAATGCTGGCAAAATCTTCCTGCCTGTTCTAATGCTTGTTTGTTAAAGTTTACTTTTGTTATTGGGAGGGAACATAAACAGTGCTGGTAGTGAGGTGGTGCTGCGTTGGTGCAGATCTATCTGGTGCTGAGGTGGTGCTGCGCTGGGGCTGAGCTGGTGCTCAGGTGCTGCTGAATGATGCTGTGGTTGTGCTGTGGTGGTGCTGCTGGGAGATGCAGAAGTTATGCCGAGTGACGCTGACTGGTGCTGAAGTGGTGCTGCTCTGGTGCCGAGATTGCTGATTTGTTGCTGAGGTGGTGCTGAGTAGTTGCTGAGGTGGTGTTGCACTGATGCTGAGGTGGTGCTGCTGGTGTCGAGTGATCCTGAGGTCGTTACATGTTGGACTGCGGCCTCAGTCAGGAATGAAAGGGACGAAAAGTAGCGTGCCCACAATGGACAGGCTCAAACATTAGACAGCAGAGCCATCCTCTAAGCATGCCGACAATGGACCGGCTCAAACAGACAGCAGAGCTATCTTCTAAGCGTGCCCACAATGGACAGGCTCAAACATTAGACAGCAGAGCTATCCTCTAAGCGTGCCCACAATGGACAGGCTCATACCTTAGACAGAAGAGCTATCTTCTAAGCGTGCCCACAATGGACAGGCTCAAACATTAGACAGCAGAGCTATCCTCTAAGCGTGCCCACAATGGACAGGCTCAAACATTCGACAGAAGAGCTATCCTCTAAGCGTGCCCACAATGGTCAGGCTCATACCTTAGACAGCAGAGCTATCCTCTAAGCGTGCCCACAATGGACAGGCTCAAACATTAGACAGAAGAGCTATCCTCTAAGCGTGCCCACAATGGACAGGCTCATACCTTAGACAGCAGAGCTATCCTCTAAGCGTGCCCACAATGGAAAGGCTCAAACATTAGACAACAGAAGTATCTTCTACATGTGCAAGCAATTTACAGGCGGATACACCAAGCAGCAGAGCTATTCCCTATATGTGTACATTATGCGCAGTCTGACTCCCCAGACACCCGAGCTATTCCCTATATGTGCACATTATGCGCAGTCTGACTCCCCAGAGACCCGAGCTATTCCCTAAATGTGCACACTATGTGCAGGCTGACTCGAGCTATCCCCTATATGTGCACATTATGCGCAGGCTGACTCCCCAGACACCCGAGCTATCCCCTATATGTGCACATTATGCGCAGTCTGACTCCCCAGAGACCCGAGCTATTCCCTAAATGTGCACACTATGTGCAGGCTGACTCGAGCTATCCCCTATATGTGCACATTATGCGCAGGCTGACTCCCCAGACACCCGAGCTATCCCCTATATGTGCACATTATGCGCAGGCTGACTCCCCAGACACCCGAGCTATCCCCTATAGGTGCACATTATGCGCAGGCTGACTCCCCAGACACCCGAGCTATCCCCTATATGTGCACATTATGCGCAGGCTGACTCGAGCTATCCCCTATATGTGCACATTATGCGCAGGCTGACTCCCCAGACACCCGAGCTATCCACTATATGTGCACATTATGCGCAGGCTGACTCCCCAGACACCCGAGCTATCCCCTATATGTGCACATTATGCGCAGTCTGACTCCCCCAGACACCCGAGCTATTCCCTATATGTGCACATTATGCGCAGGCTGACTCTCCAGACACCCGAGCTATCCCCTATATGTGCACATTATGCGCAGGCTGACTCGAGCTATCCCCTATATGTGCACATTATGCGCAGGCGCCCCCATTGAATACTTTTGGGAATCAGGGCCCCTGCTGCCACCGAGTCAAGATTTAAAGCTGGGGACCCCCCGCCCGAACAATTTCAATAATCTGAATGGCAAAAGAATGCACAAATAATGACATTTGTATTTAATTCACAAACAAACATTAAAAAAATCATGATTTTAATGTGAAAGTTGGATCTTTTCTAAATCCAGTCCAGACACCCCGGCGGCAGGCTGTATTCTGTTTATGCTCTCGCGCTGTCCACGAATCAGTCTGAGGCTATCAACGTAGGTCCTTGTTTATGGAGGCCAGCAACACTTTTACGCCGTTGTAGCGTCGCTTTATGTTACGTTGCGGCAGCGTTAATAATGCGCCCTGTTGCGCCATATTTACAAAGTGACGCGTTTATGTAGATGCGCCACTTTGTAAACACCTGTGCTACATTATACCTGCATCCGGTATAATGCATGCAGGGTGGGTGTTCCCCCCACATCCAAGCATCGTGGAAGTGGTGCAGTGAAATTCATGGGATTTCACTGCAACACTTCTAGGATGCTACTGCGTCAATATCTTACGCCAGCCTCACAGTAGGTGTGAGACTGACGCAGGCCCTTTCACATGGGGATTACCTTATGCAGCAGTGGAGGAGTGCATTATGCGCCTGGATTCAGTTTCACAGCAGTGGAGGAGCGCATTATGTGGCAGGATTGAGTTAGGCAGCAGTGGAGGAGCGCATTATGCGGCTGGATTCAGTTACGCAGCAATGGAGGAGTGCATTATGCGGCAGGATTCAGTTATGCAGCAGTGGAGGAGCGTGGCAGGATTCCGTTACGCAACAGTGGAGGAGCGCATTATGTGGTGGGATTCAGTTATGCAGCAGTGGAGGAGCGCATTATGCGGCAGGATTAAGTTATGTAGCAGTGGAGAAACGCACTATGCGACTGGGTTCAGTTACGCAGCAGTGGAGGAGTGCATTATGCGGCGGTAATCAGTTCGGCAGCAGTGGTGGAGCGCATTATGCGGCTGGATTCAGTTAGGCAGCAGTGGAGGAGCGCATTATGCGGCAGGATTCAGTTACGCAACAGTGGAGGAGTGCATTATGCGGCGGGATTCAGTTACGCAGCAGTGGAGGAGCGCATTATGCAGCGGGACTCAGTTATGCAGCAGTGGAGGAGCACGTTATGCGGCTGGATTCATTTACGCAGCAGTGGAGGAGAGCATTATGCGGCAGGATTCATCAGGCGCGCAACACCCATTGGACTCACCTTTGATTCATCAGATTCAACCGTTTATTTATGTGGAAAACACAGAAGCCGCACAATCCTGCTTTCCAGTGGCCTTCGGTGTGGGAAATACCTCTGAAGTGTGCGCCCTTCAGCCTGCAGTGCTGGGATCTGGAGAAAGGCCTTGGAACAGGCAACAGCGCAAGGGCCAGTCCGAGCCCAAGGCCTCTGGCCAAAAGCCTTCCAGGTGAGTCCGAAGGGGGCCACAAGCCCAACAAGAGGCTAGCATGGCAGCTCCAGTCTTCAAAAGAGCCAGGCGACCCAGGCGCGTCCGTGTGTAGCCACTGCCTCCCCCTGAAGTATTCCAAAAGACACGTTTTTTTAAAAGTAGCATTCATTCTTTTAAGAAACATGGGCTTCTTTAAAAAAATAAGTTTTTCATTGGCAGATGCAACCGGGAGGGTAGTCTGCTGTCCCTTGCGGGACACCATACTGTGTTTGTAGCCAATCACAGGAGGTTGCAAATTGCTGCCTACAAAATGAATATTCATAATGCAGGTTGTTCTGCAAACCCCTATGAATGGTGATTTTGTGGCACAACCTATTAGTACATAGTTCATAGGTCAGCAGCAGAGGGAGCTACAGTGACCGCGAGAGTGCAAGGCCTTCTCCTTCCGTTGCCGCCACCCCTCAGCTGTCGTCTCGCGGCCATGTCCGCCGGCCCTCATTCGTCTCGCGGCCATGTCCGCCAGCCCTCATTAGTCTCGCGGCCATGTCCACCGGCCCATAGTCATCTCGCGGCCATGTCCACCGGCCCTCAGTCGTCTCGCAGCCATGTCCGCCGGCCCTCAGTCATCTCGCGGCCATGTCCGCCGGCCCTCAGTCGTCTCGCGGCCATGTCCGCCATCCCTTAGTCGTCTCGCGGCCATGTCCGCCATCCCTTAGTCGTCTCGCGGCCATGTCCACCGGCCCTTAGTCATCTCGCGGCCATGTCCGCCAGCCCTCAGTTGTCTCGCGGCCATGTCCACCGGCCCTTAGTCATCTCGCGGCCATGTCCACCGGCCCTTAGTCATCTCGCGGCCATGTCCACCGGCCCTTAGTCATCTCGCGGCCATGTCCGCCGGCCCTCATTCGTCTCGCGGCCATGTCCGCCGGCCCTCATTCGTCTCGCGGCCATGTCCACCGGCCCTTAGTCATCTCGCGGCCATGTCCGCCGGCCCTCATTCGTCTCGTGGCCATGTCCCCCAGCCCTCAGTCATCTTGTGGCCATGTCCCCCAGCCCTCAGTCATCTTGCGGCCATGCCCCCCATCCCTCAGTCATCTCGCAGTCATGTCCTCCAGCAGTCTACAGGAGCAGCGAGCAAAGGGCAGAGAGTGGAACAAAGTGCAAAACTGATCCGTGCCTCCCAAGGACTCTACTTTTACCCCCAGGCCAGCAAAACAGTGCATTGTTCGCTTCACAAAATCGAGTCCATTGCAAAATGTCAGAGCGCAACTTGCAACCACTTCTTGCAAACGTGTTGTTAGTACATTTGTGCCAGATTTAGGAAGAGCAGACATTCCAGATTTCCCCGAATAGTCCCGGTTGTCCCAACGTTTTTCTTAATTTTAAATAAATGTCCCTTTTTTGGGGACAAAGGTCAGATCTTCTTGCCAAGCATATGTTATGTTATATTGATTTTGAAGGCGCACAGCTACCTAAAAAGGGTTTTCCAGTGCCAGCCTGAAGGAACGAGAGAATCGGAATTACTGATTTAACGACCACGTCTTTAAATATTTACAGAAGTTCACATATATTATTTAATTCCCGAGTGATATAGGAAGAGAATTCCATAAGGTCGGACTGAGAAAGGCAAGTAAGCGGCCACCCATCCTGTGAGAGTTTAACCCTGGGAACCGGGAATTTCCCCTAAGTAGTAGAGCGTAACAAACGTGGAGGTTAGTAAGGATGCACCAGATCTTGCAAATATCGCGGGGCAGTGCCAGGCTTGATCTTAAACATGTAGCTCAAGGCTTTAAATTTAACGCGATTTGCGACCTTGAGCCAATGAAGATCTTGTAAGGAACCAGAGATGGAAGCAGTTTTGGGGATCCGACAAAGTAATCTGGCAGCAGAATTCTGCACTACCTGTAGTTTCCGTATCACTTTCTTGTTAGCCCCCAGCTAGAGGATGTTACCGTAGTCCAGTCTTGAAGTCACAAGTGCTTGGACTACAGTCCTTTGAGTGGAACAGGGAAGCATCTAGAGCATTTGTTTCAACCATTTCAGAATAGTAAAGCAGGTGGCTGCCACCTTCGCTGCTTGCTGTCTCATTGATAATTGGTCATCAATAATGAATCCCAAATTGCAGACTTGGTGGGTAGGCTGGGGTAGGGCACCCATTTCGTCAGGCCAGGGCTGGGGGCCCCAAAGGTCTTCATTTTCCCCCAAAATCAGCACCTCAGTCTTCTCGCCATCAAGTTTAAGTAAATTAGATTGCATCCAAGATGCAATTTTCCTTAAACTGGTCTGAAGAACTGATGGTCCGAACATCTTCTCGGCAGAAAGGGAGAAGAGGATTTGGGTGTCGTCAGCATAAGAGAAAAGGGACAGCCCGGCCTCCTCAGCAATTGTCGCCAGAGTTCTGATATGAACGTTAAATAGTAAAGGGCTAAGAATGGAACCCTGGGGTGCCCCATAAAGAGAGGAATACGTTTTGGAAGTGTCCCTAGAAAAGAAGACTTGGAAAGTCCGATTGGAGAGAAAAGATGTAAGCCAAGCAAGAGCTGGACCAGAGATGCCAAGGGACTGTAGGGATTTTATCAACACGGTGTAAGACACCGTGTCAAACTCGGTGCTCAGATATAGTAATATGAGGGTCACTGTGTCCCCGCGGTCCAGGAGATGTCGCAGCATTTCTGTGATTCCAAGATGAGTTGTGTCGGTCGAAAAACTGTCTCTAAAACCGGATTGGGAGGAGTGTAAGAAATTAGAGGACTCAACAAACTGGGTTAATTGTAAGTTATGTGCTTATCCAAAGCTTTGGAATAGTTCGGAAGTAAGGCGATTGGTCTGAAATTGGAAGACTGAGCAGGATCTGCATTTGCCTTTTTCAGGAGCAGGAGGACCATAGCGTGTTTCTACTCAGGCAGAATAATAGTTTCCTGTAAGGAAGCATTAAGTAGCTCCATGATTAGCATGAGAGATGATAATTCAAGCTCCTGTAGCATAGTGGTAGGTCGAAGGTCACAGGGAGAGCCGGATTTGATACTACGTAGGATTTTCTTAAATAAATGAATGTCTAGGAGGGACCAAGATTCCAGTTTGGTAGAGGGTGCAGCCATACAAGTAAACCCAGTGGTGAAGGCTAACTGAGTAGAATCAGCTGACAAAGTATTGAACCATGTAGAGTGAATTTGCTTCACTTTGTTCAGGGAAATATTAGCAAAGTTGTCACATTGCAGATCATCTATAATCGGTGCGTGGGCTGAGTATCAGAACCAGACAACTTTTTTGGCCATAATAAACAAGGTGCGGGAACAGTGCTGTGCATTAGAAATAGTAGATGAAACAAAATCCCTGTTCCCATGAGGCACAGGGTCAGACTGATTTGCATATGGCCATGTCTGAACTGGGGTGGCAGAGTGGGCTAAAGAACGGTGATGGATCAAACCCAGATCTGTTGACTGGGTGTGAGTGTTTGATTGGTTCTGATGCTCCGTCCATCACCACCCCCTTTTGTACCGCTTTGTTCGCCATAAGTTGGCAGGGTATGCTCAGACGTGAGTCCCTTGCTCACTTTGCCACTGGATTCAAGCAAGCCTGGCTGAAGACGGCTGAAATGCCAGAAACCGGTCCTAGGAAGCTTGTTTCCGGTCCAGGGAAGGCATGGCTTGGCAGTTCGGGCTGGACTGTTCCCATGAGGCACAGGGTCAGACTGATTTGCATATGGCCATGTCTGAACTGGGGTGGCAGAGTGGGCTAAAGAACGGTGATGGATCAAACCCAGATCTGTTGACTGGGTGTGAGTGTTTGATTGGTTCTGATGCTCCGTCCATCACCACCCCCTTTTGTACCGCTTTGTTCGCCATAAGTTGGCAGGGTATGCTCAGACGTGAGTCCCTTGCTCACTTTGCCACTGGATTCAAGCAAGCCTGGCTGAAGACGGCTGAAATGCCAGAAACCGGTCCTAGGAAGCTTGTTTCCGGTCCAGGGAAGGCATGGCTTGGCAGTTCGGGCTGGACTGTTCCCATGAGGCACAGGGTCAGACTGATTTGCATATGGCCATGTCTGAACTGGGGTGGCAGAGTGGGCTAAAGAACGGTGATGGATCAAACCCAGATCTGTTGACTGGGTGTGAGTGTTTGATTGGTTCTGATGCTCCGTCCATCACCACCCCCTTTTGTACCGCTTTGTTCGCCATAAGTTGGCAGGGTATGCTCAGACGTGAGTCCCTTGCTCACTTTGCCACTGGATTCAAGCAAGTCTGGCTGAAGACGGCTGAAATGCCAGAAACCGGTCCTAGGAAGCTTGTTTCCGGTCCAGGGAAGGCATGGCTTGGCAGTTCGGGCTGGACTGTTCCCATGAGGCACAGGGTCAGACTGATTTGCATATGGCCATGTCTGAACTGGGGTGGCAGAGTGGGCTAAAGAACGGTGATGGATCAAACCCAGATCTGTTGACTGGGTGTGAGTGTTTGATTGGTTCTGATGCTCCGTCCATCACCACCCCCTTTTGTACCGCTTTGTTCGCCATAAGTTGGCAGGGTATGCTCAGACGTGAGTCCCTTGCTCACTTTGCCACTGGATTCAAGCAAGCCTGGCTGAAGACGGCTGAAATGCCAGAAACCGGTCCTAGGAAGCTTGTTTCCGGTCCAGGGAAGGCATGGCTTGGCAGTTCGGGCTGGACTGTTCCCATGAGGCACAGGGTCAGACTGATTTGCATATGGCCATGTCTGAACTGGGGTGGCAGAGTGGGCTAAAGAACGGTGATGGATCAAACCCAGATCTGTTGACTGGGTGTGAGTGTTTGATTGGTTCTGATGCTCCGTCCATCACCACCCCCTTTTGTACCGCTTTGTTCGCCATAAGTTGGCAGGGTATGCTCAGACGTGAGTCCCTTGCTCACTTTGCCACTGGATTCAAGCAAGCCTGGCTGAAGACGGCTGAAATGCCAGAAACCGGTCCTAGGAAGCTTGTTTCCGGTCCAGGGAAGGCATGGCTTGGCAGTTCGGGCTGGACTGTTCCCATGAGGCACAGGGTCAGACTGATTTGCATATGGCCATGTCTGAACTGGGGTGGCAGAGTGGGCTAAAGAACGGTGATGGATCAAACCCAGATCTGTTGACTGGGTGTGAGTGTTTGATTGGTTCTGATGCTCCGTCCATCACCACCCCCTTTTGTACCGCTTTGTTCGCCATAAGTTGGCAGGGTATGCTCAGACGTGAGTCCCTTGCTCACTTTGCCACTGGATTCAAGCAAGCCTGGCTGAAGACGGCTGAAATGCCAGAAACCGGTCCTAGGAAGCTTGTTTCCGGTCCAGGGAAGGCATGGCTTGGCAGTTCGGGCTGGACTGTTCCCATGAGGCACAGGGTCAGACTGATTTGCATATGGCCATGTCTGAACTGGGGTGGCAGAGTGGGCTAAAGAACGGTGATGGATCAAACCCAGATCTGTTGACTGGGTGTGAGTGTTTGATTGGTTCTGATGCTCCGTCCATCACCGCCCCCTTTTGTACCGAATTGTCAGCACCCAGCAGAGAGACAGGGGGGAGGTAAGGTGGAAGGGGGGGGTGGATCCGGGTGAAGGGCAAGCCAGAACTAATGATATGTATGTGTAGACTTGTAAATGTGTGTGTGTGTGTGTGTGTATGTAGATCCACATATATATATATATACACACACACATGTATAGGCACACATTTACAAGGCTACGCAAAAAAACAGGAAGGGCCAGATATGCAAGTGAGACTAAAGGCTTAAGTCCTTCTTTTATGTCGGACCTGTCCCGGTTTTTACTCCTCAAAATCTGGTCACCCTACCCAGAGTGCAGACTGAGCACGGCCTCTCGAGGCTGAGGGATGCAGCGCTACAGAACCAACTCTACTTCACCACTGACCAGTGCAGTGCAGGTAAGAGGTGGGCGTCAGTGAGATGAGGTCTGTGTGTGCAGTGCTGGTGGTCAGTGGTGCGGTGTTGTGGTAGGCCTGGGTGTATAGTGTTAGATCCCACAGGATCTAACATTGCACACCCAGCCCTACCACAACATCCCGCCACTGACCCCCAGCACTGTGGGATCACGCACTACACAACCAGCCCTACCACAACACCTCACCACTGACCACCAGCACTGTGGGGATCTAACACTACACAACCAGCCCTACCACAACACCTCACCACTGACCCCCAGCACTCACAGGTCCATCTCTCTGGCCCTCCGCTCTGTTTCCAGTTCACGTCCCCCACCCGATCAGACTCCACCCCGCGGGAACCAAACAACGTGCCTCTGTTTTCCGACTTTACTCCGGTAATTAACCGCACACGCCGATACCGGATGACTGTCCTGAGATCAGACACAAACCAAAGCAGGCACCGGAGCCTGCCGCGTCTGCATGAGATGTTAGTCATTCAAACAGCAATATTCAAACTCCAAGTTCCCAAAACCAACCCAGCACACAGATCCGGAATAGCCGGCCCAGCACACAGACCACCAAGCCCAGCACACAGACCGCCAAGCACAGAGATCAGGAATACCCAGCCCGGCACACAGACCACCAAGTCCACCTCACGGACCACCAAGCCCAGCACACATACCACCAAACCCAGCACACATAACCGGAATACCCAGCCCAGCACACAGACCACCAAGTCCAGCACACGACCACCCAGCCCAGAACACAGATCAGGAATATCCAGCGGGCACACAAACCACCAACCCCAGCACACAGACCCACAATCCCAGCACATAGATCAGGAATGCCCAGCCTGGCACACAGACCACCAATCTCAGCACACATATCACAAATACACAGACTGGCACACAGACCATCAAGCCCAGCACACAGACCAGGAATACCCAGCTTGGCACAGAGACCATCCAGCCCAGCACACAGACTACCAAGCCCAGCACACAGACCACCAAGCCCAGTACACCGACCACCAAGCCCAGTACACAGTTCAGGAATGCAAAGCCTGGCACACAGACCCCCAATCCCAACATTCAGATAACAAATACCCAGCCTGGCACACAGACCACCAAGCCCAGTGGATAGATCAGGAATACTCGGCCCTTCACACAGACCACCAAGCCCAGCACACAGCCGGCAAAGGCCAACACAGTAAGCAGTAATCTCCCACCCAGACCAGCAGGTAGACCAGGTTTTAAAATACATGTTCAGAATATGTTCTTTTGAAAGGCAACTACACTTTTGCTGAGAGATAGTTATTTTTAGGTCTCGCCCAGCAGCGTGCATGCGCTGCCCTGCAAGACTTATTGTAAGGGGGCTTCAAAAAGCTCACCACACGCTCGTGCGTGTGGCCTATTGCTTGCTGTTACCCGCACAGGCACCATCTGTTTTGAATTATCGTGCCCAGACGTGTGCGCGATAATTCAAAACAGATGTGCTTGCTAGGATAACACTGGCTTTCTCTCCATTTTAACAGGCCTGTGACCCACTGTACAGCTGGTGCACGCTGAAGGATGAGGCCCACTGCGACCCCCGTCGGTACCTGTTACCTCTCCATGAATAACTTCACCACCTTCCACGAGTACTCTCCCTACCTATCGGGTACGTCTGCAGACTTCCCACTCCTGGCTTTCTGTACCGATGCAGCCACTCGTTGTATATAGGCAATTCAATTCACGTACTAAAGCAGCACAAAAAACAAGTTTCATCTCGACTCTTTAACTTAGTTTGTGCTTTTGTTCTCATGCGACAGCCTCCGTGGGGCCTAGCGGTTTGCTCAGAGACGGTTCTCTTTCGAGGTTTACTCGCTCCGCGGTTCTGTGTCGAGCGTCGCCATTGGTGGATTCACACGCCACACAAAGAGCACATTGACCGAGAGTGAGTGAAGCCAGTTGGGGTTGTTTATCTTTTAATATTCACTATCTGACAGCGGTTATACAAAGCTTCCTGTGATTAAGTCTGAGAGGAGGTGAGTGCTGCCAGGAAGATATGTCGACATAATAGCCCTGACCTCAGAAGCGGCGTATTGCGTCGCATTGTACGGGAGACTGACTTTTCATGCGTGGGACACAACTCAACTTGTGAAGGTGAACTTTGCGCGATAGGTACCGAGACTGCATTTTTCAATTGGCTTGCATGCTGAAGATTCAGGGAGGTTGAAAGTAAATAAATACAGTGAACTTAGTTTATTTTTTGTTACTTTGTAATCAGGCTGAGAGATCTGTATTTTCACTGCAGTTTCCACAAAAGTTTTAGTTTTTCTCCGCAGTTTTGACAGCCAGCAGCCAATATTCCTGGAAATGCGCGTTACCATGGCAACAGTGGACGCCCAGAGATGTATGTTTGCGCATCCGTGTGTCTGTGTGCAATTCTGTGTGTTCCCTCCTATGTGCCCTGTGTGTGTGTAGGCATGTGGGTGTGCCTCTGTGCCAGCGCGCGGATGTCTGCTTGTGTACATGTTCATGTATGTGCATGGGAATGCCTGTGTGGGTGTGCGAGTACATGCATGCTAGGCTGCAGTGGGTGCTATTTAATGTAAATACGGTAAGCTAGGCTCTGTCTGGAAGGTGGGCGGGGGTGGGGGGGTCCCTAATATTCATTGCTCCGTTCGATATCCTTGTTTATATTCAGGTTCTTTCCTGACCACCATTCCGACCCGAGCACCATTTGGCTTTATTGACGTTATACACCGCTATATTTCCCTACGTTTATTGCCTCTATTATCACCCTTGTTTTTCCAGCTTCGTATTTCGCCTTATACTTCCCACTTTACATCCTCACAGTTGTATTTCTCCCTTATATTTCCACTCTTACATTTGGAGTCTTTATTTTCCAATTATTTTTCCACCCTTACAACTGCGCCTTGATATGTCCGTCTTTAGTTTCCACACAGTCTTCACCTCCACACTCACAACTCCCCTCAGACTTTTATGTGCCCATGTCTGAATTTGACTCTGTGTGTTACTGTATGTGTGTGTGTGTGTCTGTGCTGACGCGTGTATCTCAGCGGGAGTCTCTATGTGGGTCTGTGTGTGTGTCTGTAGGGCCGGCTCTAGGGCGGTGCGATCGATGCCACCGACACCGCTATATTTCCCTACATTTATTGCCTCTATTATCACCCTTGTTTTTCCAGCTTCGTATTTCGCCTTATACTTCCCACTTTACATCCTCACAGTTGTATTTCTCCCTTATATTTCCACTCTTACATTTGGAGTCTTTATTTTCCAATTATTTTTCCACCCTTACTACTGCGCCTTGATATGTCCGTCTTTAGTTTCCACACAGTCTTCACCTCCACACTCACAACTCCCCTCAGACTTTTATGTGCCCATGTCTGAATTTGACTCTGTGTGTTACTGTATGTGTGTGTGTCTGTGCTGACGCGTGTGTCTCAGCGGGAGTCTCTATGTGGGTCTGTGTGTGTGTCTGTAGGGCCGGCTCTAGGGCGGTGCGATCGGTGCCACCGCACCGGGTGTTGACTTGAGGTGGGGGCGCCCTGTTTGCAAATATATTAAGGATTGAAAACCACCTGCTGCCGCGTTCCTTGCCTCCAGCAATTTTTAGACATCAATAAAAAAGTCGAGATAACTCTGGTGATTAATGTTCTTCCTGAAGAAGAGAGACAGAGTTTTGTCTAGTGAAAATTTGACTCCTCGTAAGGTAGCTCAGAGGGTTAATATGCATGTTGCTAAGTTTGTGTGCCTTGCAGATCACAAAGTGCATATAATGTTAATAGGTCAATTGCTTACTGCTTTTGTCAGAGATATTTTTGTTACTTGTAGTATATATGTTGAAATACTAATATAGAACAATGAGCTATTAACTGTCATCAAAGAGCTGCATGCAAACTGCAAGGTGTATATTAGACCTACATGCTTTTTTGCCCGGTCTTTCCTTAACCTAATCTTGCAAAAAGTGCTCATTTGGGTAAAAATTAATTATTATTATTAAAGTGAACCCCTGAAAATTAATGTTATGTTTTAAATTCTGAATTTGTGCTTTTCCAAACCAAGGACTCTTAAACTGTCTTATGTAACATTTCTTAAACACTGATTTACACGTGTGATTGGCTCTGTTAAATGTGTGTATGATGTAAAGTGCTCTGTTGCCTCACACTGGTATGAGTGGCGCTATAAAACTAAATCAATCAATCAATAAAAACTTTATTTCGGTTTTGTTAAAACAAACCATAAAAGTACACACAAGTACGACACAATAAGAGTAAATATTGGGAATAGGTTCATCATTAGGATACATCAGTGCTGAGTTAGCAGGAATTTTAGGCGGTACATACTTATAAATCCAGGCATTTTCTATATTTAACAGCCGCTTTTAAAAACTCTAATACAAAAAGAATACTGTCACTACATAGTAGCTGTAAATACATCATGGCAGGTCTGATTAATTTGAGAGACTGGTTATGGAGACTTGAGGGACACTGTTAAAGGGTGGAAGTGAGGGAATATGTGGCAGCGGTGGTCAATGGGGGGCGCCAACTAACATTATCGCGCAGGGCGCTACCAGTGCCAAAGCCGGCCCTGTGTGTCTGCATATGTGTGTCTGTGTGTCTAGGTGCGAGTGTGTATGTATGTGTGTGTGTGTATAAGTGCGTGTGTCTCTCTGCGTGTCTGTAAATCTGTCTGCCTGTGTATCTGCGTGTCTCCGTGAGATTCTGAATAAGTGTGCGTGGTTTGCTGGTTTGCGAGCGTGTGCGGCTGCCTCTCTGCATATGTGTCTGCCTGTGTGTGTTTGCGTGTGGAGGAGGCTGTGTAACTGCCAAATGATCCTTTCAGAGCACAGCCGCTGGACCTTCCTTTGTTGTTCCAAATGTGGAGCAAACAGCTCCCGGGGCTGCCAACGCCGACCTCCTTGTGCAATAAGTTGTAATAATTTCATCAAAAAGCCTGGGCAGCGGTTTGATTTACGTTCCCCTTCCCCCCCCCCCCCCCCCCCCCCCCCCCCCAATAGCTCTAGCAAAACACTTAAAAGGTCCCAAAGGAGAGACCTATTGGTTATGCCAATGCTTGTTCTCGTCTGCTGTAATGTATAGGTATTTAGTGTATTGAAGCACCCATTTATTATTTTGTAGTTTCTTAGTTTATTTCTAAAGGTAACTTCGGTTCCACCCCGGGAGAATCCCTCCAGGAAGTGCTGCCACTCAAATTTATGAAGAACTATTTTAGATCTGAAAAGTGCACTCCATCATCATCATGTTTGTTCCAATTAGTTCCCAACATCCTAAATCCCTTGTTTCCTACTGTTGCCAGCATTGGCAGAGCCAGTAGGGCACACTATAATGTGTTGAACAGCACTGTGCATGAAACTCTCATAAACTGCATTTGTAAATGCCTTAATTTAGGTGTGTTTGCAAATTAAAGCCAAACCAACTCACTTTGCCAATGCTTGTTCTTTCAGGAGTTTTAAAGCAATAATGAACAAAGTGCTGGAAATGGAAAACATTTACTCTGGGAACCCATAAAAGGGGAGTCCATGTGTGACAACTAAAAGGGCGCGGAGTCACAAGGTGCAGAGTCATGGAAAGCAGTCTGACAGCCAACTTTTACATTTTTATTGTTAAGTCTGCCGCTAGGACGCACCTACAGTAAATCTGTTCTGGTTTAATTGGTCACAAAGTCTGCATTTTAAAATATCTTGTGGCGTGAAGGCACCTGCTCTAGAGGATTTTGTGCGCCCAGCAAATCTCAGGGGATGATAAAAATAATGGGAAGATAACTTTGGTGCTTGCTGGAGGGATCTGTGTTTTGACTAGTCATGGTTCTGACTCACAAGGTAGCACAGAAGGTGAATGTGTGTTCTGCAAAGCATATTGTGTAACGTGCAGATCTCAGAATTTTATTTTACATAGAAGGGTAAAGTGCCTGTGCTCCCTCCGTAATTATAGTTGAATTGGAATATTCCTAATTAGTAGCCAGGGCCTCTAGGTTAAATGTAACTAGTGGACTGTAGCACCTATTGTTACACCCACTGCAGTGACTGACAAGTGTAAAACATGGCTTCAGGCCTATCATTTTAGCCTGCCTGTGGTTTTTTAAACACTTATATTCGACCTGTAAAAATGAAGCCTTTTAACAGGTCAGAACCTCCATTTTAAATATTAATAAATGTCCCCTATGTAGGCCTTGTTGCCCACAAGACAGGGTGCATGGTATTTAAAAGTAGGACATTTAGAAATTAAACGTTAACAAGTCCTTACAGTGACTAGAACCAAAAACCTATTTTTCATTGTAGCACGCCTTACTGTCCTATGTTGAAAACCATAGAAAAGATAAAAAAATCCTAATACTGTAAATCGGGAATAGGAATAGCTGCAAAAATAATGAAACAAATATTTAATACAAAAATTCCATTCAATGGGGAAGTCAGATTCAAAAACTGTTTTTATTGATTTTACGTAAAAACAACAAGGAAAATAGCAATGCCCCCAACACTTCCATGGTAAATACTTTGACGAGAGTACTTTTTCAACATCCGCCCCTTTGCGTTCCTTAGCCAATGCCAAGCTTTTTCCCTTCCCCACTTGAGGCATATTGCTTATGGGTACTTTCTGCATTTTACTCTACAGCCCGAAGCATTTTCCAGGCCCCCATATTTTTTCCCATTTCTTGGGTCATCCTCTCCCCTGGTATATCACTTGTTCCGGAAGCATGCAGCAATCCATGTCTCATTCCCAGTCTGCTCTGTTTGGCGTGTTTCCGGCCCCCATTTTCGGGCAATGTTCCTCGTAGATGGGAGAGCAGTGCATGCCTGGCGTGTATGTACCTATATTTTTCAGTAGCTGGCATTTGAATTCCTTTCAAAGGATCCCAATTGGTATCATATGCTCTCGCCTCCCAGCTGTCCAGCCCTCCAGACCCCTACTTAATGGCAGCCGCTGTGAGGCCGCGCGCAGTGGGTGCTAAAGGCAAGCCCATCTGCGCCCGTCCATGACCCGACCATGACCAGCGCCAGGAACCCTGGACCTCCGCACTGCCAACGCTACAGCCCAACAGCACTCCACGAACTCAACCCAGGACACAACAACAACTGCAAGCTAGCTTCGCCGACCGACACCCACGGACCCTTCAGCTGCAGTCAAACCTACAACACTGCCAGGACCACGGACCCAGCACAACCCGACTGCAAGAACACAACCGAACCGAAGACCCTGCAATGCATCCTCCTCAACGTCCGATCCCTCCACAAACACGCCACCGAAATCTGGGACCTCCTAGACAGCACCAGCCCGGACGTAGCGTTTTTCACCGAAACCTGGTCCCACACCACCTCGGGACCGGACATCGCCATTCCCCAAGGGTACAAGATCTCCAGAAAGGACCGCCACACCCGCCCGGGAGGAGGAATCGCCATCGTCCACAAATCCACCCTCTGCCTGGGCACACTCCCTGACGAGCCCACAGGCATGATGGAACATCTACACTTCAAGATACAGACCAACCCTACCACCACCCTCCGAGAAACCCTCATCTACCGACCCCCCCCCTGGACCCCGCGGACCATTCACCAACTCCATCATGGACATCTCCCCACATGCCATTGCATCCACCAACTACACCCTGCTGGGAGACCTCAGCTTCCACATCAACAACCAACTGGACCCCAACACCACATCCCTCCTGGACAACCTCCACAACATTGGACTCCGCCAAATCGTGACCGAACCCACGCACTCAGCAGGACACACTCTCGACCCCCTCTTCACAACAGGAAACTCCATCACCTTCAGCCACACCACCGTACTCCCATGGACTGACCACCGATGCGTCCACTTCACCTTTAGAACACCCATCATCCACAGACGCCAGCACCTGCTTCAACGAAGAAACTGGACCAGAATCACTGACGACCAGCTTACCCCTTCACTCAGCAACTCCAACCCAACCATCGTGGAAAACGATGACCCCAACACAGCAGCCCAAACCCTGCACAGATGGATCTCCGACAGCACCAACACCATAGCCCCCCTCAAGGAAAAACAACACCCATGCCAAGAAAGCCGGATGGTTCACCACCGAACTTCAAGAATCCAGACGCACCTGCCGCCGCCTCGAAAAGGCCTGGAGGAACACCAAATCCATAGAAACTCACAACTTCAGAGCATCTACCAATGCCCACCACCAACTCACCAGAAAAACAAGGCAAACCAGCATTGGCATAGCCATTAGGTCATGCCTTTGGGCCCTTAGAGTTTAGTCATGCAGCACATATCCCAAAAATAATAATTTTAAAATAATAGCGTGGGTGGGACTAGGGGGCAGCAACTGGAGTGAGAAGTGATCAGCAGCGGGAGGTTGAGAGAGGGCATCCACGGAAAGAGCAGCCCTCTTCCAGTGGCCAGAATCACAGAATGTTAAGCCGACACAGTGGAACACAAAACAGAAGCCAACAGCAAACCAGCCGAGGAACGACTATTTTTATTACAAACTATCGCCCTGGACAAGATCTAGTAAAACACAAATCCTTGAAGCCCGACTGGAATTAAACTACCCTACATACTAATCTCTAGCCGGGGAGATGGGATTTGGAAAACTAGTTAAGTGCTTGGTTAGTGCATTTTACCTCTTTCGTGGCCAGTTGTAATCCCGCTGCATACATGCCCATTATCAGTGCTTAGAAGTGAGCGAAAGAGGCACGGTCTGCTTTGTTAATGATACAAATGATTTACAGCACTCCATACCGCACTCCTGCTATTTCCACATTCTATCATTAGCAGCTGTTGTGTTATCCTGCACTTAAATGATGAAACGTAGTAACATTAGTGCAAATCTATCCCCAGATAAACAAAACAGTCCAATAAACCTATGCACGGGGAAATAAGACAGTTCAGCAAGCTATCCCATGGCAAAGCAAGCCGACCAAACTACAGATCTTCGGGTTAACCAAGAAATGGTGAAAGCAAGAGTCTAATGACCTACACACATGAGAAAGTGAGCACTCACGCCTACCAAAAGTAAGCGTAAGTTGATTGCCCTCTCTGGAGAGTAAGAAAACAAGCATCCACCAAGTCCCTTGTGTTGGAAGTAAAGCAACCCACTCGGGGTAAGTAACCGGACTATAGGAAGAAGCCTGTCCTCCTTGGAATTAAGATGTCTGAATACAGTAGCCCTAAGGCGACCACACTAAAGTACTTTATGTTAAAAAATACTTGCACAGTGCTTTATTGCCATGTCCTTTTGGCGCTATCGAGTGCACGTCTCCAATGTTGGAAACTGTGTGGCACAAAAATAAAATTATCTTTCTGCACTTAAACGGTCGAAGAGCGTTGACAGTACTTGCTGATAAGGCCGCACCTCACCTGAAAGCCCTGCTCTGATGCTGGGCTTCAGAAGAACCTGTCTAAGCGAGGTTTACTGCTGGAGAAAAAGCATGCTGTGTACCCGACGCCCCCCTGCTGCGGATTCCTAAAAGTGAAGTTAGCGAAGAGGAAAGTAGCCTAGCTCGCTGCCCGGAGCCTCAGCGGGTGAGTGCAGCATCTGCATGAACAGAGAGGTGCCTCGTTCTCTGACGACTGGAAACACGCCGAGGTAAACCCCCTCCTGAAGAAACCCTGGGCTGACCCCACCAACCTCAAAAACTACAGACCCATCTCCCTGCTCCCGTTCCCTGCGAAGTTATTGAGAAAGCCATCAACAGCCAACTGACCACATTCTTCGAAGAGCACAACATCCTCGACTCCTCCCAATCCGGCTTCAGGAAAAACCACAGTATGGAAACCGCCCTCCTCGCTGCAACAGACGACATCCGCACCCTACTGGACAAAGGAGAAACAGTAGCCCTCATCCTCCTCGACCTCTCAGCGGCATTCGACACAGTCTCCCACCGCACCCTAATACGCAGACTTCATGATGCAGGGATCCAGGACAAGGCCCTCGACTGGATTAGCTCCTTCCTCTCTGGCAGAACACAGCGGGTCAGACTCACCCCCCCCCCTCCCCTTTCCTCTCGGACCCTACACCAACCACCTGTAGAGTCCCTCAGGGGTCCTCCCTCAGCCCGACGCTCTTCAACCTCTACATGGCTCTGCACGCCCCATCGTCAAAACCTTCAGACTCGACATTGTGTCATACGCAGACGACACCCAACTCATCCTCTCCCTCTCGAACCCAACACCGCAAGACACAACTTTCGAGAATGGAAGCTGTAAGACCTGGGGTCACCAAGCCCTAAGGGGGTAACGTGACTCGAGCGGATGGGCACCCAAAGGCTTTTGTGTAAAGCGACCATACAACACACACCCCCTCTGAAGCAGGGAACGCACACAATAAGGGACGCCACACTGTAGGGTTTATGTAAACAACTCAAGTTTATCTACGCAGTTATACGTCAATACAGTTCACTATATGTAAATGCAATTCATTAGATGTAAATGCAGTTCATTAAATGTAAACGCAGTTCATTACATAGGTTAGCATCTGTTGCACCACTCATACATAACGGTGCTGTAGGCAGTACCTGGTGACCTCAGGGCTATATTCCCCAGCAATTCCCTCTGAGGCCCTAGGCCACACTCGTATACCTTATCATCCGTTGTACGGACTGGGAATCGTAGCGCCACACCTGGGGTCTAGTAGGGACTCCGGGCAGCCTGCGCGGGCTTACCGCCACCCCTGGTACCATTAGCGCCTCAGTGGGCGATTACCGCGCTACACGCACCAATCAGGCCTTGTACACCTTTGAACAGAGCTTAAGAACACAGCGCCACTCGTGATAACTAAGCCTTGAACAGTTCTGAGTAGAGCCTATGAACATAGCGTTACTCGTACTAATTAAGCCTTGAATCCTTGTGAGCAGAGCCTATGAATATAGCGCTACTCGTAATAACTAAGCATTGAACACCTCGGGGCAGAGCCTGCGAACATACCGCTACTCGTGATAACTAGCATTGAACACTTCGGAGCAGAGCCTGCAAACATAGCGCTACTCGTAATAAGCCAGCATGAAGCACTTCTGAGCAGAGCCTACAAACACAGCGCCACTCGTAATAGGCAAGCATCCTGCACTTCTGTGCGGTTCGTGGGGCACAACGCTACTCGCGATAAGCAAACCTCAAGTACTTCTGTGCAGTTCGTGGGGCACAACGCTACTCGTAATAAGCAAGCCTCAAGCACTTCTGTGCAGTTAGAGGGGCACAATGCTACTCGTAATAAGCAAGCCTCAAGTAGGCGGTTCACTGCTACGCAACAGTCTTGGATGAAGGGGGCAATCCCTCGGAGGGGTGTCAAAGTCTTGAGTGAACGGGGGGAACTCCCACGGAGGGGAACCAGGGTCTCAGGGTGCTGTGCTGCTCCCGGTCTGTAGGGGGCGCACCAGGTCCGTCCCAAGCCTCCCGGGCTTACCTTGATCTCAACGTCTGGAGGCGTCCGACCCAGCTCCGGACTCTGCAGTCAGTCCTTCCGCGACGGGGGCAGGCCACGGCCTCACACACCTCCGCCAGCAGCAGCGACGGGGCCCCGGGCTTCTCCGCGGGCCTCGACTCGATGAGGGGGCACACTTCAGGCTTCCGGGCCGCGGCGGTGAGCGCGCTCTGGTCCCCGTGCCAAGGGGGGGGGGTCAAATTAAGCGGGAGTGTTCCGCGCTCAATGGGGATTGATGCAGGGGATCTCAGGCCAGGTCAGGGAGCGCAGGGGTCTCAGCGCTAGTACCTGGTTGATCCCCAGCAGTTCCGCAATCAGCTTTGGCATAAAGTTTCAGTGTCCAGGTTTGACATGAAGTCTCAGCATTCAGTTTCAGCATGCAGTCAGGACATGAGGTTTCAGCATTCCGCTTCAGCATGCAGTCCTGATGGCGCAGATGTCTCTGGCGCCCTTGGGGGGTTCTGTTCCTGGGGGGTAGGGATTGAGTTGGCGACTATGTCCTTCCTAGTCAGGCTGGGCAGAGGTTCCCTGGGTCCTCCTACTGCTGGGCAAGATCAGTGGGCTTTACAGGATCCCTCACTCACTTAAGAGGCAGCACCTAAATCCTGTCACTCTCAGAGGCATAAGTCCCTGGCTAGGCCCTACCGCCTAAAACTCCTGCGTGGATTCTCCAGCTCTGCTTTACCCCACTGGCCAACTGACTAGAAAAAGTTCCCTCCCTCTGTTAAGTATCCCTAGGTCAGGTGACCTCTATCCAAGGCGGCAAAAGTAAAAACCACACCTCCCTTCTAGAAGGTTCCAGCACATTCCAGGAGCTTCCCCATTCTACCTATGGGACAAAAAAGGCGGGCTGGTGTCGCAACATTGTTGTGGGGTCCCAGTCAGCTCCTGGCAGCTAGGGTGCTACTAATCAAGACCACTCTGCAGTAGCAGGGGCCTGTGGCAGCCATCTTGGGAGAAGGGAACACCTGCACCTAAACAAGGGTTATTTGATCTAACATGCATAAAAAACCGACAAAATTCAGGGGTAAAGGGCCAAGTCCAACAGAAGCCGTCGCCAAATGGATGAAAAACAGCTGCCTATAACTAAACACCAACAAGACGGAAGTACTCATCATGGGCCCAAACCCCGATGCCTGGAACGCAGCCCCCCACTCTCGGAAACCTGCTCACCCCCACGGACCACGCACGCAACCTGGGAATCATCCTGGACTCCGAGCTCAAAATGGACCGCCAGATCAATTCAGACTTGTCCTCCTGCTTCCCCACCATCCACCTCCTACGTAAGACCTTCAAATGGATCCCCGTTGAGCACAGAAAGCCTGTCACTCACGCCCTGGTCACCAGCAGACTCGACTACGGCAACGCACTCTACGCCGGAATAAACCTCACCCGCAAGCTACAGAACATCCAGAATGCCGGCTCAAGACTGGTCCTCAACCTGCCAAAACACTGCCACATCTCCCAGCACCTGCGCACACGCCAATGGCTCCCCATCGAGGCAAGAGTCACCTTCAAGATGCTCACCCACTCTCACAAGGCCCTCCACGACACCGGACCAGCATACCTGAACAGCCAACTCAAATTCCATGCACCCCAAAGGACCCTACGATCAGCCCAGCTCTCCTATGCCGTGCTCCCACGCACCAGAAAAACCAGATCGGGAGGCCGCTCCTTCTCCTTTCTTGCGGCCAAGGCCTGGAACGCCCTTCTGCTCCACCTCAGACAGACAACATCGCTTCCCATCTTCGTAAGAGACCTCAAGGCCTGGCTCTTCGACGGACCCCCTCCTTGATGGACTGGAACCTGCACCTCCCCTCCTCCCCAGTGCCTTGAGACCCTTACGGGTGAGCAGTTGCGCTTAACAAACGCTTGATTGATTGATATCATACCACCTTATATCCAGAGGTTGCCCAGTATGGAGATTCCCATTATGTCCCATTTTGTGAATCCTTCCAAAGTCTCCACCTCTCGCAGCAAATCACTGTCCTATAATGGAGTTTGTTCTGTCGGGGTGCTCTTCAGTCCTAAATGCACTGTTGCGTCCCTTCAGGCCGCTACCACCGTCTCCGTGTGAGCCGACAGTCATCCCTTTGGGTAGGTCCTATACAGTGATGCTGGGTATCCCCTGGGTCCAATCATTTGTCGATCAACCTTTATGGCGGTCCTCCTCCTCTATAGGGGAACAACCAATAGTTTATTGCTTCTCGTTGGGCAGCCCAGTAATGTGCCTTAGCGTTTGGAATGGCTATTCCTCCATCTTAAAACCCCCGTATTAGATTTTGCAACTCGGGGACGGCCTCCATCCAAGAGCAATAGTCCTATTTTCACCTTGCAAAATGCTCCCGGGATTTGAAGAGGGCGTTCTTAAAAACATAGAGGAATGGGGGCAAAGTAGGCATCTTAAAAGGTCCACTCTGCCCAGCAGCGATAGCTGCAGCGTGCGCCAATGGTTCACATCAACTATACAGCTTTTTAGGATTCAGTATAGATTGCATTCAAGGAATCTTATTTTGTGTCTGGTAACATGAACCCCTAGATATTTGAAGTACTCATTCACTATGGGTATCTCCTGGCCTGGCGGGAGAGCAGTGGTCCTCCTGTGAGTGGATACAATTGGGGTTCACTCAAATTTATCTTGTACCCTGAGTGTTGCCTAAAGCGTATGAAAGGGTTGAGCAATCTAGGAACAGTCTGAGCTGGGTTTGCCATATGTAGGAGGATGTAGTCTGCGTACACCAATATTCTATTTTCCCAAGTGTCCATCCTGCGCAGGCCACGGACACGCTAGACATGCTGGACCCAGTTCGCTAGCGGCTCCAGCGTCGAGGGGAACAGCATAGGGGAGAGCAGCACGTCTGCCAGGTGCCCCTCCGTAGTGCAATTAGGCGAGACATCCCACCATCAACTGTGAAGTCAGATTTTTAATACATTTTAAAGAAAAGTAACTTTTAGAAAGTTGCATTTTCAATGGCTTATGTTCCAAAGGCTTGTTTGCATTGGCTCTCTAGCTTCTCCAGGCCAGCAATTAGCCTTGAATAGGTGTGAAATGCCTCGCAGGAGCTAACAGTGGGTTGACCTGAACGGGCAAAGATGACTTATCTCCACCTACCAAAATATGCGTGGTGGGGACTCGGAGTAACCTTATTGACATTTCAGTGTCAAACCCTGCTTGACAGATCTGCTGAGCTTACATATACCACTTTGGGGCATACTTGAAGGGAAGGGAAATAGAATGGCAAAATAATTTGTGTATCTGTTCTGGTTGCTGGAAAACCCTGCTTTTATTTTTCCAGACATTTGTCCCTGGGCTTATTTTTGTACAGTGGTTGCCCCAAACTAGATTTTAGTGTTAGATGTGGGAGGACATTTGGATTACTATAGTACCCCCCAAATACACCCCTGGCCCTCAGAGCCCAAGTTTAGTGTTGCTGAAGACTTTGGCCATCTTGCAAATGCCCAAAGTGGGTAGGGTTGGCCCCAGAAATGTTTAGCCCATTGGTAAGGGCATGCCCAAGAGTCATTCCCAACCACGAGCTCATGCCAGGCATTAATGGACCGGACCTGCTGTCTGTTAGCTGAGAGGAGTCCTGAAGGACTGGGCCTGCTCCCTTTTGTACCCAGGAGAAGCAAGTGGACTCCAAGGGTCTTAAGGCCGGCCTCCTGTTCAAGCTCCAGGGATACGACAAGCTTCACATGGTCTTTCCTTCAACTGCCCAGCAGACCAGTGGCAGCTGGGCCTGGGCCCTCCTGCTGACCCCTGCCTGACACCCTTTGAGTCGCTAAGCGCCTCCCATGAGGTGCTAGAGGGCTTTAGAAGCATACTCCCGTGGTGAATTTGGACTAAAAGGACTAAAGTCAGGAGCTAAAATCTTTGACCAGGATGAAGCTTGAAAAAGTGCCCCATGCCGCGCTTCAGCTTTAACGCAGCTCGTCTAAAGCAAGGGGCGTGGCCGCCATTAACGTGAAAGTGCGGCATGGAGCACCTTTTACGAAAAAGGTTTTTGCAATGCAATAGGTCTCCAATTTCCAAAACTTTAAGCTATTGTCATAAACAATGCCAATAGCTCAAACTCTCGTAAATGCGACACATATTGCTTTGCAACGCTTGTTAACGGCTGCGGATGCTCAGACCCGGAAGGAACCGGCCCACTTTAAGCCCCGGCTGCTGGATTCAGGATCTGGAACCGTCTGGCACTCACTCACTTCCTGCAGTGACCGCCAAAGAGAGAGAGGGCTGCTCTCTTGTGACAGACGCTGCCTGCCCACCAATGGTGAACGTTCTCAGAGGGTCGGGGTGCACCACTGCACAGTGTGAAGGTTGGAGTCTGGAATAAGTGTGCGCTGTGACTTTAAGAGACGCCCTGTGCTGGGCCCAGGGGAGCGCAGTGTAGGACACCGAGGGCTTTTGATTCGAGCAGCTAATGAAATGTGTGTGCTGGCGGCTTGAGTGCAGACGTGGGGGCCTCCACTCGGGGAACTGGGCGGTGTGCCATGCCCCGCAGTGAAAGGCATGATGGGTACAGCCCGACACGTGCATACCAAGGAAGGCAGCGCTGTTCACTCTGTGAAACGCACTCCGAGAGTCCCCAGACACAGGGCACCTGCCGGAGGGAGAGACTGAGTTGTGTTTTCTTCTCTGCTCTACTTTTCTTACCAAATAGTTTGATGGCTACTTTTCCTTCTGATGAGGGGATCACTGTGAAGTACAGGAAATATTTCACAGAGAGTCATGAAATACAGGGTCGGGACCATCTGCGAAACATGCTAGAAAACAGGCCAGCCTTGTATCCAGGTACGTGTCACAGGCCAACCTTGTATCCAGCCTTGTATCCAGGTACGTGTCACAGGCCAACCTTGTATCCAGGTACGTGTCACAGGCCAGCGTTGTATCCAGGTACGTGTCACAGGCCAACCTTGTATCCAGGTACGTGTCACAGGCCAACCTTGTATCCAGGTGCGTGTCACATGCCAACCTTGTATCCAGGTGCGTGTCACATGCCAACCTTGTATCCAGGTACATGTCACAGGCCAACCTTGTATCCAGGTGCATGTCACAGGCCAACCTTGTATCCAGGTGCATGTCACAGGCCAGCCTTGTATCCAGGTACGTGTCACAGGCCAGCCTTGTATCCAGGTACGTGTCACAGGCCAGCCTTGTATCCAGGTACGTTTCACAGGCCAGCCTTGTATCCAGGTACGTGTCACAGGCCAACCTTGTATCCAGGTACGTGTCACAGGCCAGCCTTGTATCCAGGTACGTGTCACAGGCCAACCTTGTATCCAGGTGCGTGTCACAGGCCAGCCTTGTATCCAGGTGCGTGTCACAGGCCAACCTTGTATCCAGGTGCGTGTCACAGGCCAACCTTGTATCCAGGTGCGTGTCACAGGCCAGCCTTGTATCCAGGTGCGTGTCACAGGCCAGCCTTGTATCCAGGTGCGTGTCACAGGCCAACCTTGTATCCAGGTGCGTGTCACAGGCCAGCCTTGTATCCAGGTGCATGTCACAGGCCAACCTTGTATCCAGGTACGTGTCACAGGCCAACCTTGTATCCAGGTACGTGTCACAGGCCAACCTTGTATCCAGGTACGTGTCACAGGCCAACCTTGTATCCAGGTACGTGTCACAGGCCAACCTTGTATCCAGGTGCGTGTCACAGGCCAGCCTTGTATCCAGGTGCGTGTCACAGGCCAACCTTGTATCCAGGTGCGTGTCACAGGCCAACCTTGTATCCAGGTGCGTGTCACAGGCCAGCCTTGTATCCAGGTGCATGTCACAGGCCAACCTTGTATCCAGGTACGTGTCACAGGCCAACCTTGTATCCAGGTACGTGTCACAGGCCAACCTTGTATCCAGGTGCGTGTCACAGGCCAACCTTGTATCCAGGTGCGTGTCACAGGCCAGCCTTGTATCCAGGTACGTGTCACAGGCCAGCCTTGTATCCAGGTACGTGTCACAGGCCAGCCTTGTATCCAGGTGCGTGTCACAGGCCAACCTTGTATCCAGGTGCGTGTCACAGGCCAACCTTGTATCCAGGTGCGTGTCACAGGCCAACCTTGTATCCAGGTGCGTGTCACAGGCCAACCTTGTATCCAGGTACGTGTCACAGGCCAACCTTGTATCCAGGTACGTGTCACAGGCCAACCTTGTATCCAGGTGCATGTCACAGGCCAGCCTTGTATCCAGGTGCGTGTCACAGGCCAACCTTGTATCCAGGTACGTGTCACAGGCCAACCTTGTATCCAGGTGCGTGTCACAGGCCAACCTTGTATCCAGGTACGTGTCACAGGCCAACCTTGTATCTAGGTGCGTGTCACAGGCCAACCTTGTATCCAGGTGCGTGTCACAGGCCAACCTTGTATCCAGGTACGTGTCACAGGCCTGCCTTGTATCCAGGTGCATGTCACAGACCAACCTTGTATCCAGGTGCATGTCACAGGCCAACCTTGTATCCAGGTGCATGTCACAGGCCTGCACAGCTCCTTGGAGGAAGAGGCCCTGGAACCGATGCAGTTCAACTTCGGATTTTTTTTAATGTCCCCTAGGAAGACTTTGTCCTACAGGCTGGTGGGGCAGAGCCCTGGGCCCTGAGGCGGCCCCAAGAGGGACTGCTCGAGTGATTGCTTTTCAAGAAGCCGGACCTCAAAGCTCGAGGGTTAGTGCTACCACCTGTGATGGTCCGCTTCTGAGACAGGCGGTCAGTGGGGCCAGAGCGAGGCACCCTATAACACTGCCGGCTGCTTTAAGCTCACCCTTTCCTCACTGGGCAGCCATTGAAGTGAGTCCAGAATAGGGGCGGTGTGAGACTGTCTCAAGCGAGCTGAGTGCACAGCAGTGCGAGGTGCAACCTGGGAATTCTAGAGAGGAGAGAGTTTCATGTTCCAACCTTCATGGCCAAGGAAGGAATATCTCATGGTTTTCCAAGATGGAAGGATAAAAACCTCGCAGGAACACCACACTCACAGAACACCACACTGGTCTCCCTTTTATCAATGGATTGATGTGGGCTTGTAGGTTAAGATCCTTCTCCAGGAAGCAACCAAGAGATTGAATCAGTCCATCAGTCAGAACTTGTGTAGCGCGGCTATTCACCCAACAGGGTATCCAGGCGCTGCGGTCTCGCTGGTCTCCATCTCAAAGCCAGGTCTTGAGACTGCTTCGGGAGTCCGCGACTGAGGGTGGCGTTCACAGGTGGAGGGTCAGATCGTTCCTGGACTTGGCGGCGAGGTAGGAGAAGGAACGTCCTCCACCGTAGCTTCAGCGGATGCTGGGAGTGTGTGCGAGGGGGTGGAGCGCAGTTGTTGGGCAGGTTGAGGGAAGTTCAGGCGGTGCTTGATGTATGCCGGACCCTGATCATGGAGGTCTTTGTAGGAGTGTGTCAGTATCTTTTTAATGAGTCCCACAATGGAAATATAACTCTTGGGCCAGACTTAAACCCGGATGGAGCCAGTTAATGGGTACGTCAGGCGGGACTCGACTTCTAAGGGCGAGTTGAAGAAGGTGAAGCGTCATGCATCAGCCTAGAGGTGGTTTGAGATGCTAGTGTTATTGAAAACGGAGGTCAGAAGTTCCATCTATTAATTAAAAAGCCCTGTGGAGTTTGAATACGCGGTTTGCTGGTTCTATACATCCTCAGGGGTGTTTATTTTTAATTATTACGCAGCCGAGCATCTCCCTTCATGGGCGGAGCCCACAGCACGACCTAAAGTACAATTCTACTTCTGAAAAGTATTTTGTAAGGAAAATTTGATTCTGCCCACTCTTATAATTGCATTGTTTTACTACACAGTCAGTTTATTAGGTCTGGCTTGGTAGCACACTGTCACACGACCTTAGGTGAGCAAGAGAAATAGAACCTTCAGAAGCAGTAGTGACAGACGGGGCTTGGCTCCGCCCACACGTTGGCTTCATTGAGTACAGCCTTCAAGTGAGCAGAAGTCGCATGTTTCTGCGGTAAAGCCAGCTTGTATGGCATCAGGCGCCTTGTGGTAAAGTTTACACTCAATACAATAGGACTGCGTGGGTCGTTGGTGCCGATTCAATGACAAAGGCTAAGGGCCTAATCCGTTTATTATTTAAAGTTACGACAAAGAAGGTAGGCCTGTACGGCCCGAAGCATCTGGAAGCCCACAGACCTGCCAGTGAGGGGCAAAAAGTGGGCAACGCTGGGGCTTACAGTGGCGAAACGTAACATTGCCCGCTTGTGGGGGGCGGAGGCACCACCACGGCTTGGAGTATGGAAAAATGACATTCAACTGACCTGCCATCCAAGGAGGCCGCTCGCTACTCGCCATTACCACCGCGCACCCTGGGCTTTGCTGTGCTCTGCTGCAGTCCCCCGCCACCGCTATCTACATCGGCGGTCGCAGAGCGGGGACGGGGAAGGACTACATCCCCCAGTACTCTGTGCGCCAGCTGACGCTGTGGTCGCGCCGGGAGGCGCCTACAAGAACGTCGCTGACTCGACGGAGCGGGTTCCCAAAATTCAACTGACCTGCCATCCAAGGAGGCCGCTCGCTACTCGCCATTACCACCGCGCACCCTGGGCTTTGCTGTGCTCTGCTGCAGTCCCCCGCCACCGCTATCTACATCGGCGGTCGCAGAGCGGGGACGGGGAAGGACTACATCCCCCAGTACTCTGTGCGCCAGCTGACGCTGTGGTCGCGCCGGGAGGCGCCTACAAGAACGTCACTGACTCTGCGTCGCGCGCGGGCGGCGCCGGGCTGAGCCCGGGCTGAGCCCGGGCAGAGGGCGGGCCGTCTGTGGCCGTCAGGGGCAGACAGAGGCAGGGCTGGGCCACACCCCTGATCAGGTCCTTCTGGGGCCCTACATGTGAGTAACGCCTTGAGTGACCTTGGGGTAAAAGAGGACAGATATTAATTCACTCTCCTGTGCCTGCACCTGCGGACTTGCAATTGTTGCTGGGACATTTAGTCTGAAATTTGTAAATAGAGGTGTAGAGGCCCTGTACGCCATCATCTTGTATTTGCTTGTGAGGTATAGTGATAGTGTGATAGCGGGGGGGGTGAACTAAACAGACCAAGATAGTGGCATAAACAGTGATCTGTAAAAGAGGGAAGTATGGTAGGTAAAACACTGACACGCTCGGTGAGAGCGAAGCGTAATATTGCTGAGGCCTCTCTGACACATAAAGAGGACACTAGCTCTGTATTTCCCGTTATCATGCAGCCCACTGCCATTGATCGCATGTTAAAAAGAGCGTTAGGGGTCGTGTCAAGTGAAATTGAGCGCACTGAGCGGCGCTTGTCTTTAACCCCTGACCTTGACCCCATCTTAACAATACAAGACCAAGAGCAGGAAGTCATGTTAATCTCACCCCCCAACTCTTCAGGAATTAGTGAGAAGGACATATCATGTGCCCAATTGATTCCCATTAGTAACAAGGAGGAACGAGGCCTCACCAAACGTGTTACTACAAATAAAAAGAAGAAATGCGTTCAAAGAAAGCGCAAGAATATAAGTAGTGTAACTACGCACACTAACTCACCCAGAAGAAACTTTACTGGGGTCGACCGAGCCATACAGACGCCTTCTCAAGTAGACCCCCCAATTTGGATAAATAAGATCATGTCAGACCTACAGGCCCAGCTAGAAATACTGGTAATTAACCAGCTGAAGCCGGTGACAAGCAGGCTGGACAAAATCTTAAGTGAATTAAAGAATAGAGTGATAAAAGACAGCGTAATAGGTCCTTTAAGTAACCCCATTAGTACCCTAGAGTCTAACCCAGTAACTCAAATGCCGAATAATTTTCAGGATAGTAGGAATGCACAAATAATATCTGCACAAATTCATAATGCACCTGCTCCCCATGAACACGCACCTAGCAAAGACACTTGTAGTGTGAGTGAATTGCGCCCCAATAACAGAGTAGGCAACCAGAAGCCGGATACACAACCTCAACCCCCTGTTGGCCCCTCAAGTGACGCAGCTATCCACGAAGATAGGTCCACCCCAATAGACAAGAGGCTCCCCACTATAAATCTCCCCCCGGAAGCGTGCCCGTTGGTTGTTGTTTTTGCCGGGTTTCCAGAATTAAAAGAGGCACAGAAAGAATCCCATCAGGAGTTAAAAAACAAACTTACCTTTTGGCTTAATCAAAATAGACCAATATCCAATAACCAGGATGGGGAAATCCTCCTGGTTAGACGAGTGAATTGGATAGGGAGTGGGCCAAAAAATATTTAGGGAAACTGTATTATTGCCAACTTCAGGGACAGGAGGGTGGTCGAGCACATCTTGAGCTATGGACCATCTGGACGCATGACAGCCATAAGGCCACTACCTTTGAGTTACTTTTATGCAAGTCAGCAGGTATCAAAAGAGGGACAATATAATGTAGGGAGAGGTGTGACGGGATGGAATTTTGGTGTAAATGGAGGTTTAAATTTTCCTCGTCAAATGACAGGCTCCTGGGAAGGAAGGCACCCACGCTGGGCAAATAGGTTTGCCCCATTAAGGTCACTAGAGGAGATTGACTGACTACCCAACCCCCACTCATGCCTAGAACAGGTTGACATAGAACAGAATACATTCGATCAGGCACACCCGATAGAAGGAATCTCTCCCCGACATGGCTTGATCAATCAAATTGGGCAGACATCACCAGGGGGAGGTGGGTGTAGGACTTTATCAAACACTGTAGGAGCCCCAGACCCTCTGGAGGGGGGTTGTGCACATATACCCTCAGGGACATGTACCACATCCATGGAACTAAGATACCAGGACAGTGATATGCATAAACCACTCTATAGAAAGAAAGGGGGTTGGGTTAATTCTACTCAAGAAATGGTAACGGTAGGGACCGTTATTGCGGAGAAAGAGGGCCTGAAAATTATTTCATGGAACATAGCAGGGATTGCAGGGAAATTTCATAACAAGGAATGGCGACAGTATTTGGCCCATTTCCAGATTACTTGCCTACAAGAAACCTGGGCTCTGGATAACACCCATCTTCATATGGCGGGTTACAAATGTTTTTTCACGCCGGCTCAAAATACCCCCTCAGGTAGGGCTAAGGGAGGTTTGATTACATATATTGATTTAAATATAGAAGGTAAATGGTCCAAGGTGGACTGGTTCGCATGGAACATTCAGGCCCTGAGATTTAGTAATAAAAGGCTGGGTCTCGTTTTGTTCAATGTGTATAATGCGACCCTTTCGGAAAATGATTTAACCACTATGAGGGAACTGGATGTTAGACTGAAATTTGAACTTGCTCCCATCCATGGGGTTGTGGCACCCCGGATACTAGTTATGGGGGACCTGAACTGTCATTTATGCCCAGGGTTGTTCCCGATCAGTATCAACTGGTCAAAATGCCCCGTAGAAAAAGGCCCCCACCTTAGCCACTCCTTAAGGGGTACTGAATGGGGTAAGTTGATTCACTCCTACGACCTCGAGCATACAGTGGATATGATGCCCTTGGGTCCGGATGGAAGACTCCCCCCTACTTTTAAAGTGAGGGGGTGCTCGTCTTACATAGACTACATTTTAGTTTCAAGAGGCCTAAAAAATCAGATCATAAAAGTAGAAATAGAGTGGTGCCCGTTCAGCGACCATAACCCTTTGGTTATGGAGCTCCCGCATCTGTGTAAGCAAAAGACTAAGCCAGTAGACGGTATAACTGAATGTGTAACGGCCCAGGGCAGAAGACTTAAGTGGGCAAAAATAGATGGGGCTAGATTTTACAAATCCCTGATGGATAGAGGCAAGTCTCTTATTGACGAGTCCTTAGATCCCTTGGTGACAGAGGCTCGCCTTATAAAAGTGTTTGGACAGATAACGAGCCTGGTCGATGAGTTATTGTCGGTCAAGGCCCCCAAGAAAACTTACTCTAACGCACCAAAATGGTTTGACAGGGGTTGTACACTCGCATTAAAAAACTTAAAAATGGCCCTTAGTTGCACACCAAGGGATCAAGCAGAAGTCAAAACACGCAGGTCCATATACAGGAAGGAGTTAAAAAGACGGAAAGTTACTCTGCAGGGGGAAGCATGGGCGGCCCTGAGGGAGGCTTCTGAAAATAGGGACATCACAGAATTTTGGAGATTAATAAACTCCCCTTGTTTTCAAGATAATAATGCCCCGGAGGTCGCATCAAACATTCTCCCAGAACAGTGGATTGCTCACTTCGAGGGTTTGTACAATCACGGGGAGGTGGATTCTCCAAGAGAGAGGGCGACGCATCTAGTGTGCAATCAGGTTGTATTTTCCCTGCAAGAGATTAGAATGGGCATTGAGGGACTCACCAAAAATAAAGCTCCGGGCCCAGATGGGATCCCCCCAGACCTGTTTCTGAGTCAGGTAGATCTTTGGGCGCCTATCATTACTCGAGTAGTAAATGCAACTATAATGGTCGGTTTACCACGGTCTTGGTCAACGGCCATCATAGTACCCATTTTTAAAAAGGGCAATAAAGATGACCCCCAATTTTACCGCCCCATTTCTTTGATAGACGTTACTGCTAAAATCCTGGGAAGAGTGATTCTGAACCGATTGTCCGAGTGGGCTGAGGATAAAAATATCATTTCAGACGCCCAGTATGGTTTTCGGACCGGCAGGTCTACCAGCGACCAATGCCTGAACCTATACATGCTGATAGCAAAATATACCAAAACCAGCAATGAAACTATGCATCTGGGGTTCATGGACCTGGCCGCTGCGTTTGACAACGTTAACAGGAATAAGTTATGGGTAATGATGACCCAACTCGGAATCGACCCTGGGATAATCCACATATTGAGGGAATTGCACAGAGAAACCTCTGCACGGGTACGTTATAACAAAGACGGGGGACTGACAAAATCTTTCAGCTGCACAAGTGGGGTGAGGCAGGGATGTATTTTAGCTCCTTTTTTGTTCTCGTTGTATATTAACAGCTTGGAACAATCCCTTATTAATTTAAATGCAGATTGCCCAAGGGTAGGCTTACGCAACATCCCATTGTTATTGTACGCAGATGATGCGGTGCTTCTGGCACGGACCCAGAAAAGCTTGCAGATTCTCATCGATGGGTTCGTCAAATTTATGGAGGCAATAGACCTGTCTGTCAATTTAAAAAAATCATATGTAATGACAGCAGGCAACAAGCCACGGACTGGTTTCACCTACAGAATTGGCTCCCATATTCTCGAAAGGGTGCAAACATTCTCTTATCTAGGGGTGCTCTTCGACGAGTCTTTAAAATTTACACCCCTTGTACAAGAAAGATCTGGGAAATTGGTGGCATCCTTTGGTGCAATTTCTGGTTATGGGAGAAAAGTTGGCCGTTGGGCCCCAGAACAAACTATGAATTTGTACGGCTCAATGTGTTGCCCAAAAACTATGTACGGCTCAGAAGTATGGGGATTTACAAATTTGGACGGCTTGCAAATTGAAGAAAATAAAATATTTCGTTCAATATTGAAAGTCCCCAACTGCACACCAGCCTTCATTGTCCATAAAGAACTTGGAAGACCCTACCTAGAGGATTTGATCAATCTTCGACCAATCCTAGCCTGGATCAGAATCTGGTCGAACCCTGATGCTGCATTGAGCAGGCTGATCATACAAGACTGTTTGGGCAGAGACAAACATTTGAAAATTCCATGGATCCATTATGTTAAGACTACTCTAGAAAGTATGGGTCATCAAGAGTTGTATTTAAATCCCTTACTGATCAATGCCCAGGATAAGCCTAAATTAAAGAGAATCTTTTTGGAATCAAGAGCATTGGCCAGGAGTACTCTAGAAGGAAGTAAACCCACTGTGAGCATATATAGTAGGCTTGAAACCACCGTTGGGATGGAACCGTACCTTTGTGTTCTCTTTAATGCTCAAGAGAGGTTTTTAATGTCACGTTTTAGGCTCAATTTTTTACCATATTTATTAGCTGAACCAGCAGGTTTTAGTAAATCAATTGAGCAGAAGGGTGCCTGCGGCTGCGACAATAAGTCTCCGCAGGACACCCTTCATTTTGTACTCTTATGTCCCCTTTATACCATCCCTAGACGCAGATTTTTAAAAGAGATCTTGAAAAAGGCAAGATTTACTCGAGCCACGGAGGCATTGACCTTTTTACAAAGGGCTAGCGACCCGTTAACATTATGTGCGGTGATTAGTTTCTTGAAATTTGCACTTAGACTCAGAGTTTCTAGAGGCCGGTATTAATTATGTAGACTGTAGACCTGTTAAATTGTCAGACCCAGGAAGTAACTCACGAGTATGGGAACAATGAATTATTTGTATGCACATAGAATCATTCAATGTTCTGTATATTGATTTAATATTGTCTTAACTGTATATATGTGTACTCTTTTATGATGATTTTTAACCATCGAATAAAGAACTATTGAATTGAATTGACCTGGACTGGTGCATGCTGCAGGAAAAGACAGTCAATGTCTCAAGAGGTTGCCCCAAGAGTTGGGTGTCGATATGGTCTCCCTGGAACGCCTACCGAGGCCATATCTGTGAGCCCCGAATCTCCCCGCCCCTGGAAGCACTGTTGTCCCAATGAAATTATGAATGAGAACCTGCTCTCTTTTACTCTTATATATATTGCGTTGCATACCCGCCAATCGATTGATGGCTGTACCATTGTATTTCTACTGCTCTGAAATGTGAAAGTGACCGTTTTGTTCCACTTTTGTTAATAAAAAGATTTTTTTTTTAAAAAGAAGGTAGGCCTGGCGTATTGAGTTTGAAAAGCTTATCTTGAAGCCAGTAAACATGAAATGGCAGATTATTACACTTTGCTGAAGCCTGTAGAGCAGAGACCTTTTCAGGCATGGGCTAAGCGGGCTCTGGCCCAGGGCCCCAGCCTGTCAGGGGCCCCCTGAGAGAGCCAGCTCTGTTCTGCAGCAAGTTGCGCCTTGATGACCTAGAATAATTCTTAACCAGATCGTTTTGAATACCGTTTTCCTTTACTTAATTTTTAATATGGACCAAGAGCTAGCGATGGGGACAACTGACCAACACATGGAGACGGCTCAAGTGAAGCTCGGAACCTCCATACAGGACGATGACTGGACAACAGCATCGGCTGACCAGGGGAGGCAGCCAAGAGTCACTATTGGCAACTGGGAAAAGCGAGCACAAACGTTAATCGCCTTTATGGTCCCCAATAAACCGGGTCTCATCCTCTTAAAACTCACGGCTTCCAGTCCCTGGTACACAAAGAAGCCGAGGACGTTAAATAAAGCACTGAATACGAAGGGCCGTGCCCTCAAAACCCAAGCTAACCCGAAATGAACTGGTGAGGTCAAATCCTGAGCATAAAAAACAGACTTGGCAAGACAAACGAGGAACGACTCCAAACTGAATTGTTCATGGCATGCAGGAGCAGAAACGCAGAACGCTTCTGGACGATCAGAAATCAGCTGAACAGCGACTCATCGATCAACGCTGCAAATGGGAACAATGTTACAGCAGAAAAAGGATAAAGCACGTGACCATGCGATACAAAGCTTCGCCCGTAAACCCCATCGAAGCGCTAACCTCAACCGAGCATAGTCCCGCCAGCACTAACCGCGGCCAGAAGCCTCCGATATGCAACAGCGATCACTGCAGGCAGAACTGCAACATTAATTCGAAAAATTAGAGGTGATTGTGCCCCAGGCTCCAATGGCACCCCGGCATCAATCTACAAACAGGACATCATCGATTTTTGGTCCGGGATCCTGCAACATGTTTTCAAGAGATGCATAGTGCAGCACAGAGTGCCCTCGCCCTGACAAGGCTCGATTCTCCGTCCCATTTACCAACCAGGCCCTCGCTCCCTCCCAGACAGCTACAGACACATTGCACGGCTGGACATTGAGGCAAAGTGTGTTGCCGCGCTATTACTTGAGGGTCTACAAGACTGGGCAAAATCCAACCACTTGCTCAGCCTTAAGCAAACTGGGTTTAAAACGCAGGCAGGCACCACAGACAATCTGGCGGCCATAAGGATGCTTGCCACCCGGCAAATCCAGAAAAAAGAAGAGCTGTACGGTGGCTTTATCGACCACAGCAAAGCTTTCGAGGGTGTCCATCGTCACATGCTGTGGACTACACTTACAGCTTGGATAATCCCAGAACCTTTATTGCAAGGCATCCTTCTGCTCCATTCCTACACACGGGCGAGAGTAAAACTAGGACGTCACATGACAGTTTTGGAAAACATCAACACAGGTCAAGAAGTCAAACAGGGGTGCGTATTAGCCCCACCCTTTTTAATCTGTACATATGCGATTTGGTACCTGCATTAAATTAAGTCAACAGTCATGCTCCTAAACTCTTCTCTGCTGCGAGCGGACGATGTCGTCTTGCTTCGCCAGACGCGGGTAGGGCTTCAAAGGCTGTTAGACGCCCTAGCCACGCACTGCCTGGCAAACGACATGCAGATCAATAATGAAAAAACAAACCTAGTTATCTTTGGTCGGAAAAAGAGAAAACCACATCAATGGCACCTCGATAATCATTACCTGACCATCGCGAACCAATACAAATATCTGGGCTGCTGGCTGGATAACAAAGGAGGGCAGCTCCCACACCTGAACTCACTAGAACCAAAGCTAGCCTCGGGGCAGGGTGCTTCCGAACCATACTCGGGGGCACAAGCAAGTTCTCGTTTGAGGCACTGTTGAAGGTAGTCTCTGCTAAATTAGTGCCAACACTGTCCTATGGCTCAGAGGCCTACCCGGGAAAACTGGGAACTTCCTAAACAGGGCACAGGGCACAGTGTTCAGGTCTTTATTTTGACTGCCAGGCAACACTTCGTCAGCTCAAATCAGGCTGGTATTCACATTACAGGCCCAACTGCTTGTAGAAATGGCCTGCATAATAAAATACTTGCATTCCACAAGCCCTGCTGAGGAAGGATCGTTAAAACATCTTATTTGGCAGGAAACTGCGTGGTTTGACAGCTCAAATCACACTAACGCCTGGTCGCAAGCCCTAGATGAAGCACTGGTGCAAACTCAAGCAAGGGGGCTCTGGAATTCAAAATTATCTCATCTACAAGTTAAAACAGCCCTGAACAGAAATGTAAAAATTATATCGTGGAAATCTGATCAGAGTATTTGCCAAAAGAAAACAGGCTTACCTAGTTCTCGGTAGCTACGACAGAAAAGGCCCACAAACATAAATTAATGAGACATTTTCTTCGCACTATAAGATGAAATTCTTGCAGTTTCGGATGCGATCATTTGCGTCCTTAGATCTGTCTCCACCATGGGCGAATAAACCAGAGTCGAAAATATGCCGACAATGCAATCTATCTCCGGAGTCAATAACTCATCTGCTCTATATATGCCCTATAGCACCGGTACCCAGCAGAAGACTGCTCAGGTTCCTGTGGCTCAAGGAGTCGACACGTACATTACAATCTGCTGTCAGTTTCCTGCTGAATAACGAGCAGCCGCAAGTGATTACAGAACGGGTAAAAATATTAGGGTGCGTGAAGAAGCAACTAAAGAATTTCAGAACTCCAAAATAGAGAAGGGGATTCCGGAATACCAATAGTCTTAAACTCTAATCCGCTGTAAACAGACAGGGCCCGATTCACAGAACTAACTTAAGACAAAATCCTAAACTTACTACCATTTTGGTATTCACAGAAGACACTTACTCATTTTGGTATTCACAGAAGACACTTACTCATTTCGGTATTCACAGAAGTTAGAAGTCCTAACTTTAGGACTCCTAAATGCCTTCTGTGAATACCGAAAGTCTTTTAAAATAAGGATTTTTCTCAGTTTAGTAGTAGTAGTAAAGTTAGGAGTCCTAACTTTAGGACTCCTAAACTGAGAAAAATCCTAATTTTAAAAGACTTTCGGTATTCACAGAAGGCATTTAGACTCCTAACTTATGTGAATACTGAAGTGAGTAAGTGCCTTCTGTGAATACCAAAATGGTAGTAAGTTTAGGATTTTGTCTTAAATTAGTTCTGTGAATCGGGCCCACAGATCGCACGGCTTCTCTCGTTTATCAAAGGCATTTTTGATTACGTTGTAAGTTGTCTATTGAATTGTATTTTAACCATTTTTTACTCATGAGGAATACTGTGGATTAATCATGAATTACTGTTTAATTATGGAAATTTAGGAAAAATTGTGACACCAGCTATTATTTCGATTTTATTTAAAATTTTAGGCACTTTGACTTCATTTGTCTAAATAATGTATATGTGATTCTGGGTGATGTGTGAGTCTTTTAAATACATTTTGCAGGGAAAAATGTTGTTTGTTTCATGCAGCATCCATAAAAAGAAGTTTCTTATAGATTAAAACATCACCTCACATACTAGAAATTAGAGGGTGTCATAGAGATTATTTTCAACATTAGTGAGCTGCTGCTGTGTTACAATATTGAAAACATACTTCACTACCACTGAATATTTAGATGTGAACACATTTATAATTTAGACAAGTGTATCTGTGCACTGTCAGTGACCCGGCCAAAGAGGGCGTGACCGAGCAGGAACTGGATCATAAATTCAAAGCTGTCCGAACAGGGGCCCCCAAAATACAATAGCCCACTGCCCCCAATATCCTCAAGATGTCCCTGTGCTTTGTTCCATGGATATCCACAGATTACAGAAGTAGGCAAGGGTGTTGGTCTTGGTACCCACTCCGAGAAGCCTCAGGGGTAGCAGATTTGCACGGTGGCAATTTTTGTTTGGTCTTCTTGGGGGGGGGGAGGGGCGGCAGTATGTTTTAATCGTATGACGGCCTTCCTAGTGGGTGCCTTGGGGGAAGCTTATGCTCACTACAGTAGGCTTGAGTGTTTTTATGCTGACAGTCAGTGATAAAGTCTGTAGGCCTCATCGGCCAACTGTGAAAAGTTATATCTGAAGCTATTGGTCGGATCCCTTTATTATGAAACGTTGAGAGAAGGCAGTAGGGCTGATCTGTTTATTGTAAAAGGTCTGCAATAAAACATCACACATTCAAGGGTGGAACCTTCTTACACTGTGCTAAATGGTGCACACAGAGTCCATGCCACATGGAGTCTCCTTATAGCAAGCCACGTTTCGATATGGTGACAAGCCAATTTAAAAGACCAAGGACCTGACTTAGAATTTGGCAGATGGGTTACTCCGTCAAAACGGTGACAGATATCCTGCCCGCCTAAGAATAAATCCCATTATATCCTAATGGGATTTATTTTTCACGGTACCGGTTATCCGTCTTGACACAACTATGGCAGATAGGGAAAGAGAGGGGTAAGGGATACGCTGTGAATGAGTTGTAAGAATGGCTAATCACGGCGATTGATAGCAGCATTGTGCTGTTCAGTGTGAGTGACAAGGGTTTACTTCACTATGATTGTGCACGCACACGAATGTGGATAACGACAGTATGCGATCATTATCGCCACAACACTATAGTTTGCCACCTATGATAGTGCGGTGAAACTGGAAACGGTGTCATAATCACATACCAAGCAGGTATGTTGGATGATGTGATCTTCACACCGTGTTTACAACACAGGTGCACCGGCAAGCACATCACACATGGGAAGCAGTGACGTATATACCGTGATGGATCCACTATGATCTTCTGTCTTGTTTGTTTTTATTCACAGATGGAGTGAAAAGAAAAATTGAAAAGATAAATTATCTTTATAGAAATAATCAGGAGCAGCTGCCTGCCCTTACGTAAACTGCAGTATAGGGAATCTCCTTCTGCGTTTTCCAGGGAGGGTATGTTGTTGCCCTGAAGAAAGTCCAGGACCTAACTAGGCCCATATAGGACTGAAACATGTTGGCTTTAGGGTCATGGGACCATAAATACTCCCATTGACCCCCTTTTACATTTTTAATAACCCTAGCAGATCCAAGAATAAAGGGATACTGGGATGTGTCTGAGGTTTTTTAATCTTTAATTCCCCCTGAACATATTCTCACTGAGAGCTCCCTGAAATACGGTCGAGCCCATCCTGACTTCTAGGGGTCAGGGTGACCTGATGATGAAGCATGACATCACTAGGGTGTGTGAGGGTAATATAAACAAAAGGAATTGTTTCCTTCCCCACTCCCTAGTGGGTCTCTTCACAATAGGACTTCACTCTGGTACCTCATTAGGGTCTACCGTTGAGAAAACGTGGTTTCCATCCAGGCACTCAAGGAGTACTTTTTGTGATTCGCCGTCGATCCGTCACCGTTGTGACGTAATAACCCGTCTGCCGAGATCTAAATCAGACCCTTAGAGCTGACTGGTTCATTGAGAAAAGTCATGGTAGGGGCTGTAGGTCCGATCTGTTGTCAAAAGCGATATGCCTGAGTTATTTAATAATAAAAGCATGTGTTAAAGCCAGTAAGCCTTCACGTTGGATTGGTATTAAACCTTATCAACCTATCTATGGGTATTTTGCGGCATGGAATCTCTCTACTTACCTCAGAAGGCAGGGATGTTGGTGCCGATCATCCCTTTCGACAGAACCTGGGGATTGAAGATTTTCACTGGACCTTCTTAGGAGGATCGGAGGGTTTCGTTGTCTGCGAGGCTCTGGCAGGGCCGGACTGGGAGCATAAACCAGCCCTAACTGCTCAGGCGACCCCCCCTGGAGGGAAGGTGGGGTGCGGCCGAACTGTTTGCTAGGGATGGTTTCGGCCGAATTTGTTACAGGGAGCCGATATTGCCAGCCACTGCTAACAATAGTGGACTCCCAGGGGCCCTAGCCGGGCCCCACCTTTGGCGAGCCACCGGGGAAATGCCAGTCCGGCCCTGGGCTCTGGAAATGCAACAAATCCATACAAAACCCGTACATAGACTGGGCTTGGGTCAGCTCTCGCCTTCTAAATGGCTCTCTTGCCCCACGAGTGACCGCGTTTTACATGTGCACCTCTGCCTCAAAATGAGTGTGCTTCAGTGCCACAGCTGGCGAGTCAGTACTTTAGTTTTCCATTTACTTTTTTTTTTTTTTGGCACCCCACTCATTTCTCTCTTTCTGTTTTTTATATTATTATATTCAGAGCGTCTTGCGGCTGCCGAGACAGCGCTTCTGCCTCCCTCGGAAGCTGCTCATTTTGTGTGCAGTGCGTCACATCCTCCTCGACCGATGCTTCTAAGCCAGGCAGCCCTTTTAGAATGATATCGCCCACTGTGCACCACGGGCTATCATTCAAACAAGGCCAACATGTTGCTTTTGAATGTGGTGACCCTGTTGCAACTTTAAAACAACAATATTCCATGTAAAGCGTAGTTGCAAGATGGCTGCCCCCTGCTCTGTTCAGTTTTATGTTTTATTGCTAGGAGTCACTTCAGGTGCCATGTTTTCTTTTTTCTACTTTTATTCTTCTAATTTATCTAGCATATGATGGGTGAGCTCGTGTATGTATTTTATTATGGATGGGTAAGTGACTCAATGCAGGAATGGGTCAGTGGTGAATGAAGGATGAATGCATGAGTGCAGGGAAGGCTGACGGCCTAAACTCACCAGTGACTGCAGAGGTACTTGCAGCTATAAACCAGACCAATGCTTGGTGTTCAATTTTCCGCGTCCTGGTGAAGGTGCAGATGTACCATTTAAGTAGCTGAAACATGGCGACAACACGGTGAGCCGAACGGATTTCAACAGGCCTGTCCCTCCGTGTTCTTTTGTACGTGCAATACATTCCTCCACAAACAAGACCTTGCTGGTATTGTACCTCCCTGAACTTCACACCTGCTCTCCCTTTGCACTGGTGGCCTCAGAGGGCAACAATTTCATTTTTGTAACAGTTGAAAGTAGCCTGTTGTGTTATGTGAACATGTCTGATTTAGTAACACAATATGCGTAAGGTTGTATGCCATAGATTGCGGTAGCATACATTAGTACTGTCCAGCCTGCGTGGGTCTTGGGTCACCCTAGGACGGCGCACCTCCTCCTCCTCGGAGGGCAGGGGCTTGGGGTGGGCGCTGTGTGTGTCAGCGATGGGTTTGAGGCCGGAGCGCTGCACGCTTCTCTCACGGATGCCTGCCTAAGGCAGGGCCGGTAACTGCAGCCAGGGCTGGACAGGGGCCCTTACTCCACCTGTGTTTAAGGGGTGCTGTCTCCCCTGCCCCCTTGTTTACACTCAGTCAGGTCTGGGGGTGCAATGCCGATGCTGTGGAGAGCTGTAAGAGTGAGCTGCGTCTTGGCGCTATGCATCGGGCAGCGCTGTACACTGGTGCAGCCCCCAGGTGCCAGGGTACAGCAGACTCCATCTTCAGACATAGGGGCATGCCAGGCCCCCTTCCCCAGGCCCGGGCTGGCACCAGCTCTTGGCTCAATCGACGATGAACAGCGCTGCGGGCTGTCAAAGCTCTGAGTAATGCTCGGCCGCCCGAGGAAGACGGGGAGTGAGAGCCAGGGCACTGTGCCAGGGCCAGTGGGCGCACCTGGCAACGGCGAACAGCTGCGCGAGGCTGTGCCATATATCAAATGAGAGCAATAAGGAGAAAGTGTCTGATGCCTCCGCGGTTAATGCACCTGCTGCAATGATCTGCGGCTATCTTCAGGTTTCATCTTTAATCCAGGCAGGGCCTTCCTCGATATTGATCCTTCCAAAGTCTGCGCAGTGAGTAACTTTCAGCTGTGTGCTGAGTCACAATAAACACACCATACAACAGTACATGAGATGACCACATTCTGATTGGCTGCTCGCGGGCTACTCTCTTACAGGGGGGCTCACTGGGGTGTGGACCCCGTGTGCACACTTCAGAAATGTAGGGCACGGTTCTACTGTATGAAGTAACGACCTACAGGAATGTCTACACGTGGTCATACATGCTGCCTATTGGTACTCCATGGAGTGCTGTCAAACACGTGCCCGCACACATGCATCCTGGCATGTCCTAAAGATATGTTTAGGTAGTGTCCCACTTCCGACTGTCCTGCCCGACACATATGAAGGCACTGTCATACGTACTGTGCTAGCCTTCACATGTGCCCCATACCATGTGTACTGTGCTGTCCTCCACAGGTGGAGTCACTGTTATACGTACTGTGCTATCTGCCACATGTCAGCGCTGCCATATGTACTATGCAATCTACCACGTGTACGCACTGTCATATGAACTGTGCTATCGTACATATGTGATCACTGTCATATGTTCTGTGCTTTCCTCCACATGTGCTCACTGTAATATGTACTGTGCTATACGCCACATGTTCAGGCACTGTCATATGTACTGGGCTATCCTCCACATGTGTGCACTGTCATATGTACTGTGCTATACTCCACATGTAAGCACTGACATATGTACTGTGCTGTCCTGCACATGTGCACACTCACATGTACTGTGCTGTCCTCCAGATGTGAGCACTGACATATGAACTATGCTGTCCTTCCCATGTGCACACTGTCTCATGGACCTTGCTATTCTCCACATGTGTGCACTGTCATATGTACTGTGCTATTCTCCACATGTGCGCACTGTCACATGTACTGTGTTATCCTCAACATGTGTGCACTGTCATATGTACTCTGCTGCCCTTTGCATGTGCACACTGTTATAGGTACTGCGCTGTCCTCCACATGTGAACACTGTCATATGTACTGTGCTGTCCTTTGCATGTGCACACTGTCCTTCACATATGCGCACTGTTATAGGTACTGCGCTGTCCTTCACATGTGCACACTGTCACATGCACTGTTATCCTCCATATGTGTGACACTGTCATATGTACTGCGCTGTCCTTCACATGTATGCACTGGCATATGTAAGCTATCCTCCAGAGGTGCGGACTGTCATATGTACTGTGCTGTCCTCCGCATGTGCGCACTGTCATATGTACTGCGCTGTCCTCCACATGTATGCACTGTCATATGTACTAAGCTATCCTCCAGAGGTGCAGACTGTTATTTGAACTGTGCTGTCCTCCACTTATGTGCACTGTCATATGTATGGTGCTGTCCTCCACATGTATGCACTGTAGTATGTACTAAGCTATCCTCCAGAGGTGCGGAGTGTCATATGTACTGTGCTGTCCTCCACATGTGCGCACTGTCATATGTATGATGCTGTCCTCCACATGTGCGCACTGTCATATGTATAATGCTGTCCTCCACATGTGCGCACTGTCATATGTATGGTGCTGGCATCCACATGTGGGCCATGTCATATGTACTGTGCTGGCATCCACATGTGCGCACTGTCATATGTATTGTGCTGTCCTCCACATGTGCGCACTGTCATATGTACTGTGCTGTCCTCCACATGTGCGCACTGTCATATGTACTGTGCTGTCCTCCACATGTGTGCACTGTCATATGTACTGTGCTGTCCTCCACATGTGTGCACTGTCATATGTATGGTGCTGTCTGCCACATGTGGGCACTGTCATATGTACTGTGCTGTCCTCCACTGTGCGCACTGTCATATGTACTGTGCTGTCATTTGCATGTGCACACTCATATGTACTGTGCTGTCCTTTGCATGTGCACACTGTCATATGTATGATGCTGTCCTCCACATGTGCACACTGTCATATGTATGATGCTGTCCTCCACATGTGCGCACTGTCATATGTACTGTGCTGTCCTCCACATGTGCGCACTGTCATATGTACTGTGCTGTCCTCCACTGTGCGCACTGTCATATGTACTGTGCTTTCCTTTGCATGTGCACGCTATCTTACGTGGAACTACTGCCCTGCAGGTATGTTTAGATATCGAGCCCTACAGATGAGCTGAAGACATTCCTCTGTTCTGCATGCAGTTCTGTCCCACATACATGTTCAGATATTGCCCTACTGAATGCCGGGCACGTCACACATGCAGTCCCGCCACACACTTCTCTGTAGACACTCTGGGCCTGATTTAGATGTTGGCGGGACCGCGACCGAGTGGCCTTTTTTTGGGCAGTCTTCCCGACCACCAACCTGGCGGTCTACCTGCCCTATTTAGATGTCCGCTGGCAATGAGAGAGTACACCGCCGCGGTCCAGCCGACTCCGCCAGGAATTTGTTCCCGCCCATACAGTGGGATTGGGCGGAAGCAGGCGGCGGAGGGCCTCCAGCCAGTGGCGTAACGAAATTTGAGGGGGATCCCCTGCAAGATGCATGGAGGGGCCTCCGCCCCAAATTTGATCAGGCAAAGCCAGGTGTGAATGGTAGCGCTCCCGTTGCAGCTGACTGCTTGTGTGCTCTTAGGCGTGTTTCGGAGAGAGAGCCCATGTGTGTACTGCTTCTGTGTATTGCCAGCATACATGTTTTTAAGCAGGGCACAACTCTTAAAAACAGAAGTGGGGGGACTAACCAAGTTAGGCAGTATTTAAGTGACAACATGGCACGTGACATTGGAGTGTGTGACATCACGGCGCGTGACATTGCACGTAGTATCACATGAAGTGACATCAAATCCTTAGACTTCACACATATGTTTAGAAGGTCTATCATGAGTACATTAGCGTATTACAATATTTAAAAGTGAGGTTTAGCGTCAGGGTTCCGCCAAAAAAATGACGCAACCCAGACGCAAAATCTGTGCCTCAACTGTGACTCTGGGCAATAGCCTGCTTAATCTTCCCGACCGCCCCCAGCGCCTTGACACCCTCGGGTAATTGTTTGCGCTTTACACATACTGGACAATTTATACATTTATTTTTAAAACCTCGCCTTAAAGAAATTGACAACAAGGAGAAAGGTGTCAGGAAAACTGTTCTGCTTAGTTGGTTGCAAAGTCTTCATTTTAAAATATCACATGAGGTTAAGGCACCTGCTGCAGAGATCTCTGGGTACTAATTACATCTCAGAGAATAATATGGGTGAGATGCCTCTGGAGGTTAATGAGTTTGCTGGAGAGATCTGTGCTTTGTCTGGTCTCAGCTGTGAATCAACATAGCATAGATTGTTACTATGCCTCCTGTAAAGCCCATGGTGTCGCAGGCAGATGACAGCTGTGTGTTGTATGTAGATGGGTAAGTGGGCTACTCCTTTTAATACAGCAATCCTTCTGTACCTCACAGTTTATAAACGTTAAACCTTCTAACAGCACAGTGAGGTATGAAGCATACGTGGCTCCAACACCTTGCAACCCTCACTTTCTTATGTAACACATTCTGTACATTTATTTATACACATGATTTATTGTCAATGTATAATGTGTACATGTCATGTAAAGCGCTCTGACACTCTGCATTGGAATGACTGGTGCTATAAAAGAAATACAACAGAATCGTGGTATTTAAATTATTTGTGTAAATAGTGGGGAAGAACAACACATGTGACATTCTTCCAGTGCACGCGCATCTCTTATGTACAGGGACGGAACAAAGTCAAAAGCATCTCTCTCTTAAGTACCTGTGAAGTGATAAGCTGTGAGCCTTGGTTTCCCCTCCATTGCATCTATGTGTGAGGCTCCCGATAGCTCGCAGCCAGTTTACTCCACCAAAAAGAGGCCTGATGGCCCCTTAACTCCAGCCTTTGTTTTGGGCCCAGCTGGAATCTGATAAGCCCCCTCCCCGCCTGCACGTTGCTGATATGAATGAGAGCAAACCACGTGCAGGCGCTGTGGCATGTGTCCCGGTGTCAGAAAAATACACGGTGAGACGTTCACCCTATTTCCGAGGGGCCCAACCTCTTGGAAGGGTAGACGGTGTCCACTCCGGAAAAGAGTAGTTGGATGCCGTCTAACCGCCTATACCCTCAGCTTGTGCTCCTTGTGCCTCTTTACTAAAATTGCACGTATAATATACATAGCTCAAGCTGCTTCAACCCAGCCTTCTTCATCCATTCGTTTTTTTGTGTCATTCACTTTTTTCCTCCTCCCAAAACAGCACACAGCATTGGCGGCTGGTCAGCCCACTTGAACCATTGGCTAACTTCACGGTGAGTGACAGCGGTCTGTCTTTTCACAAGGAGCGAATCAACACAAACAAAATACTGCATTTAAGTGTCCGGGACTACTATGGCAATGTGGGCTTGAGACTAAGAAGTTTGCCTTTAGCAAAAGTATTATTGGATTATTGAGGGCCCCACAGCTTTCTCAACAGTAAATATTTGCAAAAAAAAAAATGACAAAAACAAATATTGACTAGACAAAGGGCTGGAGGCCAGTGTCAGCCTTATTGGCTTTGCCAATGCTTGTTCATTTTGTATTAGCAACTGTTGTGTGTCGGTGATTGTTTTGTGACCATTTTGAACACAGCAGCGTGTGACATGTTTGCTCAGAGGGACACCTCACCGAAGTGGCCGACGGTACCTGGGGCATGCTTCACATGGACGAAGGGAACAAGCCCTGTGAACCCCAAGTGGAACCACGCTTAGGACCTGTGTGGCAGCTGTGATAAGTGAACATGTTTTAAATGTGTGTTGTGAAAAGGTTTCTATATGTGTAAGCGTGTGCATGTGAGTGAAAGAGAATGAGACTCAAGTGACAGGTAGTGAGTGAGATTGTGTGAGACTGAGTCCCAGATGTGTTATACTTTGACGCAAGCCGATGCTACATCAAAGGTGCTGAGCTGTCTTGAGTCAAAGGAGGAGAGACAAAAGAATGCGCCATATTTATTATCGATGGTGCATTTTCTGTCTCCCAGGGTGCTGACGCACTTTTGGCAGCCATGTGCCAACGTACATACCCTTGTGCCAGAGTGCAGGGTGTGTGCATTCTCCGACGCATAGGCTTTGTAAAGGAACGTCTCCCTTCCAGTAGAAAAACTCTGCTTTAAGGCGTTTGCCATTTTGCATGTGTTCAGTGCACTGCAGCACGCATGCAAAGTTGGAAGAACGAGAAGAAATGAAACAATTTCTCCTTGTTACACCTGCCTCGAGGAGGCATAAGATTTTGTTGCAAAATCCTGTTTACCAATGTTTGTAGATAGAGATTTGCATCAAAACCCATGGGTGGTTGCATAGGATGCCCGCCTAATACAAAAAAATACAAAGCAGGGCCTCGCACAACTTTGCGTTACTTTGTGATGCAATCCAACACAAATCCTCAGTTGTGATGTTAGATCATTTACATGACTTCCTGGAAACAAATCAGGGCAGTGGTCATATAAAGCACTTCCTGTGATGTCATTGAGTTAAAGGTTTATGTAATGCCACTTCCGCTACCTCATAGTAAAAGACAACAGGAGTATAACCCATAGACCAGGTTGCGATCTGGGTAAGTAAGCAAAATTAACAACAATGTCTCAACCAAATTCAATGAGAAAGGCAGATACATGTGTATGTACACGACATTACAAGGAAGAAACAAAATAGGGAGACCCTGGTAGTTTTTCAAAAGTGCTCACGGCATCATATATTTAAATTCACAGTTTAAGACACAACAGTTATATCAGCACTGTGAGCATGAATTGCGAAGGCAACCCAAAGGAACTTGGTGCACGTGGTGCTCGTGACGCAATGAGTGACGGCGCAAGTGACAAGTGATAAACACAGCGAGAAACGCAAGGTGACGAAAAATATGTACATGGATCAAAGTAGAATGCGCGCCGTAAGTAGCGCTGTTTGACCGATCTAACAGCACAATTTACGGCGCGCATTCTACTTTGGTTCATAAGTTTAAAATCTTGTTCAATCACTGTAAACAACTATTCATGCTGAACCATTGATCCATGTACATATTTTTCGTCACCTTGCGTTTCTCGCTGTGTTTATCACTTGTCACTTGCGCCGTCACTCATTGCATCACGAGCACCACGTGCACCAAGTTCCTTTGGGTTGCCTTCGCAATTTATGCTCACAGTGCTGATATAACTGTTTTGTATAAACTGGTTTTAAATATATGATGCCGTGAGCACTTTTGAAAAACTACCAGGGTCTCCCTGTTTTGTTTCTTCCTTGTAATGTCATGTGAATACACATGTATCTGCCTTTCTCATTAAATCCGGTTGAGACATTGTTGTTAATTTCACTTCCGCTACCTCAGGCATTTTGGTGAATCGATGCCCATGGCTCTTGTACCCTCCATTCCACTGACACAGCACTCACACACACAACTTCACATCCTCTTGCGTTCTCAGGATCCCTCACCCCCTCACCTGTGTGCCACCCTCTTCACTCTCCACCACTCTGCCCTACTCCCCCCCCCTCACCTGTGTGCTGCCCTCTGCACACTCCACCACTCTGCACTACTCTCCCCCTCACCTGTGTGCCACCCTCTGCACACTCCACCACTCTGCACTACTCCCCCCCCTCACCTGTGTCCCGCCCTCTGCACGCTCCACCACTCTGCAATACTCTCCCCCTCTCCTGTGTGCTGCCCTCTGCACCCTCCACCACTCTCCCCCTCACCTGTGTGCCGCCCACTGCACGCTCCACCACTCTGCACTACTCTGACCCCTCACCTGTGTGCTCCCTCTGCACGCTCCACCACTCTGCAATACTCTCCCCCCTCACCTGTGTGCTGCCCTCTGCACCCTCCACCACTCTCCCCCTCACCTGTGTGCCGCCCTCTGCACGCTCCACCACTCTGCACTACTCTGACCCCCCTCACCTGTTTGCCGCCCTCTGCATTCTCCACCACTCGGCACTCCTCTGACCCCTCTCCTGTGTGCTGCCCTCTGCACGCTCCACCACTCTGCACTACTCTCCCCCTCACCTGTGTGCTGCACTCTCCACCACTCTTCACCACTCTGCACCACTCTCCCCTCTCAACTCCCTGGCCCAGCTCTCGACTGGTCTGTCTCCTCTCTCTCTCTGTCTGCCTGCATCTACACGGCGACCTGGGAGTCCGACATCTTCACCCACCTCTCCCCCAGTGTGACTATGCACCACCTCACTTCTCACGTCAACCCTGCACAGAAAACACCGCCAGGTCACTGTCTTCACAACCTTTACACATCCCCTCCATAACGCATCTCCGGCTGCCTTACAGCCATCCGCCGCCAGGTGGCGCTCCGGCCATTCAGGCTGAACTGCACTACAAAGGAAGTTTTACACTTCCCTCCTCGCCGCCCCTTCTTTTCCTGATTGGACTTTGCCCCATTGGTGTTCCCTTTAGCCCCTCACTGAAGATGGAAGCCTTCATCACCCCCACGGCCACCCCAGCACGCCTTCCGCTCCTTCATGTGCCATAGAGGCGCCCACTCGTCATTCAGCACAGCCAGGACTCTGGTGAACTCACTGGTGTTCAGCAGACTCCAGGACTCTGGTGAACTCACTGGTGTTCAGCAGACTCCGGGACTCTGGTGGACTCACTGGTGTTCAGAAGACTCCAGGACTCTGGTGAACTCACTGGTGTTCAGCAGACTCCAGGACTCTGGTGAACTCACTGGTGTTCAGAAGACTCCAGGACTCTGGTGAACTCACTGGTGTTCAGAAGACTCCAGGAGCAGACTCCAGGACACTGGTGTTCTCACTGGTGTTCAGCAGACTCCAGGACTCTGGTGTTCTCACTGGTGTTCAGAAGACTCCAGGAGCAGACTCCAGGACTCTGGTGTTCTCACTGGTGTTCAGCAGACTCCAGGACTCTGGTGTTCTCACTGGTGTTCAGCAGACTCCAGTACTCTGGTGAACTCACGGGTGTTCAAAAGACTCCAGGACTCTGGTGAACTCACTGGTGTTCAGAAGACTCCAGGAGCACACTTCAGGACTCTGGTAAACTCACTGGTGTTCAGCAGACTCCAGGACTCTGATGAACTCACTGGTGTTCAGAAGACTCCACGACTCTGGTGAACTCACTGGTGTTCAGAAGACTCCAGGAGCAGACTCCAGGACACTGGTGTTCAGAAGACTCCAGGACTCTGGTGTTCTCACTGGTGTTTAGCAGACTCCTGGACTCTGGTGAACTCACTGGTGTTTAGCAGACTCCTGGACTCTGGTGAACTCACTGGTGTTCAGCAGACTCCAGTACTCTGGTGAACTCACGGGTGTTCAAAAGACTCCAGGACTCTGGTGAACTCACTGGTGTTCAGAAGACTCCAGGAGCACACTTCAGGACTCTGGTAAACTCACTGGTGTTAAGCAGACTCCAGGACTCTGATGAACTCACTGGTGTTCAGAAGACTCCACGACTCTGGTGAACTCACTGGTGTTCAGAAGACTCCAGGAGCAGACTCCAGGACACTGGTGTTCAGAAGACTCCAGGACTCTGGTGTTCTCACTGGTGTTTAGCAGACTCATGGACTTTGGTGAACTCACTGGTGTTCAGCAGACTCCGGGACTCTGGTGAAGTCACTGGTGTTCAGAAGACTCCAGGACTCTGGTGAACTCACTGGTGTTCAGAAGACTCCAGGAGCAGACTCCAGGACTGTGCTGAACTCACTGGTGTTCAGCAGACTCCAGGAGCAGACTCCAGGACTCTGGTGAACTCACTGGTGTTCAGCAGACTCCAGGAGCAGACTCTGGGACTCTGGTGAACTCACTGGTGTCCAGCAGACTCTGGGACTCTGGTGAACTCACTGGTGTCCAGCAGACTCCTGGACTCTGGTGAACTCACTGGTGTTCAGCAGACTCGGCTCCTGCAAGAGTCCTTTCTTCGACCTCCCACCTGCTCCTCTGCCCCTCCAGACAAGGGTCTCAGCCCTGGTGCCCGCACTCTGTTCCAAGTGGATCACCCCCAAAAGCAGGGCCCTTCTCACACCACCAGCTTTCCCATCCTCCCCTTATCACACCAAACCACCACTCATGCCCTTCTGACGTCACCTGGGGCACTATTACTGATAATATGTGCACCTTTCGTATGCAAATGTCCCTGCTGCCTGTAAATGGAACACCTGGCGCATCTATGGAAAGGCCTCTCTAGCCTTGTAACTCGTTGTTCCACAGCTGGAGTGCGTCCGTCTCTTGAGGAACCGTGTCTGACGGTCCTGTGGTGTGTGGTGCTTCGGTGAGGCGCAGCGCAGCTGAGGTGGAGCTGTTCTCCCAGCAGTAGGGGGCGCAGCGCAGCTGAGGTGACGCTCTTCTCCCAGCAGTAGGGGGCGCAGCGCAGCTGAGGTGGAGCTCTTCTCCCAGCAGTAGGGGGCGCAGCGCAGCTGAGGTGAAGCTCTTCTCCCAGCAGTAGGGGGCGCAGCGCAGCTGAAGTGGAGCTCTTCTCCCAGCAGTAGGGGGCGCAGCGCAGCTGAGGTGGAGCTCTTCTCCCAGCAGTAGGGGGCGCAGCGCAGCTGAGGTGGAGCTCATGAGGCGGAGCTCTTCTCCCAGCAGTAGGGGGCGCAGCGCAGCTGAGGTGAGATGCTCTCCCAGCAGTAGGGGGCGCAGCGCAGCTGAGGTGGAGCTCTTCTCCCAGCAGTAGGGGGCGCAGCGCAGCTGAGGTGGAGCTCTTCTCCCAGCAGTAGGGGGCGCAGCGCAGCTGAGGTGGAGCTGTTCTCCCAGCAGTAGGGGGCGCAGCGCAGCTGAGGTGGAGCTCTTCTCCCAGCAGTAGGGGGCGCAGCGCAGCTGAGGTGGAGCTCTTCTCCCAGCAGTAGGGGGCGCAGCACAGCTGAGGTGGAGCTCTTCTCCCAGCAGTAGGGGGCGCAGCGCAGCTGAGGTGGAGCTCTTCTCCCAGCAGTAGGGGGCGCAGCGCAGCTGAGGTGGAGCTCTTCTCCCAGCAGTAGGGGGCGCAGCGCAGCTGAGGTGGAGCTGTTCTCCCAGCAGTAGGGGGCGCAGCGCAGCTGAGGTGGAGCTGTTCTCCCAGCAGTAGGGGGCGCAGCGCAGCTGAGGTGGAGCTGTTCTCCCAGCAGTAGGGGGCGCAGCGCAGCTGAGGTGAGATGCTCTCCCAGCAGTAGGGGGCGCAGCGCAGCTGAGGTGGAGCTCTTCTCCCAGCAGTAGGGGGCGCAGCACAGCTGAGGTGGAGCTCTTCTCCCAGCAGTAGGAGGCGCAGCACAGCTGAGGCGGAGCTCTTCTCCCAGCAGTAGGGGGCGCAGCGCAGCTGAGGTGAGATGCTCTCCCAGCAGTAGGGGGCGCAGCGCAGCTGAGGTGGAGCTCTTCTCCCAGCAGTAGGGGGCGCAGCGCAGCTGAGGTGGAGCTGTTCTCCCAGCAGTAGGGGGCGCAGCGCAGCTGAGGTGGAGCTGTTCTCCCAGCAGTAGGGGGCGCAGCGCAGCTGAGGTGGAGCTCTTCTCCCAGCAGTAGGGGGCGCAGCGCAGCTGAGGTGGAGCTCTTCTCCCAGCAGTAGGGGGCGCAGCGCAGCTGAGATGGAGCTCTTCTCCCAGCAGTAGGGGGCGCAGCGCAGCTGAGGTGGAGCTCTTCTCCCAGCAGTAGGGGTTTTCTTGCTGTTTTAGGGTGCGGATCTCAGAGCATCTAGAGACCGGCTCATGATTCAATTTCCTGTTCTCTTCAATGATTGGCTGTGTACTAAGTGCACGAGAGCGCGCGACCTATTCACGAACCAATGATTTGTAACTTTATACGGTCTATTAGTACCGGATGCAGCAGCTGACACGTGTTTCGCTGTCCTTGATGTGTGGGTATTTTGAGAACATTATTGGTTTCACCATGGACTCCATGATCAAGGAGTTCATATTAGAGGGACTTATGACCCGAATTAAGAGGCCGTATCCCAGTTTCCTTGTTTAAAATGACCGCACCCAAAAACTGACGCACGGCCAACTTTAGGGCTGTGCAACTGGTGCAGCCGCACCAGGCGCTGAGCTGAGGGGGGAGGGTTTAAAAGTACCTGCTGCAGAGGTCCTTGTCTGTCCAGCAGTTTTCAGGCAACAATAAAAATGTCAAGATAACTCTGGTGATTAATGGTTCTGGAGCAAGATGAGTTTTGTCTAGAGACAGTTTTAACTCATCATAAAATAGCACAGAGGGTTAATGTGCCTGCTGCAAATAATGTGTACCACGCAAATCACTGAACTGTATCTTATGTGGATAGCTCAGTGGGTTACAGCTTTCATCAAAGAGATTCTTTTGCGACTTGCAGTTCATAAATTACAATCCTAATATAACACCTTATAAATGACCATAAAAAAACTGCATGCAAACGGTAAGGTACAACTTAGAACTGTATGTTTTCTTCCCAGTCTTTCATCATCCTAATGTTGTTAATGAGGGTTCTTTTGGGTAGAAATCCATTCTTATTAGTACAGTCAACCTCCACCCACTGTGGTACGTTTTAAATCCTGAGTTTGTGCTTCTCCAGAACAAAGACTTCAAATATACTGCCCACACCTTGTGTCCTCACTGTCTTATGTAACATTCCCTATAGACTGATTTACACACGCATGATTCATGGTCTCTGTATAATGTGTGTGTGATGTAAAGCGCATTGACACCCGACACTGGTATGAGTAGCGCTATACAACAAATGATATGTATATAGGAAAGGGGCTATGGAGAGATAAGGGGAGCTGTTGGAAGGTGGCGAGCAGGGAACCTGTGGAGATGGAGGTAAGGGGGGGCGCTAAAAAAGATGGTTGCACTGGACACCACCAGCAATTAAGCCGGCCCTGAGTGGCCGCACTCGTAGAAACAGGACGACAACAACGGGCTTGCGTAATGAAGCTAATAGTAATTTTCAGGTCGCCCTACCCTTCATAAGGGCTTCGAGGTGCACTCTGAGGACATCGGGGTAATGTAGCTGGGAACGTGTTCTTTAGTGGGTATTGTTCATAACATACCATGTATTTGTAAAGCATATGTTCACCCAGAAGGGTATCTTGATGCTGAAAAACAGATGTTTATTGTTACCCCCTCAATGGTACTCACTTTATCGACCTCATGAGGATGAAAGGCTGAGTGGACCCACCAGGATTTGAACCTGAGACCATGAGGTTGAACACGGCCCATGCAGTGGGCGCATCAGTTCACTAAGTCGCCAGACCCGGCTCACTCACTCACGGAGAGTGCTGTTCGGGGTCCTCAAAGCTCAGGAGTCGTTTCCAGAAGGGAGCCCTTGAACCGGAAGAAATGAATTAACCTGTTGCTGTAATAATCCACTCCAACTGTATTTTATCTCTTCTGGTTTTACACATCACCTGTAAGCAGGGCTGCCCGAATTATGTTATTTTGTGGCTGAAGCTTTTTCCACATACTTATGCATTTCCGTATTCGTCACATAATCCATAATCTGCAGATTTTAGAAAAAAAATGCTTCTAGATCAAATGGATCAAAAGTTACGAATAATGTAGCAACCTGTGCTCACAGAGCGAAAGACCAGGGCTTTAAGTGGGCCGGGTCTCACCGGAGCTGAGCACAGGCAGTTGTTTAAGGAGGCCTCGAAACGGTCTCTACGGGGCTCTGTTTTGTGCCCTGGCACAGGCGGTGCGCTTTTTTCCGGACTGCAGTGACAGCAGACACATCGATGTGCGCTGCTCACACTGCTCCCTTCTCACTAGTGGAGAAGTTACGGCATGACGTCATGCCAGGTGAGCGTTGTAGAGGAAGGGAAATCCTTTCAAGAGAGTCATTTTCTCTGGATTTCCCTTCTCCTTTTGAAACTCGGGAGCAGCAACATTGTCGTGGTGTCACCAGGGCTTTAAGTGGAACTTTTTCAATATTATCTACAAGCCATAGTTGCTGCTTATTTATCTTGTGCAACTAACAACCATTGACAAAGCCAATAGTCCTGACTTGTTGTAGGGATGATGTTACTTGTATCATGCTCATGGCCGTTTATCCATCCACGGCTGACTCGGGCACGTGTTGGACAGCGCCAGGATACCCTTTGGGCGACAGTGCGCTTTATAAGCGTTTAATACAATATCATATATCTGGACGCAATGACAGAAACGGCAAAATACAAGGCGAGCGGCTCACTGTGCTAAACACAGATTTTTAGTTTACGTGTTTTTAAGCCACGCCCTTAATTACATTGGCCACGCCCCTTTGAGAGACCCCCCAGTTTTTACATCCCATTTAAAGCCCTGCGGAAGACCCTATGCACATGCTGATCGGCCATCTTTGAGTTGCTTGTCACTGTATTTTGGATGCCAGACTGCTACTAGTGAAGTGAAGCCTTTACCCCGACAGCGTGAGCTTGTGAAAAAATTGCCCAATAATGAATTTATCTTATCACAAAATGTGCTGCATTAAGGTGCATAATTTTCCTTTTGTTGCTGCAGAATTTAGTCATCCACGCCCGTCTGTTTAACCTCCGCTGCCGCACAATCACCTACTGTAAGTTCCTCTCTCCCTTTGATAAACGGGGGGCCTGGTGTTTCCCACGGGGACCTTTCGAGGAGGCCTGCGACAGGCAGGAGCTGCGGACATGTCCAGTGGGGGCCCAGGTTTGATTTGGCGCGAGGTGTCCCCCAGGGGCCACGTCTGGCAGACACTGGGGGACAGTGTAGATGGCGGCGCTCGTGCCTCAGATGTATGACATCCTCTCACCAGGACACATCAACCATCCTGAACATCCCCGAGTCTACAACAGACCCAGCTCGGGACAGGGCATCAAAGCGCCATATAAAACAAAGAACCCTTTAACCATGACCCGAGGAGCAGACCGCTGTGCCCAGCCCGGGGTGAAATGTTAGTGACGCGGCTGGAATTCAGGGAATTTCGCGCCCTGCTTCTTATGCCAAAATACTCCATTAGACGACTTCCCATAATATGTGGCATTCGCTGTAAACGTTTATCACAAACGTGCCATTCGCAACAAAAATGTACAATAAACGCACGGGAACAACGGAAGAGGAGCGGCTGCTGTTAAATGTGCGTTTGTTTTTCACACTATATTTTTATTTTGCCAAACTAGACATCAATTTGCATAATTTTGCCAAAATTCTGCATAGTTACTTGGATGCAAAGTACACGATTTTCGCACACCCCTACTGTGCACCCCAAAAGAACAAACAAAACGTCAATGCCCTTCGGGGCACACACCTGGGCATATAAAGCTCCTCACAGATTCATCTCAGGATCTGCAAGCCAATATCCAGGACTCACTAGTCCAGTGTTTCTCAAACTGTGGGTCGCCACCCACTGGTGGCCCACGAGACCATTTCTGGTGGGTGCAGAGAGTCCAAGCAATAAATACAGAGGCCTTTAAACTCCCACTGTCACGTTTGTGCTTGAAAGACAGAGGTCAAAGGCCAGGCTAGCTCCTCTGACAAACTGCTACTTATTACTTTAACATGAGGATTGGCATTTACTAACTCCTCTCTCTTTGCAGTCAGAGAAATGCATTTAAAATGCATTATGTGACAATCTGGCTGGGGTACAGGGAGGGTGCAAGGAAAGGCTGCAGGGGGCCATTTTTTTGTCACAGAACAACATGTTATTAATACCTGTAAATGAACTGTACACATTCAGCAGGAAAGCAAAAATGAGGGACATTTTTTGTAATTCTGAAGTGCGATGGAATTGAAGATTTTAATAGTATCAGAGCAAATCAAGGCACACTACTGGGTGATGCACAAGTGATCAACAGTCACTGAAACGTCATTTCCACACAGTATCATTTTTATGCAAATTTCCTTATCAGTAAAACAAAATGCCAGTCTAAAGTTAGTGGCCATTTCAGTAGAAAATGCGGTGTCTGTAAATGACATTGCGTTACCGCACCGCTGCTTTAGTCGCAGCAAAAATCGCCCGCCTCGTTCACGTCCATTCCAGTAGGTGAATCACAAAAGTTTGTTCTAAAAATAAGGTTGTGGTTCTAGAAAGTTGGAGTCGCACTGCGCTTCTTTCTGTTAACCTAACCAGCGCCTTCCAGTATATTTCACCTCTACACAACTCTGGAGAATATGAATCGACCACTGTAACTTCAGCCAACAACCCGGCGCCCCAGCACGGTGCCGGGTTCAGGATGAGCGAGGGAACCCCTCCAAGCCCTGCGCAGACGCAGATAGCAGATGGACAGAGAAACTGCGGAGTTTAAACCTGTTTCCAGAATTCACAGCTCAGATCAGTTTGTCTCAGCCTGACAAGGGACTGCCTTGCAATGTCATGATTTTAGGTCTGGCTACAGACAGCTGTTGTGTGTCATACCTAACACATATTCAGTTGTCTGCTTTTCACTGAATGGAGTTCTGTAATATTCTTGTGTTTGCCAGGAGCAGGCCATCTAAGTGTTCTGATTGGATGAGTTGAATCCTTCCACTTCTGACTTGTGGGAATTCTTTTTAGGTCTCACCTACCGTTGCAGCGCGCATGAGCTGCTCACTCGGCGAGACATATTGTGAGAGAGGAGATTTCAAAAGGGGACTCGAAGCCCCGCCCATCATTTGCATTGGGTCGCATCAGCGTTTATGCTAAGCGCTGGCTTCCATTGAAAAGGATGCTTTTTCGCCACTGCCCTTTCTCCTTATCGTCCGGCCCATCCGAACTGGCTCGTCTGCTTGGCGGCAGTCGCAAAGCAATTTCTTATCTTTATGGGGGCCATCTGCTTTTAATGAGCATGGCCTTAGTGCGTTCGCTTTCGGGGCCGCGCAGCCGCGCTTGTTGAGTAAGTTATCACGCTTTCCTGGCCACGGATGTCGCCTCTCCTCGGTGGTACCTCTCTCAGGTGAGTGAATGCGCCTTCTCTCCGCCCGCACCCTTCTCTGGTGATACTGAGCCCCCCCCTCATCTCTGTTGGCCCTGTCCCTCCACGCCCTCTGCCTCCTTGACATGTCACGTCGTCCGCCGGAAGGCTCCATCCACAGCCTGTGGGGGTAGGTGATGGAGGGAGGTGTGCGCAGGTGCTTTGTTTTGCTTGCCTTCCACTTAAGTCGCTGATTAAGAGGCTTATCGCCCCTTCCTTTGAACTGCTCCCCTCCCACTCCATGGAGAGACAGGCTGCAGTCTGTCACGTGTTGGCCACCTCAGCCCAGTCTGCGCTCTCCTCAGTGGACAATTCCATTAGTGCTTTGAAATTGATTCGGTGCCTAATGACGCTAGAGACCCGTTTCTTAAACCTGTGGTTTTCTAAGTGCACAGTGACACCTCCTTTCGTGGTGTGTGACATATAGAAAGTCTGTTCTGCCTTCTGCGGAGCTGCCAAGTGTCTGGCACCACAAGTCCCCTTTCAGCCACTCCTAGCTTTCAGCCCGAAGCGCTTTGCGTGTTGGGACATGTAGTTCCACACATGTAATGGAAATAGTGGTGCTACCACCCCCAGAATGCAGAGTGCTGCGGCCGACTTGCCAGGGACTGTCGGGAGGTGGCCCATGCGACATGGAGCCCTTTGGCTCCTGTGTACAGTACCTCAGTACCTCACTCTGCCGGTGTCTTTGCCCCAACACGTCTCTCAGGCAGAACTCCTGCCGGCACAATAGTGTGATGGTAAACAGGGTCTAAGTGACGTGTTCCAGGGAGAGTGGAAAATATATAGGAGGCCGGGAAATGAATTATTGAACACATGCTCCTGTGTGGGGGCACAGGCAGGAAGCACGCGACACTTCTCTTCCCTTAGGGGTCTGCATCATTTTGAGGGTTGACTGCCTATCACTTTGGGTTTGTTTGCCTGTCCATCGCTTTGGGCTCTGCATCGCTTTGGGCAACCCGGTCCATCATTTTGGGCTCTGAATCACTTTGGGGGGGGGGGGGGGGTCTGTGCCGCTTTGGGTGTCTCTATCCATTGCTTTAGGGGTTTGCATCGCTTTGAGTGACCCGGTCCCTCGTTTTGGGCTCTGCGTCGTTTTGGGAGTCTGCGGCTCTTTGGGTGTCCCTGTCCATCACTTAGGGGTCTGCATCGCTTTTGGTGCCCCTGTCCATTATTTTGAGTGTCCCTGTTCATCGCTTTGGGGTCTAAATTGCTTTGGGGTCTACATACCTTTGGGTGTCACTGTCCACTGCTTTGGGTGTCACTGTCCACCAAGGACAGGTGTGGGGCGGGAGGGGGGCACATGGGTGGTTGTGGAGATGGAGACGGGTACACTCGCCTCCACCGGGTCCAGGCACCAGAGACCGGTGTGAGGGCGGGAGGGCGGTACATGGGTGGATGTGGAGACGGAGCCAGGTACACTCTCCTCCACCGGGGTCCAGGCACCAGAGACCGGTGTGGGGGCGGGAGGGCGGTACATGGGTGGATGTGGAGACGGAGCCAGGTACACTCTCCTCCACCGGGGTCCAGGCACCGGAGACAGGTGTAGGGGCGGGTGGGTGGGCAGTAGGGATGCACATGGGTGGTTGTGGAGACGGAGCCGGGTACACTCCCCTCCACCGGGGTCCAGGCACTGGAGACAGGTGTGGGGGCGGGCAGGCAGTAGGGATGCACATGGGTGGTTGTGGAGACGAAGCCAGGTACACTTGCCTCCACCGGGGTCCACGCACCAGAGACCGGTGTGGGGGCGGGCGGATCAGTAGGGATGCACATGGGTGGTTGTGGAGATGGAGCCGGGTACACTCCCCTCCACCGGGGTCCAGGCACCGGAGACAGGTGTGGGGGCGGGCGGGCAGTAGGGATGCACATGGGTGGTTGTGGAGACGAAGCCAGGTACACTCTCCTCCACCGGGGTCCAGGCACCAGAGACCGGTGTGGGGGCGGGAGGGCAGTACATGGGTGGATGTGGAGACGGACAGCACTAAAAGGGCAGCTAAACTGAAGGTTGTAAACAGGACCGGCTCTAGGGCGGTGCGAATGGTGCCACCGCACCGGGCACTGACTTGGGGTGTGGGCGCCATGTTTATTGTTTTAAAAGCTTCATATGCCACGTTCCTTGTCCCAGCAATTTTAAAGCATCAATAACAAGCATTTGCAATGCAATAGATCTCGCATTTGCCTGGGTTTGAGCTATTGGCATTGTAAATGACAAGGCCTTTGTTATGGTTTTTAAAACATAAATAAAAGACATTGTCATTTACAATGCTAATAGCTTAAACTCTCGCAAATGCGAGACCTATTGCATTGCAAATGCTTGTTTTATCTTGTTGTTTTCCTTTAGTAGTGACCTCTCCACGGGGGTGCATATTTCACACACCCTCGCGGTTACGATGAACCTCACCCGACTCTGTCCGCTCCGAATCGCACTCACTCTTTTAAATGTTACTTTGTTTAACGAGAGTCCCCCGGTGCCACTCGTTTCCTATTTTGCTCTGACGTGCACTTGTTTTTCACAGGTTTACATTTTTGATGTACTGTTGTTGCATTGCCAAGCGTCTGCACGGCTGTCATCAAGGGATGGGCTTTCATTAATAAACTCATTGTAAGCTTGCCAACCATGCATGAGTTTGTTTGTAAATGGCGTTTGCAAAGCCAACCGCTTATCTTTAGAGCAGGGAAATATTGGGTTTGCCAGTGCTTGTTTTGCGAGCAGTTGTGTAAGTGCACATGCCTGTGCATACGTCGCACCACACCCTTTCATGGTGCAACCACGGAGGCGTCCAAACTTAAAGTTGTCCCTGTGGGCTGTCCCTGTGCCCTGCCTGCACCCGTCCTTGTGACGAGCAGCGGCTGCCTTACACACATGTGCACACAGGGGAGCAAGTGGGAAGATGCACTGTGTGTCTTGGTGCAAGGTATGGGACGTAAAGCTGCACCTGGTCCTGGTGCAAGGCATGGGACGTAAAGCTGCACGTGGGAAGGCACACAGTGTGTCCTGGTGCAAGGCATGGGACGTAAAGCTGCACGTGGGAAGGCACACAGTGTGTCCAGATGCAAGGCATGGGACGTAAAGCTGCACGTGGGAAGGCACACAGTGTGTCCTAGTGCAAGTCACGGGATGTAAAGCTGCACGTGGGAAGGCACACGGTGTGTCCTGGTGCAAGGCATGGGACGTAAAGCTGCACGTGGGAAGGCACACAGTGTGTCCTGGTGGTGGGAAGGCACACAGTGTGTCCTGGTGCAAGGCATGGGACGTAAATCTGCACGTGGGAACACACACAGCGTGTCTTGGTGGTGGGAAGGCACACAGTGTGTTCTGCTGCACACAAGACATAAAGCTGCACGTGGGAAGGCACACAGCATGTCCTAGTGCAAGTCACGGGACGCAAATCTGCACGTGGGAACACACACAGCGTGTCTTGGTGGTGGGAAGGCACACAGTGTGTTCTGGTGCACACGGGACATAAAGCTGCACGTGGTAAGGCACACAGTGTGTTCTGGTGCAAGTCACGGGACGCAAAGCTGCACGTGGGAAGGCACACGGTGTGTCCTGGTGCAAGGCATGGGACGTAAAACTGCACGTGGGAAGGCACACAGTGTGTCCTGGTGCAAGGCATGGGACGTAAAGCTGCACATGGGAAGGCACACAGCGTGTCCTGGTGGCGGGAAGGCACACAGTGTGTCATGTTGCAAGTCACGGGACATAAAGCTGCACGTGGGAAGGCACACAGGGCCGGACTGGGAATCAAAACCGGCCCTGGCAAAGAACTCGACTGCCCCCCCCGGGTGATGCTGCAAAAAACGGCTTCTGCAACAAAAACGGCCCTCACCCTCGTGGCCCACCGGGGAAATGCCCGGTGCCCGCTATGGCCAGTCCGGCCCTGAATGCACACACTGTGTCCTGGGGCAAGGCATGAGACGTAAAGCTGCACGTGGGAAGGTACACAGCGTGTCATGGTGGTGGGAAGGCACACAGCGTGTCCTGGTGCAAGTCACGGGATGTAAAGCTGCACATGGGAAGGCACACAGCGTGTCCTGGTGGTGGGAAGGCACACAGTGTGTCCTGGTGCAAGGCATGGGACGTAAAGCTGCACGTGAGAAGGCACACGGTGTGTCCTGGTGCAATGCATGGGATGTAAAGCTGCACGTGGGAAGGCACTCAGTGTGTCCTGGTGCACGGCACGGGATGTAAAGCTGCACGTGGGACGGCACACGGTGTGTCCTGGTGCAAGGCATGGGACGTAAAGCTGCACGTGAGAAGGCACACGGTGTGTCCTGGTGCAATGCATGGGATGTAAAGCTGCACGTGGGAAGGCACTCGGTGTGCCCTGGTGCACGGCACGGGATGTAAAGCTGCACGTGGGAAGGCACACGGTGTGTCCTGGTGCAAGGCATGGGACGTAAAGCTGCACGTGAGAAGGCACACGGTGTGTCCTGGTGCAAAGGCATGGGACGTAAAGCTGCACGTGAGAAGGCACACGGTGTGTCCTGGTGCAAGGCATGGGACGTAAAGCTGCACGTGAGAAGGCACACGGTGTGTCCTGGTGCAATGCATGGGATGTAAAGCTGCACGTGGGAAGGCACACGGTGTGTCCTGGTGCACGGCGCGGGATGTAAAGCTGCACATGGGAAGGCACACAGTGTGTCCTGGTGCAAGGCATGGGACGTAAAGCTGCACGTGGGAAGGCACACAGTGTGTCCTAGTGCAAGTCACGGGATGTAAAGCTGCACGTGGGAAGGCACACGGTGTGTCCTGGTGCAAGGCATGGGACGTAAAGCTGCACGTGAGAAGGCACACGGTGTGTCCTGGTGCAAGGCATGGGACGTAAAGCTGCACGTGAGAAGGCACACGGTGTGTCCTGGTGCAAGGCATGGGACGTAAAGCTGCACGTGGGAAGGCACACGGTGTGTCCTGGTGCACGGCACGGGATGTAAAGCTGCACATGGGAAGGCACACAGTGTGTCCTGGTGCAAGGCATGGGACGTAAAGCTGCACATGGGAAGGCACACAGCGTGTCCGGGTAATGGGAAGGCACACAGTGTGCCCTGGTGCACGGCACGGGATGTAAAGCTGCACGTGGGAAGGCACACGCTGTGTCCTGGTGCAAGGCATGGGACGTAAAGCTGCACGTGAGAAGGCACACGGTGTGTCCTGGTGCAATGCATGGGATGTAAAGCTGCACGTGGGAAGGCACTCAGTGTGCCCTGGTGCACGGCACGGGATGTAAAGCTGCACGTGAGAAGGCACACGGTGTGTCCTGGTGCAAGGCATGGGACGTAAAGCTGCATGTGAGAAGGCACACGGTGTGTCCTGGTGCAAGGCATGGGACGTAAAGCTGCACGTGAGAAGGCACACGGTGTGTCCTGGTGCAATGCATGGGATGTAAAGCTGCACGTGGGAAGGCACACGGTGTGTCCTGGTGCACGGCACGGGATGTAAAGCTGCACATGGGAAGGCACACAGTGTGTCCAGATGCAAGGCATGGGACGTAAAGCTGCACGTGGGAAGGCTCACAGTGTGTCCTGATGCAAGGCATGGGACGTAAAGCTGCACGTGGGAAGGCACACAGTGTGTCCTGATGCAAGGCATGGGACGTAAAGCTGCACGTGGGAAGGCACACAGTGTGTCCTGATGCAAGGCATGGGACGTAAAGCTGCACGTGGGAAGGCACACAGTGTGTCCTGATGCAAGGCATGGGACGTAAAGCTGCACGTGGGAAGGCACACAGTGTGTCCTGATGCAAGGCATGGGACGTAAAGCTGCACGTGAGAAGGCACACGGTGTGTCCTGGTGCAATGCATGGGATGTAAAGCTGCACGTGGAAGACACACAGTGTGTCCAGATGCAAGGCATGGGACGTAAAGTTGCACGTGGGAAGGCATACTGCGTGTCCGGGTAATGGGAAGGCACACAGTGTGTTCTGGTGCACACGTGACCTAAAGCTGCACGTGGGAAGGCACACAGACTGTGTGACACAGTGTGTCCTGGTGCAAGTCACGGGACGCAAAGCTGCACGTGGAAGACACACAGTGTGTCCTGGTGGTGGGAAGGCACACAGTGTGTCCTGGTGCAAGGCATGGGACGTAAAGCTGCACGTGGGAAGGCACACAGTGTGTCCTGGTGCAAGGCATGGGACGTAAAGCTGCACGTGGGAAGGCACACAGTGTGTCCTGGTGCACGGCACGGGAAGTAAAGCTGCACGTGGAAGACACACAGTGTGTCCTGCTGCACGGCATGGGACGTAAAGCTGCACGTGAGAAGGCACACGGTGTGTCCTGGTGCAAGGCACGGGAAGTAAAGCTGCACGTGGAAGACACACATTGTGTCCTGCTGCACGGCATGGGACGTAAAGCTGCACGTGGGAAAGCACACAGCGTGTCCGGGTGGTGGGAAGGCACACAGTGTGTCCTGGTGCACACGTGACCTAAAGCTGCACGTCGGAAGACACACAGTGTGTCCTGCTGCACGGCATGGGAAGTAAAGCTGCACGTGGGAAGGCACACAGACTGTGTGACACAGTGTGTCCTGGTGCAAGTCACGTGACCTAAAGCTGCACGTCGGAAGACACACAGTGTGTCCTGCTGCACGGCATGGGAAGTAAAGCTGCACGTGGGAAGGCACACAGACTGTGTGACACAGTGTGTCCTGGTGCAAGTCACGTGACCTAAAGCTGCACGTCGGAAGACACACAGTGTGTCCTGCTGCACGGCATGGGACGTAAAGCTGCACGTGGGAAGGCACACTTTGTGTCCTGGTGGTGGGAAGGCACACAGTGTGTTCTGGTGGTGGGAAGGCACACAGTGTGTTCTGGTGCACACGTGACCTAAAGCTGCACGTCGGAAGACACACAGTGTGTCCTGCTGCACGGCATGGGAAGTAAAGCTGCACGTGGGAAGGCACACAGACTGTGTGACACAGTGTGTCCTGGTGCAAGTCACGTGACCTAAAGCTGCACGTCGGAAGACACACAGTGTGTCCTGCTGCACGGCATGGGACGTAAAGCTGCACGTGGGAAGGCACACAGACTGTGTGACACCGTGTGTCCTGGTGCAAGGCACAGGACGTTAAGCTGGGTGTACTCGGAGCAGACGACCAAGGATGTAGCATGCAGTGTGTCAAACATGGTGTTCCGAAGGTCACTGGTGCGCCGATCATCAGAGCCGGGATTCAGATCCCTCCGGCCCACGACCTGGCAAGGTTTGTTCTTTGTCAGTAATGTCCATACCTTTAGTTTTTCCACTGTATCCTATCACAAGTGTTCCGTGTGTTTTTACAGTGAATGTCTTGCGCTTTCGTGCAAATCTCGATTACGTTTTGCCCAGCGCCTTGACGCCCACGTGGGCTCATACCCGCTACACTAAACTAACGATATTAATGCAGGATATTGGCGTCCTACACTCACGAGCACAGGGCACAATACCCCTAACTGCGAGGTACACAGCCCAAGTGTATAAGACACAACCGGGGAGGGGGCGGGGCCGAAAGACCAGAGCCCAGACCCTGTGTAGTGCAGAGCTCAGGTGCAGAGGGTACCGTGTGCGTGCTCACAAGAAGCAAGCGAGCCATTAGTGCGACCTCTCCTTCCACCGGGGCGAGGGGCCTTCCTCCTGGGGAGAGGGGTGGGGGGGGGGGGGGGCGGGCTGCACTCGGTGCCCTGAGCTCCGTCCTTATCAGGGCGCTCCAGGCACACGAGCACAGAGGCCTGACATGTGGCACTGAGTGGCACCCAGAGATAGCGGGCTTCAGGGCGCTGCACAGAAAACGGAGAGGGAACCGGAGAAAGAGTTCACATCTCACACCCACACCGGACAGGGAGATTCACCCCCACACCTCCCCACGGAAGGGGTACAGGGACAAGGGTTTACATCTCACACCCACACCGGACAGGGAGATCCCCCCCCGCCCCCCACGGGTGGGTTACAGGAGCAAGAGGTTACATCTCACTCATACGGCAGGAGAAAGAGTTTAAATATACCTCATACCACAGGAAACAGGCAGCTTCAGCTGCGCCGCACAGGGAGGGTGAAAGGCGCAAGAGTGGAAGCCGACATGGAAGTCGTATAGCGCCAAGAAATAAACTCAGTGTCAGAAGAAGTGGCGCTTTAACTCCTGCAACAGCTGTCCACGGGGTCTGCCCGGTACATGCACGCTGACATGAGGGGCATTGGGTAGGAGTGGGATATTGTGATGGGCAGAGGGAAGGGTTGTGTGATGGACAAAGGGAAGGGTTGTGTGATAGACAAAGGGAAGGGTTGTGTGACGGACAGAGTGAAGGGTAGTGTGATGGACAAAGGGAAGGGTTGTGTGATAGACAAAGGGAAGGGTTGTGTGACGGACAGAGTGAAGGGTAGTGTGATGGACAGAGAGAAGGGTTGTGTGATGGGCAGAGGGAAGGGTTGTGTGATGGACAGAGTGAAGGGTTGTGTGATGGGCAGAGGGAAGGGTTGTGTGATGGACAAAGTGAAGGGTAGTGTGATGGACAAAGGGAAGGGTTGTATGATGGACAGAGGGAAGGGTTGTGTGACGGATAGAGTGAAGGGTTGTGTGACGGATAGAGTGAAGGGATGTGTGACGGATAGAGTGAAGGGTTGTGTGATGGACAAAGGGAAGGGTTGAGTGATGGACAGAGATATGGTTTGTGTGTCGGACAGAGTGACGGGTTGTGTAATGGACAAAGGGAAGGGTTGTGTGACGGACAGAGTGAAGGGTTGCGTGACGGACCGTGTGACAGGTTGTGTTACGGACAAAGGGAAGGGTTGTATGACGGACAGAGTGACGGGTTGTGTGATGGACAAAGGGAAGGGATGTGTGATGGACAAAGGGAAGGGTTGTGTGACGGACAGAGCGTAGGGTTGTGTGATGGACAGTGACGGTTTGTGTGATGGGCAGCGGGAAGGGTTGTGTGATGGGCAGAGTGATAGGTTGTGTGACGGACAGAGTGACGGACAGAGATAAGTGCTGTGTGATGGACAGAGTGACGGTTTCTGTGATGGGCAGTGGGAAGGGTTGTGTGATGGGCAGAGTGATGGGTTGTGTGACGGGCAGAGTGAAGGGTTGTGTGACGGACAGTGTGACGGGTTGTGTGACGGACAGTGTGACGGGTTGTGTGACGGACAGAGTGAAGGGTTGTGTGACGGACAGAGTGAAGGGTTGTGTGACGGACAGTGTGACGGGCTGTGTGACAGGCAGAAGATGCTCACAGAGCCAGTACAATAAAGGGGGCTTTGACTCCGCCGCGGACTCGTGACCCCGCCCACACCCGCGAGCTCTTCCTAATTGATCGATGCACGGCCTGATGCCTTTATCGATCAGGTGCTTATTACCAGCAGGCTTGGTTGCACGGTGCCCACCATCCGTGTGTGATGTGGCGCCCCGCGCTTGGGACTGCACAGCGAACAACTCGTCTAGAACCGAGACCTCGGGATCTGGTACTGAGGCTGTAAACCTTCCGCCGGACCCAGGTCTTTACTAGTCACGACTGGGTGAACGTCTCACCCCTGACACGAGACAACTGAACGTCTCACCCCTGACATGGGACAACTGGGGGTCTCCGGACTGGGTGAACGTCTCACCCATGACATGAGACAACTGAACATCTCACCCCTGACATAAGAAAACTTGGACTTGCCGAACTGGGTGAACGTCTCACCCCTAACATGAGACAACTGAACGTCTCACCCCTAACATGAGACAACTGAAGGTCTCCCCACTGGGTGAACGCCCCCCCCCCCCACATGAGACCATTGAACGTCTCACCCCTTATATGAGACAACTGAAGGTCTCTGGACTGGGTGAACGTCTCACCCCTGACATGGGACAACTGGGGGCTCCAGACTGGGTGAACGTCTCACCCATGACATGAGACAACTGAACATCTCACCCCTGACATAAGAAAACTTGGACTTGCCGAACTGGGTGAACGTCTCACCCCTAACATGAGACAACTGAACGTCTCACCCCTAACATGAGACAACTGAAGGTCTCCCCACTGGGTGAACGCCCCCCCCCCCCCCACATGAGACCATTGAACGTCTCACCCCTTATATGAGACAACTGAAGGTCTCTGGACTGGGTGAACGTCTCACCCCTGACATGGGACAACTGGGGGCTCCAGACTGGGTGAATGTCTCACCCCCTGACATGAAACAATTGAACGTCTCACCCCTGACATGAGACAACTGGGGGTCTCTAGACTGGGTAAACGTCTCACCCCTGACATGAGACAATTGAACGTCTCACCCATGACATGAGACAACTGAACATCTCATCTCTGACATGAGACAACTGGGATCTCTGGACTGAATGAACTTCTCACCCCTGACATGAGACAATTGAACGTCTCACCCATGACATGAGACAACTGAACATCTCATCTCTGACATGAGACAACGGGGGTCTCTGGACTGGATGAACGTATAAACCCTGACCTGAAATAGCTGAACGTCTCTTCTCTAACATGAGACAACTGAAGGTCTCTGGACTGGATGAACGTCTTACCCCTGACATGAGACAACTGAACGTCTCATCTCTGACATGAGACAACTGGGATCTCTGGACTGAATGAACTTCTCACCCCTGACATGAGACAATTGAAGGTCTCACCCATGACATGAGACCATTGAAGGTCTCTGGACTGGACGAACGTCTCAACCCTGGCATGAAATAACTGAACGTCTCACCCTGACATGCGACAACTGAACGTCTCCTCTCCGACATGAGACAACTGGGGGTCTCTGGACTGAATGAACGTCTCACCCCTGAAATGAGACAGCTGAGCGTCTCACCCCTGACATGAGACAAATGAAGGTCTCTGGAATGAATGATCATCTCATGGGTGAACGAGAACGAAAGCACCCCCGAGGGGAGGACCCCCTCACACCCTCCTTAGGACCGCTGGGGATCTCAGGGCGGGCTCGCACCTCACACCTGACACTGGGCAACGCAGGACTCGAGAGACATCTCACACCGGACCTGCGACCGCTAGAGATCTGTAAACTGTCTGAGCATCTCACATCTGACACTAGGGAACTTTGGACTCAAGAGACATCTCACACCTGGCACTGGGAAACTCTGGACTCAAGAGACATCTCACACGTAACATTGGACAACTAGAGATTTGTCGACTGGTTGAGCATCTCATACCTGACCTGAGACAACTAGAGATCTGTCGACTGGTTGAGCATCTCACACCTGACCTGGGACAACTAGAGATTTGTCGACTGGTTGAGCATCTCACACCTGACCTGAGACAACTAGTGATTTATAAACTGGTTGAACATCTCACACCTGACCTGAGACAACTAGAGATTTGTCAACTGGTTGAGCATGTCACACCACACCTGAACAAAAGGAGAATTCGGAACTGCTGTAACATTTCACACCTGGCATGGGGCAACTAGTGGCCTCCTGGGTCCTCTGGCATCTCACACATTGTCTGGGGAAACTCGATATATCTGCCTGAAGATCTCACTTATTACATGGGACAACTGGAGATATCTGAACTCACTGAACACGTCACACCTGTCCTGATCATGCCACAAACGAGTAGCAAGTCCTGTCCATAGATCTCACTTTTCCAATTTATGGGCTGTGCCGCTTCTCACACCTTACATGACAATCTAAAGAACACCAGCCAAGGGAAAGATATCACACCTGACCTCAGACTGATAAATCAGGACTTGGGGAACATCTCGCGCCACCAGTGGGACATCTTTGGACTCGCGGAACACCTTACACCTGCCCTGGGACAACTAGAGGCCCGTGGACAGGCTGAACATCTCACACCTGACCCGATAAAATAGGAGATATCAGAACTGGCACAATATCTCACACCTTCCTAGAGTCAACTGTAGACCTCATACTTGGGTCAATATCTCACTCCTGGCTTGTGGGCCATTGAAGATATCGGAGCAGGCCGAACATCTCACACTCCCAGTGACCCCCAGCACACCTCTCTGCACCCAGAGACCTCCAGCACACCTCTCTGCACCCAGAGACCTCCAGCACACCTCTCTGCACCCAGAGACCTCCAGCACACCTCTCTGCACCCAGAGACCTCCAGCACACCTCTCTGCACCCAGAGACCTCCAGCACACCTCTCTGCACCCAGAGACCTCCAGCACACCTCTCTGCACCCAGAGACCTCCAGCACACCTCTCTGCACCCAGAGACCCCCAGCACACCTCTGTGCCACAGTCAGAAGGGTCTGTGTGCAGTCTCCATGCTGTGCTGTCCACATAAGTTCCTGGGGGGGCGGGGCACGGGGGTGAGTGTAGATGCCCCGGTTCCTTCATTTTCCTGCCCTCGTAGGGCACTTTCACAGTGTGACTGGGGTCAGGAGGGTGAGAGGGATTGAAAAGAATAATCCGCTGGAGGGGGCGGGGGGGGGGGAGGGGGTCGGGGTTTGATGTGGGAATGAAAGGGACCCGAGAGGGCAGTGGGAGGGGGTTAATCTCTGAATCCCATCAGAGGCGGGGAAGGGTGGGGGGGGGGGGGGTGCTCATGTCCTCGCTGGCCGGGCCAAGCTGAAGCGGGACCCCCCCCCCCCCCCCCCCCCCACCCCCCGAATGCCACGTGACGGGCGGGAGAGCAGCAGAGGCGAGGGGGTCTGTGGGAGCCCGCCATCGGGAGCAGGTGGGGCGGCCTCGTGGATACAGAAGCCCGCAGGGAGGTTGGGGGGGGAGGACCCTAGAGTGATGGAGGGGTGAAGGGCAGAGAACTCAAGAGTGACCGGCGGTGTACAGGGGAGGAAGGCAGGGGCGCTGGAAGATGTGAAGATGGAGGGAAGGGGCGTAGGGTGGTGAGGAAGGGAGAGGGCAGACTATAGTGTGAGTGGCGGGGTGGGGGGGGGGGGGCAGGGGTCCGCGGGCTCACTGTGGATGGAGGGCAAGGGTCCGGAGGAGGGGGTGAGGTGCAGGGCACAGGACCGGAGAGTGATGGCGGGTGTAGAGTCTGACAGGAATACACACTCCACTCACCCACAGCCACACTACAGCCTTGGAGACCGACACAAGCGCTACACGATCTCGGAGTATCCATTCCATACACAGTGCATCCACCGCATTCACAAATACACTACGCACACACTATACCCCGAGTCCCTACACACACGTTCACCCGTCTCTCTCTCAAACACACACTATAGATACCAAGTCCCTCACAAACACGCATCCTATATACACTCCGGCCTCTCTCGCTCACACGCTATATGCACTCACCTCCTCGCTCTCTCTCAAGCACACACACCATATATACACTTACTTCCTCACACTATATGCTCACTCCCTCACACACACAAGCGCACGCTATACACGCTCACTCCCTCACATGCACACACACACTATATACACTCACTCCCTCACAAGCGCACATGATACACACTCCCTCCCTCATATACACACGCTATACACACTCACTCCCTCACACATACACTATATACACTAACCCCCTCACACGCATGCCCAGTATATACACTCACTCCCTCACACATACACTATATACACTCACTCCCTCACAAGCGCACATGATACGCACTCACTCCCTCATACACACACTATATACACTCACTCCCTCACACATGCACTATATACACTAACTCCTCACACACATGCACAGTATATGCACTCACTCCCTCACACACATGCACACTATGTACACACATGTATTATTGATACTCCCTCCTTCACACAAACAATATAAACACCCAGCCCTCTCTCACACAAGCACCCTATCTACACCCAGCCCTCTCTCTCACACAAGCACCCTATATACACTCACCCTCTCTCTCACACACGCACCCTTTATACACCCAGCCCTCTCTCTCTCACACAAGCACCCTATATACACCCAGCCCTCTCTCTCACACAAGCACCCTATATACACTCACCCTCTCTCTCTCACACAAGCACCCTATATACACCCAGCCCTCTCTCTCACACAAGCACCCTATATACACTCACCCTCTCTCTCACACAAGCACCCTATATACACTCACTGGTGTGGCTCACTGGTTAGAGACGGCAGATCCGCAAGCAGAGAATCGGCCAGGGACCAGGGTTCAATTCCCGACGCTGCAGGGTCGTGGACCAGGGTCAAAACGGACTCGATAATTCTCGCCTCGGTACCTACTCTAACCAGGAACACACTCGGCAACTCTGGGCATTAGCTTGCCTCATCTCCACAACGGCCCCCCACATTCGCCGGGGATGCCTGGTTTCACCTTGGAGATACCCAGGAGGGACCATCTCACAGGGATAGCCAGGACGGGTTCCCCAGCGGTCTACAGCGCCACGACGCCTCAGGGCAGCAGTGCGCTACAAGACACATACATTTACATTTACATTTACCCTCTCTCTCACACAAGCACCCTATATACACTCACCCTCTCTCTCACACAAGCACCCTATATACACTCACCCTCTCTCTCACACAAGCACCCTATATACACTCACCCTCTCTCTCACACAAGCACCCTATATACACCCACTCCCTCGCACGCACACTATACACACAGGGCGGCTCGGGGCTCACCTTGGCTGCCCCCCACCCTTGGCCGGCACCGGTCCGGGCGTGCGCTCCCAGCCCCCTTCACACTGACCTTGTGCTCCTCGGATCCAGCTGTCCCTCAGTTCGTGGCTCGGGTACCAGGCTCTGTGTTTCCCTCAATCCACGCGCCCCCGGTCCTCCTGTGTCCGGCTTTATAGCACCTCGTGTCGGTGCACTGAGGTCCTCTCGGCACTCTGTGCCCACCGACTGCTGAGCTCAGGCGTCAACTCCGCCCCTCCAGCCCCCCAGCGAGCCTTGGACTCCCCCTCCAGCGTCCAGCCCCTCTCTGCCACCGAGCCCTGCCTCCTCTCCCTACCCCTCATCACTCATGCCATACACAGCCACCCCTGTGTGCGCACTCTCGCCTTCCCCTGTCCAGTCCCCGTGATCGGCCCCTCCACACGCCACGCCCACCTTCCTAAACACCCCTTGTCACTCTGCCACCAAAGCCCTCTCCACAACATATGCCAATCTCCAAACACCTCGTCGTCGCACCGTGTGCCCCTGCGCACACGCCGCGTCTCATCTCAAATTCCTTTCAAGCCCTGTATGTTTACACCGACCCTCCAGGTCTTCAACCCCCTGCCCCACTCCCCAGCGATGCCTCATGGAGGAGAGAGGCTTTCCCCGCCAGGGGCCCCTCACCCCTCCCTGCGCCCTGCACCCCTCCTCTCAAGCACCTGCTGGAGCTCGGTGGTTCGGGGCTCGGATACACAGCCTGGCAGGATGAATACCCAGTCAGTCACACTCGGCTCGGGTGACGAGCGAGGGAGGGAAACTCATGACCAACTCCCGGAAAGATCCCCATGATGCGAATGCCAGGGCGGCCCTAAGAAAGGACACACAACCAGAGGTGCACGCTGCAGGCCACCCGGCAGACGTACACAACCAGAGAAGAGGTACACACTGCAGGCCAGGCAGACATACACACCCAGATGCATACTGCAGACAACCAGGCAGGCACACACAACCAGAGTGGCACACTACAGGGCAAAAGGCAGGCACACACAACCAGATGCATACTGCCAGGCAGGCGCACACAGCCAGAGATGCACACTACAGGTCAACAGGCAGGTACACACAACCAGAGGTACAGACTGCAGACCACTAGGCAGACACTCGCAATCAGAGGTACATACTGCAGGCCTCCAGGCAGGCAAACACAACCAGATGCACACACTGAGGGCCACCAGGCAGGCACACACAACCAGAGGTAAACCACGCAGGCCACCAGGAAGGCACCAGATGCATACTGCAGGCCACCAGGCAGGTGCACCCAACCAAAGGTACGCACTACAGGCCTCCAGGCAGGCATACACAACCAGATGCATACTGTAGGCCACCAGGCAGGCACACACAACCCGATGTATACTGCAGGCCACCAGGCAGGCACACACAACCATAGTTATACAATGCAGGCCACAAGGCAGGTGCATACAACCCCAGTATCTATAGTCAAGCCTTAAAAAACCAATTGGACTCCCTCATACCTCCCACAGGTAATGCATTATTGCAGTATGTGGACGATCCCTTCTGACACTGAAGACGGTTGCAAGGATGCAATGGTTAAATTGTTGCTACATTTGTCCCACCACAGACATAAAGTGTCCCATTAAATATTTCAGCATTGCCGATAGGAGGTCACCTACTGTCGAAGGAGAGAAGGAGACTAACACCTGAACGCATTAGCACTATTGTTAAAATGCTCATCCGTAAGACTCCAGGGATGTGCGTGATTTTATAGGTATTACTTCATACTGTCGCCTTGGCACGCCCGACTACCAGAAGCCGTTCTTGTACATACACGAGATGGCTGGCTGCGCACGGCGAATGACCTTTACAACGCGGTCATTACACCGCGGTATGTTTCTATCTTGGTTATTACAACGACTTGCGCTGGATGGCGCTATACACTAAGGAATAGTATGATTTACTATTCCAACAGCTTCCCTACCGTTATGTAGGCTGGAGTTGGAATAGTAAATCATACTATTCCTAAGACCAGCGCCCTCCAGCGCAAGTCATTGTAACGACTTGCGTTGTAATAACTGTGATGTAACGTATCGCGGTCTAACAACCGCGTTGCAACGCCACATAGTCACTGCGCGCTGTCTGTATTGAAACAGGCCTTTGAAGGTAAGCAGAGGCCGTGTGCTTATTTTTCTGCGCTTCTTGATAACGTCGCATGAGCCCTAAAGAGCTGTCTAAGAGCAGTCGCGGCCGTGGCTGTCTCTATTCGACAATCGGCAGGGCTCGTCCAAGTTACTGATCTCAGTCATGGTACCTCATGCTGTGGACACACTTTTGAAAAGAACAACGATGCAACACCTTACCAGTGCACTTCGGACTGGCTATGAGCTGACCCTGTTTGCACCACACGTCACAATCAAAAGATGTGCCACTCTGAATCCAGCCACGTTACTACCCCTCCCTTCTGAGAGTGAGGATACGGCCGTGCATGATTACATTCTTCTTGCGGAGTAGGAAACAAAGGGATGGGTAGACCTGACTGATGCTCCCTTATCTGATCCCCAAGGGGAGCTATATGTCGATGGCTCTTGTTCCAAATTACCAGATGGCACCACAACTGCGGCGTATGCCGTAACTACCTTACACACAGTAGTCGAGACATCACGGGTTCCCTACCAATCGACCCAAGGTGCAGAGTTAGTTGCCCTTCTTCGATCTTGTGAGTGGAGTGAGGGACTGACTGATAATATTTATACTGACAGCCAGTACGCCTTTTGAGTCGCTCATAATTTTGGGCGGCTCTGGGCAGAGAGAGGATTCCTGACTTCACATGGGTCAAAGATTCAGAATGGCCCACTGATACACAGGCTCTTGTCAACCTTAATACTTCCCAAGAAGTTGGCAATAGTGAAGTGTAGTGCCCACAAGGCAATTATTGATGATGTGGGAAATGGAAATGCATTTGCAGACCGAACAGCTAAGGAGACAGCCCGAACACGAATGAAAAGAATGTTTGTGGCATGCCCTGTTAAATGGATACCTGAAGTCACTATGTTTGAGGACACTTTAGACCATGTCGAGGAGATACAGAGCGAGGCAACGATTGAGGAGTTAGCAGTATGGCAGGAAAGTACAGCCCGTTTGGATGAAGGTGGGTGTTGGACTGACAAGTCAGGAATGCAGAGATGGGTGTTAACTGATGCATATGTACTTCCTGTGGTTACTATGGCGCATTGGCCAGCCCACGTTAGTGTGAAAGGGATATGTAAATTGTTAGACCCGTGTGGCAGAACGACAACATCCCTAAAATTGCTGCTCATTTAGTGAAGTACTGTATGGTATGCATGATGCACACTCCCAGGAAAGGTATCCCTGCACCTTCTGGCAGTTTCACACCACCTTCCTTCTCTTTCGAGGTTCTCCAGATGGATTTCATTGAAATGGAACGAGTTAACAATCAAGTATGTGTTAGTGGTCGTCTGTGCATTTAGTAAATGGATTGAGGTTTACCCCACTAAAGAGAATACAGACATGGCATGGCGAGGGCGAAGGCACTTTTGAAAGAGTTCTTCCTGCGCTTCGGCTTGCCCCGTTTGATTTGGAGTGACCATGGAAGTCACTTTAATTCGAGGGTTATCCAGCTTGTGTGCGATGGGTTTCACATCAAGCACAAGTTCCATGCAGCAAACCACCTCCAATCAGCAGGTTTAGTTGAGAAGTACAATGGTATTCTCAAACAAAAAATGGCAAAGATCAAAGCGAGCACAGGATTGCAGTGGCCAGATGCTTTACCCCTAGTGCTGTTGTCCACGAGAGCCACGGCCCACTCTAGAAAAGGACTGTCACCGTACGAGGTAGTGTTCGGCCGCTCGGCAAATGTCTGGTGCATCCTGCCACCTCGTTAATTTTCTGACATAGAATACCCTTTGCGTGTGGATTGCCTCTATGATTTGACTCCAAATTTGTGTTCTATTCACCAACAGATCTCTGAAGCCTTACCACAAACTCCAGAGTGGCCAAGTCATGAAATACGACTCTGCGACTCGGTCCTCGTGCATACCTTTCAGAGGAAAAGCAGCTTGGAGCTGTGCTGGAGGGACCACTCCAAATCCTCCTCACCACCAGAACAGTGGCGAAGGTCGACTGCCGGAAGAACTGGATCCGCAGTACCCACTGTAAGCGGGTACCCCTGCGATTGCCTTATGACCAATGGGTGCTTGATGGGATTGGTGACGCTGAGAAGGCAGGTACCGCGCTTCATTCCCTTTTCGGATGCTCGCCTGACGTGGGCACCAACTGAGGAAGAGAGCCACGCTGTGCTGAATTAGGGGGCGCCACCTGGGATTAAGGCCACCAAGGACCCCCAGCCTGTTGGTCTACCTGTGCCTGAGTCCCAGCCCGTTGAGCCCCAGCCTGTTGGCTCGTCGGTGTTTGAGCCTCTGCCCCTTGGTCGCTTTGAGCCTGACCCCCTTTTTCCTGAGCCCTCTGTGCCTGGGGTGACAAGGTACAATTTACGCCCCCGACGGAGGAATAGTGCACCAAAGGAAAAGTCAGATTAGTAGGGATGGACTGTATTGATGAAGAATAGGGCGAACGTACCCTGCCTGTGGTACCAACGGTAGCGTAGGGAAAGGGAGATTGGTGCATTGTTCGGACAGTAAACGATCAGGGCTAAAGGACTGTGATTCTCAAGACAGAAATACCTTGCCCTGCGACGTGAGATTTGGATCTGAGCTAGACGAACAGCTCCACAGCCGGCGTTAAACAGTGCCTACGCCTGATGAACAATAGGATTCCGTCAGCGGGACTCAGATGGACGCTGAGAACACTGCCCCATTTCCTTGTTTCACCTCCAGTTGGCTCAGATCATAAGTATTTTCCTCTGGTTTATAAAAAAAATGTTCCCCCTTTGGTTGCCCCATTCGGGAGGAAGAAAAGCCCTTTTCAGCTCCGCGTGCTGAACGGAACGGGCCTGTTTGGTCCACTTGGTCTATGGAAAGCAAAATGGTTTTTGTAACTATTATTCTCATCTCTCTAATAATAATACTTGGAATAGTGTATTTTCTTGAGGAGAAATATCCTGTGCATACTTTGATTGGTACCACGCCTGTTCCCCTTGTACATATATTTGTCACCCCGGCACCTCACAAAGAGGAGATCCGGAAGTCCTATAAAGATAATGTGTTCATCCAGACTCTGCACCAACCGCACAATGCCTATAACACGACAGCATGCTGGGTATGGGGGTTGCTGCCCTCTGAGACTCATAGAAGGGAGAACTTGTTGTCCATGCCATTGTCATATGTCAATAGCTGTGAGGGGTGGTTTGCATTGCTTCGTATGGTACGTTCATTTCCCCGGGCTGATACATTAGATCGAAAGAGTACTAGTTCCTGCACCATAAAACAAAGTGTACGTTTCCAGCATAGAGCACCTCCTGGTGTTCCTATAGGCTGAGAGCCATTTGGACGATTGTTGCTCAGCTTTTGCATGCAAGGAACAGGGGACTGAGAAATAGAACATGGTCCCAAGCGGAAATGGATAGTTTCCTGCAGTTCAACACATCGGAATACTTCCAGTCCTTTCAGGCCCGTAATGTTACTGAAGATAAGCCGATACCCCTGTCGGTGGTTAATGGTACAGCTGCTTTCTGTGTCCAGGGGGCTGGGAAGATAGAGGTGGGGAGAGTAGGTGCAACACTACTTATAATTTGAGAGTAGCAGATAGCCCACCCTAGATACCGCCACCTAATGTCTACTTTGTGGATCTCACAGTTATGTCTGGCTTCCTGAGGGATGGTCGGGTAGGTGTTATCTTTCTTACCTCTTACCCCCAGTATATATAGCCCCGCCCAATTAGCATAAAGACCATCGATTACAGCATAGAAATGCTCATGTGCTTCGGTTAAGAAGAATGATTAGCACAGACATAGATCAGACGGAAACCACATTGCAGAAGTTTACTGATGCTATGAAAGGTATCATACCTTTTTGGGGCCCTATGGCCAATAGCCTTAACATTCGATGGCTCACCTGGGTTGTGGCAGGGATCATTAACACCACAACAGGGATTTTGACCAATGTCACAGTAGAGGTCCAGGCTACGAGACTTGTTGCCTTTCAGAACAGGATGGTGTTAGACGTCATCCTTGCTGACCAGGGTGCGGCCTGCCGTATCATTGACAGTAGCTGCTGTGTATACAGAAGCTCTAACTGTATATGCTGTTATACAGAAGCTCCATAGGCTAGCCTCTGACTTACACCAGGAAAATGGCACGTGGTCCTTCACGGGTTGGCTTTGGGGCCTATATGCTACCTGTGGTTGGAAGATTATTATTTTCCTGGTTGCCATAGCTGGTATCATTTTAGCCTGCTGTCTGTGCATACTCGGCCTCCCTGCTTTGTATCAATGTTGACCCGTCGCCCAAAGCCCCTAGAACGTGATTCTCAGAGCAAAACTATGATGATGCAGGACATCCAAGATTTGATGAGTATTGATTAGGGCATTTTTTAATATTGATTATATGTGTCTAGTTTTTACAGAGTATTTCGTTCCGATTGGTAGTACTTAAGATAGCAACTATTGTCTCTGATTGAACGTTCTTCCTATCTTTAGAATTGTAAAGACCCTTACCTGATGGTACCGATGCAATTTAGCATGAATGCTAATAGGAGGGTCTGTTAGACTTGAAATATTATTATCGTAATGCTTATGATTCGTTCTGTATTAAGTTAACATTCATGGCGCCATTTTATTAGTGGCCACCATTTTGTTTTATGATCTAAACTAAGCTTCTGTCTCATATTGCTCATCTCAGAAGAAAACTGCCTCCTGGACCTTCAGCTTGTACTTCTCAAGGCCGAGTTCCACCGCACTAATGAATGTACTCTCTATTGTGGCATACCTTCGCTGTTAGACTCATTCCCACACCTTAGAATGGTAGGCACAGGCCGAACGGCCTTGGAGCTGAGTTAGTATGTACCCAGTCCCAGGACCGTGGCTCATCCTTGATTTCTCCCTTTGTTCGCAGTTGCCTGGACTGGAATTTTCCAGTCTGGGAATGTTCTTTGGGAATTGGAAATGTATAGTATCTGAGTTTATGTTGGGGGGAATCAGTCCCTCGCCAGCCATCTCAAGAGGCTGGTCAGACTGGGCTCCACTGTAGCTCAATACTAATAAATAACTTGGTTTGCAATCTCTACTGTCTGACGACTCTTCATTTGTTTGGAAGGCTGAGAGGTGGTCGCAAGTGACCCGGCTGCCCCTAATTGGGTCACTTCCTTCACACGGAGTGTGAGCTTCTCCGTAACCAACTCAGGCCTGCTGCACTGAGCATAAGTTTCACCATAGCCAACTCATGGCCTGCTGCACTGAGCGTAAGCTTCACTATAACCAACTCAGACCTACTGCACTGAGCGTAAGCGATACCGTAAACCAACTCTGGCCTACTGCACTGAGCGTAAGCTTCACTATAGCCAACTAAGGCCTACTGCACTGAGCTTAACTGTAGCCAACTAAGGCCTACTGCACTGAGCTTAACTGTAGCCAACTCAGGCCAACTGCAGTGAGCGTAACCAACTCAGGCCTACTGCACTGAGCTTGAGCTTAACTGTAGCCAACTCAGGCCTACTGCACTGAGCGTAAGCTTCACCGTAAACAACTCAAACCTACTTCACTGAGCGTAAGCTTCACCGTAATCAACTCAGGCCTACTGCACTGAGCGTAAGCTTCACCCTAACCAACTCAGGCCTAGTGGAGCGAGCCTAATCTTCATCGTAACCAACTCAGTCCTACTGCACTGAGTGTAAGCTTCACCATAAGCAACTCAGTCCTACTGCACTGAGCATAAGCTTCACCGTAACCAACTCAGGCCAACTGCACTGAGCGTAAGCTTCACTGTAGCCAACTCAGGCCTACTGCACTGAGTGTAAGCTTCACCATAAGCAACTCAGTCCTACTGCACTGAGCATAAGCTTCACCGTAACCAACTCAGGCCAACTGCACTGAGTGTAAGCTTCACTGTAGCCAACTCAGGCCTACTGTACTGAGCGTAAGCTTCACCGTAAACAACTCAGGCCTACTTCACTGAGCGTAAGCTTCACCGTAATCAACTCAGGCCTACTGCACTGAGCGTAAGCTTCACCCTAACCAACTCAGGCCTAGTGGAGCGAGCCTAATCTTCATCGTAACCAACTCAGTCCTACTGCACTGAGCGTAAGCTTCACCGTAGCCAACTCAGGCCTACTGCACTGAGTGTAAGCTTCACCATAAGCAACTCAGTCCTACTGCACTGAGTGTAAGCTTCACTGTAGCCAACTCAGGCCTACTGCACTGAGCGTAAGCTTCACCGTAAACAACTCAGGCCTACTTCACTGAGCGTAAGCTTCACCGTAATCAACTCAGGCCTACTGCACTGAGCGTAAGCTTCACCCTAACCAACTCGGGCCTAGTGGAGCGAGCCTAATCTTCATCGTAACCAACTCAGTCCTACTGCACTGAGCGTAAGCTTCACCGTAGCCAACTCAGGCCTACTGCACTGAGTGTAAGCTTTACCGTAGCCAACTCAGGCCAACTGCACTGAGCGTAAGCTTCACCGTAGCCAACTCAGGCCTACTGCACCAAGTGTAATCTTTCCCACAAGGCAACAATTAAGCATACAGTCATCGCATTACTAAGGGGTTCTCAGAAGAGTTCTCACAGAGCTAATCTTCTATGCAGACAGCCTGTCGGAGGGGGTGACCCACACCAAACCCCTGTTGTACTAATCTGTGAGATTCCAGGCCATAAAACACAGACCTGCAGGCTTTAACACAAAGTAATAACCATCCTCCCTAAATGATTATTGACTTTACAATATGCTTTTCACTATCAGTTCAGTTCAGAAAGCTTTTATTCGGTTTGCGTAACCCAACCATATGAGCTAAGCAATTATATCTACATTTATAAAATCCTCCTCGTGCATAATTATTACAAACATAATATTTGTCAATATTCCTCTATCTAAATAATTGCTAAAATACATATTCATAATAAAACATCAAAGTGCATTGTGCTAGAAGGTGCCAGGATCCAAATAAAGAAATATCCATTTGTATAGTTATTACAGTACATAAAATTGTGCAAATTCGCTATAAAGTGACATATGCTAATGCAAAATTGCATTATCTGGCTGACTATCACAGTGCATAAAGCTGTGCAAATTCGCAATGAAAGGACATCTACTAATGTGCAAATTTGCAATAACTAACCAACTATTACAGTACGTAAAACCATGCAAGTTCGCTATAAAGTGCCATATGTATATGTGCAAATTTGCGATAAAATCAGAATTTTCAAAGTACTATCGATTTTCTTGCAACTCTGCATTTCATTATAAAATTGGCCACATAAAAACAGATATCTGGGCTCTCCAATTTACATAGTAATCTCATAGCATTTACAGTTAAACGGGTGTTATATTTGAAAAAAAGCGGTTTTAAATAATACTTCCTAAGTGATACATAAAATTTACAGAAAAGTAAAAAGCAACTCTGATTAGAAATATTATCACATGGGCACTTTATTTTGGATCAATTTGGCAGACCAGCTGCCACTATAGTAACGTTTATTAATAAACAATTAGGCTGATAATGTTTACATTTGGCTTGTTACTATAGCCGGCGTACACCCACTCTATTGTGCATACACCTCCCCACAAAGCAACCCTCAGATATAAAGTAGTAAAATTACAAATATGCGTGAAATGACAGTTGTCAAAAAAATTATAACATCCCTCCTAATGGTCTAAGAAGGATTATAAGAGTGTAAAGCTTCCATCCCCGTTATTTCAATCTTGTGAGTCACCAACACGAATCCCCTCGCCTACGACAGGAATCTATGAGATTCAGTGTAGCAAAGTATCTGCCTATAGGCTTTAGCGCAGTGTAATAAGAACCCTACCTTGATCGTCTTGTGCGCTTCACACATGAACACATGTTTTTCACACGTAACTCCGGCCTACTTACTTTGTCCTAATTTTTCATTATAAACAAATTACACCCAAGGAAGTTGACATAATTTTTCCCAGTGAACCAAAAACCTCTCCCAGTACCACTGGCGTGACACTACGAAACCGAGGCTTCCCGAACTGCGGATACGCTGGCAATCGTCAAGCATTCAGTTATAAAATTGTAGCTATGAACAAATGAAAGTTGTCAAAGCAATATAAAACTCCTGGCAATAGGGTCTAACACGAACCATCACGGGGGAAGCCTTCTACTCCCAGGTGTATCAGAGTGGAAGAACCGCACCAACCCCTGCCTGCTATGGGAATCGCAGAGTCTACACGTAACAAAATACCTGTCTACAACCTGTAACATAGTGAGATAATAACCACTATCACAGGCCTATTGGCTTTAACAAATGCCCATAATAATAATCGGAGTATTGGAATACTGGAGGCTCCTTTGAAGACAATGAGGTGGCTCCGGGCTAACAATGGCGGGTGTAAGCCTTCTACTCCAACATTCCAACGCTCTCTTTCGGTTTCTGCCTTTTGTTTGAGAGCATTCTTCCCTTCAGTGGGTGGAATGTTCTAATAGCCCGACAGCCTTCTGCCTCTGGCTTTACTGGTTGTTAAAGGCCCTCGCCTGAGGCTTGGCCCCATGACTCAGATCCAAGGCCTCTACTAACAGTATAGCCCTCAGCAGTGGGTTAGAAGTCTGCAATAAACCAGGTCTACCGCTTTTGTCGTATGTCTTCACCATAAATGGATCAGACTCGTGGCATCCCACATAACTACTCCCAGCATCCCTTTCAGGCCTCCAGCTGTTATCACTGGTTGCCACCAGAACAAACTCAGGCCTTCTGTACTGAGCGTAAGCGTTCCCACTAGGAAAACATAAGGCAGACGGTCATAAAATGACAAATGTATGCAAAAACACAGTCGGCAAAGCGACATACTACCTCTGCTAAGAGAATCGCGCAAAGATTCTCATTGTGAAATCTCCTACACCCCTGGTTTGTCAGAGAGGGTGACCAACCCGACAAACTCATGCCTGCCACAGTAAACCGTGAGATTCCAAGTAACAGAATACCTCTCCGTAAGCTTTAACACGAAGTCATCACAATCCACCCACAAATGCCTATTGGCTTTAATATACGCTTTTCACAATAAATCAACCAGGCCTGCTGCCTTTGTTATAACTCATCGCAGTAAGCAGGTCAGACCAGTGGCATCAGACTCATGTTTCCCACGCACCCATCGGGCCTTTAGCTTGCCACCATAACCACTCGGGCCGACAGGTTTGAGCACCAGCTCTCATACGTGCTGACCACCAGAGCCACCGGCACGAACTGAGAAAGGTTTACAAAATGACAGGAGGCGAAGCAAAGTGCTGTTGCTCCTGAGAGGGCCTGCCGGGGATTCTCACAGAGCCCGGCTTCCATAGCCAGAGTTTGTCAGAGGGGGTGACCAACTCCAAAACCATTGCCTACTACGGTGATCTGTGAGATCCCGCGTGAAAAGTCTCCTTGTCGGCAGGCTTTTATGCAGCGTCACGGCAACCCGCTGTTAAAGGGGTTGGGGGGAACTTTCACAATAAATATGTCCGGTCAAGCGCCTTTACTTTTCTTTATGTTTCACAATAAACAGATAAGGCCTCTTACTGCGAAAACTCAGTCGCACTGATCATACGCTTCGTCACAAGGTAAAAGTGCCATACCGGCAGTCTTTTCAGCGGAAGCACACACATTCAGCCCAATCACATCTGTCCGTAAAGCGCAGGTGGGTGGGGCCTAAGACCTTCTCTGTAATACTCCGAAAGCTCTTTTTTGTTGAACAGATAAGGTCAGGCGGCGGCTGAGCCTTCAGGCCAGACCTAAGAACTGACCTGACTGCCAGTTGCACCTGCTTCAGCGCCCCTGTTAGAAAACCCGGTGAAAGGTTGGAAGTTCAATGTATGTATGAATGAATACATGTATGAATCTGTGTATTTATGTATGTATTTGCGTATGTATGAATGCATATATTTATTAATGTATGTACGCGCTATGTGGTCGCTGTTCACAGGTCCCTGGGTGGGTCCCAGCCCCTCCAGCGCACAGGCCCATCAGGGCATCTCCGGTGCACCACTGGGTGATCCATTCTGCTCGTGTAAACTCACTATGATCCAGTCCACGTGCAAACCACCCCTCGGTTTTAGAAACGGACACTGCGGACGCCTGGAGCTTTCTTGTGGTCCAGGAAGGGCTGAAGCCCCAACCAGTGATGCAAAAATGTAAATCTCATATGGCAGAAAACAACATAAGAACCAGAGCATGCAGATGAGAACCTCTCCTTCAGGAGATCTCAGGCGGAATGGATCGAGGAATCCCCCCCTCTGCCACGGCTGCAGCCCTGTGGCTTCTGGAGTTTCCAAATGAATCTGGTTCCATAGCTGGTTCTTCATAGAAACACCAGGCGTGTGTCGGGGGTCCTTCTGCCCTGCTCCAGGGGTCCTCCTGCCCATCCAGTGCTGGAAAGTAGGGGGATCCCGCCGGATCCCGTTGGCTATTCCTGGGTCAGATCTGGGATCTGGCACACGTGACACAATTCAGCAGCGCCGGCACGTTGTCTGTGTCCAGTTCGATGCATCAACCTGCAGGCAGTGGGAGGGCTGTCTTATTTTCACTTCCAGCCAGACACAAATAAAGAGCTGATTTAAAGGGCCATTAACCCTCCTTTTCTTAAAGTATCATCCTGGCTCGGAGCCGTATGGAGCCTAACCTGCAATGAAGGAACGCAAAGGCGCAGACCTTGTTATCACTTCACAAGTGCTTTAGAGAAACTATGACTTGGAGGCCGGTTTTCGACTTTGTTCGACCCCCCCCCCCCTCTCCTAAGAATGTTCATGTGTTGTGAAAATGCAAGATTTATGTGTGAATGAGTAAATACACTAATAATAGTTCAAATGGCACCTACTATTTTTTTTAAAAAAAATGCTTGTACAGCGCTACTCGCTATTATAGGGTATCAGGGCGCTTTACATCACACTCGGGTATACTCTAAAACGGACAGAATACCGCATCTAGACAATGATTACTGACAGAATACCCCATCTAGAGAATGACTACTGATAAAATACAGCCTCTAGAGAATGACTATGCCTCTAGAGAATTAATACTGACAGAAGACCACATCTAGAAAATGAAGTACTACTGACAAAATACCCATCTAGAGAATGACTACTGACAGAATACCGCATCTAGAGAATGGCTACTGACAGAATACCGCATCTAGAGAACGACTACTGATAAAATACCGCATCTAGAGAACGACTACTGATAAAATACCGCATCTAGAGAACGACCACTGACAGAATGCCGCATCTAAAGAATGACTACTGACAGAATACCGCATCTAGAGAATGACGAACTACTGACAGAATACCGCATTTAGAGAACGACTACTGACAGAATACCGCATCTAGAGAATGAAGAACTACTGACAGAATACCGAATCTAGAGAATGAAGAACTACTGACAGAATACAGCATCTAGAGAATGACTACTGAAAGAATACCGCATCTAGAGAATGAAGTACTACTGACAGAATACCACATCTAGAGAAAGACTACTGACCGAATACCCATCTAGGGAACAACTACTGACAGGATACCGCATCTAGAGAATGACTATTGATAAAATACAGCATCTCGAGAACGACTACTGACAGAATACTGCATCTAGAGAATGACTACAGACAGAATACCATATCAAGAGAATGACTACTGATAAAATACAGCATCTAGAGAATGACTACTGACAGAATACTGCATCTAGAGAATGACTACTGACAGAATACCACATCTAGAGAAAGACTACTGACCGAATACCCATCTAGGGAACAACTACTGACAGGATACCGCATCGAGAGAATGACTATTGATAAAATACAGCATCTCGAGAACGACTACTGACAGAATACCGCATCTAGAGAATGACTACAGACAGAATACCATATCAAGAGAATGACTACTGATAAAATACAGCATCTAGAGAACGACTACTGACAGAATACTGCATCTAGAGAATGACTACTGACAGAATACCCATTTAGAGAATAATAACTGACAGAATACCACATCTAGAGAATGGCTACTGACAGAATACCGCATCTAAGAATGACTACTGATAAAATACAGCATCTAGAGAATGACTACTGACAGAATACCGCCTCTGGAGAATGACTACTAATAAAATACCGCATGTAGAGAATGACGACTGATAAAATACCACATGTAGAGAATAACCACTGACAGAATACAGCATCTAGAAAATGAGTACTGATAGAATACCGCATTTAGAGAATGACTACTGCCAGAATACTGCCTCTAGAGAACGAAGAAGTACTGATAGAATACATCCTCTTGAGAATGATTACTGACTGAATACCAAATCAAGAGAATGACTACTGACAGAATACTGCCTCTAGAGACTGACTATTGACAGAATAGCAAATCTAAAGAATGAAGAACTACTGATAGAATATCACCTATAGAGAATGAAGTACTACTGACAGGATACCACATCTAGAGAATGACTACTGAAAGAATACCGCATCTAGAGAATGAAGAACTACTAACAGAATACCGCATCTAGAGAATGACTACTGACAGAATACCGCAGCTAGAGAATGACTACTGACAGAATACCGCCTCTGGAGAATGACCACTGATAAAATACCGCATGTAGAGAATGACTTCTGACAGAATACCGCATGTAGAGAATGACTACTGACAGGATACCACATCTAGAGAATGACTACTGACAGAATACCGCATCTAGAGAATGAAGAACTACTGACAGAATCCCGTACCTAGAGAATGACAACTGACAGAATACCGCAGCTAGAGAATGACTACTGACAGAATACTGCATCTAGAGAATGAAGTACTACTGACAGGATACCACATCTAGAGAATGACTACTGACAGAATACCGCATCTAGAGAATGACTACTGACAGAATACCGCCTCTGGAGAATGACCACTGATAAACTACCGCATGTAGAGAATGACTACTGACAGAATACCGCATCTAGAGAATGACTGACAGAAAACTGCATCTAGAGAATGACTACTGATAGAATACCCCATCTAGAGAATGACTACTGACAGAATACCGTATCTAGAGAATGACTACTGACAGAATACCGCCTCTGGAGAATAACCACTGATAAAATACCGCATGTAGAGAATGACTACTGACAGAATACTGCATCTAGAGAATGACTACTGATAGAATACCCCATCTAGAGAATGACCACTGATAGAATGTCACATCTTTAGAATGACTACTGACAGAATACTGCCTCTAGAGAACAAAGAAGTACTGATAGAATACGGCCTCTTGAGAATGATTACTGACTGAATACCAAATCGAGAGAATGACTACTGACAAAATACTGCCTCTAGAGACTGACTATTGACAGAATAGCTAATCTAGAGAACGAAGAACTACTGATAGAATATCGCCTATAGAGAATGAAGTACTACTGACAGGATACCACATTGAGAGAATGACTACTGACAGAATACCTCATCTAGAGAATGAAGAACTACTGACAGAATACCGTCTTTAGAGAATGACTACTGACAGAATACCATATCTAGAGAATGTCTACTGACAGAATATATCTAGAGAATGACTACTGACAGAATACCACATCTAGAGAATGACTACTGACAGAATACCATATCTAGAGAATGACTGCTGACAGAATACCGCATCTTGAGAATGAAGAACTACTGACAGAATACCGCATCTAGAGAATGATTACTAACAGAATACCATATCTAGAGAATGACTACTGACAGAATACCGCATCTAGAGAATGACTACTGACAGAATACCGCATCTCGAGAATGACTACTGACATAATACCACCTCTGGAGAATGCCCCAAAGCCCATCAATAAAAATCCTCAAATGTCTGGTCGCTCTACGCGTCTTTGCTCCAGACGGTGGAACCAGCCACCCCTCTAGTTGAGGCAGATTAAGGATTTGTTTACAACCAGATCACAAAGCTCACAAGAAAGCAAGTGAAGGTGGCCAGATATCAAGTCGAGGGTACGGTCTCAAAGATGGGTCGGAAAATTAAGTGAGAAAATCAGAGCACAAGGTTCGAGAGGGCTGATAACCTTCTGGCCAAGGAGTCTGCAGAGGCCACATAGAAGGTTGAAATCACCACGCGGGAAGTGAGAAATCTATAGAGAGGGAAGAGCTGTGGTGGCAGGGGCCATGAGACTGCAAGGGAGAGACAGGGACAGGGCAGGCCTGGAAATAAGCTCCAACCAGCCCCACTGCCTACCTCACCTCAGACCATCTTTGCCTCTCCATCCACCCAGTCTCTCTCTCTGATACCACCCTCTCTTTCTTTCTCTCTCACCCTGTGCCTGCTCCAGTTAATCTCTGAGGGAGGTGACAGAGGCCCCAGAAGGGGCCCTGGGATTCCCAAACCATCCAGCCCACCTGGGAAATGCCTCGTGGAAGGAAAGGCCTGTCTGGCACTGCAGACTCGGTAGGAGGCAAAGACACAGAGAAAGACAGCACCCTAAGGTGAGTGGCCCAGCCGCCTGTGATGTAAGATGTGACTGACACCGGGGGGGCTCCTCCACTGTGGCGGAGGAGTGTCACCCGACTAACCGCAGAGGCAAGCTGAAAAACAAAATTATCTTAATGCAGATGATTTTATTTTTCGTCCTGAGGTTGAGTCTTGGGGGCGGGGCCACAGCACTGAGCAGGGGAGGAGCCCTGCTGCCAGTGTGCATTAAGTTTTGGTCGGCCGTCTCAGGACGGCCAAACCGTCATGCGCACTGACATCTCTCCAAACCAGCTGTATTGCAGTTTGGAGAGATCAGCAGACACACGCTCCCAGCTCCTGATGGAGCTTAAAACCAGTGCGCTCTGCCCAATCTCTCATGGCGAGAGCAGCATTAGGACCGGCCGCCGGGGAAGCTGGGAGCTGTAGTTTGTGCCCAGAGGAGAAGCCCGGGGAGCAGGGTGGCGAGCAGAAGACTGGCATGTACGTTTTCTTTTTTTTAATTATTTCAGCTTTCTTTCACTGCCAGCCACTCACTAACCCCCAAGCCCCCCATGCTGCCCACAACATTTTCCTTACACCAGCCGCTACTGGACTGACAATGCCTTAAGCCAGTGGGTTAAGAGGCAGAAGTCAATGAACCAATAGGTGAAGTGGGCTGACCCACAACTCACTCTCTTAGTACATGCTAAGTATTGGAGTATTAAAGCTGCCTTTAGCAAGACGAAGAAATATGCCGTCCCGTCAGCCCTAGTGGCTGACTTATAGTCACTGTAGAAAGGGTTGTCTTAGGGGACAGCACAAAATGAACGATCCATTTAGATCCATCCAGGGGGCAAAGTGATCTACAGAGCGTATATATATATACATATATATATATATATTTTAAATCACAGGGATACCTGCTTGAGTTTTATTATCATTCATGGGGACACATCAAAAGACAGTGACCACAGTCATTAGATAAATGACGGGTAACAAGTGACGAGTCCTAGTGATAGTAAACATTTTATGTACTCTAAAAATACTTTTAAATCAAGGCACTGATCTACAAGGATGCAGTTTTACTACCTATAGTAGTTATACTACCTGTAATGGTCTATCTTTTTATTCAAAAACATCTGCAACAATGCACTGTATTTTTGGCTCAGGAATGTCTTGAAGTGCCGACGATGCAAGCTCATGTTTTACCCCTCCTACGTCACAGGATGCAGTCACTTCCTGTGCTTCTCCGCGTGCATTGTACTTTAATCTGTGAAAAAGTGAGGCTACTTGACGCTCTCCGTGACCTCCTCTGCACTTCGATAGCATTTTTCAATATATAAATAAAGTCAAGAGGTCTACACATGTCACAATACCTTGGGGCCAGATGTACAAAGCTTTCTTGAGATTGCAAATGGCACATTTACGACCGCAAAAAAAGCTTTTTTTAAATCTACAAACACCTAGTGTTAACTCATTACTGAATCACAATTTGGGTACTCGACCCAATTCCGATTCGGTATTTGGAAGGAGCGTCTTTAGGGCATCCCTTCCAAATATTGAATCGCAGTGGTATGTATTCATTTTTGCCACTGAATTCCGGTCACAATCCTGTAATACTTTACCACCAATTCAAAATTGGTGGAAATCCATTCGTAAATGGGAACTGGTGGTACCACCTGCTCTTAAGCAAGCGTTTGCAATGCAATAGGTCTCGCATTTGCGAGAGTAGAGCTATTGGCGTTGTAATTGACAATGTGCTTGAGTTTTAATCTGATAATACTGTACCTGTGCTTGGTTTTAATCTGATAATACGACTTCCCAAACCTTGCGAGGTTACCACCATAATTGGGATAAAGTGACATTTACAAAGTATGCATATCATATGTGTGAGAAAATGCTTCAGAATGCAGCTCCTGAAACCTCAGAACCCATAAACTATTGTTTACGAGTTTTTTTCAAACTACGAAGGAAGGACTTCGCCGGCAATGCAATGGAGACGTGATTGAAATGTTATATGCCGATGGTGAGGTTAAATTACAAAACTCTGCATGTAAACGATGCAGGGCGGCATGGGGAGGTGGAGGCAGCTCTGAAAGTTACCTCAATATACCAGCTCGATGCCAGCCTCGCGTAGCCCTAGAGGGCTTGCCCGGACTCTGAGGAACTGCCAGTTTCTCTACCCAAATATTCAACAAACAAACAGTGGCAATGACCATCATTTTGTGTTGACATTTTTTAGCGAACAGCATCTCTATAAAATACGCAGCAGGTACCGCACGAGCATCTCAAGTACAAGCTTTCATCAAACACAGAAGATTTCTCATGCGGAGGACATGTGTGGCATGGGCAGTAGCATAGGCAAGGGTGGTCTTCAAGCTTCCTTCACACACAGATTAGTTAAAATGCAAGCAGCAGAACTATGACTTCCTATAACAGAAGAGGTGCCGCCTGGGCATTCGATGTGCAAGCTTCTTTATAACTGAGCAGGAAGAACTCAGGCAACTTCCCATACTTCCCTTACTCAAACATATGACATGCACACGCAGGGGCACATGTCTTTCTAAGACTAAAACGAGTGCTTCTGGCACTCGCAGAGAGCATTTATTTTTGTTTGTTCCCTGCATGCATGTAACTTGTCTTTATGCGGGACAAAACTTTGGACAATGCAATAGGTCTTGCATCAGCAGTAAACAACAAGCAGTGTTGTGAGGGTGTAGTACCACAGGCTGCCACTAGGTGTCCTGTGGGACCTCTTTCGGCCACATTTGGTACTGCAACCTGCAACATGGCAAGGAAAGGATATGGCACTGCAGTGAAAGTTACCGATTGGGAAGTTGGGGATCCCAGTCCAAGTCTGCGGTCTGCCTGATTATTTCATTTCTCCCGATCACGCAATATAAATCAAAGGCAAAATTTTTAAGTTACATAAAAGCAAAGTCGTGAGGAAAACGGCGAAAAATATAAAATAACATAAAAGCAGTGTCATGAGGAAAATAGCAGGGGCCTGGAGCAGTGTTTTGGGGGGGGCGAGGGGGAGGCACAGGGAGATCAAGGGACTAAGCAAATGAATGAAGGGACGAGACAGCAAGCAAATGAAGCAAAAGGAAGTTTCATTGCACAAGTAAACAGGACACTTAAGGAGCACAGACACAGACCAACCAAAAAATGAGTTCTCTCAAAATATAAATAACCTGAAAAGTAAGAACACTTGTAAGAGGTCCAGTCCCCATAGGAGGATACACAATTCCAAAAGAAGGGACTACTAAGTGCATTCACCAATGAAAAGCCAGCATTTCTAAAGGACAGCAACAGGGACCAAAGAAAAAGATGGGCATTTTTTCAAGCCCATATACTAGATACTTCATGTCTCAAAGAGACGGTGAAAGCGCTGCCTAGGCGAGACCTAAAAAACGAAACTTAAATGTTTTCTTTTCTTTTTTGAAAACTCATATTGTTTTCTTTTGAGGAAAAAGGGGCTACAATTAAAAGAAAATTGCTTTATTGAAAATCAATAACCGACACGGTGGTCTACTGGACCAGACAGACCACCATTCCTGTGATGGCAGCGATTCCCAGTGGGTTGCAAATTGCGACTTACCTCATTAATATTCATGCAGTAGGTCGATTCGTGACCCACTAGGAAGAGATATTTAAAATAAAAAGTTTCATACATTAGCAATAGCGATTTCCTAATTGGATTTCGGATATAATCACAGCTAGGAAATCCCTATTTGAACATTGTTACATCTGCCCTTGGTAACACGCCCCCTCTTTTATTATATTTTAATGATGTAAATGTTTGCTGAAAGCATTGCCACTGAATACTGGTGCATGATATCGACTACAACTAAATATTGTCGTGTATTCTAGCCTACAGTGTACAATAGTATTCTGTGCTTGTGTTTTCAGTGTGCATCTAATTTGTAGATCACTGTTCTCATTGGTTGTGATCAGCAGAACTTCAGTTTGAGGTACATTTTAATTACGATCTAAGTCATGGATACTCGCAAACATTCCTTCAGGGGCCAAAAGATTTGGTGGGTGGTGTGAAAGAGGGCCGCACTAATTCTGGCAGGATGGTGGTCGGGGGGTTGGGGCGGGTGGAGTTAAGGTGCCTGTAGAGCAAGCAAAGCATGCACATCTAGTGGCTGAATGGAATTGCGCAACATGGAGCCAGAAAACCTGGGATCGATCTTGGCTTCCCCACTTGACCAAATTGTGTCATCCTAGGCAATTGTTTTATTTCATTTTCTCTCCTTTTTCTTCCTTATTGTGAGACCGGCCTCACGGCGTTGCCCTCCCGATCATCCAGCCAACCTGCAACCACCCTCAAGACACGACATCTCCGACTCCGGCCGCCCCAGCCACCCAGATCCGAGGGCCGGCCAGAGCCCTGACAGACTCGACACCCTACCACGCATGTCCGACCGAGGGAGCGGGAACCCTCGAACCAGACCCAGAGGCGCCAGCCCAGTCACACCTCGGGTCGCCTTCCCCCGGACTCGATCGGCCACCAGGCCCCTGGGGAGCAGGCGCCTCCCCTGCCGAGCGTCTGGGGTCCCTCCCAGACCCACCTGAAAAGACCAAAGAAGTGAGCGGCAGGAAATCCCGCCGAACCCCCTCCGTCACCCCAAGCCCCCCTCTGCGAGGACTCCGGACTTCAAAGGGCAGGGGGAGTATAACAAGGGGCGCCGGGGGAACGAATGTAGAGAAGACCTGGAACCATCCGAGCCTGCTGATGCTGTCGCGGCTCCTGAACGCTGAAGTCACCTGGGCCTGCTGAGTGACTCGCGGCCTCTCGCTATTGAACCATCTGAGCCCTGCTGACGAGGTCGCGGCTCCCGAACTCCGACCACCTGTGCCTGCTGAGAGACTCGCCGCGCTCCCCTTGAGGACGACTCGGTAAGAGATCGCCCAGAGACACAACACCCTCCAGCTCGAGGATTGTGAGCTATCCGCAGGGTACTTCGCAGAGACACTACCTTTAAAGACTGTCCCGCTACCCCCTTTCCCCAACTACCGATTTATGGTACCTTGTGCCGCTGCTGTACTGCTTGCACCTTGGATCATAAAGATCCCTTGAAACCATCGATAAAAGAACCTATCGTCCTACAAAGAATACGTGTGGTGTCACTCTGTTCGTAGTGTTAGCTCAGGGTGTGCGTGCCTGGTTCGGCCTACTTGGGAGAGGTGGGTCAAAGGGGTGGGCAAGACCGGTATCGAACCCCCCTCCGGCGAACGCCTTTCCAACATTTGGTGGCAGACGACGGGATCCGAGCCGACACCGAAAGAGAGCGTGCAGTGAACGACTGACGCACTACCAAACAGAGATGGAAGGAGAAACCTCCCTGGGTGCCGTAGGTACCGAAATAAGCTCACCGTTCCGAGAGGATCAATTGGACTATTACACGCATCGAGAATTAAAACAATTTTGCAAGGACCTTGGCATCGCTACCACCGGATTAAGCACAAAGGAAGACTTCCAGAAAGTATTGAAAACCTGGGTCGAAACGGAAGGAGACTCTGCCCATGAACCACCAAGCATCCCGGTGAGAAACAACGGGCCAGAGGGGAACCTGTCCCCCGAGGAGCTAGCGGACCGAGAGAGAAGCCGCAACCACGAACTTGAACTGGCAAAGCTAAAAATCGAGGGAGAAATAAAACTGGCAGAGAAAAAGTTAGCCGTCGAGCAGTTACGGCTACAAGGGGAACTCGAGGAGAAGAGACGCCAAAGAGAGCACGACGAAAAGAAACTCCAGCTGGAACATGAACGCAGCCTGAAGGAGATCGAGTGGCGGGCTAAAAACGAAAAGTCCCAGCCGTCCGGGAATCTACCGTCCGCTCTCACCGGGGAAGCCAAAGTCCACATCCCCAAGGATGTGGTAAAAGAGTACTACAAAAACGACGATATCCAGCAGTGGTTTATGGCCTACGAAGTCGCCATGACCTCTCACCGAGTCCCGCAGAAGGATTGGGGGGCTGGCCTATGGGGCCGGTTCTTAAGCGAAGGAAGAGACACCCTGCTAGATCTGCCCTCCACGGTCATGAACTCCTACAGCCACATGAAGGAAGCCCTCGTGGGCCGGTATGGACTCACCCCCGAAATGTACCGACAACGGTTCCGAGATTGCAAGAAGATACCGGGCACCACGTGGGTAGAGTACGTGAACTTTTACAGCGGAGCCTTGGACGGGTGGATCAAGGGCAGCAAGGTCTCCACCTTCAAAGAACTGTTTGATCTGATTGCCTGGGATTATTTAGCGGCCAATTGCTTTGTAGAACTGCGCCAACATCTCCTGGACAGTAAGCTCACCGACCCTCGGAAGCTGGCTGCTGAGGCTGATCGTTGGGTGAACACCCGGGCCACCCGGGGCCCCGTGGGGGACTACGGTCGCCACAGTCAAGGGCCACCCGCCAGAGGGGCGGAGGAAACCACGGCCGACCAAGAGACTTCCCCGGGGGGCCCTCACACAGCCCTCCCAGCAGCCCACCAGCGGCAGGTTCAGCCCCGTCCCCAGCCAGCGCCGGAGCCCCAGGGCGGCTAGGTCCACGAGCTAGGATCACCTGCTTCCGCTGCCAACAGCCCGGACACTACGCCAATGACCCCCAGTGTCCCCAGTATCAGCGAACCGCAACGACCAACCCCCCGGCCCGGCAGATGGCCTCCGTGGCTCTGGGGGAAGAGATGGAGGACTCCGAAGAATGGGAACCAGCGGCCATAGCCCTGGTCTCCCTTGGTGATCGAGAAATGGTCCCCGGGACACCCTTGCCCGCCAACACAAAGAAATACCGACAGCAGGTGACCATCAACGGCCACCGAGTCGAAGGCCTCCGCGACACCGGGGCGAGTGTCACCGCGGTCCACCGCAGCCTAATTTCAGAAGACCAGATCCTAACCGGTGCCCTCTGTCCGGTCATATCCTCCGACAATTCTGAGAGCCTCTGCCAGATGGCTCTGGTGCCTTTCGAGTGGGGAGGAGTCTCCGGAGAATTGAAGGTAGCCGTCCGAACATCACAGCCCGTAGACTGCCTCCTGGGCAACGACCTGGAGAGTTCCCCATGGGGGCAAGTGGAACGAAGAGCCCATCTCGAGATGATGGGCCTACCAGAATGGGTCTGCGCCACCACGCGCTCCATGACCGCGCGATTGCCTCTCGCCGCGGGTAGCGAGGGCCGCGCCCCGAACACTGTCCCTGAGGACCGGGACGCCCTACCAGAGCCGGACAACCCTCCTTTGGACGGAGGAGAAGCCACTGACCCAGGAGAGGGGCCGGAACTGTCCGCCCCTGAGGCACTGACTGAGCTCGGAGAACTGCCCGAGATGGCCCAATGGCGCTTTGAGGGAGGGCCCTCCCGTGAAGAGTTCTGCCAGGAACAGGCCACCTGCCCTTCCCTCGTGGGACTCAGACAACAAGCCGAAGCCCAGTCCGCCGGTGACCGAACCGGAACCCATTGGGTCTATTGGGACAATGGCCTCCTATACAGCGAACAAAAGTCAGCCGAGCTAGGCGCAGCCCGAGTACTGGTGGTACCCCAGCGCTTCCGAAGCCTCCTCCTGGGCCTGGCCCACGATGTACCCTTGGCAGGACACTTAGGCCAAGACAAAACATATCAGCGATTAGTTACCCACTTCTATTGGCCCAAGATACGAGCGAATGTAGAAGTACACTGCAAATCCTGCCTCACGTGCCAGGGCAGTGGGAAGAGTGGGGGAAAACGCAAAGCTCCCTTACAACCGTTTCCCGTTGTGAGTACCCCGTTCGAGCGGGTCGGCATCGACATTGTGGGACCCCTGGATCCGAAGACCGCCCAGGGCCACCGCTTCATCCTTGTCCTGGTGGACCATGCCACCCGCTACCCCGAGGCCATTCCCCTCCGCACCGTGACGGCTCCCGTGGTGGGCCGGGCTCTCATGGGGATCTTCTCCCGTGTCGGATTTCCCCGCGAGGTTGTGAGTGATCGCTGCACTAACTTCATATCCCGCTACATGAAGTCCCTGTGGCAGCAGTGCGGAGTCACATATAAGTTCACGACCCCCTACCACCCCCAGGGCAACGGCCTAGTGGAACGCTTCAACCGAACCCTGAAGGGGATGATCCTGGGCCTCGAAGAGCCCCTGCGCCGGAGATGGGACGTCCTCCTCCCTTGCCTCCTGTTCGCGTACCAAGAAGTTCCCCAAAAGTCTCTGGGGTTCAGCCCCTTCGAACTGCTATACGGACACCCCGTCCGAGGGCCCCTGAGCCTGGTCAAAGAGGGCTGGGAGACAAGCCCCCGGGGGACACCCCCTGATGTGTTCCGCTACATCCTGGCGCTCCGCAACCAGACTAGGAAGTTCAGAGAACTCGCAGAGGCTAACCTCGAGGCCAGCCAAGAAGAAATGAAGCGCTGGTATGACCAGAACGCAACCCTGGTCGAGTTCCAGCTGGGCCAGCAGGTTTGGGTCATGGCCCCGGTGAAGCCCTGCGCCCTACAAGACAAATGGACTGGTCCCTTCAAGGTGATCGAGCGGAAGAGTCAGGTCACGTACCTGATCGATGTACAGTCCCCACGGAACCCCCTCCGGGTCCTCCACGTGAACCGTCTCAAGCCCCACTTTGTGAGAACGGAGTTAAGTTTGCTACTGGCCACCGATGATGGGGCGGAAGAAGACACCGACCCCCTGTGCGCTAAAGACCTGGATGGTTCCGTGGAGGGAGTGAGACTTTCAACCACTCTCACTCCCCAACAGTCCGACGACTGCCGCCAGCTGCTCAGACAATTCGCAGACCTCTTCTCCCTCATTCCAAGGGTCACCGACTGGTGTGTCCACGACGTGGACACCGGCGACAGCCCGCCTGTGAGACACCGAGCCTACCGGGTGCCTGACCGGGTCCGCACCTGCATCAAGACCGAGGTACAGAAGATGCTAACCCTTGGGGTAATCGAACCCTCCGACAGCCCCTGGGCCAGCCCGGTAGTCCTGGTCCCGAAAGCAGCTTCCCCTGGGGTCGCCCCCGAACTAAGATTCTGTGTGGACTACCGGGGGCTCAATGCGGTCACCCGAGCAGACGCTCACCCTATTCCCCGCGCCGACGAGCTCATCGACCGCCTTGGGGCTGCACGGTTCCTCAGCACTTTCGACCTGACCTGCGGATACTGGCAGATTGCTCTCACGGAGGGAGCGAAAGAACGCTCCGCCTTCTCCACACCAGATGGACACTACCGCTTCAGGGTCATGCCGTTCGGGATGAAGAATGCCCCAGCCACGTTCCATCGGTTGGTGAACAAGGTCCTGGCCGGACTCGAGGAGTTCAGCGCAGCGTACCTTGACGACATAGCCGTATTCAGCTCTCAATGGCACGAGCATCTCCAGCACCTCCGGCAAGTACTAATGGCCCTGCGCCAAGCCGGACTAACCGTGAAGGCCAGCAAATGCCAGCTCGGGCAAGGCTCCGTGGTCTACCTGGGGCATCAGGTGGGCAGCGGGCAGGTCGCCCCCCTCCAACCGAAGATCGACGCCATCAAGTCCTGGGAGCCCCCCACCACTCAGACGGAAGTCCGGGCCTTCCTGGGCCTTACAGGGTACTACCGGAGGTTCATTAAAAACTATGGTAGCCTCGCGGGGCCCCTCACGGAGTTGACCTCCAAAAAGCTCCCGAAGAAGGTGCAGTGGACCCCCCCCGTGCCAGCAGGCGTTCGACGCCTTGAAAACCGCCATGTGCACTGCCCCCGTACTCAAGGCCCCCGACTACTCCCAAGAGTTTGTGGTCCAGACCGACGCATCCGAACACGGCATCGGGGCCGTCCTCTCGCAGTTCAACGACAAGGGCATCAATCAGCCCATAGCCTTCATCAGCCGAAGGCTGCTGCCGCGAGAGCAGCGTTGGAGTACTATAGAACGAGAGACCTTCGCCGTAGTCTGGGCCCTCAAGAAACTACGGCCCTACTTGTTCGGAACCCATTTCCGAGTACAGACGGACCACCGGCCGTTGCAGTGGCTAATGCAGATGAGGGGAGAGAACCCCAAGCTACTACGATGGTCCATCTCCCTCCAAGGGATGGACTTCACTGTCGAGCATCGCCCCGGGACGGATCATGCCAACGCCGACGGCCTGTCCAGGTTCTTCCGCTTCGGCGAGGAGAACCCCCGAGTGGATGGATAGTTCTCCACGCCTTTCAGCTGGGGGGGACGCGTGTGAGACCGGCCTCACGGCGTTGCCCTCCCGATCATCCAGCCAACCTGCAACCACCCTCAAGACACGACATCTCCGACTCCGGCCGCCCCAGCCACCCAGATCCGAGGGCCGGCCAGAGCCCTGACAGACTCGACACCCTACCACGCATGTCCGACCGAGGGAGCGGGAACCCCCGAACCAGACCCAGAGGCGCCAGCCCAGTCACACCTCGAGTCGCCTTCCCCCGGGAAGACTCGATCGGCCACCAGGTCCCTGGGGAGCAGGCGCCTCCCCTGCCGAGCGTCTGGGGTCCCTCCCAGACCCACCTGAAAAGACCAAAGAAGTGAGCGGCAGGAAATCCCGCCGAACCCCCTCCGTCACCCCAAGCCCCCCTCTGCGAGGACTCCGGACTTCAAAGGGCAGGGGGAGTATAACAAGGGGCGCCGGGGGAACGAATGTAGAGAAGACCTGGAACCATCCGAGCCTGCTGATGCTGTCGCGGCTCCTGAACGCTGAAGTCACCTGGGCCTGCTGAGTGACTCGCGGTCTCTCGCTATTGAACCATCTGAGCCCTGCTGACGAGGTCGCGGCTCCCGAACACTGAACCACCTGGGCCTGCTGAGTGACTCGCGGCCCCCAGCTATTGAACCATCTGAGCCCTGCTGACGGAATCGCGGCTCCCGAACTCCGACCACCTGTGCCTGCTGAGAGACTCGCGGCGCTCCCCTTGAGGACGACTCGGTAAGAGATCGCCCAGAGACACGACACCCTCCAGCTCGAGGATTGTGAGCTATCCGCAGGGTACTTCGCAGAGACACTACCTTTAAAGACTGTCCCGCTACCCCCATTCCCCAACTACCGATTTGTGGTACCTTGTGCCGCTGCTGTACTGCTTGCACCTTGGATCATAAAGATCCCTTGAAACCATCGATAAAAGAACCTATCGTCCTACAAAGAATACGTGAGGTGTCACTCTGTTCGTCGTGTTAGCTCAGGGTGTGCGTGCCTGGTTCGGCCTACTTGGGAGAGGTGGGTCAAAGGGGTGGGCAAGACCGGTATCGAACCCCCCTCCGGCGAACGCCTTTCCAACACTTATCACATATAAGAGGATCTCGAAATCCATCCGATGTGCACTGTTCAAAAACCTTTCCTTTGTTTGATTGAATAAACTATAATGTTGTTCATGTATGAAAGGAACCCAAAGGATGCACATAACTGACATGCCTCTAAGTTCTCTACTAGCATTGTTGTCAGGGTGAGGAGGGAATCATAAATGCTTTTAGATCCATGTTTGAAAACTATCACTTTTAGACTGATACTTCTCAATGCACTGATGTAATCAGGTCCACTGATTTACACGTGTGAAGCGGTTCTGCGTGCTAATCAAAGACACTCTTTGAATTCTGAAGAATGTAGCACATTTTTGCACATTTTCTGAAACATGTCTTAATAAATGAAGGTGATCCTAAAGTTAAGCAGTGCAGGGACCGTAGATACTTCGTTTCTTTAACTGCAATTAACATTTAAATAAAGGCTTGCAGGTTTATAGAACATATGTTAATACTAGTGCTGAGTCGGTTGAACAGCAGGCCAGTGCTGCTTTTTCCTAGGGAACTGCCCTGATCTCATTTCTAAAGAAGCATTGGTAAAGCCAGTAGGTCTGGGTTGTTTGTGCTAAAGCATGGATCGTTAGCGCTTTCGACTGAAGTCAGCAGGCTGTAGTTGTAAACTAATCTCTCTTGCAGTTCAATGCAAGCTCTCGAGTGGAGGCCGAAGGATACACTCAGACAGCTAATGGCTTTAGATGACAAACACTCCACTGGGTTGAGCCAAGATGTGATTGACAAAGTATGAAGCCAATGGCTAAAAGAGTTTGATCAAACAAAGCCAATGGGTGAAAGGGGTGGACCCAACGCCCACCCCACGCATATAGTTAGCAATACGCCTGTTTGACACCTATGCTGTCTAAACCTAGACCTAACAAGCATTCACAAAACTGAAAGCTCTGGTTTTAATCTCTAAATTGGTTTGTGTTTTTACAGTAGAGCAAGACTTGTAGGAGGGAGTCATACAATTCAATGCAAGCATTCAACTGGAGGTGAAGATATATACTCAATAATACCCAATGGCATTAAGTGAGACATGAATACACCACTGGGCTAAGCCAAAACATGATTGACAAGTCGCCAGCCAATGGCTGATAGAGCCTGGTTGAAGAAAGCTGGTGATTGAAAGGGTAGGGCCCAAAGGCTACTCCATGCGCTATTGTTAGCAAAAGGTCTTCTGACAACTGCGCTGTCGAAACCTAGACCTAAAAAAAGATTGAATTTCACTGCTTACGTATTCGTGCTCATGTGTGTCTGTAATTGTTTTGTGTGTGTGCATGGACAGGGTGTGTGTACCCATGAGTCTGTGTAGGCACCAGGGGCTATATTACATATAGTATGCTGCGAGCGCAACAGGTGTGTGTGCGCCTGCTTTTTGTGCCCCTGGGCCCTATGGTGTTACAGAGCGGCCGCAGATGCTTCAGCGAACCCTTCCGTAACCATGATAGCGCTGATGCACATGTAGCGCCTTCAGAGCGTGTTCCATCATTTGAATGGGGAAGTGGCCCCATACAAATGAGGGAATCTCTTTGACTCAGCGCCCGCCCATATAATGGACGGGAGCACAGAGGCAAATTGGACCATATGAGGCGAACTGACAGTGCGACACAAAAAGGTGCCACAGTGTCAGTGCACCCCCTGTGGACAAACCTCTGGAAGGGTAGAAAGGGGTCCCATAGACCCCCTCTGACATCCCTCTGCAGGTGGGTGCAGTCACTCACTGCACCTACCTGCAGAGGGATCTCTAACCCCTCTTTGAAGTTCAGGTTGCCACATGCACTGAGAAACACAGAGCGGCTTTGAAGCATTCACTCCGTGTTTCACTGATTGTGCTGCACCCAGTTAAGCGTGAGTTCACAGCGGCCTTAAGGGCAGCGCATTCATCATAATAGCGAGCTCTGTTGCTGTCTGGTGCACCTGTTTAAAGGTGTGCCATGGACCTATCAGTAATATGTTTACACATCTGTATAAGTGTGCATCAAGTACACACACACACGTGTGTCAATGTGTGTGTTCATACACCAGATGTGTGCATAGACAACTGTATTTGCATGTATCTATGTTTATGTATGCACTGCTCGGTGCATTCATATCCATATGTGCCTGTGTGTAGATATGCATCAGTTGTGTAAATATGGGCATTTGACACAAAGCCCCTAAGGTCTGACTCCATGTTATGTAGGCTCTGGCTCCATCTTCTGTAGGCTCTGACTCCATCTTATGTAGGCTCTGACTCCATCTTATGTAGACTCTGACTCCATCTTATGTAGGCTCTGACTCCATCTTATGTAGGCTCTGACTCCATCTTATGTAGACTCTGACTCCATCTTATGTAGGCTCTGACTCCATCTTATGTAGGCTCTGACTCCATCTTATGTAGGCTCTGACTCCATCTTATGTAGACTCTGACTCCATCTTATGTAGACTCTGACTCCATCTTATGTAGGCTCTGGCTCCATCTTGGTCAATTGAGGTAGCCATCTTCCCTAACTTCGGCAATGGACGTTGCCATATTCCCCGATTTATGCAGAATCATTGCCATGTCTGCTGTTAAACGCATATGTCGCACAACCTTATCTTTCTAGGAACTGTGACCGCGTCAAGTGCTTTAATTAATGACATAGGTACAACATCTAATGCAAGATTTTGTCTGGGTCAAATGTCCACCATTCTCCATGTCAGAGTTAAATAAGAACACATACAGATAGAACCAAAATATTGTAGTCTGAATTGCCGTCCTTTTGCCTTATATATTCACAAGGAAACGTCTGGGACGCACACCTTGATGCACATAATCTATGTCCGACATTTCAATCATTATGTCAGAAATTTAAATTTCTGATAAGATTTAGGATACAAGGACGGCCACTTGACCACTTGTCAGGAGAGGTCCTTCGCCCACATTATCGCCCGAGGTTCTGCCAGAGACGGTCTCAGTTGCTGTCAGCACACTGCGCACCTCACAGATGCTACATCGTGCCTGAAGCTGATAAAGCCAAGCCCCGGAGGAAGCCAGACCGGCAGCATCACGGAGGAACTCTGTCTCCAGGCGTCCACTGATAAAGACATCCTTTGCTGTCAACAAGATATGCGCAAAAACAACAGTTGATGGACAGAATGCAGAACAATGTCATACATTCACCCTAGTACAGAGATCTGGGCCTAAATTCATCGCTTTTTTGCTCACCATGCCATTCCAGTTTGAACCCAGCCATATGCAAATCAGTCTTGACCCTGTGCCTCATGGGAACAGTCCAGCCCGAACTGCCAAGCCAGGTCCTCCCTGGACTGGAAACAAGCATCCTAGGACCGGTTTCGGGGTTTCACCCCTCTTCAGCCAGGATAGCTTTATTCCAGTGGCATGGAGAGCAGGGGACTCACGTCTGAGCATACCTGTCCCACTCGGGGTGACAAATGCAAAAACAACAGTTGATGGACAGAATGTAGAACAATGTCATACATTCACCCCAGTACAGAGATCTGGGCCTAAATTCATAGTTTTTTTTGCTCACCATGCCATTCCAGTTTGGACCCAGCCACATGCAAATCAGTCTTGACCCTGTGCCTCATGGGAACAGTCCAGTCCGAACTGCCAGGCCAGGTCCTCCCTGGAAAGAAGCCTAGGACCGGTTTCGGGGTTTCACCCCTCTTCAGCCAGGATAGCTTGACTCCAGTGGCGTAGTGAGCACGGGACCCACGTCTGGGCATATCATTCCCACATAGGGCGAACAGCAAAACACACAAGATGATGGGCCCGATTCACAGAATTAACTGAAGACAAAATCCTAAACGTACTACTTTTGGTATTCACAGAATGCACTTACTACTTTTGGTATTCACAGAATGCACTTACTACTTTTGGTATGCACAGAATGGATTTACGACTACTAACTTTACATCCGCACTCGGGTCGGAAATTCCGGGCCGGAGGCGGGACTTCCAGGCCGGAGGCGGAGCTTCCGGCCCAGAGGTGGGGATTCCGGCCAGTGGCGGAGATTTAGCCATGGCCAAAATCTCCTCCTCTGGGCCGGAAGCTCCGCCACTAGCCCGAAAGCCCCGCCTCCGGACTGGAAGCTCCACCTCCGGGCCGGAATTTCCGGCCCGAGTGCGGACGTAAAGTTAGTAGTCGTAAATCCATTCTGTGAATACCAAAAGTAGTAAGTGCATTCTGTGAATACCAAAAGCAGTAAGTGCATTCTGTGATTACCAAAATGGTAGTAAGTTTAGGATTTTGTCTTAAGTTAGTTCTGGGAATCGGGCCCGATGTTCTTTTTGCATTTGTCACCCCGAATGGGACGGGTATGCTCAGACGTGAGTCCCGTGCTCTCCATGCCACTGGAATCCAGCTATCCTGGCTGAAGAGGGGTGAAACCCCTAAACCGGTCCTAGGATGCTTGTTTCCAGTCCAGGGAGGACCTGGCCTGGCAGTTTGGGTTGGACTGTTCCCATTGGGCACAGGGTCAAGACTGATTTGCATATGGCTGGGTCCAAACTGGAATGGCCTGGTGAGCAAAAAAACGATGGATTTAGGCCCAGATCTCTGTACTGGGGTGAATGTATGACATTGTTCTGCATTCTGTCCATCAATAGTTCTTTTTGCATTTGTCACCCCGAGTGGGAACGGGTATGCTCAGACGTGAGTCCCGTGCTCTCCATGCCACTGGAATCAAACTATCCTGGCTGAAGAGGGGTGAAACCCCAAAACCGGTCCTAGGATGCTTGTTTCCAGTCGAGGGAGGACCTGGCTTGGCATTTCGGGCTGGACTGTTCCCATGAGGCACAGGGTCAAGACTGATTTGCATATGGCTGGGTTCAAACTGGAATGGCATCGTGAGCAAAAAAAGATGGATTTAGGCCCAGATCTCTGTACTGGGGTGAATGTAGGACATTGTTCTGCATTCTGTCCATCAATAGTTCTTTTTGCATTTGTCACCCTGAGTGGGACGGGTATGCTCAGACGTGAGTCCCGTGCTCTCCATGCCACTGGATTCAAGATATCCTGGCTGAAGAGGGGTGAAACCCCGAAACCGGTCCTAGGATGCTTGATTCCAGTCCAGGGAGGACATGGCCTGGCAGTTCGGGCTGGACTGTTCCCATGAGGCACAGGGTCAAGACTGATTTGCATATGGCCATGTCTGAACTGGGGTGGCATGGTGAGGAAAATAACCATGGATTAAACCCAAATCTGTGACTGGGGGTGAATGTTTTGCCAATGTGCAACATTCCGTCCATCTTCTTGTGTGTTTTGCTGTCAACAAGATATGCAGCACATTACTTCCTCCTAGACTGCAAGTTGGTCTGCCTTCCATGCTCTCATAGTATAGTGCATAGAAGCAGACCTTAGGGTGTTAGATCACATTTTAACAGTGTTGGAAATGTTAATTTTGTTCTCTTTATTAATAGCGTACCTTCTCGCTGTTTTTATAAAATTCTGTGTAGTTGTTTTAGATGTACTGAGAAACAGATTGTTCATGTAGTAATAAATACTTTTAACTAAAAGTGTTCATTCTTCTTAGTACAGCGTGTGTGAGTGCATGTGTGCATGTGTGTGTGCGAGTGTGTGTGTATATGTGTGTGTGCATGTGTGTGTATGTGCGTGCGTGTGTGTATATATGTGTGTGTGTATGTTTGTGTGTGTGTGTATGTGTGTATATATATGTGTGTGTGTATATATGTGTGTGTGGGTGTATATGTGTGTGTGTATATATGTGTGTGTGTAGATATATATGTGTGTGTGTGTGCGCATGTGTGTGCATGTGTGTGCGTGTGTGTATGTGTGTGTATATATGTGTGTGTGTATGTGTGTGTGTGTATGTGTGTATATATGTGTGTGTGTGTGAGTGTGATATTGAGAATAATGAAATAGGTTGGTTACTGTTTCAATGTTGCCCCTGACCCCTTTACCTGAGTATTAGTAACCCAAAAGCAATAACTATTCCTTCAATATCTCATTGATTAGTTTTCTGCGGGCTACAATGACCTGTTTTTCACATTCATCGTGGGGCATTGAACCACGTTCACCTATGTCACCCGTGGGTGGAAAAGCCCCCCTTGTAGAGTTTTGTCAAAGTTGTAACTTTTTGAAATAATGTTGTGCATGTGCATGCTCCAGGTGTGTACACACATAGGAATGTCTGTTTATGCAGCTTCGAGGTGTGTGCATTTATGAGTATGTTTGTATGTGCCTGAATGCACCAGGTATGTCCAAGTGTGTGCACACATAAGCATGCCATGTATGCATGTACCTGTATATGTTTGCTGTTGGTGTGCCCAATTACGAGTGTACCTGGGAGTAAGAATGAATCAGCTGTGTACATGTTGGTGTGTGCATGCGGCCGATGTGTGCATTCATGAATGTGTCTGTTTCTTCCTGTACAAATGTCTTGTATGCACGGTAAAAGCTGAGAACATTTATACAGTATTTTATTGTATTGTGGTGTAGCATTTGTAGAGCGCCTCCTAACCCAATGTGGGGGCTAAAGCGCTTACCCATTTGTATAACAAGCTCCACTCTGTGGGGTGTGTGGTGGGGAGAGGGTCGTTTTTAGGTCTCGCCTTGCTATCGCGTAAGCGATCGCAAGGCGAGACTATTGTAAGGGGCTCCCAAAAGTGCTCCGAAAAGTGAATTGCATGGCGAGCACGCGCTCAATCGCGCGCATCGTGCCGCCATGCAATCCGTTTGGCATCGCACTTCAAAGGGTCCGCTCCCCCACCTGGAATGCGCTCCCCCGCCCCCGCCAAGCGCGCACGCCATGCTCGGCCGGGCTTGTCTTGTTTTTTCTTGTCCCCTCTCCTTCTTTTTTTGCACTTTCTTTATCGCTTGTTTTCTTTTTGTAAGACTCACAGTTTTCTATCTATGCTTCATTCAGTTGCTTCTTGTTCTTTCTTCTGTTACTTATTTATATTATGCATTGTTTTCGTTTTCCGGAGCACTTTGTCTTCTCCATGGACCCTTTCATTCTATTGTTTGGCAAACACGAGTCTCCAGTTCCATGGTGCGTGCAATCCTCCTGCCTTTCCTGCGCTGATTCCTCTGTCTCTTCCTTTCCATCACAGAATCCCTTTTCAAATTATACGGAGAACCAAAAGAAATCCTTAATGGAAGAAACGAAAGGTAAATCCACTCAAAGCCACGGAGCTGCCCTCGAGGACGCTGGAGAGCTGTGCGCGCAGCTGTGCGTGGCAGCCCTCGCTGCACAGGAAGCTGCCTCGTGCAGACGCGCGCAGGTACCACTCCTCCCGCGCCCTCTCACGGCTTACTTTGTGTACAGCTCGTGGGGAGCGTGTATGCCTCCCGGGGTGCTTCGTGTGCGCCTCCGGCCGGTCAAACTATGAGCGCAGGCACCATCGGCACCCTTGGCGTGCCCCCGCAGGCACAGAGTGCTGCCCTGTGTACAGCCCAGGGAGGGCACGTGCGCAGACCTTTAGATGATCTGTACTTTGTGCCATGCCCCAACGAATAAAACGGCGCTCTCTATCAGGCGCGCGACTACCGGTGGGCTGAGCGGGCTTTAGCACCCCTCGCCCCTCCCGGTCAGGTTCTGTTGTCTAGGCTGGCTGGGCTGGGGCTGGTGGCCTGACCTTCAGCCACAATAACAAGGTATTCCTCCTGGGAGAAGAGTTGCAGCCCTGACAGTCCTATGTGTGTCTTTCCTTTGACATTCGAAATACAAATGCCTGTTCTCATTACATAACGCCTGTTCCTTTCCATAATAGAGTCGTGACTCGCTATTCAAAGTGATGGGGTGAAATGGGCCAATGGGTCAAAGCTGCAATTATCGCATCCCTCACCCACCAACGAATGACAGCCAGGGTACCGAGCAGCTCATTCCCTCGAACCAAAGAGATAGAATAAGTATCCATCAAATGGCAGTGAAAAGATGGACCATTTTTGGCCAGAAGGTATCTCCTTCCATTAAGTCTATAAAGTTAGCCTCGTATATTAAAGTATAACACACATTTTAATAGCATCTTGTCTCATGTTTTCTTGGTGCTGTGAAGACATCGATATTGTGCAACACTAATTAAAGAAAGTGCACAAAGGATATATCGCTTTTTGTCAGCAAGGGAAAAAAATGCTCCATTCTGTTCAATGGATTGGAAGGAGGAAGTATGAGTGGGCCAATCCCTAAGGGGGGGGGGAGAAGTGCTAAGTGGTTGTAGGATGAGGAACAAAGGAAGGGCTCAGAAGGATGCAGAAGGGCTTGTTGCTCTGGGACAAGAGAATGATGCACTTTGTGGCAGAGAATTTCGAACTGTTTGGTGTTTTGCACGTGCCCACTACAACCTCAATAGAGATCTAGAGAAGGAGGCACTAAAAGAGAGACTTGGAGAGAAAGAGGGAGCGACTGAAAGAAGCCTAAAATAGACACCCAGAGAAAGTGACAAAGACCAAGGGAAATTTTAAGTTGATAAGAGAGATACTCATCGAGACACAAAGAGGAAGAGAGAGAGAAACATATTAGTGATTCAACTTAAATAAACTGTTAACTTAAACTTTTAGAGCAAAGAGACTTCAGTTGTTGTCTCTGTCTTAAGAAGTCACATTGCTTATTTGTATAGCGCTTTAAGATCATTTAAAAGCACAAAGTGAGAGAGAAAACTTGGGTAAGGCACATACAATAAAAAAGGATTCTTGTGGGTGAAGCAGGTATTGCCCAAGACATTGGTATCTCACTGGATTTATAGGTAACCTACATTAGGTATTTCACAACAGGGAGGGAGTGAAGAAAAGGACATGAAGTGGGTGGCAGGAGGGATGATGGGAGGGAAGTAGGTTTTGAGGTGTCAGTGAGATGAATCACATAGTGACAGTGCTTTGTAAATCATGGTACACTACCAGGGATTGTTACATAGGTCAGAAAGTGCCCCATTGAGGCAGAAAACTGCTCATTCGCTCTGCATTATCTAAAGGCTGACCTCCTATGTGCCTCCTCCTAATAATAACGTTTCACTGTATGCCCACTGCTAAAGATGGACTAAGTTTTGTAGGAATAACTTGGGTGCTAGGAGGGCAGGGAAGGTATCAAGGTTAGGCATTAGGCCATTTTACAATTGTTTAAGGGGTGTGAGCGAATGGGTTAGATTAAGTGGAGGAGCAGTGATCCTTAGTCATGTTTATTCAAAATTGTTTTCTTAAATGTTCTAAATTTTCACACATCACTGCTGGTAGAAACCAGTCTACCATTGGTCTATAAATTCACTTCTATGCTTCCACTGAACATTACCCCAAGACGTGATATTTAATGAGCCTTTTACCCCACACAAGAATTCCAATTAAATATATATGCTATGTGTAAAACATTAAGTTAAATTTCACAGACGTAAGATTTTAAGTTGTTGCTTTTTTCCCCTGCACTATTTCGGCATATTTCTAGAAAGTAGTATTTAAACTTCTGCTGATAATAATATTCATGTATGGGGTACCCATTGATCTTCTTAAATATAACCCAGGTTTCTAGACCCCGTTACTATCAAATGTTTTTAACCGTTTAGGATGCTCTTCCGTACCAAGCACATGGTCAACTTCAATAATACTACCAGTATTTAAGAAGGGAAACCGATTGGATCCAAGATGTTACAGACCAATCTCATTAATTGACACACCACTAAAAATTCTGGGAAGAGCCGTTTATAATCGGACTTAAGATTGGGCAACTGAGATAGAAATTTTTAGTCAATGTGGCTTTAGATCAAAACTTGGTACGGTAGAACTATGTCTCAATCCTAATCTTTTGATAGGCCAATGTACAATAGCACAAAACTCCCAAATATTTCTGGCATTCATGGACCTGATCACAGCGTTTAACAGTATAAACCATTCAAAGCTGTGGTCTATTCTTTTAACCCTTGGTATGGATGCAGCACTGGTGCACTTTATAGCCTATTTGCACAGAGACATGAAAGCCAGAATAAGAACAAATACCGAAGGGGCGGTGTCAGCGGTAATCGGAATCTTCAGGGGAGTAAGACAGGGATGTGTTTTAGCCCTACTTTTATTTATTTTATATCTAAATGATCGTCATCCATTTTTACTTACCATTACCCCTGAGCTCCCCAAAGTTAAGGGCTTTTTCCTTCCGTCGCTGTTGTATGCTGATGACGCAGTTTTAATGGAATGTACCCCAAGGGCTCTACGACAGTTAGTGTTTTGATTTGTACATTTTCTGAAATCCCTAGATCTGCACACCATTTTTAATAAATATTATATGATGTCCTGTGGCCCGAAGAAACTGAGCCTGGAAACACTTAAGATGGGGCAGGTCTCTCTAAAATGCACTTGCACTTTTTCATATCATGGACCAAACCTGTTACGAAGCAGCAATAATTTATTAAGTGCAGTTCATTCGCTGCTTAGTTTTCAGAGGAAGGGAGGAGCTCTTCTTCCTCTCCTGCAGATTTTTAAAATGAAGTGCAGATCAATAGCCACATACGGGCCAGAGGTCTGAGATATTAACTAGTGCAATTCAATTTAAGTGGAAGAAAACATTTCCCATAGTGAATTGAATATCCTGTTTATTGAGGATTATATATATATGCCGGACCCCCACTTTTATGGCATGCCCTATGTAGGGACACGGAGGCAAGTCTCACAAAAGATATATTCGAGACGGTCTCGTCTGTGAAAAGGGAAAGTGTATTCTGTGGCTGGCAACCATGGAATCTCGCCTACAGAAAGTAGGATAACATCACTTATTTGAAAATCCGGAAGGACCACCAAATGTTAATAAAAAGGCGCTTCAAATGGCTCTGTACAATTCTCGCAAGGCTGACAGATCGGCAACTGAGGTCTTAAAGTCAAGTGTAGCAGCGTATATGAATATACGAGTAGACAGAATAATGGCGATGTATCTAACAAAACCTTTGGGGTGATGGGAGAGATGTCTGTTGTTCTGTTTTAGGGTGATACAGTGAAATATATGTTATGCTTCCCCTCAGGATTTCAGGATAATTTAGACTCCACCCCCTGTGGTTTTTACTCTTTTTACACTAAAATAATTTTACTTCCCCTAATTAAAAGGCTTGCCACCAGAGACTGTAGAGAAGCACATAGGAAGCTGTTCCTACTCGCCAATGATGAAATCATCTTTTATATGGGAATGTTTCTGAAAACTGCATTTCCGTCATGTATGTCAATGAACACAGACTAGAAATGGACTATTGTTGGTTTAAAGTATATGGTCATGACTTTTAATCATCCTAATGTTAGTTTTAGTGGTTTCAGGATTTTAAAAGGTATTTCTAAGGACAACCCCAGTGAAGAAAAAAATTAACTGAATGGTATACGGGATAGTGACGCTAAGTCATTTTAATCACTAACATGGCGGACTATTAAGCAGGTTTTTAGGTCTCGCCTTGGCAGTGCATGCGCTGTCTCAGCAAGACATAAAGTAATCTATATGTTGGGTGAAACTCTGTGTAATTTGTCATACCGCTTGCGATTCGTTTAACTGTGGCATTGCTATTCTTATCTTGCTTTCTGTTGGCTGTTGATCCGATATGTAACTTCCATGTAGTCCGGGAGCAGCGGCGCCTAACTACAGATTTTGTCCGCTCGCACTTGTTGTAATTAGCAGCGGCGCGCAGCGCAGTGTGCCATCTGTTTCGGGTCACGCTACGCTTGTTTAACTTGTTTGTATTACATCGATCTTCTGGAAGGCAGGCTCTTTGTATTTGCGCAGTGCCCTTTCATGAGCACTGCGCTGGTTTTGCTTTCCCTCTTGTGTCTCCTCGCTCCTCCACTCTACACTCTTTGCTGTCCCTCCCCCTCCCTTCAAATCAGTCATGGGCCTCTCTCAGTCAGTTCCTCATGATTTATTCTAAAGCTTGCTTTGTCTTGGAGCACCCCGTGCAGTGCTCGTATTTTCAGACCACTCGTTCCGTCTCATTTAAAAAAAAAAAAATACAGTTTTATATGGGTGGGAATGCCACTCAAATGTATTACTTAGAGGGCTCTACATGATCGCCAGTTACTTTGCACAAGGAAATGTTCGTGTTTGCAGGAACATGTTGATTTTGTGATTTGCCCAAGTTCACAGGATGTTGTGCCGGCGCTGAGACTCAAACCTGGTTTTCAGCCCCATCATAGTTGGCAGTTCTGGCCTTAACGCCAGGCAGAAGGTGCCAAGCGGTCAGAGGCTGGGGTCACGCAGAAGAGAAGCAAGAGATAGGGGCGGGCTGCACGGCCCTATTTGCGCTTGTGAGTTCTCCATGCCATTCCCCATTTTACCTTTGTTACAGGCTGTAATGCTTTTTTTTGGTTTAGGTCTAGTGCGTCAGCTCTATCCACCAGGCATCTGCGCCCATTAAGGGGCAGTTCATTCCGTTGTTTTGCCTGATATCCTCATCGAACAAAATTTGTTTGCAGAAGCCATTCGGTTGCATACCCGTTTGATATAAACTACAGATGTTTAGTCTGACATTATGTTTAAAATATATGTATAATTTTGATATGTTTACACCGTTACTTCTCTAGCGTGGGTTTTTGTTTCAGTAATGTTTTTGTTATTTATTTCTGATTCGACAAAACTTGATCGAATCACAACTTCAACCTTTTTATTGTTTGTTTTATTACACAGCGCCTTCCTCGGATACTGTTAGGGCACGTTTGAGTACATTTCGCTGTATGGGCTTGTTAGGGTAGAAAGACCAAGCCCTACACAATGTTTTGTAAAATACCGTGCGCCTCTCTACATACTGTCATGTTTAATTCTTTTTTCGTACCATGTTACATGCCGTCAAAGACCCTCAAAGGTTAGTGTATTCTAGAGGTGTGATATAGTCGAGGGTGTTGGATTACGGTACGGCTCAAATGCAGGCTCTTAGGGACGGCTTGAAACGATCAGGTAGGGGCTGCTTGAGATGTCAGGAGCGATCTAATGTTTAGGACATGTTACTCATTTCTTTCGCACTCCGTTTTTCACAGGATACAGTTCTGCGCGTATTTCTTTAATTTACACACATTCTTCGAACTCTTGAGCTGCCATAGTTTTAATGCAGCACTACCCGTATTCCCGACCCTTCAAACCTTTAGTGGGACAGTGCTTGCACTCCTGACTTTTAACGGGAAAATGCCTGTGCCCCTAAATTGGCAAACCTTATATATGACAGAACATGCTCTCATAGAGAGGTTGGTACATCATGTGTCAACACCTTCCTCAACAATGCAGTTGTAATACTTCCGGTTGGGGAGCACGCACAAAATAATCTGATCAGTGCGTCAATGCTTTTATTTGGACATTATCCTAACTTTCCAGGAGGAGTGACATATGGTCGACACTGCAGTAAACACACATGTGGTCAGCCTCCACTGGGAGTGCAAAGGCTGGTTTGGGACTCTCCTAAAACCGTCCTAGATTGGTATGATGCGTGCTTTTTCTGCTTCTGCATGGCCATTCACTCCGGTTTTCCCTTCTCTGCCTTAAACCATCTAGTGGACTACTTGCTAGGACACAACATTTTTTGTGTGCGTCTTGTTCTTGTCTTCTTTATTTCCTGCCTCAGTGTGGGGTTCACAGTCTTTTTTTTTTTTAAGTTTCAGAAAAGCAAACGCTGCAAAATCCAAATGTGGCATAAAACACCATAAACGCGGTTTACACTCTTTACTCATGCCTACATCACATGGATTCCTTGTTTTGTTTTCCTGTTGCTCGTTGCCAGTGTTATGTATGTAGCTTTCTCTTCAGGCCAAAGGTACCTTACATTGTCGCAAAAACCAGTTAAAAAGCATTTGCAATGTAATAGTTCTCGCAATTGAGAGATTTTGAGCTATTGGCATTGTAAATGACAATTCCTTTTACTAATGTGTTTAAAAAACCTGCAATATTAAAAGGCATTGTCATTTACAATATCAATAGCTCAAAGTTTCCAAAATGCGAGACCTATTGCATTGCAAATGTAAGGCTGCCCGGGGGGGGGGGTCGCGCAGCGGCCCGCCCCTTGGAGGGCGGCCGCCTTAGTGCCACAGGAAGGCACAGGGGTGGGAGGTCGAGTCCCTGGGCTAGTCCGGGGGAGACCCCAACAGATAGCTGTTTCCGGCGAGGGCGGGCAGGAGACAGGGGTACTTATACTGTCTCCGCCCCCTCCTCGTCCTCTTGTCCGCTCGTTCGCCTTGGCGCCGGTCGTTCCCCTGGGTCTCGCGGCGGGTCTATCCTTGTGATCCCGGTTATCCCGGTAAGTGTTGGTGATTGATTGGAAGCGAGAGTCTCTGTGGAGCGGCGGGTGATCTTGGTGCCATTGCGTGGCCGGGAGGGCCCGGATCGGTGCTTTTATTAAGGCATTCGTGGCTGCGGGGCTGTAGCTCAAGGTTAGAGCGCATGCGGTGCATGCCTGTGGCCCCAGGTTCGATTCTCCGGGATCTCCGCTTCTGTCACAGTGCTGCCGACCTCGGAGCAGGGGACCAGGGTGCGAGAGTCGGAATTGTCTTTTTGAGAGCACGGTTGTCATTATGCCAGGGGGTGTAGCCCAGTGGTAGAGCGCAGGGATTGCGTAGAGGAGGCCCCGGGAGGGCTGGATTTAGGACGGTGCGACCGTGGTGCTAGCTTCGTGTGGGCGCCGGGTTTGGATGTTTATTAGGCTTTTGAAGCACCGGATGCTGCGTTTCTTTCAGATCTCACATGTGGGTCAAGTTACTCGTGTGATTAATTTCCTCCGGGAGAGATCAGCATTTTGTAGAGTTGAGGTTTAGACTAACGGGAAGTTAGTGCAGAGGGTAGCTGTTCCTGCTGCTAAGAACGTGTGCCAAGTAGATTACAGAGTGCGTTTGATGGAAATAGGTCAGCAGGTTACTGTTTTCAAAGGAGGCACCCCTTGTTACTCACAAGTTACAACTTAAAGTACGTTATTCAACCGTGAACTATAAACGTTCATCCTATAACTGCATGCACACCGCCAAGCATACATTAAGAGAACATTGTTTACTTTGCAAAAAGGGTTAATTTTGGGAGGCGGGAGCTTGCATAGCGCGCGTTTGACCCGAATCGGGCAGCATAGCGCTTTCTTGCACCAGTTGCCTCACATGCTGGCATGTACGGATAGTGTTGGCTGAAAGGAGAGAAGGTTAGCACTTCCCGTGACAAGGATGGAAGGGGTGTCCTAGTGGCCTTTACAACACATGCACGGTTAAGGCACCGATACTTACTTACTGGCGTCTAAACCATGTCAGGCATGATGCGCGTTTTAGTAATACAGTGCAGCAACGCATGATTAAGAAGGGAAGTTAGCGCTATTGGTTTGTCGAGGAGAGGATGTGGACCGTCGGCTACGCTGCGGCGAGGTCGCGTACACGTGAGAAGTCCCTGGGTGTGGAATGCGGGTGGCTTTGATCTGGGGAGTCCAGGTTCGGGCCTCAGCGTGGGCATTGTAGGGAGAGGCGGTGTGGCCTCAGGCACGTGCGCGCGGTCGCAGGCTGGTCTTTGTTTTCCCCGCGCGTGAATGTGGATGTAAGGCGGTGCCATGTGGGGCCCCCCTTTACCGTGGGGCCAAGTTCTCGCTATATACATATATAATGTGCACACCGGAGCAGAGTATCAGCCATGGGAGGTGAGGGGCATTTGTCTGATAGTGCTATGTGTGCACGGTGTCATGTATGGCAGAGTATGCACTATGTAGGCTTGCGTCATTTTGGTGTGTCCCCTTGCGGCGGAGCGGGTGCTATGTGTAGCGCGCGGATGCCGATTGGACTTGGGCGGGCTAGCGCGATGTCACAATAACCTCAAGGGAAGAAAGGCCAAGAGTGTGGGTGCTCTTTGCCTGGTTAGTTCTAGCTCAAGTTCGTGCTGTATAGGCCCCGGATTGGGATATTGCAGTTTTGGGTGTTTCTGGGATCGCTTGATTGGACCCCGGCCGAGCCTCCTTGTTGGGTTTTAGTATGTAGTTACGGGCCCGTGTTCGGCGCTCCAGTGCCTTCGGGTCGAGCCTCGCTTTTGTCTGAGATGTGCAAAAAAAAAAAAAAAAATCATATAGGACTGTATGAGTAATACTGGTTTCTTCAAGAAAGTGGTCTTTAGTGTGGTAATAGGACCGGCCCGGTGGCTTAGCGATCTAATACCCCCTCGTCAGGGACCGGTGTCCGGTCTTTTGGTCGCAGCTTCTATTGCTCTGCCTTTCATCCAGGAGGTTGATTAATTGAGGACCACTGAGTTGGGTTACTAGAACCATCTGCTATTAAGTGCCTTGTCACCTAATTGCTCAGCCTTTCATCCACAGGAAGTCGATAAAATGAGTACCTTGGAGGGGGTAACAATTGGCATCTATTATTTAGTACCAGGTTACCTAATGGTTCAGCCTTGCATCCATTGTCGATAAATGAGTACCATTGAGTTGGGAAACAGGAACAATCTGTCTCAGTGCCAAGTTACCGTATTGCTCAGCCTTTCAGCCTCCTGAGGCGACTAATGAGTTCCTTCAAGTTGGGTAGCTAGAACCATCGATCATTTGCGCCAAGTTACCACGGGTGTACATGCTCCCTTGTTGTTATAATTACTTGCGATTGGAGAGGTAGGGAAACTGGTTAAGATATGTCAAACAGTGTAGAATTTGTCTGGCTAGAAATAAGGGATCAGGATCTCCTTTTGCTCGTGTAAGCGCTCCACACTTTCTGGTCGTGTTAGCGCCATATTTACATGCAAAAATTCCCTGTGGCTACAGAAGCTGCACTCAGAAGGGATATGTAGGGAACGGGGGTCCAGAAGGGGCATTTCAGGACTGAGCACTGTACACCTCCCTCAGGACAGGAGAGCAGGCTTTCTGTTACTGCCCAAAGGTGTTGAGGCCTCCAAGATCACACTTGGCCTCTTCCCCAACAAGAACGAATATTTGGAGTTCAATCATAATATGAATAGTAATTTTCACGTGTTCTCTCTATGCCTACAGGCTTCTGGTTACTCTGTTCAGACACCAGCTCCTTTGCACACACCCCCGTATATGTATACTGTATATTTAATGGCGAAAGATGGCCATTTCTGGAAATTGTTGTATGTACTGCGTAAAGCCCTGCCCCGTGGTCACAGCATTGCCGCTTTCTCCGCGAGAGTGTGAGAGTTTTACAGCATGTGAGTCATGTGTTGGAGACTAGCATAGTTGAGTAGACTGCCTCAAGTCTTTAGTTTTGACTAGACAAGTTTAGGAACTCTGCTTCGTGTGTGTGAGATGATTTTCATCTGGCAAGGAATTATATGGAAAGGGCTTTTAGGGGACAACATATTCTGATTGGCACGTATTACAAATAACCTTGAGGAGGAAGGTAGGGGTCATGTATATCAGTGCCTTGTTCTTGTTTTGTTGTGAGATGTGATACATGGCTTAATGAAACATAGGGGCTGCATCACACTATTTGGTAACTGAAGTGGTCGCTACGCAGCACAAACGGTGAACTGCAGCTATATGCAGGGGTCGCATCAACACTTCCCAGTAATTAAGGTTGGTTTAGGTTGATGAGCCTGTATGGGAAGTGTTTCCATGGTGTGTGTGATGACCACCGAGGGGCGGTTATCGTGTTATGGGACGTAGCGCCTGGAGGCGCGACGGGGGCGGGTGTGTGAGAGATAGACGTGCAAGGCATGATTCTAGTAAGGACCCGCGAGCTCAGCCACGGGGGCAACACATGACCCCGGGAAGGGGTGTCTAGGCCATGGCTGTCCTGTGAGACGACGGCAAACACCCTCACGGGTGGGTAGAACCGTCTGCCGCAGGCTGTGGATGGGCGTCTCGGTCACTACATGGAAGGACTGCTGGTCACACTCCTCGGGGGGGGGCCCTGACACTACCCACATTTGGGAACAGCAACCAGGAGGCGTGAAGGGAATGGCATTCCCCATTCTCCACGGTTTCCGGGGGATGAGCTGATGGCCATGAATGCGAGTTCAGATCCCGACAACTCCCCTTGACCACACTGTGTGATCCTGGGCACCACTTGTGCCTCGGTCCTGGAAGTTTCCAATACTGAAGTGAAACTCATTGGATGAAACGAATGTTTTGAGAGTCGACACCCTCCATTTGTGTAGACTAAAACAGGGCTATGGAAAAGTACTCGGACACCAGATGCAGGAACCTGAGGTGTGCGCGAGCCTCAGCCTCCCAATAGGAAGAAACATGTGTATTTCCTGGTGATACAAAGTTTGTCATCATATCCTGCTGTGGACAGTTGCACATCAGAGCGCAGGAAGTCCTTTGTATCTGAAAGCCCCCCCTCTTTCCCACTGTGGACACACGTCAGCGCCCCCCCGTCCTGGCCCTCTCCTTGACCAGTGACTCTTTTTGTTCCAAGAATTGTGGTTTTCGCACGTCCTCCCTGACACACAATGATAAATAAAGCCCTGCGCCCCAATACACCAGGGACCCCATTGTTTATGTGCTAAGTATTTTAGAAACGATTAGCTTTTGCATAGATTTAACTTGTCCCGTGTCAGGTGTGAGTGTCTTGTCCACCTCTTGCTCTTCGGTTGTCCTGTGTCAGATGTGAGTGGCTTGTCCAGCCCTAGCTCCATTAGTCCTGTGTAAGGTGTGAGTGGCTTGTCCACCCCTTCCTCTCCAGTTGTCCTGTGCCAGGTGTGAGTGGCTTGTCCAGCCCTAGCTCTAGTTGTCCTGTGTAAGGTGTGAGTGGCTTGTCCACCCCTTGCTCTCCAATTGTCCTGTGTCAGGTGTGAGTGGCTTGTCCACCTCTTGCTCTTCGGTTGTCCTGTGTCTGGTGTGAGTGGCTTGTCCACCCCTTGCTCTTCAGTTGTCCTGTGCCAGGTGTGAGTGGCTTGTCCAGCCCTAGCTCTTCAGTTCTCCCGTGCAAGGTGTGAGTGTCTTGTCCACCCCTTGCCCTCCAGTTGTTCCGTGCCCCGTGAGAGTGGCTTGTCCAGACCTCAGCTCTTCAGTTGTCCTGTGTCAGGTGTAAGTGGCTTGTCCACCCCTTGCTCTCCAGTTGTCCCGTGCCCCGTGAGAGTGGCTTGTCCAGCCCCTAGCTTTTCAGTTGTCCCAAGCTGGTGTGAGCGGCCTGTCCACTGCAGAGATCTCAGGTGCCCCCATGACAGGGGTGAGTGCACCCCACCCAGTGATCTCAGCTGTCTCATTCCAGGGGTGACTGGCTTCTTTTAAGAGGATCATATAGAGGATTTGGGCCTTTTTCTTTTTAGGTCTCGGCTAGCGAAGGCTGCGCTTGCGCAGTCTCGCTCACGAGATTTAATGACTTGGAGAAGCGGGGCTTGAACCCGCCCCTCTTTTCTCCTCTTCTCCATTGGCTGGCCTCTTGAATGCTGGCCAGCCATTGGAGAAGAGGTTTGTCACTCCGAACAGGCCCCGTCCTTTTTGGATTCGGGGCGTTTTTTTTCACTGCTTTTCGCTGGGTGTGTTTTTCACTCCTCCAGCCAATGGCAAGAGGAGAGAAAGAAAAACACGCCCAAGAATCCGAAAACGCCGCTGCGTTTCTCCGAGGCATTTCTGCTTCACCTCGGAGAAAGGCGGTGGTGTTAATGGCGTCCTCTCCCCCTGCTGTTGGCTCCAGTGTACGGCTGCTGCTCTGGTCGCTGCTCCGCGCGCAGCGTGTTTTCTAGCTCTGTTTCCTGCTCCTTACGATTTCAGCCCAGCGCAGGATGTTACGTCCAGCCTCGGTCTCGAGCTGCCTGACTCGGCCCCACACTCCTCATCCCCTGTTTCCATGCTGAAACGTCGTTAAAGGTTGAGCGCACGTAATCGCCCTTTTCTTGGAGGGGGGCCGTGAGCTGCACAGCCGCCTCTGGTGCGGTACTGTGGGTCCGGCCTCGTGGCTGCATTCCCATCTGGGAAAAATCACTTATTCTCCCCGCAATATAGATACGTGGGCTGCATATGGTGTAACACACGCATCACAAACAAGTGAGGCATTAGTGGTTCAGTGGTAGGCCCGGGTTCGATTCCCGGCCAATGCAGCAGATATTTCTGGCCTAATGGCTAGGGCACCTGACCTAGGGGATTGGGTTTGAGTCTCGGTAATGACGCTGAGCATCCTGTGATTCTGGGCAATCACTTAATATCCCCGTGCTTGAAGGGCGCTCAGCGGTTGCGGGCGGCAGCGAGAGCCGTTTTGCGGGCTCAGAAATGGCAGCGCGAGGGGATGGTAGCCAGGTTCGAGCCCCCCTTTAGCTTCTAAAGGGGCGGACCGGGGAACGGATTTCGTGGCTAGCGGTAACATCCGTTGTGGTATTCTAAATTGCCCCGCAAAGCGTGGCGTCCCTGCCCGGCTTGATAGCGGCATGCCAACGAGGTCAGTTTACTGTAAATGCTTTGGCGCTCCAATATGTTCTGTGCGCCTGATGATGAGGCACAAATGAGCAATAATGCGGTAGAATGGGAATTTGTATTTGGTATTGCGGGGGAGAGTGCGAGACCCACGCGGTCGAGGATCGGATAGCGGGGAAGTAGGCCAAATAGGCACGCGAGCGCGCACGAATGGGCTCCTTACACGCTGCAGCCGTCCACACCATCTTGCTTGGGTTACAGAACGGGCGCATGCACGCGCAGACGGGGCCCGCGGGGTAAAAATATCGGCGAGGCGAGGCCTATACGGGCTCTTGCGTCGCGCTCGCCGACCTCGGGGTGAATATGCGTCGCTAGTGTTGTTACTAAGTGCTCTCACCCCCCCTTGTTTGCCTTTTTATGTGAGTATGGGAGGTTTAGGTGAATAGCCCCCCTACTCCCCCCAGGGAGGAGATGCTGTGGCATGACCTTTAGAGCTGTCAACTGGAGAAGCCGGTTCGAGTCATGGCCTGGTAAAAGTGTGCATAACTAATAAAATGTAAATGAATAAGACGCACAGCCTACATTAATTATTATCACAGGACTGCATCAAATAAGACCTGATTGAGGGGGGCGTGCCACCACCCCCCCGCCGCAAGTTAAGTAAAATGGGTTCCCGGGCCTGTTTGGGGGATAATTATCACACAGGTCACAGGTAGGAGGCTTGGAACACGCAGGCAAAGGCACACAAATTGTGGACGGTTTAAATCATATTGTCGCCTCAGGTGCAAGCGTTTTCACGTCAGCTTCGGGGGGGTGTTGTGTGGGCACGGGGGATGATGTTTTTTACCGCCAGGAAGTGTTGGCGAGCTTGCACGCTAACTCCGGTATTTTGCCAGGGTGCAATAACGTTGAATTAACGATCCTGGCTTTCTTTTACAGGAGTGATGCAGGCAAGGTGAGGGCGAGAGTTTGGTTCCACAACGGACCCAGTGAGTGCCCGCAAAAGCGCTACACCTTAAGCTACCGTTCACCGCCCCCCCCCAAATGTCTTAAATGTCTTCTTGTCTCCCGGGCCAGATCCACGCCAGACGTTTCACGCCGTTATCGCAGGAGTTCACAGCGCGCAAGTACACAGCAGTCAGGTCCAATATAGACGTCTGGCAACGTTATTGCAGGGACTTCACTTCGCACGAGTACACGGCAGGTGCTGAGACGCGTCTTCTTGCCGTAGGCACAAGTTTTTCAGGTATTACACACCGGGGGGGGGGGCGGGTGGGGGGGGGAGGGGTGGTAAAGGGGAATGGTACCGCGAAGGAAGGGTAGAAAATAATGTATTAAATTTGGTGGCTCTGTGTGGGTGGCTCTGTGTGTGTGGGTGGCTCTGTGTGTGTGGGTGGCTCTGTGTGTGGGTGGCTCTGTGTGTGGGTGGCTCTGTGTGTGTGGGTGGCTCTGTGTGTGTGGGTGGCTCTGTGTGTGGGTGCAAATGCAATAGGTCTCACATTTGAGAGTGATTACGCTATTGACATTGTAAATAACAATGCCGTTTCTTTAAATGTTTTAAAAACATAAACAAAAATAATGTCATGAGCAATGCCAATAGCTCTAACTTTAACAATGCCGAGACCGTTGCATTGTAAATGCTTGTTTTTAGATAAAATGTGTTTGATAAAAGCTTTTGTTATATTTTTTTAGGTGCATAAACGTTTTTACTTTTCTCTCTCTATATTTTACCATAGGGAGACTCCAGAGTAGAGGTGGAGATCTCTCTATGGTAAAGTGTAGGAAAAATGTAAAACGTTAATTAAGCTTTATAATAAATTTGTAAATATATTTTATGTTAAATAGTAATGTGAATACATTTGATCTATGTATTGTAAATGTAAAACAAAATAGAAAAATGCTACAGCATTATTAACTTAAAATCTTAATAAATTAAATCTTTCATTCATTTAAATATATTGATTTAAATAACTATTTTTTCTGAAGTTTAAATTAAAAATAAGTTCCCACCTAAAGACAAAACGTTCTTATTTATTAAACGTTTTGTATAGAATGAAGAGAAGTTGAATTATATTAGAATCATTTACAATAATGTATACATTTAAAATGTTTTATAATTAAATGACAAATATGCTTCATTTTTAGATGTTTTGTTAAACATTATGTTTTATTTATTAATACGCATAACTATTGTAAATAATCTAATTTAACATAATTCTCCACGAGGTTTTATTTTGAGTCTAAGGCAGGGTGTTGCCGTAGAAGTTCTTCCTCCTTGCTTTCTGGCAGGAGTAAGTTACAGTCGTAAATTTGACTTCACCAGCTTTTCTGGGCGGGCTTAATCTGGGATCTTGTGAATTCCAAAAGTAGGAATCTTATTCAGAATTGGAAGTGTAAACTTACACTTCTATGTTACTCACAAGAGTAAGTTACATTCGTGAAAGCCCCAGTGTTTCCTCAGCCTCCAGGGTGTAATTTAATCATTCGGCCTGTTATATGTTCGTAGATTTATTTGATTCTATTTATATATCCCACCTCTTATGACCCAGGGTTGTTGTTTTTTATTTAAATGATATATTAACTATGTTACATTAATTATCTTCCTTTTTGTCTTTCTCTCCATTCTCCCTCGTTCTCTTCCCTGTTGTGTTTTCTTATTTTATATTTTTGCTACAGGTTGTCACAACGGCACATGATACCATTCAGTTTAAGTGTTATTTTATCTGGTATGGGGACACGGTTTATATTGATTCACTATTACTGTCAACTTATATTCCAGTTATCTTGTAATAATAATACATATTTTAAAAGAAAACTACCTACAGGATATCTTGGACACTCAATGTTGGTAAAGTAATACTATATCAGACATCTTATAACGCAGTTGTACTATTCACTTTTACAAAGTTCTGCCCTAGTGCACCGGTTCATGGTCGGATTTTTCATCCTTTGGGGGGCTTGCATGAGAGTTTGCTTCAACTCAGGCCAGTGCTTGTTTTGTGGAGAGTTCTCCGCCCTCGTGTGGCTTCAACACTTGCTGTAATATAAGACTTACAGCATCTCAGGCCACCAGGCTATGGTTTACCTTCACACCCGCATATAAAGTCTATTCTTAGAATGCTCACCGCTTTATTTGTCCACGTGACTGTGCGTGGGTGCAGATCTGTGATTCAGAAGTTGTGTTTACTTTGTAAATACACTTGGGTGAGCTCCTAGTACAGAGCCCTTGGTGACGTGGATCACGTCATGTGCCCTTTAAAGACATTTCTGAACAATCACATACCTGGAAGTACCTTTGCAAGAGTCCATTTTCTATATGTAACACCTTATATACTTTTGTGAAGTTAATCCTGCAGCTCTACATATATGATGTTGGTTAAGGGATTAAGATGTTTGCTGTCGCCTTCTTTATATGGTTTGTAGCTGTTTAGAGTTGTTTCGTTTGTGGGATTTTATATCCTTTGCATTGAAATGGAACTCCAGCCAGACTGCCCCCCCTCTCACCCTCTGCAGGACAGCTCGCCACATCTCTCATCATTCAGCTAAACCTGTTGGCAAAGGAAGCCCTTTTTTTCTAGCCGTTGGCCAATGACAAAGCCTTTCACCCCTTCTGTGTCCATGGTTATTTGGGGGGGGGGTGAAGACTAAAGGACTTCGGGGCATATCAGCAACACCCAGCGATAATTATCGCTCAGCGCTCTTAGCGTGAGGATAATTATCGCTGGGTATGGTGGATTTTTATCGCTGCGATAGCGTGCTATCAGCAACGCTTCTCTCCTCAGCGATAAAAATCCTCACGCTAACTGCCTAACGTGAGATTATCGCTGGAAACCCAGCGATAATCTCACGCAATGTGGCGTTAGCTTGATGATAGGGACTCACAAACTTAGCCATGATATCCACCCTCCATAGGATATCATGGCTAAGTCAGTCCTGAAGCAGGCGTAAGGAAAGTAGCGATAACGGGGGTTATCGCTACTTTTCCTGCCGCTATGCTTCATAGCGTGGGGCTTGATGATAGGAGAAATGTCGCTTAGCGACATTTCTCCTGTCATGTTAGGTCAGGAACGCCCACTTTGCATCTCATTAGAGATGCAAAGCTGGGCGTAAAGAAACCCCATGCGAAAGCAGGGTTTCACGCGTTAGCGTGGCCTTGCTAATTAGGCGATAAAATTATCGCTGCTTTTCAGCCGAAAACGGCCGCAAAAGCGGCGCTAATTTTTTAACGCCTGCTTGTAAATATGCCCCCTCCTTCTTTAGCCTCATTCCTCATCTTCTCGGCTGCCATGTTTGCGACAATCTCTGATATTTGCTTTCATACGTAATCAGCCCTTTAACACCATATAACGTTTGCCCCATCCAAGCTGGTTGAGAATTTGGCCAGTTATGTACCACCCCTCTTGATTTGACACCTTTTCCATACCCGAGAACAGATGTGAGGAGGAGTTATCGCAATACGTTTCTAAAGATACGCACAAGACCTGTCTTTTCACCGTGCCTTATAAGAAAGAGGAATGAGAGAGGATAGACCGACACAAAGGGCGCCACGTCCTGGTTCGGGGGACCTTTCCAGCATCAGTCCCATGATGCCGTCTTCCGACTCTCCTAGGACATCCTCTTGCAGTCGCTGCTGGGTGTGTTTGATTCCCCTTGAGGTACGGATTGCGTTTTCCATGATCAGTGTTTTGTTTGTGAGACGACAGCAATGTCTGGCTCTCAGATTTGGTGACAGCCGAAAGTGGGTGTGGACGGAGGTCTGCATCATGGGCTCAGAGGTGCCTGGTAAGCCAGCAGCTTGGTGGCCAAACCTACTGGTAATGTCACGTGGCCCCTAGGGACATTGTCGGTTTTCACTAACTTGGCATGAGCAGATTGCAGCTTGCCTGCTGCTTTGCACACGTAACTACATGTCTTTATTTTTTGCAATATTTTCACAGACCGTTTTCACCTGAGAACTCATCGCTGTGTTCACTCACTGCACGTTCCTGGGATTTTGACGGAACATTAAGTGCAAGGTCGAAGAACAATGCCCTTGTTATTTTGTTCTGGCCACCTCTTAGCCCCTATACAAAACATACCGATGCAGCTGTTGTTTGGACAGCGTACTTGGGTTTTTAGTGGGGTACACGAATGGGTGAGACACACTTGGAGAGGGACCGTTCCAGGGAGAAGAGCGAGACAGAACCTATGATGTGGACCTACCATCTATAAGCTAAGGTACGGGGTCTGCTGACAAAGCCCAGAGATCTTCTATTATATAATAATACTTCTTAGCAAGGGGGGAGGGGGGGGGGAGGTTAGGCACTATAGTCCTTTCTCCATTGTATTTTTATGACGACATCTCTCTTCATGTTTTATGGACTAGTTGCTATGCTGACTGTATTTGTACTATGCACTTTCCTGCTTGTTGTGGCACGTATACTGCATGTTAGGGCACGTTAGTTAAAATAAATATTTTAAACTGTTTCGTGACTCTGTCAGATCTTATTGTGGACAAGTACAAGTGTGCGAGCGAAAGGGTGTGTCTTGTTACCACGATTCCCGAGAGATCTGGGAGTGTTGTGTTCTGGGTATCTAATCATGTGTTTCTCTGTGAGTGATTAGGAGAGCAAGTGAGACACTATAGCTAGTTGGTCCTAGGTTCGTGGGTACCAAGGTGGTAGGAAGACTCAGTCCCTCAATCAATCAATCAGGGTATTGTAAGTGCGCTACTCACCCTTGAGGGTCTCAAGGCGCTGAGGGGGGGGGGTCCGCAGATCTGTTTAGCTGAAGAGCCAGTACTTGAGGGTCTTCCTGAAGGTCTGATGTCTGCCGGGAGCTCGTTCCAGGTCTTGGCCGCAATGTGGGAGAAGGATTTTCCGCCTGCTCTGGCTCTGTGGATGCGCAGGGTTTCAGCCAGGGCGAGGTTGGAAGATCTGAGGTTCCTTTTTGGTACGTGGAAGTTGATTCTGTCGTTGAGGTATTTGGGTCTGGTGTTGTGCAGGCATTTGTAGGCGTGGGTGAGGATCTTGAAGGTGACTCTCTTCTCCACGGGGAGCCAGTGGAGCCTTCGTAGGTGTTGCTTATGTGTTTGTGCCGGGGGATGCCGAGGGCGAGTCTAGCAGTGGTGTTCTGTATCATCTGGAGTTTGCAGAGTAGGGAGGTGTTTATGCCGGAGTAGAGCACGTTTCCATAGTCCAGTCTGCTGGTGATGAGTGCGTGGGTGACTGTCTTCCTTGACTAGGGGGGGATCCATTTGAAAGTCTTGAGGAGGATGCAGAGGGTGTTGAAACAGCCGGAGGTGACGGCGTTGACCTGTCGGTTCATGGTGAGGGATGAGTCGAGTACGATGCCGAGGTTTTTGGCGTGGTGCGAGGGGTTTGGTGGGCTTCCGAGGGTGGTCGGCCACCATGTGTTGTCCCGTGCTGAGGGGGTGGTTCTAAGGATGAGGACTTCTGTTTTCTCTGCGTTGAGTTTTAGGCAGCTGTTGGTCATCCAGACTGCGACGTTCTGCATCCTTTTCTGGAAGTTGAATCTGGCAGGGGTGGGGTCTTTGGTGAGGGAGAGGATGAGCTGGGTGTCGTCAGCGTATGATACGATGTTGAGACCGTGTTGTCTGATGATTGCGGCGAGGTGGGCCATGTAGACGTTGAAGAGGGTCAGGCTCAGTGATGACCCCTGTGGGGCTCTGCAGGTGATTTTCGTGGGATCGGAAAGGAAGGGTGGCAGTCTGATTCTTTGGCTTCTTCCGGTGAGGAATGATCGGATCCAGACTAGGGCTGTTCCTTGTATACGGGGTAGTGTAGTCTGGCAACGAGGGGGCGGTGGGAGACGGTGTCGAAGGCTGCTGATAGGTCGAGTAGGATGAGGGCTGCGGAGTGGCCTTGGTCCAGGAGGGTGCGGATGTCGTCTGTGGCAGCAAGGAGGGCGGTCTCGGTGCTGTGGTTGCTTCGGAATCTGGATGGGGACGGGTCGAGGACGGCATTGTATTCGATGAATCATGTCAGTTTCCTGTTGACTGCGGCGGCCACAATTAAATAGTGAAGAGGGAGGGACGTGCAGCTGGGAGGCGGGAGCAGGGACCTCCCGGGGGCGGGGCTGCAGGGGCAGCCGCTGCGGGAAAATGGAGGCTGAGGAAACTGGGCAAAAACAAGACTTAGCGCAGTAATTGAACAACAATAAGTGAAAAATAAAGTGAAAATCTAAAAAAGAATTCTACTATGGCAGCAGGCGAAGTACAGAGGAGTGGAGTGAAGGCAACGGGGTGAAGGCAGCGGCAGACAGAAGCCTCAAACCTCCCAGGTGGGGGTCGGAGGTCTGACAACGGCACAGCGGAGCTGCTGGGGAGAGAGCCGTCCTAGACCCGGGGTCAGAGGTGCTGCTCGCGCTCCCCCCATTAGCCACCATTAAATAGTGAAGTGGGTAGGGACGTGCAGCTGGGAGGTGGGAGCAGGGACCATCTGGGGGGCAAGCCGCAGGGGCAGCAGCGGCGGGAAAACGGACGCTGAGGAAACTGGGCAAAAACAAGACATAAGGTGGTGCACCAACAGTAAATAATAACGTGAAAGAGTCCAAATCAAAATGTAGAATGTTCCATATCTTCTTTATTGTACTTGTACAGTAGACATAGAGATCCAAGTGTTACAGCAAAGCAACACAGCCAACGCGTTTCGTTCACCACTGTGAACTTCTTCAGGGTACCTTTTTAATATCAGGCCAGTCCGCCCTAGTACTTGACCCGTGTCCAGAATAGTAGACAAACTGCAGCTCACGCTGCATGAGTGCAAAAACAAAAAGCACTGGGATATCCCTGGCACAGCCATCCTGTGTGACACCAAAGATAAACTAGAGACGAATAACGCCTTCGCTCCTAGATGAGAGTGAGCACCTTCAAGCTGTGGTAGTTTACCAACCACAGTGAGGTGAAAATGATGTTCCTGATGTGGCGTGAGCCCATTGTCACCCTGCTGATAGCTCTAACCAGAGCTAGAACTGGACAAATGAAACAGCTAAACTGCTGGGAACTGGATAATGGACACAGTTTATAAATATGTTCAAAAACATACCTCGCTTTGAGATGTGTCATAGTGTTCTGTCTGAGCAGTATGAACGAGCTATGCGAGGATGCTTTAGTGATGTAGAATATACGGAACTAGTGCTCTGTGAATGACTCAGGCCTGGAGCAGCTGGTGGAGTGTGTTACTTGAACCTGCCTATGTTTTACCTGTAGTTTGAAACATGAAGAGTAAATAAACCTAAGTTTGTACCTGTACACATGATATTACATTGGCGACCTAGTTGGGATATGAACTCACGCATCCAGAACACCAAGCTTATAGAGCGAAAGCATGTACAGACTGCCACATAACTCAACACCCACAAAAAAGTGACCCAATAAGTAAATGTTTACAACAGGTAGTAGAAAACTTCTGGAAACCTACCCTACACTAAACACTTCTTTCTCTGCTTGTGTTCTCCGGGCTTTGAGAGACTGTTAGTAGCAGTTCATTGGCAACAAGTGCCTAGATTGCACTCGCATTGATTGGCATTTGTACAAATGATCTGCAAAAAAAAGAAAAAACTCATTGTGAAGAATTGTTCTTTTTTTTCTCTTTATTAAATCACAAATAGAAAGTGCAGTGAATATTACAATCATATACATTGTCAATATAGAGTTACATCATTAAGGATCCAGAGAGTAATGCTGCTATTTTCCCTTTTTTTCCAAACAGCACACGTCCCCCCACCTAGCATTTCTCGGGGTTAGGTGATATACCCCTATAGCATATATCTAGGTTATATCTGGGTGTGCTAGCAGATAGACAGTGAGTGGAACCCAGAAATCAATGGGCCTGGACGCCTCTGGTAACTTCTCTGCATACATTTTCATTTGTTCCTTACAATATACAAGATCACAAGCCCATTTTCTCAGTGTCGGTACAGCTTTAGAATTCCTGTACGTTGCAACTACTCGTTTAGCCATTAGTGTGGCTACTGCAACAATGCATCTATTACATGGCTTGATTTTGTTCAACAATCTAACAGGCACATTTCAGGTTCACATGCAATATTTTCATATGTCATATCTTATAATACTTTTACCACCCCACTCCGGAATGTGAATACAGCAGGACACATCCATGCCAAGTGCATAAAGTCCGCACCATCCTGATGGCATCTGGGACACCTCGCAACTTCACGCAATCCAAATTTTACCAATCTGACAGAGGTGTAATATATCTGATGTAGATATTTAAAATGAATAATTTGCAGATTGTAATTTGCAGTTAAACGACCAGTCAATTTACAATACTTTTCCCAATTTGCATGTGGCATGGGAGTCTTTAGTACAGCATTCCATTTTTCCTGGCTACAGGACTTTAGATTAACCTGGATGAAACTCTGCTACAGTCACCAAGTACTTCAACTACCTGCACAATGCCGGACGACTGAAGAATCTCCCTTGGAGTGAAGGAATTACCCCTGTGCAAGGCAGGCACCTGAAACGCATCTGACCGGTTTGCATCTCCCGAGCTCCTGAGGACTCTGAAGATTTCTGCAACACAGGAGGTGGATTCCCAAGATCTGTGAGGTTGATCTGTGCTCTCAGCAATTCTGAGGCCCGTGTCCCTCGTGGGGACCGTGCAACCCGAACCCCTGTGCACCGCGTACGTTTACAGCAGCATATGCTTTTTGGCAACCCCTGAGGCTGTGCTTTGGGCTACTTGTAGTCCTCCTGACCCCGAGCAATATTTCCACTGAAGATTTCGGGCCTACACTCCACGAGTGTTCCTCTGACTGGTATTTTGTGATTCAGCTCGAGGTCCCTACGCGATCCCTAGTCCATTGACCTGTGGGTCCCTGTGAAGGTAACTTTGACTTTCCGTGGGTTTCCCTGGTTGCTCCAGACATGCCCTGACTCTCCATAGCACTTTCTTAGTATATGGTTCGGTCTCCCCCTGGAGCCCGCTGTGTGTTGTGCTATTCACTGTTGTTTTAGTACTGTAATATTATGTGCCTTGCTCTCTAATCTCATAAAGAGGTTAGTAGAGAGTGTTTAGTAATAAATACATATATTTTATACATATACCTTGTGTGGTTCTCCTTTCAGTGGGTCATTCAGGAGGTTATAATCTGGTAAGCCAAGCTGCTTTACATTCTTTCGAGACTTAGCCTGAAGGCTGCTCTCCATAGCTACCACTAGGAAAGCTTTCAATAAAGGTTGTCTTTAACCTAATCATCAATAAGGGTTGTTTGAACTGGTACAAGGTGCCCACTATAACTAGTGGACAGCATATACCAGGCCAACGTCTCACATTGGTGTGCAGCGGTTGGGATTCAAGCTTGCTATTGCTTTACCAGATAATCCCATTGAGTGTCTAACTGAAAACCACTATAGGTACAAAGGTACCTATAATCAAGACTAGAATAAAGTACGTTCTACTGAATTTAGAGTTGGGTAAGTCAAGGATCTAGCACACCTTTTCTCCAACTCAAGAGAGTTTAGTAGTTCCCACTAGGTTAGGTAGGTGCAACACGACATAACACTAGAATGTCTTCAAGAGCAGATGCCAGTGGCTCCTTGCTAACTAAGTATGACCATCTCTTGTGTCAGGAATTGAGCAATATGTGTGCATCTAGAAAACTGAAGACCAGGAAAAACACTAGAACTCAACGCCTCATAGAGGCTTTGCTTATAGATGACCTCAGAAAGACCCCAGGGTCTGATGAGGCAGCCAAGTTGAGTGGGACAGCAGAAGAGGAAAGGCCAGGAGTTGAAAGCCTCTATGACCGGGACTCTGATGCTGACCAGGAGGATCAAGATGATTCTACCCTGGACAATCCAATTCTTCCTGAATGGGAGGGAGAAGGCCTCAGTGGCCCTCTCTTTACCCCACCTGGAAGGGTTAACAGTTTACCAAGAAGATCAAGATCGTCTTCTCAGGATTCTAATCATTCTGGTACTTCTGTAGGGGCCTCTGTTTCTCATAGGATTTCTTCTCATAAAAGGGAGTCCTCTTATGAGAAGAAATGCCAACTGCTTGACTTTGAGAGAGCTAAGCTCAGAATCAAGAGAGAGCAATTGGCCTTAGATAGGGAATCCCTGGAGCTTCAGAAAGCTTCTAAAAAGTTGGCGCTAGAGCCCCATGGTAGTAGCAACAGCGTCCCTAGAGGTAGAGAACATACTCATGACCATAGGAAACTGAACAAGAATGTCCCTCCCTACCAGATGTGGTGATTACATCCACAAATGGATAACTGCACTGGAGAGAGCCTGTAAAGTACAGAGGGTCCCCCAGGAGCAGTGGGCAGCAATCTTGTGGCTCTCCTTTGTAGACGCAGGTAGAAACAAGCTCCTCACTGTAAGAGAAGAGAATGCTGATAACTATACAGTATTGAAGAGTGCTCTGATTGATGGGTTTGGCTTAACCACTGAACAATACAGGTTAAAGTTCAGAGATACCCAAAAGGCACAGATTCAAGACTGGGTTGACTTTGTAGATTGTGCTACTAAGGCTCTGGAAGGTTGGTTACATGGCAGCAAGGTGCATGCCTTTTTAGGATTGTACAATTTGATTATGAGGGAGTAGATCCTTAATAATTGTCAAAACCAGTTTTTACACTAGTACCTGGTGGACTCAGATCTGACCTCTCCCCAAGAATTGGGAAATAAGGCAGACAAATGGGTCAGAACCAGAGTAAAGCCATAGACACAGGGTGGTGACCAGAAGAACGATTCTTCCAAGAGCAAGGTGGGGATAAATCAAAAGATAAATCCACTACAGGGCCCCAAATGTCCTCTTCTAGGGGTGGGCCCCAAACTCCTTCCTCCCCTGAAAAGGAACCTTATTACCATGTCGGTATAAAGCCTGGGCACTGGAAAAATGACCCCATGTGCCCTAAGGTCAGCAATAAGGAAAATATTCCTCCCAGCAATACTACCACTCCTCCTGGTACTACAAGTAGTAATCCCCCAGTTGGTAGTAGTGCACCCAAAAAGTTAGGTGGGTTCTCATGAGGAACTGAGGTGGACCATAACCTAGAAAGGTCCCCCCTCACAGGCCTCCTCAGTCTGTGATGGTGGCATGGGATTTGCCACTTTTACTGTCAGTCCTAATTCTTTGGGCAAGTACAGACAGGAGCCACTGATCAATGGTCGGAAAGCTGTGGCCTTTTCTAGTGTCACCATAGTGACAGGGAACCTAGTACCCACTCAACAGCTTTTACCTTAGTTTAAGTACGAGGTGACCAACATTGATGGTATCAGGACAGATCACCCCATGGCCATAGTCAATCTCAGCTGGGGAGGTGTCACTGGCCCAAAGAGAGTGGCAGCGTCCCCAAACTTGCCTGTAGATTGCCAGTTGGGTAATGATCTAGAACTTTCAGCCTGGGCTGAAGTTGAATACGAGGCCCATTTAAGAATGGTAGGCCTCCCTGGGAGAGTTGATGGGACCCATAGGGCCTCAGCCCAACCCCAGGGGAGTGGTAGAGCCTGAAAGAATGGCCCACTCTACTCAGTGGCGTAACGAAAGTTGAGGGGTCCCCCCTGCAAGGTACATGGAGGGGGCCTCCACTCTGGATTTAATCCAGAACTCTCAGGCCAGAGTACTGTGCTGAGGGGGCCCCCTGCTGCTCGGGTGCCCCCCTGCACCGCTGGGGCTGCGGGGGCCTGTGTTACGCCACTGCAATGGTGTAGTATGTAGACCAGTGGTGACAGCATAGCATGGTTGTTGGTTTGATAGTTAAATGTGTGACCTTTTTTTCTGAGTCACTGAGTGGAGGCCTTCTCATCCGCTTGTGTAAAGCTCTGCTTATATGCACCCAGTCCTTTGCGCTAATATCCCGCATGGCGTGTCAGTGAGCCAGAGTAATGAAGGCCAGTTTGATCTGTTTTGGGTGTCCTTGGCCAGACCCTTTACAAAATGAAAGAGAGGACTCTGTTCCTAGACAGTGAATGTGTATTGCTCACCCTCCTGTAGGTGGAGAGTAGAGCCCTAGATATTGAAGGTGGGGGGAGAAGACAGGGCTCCGTTTGGTGTTCTATTATGCCTTCTGGTTCGCAAGAAGCTGCAAGAAATAGTCTTTCTGAATACTTCCAGTTGGTGAATGGTAGCGGTGAGGCGTGCAACTGCAGACTCTATTGTGAAGGAGCGATACCTTTAAAAGCAAGGCCTGTCCATTAGTCTTTCCCTGATTTCTCCTTGATTTGGTCTGAAGATGAAAGCCAGCTGCAGAAACCTCACCCCACTTTGTGGTCGATTGTTGGTGATCCACGTTGGAGAGTGCCCTGGTGTAAGAGGCCTCACTCTACACAAGGGCTGCATGTGGAGAACAGCCTGGAAAGGACAATTGAAAGGAAAGCCATCCTAACTGCTTCTACAGTGTCAGCAGTAGATTTACGACCCATGACTGCTAGTTGTTTATAAACAAATGTGGGGCCTCACTTGTTCCAGTTCAAAGTTCTCTATGGCCAAGGAAGGGCGTGATTTTCAGAGTATGCAGACAGGTGCTGCGCAACTAGTGCTGGTGTTTGCCTGACAGCTACTCTCCCAGAGATGAGGGGACATCCCCTCGTCAGGATCTCTTGCTGGAGAAGCTGTGCTCTCGTCCTGAAATACCTGTAAGCCTGCCTGCCTGCCAGCTGAGAGAGGAAAGGAGCCTGCTTACCTTGCAGGAGGGGAGACTGTCTAAAAAGGAGGAGGGGCAGTGCATCCCCCAATAGCTATGGGCGTCCAGAAAAACAGCCTGCTGGAGAGGGCTCCAGGAGGAACCGGGCCCTAGGAGGAACCAGGCATCCAAGGGCCTGGTTCCGACAGATCCAAGCGTGAACCGCAAATCTGAGACAACACAACCTGCCAAGTTATTTGCCTTGTGGGTTTGAAACTGCAGAAGTCGTGTACTGTCAAATTTCTGATCAGCCCTTGTGACGGCTGTAACCCATGAGTGTCAGAAGGCCCTATTGCGGTGTACGTTTGAGGCCACCCGTTAGTGATGTGGGTCCATCGGCAATACCCAAGGCACCAGACGCTTGCCGTCAGTCTAGTTGGGACCAAGCTAAACAAAGACTGCTCCCTCTCTGAACAGATTGCGTTACTTCCCTTCATTCCATGTGTATCAATGGGCTCGAGATAAGATCAACATGCAGCTACAGTTGAAGGCAATATAGAAGAGATCTGTTCCCTACAGTGACCAGCAGCAAAAATCACATTGAGATTGCAATGGCGCGTTTTAAGCAGAATAGGACAGGCGTGTTCCAGCATGGAGGTCTGCTAGTAGGTACATTCTTTCACCGCCCCTATATTGGTGTCCTTCCTTGTGCCATTTCAGCAAGTGGTGGGTTGTGAAAGGAATCGGCTTCCAGGTGTGCTGCTCGCCTGCACTTTTTGTTTTCCTGAGGGGGTGCTGCTGGAGGGTGGGACCAACATAATAATCTGTGGACCTGCAGATCCAACTTCAATTTTGAGTGTGTGTGTAAACTCGAAGTGTGGCTTATCTTGTTGTGTAGATTGCAGTAGTCCATTTGTTATCTGTCCGTGCTGTACTGATATTCCTTTTCACAATCATTTTATTGCACGAAGCATTACTTTTTTACTTGCTCAACTGTGCTCAAATTGTTAATGTTTCATGATGATTGCATTTGGTGCTAGAGCCAGGGTCACCGAGTGCTAAGAGAGGAAGGAACTGGAAGACAGTGGGAGCTGGAGACACGTGGGAAGATAATGCGGAAATTGAATTCAATTCACGGACACACACACACTGCATTTTACTCAGTGCCCTATTAACATATTGTTGACCTTACTACTCTGCTTCTCAGTTTCCTTCGGATCCTGGTACGAGCACGTGAAGCCGCTCCGGATTTAATCCGGAGCTCTCAGGCCTCAGTACTGTGCTGAGGGGGGCCCCTGCAGCTCTGCCCCCCCGCACCGCGGGGGCTGCAGGGGCCTGTGTTACGCCCCTGACTCTACTCCACCATAGTGCACAAGGGTTGAAGAAAAGGCTTCTTCCCCCAGACTATAAGTAAGGGTCAGCCTCCTCAGTGAACTGATCCTACCCCTTGTGGAGGAACTGCCCCAGAGGTGGTCTGGCCTGTCCTGGCAACACCCCTGATGGCAGGGGACCCTTCCAAGGTGGTACACAGTCTGGAGCAGGTATCCTGCCCCTCTCTACGCTTCCACAATCAGCCTAGGGCAGCAGAGGTCAGAGGATCCCTAAGGGCCCACTGTTCAGAGGAGCCCCCTCATCCACACTTTAGGGGCACCCAGTCTAGTAGCCCTAGCCAGGTGAAAATTCCTCAACACCCTGAGGGATCCCTCTTACCCTTGGGTAGGGACCTCCCTCAGATGGACTCTATTGGGCAAGGGCAAACCTGGTACCAAATGGTTCCAAACCTACCCTCTCCCTCCAGTGTTCCCACCAAAGGGACCAAACCCCCAGCTGTAGGCAGCCAGAGGTTCACCCTTAGGACCAGATACAACTCAGTCATGGAAAGAAAGGCCTCCATGGTGACCAGTGATCTGAGGAAGCAGTAGGAACTGCTTGGTGGACCATAAGACAGGGGGCAACCATGCCAGTTCAGGATCTTCCTTATATGGCCACTTAGTCAATAAAGGCTCAACTGGGCAAGGTTAGCCTTATCTCCTTTTGCTTGGGGGGGGGGGGGGGGGGGGCGGTTTATGTAGGAAGGTGGAATTCGACTGCATGATTACCCCCACTTTTTTCCTGGTGTTTTGCTGGTTTTCGACTTAGTCTGACTTGGATCCTGCTAATCAGGACCCCAGTCTATCTGCTTTCTCCCTAAATTGGTTGTGTATGTACTTTAGGTACACTTCAGATTGGATTCTGGGAAACCCTTATGAGTCCCTTGAATATGGTACACTATGTACCGAGGGCATGGGTATGCCAGAGGCCTCCCAGGGGCTGCAGCATTTATTATGCCAACCCTGGAGACCATTCAAAATGACACCACAGCTCTGCTACAGCAGCCTGTGTAAGGTGGTGCATGCACCCCTTACTTAGATATAGGTTCACTATATCTATTCTATATCACTGCACATATAAACCTATCAGTCACCCCTGTGGCAGGCCTTATCAATCCTGAAGGCAGGGTGCTGGGTTTCATGTAAGAGAGTGCACCTGCATGAGCAGAGCCCCTCTGCAGCCTTCGGAACCTATTTTCCGAGGTTGTTTGTGATGCAGCCAACCATATATACTTAAGTGCATTATAACCTTGAGGTAAATGCTAACTTTAAAATGGCTACATAGAAACATGTCATGTTTGGTGCCAAACACATTGGAATCAACTGGTGTGGGAGGTATGATTCCACCCTCCTAAAGGGACATATGCGACATACCGGCACACCCGGTACCAGCTTTCCAGAACCTGGGCATCACAAAATGGATGCTGCCAGCCACAGACACAAGTCTGCCCTCCTGCTGCTTGACGAAACTTGAACAAACCACGGCTTGATAATAGGTTTCCTGTCACAGGGAGGTGTGACTACCTCCCAGACAGGCTTTAGTGTATTGGGGATGGGTGGGTGCACTCTGAGAGTGCTTTGATGTCTGCACTGGGGGCACATTTTGTGTCCCTGTGCATAGTCCAGCTCAAACCGGTTGCAGGAGCCATTTGCTCCTGCTCTGGCACGAAACTGGACAAAGGACATGGGTGTAGCCACCCCTCTGTCCTGATCCTCCCATAGGTGGGTCCCCAGAGTTTGTCCCACCCCTTCCTTGGATATAAAGTAGGAACCCCTGACTACAGGACTTTGGATTTTACCTGGACTAAACTCTGCTACAGAAACCAAGTACTTTGACGCGATCTGCACGACGCTAGACGACTGAAGAATCTCCCTTGGCGTAAAGGAGTTACTCCCCTGCAAGGCAGGCACCTGAAACGCATCTGACCGGTTTGCATCTCCTGAGCTCCTGAGGACTTCGAAGATTTCTCTAACACAGGGGGTGGGTTCCCAAGGTCTCTGAGGTTGATCTGTGCTCTCAACAATTCTGAGGCCCGTATCCCTCGTGGGGACCGTGTATCCCGAACCCCTGTGCACCGCATACATTTGCAGCAACATGTGCTTTTTGGTGACCCCTGAGGCTGTGCTTTGGGTTACTTGTAGTCCTGACCCCGAGCAGTAGTTCCACTAAAGATTTCTGGCCTTCACTCCACGAGTGTTCCGTGGGCTGGTATTTTGTGATTCAGCTCGAGGTCCCTTTGCGATCCCTGGTCTGTTTACCTTTGGTTCCCTGTGAAGGTAACTTTGACATTCCTTGGGCTTCCCTGGTTACTTCAGATGTGCCCTGACTCTCCATAGCTTGCTGGTCCTCACCGAAGCATCTTTCCTCTACCCGCGTGGGTTGCAGTTGCCAAGGCTTGTTGGTGTTCAATCCAGACACTGACCCCCCAGCACTCGACATTCTTCGTGGGACAGCTCACCTCTAGACTTTGGTCATCACCGATGTCTCTGGTCCCCGTGGCTGCAGAGTTAAGCTTCACCTCTTCTCACCTGAATCACCCGACATCGGTGGGCATTCGTCTATCGCGCTCCTGGTCACTGGCAAGTGACCCAGGCTCTCTTCCCTCTGCTTTCAGGTTCTTCTCAGCTCCGATCCAGGCTTGGATCACAACGGACACTTTTAATCTCCAGGGCAGCAGCACTTTTCTGCATCACGCTATTGAAAACGACGAAGGTTTCCGACATCACTTGACACCTATGCACCCGGCTCCTCTGGGATAGGAAACATGGATACCTCGGTATTCTCAAGGCTTCTGGCCTTAGAACCTTCTATGTTTGAAAGGGTTTGTTCAAAGTCCTCTCCGAAGTGTCCTTAATCTTTAAAATTCCAACTGCGACTTTCCCATAGAGTTGTAAGGAGCTCACCCCTGTGTTCACACACTGCACCCGTCCTCCGTGGGTCCCCTGTGTCACTACCTTGGGTGGTTCCTTGGGGTCCCAGCGATTCTACGTGCTCTAGGCACTGTGTCCAGTCAATCCCATGGTTGTTATACCACTTTCATAATATATGGTTCGGTCTCCCCCTGGAGCGTGCTGTTTATTGTGCTATTTACTGTCGTTCTAGTGATTTAATATTGTCGACAAACAGGGAATTCCTCATTTTCTGGGGCAGTGGGTATCGCCTGGTGGAATTTGACACCCAGTTTCCTCAGGTTCCTAAGGTCAATTCTCTTTTGTCCTCCATGGCTTCTTCTTCTTCTTCCTCTTTGTCTTCGGTGGAGGCTTCCCTTGCTGACCCGGTTGAATAGAAGGCGGAGTCCGCTCTAAAGCTTTCTTATGCTGCTTCTCATTTTGGGGTTCGTCCTAGCACTTATTCAGCCTATGCTTCACAGGTCCTTATCAAGGATTTTGAGAAATCATTTGAATGTCTTCAGGATCAGGGGATCCCACTCCTGTCTTGGCGCAGATAGAGGTCTTGGCTCAGTTTCTGTCTAATGTGACTTTTGATACACTATGGGCCTTCTCCTCGGCTGCCGGGGCTGTGGTGACGCTAAGGAGGTCTCTCTGGACCAAGCCTTGGCATTGTGATGCGGCTCAGAAGGCCTTGCTCCATAAGCTGCCTTTTGAGGGTCCCCGGCTTTTTGGGGATGATTTAAACACGATGGTGCAGCGGTCTGTGGAGGAGAAGATGTTGAAGCCTTTTCAGACTGTTCCAAAGAAGAATTCCTTTTTCCATAATCAGGGGTTTCAGGGGGCTTTGTCTTCTTCTCAGCCCTTTCAAGGCCGGGCCCGTGGTTGGGAGGATGCGTTCCATTATAAATCACGGCCTCAACAGCAGCATCCCCAGGGTGCTGAACAGAAGTGACAATGCCAAGGTGGGGGCTCTGATAAATTTGTTTTTGGCCCCTTGGTCAATTCTGATTTCCGACCAATGCGTCTTGTCTGTCATCGATCTGGGTTACCGAATTCCATTCCGGGGCCACCTCCCTTTGGACTGTTTTCAGGTTACCCCATTGTCAAAAGACCCTGTGAAACGGTCTGCCATGTTGTCAGGTATCGACCTGTTGTTATCAAAGGGCACTGTTGAGCTGGTTCCGGTGGCGGAGAAGGGCCTGGGGTTCTATTCCACTATGTTCCTGGTCACATAACCTGATGGTTCCTTCCACCCAATTCTGAATCTCCGGTCATTGAACAAGTTGGTGCGGCTGGATCATTTTTTCATGGGTCACCTTGCAGTCCGTCATTACCCTCATCCAGGAGGGCAATTTTTTGGCTTCTTCAGATTTGGAAGACGCCTATTTTCACGTTCCCGTCAATCCGGACAGACAGCGGTTCCTGAGGTTTGCAGTGAACGGGATCCATTTCCAGTTTCCGGTGTTGCCTGTCTGCCTCTCCATTGCTCCCTGGATTTTTACCAAGTTATTGGCTACTGCTGTGGGGGATTTGCAGCATCCGGGTTTCTCTGTGTTTCCCTATATTGATGATTGTCTGGTCTCTGCATTTTTTTTGGTCTCTTTTTTCTGGTCTTCCTCTTTTCCTAAGGCTCTTCTGGTGGTGGAAGCAACAATGGCCTTGTTCCAGGATCTGGGATTCAAGTTGAATCTGGCCAAGTTTCATCTGGTTCCTGTTCAGAGACTTCAGTTCATCGGCGGACAGTTCGACACATTGCAGGGGGTGGTGTTTCTCCCTCCTGTTCGTATCCTTTCCCTGCAGACTATGCTGCGGGACCTGCTGGGTCGCCCTTCTGCCCCGGTCCCGGTTTGGTTGCAGGCCCTTGGTGACTCATCTGTTGGGCTCAGTGGGACCCCTCCAGGGCGGATTATGAGGCTCTGGTTTCTCTCTCCCCTTTTCTGGTTTGGGAGCAGGACTGGTGGCTTTGCACTCCCAATCTGGAAAAGGGGGTGCGATTTCGGCTTCCTCCTCCCCTCTTGTTGTCCACGGACGCCAGTCTTTAGGGTTGGGGCACAACTTTGGGGTCCTTGGAGGCCAAGGGTCAGTGGTGTCAGAGGGACAGCGCCTGTCCCTCCAACTGGTGGGAGTTAGCGGCCGTTTAGAAGGCGGTGCAGTTCTTTCAGGTTTTTCTCCTCTGGGTGAATCTGTTGGTTCGTACCGACAATCAGGTGGCTCGTTGTTACTTGAACTGCCAGGGGGGACCAGATGCACGTCTCTGAATCTGCTGGCTTCAATGATTTGTGCCTGGGCAGAATCTCAGCTGTTGGTGTTGAGGGCTGTTTACATTCAGGGGCATCTCAACTTTCATGGGAACGACTTGAGCTGCAACCTTCCATCCTCTGTTCTGTACCATCTGTCTGTTCCTCTATTCCAGGACTTTTGTCTTTGGTTCGGGACTCCTGGATCGATCTTTTTGCTTCCCCAGTCACAAGGCTCTTCTCCCCCGGTTTTGTTCTGAGGTGGTTTGTCCTCAGGCTTGGGAGGTAGATGCTCTCTCGATTCCTTGGCCTTCGGGCCTTCTGTATGCCTTTCCTCCTATTCCCCTCCTCCCGAGGGTGTCGCAGAAGATTCGGGGGGGAAAGGGTGTCTGTGCTTTTGATTGCTCCTTTTTGGCCTCATCGCCTTTGGTTTCCGCTCCTGCTGCAGCTGGCATGGGGCAGGTTTGACCGTCTTCCCTTGGTCCCGGCTCCACTTCCGTATCCGCACCTGTCTTTGCCCAGTCTTTGTTGCTTGCTTCTGTCTGCCTGGCTCTTGAGTGGCTGACATTGGAGTCTTTGGGCTGTTCTTATGTAGTGGCCTGTGACATACAGATGTCGCATCCGCCTTCGACCCTTAAGAGCTATGGTGCGCATTGGGGCTCTTTTGTCTCCTGGTGCTCCTCTCATGGTGTGGATCCTGTGGTTGGAGATCCGGCTTCTATTCATTACTTTTTTCCGAGATGGGTTTTGGAAGGACCTTTACCCTTCCACCTTGTCTGCTCAATGGGCTGCGGTTCGGGCATGTAGTGGTCCCGGGGCCTCCTTGGAGGTTGTTGCTCCTTTGGTGAGTCGGCTTCTGTGTAGTTTTTGGCTTTTTCGCCTGGTCTCTCCTGTGATTGTGCCCTCTTGGGATTTGCCGACTGTTTTGCGGGGTCTGCAGTCGCCCCCTTTTGAGCATTTGTTGGAGGCTGATTTGTTGTGGTTGTCTACTAAGGTGGCTTTTTTGTTGGCCATCACCTCCGCTCGGCAGTTGGGTGAGTTGGGTGCTTTGCTGATCACCTTCCCTTATTTGCAGTTTCTGCAGGATAGGGTTCTTTTGCGGCTTGACGCAGCTTTTCTCCCTAAGGTTCCCTCCAAGTTCCATTTGTAGCAGGAGGTGGTCCTTCCTGATTTGCCTGAGGATGGGGATTCCCTTGTTCCTTCATCCTTGGATATTTGCAGGGCCCTTCAGGTTTACCTCCAACGTACCCTGGGGTTTCGTCTTTCCCCTGCCCTGTTTGTCTTCTGTGGGAGTGTGGCTAAAGGGAAGAGGGTTTCTACTTCAACCATCAGTCGCTGGGTGCGTTTGGCAGTCTGCCAATCCTATAAGTCTGCCACATCCGTCTCAGGTGCAGGGTCGTTTGATACGTTCTGTTTCTGCTTCCTGGGATGAGGTGGCATGGGTCTATATCCAGGAGATTTGTAGAGGGGCCGCTTGGCAGTCCCATCACACGTTTATCCGGCTTTATCACCTTGATGTTTTGCATGCCTCGATGGACAATTTTGCTATTGGCATTTTGAACACTGCTGTGCCTTATTCATTTATTCTTGTTCTTTTGCATGGATCCCTGGTGTCCTGCATTTTTCTTCTTGATTTTTCTACTTATGAGCTCCTCACATGGTAAGGACTGGGACGAGAAGGACATATGAGGGGGTACTGTTTTGTTACTTACCGGTAATCTTCATTACCCCGATTAAGGTCCTCCTCGTCCCAGTCCTGTTCCCCCCCCCCCCTCCCTCCCACTGTGTTTGTGTCTGGGCTTGTTGATAACAGGCATAGCGTTGGGTGGGAGGGGCTTATATGATAAACATTAAAAAATTACTTGCGTTCCTATTGGCTGTCGTGAGGCAGGATTGACTCACATGGTAAGGACTAGGACGAGGAGGACCTTAATCGGGGTAATGAGCATTACCGGTAAGTAACAAGACCTTACTATAGAAAAAACTATTTGTGGCTTAATTTTTTCCCAAAATACAAACTACAAATCGAAAAATACAGATAAAAAATGAGCAAAAATAAATCTGGATACATAGAGACGGAAAGGTAAGAATTGGCCATTTCTATGGTTAGAATGTCATAGCAGAGGTAGAATGGAGGAGGCAATGAGTCTTTAAGGGGGATTTGAAAGAGATGGACTTAGGAAGGGAAGCAGGGTAAGAATGAGGCTTGTGTCCTCTGGAAGACGAGTCTAAAGTCTTGGCCATGATCCAGAAGAAGACCCTGCCACAACCTGGCAACACCCCAGGTAGGATGGACAAGGCTGAGAACGACCTGAAATGTGATTATTGTCCTACCTCTCAGGGCACCATCAACCCCACAAGATGAACCGACCTCTACATCCCCAACAAGGAAATATAGATTTACTGTTCATGAATCCACAGCTGTACCTTGAAGGTATATGTACAGTGTAGGCACACATATGTGGAAATTGGTATAGAAAATCTAGAAGTACAATATTTTTTTGTGATATTTTGTCCCACCGATATTGTGGCTTTGATATTCAGGGTGCGCACCCAACATAAAATCTTCCAAAGCGGTCTCTGGGTTCCAGACCAGCACGGATCCGATTCACGGGTGGCACAGCGAGGTTACCCGGAGGGTTGTTAAATGTTGATCATGAAGCTGGCAAAGCCTAGGGCTTTGGAAGACATGTCGTGACCCCCTCTAATTTATTCAATTGAGTCCAAGGTTACCTGCTTAGCTGAGAGCAGACAGACACCCAGAGCACAGCCCCACCCCCAGCTGATAAGGTGCTGGATTCATTGAAGAGGGGTTAGGAGCTGAACACCTCTGATTCAAGCAGTAGGCATTGGCAGAAGGCCCTGCGCCATGGTGCCAATGAGCTGACGGCATTCTCAAACCCGAAGGGCTTGTTTTAGCTCTGGGACATTTTACGTTGAAGTATGTCTGGATACCTTTCAGATGCTCATGACAGGTAGTGTATGGATACCACTTGTAGTAATCCCCGGACAGTACCAGCTGAAAGAGCTCCGGTCACCATCCACACACCTATGGGCCAGATCTGCCCAGTACAGGGGTGCAGTTCAGGCACCATTAGGATAAACCCAAAGCTGAACGACAAGCTGTTCTGGACTGGAAGGTCCCCACTTACAAGACAGAGATAGAGAAAGGGTATGAACCTGTAGGTGTGTGGGGCGGGAGCTGCTACAGGAGGTATGCACATTACAGGGACACCCACCTATTTCCATGGGCATATCTCCCCTCTGGGGGTCACTTGCATGAGTGGCATTACTCCCACATGCATATCTCCCCTGTGGGGGTCACTTGCATGAGTGGCATTACTCCCACATGCATATCTCCCCTGTGGGGGTCACTTGCATGAGTGGCATTACTACCACATGCATATCTCCCCTGTGGGGGTCACTTGCAGGAGTGTCATTACTCCCACATGCATATCTCCCCTGTGGGGGTCACTTGCATGAGTGGCATTACTACCACATGCATATCTCCCCTGTGGGGGTCACTTGCATGAGTGGCATTACTACCACATGCATATCTCCCCCCTGGGGGTCACTTGCAGGAGTGTCATTACTCCCACATGTATATCTCCCCCCTGGGGGTCACTTGCATGAGTGGCATTACTCTCATATGCATATCTCCCCTCTGGGAGTCACTTGCAGGAGTGGCATTACTCTCACATGCATATCTCCCCTCTGGGGGTCCCTTAAATGAGTGGCATTACTCCCACATGCATAACTCCCCTCTGCGGGTCACTTGCATGAGTGGCATTGCTCCCACATGGAGGGTCAATGCTATAAGAGAGCTCACTCCTGTCGGCATATCTCCCCTCTGGAGGGTCATGAGTGTTTGAGAATCCGCATATCTCTTCTCTGGGGGTTAATGGCATATGTGATCTCACTCCTGTCTGCATATCTCTCCCCTGGTGGTCACTGGCATTTGTGAGCTTGCACCCATCTGAATATTTCCCCTCTGGGGTCACTGGCATGAGTGAGTTCCCTCCTATGTGCATATCGTTCCTCTGGAGGTCACTGGCATGAGTGAGCTCACTTCCATGTACATATCTCCGCTCTGGAGGTCACTAGCATGAGTGAGCTCACTCCCATGTGCATATCTCCCCTCTGTGGGGTCACTGGCATGTGTGAGCCCAGTCCCACGTGTACAGCTCCTCTCTGGGGGTCACTGGAATGTGTGAGCTGACTGCCATGTGCATATATCCCCTCTATAGGGCCACTGGCATGAGTGAGCTCACTCCGATATGCATAGCTCCCCTCTGGTGGTCACTGGCATGAGTGAGCTCACTTCTATGTACATATCTCCGCTCTGGAGATCACTAGCATGAGTGAGCTCACTCCCATGTGCATATCTCCCCTCCGCAGGGTCACTGGCATGAGTGAGTTCACTCCTATGTGCATATCTTCCCTCTGGAGGTCACTGGCATGAGTGAGCTCACTCCTGTGTGCATATCTCCCCTCTGTGGGGTCACTGGTGTGAGTCAGATTACTCCTGTGTGCATATCTCCCTTCTGGGGGTCACTGGCATGTGTGAGCCCACCCCCACGTGTACAGTTCCTCTCTGGGGGTTACTGGAATGTGTGAGCTGACTGCCATGTGCATATATCCCCTCTACAGGGCCACTGGCATGAGTGAGCTCACTCCGATATGCATAGCTCCCCTCTGGTGGTCACTGGCATGAGTGAGCTCACTTCCATGTACATATCTCCCGCTCTGGAGGTCACTAGCATGAGTGAGCTCACTCCCATGTGCATATCTCCCCTCCGCAGGGTCACTGGCAAGAGTGAGTTTACTCTTCTGTGCATGTCTCCCATTTGGGGTGTCACTGACATCTGTGAGCCCACTCATGTCTACATAGCTCCCGTCTGCAGGGTCACTGGCACGAGTGAGCTCACTCCCATGTGCTTCTCTCCCATCTGGAAGGTTCCTGGCGCACGTGAGCTCACTCCCATGTACCTCCCTCTGACTGCCTTCATCTGCGTGCTATTTTCAGTATAATCTTATATAGAGGTGTTCAGGTGCCTGCTTGCGAGCTACAATACAGTCCAGATGTAATTGGTTGCAGGTACCCTGTACCTTTTGTAATGGCATTAGTGGCTCTCTATATGGGCGGGCTGACTGGCACCAGATATTTGAATCAAGTTTCTATAGTGACTTCAGCCGGACACCCATCCAGCTCCATGAAACAGAAAATCTACATGTGACCTTTAACCAGTTCTGTGAATGCCTTCACCTGTAACTAGGGGTGGGTGATAAACTCGGCTCCTACGGTGGAGTTCACAGAGTTTTTCCCACTCCACGCTCCGCTTGGAGCATGGGGTTCGGCAAACACTCCTCCAACCACCATGTGATGGAGTTTTACTTGCACGTTAAGTTGGCGAGCGAGAACGAGAAAAACCTAGAGCTAGACCGCCTCCCTGCGAGATTTCTCAATGCGGGCAGTCACAGCAGGTCGCTACCACTCGCTTTGAGAAAGTTGCCGCTCGCGTTGTGAAAGCTGCCGCTCGAGTAGAAAATCTACTCGAGCGTCAGAAAGAGGCAGCACCCTCTGGCACACTGCGTGGTGCCATTCTCGCTGATTTTACAGCACACCCCAGATGGGCAAGACAAAGGCCCTTAACTCCCTATCCCCATCAGTGATGATAATTGCGAACCAGAAATCAAGCTCTCATGCTCTTCTGAGTTCGATACTGATGTCGAAGAGATGGAAGTAAGAGGAATGGGAAGCTCTGAGGAGGCATCCAATGCCTCAGGATCCAAAATGGGAATTGTGGATCCGTCTGGAAAGGAAATGTTCAACCCACTGTTAATTAAACACCCCTTATCACCGGAGTGGCCACCGCCACAACACTTGGCGGACTACCTCTCATTTTGGTTGAGGATGGAAATCCCCAAAGAGGTTAGGTCCAGGCTGCACTCCGAATGACCACGACCATCACTACCTGACAAAGTGGCTATGACTCCCGAACATTACCCTAAAGTAGTAGCTTTCATATCAAAAAATGCAAAAGACCATAGGAAAGGCATGGATAAGGGGCAGAAAACCTGTCAGGACCGCCTCCTCGATACTATAGGCCCCTTACTAACCTTTTTGAGAAGGCCAAGTCAGCCTATCTAGGGGAAACCCCAATCAACCCAAAGGAACTTAGAGATTGGTTTCAAAGGGCAATATGTCTCATAGGCAGTGCCAATACTGCGATCTCCACGGAGAGAAGGAAAGGGGTTCTACTTAAGATTGACCCTAAGCTAATTGAGTTTGCCAATAGAGACGGAGGGCCTAGTACCCAAGGTCTACTTTTTGGTGAAGACTTCATTAAAGAATGGCGAAATACGTTGGAGTGTTCAGCTCCATTCAGAAGTCGCAGAAAGAAATTAAAAAGGTGTTCCACAATATAGTTTTTGGGAGGGCCGGGGTCGCTTCCCCGGCCGTGGACTATCTCCCTCCAGACCCTTCCTGGGCCGTGGCGGAAAATTCCAGCATACCTATGGCACCCAGCAACATTTCTACCCCCAAAGACAGAGGAACGGTGGAAGCTCCTACAGAGGCGATCGGAGACAGCGCTCCTTTTCCTCAGGTAGGAACCTTGAAAGGCCTTTCAGATATCCCTCCGAGGGTGGGAGGCAGATTGCGCAAATTCTCTGACAATTGGAATTTGGTAACTCAAGACCCCTGGGTCCTGAATGCAGTGAGGGGGATACAAGATAGAATTCCTCGATATCCCTTCCCAAACAATACACCCACGGGAGTTTTCATGCTCACACAAGGACAAGGAACTGGTCTCACTGGAGGTAGAGGATCTATTAACGAAAAGGGCTATAATAGAGGGCTCAGAGTTAGGTTTCCTCAGCAATATCTTTCTGGTAGAAAAGAAAAACAAGGAACAAAGACCAGTTATAAATCTCAAGGATTTAAATCAATGGGTAACCTACCACCACTTCGAGATGGAAGGGATCCATCTTTAAAGGGACATTCTGAGAAAAGGGGACTGGCTGACGAGACTAGACCTGAAAGACACCTATCTGACAATCCCAATTAGGGGACCACACCAGAAATTCCTCCAGTTTACGTGGGAGGGAAATCTGTATCAATTTCGCAGTCTTCCTTTCGGACTATTGTCCGCCCCTTGGTGCTTCACCAAGGTACTACGTCCCGTGACTACCTGGCTTAGGGAAAGGGGAGTGAGATTAATTATATATCTGTACGACATACTTATAATGGCTCAATCAAAATTGACTTTTTCCCTTCATACAGACCTCGATATACGGCTTTTAGAACACCTAGGGTTTATTATAAATAGGGCTTTATGGTATTTCCTTTTTTAACATTTCAGTCTGTATTTATCCATGTTTATTTTTGGGCCATTTTATCAGTATTTATCCATATTTATTTTATATTTTGCCTATAAATGAAGTTGTAAAACTGTATATTTCCATATTTATTTAACTGATTAAAGCGCACTCAAACTTTGATGTCTGTTGTGTTTTAGCTATTAAAGCTGCCAAATATTACATAATACCTCCACTGGATAATAATGTCCTTATACCATAAATGTATGTTGACATAGGCCATTATTTGAAGAAATGTCATCCTGTTTTTTAATCTCCCTTGCTGTCCATCTGCTTAGCTGCTGGCCTATAATTCATGAAAGACAGCACCGAGAGTCACTTAAAAGAAGCACAATTTTCTGTATTTATCCACTTGTAAAAATTAATGCTGGCAGAAAACACATTGTTTTCTATCTGTATTTATCTGTAAAAATCCATAAAAACGGAAATCAGGGAGCCCTAATTATAAGAACAAATCTTATACAGTACCAAGCCAACAGACACAATTCCTGGGCTTTGTGGTAGATACAGTAAAATCAGAACGGAAACTACCAGCAGACAATGTAAGGAAAGACAGCTAAGAACTAAGGAAACTACTCTCAAAAAAGATGTTTCCACTAAGCGTATTAGCAAGGATCCTTGGTCTCCTGTCATCCACAATTCAGGCTATTTTCCCAGGGCTAGTACACTATCGCGCACTGCAGTGGCTAAAAGCAGGGGCACTCAAATCAACACAATCGTATTCCCAGATAGTATCTCGAGACCAAGAATGAAGGAGGGAACTCCGTTGGTGGTTGAAGAATGTGGAGGCATGGAATGGCAGAGCCATTTATGGGGAAGAACCAGACCTAGTAATAGAATCGGATGCTAGTTTGGAAGGACGGGGAGCGAGATATGGGAACTCATCAACAGGGGGTCGCTGAACAGATCAAGAGAAGAAATTGCATATCAAATGCTTAGAATTACTAGCAGGTTAATTTACAGTTTGCTGCTTCACCCAGAAATCAATGAAATGCTGTGTAATGTTACGTATGGACAATGTGTCAGCAGTCCGGTATGTCAACAAGCTGGGTGGACCCCATTTCAAAGGCCTTACGGATCTGGCGAAGGGTTTCTGGGGGTACTGCTTGAACAAAGGAGTATCAGTCATAGCGGAAGACATTCGTGGTTTGAGCAATGGTGTTTCTCCAGGATTTTCAAGGACTCCAGCAACTGGAGACTGGACAGGGAAATATTCTTGAATATCCAATCCAGATGGGGGCCCTTCAGGATGGACTTGTTTGCGGACAGGCTGAATGCTCAACTAGAAGAATTCTTCAGCTGGAGACCGGACCCTCAAGCTCAAGGGGTAGATGCTCTCCCCCAAGACTGGAGGGGTTTATCTCCCTCTGCTTTCCCGCCATTTGTCATGCCGCCTCGCCTACTCCTTCATGCTCGACGTTACAAAGGGAGCCTAGTATTGATAACCCCCCTTTGGAAATCACAAGCCTGGTTCCCAATCGTCCTGGAAATGGGCGTAGACTTCCCAATTCTAATTCCTTCATTCAGAGAAATACTCCTAGGTGCATAGGGAGACATCCAATCCCTTGTAGAGCAGGGACTGCTGGTTCTGACGGCCTGGAAGATTTCAGGAGACAATGGTAGATCCCGGGGCTTGCGCCAGATTCTTTTTAACTCATATCTGAATCATGGGCATCGGGAACAAGGAAAGCATATCGACTGGCTTGGAACAAATGGGTGCGCTGGTGTTTTCAACCAAGTTATGATCCCATTTCAACTGATTTAGTGCATGTTGTGAACCATCTTTCAGAACTATTCACATCAGGCCTGAGTTACAGAACCGTAAGTGTTTATAGATCATCTATATCTGCAGGACACTCCTTAGTAGACGGAGTATCTGTAGGGCAGAATCTACTAACTAAAAAGAAGACAACTGCTAAATATACCTCTATATGGGATGTTAGGGACATATTACGAACCCTAACCTTCTGGGGCGAGAATTCCACTCTTTCTCTAAAGCACATTTCATATCAACGTACTCTTTTATTATGTCTAGTATCGTTCAGAAGAACTTCAGACGTCAAAGCACTAGATATGTCCAGCAGGTCATTCCAACCAGAGAGTGTTTGCTTTTACCTGAAAAAGAGAACCAAAACTATGGGGGATAGTCTCAAGAACATGCGATAATCATTGCCAAAATAGGTTAACGCAATTTTTCATATCGCCGTCTATCGCGGGAAAATAACTCTGTGTTAACGTCGTATTCTCAACACGGCGGTAACATGCAATACTTTCCCGATAACGTGTCAAATGTCCGCGATAAAATTACCGGGACGGTGATAAAAATCTCAAGCCGAACGTGAAAAAAGTGGCAATGGGCCCAACTGCGATAAAAAATTCAGTGATAAGCTGCGCCAGGCCTGCAATTCAAACACGTCAGGTGGGAAAAATCACCATAAAAGCAGAAAAAAACCCACAAACAAAACCAAAACAACTGCGAAGCACAATGGAGGTAGCCGGAGCAAGTACAGAGGATAACCAGAACCCCACAAGCCCCACAGAGGGCCAACCTGAGACCTCAGGGTCAGGGAAGGGCAAGGAGAAGAAGAGGAAGACGCGGTTCAGTCCGCAGGAAAACAGGATCCTGATAACGGAGGTGATAGAACACCATCAACTACTGTTCATTACCTCCACTGTGTCACTGGCAACAAAAAACGAAATATAGCAGTCCATCGTGGACAAGGTGAATGCAGTGGGAGTGCTTAGGAGGACAATGGAAGAGGTCAAGAGATGCTGGAATGATGTAAAGCACAAAACCAAGCCGAAACTCGGCAACAACCGGAAGGCAGCAATGCAGACTGGAGGCGGGACTCCAGCGCCACAGGAGGAGCTGGACGAGATGGAGGAAATGGTGTCCACAGTCATCAGTGGGGAGACGATGGCAGGAGTTGGGGGACCGGACACTGCTCAACAGGACCAGACACAACAGCAAGAGGGTGAGTAACGACCAGGGACTGGGGGGTCGGGGGGAGATGGGCACAATGGCACACGTGCACAATTAAGTATAACACAGTGCACACCCACAGTGACTCTGGAGCATGTCTCTGATCCCCTTGGCACACTGCGGCACACCTAGAAACAACAAGTAGGCCCCCGTCGACTATGTGCCAAGAGGGGGCCCTCCCCACACATCACCAATCTCATAACCAACCCATGCACATGTGCCAAAGGCAGCAAAGTGGCGTGTCTGTGAGCCACACTGACAATGCAAGTGCACTGCATGCCGAATAGCATGGCTGCAGTCAATATATCATGACATGTTGCATGCCACGAAACTGAGGAGGCTGAGTGTGGACCACAGCCGTAAAGATGCAGGTCACACTCTGACACATCCACGTGCACAAACCCCTGACGCCAACAACACATCTGCGGACAAACCATGCTCAAGAGTCCCAACTCCCACCAACAGACCAATTTACCCAAGTCTGCAACATGTCAGCACAGAAGTGAAAGGCACACCGCCTGAAAGGGATAAGGGCCAGACAAATCAGAGCTGCAAGGGCGACTCTCCCAAAATGCAGCACAAACACATAACATTCAGAGCACATCAACATTGACAACAATGTGATACAAACTGCAACACATTCACAACAGATCAGAGGACACAACTGCTGCCGCTTGTGTGTAGAAACTGGCCAATCACAATTGGCATAGCAGGGAAATGTGAGTGCAATGTACAAGTACAAACACACATCTGTGATGTTATCGAAATGTTCACTGTCCCGCATCAAATAGGCAGTTACTCCCAATCCGTCACAATGTACATTGTCATGCAGTCTGTATGTAAACTTGTACAATGCGTCAACATTCATGTGAACACAATGTTGAACTGCATCACCCCTTCACATTGCTGAGGGAGAATCAACACCTCCTGCAGAGCAGACTGAACATCTCTTCACTGATGATGAAGAGGACCTCCCCACCATCGACCCAACGCCATCCAAGAGCTCATGGACAGCTTTGGCACCTCACCTCCAGGAGCAGGGCAGCCCAGCTGCATCGAGGATACCTCACCCCCTGCACAGACCACACAGCAGGAAGCACCCACAACCACGGCTGTCTCCCGGGACCCCCACGAACAACACATGGCCTTCCAACACCGTGTGTTAGGGTGCCAGGAGAAGCTGTCTGATCAGGTGCAGGTGGGGCTCGACCTCATGGCAGAAAAACTTGATGCCATACATGGGTATCTAAGTCCCATCAGGGACCACTTACAGTCCCAAACGGACACCCACAGTCCGCTCCATGCTCTCCAACGATCCATGGCTGACATCGCTGGAGTCCTGACTCAGAGACAAGAACAACTGTCTAATCAGAGTGGCTTCAGCGATGTCAACCGGCAGTTGGGACATATGCGGAGTAATATGTTGAACATGGATCGGATACAGGCAGAAAGAATGGCTGCCACGGCTGCACACCAGCGAGATGTAGCTGGGATCTTCCATGCCCTGCGGATCCTCACAATGGCATTGCTGCCACAAGGCCTGGCGCGGATGAATGCTGCTGCTACTACTCCATCCACATCTCTGCCCCCTGAAGTGTCAGTGCCTCACAGTGCGGCAGACAATCCACCTCTGGCCCCTGATGTGTCAGTGTCACACAGTGCTGCAAACAAAGCCCCACCACCCACATGTGAGGCTCATGAGACCTCAGAGGACAAAGATGCAGTTGATTCTGCCTTAGTGGTAAGAAGGAAGTGGTAGCATTCATCTCCTCCATGTGGCCTGTTTCTGCTTGGTTCTGCCCTCTGCATCATCACCTTCCACTGTCCCCCGATGCACTATGCGACACTTACCTTGGACCTCGGCATGGACTGCCATATTCTGTTTGGTCACCAATGACACAGCGAACAAACTGCGGACTGAACTCCTCCTCTTCTGATGTACTTGTCATTCCCTGAAGGACTCTGGCTGGCCCTCCACGGGGCAACAATGTAAAGTGGGGTTTGCATGGCCCTGTACTGCTCCAGCTTCAACACTCCACTGAAAGTGAATAAAACATTCAAATTCACACAGATGTGTCATGTCTATGATCATTCAAGTATGAAAGTATGGATGAATGTAGGGTCAGTGATTCCCCCTTACGTTCATGTTGCTCATGTTATGGGACTTGAGTCACAGGGTGCAACATTGCCGATTGCGGTCCGGGTGGCGCCAACACTACAACAGAGACACATGCATTTGTTACTTCCTTGTCCAGCCCAGAACTGAACCACGCCCAGAGCCCCGGGCTCATTGTTCACACCCCTACGCTGGACTGGCATACACCAGCCCAGTCCACTTCACTTAAGCTTACAGGGGGGATGACAAAGATACATGTCCCAGGTCTTCCCAGTAGTGATCTGCTGATCACTGGTCTAGTTGTCAGCATGCCACAACCACTCCCTGAGGGCTGGTTTACACCCACACCACACCCATCCAGCACAGGTGTCACAGGACATGTGAGCCTGCTAATAAATGGGGCATATTCCCCAGTGCCAGAGGTGACATGATGGCGTCCGCACCACGAGACTCAATCATAAAGGGTCCATGTCTTGTGGTGCACTGGGTAAGTGGCACCCGATGCACTGCGGTCGGCACGGTCCTACCGCCACGGGACGTTGACTTGCAGTGCACAGAGTTGATGGCACCCGATGCACTGCAGCTGGCACAGGCCTGCCGCCACGGGATGATGACTTGGGGTGCACAGAGTTGGTGGCACCCGATGCACTGCGGCCGGCACAGACCTACCGCCATGGGACGATGACTTGCGGTGCACAGAATTGATGGCACCTGGTGCACTGCGGCTGGCACGGGTCTACCGCCACGGGACGGTGACGTACGGTGCACTGAGGTAGGGGCACCTGAAGAGCTGAGCGGGTGTGCAGCCTGCGATGATGCGTTGGCCTCGATACGCCGTCCTGCCAATCAAGGTCCGATTGGAATTGTGAGCCCTGCTGGACCACAGTGTATGCCGAAGGCAGCAGTCAGCACACACATGACTCCGCGGTGCGGTGCCGCAGTGTGCGCTGGGGGCCTGTGGCGTGGAATCCAGCGATCGGCTGAGGAGGTTGCACCGGCATGTGGTGAGCCTCTTGGAGACACGCCGGTGGTGGCAGGTGAGCATTGAGACCTGGGTGCGCAGGGGCGGCCTGTCATCGCTGGGCGGCGGACGGGTCTGGGGACCAGGGCTGGGATGCAGCATGCGCACAGGATTGCACAGGCACCACCAGTCACGGCGGCGGCCTCTTGGCTGGGTGGGGGGCGCCGCCCTGCAGACACGACACTGCATGTGATGATGAGATGTGCGTGGGTTGGCTTGGGATGTAGCCACCTTGTCTCCAGTATAAATCAGGCCGTTGAAGGTGGTCAGCCACGTGTGTATAGGCCTATGGACAGCATATGGCGGACACAGAGACACACGCAGTAGTACCTCTGGTGGCCATCCCGGAACTGAACCACTCCCAGAGCCCCGGGCTATTAATTCATGACATACGCCGGCCAAGGCCACTCCACTCACGCTTACAGGGGGGGACAAAGCTACATGTCCAAGGTCTTCCACACTGCCTGAGGTAACCCGTTTGCATCCACTGTCCACAACACTACAAAAACCAGCAGTATATGTCCTCATGGACATGTCTGTGCTCTGTATACTGAAGTCTGTCCAGCACGTCACCGCCACACTTGGCATTGAGTACATTCTTATTGATGGGTCAGTCGCCTCCTTCGCACATACTTGGTTCCCACCTTTCCCCACATTCTGCAATTGTGCGGCAGAGGTGCCATGCCGTGGATGGTTTGTCTACATGGCTGGCCACGGTTTCCAGTTACTTGTGTTGTCGTGTCTGGTAGTTGGGAATGTTGATTGGCATGTTGGATGTGATTTTGTAATGTGTGCATTCCCACAGTTGTGAGATGTAAGATTGTGGAGTTGAGGTGTGTGGTGTGTTCAGTTGGTACTTGCCGACGAGCAGTGCATTTCCATAGGTGCCATCCTAAAAGCGCTGGTTGGTGATGGACTTGAGGAAGCTGTAGGAATCATGCACACTGCCTGGGAAGTTTGCGACGACATTGGTGAACAGGCCCCTGTGGTCCACTTTTACCTGCACATTGATGGAATGCGAGTGGTTTCTGTTGCGGTGATTGTGTGCAGTGTCGGCAGGGGGCACAAGTAGTACATGTATGCAGTCAATTGCCCCCAACACGTGAGTGAAGCCAGCTATGGCCTGGTTCCCTTGCTTGGTCTCCAGCTGTTGCTGTGCAGTGTGGGGGAAGTGAATGTGCAGGGGTATCAAGCTGATACAAACCGTGATACTTACAGGTATGATAAATCCTGCATAATAAGACCGTAACAGAAGTTCGTGTGGTCGTAACCTTCCTTTTCTTTCCTTTGAAGGTTACGACCACACAAACTTCTGTTACAGACTTTTTATGCAGGATTTATCATACCTGTGAGCATTACGGTTTGTCCAAGTGCAATACACTGTACCAGATTACGTTTGTGACTATACGGACGCTTGACCCTTGTCACCATTTATCCAACAGGTTTCTGAATACTGACTTTCGGACTATGGAATTGTATTGGGTAGTTCCTGCAGCATATGCAGTTAATTGAATCCACACGTTGCCCTAATGTAGTTCCCCGTTGGGAATGGAACGCATTGGCTGAGCTTTTCGTATTGTTGATCTATGTATTTGTAATGAAGAACTGTTTTTACACTACTGTTGTTGACTACTGGACTTCATGACCTCGTGCACACCCATTTCAGTTACTACAATCTTGGATCTGGAGCACAGAGGCGTCAAGGAACGGCTGGCGTTGGGGTTGGTTGCGCAGGAACACTATGAATTGGAATTAGCGTGTGGTGCAGATACAGGGGCCCGCCGTTGGCTTTTGTGGACATGCATCTAAGACATGTGTGAGGAAGTTTGATAGGGTTGGCTGTGAGACTCCTCTGACTCTGGCAGTTGTTGGTTGGAAGGTACCAGAGGCCAACAGGTGCAGCACAGCCAATATCTTTGTCTGCGGAGGGATGTTGGTTCTCTGCTCTGTTGGTACCGTCAGCCTGTGGGCAATGTGGGTCAGGATGTGGAGGAGGGTTGTCCTTTTGAGCCTGTAGTGGGCAATGGCATCCTCTGGTGTTGAGTCTCTGAAGCTGGTGCGTTTTTGGAAGGTCCGCTCTCTTGTTCTGTGCTGCCTCTGTGGTACTCTGAGGAGGTGATCGAGGGGGGGGGGGGATTGGGGGTGGTGGCGGTGGGTGTTGTGGCCCTCTTGGGTCTCCGAGCTGCATTATCAGTAGCTCCATGACATGTGTTGGTCTTCAGATGTGGCTCTGGGCTGGGCTCCCTTTCATACTGCAGGTTGTCGTCCTGCTTAACACCGGTAAAAGGCTCCCTGCTGTTAACGCGCCTTATCGCCTGTTTTTGGATCGCTTCGCAGATCTGGCTGGTCGTTGAGAAAATCGCGAAGTGGTGTTTTCGTGTGTTTTTGCACGGTAACGCCTACTCTGCATATCATTGGCGTTAGTTGTCGCTCTCCTCCGTGGCGTTGTTTTTTGCGGCAACTATCGCTTGAAAACTGGCCATATCGGCAGTTTCCACCAGCTTGAGAATAGGGCGAAAAATCTATCCCCACTTTTGCGGCGCTAAAGTGCGGATAGATCGGCGAGAAGTCCTTGAGAATATGCCCCTATGTCTTCTATCTTTTACCCCTTCTTTCCTCAGAATGAAAGACTGTGTGGTTAAATGCCTGAAAGAGTACGAAAAAAGAACTGAAAGTTTGAGACTAAATGAGAATCAATTATTAATTTCTCGCAGATGGCCTCATAAGGGAGTTTCCTCACCAACATTGGCAATATGGGTGAAGTAAGTTATGTATGAAAGTGGGGTGGGTGTCTCTATTTCCGGAGCACACTCGCTTAGAGGCGTCTCTAGGCTAACCTGGATTTTATTAAAGACACGGAGGCTAAGATTATTCCTCCACATTTTAATGTAACCCACCCTGATGTTACTGATGTTATTAAAGATATTACGTGAATCTATTCTTTTCTTTCAGAATAAGAATCTTGTTGTTTCCGGACCATCAGTAGGAAAGTTGTCTTCAAATGAAGTTTAATCTCTTCTCGTTGAATTATCTTGTTAGTAGTTACACAAAGAAGGATGATGGCTGCTTGTAGGGGGACTTTATACCATATTGGAATGTTCATTGAAGTTCTATATTCGTCAATTGTTGCTGCTGAGTTGTGGCTGAGTTGTGGCAGTAAAGGAGATTTGAATAATCTTAGCCTCCGTGTCTTTAATAAAATCCAGATTTTCTGCCCAGCAGGCTGTGAAAAATCTAAATTTTACAGGACAAGCTACCAGTGTTAAAAATCACTGTGAGCAGCACGACAGACCAGAATCCTGCCACTTGCGGGACTCCACGGAATCTCGCATAGTTTTTAGGTAACTCTGTGAAATTCCGTGGAGTAAAACACAGCGAGTTCCGCCCACCCCTACCTGTAACACGGACCTCCAAAAAATAAACATGACGAATCAGCTTACACGCAGATGCCCGCCTAGAAAATATATGGGGCTTCATTTGGTTTAAATCTTACTGTGTGAGAAAGTGAACCCAACGAGTAGAGCCTAGACAGGAGTTCCAGTTCACAGAGAACCCCCACTGCCAGCCCCCAAATGGCACGAGGCCACCCCATGTCCTAAGAGAATATTCTCAGCTTCATTTATGGGGGTCCCTGAATCGGGCAGCTCGATACCCCTAGAGCGCCACACCTTACACCACCCTTGAACCCTTGAACCAAAGAGGACTAAGCCACTCTCCACCTGGGTGTCCAGCGACTAACAAGGCCCTGTCACACGGAGGACAGTGAACCAATGTATTTTCAGACGGCGTGAACTCCTTGGTTGGAGCTGCCTTCGTATAACGTGATTGGTGGAGAAGGTGTGAAGAAGGTTGACTGGAGCAGGTTGGGGCCGTGATTGGTAGCAGATGTGTGTAGTGGGTTTGTGGGGGCTGGCCTAAGCTGTGATTGGTGGAGAAGGTGTGAAGTAGATTGATTGTAACTGGCCCTAATTGTGATTGATAGAGAAGGCTTGAAGCGGATTTGTGGGAGGTGGCTAACGCTGTGATTGGCAGAGGAGATGTGAAGCGATTTGCGGGAGGTGGCCTTAGCTGTGATTGGTGGAACAGTCGCAAAGTGTTCTGGTGGGAGCTGGCTTAGACCATGATTGGCGGAGGAGGCATGAAGTGCATTGGTGGGATCTGGCCTAAGCTTTGATTGGATTGATTGTAATTGGCCCTAATTGTGATTAATGAAGAAAGCGTGGAGCGGATTGGTGGGAGCTGGCTATTGCTGTGATTGGCAGAGAAGGTGTTAAGCGGTTGGTGGGAGCTGGCCTGAGCTGTGATTGGTGGAGAAGGCGTGAAGTGGATTGGTGGGAGCTGGCTTGGGCCTTGATTGGCAGAGGAGGCATGGGGCGTATTGATGGGAGCTGGCCTGAGCTGTGATTAGTGTGAAGCAGTTTGGCCAGAGTAGATATAGGACGTAATTGGTGGAAGAGACTTGAACTGGAAGTGACCTGATGACACCAGAAGGAAACTTTAGGAATCGTATACACGTCCCAAACGCTCCCAGGACTGAAGGGATGTGTCGATTTGTCACAGCATAGTACAGCAAAAGCAACATGCACTCATCAAAAAGAGGAAATGAAATCGGGTGCACCCATGCACAATCTTCTCCCCCATCGATCCCAGTGTGTCAAGCAATAGGCGAATCACAACTCAGGTGTCAAGATAGGGGGCCAATGACACTCACACTCAAGGCAATGGGCACAAAGCCACTCACACTCAAGGCAATGGGCACAAAGCCACTCACACTCAAGGCAATGGGCACATAGCCACTCACCCTCATGGCAATGGGCACAACTCAGCCTCAAGGCAAAGGGCACAAAGCCACTCACCCTCAAGGCAACGGGCACATAGCCACTCACCCTCAAGGAAAACTGGCACATAGCCACTCAGCCTCAAGGCAATGGGCACAAAGCCACTCAGCCTCAGGGCAATTGGCACAAAGCCACTCACCCTCAAGGCAACGGGAACATAGCCACCTAGCATTAAGGCAATGAACATAAAGCCACTCACCCTCAAGTCAATGGGCACGTAGCACACAGCCTCAAGGCAATGGGCACAATTCAACCTCGAGGCAACGGGCACAATGCCACTCACCCTCAAGGCAACGGGAACATAGCCACCCAGCATTAAGGCAATGGGCATATAGCCACTCGCACTAGAGGCAATGGGCATGCAGCCACTCATCTTCAAAGCAAAGGGTACATAGCCACTCACACTCAAGGCAATGGGCACGTAGTCACCCAGCATTAAGGCAATGGGCATATAGCCACTCACTCTCAAGGCAATAGGCATATTGCCACGCACTCTTAAGTGAATTTTCAGGTTGCCACTCAGCGTCAAGGCAATAGGCACATAGCCACTCACACTTAAGTGAATTTTCAGGTAGCTACTCACCCTCAATGCAATAGGCACATAGCCACTCACCCTTAAGTGAATTTTCAGGTAGCCACTCAGCCTCAAGGCAATAGGCACATAGCCACTCACCCTTAAGTGAATTTTCAGGTAGCCAGTCACCCTCAAGGCAATAGGCACATAGCCACTCACCCTTAAGTGAATTTTTGGTAGCCACTCAGCCTCAAGGCAATAGGCACATAGCCACTCACCCTTAAGTGAATGGGCAAGTAGCCACTCAGTCTCAAGGCAATAGGCACATAGCCACTCACCCTCAAGTGAATGGGCAGGTAGCCACTCAGTCTCAAGTCAATAGGCACATAGCCACTCGTGGTGAAAAGATTTATGTCTCATGCCAGAATAATCACTCCTGTAAGTGAAAGTGCTGGTGTCTCCTCCCACGATCACTCAGTCTAATAAGAGTATTCCTGTACGCCCCAGTGTGCAGCCATGCCTCACCCTATCGTGATGGTCTCGTCCTGTCGTGATACCGGGTCTGCACTGGGCTCTCTCTCTAAAGTGAATGGTTTCAGGGCACAGGACGCTGCTTTGCCCCAGGAATGTAAGATTCTACTGGCCTTTCGCCACAGCCCTGCAGCTTCCATGCATTTTAGGTGCTTGGCCCTTTCTTCATCAGCTCTGGGGCAACGGGTTCAAACACGTCAGTACAAAACAAAGCAGACCAGAGGGGCCAGATGGAACTGTCCTGTACCTCCCTTACTACAGCCATCATCTAGCAGTGAGCCTCTCTGTCTCACCTGGGAGTTCAGGCACAGTGGTGGCTTCTCCACTAAGGCGGAGGAGCGACGCCCCACTGCTTAAACTGCAAGATGAATAAAAAAAAAAAAAAGAATGATAACGTTCGTAATTATCATTTTGTTTTCTGTATTTAGCTTGCAGCTGAAACCAGGGGTGTGGCGCTGAGCTGCCCACGTCGCAGGGGGAGGAGTGGTGGCAGCACCTAAAGTGCGCATGATGGTTTGTCCGGCCGTCTCGAGCCGTCCAAACCGTCATGCGCACTCTGCATGTTCTCCACGCGCACAGCCTGCCAGTCCCTGTGAGCGCCGAACCACAGTGCTCAGACCAATCACAACGCTGCTAAGGCAGCGTTGTGATTGGTCAGGGGATTCTGGGAGGCTGTGTGCTTCCTGCTGAAGAAGGACGTAGGAAGACGAGGCGGCATCCGGCGATATAGGTAAGTGCTTTTTTTTCCTCCACCACCTCACTCTGTTAACCACCCCTTTCCTCGGGCATGCAGCCGTTTAGAGCCTAATGATAGAAGAAAGACGCGAAAGGCTCTGTTTTATCATGTGCTACCTCCTTACCCAACACACAATCCACTGGTGAAGATTTCTGTGACCCCAGCCCTGCAGTCATTTAGGGGAATGGTGCTGTAGAGCCTGCCCATGTGACCTCCGCCCTGCAGTCCCTTTGGTGACTATAATCCCCCTTACCATACCCACAATCTAGCGGTAAATGGTTATAGCTCCTCTTTCCCCTTAGCCCAGAAAAGGTATAAGTGTATGGTGCTTTAGCGCCTAACCGTGCACCGATAAAAAGTCGAAAGACTCTCTCTCTCCTCAGTGACATCATTCTCTTAAGATAGGCTGCGGTCTTGTTGCTTGCTGCTGAGCACCTGCTGTGGAGGGAAGAGCAGAGTGGGGACGAATGCTACCGATGAGGCCCCGGCCTCTTGATGCCTGACCCTGCAATGGCAGCTGCCTCGGACAGGGACCCGCGTGTCTCTCCGTCCCGAGCCTAGGAAGCCTGGTTTAAGGCCATAGGGACGCTGCAATGAGCTGCTAACACCATGTAAACACCTGCCAGCAGACAACAGCCTCGAAGGAGAGCACCTAGCCTGCACTAAAATCTCCACTGAGCCCATAGGCCATGTGATCCTGTGATGCGGTCTTGGGCGTGGCCGCAAACACAGTGGCACCCAAACGGAGGGCTGCGGGCACTGGCTGTTCTGCGGCTCTCACCGTGCCCATGTCACCTGGGGCGTGGCCTCGCCAAGAACGCTCTGCCGTGCCCGGAGAGAGACGGCCTCGACACCTCTCCGCGCCACCAGGAGCGGCTGCATCATGTCTCACCGCTTGTGGAGCGTGCAGGTGAGAGGAAGTTTCCCCTGAAGGCAAGTCCCTGAGGGTAGGCTGTACGTATCAGGAGCCTCCTTTCTTCTGCCAACACAGATACTGCGGCATTGCCCAGAGGGAGCATGAACTTTACCTAATGGGAGGAGCTGGCCAATAGTCTTCTGGGATATCGGGAAAGAGGCCCTCCAGCGGTCACGCCCCCCCCCCCAACTAACAGGCAAAGGACACTGTCTATAGACATGACCCTCCCCCACATCTACAGCGTCCAAGCAATGTGTCAAGGGGAGTGCCCTCAGCAGCAAGGCTCCGCCTCAGCGACCAGTGCGCACCCTCACTATCTACTGTTCTAGGTGCACCTGCTGCCTGAATCATCACCGAAAAACCCAGCTGAAGTGCGCAGTTTCCTTGGTATGGTAACGTACTGCGAAAGGTTCATACCCAGCCTGGCCACATTATCAGAGCCCCTGCGCCAACTCATGAAGACCAGCATGCCCTGGTCCTGAGGCCCCAAGGAGGAGGTTGCTTTTAAGAACATAAAGAAAGCACTGCTGGACCAGACCACGATGGCCTGCTTCCATCCACGGAAAAGAACCGAGCTGGTTGTAGACGCCAGCCCTGTGGGGCTCTGAGCCGTCCTCCTGCAGGAAGATGCTCGAGGGGAGTGCGTTACCGTGGCCTACGCAAAGCAGGCATTGTCGCAGACAGAAACCCACTATGCACAAATAGAACGCAAGGCTCTGGCCATCAGATGGGCATGCCAGCACTTCCAACTTTACCTGTGTGGTCACCAGTTCAAGGTGGTGACGGATCACAAACCACTCCTGCCGCTGTTCAATGGATCATCCCACCTGGCCCCCCACGGATAGAAAGATGGGCCATACAGCTCCAAGCATATTAATTCCAGTTGGTCTACAGGCCCGGGGTCAACAACCCTGCTGATTTTCTGTTGCATCACTCCTCACCAAGCACCCCCAGAGAGCAAACCCTGGATGAAGAATGCACTGAAAGCTTCGGGAACATGGTGGAGACCCACGCTTGCCAAGTGGCCGTCACCCGAGAAGACATAAGGGAAGCCACAAATGCCAATGACAACCTCCGGAAGGTGAAAGACACCATGGCAAAGGGACAATGGCATCCGTTCCTTGACGGATCCAAACTGATGGCGGCGGACGAGCAGAACACGCATCACCAGCTCTTGAGAGCACGACACGAGCTGAGCACGAGTGGATCCGGCCTGGTATTGCGAGGACAGAGAATCGTTATCCCCAAGAGCCTTCAGGGTCGGATGGTCACGCTCGCCCATCAAGGCCACCAAGGGGCAGCCAAAGCCGAGGGAGGCTCAGAGCAAAAGTCTGGTTTCCAGGCATGAATGAGTATGTGGAGGAAGAACTTTGGCACTGCCACCCCTGCACCATCACCGGCAAGGACCCTGCTCCAGCGCCCGTGCTGACTGAAGCGCCGTGCCTCACTCCATGGGCAAGGGTCAGCATCCACTTCAGGAGTTTTCCTGATGGGCGGAACACTGATGATCATGGATTTATTCTCCAAGTTTCCAGTGATTGACCTGGTACCCTCCACCACGTTCGTCCACCTACGGCCGGCACTGGAGAAGACATTTGCGATGTTTGGTCTGCCGGAAGAGGTGAAGTCCGACAATGGGCCCCCCTTCCAAGGGCAAGAGTTTCAGGACTTTTTGGCAGAGAAGGCAGTCAGACACCGAAGAATCAGACCTCAATGGCCGCAGGCTAATGGGGAGGTGGAGAGATTCGTGAGGACACTGAATCGAGCCCTCAGGATCGGAGTGGACCAGAATCAAGACACGGAGGTATGTCTTCTCCAATTCCTCCTGGCGTACTGGCACACCACACACTCCACCACGGGGTGATCCCCCGCAACCTTACTATTCCCACAGCCGCCCAGGGATGTTATTCCAGAGGACTCCGAGTGGGTGCCACCAAGCCTGGACGTGAAAATGACACAGCAGAAGCGACGGGCACCCAAAGAGAAGGCTTCCCGAGATCGACATGTGAGGATCCCAAACCTGCAAGTAGGGTCACAAGTAGTGATCAAGGACCGCCACCCGGGGTGTCAGGTCTGCACCCCCTTTGAACCAGAGACATGGACAGTTGTGCAGGCTGACAGAACTATGATAACAGCCCGGCGCGGCCGGCACACGGTGGTGAGGAACGTGACCTGCTTTAATGATTTCCCTCCAAGCACCACGATCGCAAGCACCCGGGGGCGGCAGAAAAGAGCCCGGAAGACCAAGAATACCCGCTCTACGAGCAGCGGTGGCCCGTAATCACTGGCTGAGCAGACATCCGTGTGTGGGCGCAATACGTTTTTAGGCCTACAAACACGCCTAGTACCACTTACCACAACACCCACGGACAGATGTGTGCGGGGGAACAGGGATATCACCAGACTCCAAGAGAGGGGTGAAAGGCTGCCCCTCACCTCTTTGACCACACCCACCCACAGACTAACGTGGGCAGGGGAACAGGGATATTACCAGACTCCAAGAGAGGGGTGAAAGGCTGCCCCTCACCTCTTTGACCACACCCACCCACAGACTAACGTGGGCAGGGGAACAGGGATATTACCAGACTCCAAGAGAGGGGTGAAAGGCTGCCCCTCACCTCTTTGACCACACCCACAGACTAACGTGGGCGGGGGAACAGGGATATTACCAGACTCCAAGAGAGGGGTGAAAGGCTGCCCCTCACCTCTTTGACCACACCCACAGACTAACGTGGGCGGGGGAACAGGGATATTACCAGACTCCAAGAGAGGGGTGAAAGGCTGCCCCTCACCTCTTTGACCACACCCACCCACAGACTAACGTGGGCGGGGGAACAGGGATATTACCAGACTCCAAGAGAGGGGTGAAAGGCTGCCCCTCACCTCTTTGACCACACCCACAGACTGACGTGGGCAGGGTAAAAGGGATGTTACCAGACTCCAAGAGAGGGGTGAAAGGCTGCCCCTCACCTATTTGACCACACCCACAGACTGACGTGGGCAGGGTAAAAGGGATGTTACCAGACTCCAAGAGAGGGGTGAAAGGCTGCCCCTCACCTCTTTGACCACACCCACAGACTGATGTGGGCAGGGGAACAGGGATATTACCAGAGTCCAAGAGAGGGGTGAAAGGCTGCCCCTCACCTCTTTGACCACACCCACAGACTGACGTGCGCGGGGGAACGGGGGATCAACCTTCTCTGGCTTTATTAATTTGATCAAATGAGTTCCTATTTTTTTAATTTATAAATCAACTGTTCCCAAACAGCGGGGAAGCCGCAGGTTGAAAGTGGAGGAGAAGGAAGGCCTGTTGCATGAAGTGAAAGGAGGTCAGCTGAAGAAGAAACAAGTCTTCTCAGAAGGGGCTTGCTACCTGAAAGAAATGTAAGCAAGCACAACCGGTCAACCTGCAAGCCTACAGACTGCTTGAGGGCCAGGACTGGCATTAATGGGCACAGCCTTTAAAAGCACTGTAAACATTAAAACAAAACACATTCTGCAACAACCTGCTTACACTCTGTGCAACTTATACTGTATGTAATCCATTTTTTAATGAATTGCTTACTCATCCAAAGTGTTTTTTTGGCAAACGCTTGGACCTGTTAGCACTGTATATACATGTAATTATTTCCCCCGGGCATCAACTGGGATTGAACTCAGTGGCTATCTAGATACACCACAGACCTCTGCAGTATTTGCATTAACCAACAAGGCTATTCTACCAGAAACATGCATTTCCCACAGATACATTGAAGTTGTTTGTCTTTTTCAGTTAAGGTGTGTGCATTACATTTTATATGCATTTTCCTGTAGGTGAAAGGCCGACAAAATGTTGCAGAATGTTTTGTTCTTTTTAGCCTCGCCTGTGACCCCCCCATCTCCACACATACTTTCCACGCCCCATTGTACTCAGGATCGCAATTATAATACTTTTCTTTATACATTTCGACCACGACCACTGACCAAACCTCAATAAAGAGGTGAAAAGGTTCATCTCCTCTTTGTGACCTCTGCCATACGTGAATATCTGACCACCCCCCACACACACACGTGCACGCACGCACGCACGCATGCATGCACGCACACACACACATTGTGGTGACTTCTCGAGTGGTTCCAGCTTCACCACAGTTCTTGATTTCTTGCTCTCAGTTCTCTTTTCAAATCTCTGAAGAAATGTAATCATGGCACAGTTCAGACTAATGTCCGTAGGGTCAAAGATGGCCCGCACCGCCCCCCTGCATGACCTTATACACAGGGGGGCAGATTTATGTTTCCTGGCGCATCCCTGCAAATCAGCAAGGATGGCCAGGAATGATGCGTCACGCAAGTTTACCCTTGCGCCACACATGATGCGCCGCATTTACAATGCGGCGCATCATGGCGCAGGAATAAACAGATGCGTGACGCATCCGATGGCATAAGGTTGGCGCAGACGCTACTCCAGCACTGTTCCAACCTACCCTATCCCTAACATGGTGCATCAAGCCTTACGCCTGCTTCAAGCAGGCGCAGGGTTTTGGCGCATCAGCGTTGGGAAAGTGACTCAGTCAAATCTTATAGATTTGACTGTGTCACTTTTCAGGGGCGTTCCTGCGACGGAACACCCCCCCCTCTGTCGACACGCCCACGTGAAACCTGACGCAGGTTTTACGTGGCGCAGGGCTTTACATCGTGGCGCATCTCCATAGATGCGTCACGATGTAAATATGGCGCAACGTGGCGCAGGGTTTACACCGCCGCTGCATCACAAAAGTGACGCAACGGCGGCGTAAAAGTGGCGCATCTCCAATATAGATCTGCCCCAGGTTTCTTAACTTTCTACTCAAGAGTTCACGGCGGTCTTCCATACCGGCGCCGCACATACATAGGACATGCATGATGTTCTCCGGATCTTGCATACATAACCGGGCCTAGACCTGGTGTCGTTTTGCAGTGTCATCCACCATTCCTGCAGTTAGAGAGTTTGTCTCTATCCTCCAGCCTTGATGCCAGCTGTGCACTGTGTTTGGTAAGCCTTTGGATTCTCCATGGCCAAGATGTCAGTCCCAAGCGTTTGTCAGGCCAAGTGAATTCAAAGCCTGGTTTAGACAGGCGCGTGCAGGGCAGCTCGGCCTAAGTTCCAGTTCTTGCCAGATGTGGTTGCCCAGGGTACCTTCTGGAGCCATCTTGAACATGTGGCAGCAGGACACAAAGGCTGCCTTCCGAGCCGTTGACTGTTCGGAGATACCAGCTTCCAGCCTTATTTGTGCAGGGGAAGTGTTCAGAGGTAGTTGAAAAAGTGGCCTGAATATTTTGAGAACTCTTTTGTCCAGTGTGGCGATTTCCGTGCCCCTGAGCGCCTCACTCCCATATGTCAGGGCGGGAAGGATCTTGGCTTGTGCAACCTGCAGAATGGGTGTGAGTGCGGTCCCATTCAGCCTATTATAAAGTGACCTCAGAACATAGGACAACGCAATGCCCTTCTTAATTTCTTCCACTTCCACACAATAAAGAGGCGAAAGGCTCTCTCTCCTCTCTCTGACCCCAGCCACAGGTGAATACCTGACACCACACACACAATAAAGAGGTGAAAGGCTCTGTCTCCTCTCTGACCTCAGCCTTAGGTGAATACCTGACCCCCCCATACACACACACACACACAATAAAGAGGTGAAAGGCTCTCTCTCCTGTCTGACCACAGCCTTAGGTGAATACCTGACCCCCCCCACACAAACACAATAAAAAGGTGAAAGGCTCTGTCTCCTCTTTGACCCCAGCCGTAGGCGAATACCTGAACTCCCCCCACACACACAATAAAAAGGTGAAAGGCTCTGTCTCCTCTTTGACCTCAGCCATAGGTGAATACCACACCCCATTCCCGCCCCCACACAATCAATGAAGAGGTGAAAGGCGCTCTCTCCTCTGTGACCTCGGTGATAGGTGCATACCTGACCCCCCCCCCCCCACGCACACACACTCAATAAAGAGGTGAAAGGCTCTGTCACCTCTGTGACCCCAGTTGTAGGCGAACACCTGGCCACACCCACAATAAACATGCGAATGTCTCTCTCCTCTATGATCTCAATCATGCAGTTACTCCTCTGTACTACACTCTGCTGCAGCCCTCCTGGGGTAACATGAAGCAGTCAAGCTAGCTCCTCCCTCAGGCTCGGGCTGAGAGAACAAGCATTGGTAAAGCAAAAGTTCTCACCTTCGCGACCTCTTGGTTTTGCTGATGGTTTTAGCCATGTTGCACCGCATCCCCGGTACTGTGCAAGGCTAAAGCCCCCGACGCGGCTGCCCGCAGCATCCTGTAGGCGCGCGCACCCCTAAGCCCCTATGGACTGTGTTGTTTGAACTCTCACACCTACGGTATATGTACAAAAAATACCGTCGCCCCTTGCCTTTTGGCCCAGCCCTCCTGAGGTCTGGCCAGCCCAAGCCCGCCGTAGTAGCCCGGTAAGAGTGACCACAGAACAACACCCACCACCATGAGGACTGACAGCCACAAACACGCGTCTAGGCTGCTATACCGCAAAGCACCTTACCAGCAGCTGGCGCTGACCCCGGGGTCAAACCACTCTTCAGGCGATGGCTGTCGGGCACTGTCCTCCCACACTGCCAGCAGGTGCCACCGGGCCGCACTGACCACAAGGTGCCACTGGGGCCCCTCCTGACACTGTCCACAAGGCGCCACTGGGGCCCCTCCTGACACTGTCCACAAGGCGCCACTGGGGCTCCTCCAGCCACTGTCCACAAGGTGCCTCTGGGGCCACTCCTGCCACTGGGGCCCCTCCTGACACTGTCCACAAGGTGCCTCTGGGGCCACCTGCCCAGGCTGACCGATGCCACCCGGGCACTCTCCGTCCCCACTCAGCAGATGCCAATGCGACACTTCCAGTCCAGGCTGCCCGGCAGATGCCAATGCACACGCTGTCCTATCGAAGCCAGGGTGGCACTCCCTGCCCAGGCTGTCTGTGGCACACACTGTGCTCTGCCCGCACCGCTCTGGCCAAACTCCAGCGCCGGCTCTGCTGACCAGGCTGAAACTTATCAGAACCCGGAGCTGCAATCACTGCTGCTCGGAGCACAGTACAGCACCCCTCCCTCCCCCCTGGCGCCCCGCACAGCCCCTCCCGGGGAGTTCACGCCGCCTGCCCGGGGACAGTGGATTCAGAGCACAAATATTGGGAATCCCCGACCTTTGAACCCTTAGAGTCCCGACTTCACCGGTAAACACGTGCCAATGAGCCTCAGCACACTGCTGTCCCCAGGGCCGGCCTTTAGCAGGGGCGAGCTGGGCCCCGGCCCAGGGCGGGAATACTCTGAGCGGCGCATGGACCTGTGCGCATCAAGGTAATGAGGACAGCGGCACCCCTGGCGTCTTGCGCCAGCCTTGCCCGGGTCCCCGCGGCTCGTTTCTGTCAGATTTGCCAGTAAGTGGTGTTAACCCGTCATTATCAGACCTGGAAAATGTTTTTAACACCTCATTGCCCCGTTCCTTGCCTCCCCCTCTGCCCCCTGCTGATACAGATAAACAAAGCCGTCATCTGCTGAGGCAGCTCAGCTATCGGTGGACTGGGTGAGCTGGGGAGGTCCGGAGACCTCTGGGGTTTAATGGGGCAGTTCCCGCTCAGCCGGCGACTGACAGTGAACTTAAATGCCCCCCCCCCTCTCCCCCTCCCCGCCTCATTTAATTCTATAGCTCGAACAAGGGAGTCACATTTCTCCCCGCCCAGGGACCTCCCCGTGGAATCCTCAATGGAATTTAGGGACCCTCGCAGAATCATCAATGGAATTCAGAGACCCCCAAGGAATCATAGGTGGAATTCAGAGACCCCCACGGAATCATTAATGGAAAACAGAGACCCCCACGGAATCATCAATGGGAAACAGAGACCCCCGCATAATCATCAATGGAATTCAGAGACCCCCACGGAATCACAATGGAAAACAGAGACCCCCGCAGAATCATCAATGGAATTCAGGGACCCCCACGGAATTCAGGGACCCCCGCAGAATCATCAATGGAATTCAGAGACCCCCACGGAATTATCAATGGAAAACAGAGACCCCCCCGCAGAATCATCAATGGAATTCAGGGACCCCACGGAATTCAGGGACCCCCACGGAATCATCAATGAATTTCACGGACCCCCACGGAATCATCAATGGAAAACAGAGACCCCTGCAGAATCACCAATGGAATTCAGGGGCCCCCACGGAATCATCAATGGAATTCAGGGACCCCCACGGAATCATCAATGGAATTCAGGGACCCCCACGGAATCATCAATGGAATTCAGGGACCCCCACGGAATCATCAATGGAATTCAGGGACCCCCACGGAATTATCAATGGAAAACAGAGACCCCCCCGCAGAATCATCAATGGAATTCAGGGACCCCACGGAATTCAGGGACCCCCACGGAATCATCAATGAATTTCACGGACCCCCACGGAATCATCAATGGAAAACAGAGACCCCTGCAGAATCACCAATGGAATTCAGGGGCCCCCACGGAATCATCAATGGAATTCAGGGACCCCCACGGAATCATCAATGGAATTCAGGGACCCCCACGGAATCATCAATGGAATTCAGGGACCCCCACGGAATCATCAATGGAATTCAGGGACCCCCACGGAATTATCAATGGAAAACAGAGACCCCCCCGCAGAATCATCAATGGAATTCAGGGACCCCACGGAATTCAGGGACCCCCACGGAATCATCAATGAATTTCACGGACCCCCACGGAATCATCAATGGAATTCAGGGACCCCCACGGAATCATCAATGGAATTCAGGGACCCCCACGGAATCATCAAGGGAATCCAGGGACCCCCATGGAATATTCAATGGAATTCAGGGACCCTCCCACGGAATCATCAATGGAATTCAGGGACCCCACGGAATTCAGGGACCCCCACGGAATCATCAATGGAAAACAGAGACCTCTGCAGAATCACCAATGGAATTCAGGGAATCCCAAGGAATCATCAATGGAATTCAGGGACCCCCACGGAATCATCAATGGAATTCAGGGACCCCCACGGAATCATCAAGGGAATCCAGGGACCCCCATGGAATATTCAATGGAATTCAGGAACCCTCCCACGGAATCATCAATGGAATTCAGGGACCCCACGGAATTAAGGGACCCCCACGGAATCATCAATGGATTTCAAGGACCCCCACGGAATCATCAATGGAAAACAGACACCCCCACGGAATCATCAATGGAATTCAGGGACCCCCACGGAATCATCAAGGGAATTCAGGGACCCCCATGGAATATTCAATGGAATTCAGGGACCCCACGGAATTAAGGGACCCCCACGGAATCATCAAGGGAATTCAGGGACCCCCATGGAATATTCAATGGAATTCAGGACCCCCTCCCCCCCCCCCCCCCCCCCCACGGAATCATCAATGGAATTCAGGGACCCCCACGGACTCATCAATGGAATTCAGGGACCCCCACGGAATCCTCAATGGAATTCAGGGGCACCCTCTGAGTCATTATTTGAGGCGGCGACCCCCAGCCTAAGCCATTTCTATGGTTTTCTCCTCAAAACAATACACACAGAAACAAGCATACAAATGTGCAAATATTCAAATAATTTATGAAATTCACAATCAAATATAATTTTTTTTTTCACAATGTCAACCTTGCTTCCATATTTCTATATACTTTATTCATTTTACATGATGAATATTAATATTATTTAATTTTGTACACAGTTGCAGACCCCCAGAGTAGGCCTCGCGGCCCCCTGAGGCCCCCCTGAGGCCCACAGACCACAGGTGAAGAAGCGCTGTCCTAGGCCACATTGGGCCACTGTTGGTCCTGGCTTAGAGCCACCAGCAGCAGGCCACTGCTAGTGAAACATGAGCCTCCTTGAATCAGGGCGGGCTTCACCTTCCCGGGTTTCTTCAGAAAGCCAAGGGAGGGGCTGGTGGCCAGTGTCCAACCTGCGTGGGTTACCTTTGACCCACAGCTCGGGCTCTCAGCTGGGTGCCAGGTGATCACCAGCACAGCCAAGACAAGGCAAGGAGATGGACTATGGCTGGCAGAAGCTGGCAGGGGGCAGGGGGTCATAGTCCTAGGCGCGGGTAGTTACAGTGATACGGGGCCCACTCCCTAGACTATGTACCTGCGGGGTCCCCCTGCTGCACAGGCATATCAAGACACCCCTTTTCTGCAGACACTCATCCTTTCCTCTGCAGGACCCCACTAATTCCGTGTCCCACCTCTGCTGCCCCCCTAAAGAATGCCATTGAATGATCAAACCCCCACGCAGCAGCAAACAGCTGCGGCGCCTCGAGGCCCTCACGGGTGATTTGCCATGCTCTACACATTATCGATTGATTGATTGACAGCACAGAAGACAAACCATAGGGAGGAAGTAAGGGCGCCAGCTCTTAGGGACCGCACAGATGTTTCAGGGAAGGCCTAGTTGTCATTCTCCCTTCTGTGTATTCAGGTACGAAGGCAGGCGCCCCTGAACTCAGACCATCTCCCACCGTCACCCCCATCCCATAGCTTAGTGTGAGGCTACAAACCCTACTAGTAGAGGTACCACTTGGGCACACGTCACCACGAGGGCCGTGTGAGCCACTGGTGAAGGTCGCAGAATGATTTTGTCCCCCACTGGGCTCACAGATTTCTAAGTCCGCCAGGGTAAACATCTCCGGCCAAAAAAGTCAGCCAAGTGTAGGACTAAAAGAGTTCACATCTCTTCAAAGGACCTTTGTCACCACATAAACGTGCGACGGCCAGCCAGCATTAGAAGGAATATATCGTTTGGTTTTAGGCAGCCCATCTTTCTCTCTGGTATGGGCACGCGGTCAGGAAACTGTCTGCAGGTATTTCTGTTCAACACAACAGCCCTCGTCCCTCAAGCTGTGTTTGCCATTTCTCATGTACTTGGCACCGTGGGTGTTACAACAGGAGCCGCTTCTCACTTTCTTAGCTAGTCTGATGGTAGATCAACCTGAACCCTTTCAATAAAGGAAGAACCAAGCTGAGGCTGCAATTCCCCCTGAATACGTGTAAATCATGAATGTAGGAAATCCGCCTTTTCTGCGTTGTTACCTCATATTTTTTCGGTTTTTGCTGTGCCCTATAGTTTTGGCTGGCTTTAGAGTTCTGTCCTAACCAGTGGTAAATTGCCTGCACTCCCCCTTTAAAAGTGGCTCAATTGGTATATTCCTAACTGGTATATTTAACTTACCTATAGGTTCCTAGAATATGGTACAAGGTGTACCTAGGGCCTGGAAGTTAAATATCACTAGTGTACTTCAGCCCCTGTTGTGCCACCCACGACAGTGTAAACATGGCTTCACCTCTACCTCTGTAGCCTGGCAGCAGCAGTGTAAAAAATGCAATTCAACCTGTCAAAATAAACCATTTTCACAAGTGAAAACCTCCTTATTAAACATTAAGAAGTCATCCCAATGCAGGTTTTGTTGTCCACAAGGCAGTGTGAGTGGTAATGTGTAGAAATGTAATATTAACATTTCCTTACAGGGACGTGCGCCCAGTTCAATTCAATTATGACGTTGGATTTTTTAATAAATATTAAGGAAAGTTAACATTTAGAAAGTTTGCTTTCTCCTCCCTGGAGTTTTTGGAGGCTCATTTGCGTTTGCACTCAAACTTCTCTAAGCCTGGCATTAGCTTTTGAACAGGTGTGAAACAGGTGTGAAATGCCCCCCAGGAGCAAAAGTAGGCCGACCTGAATGGGCAGAGATGACTCCACTGAACCCCATAGAATATGCAGAATATTTCTTACAATCAGGATGATTATAAGTTCATAAATCTAGTGTGTGCCTTCATCAGTAACATAAACACATACAAGCCCTTACGGAGGCACCACTGAAATACATATTCAGTAACTAGCAATCCTCAATAAAGCGTCAGTGAATAAATAAAATAACTTTAACACAAAGAACTCGGATGGAAAAAGGATTCATAGAAAAAATATTTAATAAAAATATATTTAAATATTTCAGTTCATCTTACTAAATTAATGCAAATATACAGCTTTCCAACTTAATACCCTAACCTATAATCCTGACATTCATAGAGTAGCAGTTCAATCCACTCCCATACTGTGACCTCACAACCTTTCCTCAGCTTGTGGTGTCGGCTCAAGTCATCGCAGCGGCTTGTGCACTGAAACCTCTTTCTCGTTGGGCATGGAAGATGCATTTTCGAGGATTGATACTGAAAACATCTCAGCTTCATTGAGGTAATCAGTTTCTGCTGTTGTGTGGGGCAATGTTCTATGGTAGTAGTTAACACAGGTAAGAGTCGTTGTTGCCCCCCCCCCCCCTTCTGTTTCTGGGTTGTATAACAGAAAAATGCAGACAAACAGACTGTGATACAAAATATTGATGACACAAATAACGACTTCACATACTTTGTGTGTGTACTAAACAATTATTGCCCACAACAATAAAGAAGACCATATTATCACCTTAAAAATGTAAGTATATCAAATTTTAAATATTGAACATTATATTAGCTTCTAAATCTTACTTTCAAAATATACATATAAAATGTTTAAAAACAGGGAAAATATTTATAACTTTCATGAAATCAAAATATATACTTTCAACTAAATGAATTCAATAACAAACATAATATTTAAATAAACATAAATACTATAACAATGCAAACAATAATGAACGATAATTACGGCACTAGAGATTAAATATTGTAAATAAATACAATTAAAAAAGAAAGAATATAATATTACTCCATAAATATATAATAACAAGATACTTAAATGAAAATTAAATCACAAGAAATATTTGTTAGACATTTTCTTTGAAAGAATCCCATAAAAAGTTAGAGTTGGAGGGGTGAAATTCACTCCTTCCACTCTAGCAGGAGCAACAGTAGGGCAAGTGATAGACCTTGGAGGGGTCAGATTTACTATTCTCACTACAATGGAAGTGATAGTAGGGAAAGTGTTGGACTTTGGAGAGATCTGATTTACAATTACCACTCCAGCACAAGCAACCGTAGGGAAAGTGTGGGAATTTGGAGGGTCAGATTTATTATTTCCACCGCATAAGCAACAGTAGGGAAGGTTTTGGACATTGAAAAGCTCTGATTTACTATTACCACACCTAAATGAAAAAAATATATAGATACAATAAAAGCATAAGATTTATTTAAACAAATATATAAAAATTAGGTATAATATTTTTTACATCAAATATTTCATATAAATGCCAAGTACTGAAAGTAGTAAATTAACAGTTAAAATTATAAATAATATATTAAAAATTGCCAATTAAAACATAAAAAAATAGATTTAAAAATTGTCCCACTTTATTACCTTAAAAATCCAAAACCCACAAAAGCAAATTAGAATACTAGAATTTTTTTTAATAATAAACCATAATTAAAAAAATTATAATGGAATAAAAATTACTATTACATAAAAAAGTATTACAAATAATTGTATGGAAATTGTTAAAACAATTAAATAATTTGCCACACATTTTGTCTAGTTAATGAATTAACAATTAAAAAATGAATTCACATTTTTTAAATTATTAATTAAATCATTTAAAATGAGATTGTTACATTATTAATAATAAAATTCACGAATAAAAAGTTATAAACTATTTATAGTCAATTAAAAAATAAATATTAAAAAGTCTCAATTTATTTCCTTTCAAATCTAATAACCCGCTAATAAATAAATACATTCAAATTATATAATATTAACTAATAAAAAAATGTAATTGAAAAAAAAAATTAGTTATACTTAAAATTAAAATAATGCAAACTTATACCACAAAAACGAATAAAAACATCAAAATAATAATAAAAAAGATACGCTATACATCTAAAATAAAAATAACAATTAAAATGCATAGTTTTGGAACCAATATTGAGCGTTATCATGATGTCGGATTGACTGTTGCGGAAAGGAACCTCCTGACCTTAGGTCGGTGGTTCCGACCACACTATTGCGGTGGCAGACATCCATTGCACAATGGAAGATTGTGTGGCGGGAGGAAAAGGCACGATGCCTGTCACACGGTGCAGGGATGTTTAGGGGCACCATCGGTGCCCCCCATGCCCAAATGCGGAGGGCCAGGGGGAAAGAGGGCCATGCTAGGGACCTTCAATGTAATTTCCGACAGACTTTCCATGTCGGAAAGGCTGACATGGAATGGTTGTTGGAAACCGACATCATAAACCTGACGGCAGAGCCGCCTTCATTAAGGGATTATGCAGACTTTCCAATGGACCGACGGGATCCTTGCGCCTGTTGGAACCACGTCAGAATCCCCCTGAAGGTTTAAACTCCGACCTCCGTCATCCTAATACAGCAGCAGAAGGCTGTAAAGGCAGACTCCAGAATAGACATTCTGATTGAATCCCAGGATCCCTTATTCCCAAGGTGATGATACATGCATGCACAGACACACGTTTACATAAATGACACACGCATGCATGTATGAAGGCTGAGCAGTTCACCTCCGGATATACATGCACACACAGACACATGTTTACATAAATAAGACACGCACGCATGTGTGAAGGCCGAGCAGTGCACCTTCGGATATACATGCGCACACACAGACAAACGTTTACATAAATGACACACGCACGCATGTATGAAGGCCAAGCAGTGCACCTCCCGATATACATACACACACACAGACACACGTTTACATACATGACATACGCTTGCATGTATGAAGGCCGAGCAGAGAAGCCCCAGATATACATTCACACACAGACACACGTTTACATAAATGACACACGCATGCATGTATGAAGGCCAAGCAGTGCACCTCCGGATATACAAGCACACACAGAAACACGTTTACATAAATGACACACGCACGCATGTATGAAGGTTGAGCAGTGCACCTCCGGATATACACGCACAGACACACGTTTACATAAATGACACCCGCACGCATGTATGAAGGCCGAGCAGTGCACCTCTGGATATAAATGCACACACAGACACACGTTTACATAAATGACATATGCACGCATGTATGAAGGCCGAGCAGTGCACCTCCGAATATACATGCACACACTGACACACGTTTACATAAATGACACACGCATGCATGTATGAAGGCCGAGCAGGGCACCTCCGGATATACATGCACACACAGACACACGTTTACATAAATGACACACACACACATGTATGAAGGCCGAGCAGTGCACCTCCGGATTTTCATGCACACTCAGACACACGTTTACATAAATGACACACACATGCATGTATGAAGGCTGAGCAGTGCACCTGCAGATATACATGCACACACAGACGCACGTTTACATAAATGGCACACGCATGCATGTACGAAGGCCAAGCAGTGCACCTCCGGATATACATGCACACACAGAGGCACATTTACATAAGTGACACATGAATGCATGTATGAAGGCTGAGCAGTGCACCTCCGGATATACATGCACACACAGACACACGTTTACATAAATGACACATGCACGCATGTATGAAGGCCCCAGGTGATAATTAGCATTAATGATCGTACAGAGTAATGAGCATCAGTGTCCCTGTAGACCCAGGCAGAAATGATGAATAGTGTCACTGTGGACTCAGGCAGTAATAAGAATTAGTGTCCGTCTGTCCCCGGGCAGTAATGAGCATCAGTGTCTGTGTGGCCCCGGGCAGTAATGAGCATCAGTGTCCCTGTAGACCCAGGCAGAAATGAGGAATAGTGTCTGTGTGGCCCTGGGCAGTAATAAGAATTAGTGTCCGTCTGTCCCCGGGCAGTAATGAGCATCAGTGTCCGTCTGTCCCCGGGCAGTAATGAGCATCAGTGTCCGTCTGTCCCCGGGCAGTAATGAGCATCAGTGTCTGTGTGGCCCTGGGCAGTAATGAGCATCAGTGTCCGTCTGTCCCCGGGCAGCAATGAGCATCAGTGTCTGTGTGGCCCTGGGCAGTGATGAGCATCAGTGTCCGTCTGTCCCCGGGCAGTGATGAGCATCAGTGTCTGTCTGTCCCCGGGCAGTGATGAGCATCAGTGTCTGTGTGGCCCTGGGCAGTGATGAGCATCAGTGTCTGTCTGTCCCCGGGCAGTGATGAGCATCAGTGTCTGTGTGGCCCTGGGCAGTGATGAGCATCAGTGTCTGTGTGGCCCTGGGCAGTGATGAGCATCAGTGTCCGTCTGTCCCCGGGCAGTGATGAGCATCAGTGTCTGTGTGGCCCTGGGCAGTGATGAGCATCAGTGTCCGTCTGTCCCCGGGCAGTGATGAGAATCAGTGTCTGTCTGTCCCCGGGCAGTGATGAGCATCAGTGTCTGTGTGGCCCTGGGCAGTGATGAGCATCAGTGTCCGTCTGTCCCCGGGCAGTGATGAGCATCAGTGTCTGTCTGTCCCCGGGCAGTGATGAGCATCAGTGTCTGTGTGGCCCTGGGCAGTGATGAGCATCAGTGTCTGTGTGGCCCTGGGCAGTGATGAGCATCAGTGTCCGTCTGTCCCCGGGCAGTGATGAGCATCAGTGTCTGTCTGTCCCCGGGCAGTGATGAGCATCAGTGTCTGTGTGGCCCTGGGCAGTGATGAGCATCAGTGTCTGTCTGTCCCCGGGCAGTGATGAGCATCAGTGTCTGTGTGGCCCTGGGCAGTGATGAGCATCAGTGTCTGTGTGGCCCTGGGCAGTGATGAGCATCAGTGTCCGTCTGTCCCCGGGCAGTGATGAGCATCAGTGTCTGTGTGGCCCTGGGCAGTGAGGAGCATCAGTGTCTGTCTGTCCCCGGGCAGTGATGAGCATCAGTGTCTGTGTGGCCCTGGGCAGTGATGAGCATCAGTGTCTGTCTGTCCCCGGGCAGCGATGAGCATCAGTGTCTGTGTGGCCCCGGGCAGTGATGAGCATCAGTGTCTGTGTGGCCCTGGGCAGTGATGAGCATCAGTGTCTGTGTGGCCCTGGGCAGTGATGAGCATCAGTGTCCGTCTGTCCCCGGGCAGTGATGAGCATCAGTGTCTGTCTGTCCCCGGGCAGTGATGAGCATCAGTGTCTGTGTGGCCCTGGGCAGTGATGAGCATCAGTGTCTGTCTGTCCCCGGGCAGTGATGAGCATCAGTGTCTGTCTGTCCCCGGGCAGTGATGAGCATCAGTGTCTGTCTGTCCCCGGGCAGTGATGAGCATCAGTGTCTGTGTGGCCCTGGGCAGTGATGAGCATCAGTGTCCGTCTGTCCCCGGGCAGTGATGAGCATCAGTGTCTGTCTGTCCCCGGGCAGTGATGAGCATCAGTGTCTGTGTGGCCCTGGGCAGTGATGAGCATCAGTGTCTGTGTGGCCCTGGGCAGTGATGAGCATCAGTGTCTGTGTGGCCCTGGGCAGTGATGAGCATCAGTGTCTGTGTGGCCCCGGGCAGTGATGAGCATCAGTGTCGGTCTGTCCCCGGGCAGTGATGAGCATCAGTGTCTGTGTGGCCCTGGGCAGTGATGAGCATCAGTGTCCGTCTGTCCCCGGGCAGTGATGAGCATCAGTGTCTGTGTGGCCCTGGGCAGTAATGAGCATCAGTGTCTGTGTGGCCCTGGGCAGTGATGAGCATCAGTGTCTGTCTGTCCCCGGGCAGTGATGAGCATCAGTGTCTGTGTGGCCCTGGGCAGTAATGAGCATCAGTGTCTGTGTGGCCCTGGGCAGTGATGAGCATCAGTGTCCGTCTGTCCCCGGGCAGTGATGAGCATCAGTGTCCGTCTGTCCCCGGGCAGTGATGAGCATCAGTGTCTGTGTGGCCCTGGGCAGTAATGAGCATCAGTGTCTGTGTGGCCCTGGGCAGTGATGAGCATCAGTGTCTGTGTGGCCCTGGGCAGTGATGAGCATCAGTGTCCGTCTGTCCCCGGGCAGCGATGAGCATCAGTGTCTGTGTGGCCCTGGGCAGTGATGAGCATCAGTGTCTGTGTGGCCCTGGGCAGTGATGAGCATCAGTGTCTGTGTGGCCCTGGGCAGCGATGAGCATCAGTGTCTGTCTGTCCCCGGGCAGTGATGAGCATCAGTGTCCGTCTGTCCCCGGGCAGTGATGAGCATCAGTGTCTGTGTGGCCCTGGGCAGTAATGAGCATCAGTGTCTGTGTGGCCCTGGGCAGTGATGAGCATCAGTGTCTGTGTGGCCCTGGGCAGTGATGAGCATCAGTGTCCGTCTGTCCCCGGGCAGCGATGAGCATCAGTGTCTGTGTGGCCCTGGGCAGTGATGAGCATCAGTGTCTGTGTGGCCCTGGGCAGTGATGAGCATCAGTGTCTGTGTGGCCCTGGGCAGTGATGAGCATCAGTGTCGGTCTGTCCCCGGGCAGTAATGAGCATCAGTGTCCGTCTGCCCCCGGGCAGTGATGAGCATCAGTGTCTGTGTGGCCCTGGGCAGTGATGAGCATCAGTGTCCGTCTGTCCCCGGGCAGTGATGAGCATCAGTGTCTGTGTGGCCCTGGGCAGTAATGAGCATCAGTGTCTGTGTGGCCCTGGGCAGTGATGAGCATCAGTGTCTGTGTGGCCCTGGGCAGTGATGAGCATCAGTGTCCGTCTGTCCCCGGGCAGCGATGAGCATCAGTGTCTGTGTGGCCCTGGGCAGTGATGAGCATCAGTGTCTGTGTGGCCCTGGGCAGTGATGAGCATCAGTGTCTGTGTGGCCCTGGGCAGTGATGAGCATCAGTGTCTGTGTGGCCCTGGGCAGTGATGAGCATCAGTGTCTGTGTGGCCCTGGGCAGTGATGAGCATCAGTGTCCGTCTGTCCCCGGGCAGTAATGAGCATCAGTGTCCGTCTGCCCCCGGGCAGTAATGAGCATCAGTGTCCGTCTGCCCCCGGGCAGTAATGATCAGTGCCCCTGTGTAGCAAGGAGCTTGCTGTGCTGCTTGCTGTATTTGTTTGCTCCTCGGAAGCTTTGCTAACCTCAGGATGGGGGGCACAGTCTTTGAGGCAGGGTCGGGGGTGGGGGAGAGGAGGTTGGCCACGTTCTAGTTTGAGGAGCCAAAAGTTACTCTTATGCTGAGACGGACGAACAAAGATTTCGAAGCGTAAAGCAAAGGACAATAACAAGACTGACCAACCAATGGATGGTCAGTGGTGTCAACACAGAAGGTGGTATCACGCCACACACTTCTGGAATATTCATACTCAAGAAGGAACAAGCATTGGCACAGCCAATAGGTCTCGCCTTTGGGACCTTATAAGTGTTTAGCCATGCAACAGTTGCATAACTAAATACTTATAAGGTCCCAAAAGCGAGACCTATTGGCTATGCCAAGAGAAAGTGATCACGATCGCGATCAAACATCAAAGCGGCCGTGCGGCAGCGAAAGTGAAAGTAAGCTCGGTCAAGAGCGGCGCGCGCGCCCGCGCACATGCACTGTAGGTCTAGGCTGGGCTGGTAGCACTTTTTGGAGCCCTCACAAAATGTCTCGCCAGGCCAGCGCATGCGCTGGGTCAGGCGAGACCTAAAAATGACAACTGTGGGGAAAAAGGCAGATCGCCTCTAATCAATACAGCAATGGCAAAGACAGTGCCACAGGGCATGGCCCATGCTTGCCTGGGGGGGGGGGGTTGCCTTTCAGCATGACCCTGTGAGATGTCTGGAGCTATCTAGCCTTCCAGCTGTGTTGGGAAAGGTTTACCTGGTCTGATCTTCTTGTCAGAGTGTGTTGTTTCCTCAGTGGTGAATGCCATCAGGTGCCTCGTTAGTACATGGAGCAGCAGCTCACCAGCACACCAACGCCTCGGTGCAGGAGCCGGGATCAGAGACGCTTCAAGGCATGGGCAAAGTGGGCAATAGCACAGGGGCCCCATCATTTAAGGGCCCCTCCTTGTAAAGTGATCATTCTCCATTTCCATCACTGTCTCACTTTATGTATTTCTCTGCCAGGACTTCTCTATTCCTGCATATACCTCTGACCCTCTCTCTATCCAGTGCCTTTATTAAGGATTTTTATTCCCTGGGCCCGACATCATTCAGCTGTTTTTGTGTGAAGTGTAATATTATTTATTGGCATCACTCTGGGTTGATCTATCAGAAAATAGGCAATGCAGTTTAAACTTGTTCCCAACAGAAGACCCCAAACTATGTCTTACTCGAGCCCACAAAAACCCTTAAGATGACTCTGGCGGATGTTGATGCTGGCCGTGGGGTGCAAAGAGAAGATGGGTCCGGGAATACCTTAGGCCCCTTGCAAAACTATATAAACAATGGGCCCCCGGTAGGGAACTTCCAGCCTGTCTAAGTAGGATCAAAAACCCCAAAATATTATTTTAGAATGTAACACAGTGGGACATCTCAAAGTGCCCCAAGAGGTATGACATGGCAGATAAGTAACCAGAACACTAAAATGCCCCTCAATTTGAACTAAACCTCTGATGGCACCAAGCACGCCATCCATCCCTTTACTCTGCCATCCATCCATCCATCCATCCATCCATCCATCCATCCATCCATCCATCCATCCATCCATCCATCCATCCATTCATTTATCCATCTATCCATCTATCCATTCATTCATCTATCAATCTACTCTGCCATTCATGTATGCATTCACCTATGCATCCACCTATGAATCCACTGATCCATCCACTCTGCCATCCATCCATCCATCCTGACATTCATCCACACACCCATCCATCCCTATACTCTACCATCCATGCATCCATCCATCCATATACTACACCATCAATCCATCCATCTATCCATCCATCCCTATACTCTACCATCCATCCATCCCTATCCTCTACCATCAACCCATCCATCCATCCCTATACTCTACCATCCATCCATCCATCCCTTTTTTTCTACCATCTATCCATCCCTATACTCTACCATCCATTCTTCCCTATACTCATCCATCCATCCATCCATCCATCCATCAATCCATCCATCCATCCATCCATCCATCCACCCCTATACTCATCCATCCATCCATCCATCCAGCTACCCATTCATCCACCCACCCATCAATCCCTATACTCTACCATCCATGCATCCATCCATCCATATACTACACCATCCATCCATCCATCTATCCATCCATTCCTCTATTCTACCATCCATCCATCCATCCCTATACTGTACCATCCATCCCTGAACTCTACCATCCATCCATCCATCTCTATATTCTACCATCCATCCATCCACTCAGCCATCCTCCTATGCATCCACCGATCCATGCACTCTGCCACCCATCCACTTATTCTGCCATCCACCCAACCATCCATCATACATTCATCAAGTCTGCCATCCACCCATCAATTTGTCCATTGACTTTGCCATTCAGTCACTCATCTTTTTACCCCCTCATCCATTGATCCCTTAAGTCTACCATTCTTTTACCTATCCATCCCTTTACTCTGCCATCCTTTCACCTGTCCATCCACCTATCCATTCACTCATCCTTCCTCCCACTCATCCATACATCCTTTCTCTATTCAATTTACCCACCTTTCATTCTTCCTTGCTCCTGCTTACTCTTCCATGGACTCTGTATTCCTTAATAATGGTATTTATCAGCTTTTGTTTGCTGAGTTGCACCACGCCGTACTCCACACCCCCGCTGAAGCTGGTAAAGCGTGGGGGTTCACCGCGCCCTACTCCACCCTCCGCTGAAGCTGGTAAGGCGTGGGGGTTCACCACACCCTACTCCACCCCCCGCTGAAGCTGGTAAAGCGTGGGGGTTCACCACGCCCTACTCCATCCCCCGCTGAAGCTGGTAAAGCGTGGGGGTTCACCACGTCCTACTCCACCCCCCGCTGAAGCTGGTAAGGCGTGGGGGTTCACCACGCCCTACTCCACCCACCCGCTGAAGCTGGTAAAGCGTGGGGGTTCACCACGCCCTACTCCACCCCCCGCTGAAGCTGGTAAAGCGTGGGGGTTCACCACCCGCTGAAGCTGGTAAAGCGTGGGGGTTCACCACGCCCTACTCCACCCCCGCTGAAGCTGGTAAAGCGTGGGGGTTCACCACCCGCTGAAGCTGGTAAAGCATGGGGGTTCACCACGCCCTACTCCACCCACCCGCTGAAGCTGGTAAAGCGTGGTGGTTCACCACGCCCTACTCCACCCCCCGCTGAAGCTGGTAAAGCGTGGGGGTTCACCACGCCCTACTCCACCCCCCGCTGAAGCTGGTAAAGCGTGGGGGTTCACTGCGCCCTACTCCACCCCCGCTGAAGCTGGTAAAGCGTGGGGGTTCACTGCGCCCTACTCCACACCCCCGCTGATGCTGGTAAAGTGTGGGGGTTCACCACGCCCTACTCCACCCCCTGCTGAAGCTGGTAAAGCATGGGGGTTCACCACGCCCTACTCCACCCCCGCTGAAGCTGGTAAAGCGTGGGGGTTCACCACGCCCTACTCCACCCCCCGCTGAAGCTGGTAAAGCGTGGGGGTTCACCGCGCCCTACTCCACCCCCGCTGAAGCTGGTAAAGCGTGGGGGTTCACCGCGCCCTACTCCACACCCCCTGCTGAAGCTGGTAAAGCATGGGGGTTCACCATGCCCTACTCCACCCCCGCTGAAGCTGGTAAAGCGTGGGGGTTCACCACACCCTACTGACTGAGAATAGACAGAAGTGTTTACCATCCGGAAAAAAAAAGAACTGACAGTAATCCGCACTTCAGTGCAACAAGCATGGCAGCCCTTCAACTCTGAGCTCAGGTTTTTGTTCAAGAAGAATAAAAGACTGAGCGCCCGATTCCCAAAGGTAACCGTAGACCTGAAGTCTGACTACCTTTAGACCTAAAGTCTAAGGGCCTCATTTACAATGAATTGGCACAGGGCAGCACGCCAAATCTTTTGCTGCGCTGCCCTGCACCAATTTAAAAGGGCAGGAAGGCACCATCTATACAGGATACGGTGCATTCCAGTCCTTTCCCCATGCACTGGAGCACAATTTGCAGTCTAGCGCCAGCGCAGGCACCCTTGCACCATGGTGCAAAGAGGTCTGCGTTGTTGGCAGGATTGTTTGTGTCCAGGAAGGGGCTCCTTCTTGCATAAAAACAATCCTGAGAGGCATGTTCCTCGCTCTATCATAGAAAGAGGAAAAAACAAGGAGTAATGACATTTCTCTTTGTTGCGCCTGCTCTGGGGGGGGCGTACGTTTATGGCGCTGACCCAGGTTTACGTGACTTTGTAAATCTGGGGCAGCGTCAAAATCCATGGGTGTTGAATGTGAACACCCCCGCAACGCCCATGGAGGTCCTCCTGGACGTAGAGTAAGGCAACGCAGCGCTTTGCGCTACCTTGCCTTACTCCATATCCACGAGGCCATGCAGAGCCACGCAGGGCGGCTTTGTGCCTCCTCATAGATATGATTGAGAGGCCTGCACCACCAGAGCATCAAAAAAAGGGATGCTGCGGCGGCGCAGGCCTCTTGTTAGTAAGCCCTAAGTTTAGCCCGGAAGTCTAAATTCCAGTCTAAGTACCATAGGTACCCCCACCTATGGTACCTCCTGCATTTGCATGCATGACGTGGCAGGTACCGCGCAGTGCCTGCCACATTGTGCATGCAAACGCACAAATGCCTTTTTTGCATTACGGCGGATGCTGCTGACAGCACCACCCGCCACAATGCAAAAAATGCAGGATGTGCCTGCCAGTGTGGCGAGAGCATCTAATTGTGTATGCGGGACAACCGCACACATGGCGGGCGGACCCATTTCACGATGCGATGTCTGCCCACCATCGAAATAGACCCCATAGTTTTGACCTGAAGTTTAAGTTTAGACCTGAAGTTTAACTTTACACCTAAAAACTAAGTTTTGATCTGAAGTTTAAGTTTTGACCTGAAGTTTAAGTTTAGACCTGAAGTTTAACTTTACACCTAAAAACTAAGTTTAGACCTGAAGTTTAACTTTACACCTAAAAACTAAGTTTTGATCTGAAGTTTAAGTTTTGCCCTGAAGTTTAAGTTTAGACCTGAAGTTTAACTTTACACCTAAAAACTAAGTTTAGAGCTGAAGTTTAACTTTACACCTAAAAACTAAGTTTAGACCTGAAGTTTAAGTTTTGCCCTGAAGTTTAAGTTTAGACCTAAAAACTAAGTTTAGACCTGAAGTTTAAGTTTAGACCTGAAGTTTAACTTTACACCTAAAAACTAAGTTTAGATCTGAAGTTTAAGTTTGGACCTGAAGATTAACTTTACACCTAAAAACTAAGGTTTGATCAGAAGTTTAAGTTTTGACCTGAAGTTTAAGTTTAGACCTGAAGTTTAACTTTACACCTAAAAACTAAGTTTTGATCTGAAGTTTAAGTTTTGACCTGAAGTTTAAGTTTAGACCTGAAGTCTAACTTTACATCTAACAACTAAGTTTAGACCTGAAGTCTAACTTTACACCTAAAGACTAAGTTTAGACCTGAAGTTTAAGTTTAGACCTGAAGTTTAACTTTGCACCTAAAACCTAAGTTTAGATCTGAAGTTTAAGTTTAGACCTGAAGTTTAACTTTACACCTAAAAACTAAGGTTTGATCTGAAGTTTAAGTTTGGACCTGAAGTTTAAGTTTAGACCTGAAGTTTAAGTTTAGGCCTGATGTCTAACTTTACACATAAAAACTAAGGGGCTTATTTACAAGCCCTTGCGTCGCTGGTGCATCATTTTTTGTGAGGCACCCGTGGCACAAACTGCTGGCCCATATTTACAAGGACATGTAAATCCACCGTGCGTGGCTTTTCGTGTCCTTTTAAATATGGCCCCTTTACACGCAACACTTTGCCTATATAGCAGCGGACGGCAGTCTTGCAATGATAGTGGACATAGTTTATCGCTGTTTTAAAGTCGAAACTTGCCGGCTTCATTCAGAAGCACCGTGTTGGCCATCTTAGAATTATAAACAGTGGCACGCAAAGGGCAACACCATTCCAAGCCCAGTTTAGAAGCAGTGGCTGTGTGGGGTGTATCAGTAAATGAGCAGCAAGCGAGGCACCTGGTAACGAGTAGTAGGAGCTGCTGGGCTCTCTACAAACATAATAATAAAATTCAAAAGAGAAGGAAAGACATGAACGGGCTATACAAAGAGAAAACGAAAAAGTAACATATTGTCCCAACAGGCTTGGCCCTGAAGCACACTGATTGTCAGGCAGAGGTGAACATGTGATCAAACAAAGCGCTGTCCCTCGCAGGGCAGTACAGCCAATGGTGGAGTAGGCTGAGCCACTGCCCCATGCTGTCATGGATGGAAACAGAATCAGACTGACACTCTAACCGACCAATGGCAGAAGAGGGCTGATCCAAGTCTCTCTGTGTATGCATTTATATATGGATGCTTCTTGATTTGATTTTGTTTGTGACCCTGACAAACAACGAAACCTTTTAGATCCTCGTGAGAGCGTCAAGCAAGGATCAGCGCGGTGCACATCTCCTACCTTCCGGGTTTGTTAAAAGCGATAACAGGCCCCAACACCCTACTTATTAATGGAATTAGTGAGATCTCATGGAACATAACACCCGTCTATTGACTTTATGACAAAGCAGCCATTACTGTTTCATTTTAATGGGCAAGATATCTATAGACTGTTCGAGTATCTTCCAAACACAGGGCAGGACACATGAGGCTGCAGTGGTGGCTCTGAAAAGACACTTTGACCCCCAAATGAATCTGTATTCTGAGAGATTCGAATTAAGACAGGCAGAACTGGGCAAAGTGGAATGAATGGACAGATTTTATGCTAGAATGATGGAGCTAGACTGCACCCTGCTGGAATGGGGGTCCAGGTAGAGACGTTTGGGCCCAAAGCATACGGGGCTGTCGCTCGGTGTTATGATGGCTCATCCTAAGGAAACCAGAGCTGACGCTGGACGCCATGTTGGTGCTGACCTAGTCACATGACCTTTCAAACAACAAGGCAGAAGAAATTAACTCCGCCCTGGCTCATGTGAACACAAAGACAGCCTCGGAGATGAGCCCCTGGATCTGATCAAGTGAATGCTACAAAAGGTGACACCAACTTGGCTGGGAGACAAGCAACTGCAGCATGCACCCACATCTGATGGCAAAGTGCCCTCCACAAGGGTTCCAAGAATGGTTCATCTTTCATCAAAAAGAGGCAGTGAGAAGAGGCATGGGATTTCCCAGCTTCTCAAATGTACACAATAAATCAAATATAGGGAGGACACATCGGTCACAAATGTATAATCTCTCCAAACCACAAATCTCGTCAGGAAATCCCTGAGTAGTTTGATTAAAACTTTCACCCACTTGGAATGCCCATGGCATGCTTCACCATTTAGTTCTTGTGCAGAGATCTAATGTCTCTGCACGAGCTCTACCTTGCCAAGCAAGAGAGGTCTTTCATGTAGTTGAGTGGGATCCTAGCACAGGCAAAAGTGTCTAAGGTGGCCCTATACCCTTATTATTTACGGGTACCTTGGCAAAGCTATAAACAAAATAGGGCTGCTTCATGAGAAGCATTGCTAACTCTCGCATCCTTCGGTCGACATGTTTCAGCCACCTTTGCTCTCCACTATTTTATGCTTGTTTCCGGTCCAGGGAAGACCTGGCTTGGCAGTTCAGGCTGGACTGTTCCCATAAGGCACAGGGTCAGACTGATTTGCATATGGCCATGTCTGAACTGGGGTGGTGGAGTGAGCTAAAGAATGATGATGGATTAAACCCATATCAGTTGACTGGGGGTGAGTGCTTGCAATGTTCAACGCTCCGTCCATCATCCCCTTTGGTATCGCTTTGTTCGCCCTAAGTTGGCAGGGTATGCCCAGACGTGGGTCCCTTGCTCACTTTGCCACTGGATTCAAGCAAGCCTGGCTGAAGACGGCTGAAATGCCAGAAACCGGTCCTAGGATGCTTGTTTCCGGTCCATGGAAGACATGGCTTGGCAGTTCGAGCTGGACTGTTCCCATGAGGCACAGGGTCAGATTAATTTGCATATGGCCATGTCTGAACTGGGGTCGCGGAGTGAGCTAAAGAATGATGATGGATTAAACCCAGGTCAGTTGACTGGGGGTGAGTGCTTGCAGTGTTCAACCCTCCGTCCATCATCCCCTTTGGTTTTGCTTTCATCAGGACCTCACACAGATGCCTTGTTAGCTCCTTATTAGCAAACCTTCTTGGTTAGGTCTCCTTCTACAATGTGTGGTTTTCATATCACACTCTTTGTCGGGCATACCTACATATACAAACCCTCCTTAGTCTCGTCTCCGTAGGGTATTTGGATAATCAGCTCTTTTTTTGCCTTATATTCCAAGGGTCCCCCTTGCTATTCACATGTATTTTTGCATAAAATGCAAGAGGATAGGCAGAGAGTGAAAGAGGGGAGAGTTGAGAAGGGTAGAGAGAGATACAAATACAGAAAGAAATATGTACCTATAGAACAGGACCTACAAAGGGAAGGCAGTGAGAGAAAGAAAGAGAGAAAAGAAGAGAGAAAAAGAGTAGAATACAGGGGAAAAGGGCGGAGCTAGTATAGAGAGAGGGGGAAATAAAAGGGTTCTAGAACTCTCTGGTTTCTTTAATCGCAGGTTTCCCCTCATTGGGAACTTTCAATGGGGGTCAAGACAGGCCAGTTCACCTCTGGTCCATATGGCAACTATTTTCATATTTTGAATTTCAAAAATGAACCTTAAGAATAGTAACCCAGTGAATTTAATTTAAAAATGTATAGATGATGCACCAGAAAGCGCATGGATTAGGTCTGTTTTGTCTAAAGAAAGCAAGCATTGGCAAAGCCAACAGGTCTGTGTTAACTGACAGTCTATTGGATTTGCCAATGATTTTTAAATGTTTTTTTTTCCACTTTATTACAAAAACATGGAAAGTGGCTGCCCATGAGTGCGGGAGAAGGTGGATATAAAGGTCTTATATTTTTTCTTTTTTATAAATGTCTCCAAAAATGTTTAAAGATGGCCACCATTGTTTGCACATGGATGAGTACGCAAGGGCGGCCATCTGGAAAAGCAAGCACTCCAAGCAGTATCTGTGCAGGAGGTGGTGCACTGCAAGCGGTGATGAATGCCTGGAGGGCCTGGACAGCTTGCAAGTTAAAAACTAACATTAAAATAAAATGAAAACGTTAAAGTTTATTTTAAAAGTAGACAATGGCCCACATGTTTCTTGGATGAAAGGGACTATTTTCTCTGTGGTGACCGCGCTCTGCTTGAGAAGAACGCTGGTTGCGCCACTAAATATCGACACCAGAATCCGCGGCACAATAATATCAAAGACGGTATATTGGGAGACAAAATCTTGAGAGGTCAGCGCATATAGGGAAGTATAGGTTTACTATTTCTAACTCCTTATGTGCGTACCTTGAAGGTATGTAAATAAATCTTATGGTCCATATATGTAAAGTTAGGTATATAAAAACAATACTTACTTACCGGTCGATATTTCAGTTTCGATATTTTTTCCTCGATATCGTGTGCCATCGACAATAGTCTGCTTTCGATATTCAGAGAGCGTACCAAGAACGCTGCTACTCACAGAGAAGAGAAACAGTCGCTCACCCGGGCAAACCGATTGGGCCATACTGCATGCTTGGGTGGGTGGTAACAACACCTGAATGACACTAAAACAGACCACGTTGTATATTTTTTATTAAAATACTAAGGTCTTGCTAATGCAATACCTAAACAAACATTGCACAAGCCAATAGGTCGGGCCTTGGTCGCCAGACTTTTTGCTTTGTCAATACTTACTTGCTTTGTCGTTGTTTTTGTAAAACATTCCTGTTGTGGGAGCGGTCAGGCCCTCACCAGTACTACAAAAAACACTAGAGAAAAGCAAAAATACGTTTTATTCTGAAAAGGTACAGATTCCCACTGGAGTCCCGGGCACTCAAGGGACCTACTTTGCGTGCGGATGCGCCCTTGTTCACAGGGCAGAATGCTGTCACTCACAGTGAAGCCAGCCAATGGCTGAAGCAAATGATCCTCTACCTCAAGCTGTAGTGGGCGGCAGAAAAACATGAGTGACACGAGAGCAGACCAATGGACGAAGAAACAAAGGGGCAGATTTATGTTTCCTGGCGCATCCCTGCAAATCAGCAAGGATGCGCCAGGAATGATGCGTCACGCAAGTTTACCCTTGCGCCACACATGATGCGCCGCATTTACAATGCGGCGCATCATGGCGCAGGAATAAACAGATGCGTGACGCATCCGATGGCGTAAGGTTGGCGCAGTGCTTCAGTTGCGTCGCAAGCGCGACGCAACTCCAGCACTGTTCCAACCTTTCCTATCCCTAACATGGTGCGTCAAGCCTTACGCCTGCTTCAAGCAGGCGCAGGGTTTTGGCGCATCAGCGTTGGGAAAGTGACTCAGTCAAATCTTATGGATTTGACTGAGTCACTTTTCAGGGGCGTTCCTGCGACGGAACGCCCCCCCCTCTGTCGACACGCCCACGTGAAACCTGACGCAGGTTTTACGTGGCGCAGGGCTTTACATCGTGACGCATCTCCATAGATGCGTCACGATGTAAATATGGCGCAACGTTGCGCAGGGTTTACACCGCCGCTGCGTCACAAAAGTGACGCAACGGCGGCGTAAAAGTGGCGCATCTCCAATATAGATCTGCCCCAAAATGCCTTGGCGAACCCCAGACTTCCATAGTAACGGGCTGTGACCTTTTACACTTTCTTTTTGAAACTGTGACATTCGATACTTTTAAGTTGGAAAACTTCAGGCAAGAACAGACTTGATATGGAGTTGATGTCTACAGCGCCAAGATGCCCAGATGCGCTAAAACGATTCACAAAAGAATAGCATAAGCAAACGAGAGGGCAAGGGTATAACAGAGAGTGAGAGTGAGAGAGTTGAGAGCTGAAGGTACAGTCACTAGCATAATACCTGTTACTGGAGACACGAAAATGTAAAGAATTAAAAAAACAGGAAATGGCCTCCTCCATCTAAACACCCAGGATCCGGTGCCACAAGCTGTGTCCATCAGAACTGCCCCCCACCTCCTCCAGTTCAGGAAAGGTGAACACTCGCCCCTCACAGAGCACCACAGATCTACAGCGCCCGACTCCTTTCCAGTGTGTGCACAAATGTGCCTCGAACCCTGGACCCTGCAATGTCAGGCTTCCTGTAGCCCTTGGTACAAACCCCAACATAGCTACCGTTTGACATGCAAAGAGATTCCAAAGAAAAAAAGCAAACACGTGCATACCCTAAAAATCTCTACGAACATTAGAAAACGGAGGTAAACAACTTACAGAGAAACAGGAGAACACAAACGCACAGCTTCTGAGTCTGGTACAAACACACAAGCAAACATAGGAGGGAAACCCAAACACAGACGCAGAACAGAATACAACGCCGCAGACTACTGAAGAGAAAGAGTTCACTGGCAAAACATTTACTGGATGTGAAGAAAGTCAAACAAACAGAAGCAAGGGCCAGGTGCTAGAGAGCGACAAAGGACAACACAGAAGGACCCGTACAGCGGGACAGGAAGATGTCCACGTGTGATCTGGGCTCACAAAAAACGGACACATTTAACCCCGTCTTGCTCCAGTTGTAAAGACAGAAGACGCTACAACAACGAGAGGAAACTCCCGCGGGACCACTGTCTTCACCAGGACGAGAAGATGGGAGAAGGAAAGGCAAACCAGAGACACGTGAGTGGAATCCGCAGGAGCACGTCACCAGCTGCAGAATCATATTCCCAATTCTGTGTAAAAGAAAGTAAAATCTGTGAACCCTGACGCCAAGGCCCTGGTCAAAAACCAAAGGAAATGATGGACGGAGTGTTGAACATTGCAAACACTCACCCCCAGTCAACTGATCTGGGTTTAATCCATCAGCGTTCTTTAGCCCACTCTGCCACCCCAGATCAGACATGGCCATATGCAAATCAGTCTGACCCTGTGCCTCATGGGAACAGTCCAGCGCCAAGACACCCCCGGGTATACGTGCGCTTTATAAATTCCTGTAACATAACATAACATAACTGCCAAGCCATGCCTTCCCAGCACAGGAAACAAGCTTCCTGGGACCGGTTTCTGGCATTTCAGCCGTCTTCAGCCAGGCTTGCTTGAATCCAGTGGCAAAGTGAGCAAGGGACTCACGTCTGAGCATACCCTGCCAACTTATGGCGAACAAAGCAAAAACCAAAGGAAATGATGGACGGAGTGTTGAACATTGCAAACACTCACCCCCAGTCAACTGATCTGGGTTTAATCCATCACCGTTCTTTAGCCCACTCTGCCACCCCAGATCAGACATGGACATATGCAAATCAGTCTGACCCTGTGCCTCATGGGAACAGTCCAGCCCGAACTGCCAAGCCATGCCTTCCCTGGACAGGAAACAAGCTTCCTAGGACCGGTTTCTGGCATTTCAGCCGTCTTCAGCCAGGCTTGCTTGAATCCAGTGGCAAAGTGAGCAAGGGACTCACGTCTGAGCATACCCTGGCAACTTATGGCGAACAAAGCGGTACAAACGGGGGTGGTGATGGACGGAGCATCAGAACCAATCAAACACTCACACCCAGTCAACAGATCTGGGTTTGATCCATCACCGTTCTTTAGCCCACTCTGCCACCCCAGATCAGACATGGCCATATGCAAATCAGTCTGACCCTGTGCCTCATGGGAACAGTCCAGCCCGAACTGCCAAGCCATGTCTTCCCTGGACCGAAAACAAGCTTCCTAGGACCGGTCTCTGGCATTTCAGCCGTCTTCAGCCAGGCATGCTTGAATCCAGTGGCAAAGTGAGCAAGGGACTCACGTCTGAGCATACCCTGCCAACTTATGGCGAACAAAGCAAAAACCAAAGGAAATGATGGACGGAGTGTTGAACATTGCAAACACTCACCCCCAGTAAACTGATCTGGATTTAATCCATCACCGTTCTTTAGCCCACTCTGCCACCCCAGATCAGACATGGCCATATGCAAATCAGTCTGACCCTGTGCCTCATGGGAACAGTCCAGCCTGAACTGCCAAGCCATGTCTTCCCTGGACCGGAAACAAGCTTCCTAGGACCGGTCTCTGGCATTCAGCCGTCTTCAGCCAGGCTTGCTTGAATCCAGTGGCAAAGTGAGCAAGCGACTCACGTCTGAGCATACCCTGCCAACTTATGGCGAACAAAGCAAGAACCAAAGGAAATGATGGACGGAGTGTTGAACATTGCTGGCACTCACCCCCAGTCAACTGATCTGGGTTTAATCCATCTCCGTTCTTTAGCCCACTCTGCCACCCCAGTTCAGACATGGCCATATGCAAATCAGTCTGACCCTGTGTCTCATGGGAACAGTCCAGCCCGAACTGCCAAGCCATGTCTTCCCTGGACCGGAAACAAGCTTCCTAGGACCGGTCTCTGGCATTTCAGCCGTCTTCAGCCAGGCTTGCTTGAATCCAGTGGCAAAGTGAGCAAGGGACTCACGTCTGAGCATACCCTGCCAACTTATGGCGAACAAAGCAAAAACCAAAGGAAATGATGGACGGAGTGTTGAACATTGCAAACACTCACCCCCAGTCAACTGATCTGCATTTAATCCATCACCGTTCTTTAGCCCACTCTGCCACCCCAGATCAGACATGGCCATATGCAAATCAGTCTGACCCTGTGTCTCATGGGAACAGTCCAGCCCGAACTGCCAAGCCATGTCTTCCCTAGACCGGAAACAAGCTTCCTAGGACCGGTCTCTGGCATTTCAGCCGTCTTCAGCCAGGCTTGCTTGAATCCAGTGGCAAAGTGAGCAAGGGACTCACGTCTGAGCATACCCTGCCAACTTATGGCGAACAAAGCAAAAACCAAAGGAAATGATGGACGGAGTGTTGAACATTGCAAACACTCACCCCCAGTCAACTGATCTGGGTTTAATCCATCACCGTTCTTTAGCCCACTCTGCCACCCCAGATCAGACATGGCCATATGCAAATCAGTCTGACCCTGTGCCTCATGGGAACAGTCCAGCCCGAACTGCCAAGCCATGCCTTCCCTGAACAGGAAACAAGCTTCCTAGGACCGGTTTCTGGCATTTCAGCCGTCTTCAGCCAGGCTTGCTTGAATCCAGTGGCAAAGTGAGCAAGGGACTCAAGTCTGAGCATACCCTGGCAACTTATGGCGAACAAAGCGGTACAAACGGGGGTGGTGATGGACGGAGCATCAGAACCAATCAAACACTCACACCCAGTCAACAGATCTGGGTTTGATCCATCACCGTTTCTTTAGCCCACTCTGCCACCCCAGATCAGACATGGCCATATGCAAATCAGTCTGACCCTGTGCCTCATGGGAACAGTCCAGCCCGAACTGCCAAGCCATGTCTTCCCTAGACCAGAAACAAGCTTCCTAGGACCGGTCTCTGGCATTTCAGCCGTCTTCAGCCAGGCTTGCTTGAATCCAGTGGCAAAGTGAGCAAGGGACTCACGTCTGAGCATACCCTGCCAACTTATGGCGAACAAAGCGGTACAAAAGGGGGTGGTGATGGACGGAGCATCAGAACCAATCAAACACTCACACCCAGTCAACAGATCTGGGTTTGATCCATCACCGTTCTTTAGCCCACTCTGCCACCCCAGATCAGACATGGCCATATGCAAATCAGTCTGACCCTGTGCCTCATGGGAACAGTCCAGCCCGAACTGCCAAGCCATGTCTTCCCTGGACCGAAAACAAGCTTCCTAGGACCGGTCTCTGGCATTTCAGCCGTCTTCAGCCAGGCGTGCTTGAATCCAGTGGCAAAGTGAGCAAGGGACTCACGTCTGAGTATACCCTGCCAACTTATGGCGAACAAAGCAAAAACCAAAGGAAATGATGGACGGAGTGTTGAACATTGCAAACACTCACCCCCAGTCAACTGATCTGGATTTAATCCATCACCGTTCTTTAGCCCACTCTGCCACCCCAGATCAGACATGGCCATATGCAAATCAGTCTGACCCTGTGCCTCATGGGAACAGTCCAGCCTGAACTGCCAAGCCATGTCTTCCCTGGACCGGAAACAAGCTTCCTAGGACCGGTCTCTGGCATTTCAGCCGTCTTCAGCCAGGCTTGCTTGAATCCAGTGGCAAAGTGAGCAAGGGACTCACGTCTGAGCATACCCTGCCAACTTATGGCGAACAAAGCAAAAACGAAAGGAAATGATGGACGGAGTGTTGAACATTGCTAGCACTCACCCCCAGTCAACTGATCTGGGTTTAATCCATCTCCGTTCTTTAGCCCACTCTGCCACCCCAGTTCAGACATGGCCATATGCAAATCAGTCTGACCCTGTGTCTCATGGGAACAGTCCAGCCCGAACTGCCAAGCCATGTCTTCCCTAGACCGGAAACAAGCTTCCTAGGACCGGTCTCTGGCATTTCAGCCGTCTTCAGCCAGGCTTGCTTGAATCCAGTGGCAAAGTGAGCAAGGGACTCACGTCTGAGCATGCCCTGCCAACTTATGGCGAACAAAGCAAAAACCAAAGGAAATGATGGACGGAGTGTTGAACATTGCAAACACTCACCCCCAGTCAACTGATCTGGGTTTAATCCATCACCGTTCTTTAGCCCACTCTGCCACCCCAGATCAGACATGGCCATATGCAAATCAGTCTGACCCTGTGCCTCATGGGAACAGTCCAGCCCGAACTGCCAAGCCATGCCTTCCCTGGACAGGAAACAAGCTTCCTAGGACCGGTTTCTGGCATTTCAGCCGTCTTCAGCCAGGCTTGCTTGAATCCAGTGGCAAAGTGAGCAAGGGACTCACGTCTGAGCATACCCTGCCAACTTATGGCGAACAAAGCGGTACAAACGGGGGTGGTGATGGACGGAGCATCAGAACCAATCAAACACTCACACCCAGTCAACAGATCTGGGTTTGATCCATCACCGTTCTTTAGCCCACTCTGCCACCCCAGATCAGACATGGCCATATGCAAATCAGTCTGACCCTGTGCCTCACGGGAACAGTCCAGCCCGAACTGCCAAGCCATGTCTTCCCTAGACCAGAAACAAGCTTCCTAGGACCGGTCTCTGGCATTTCAGCCGTCTTCAGCCAGGCTTGCTTGAATCCAGTGGCAAAGTGAGCAAGGGACTCACGTCTGAGCATACCCTGCCAACTTATGGCGAACAAAGCGGTACAAAAGGGGGTGGTGATGGACGGAGCATCAGAACCAATCAAACACTCACACCCAGTCAACAGATCTGGGTTTGATCCATCACCGTTCTTTAGCCCACTCTGCCACCCCAGATCAGACATGGCCATATGCAAATCAGTCTGACCCTGTGCCTCATGGGAACAGTCCAGCCCGAACTGCCAAGCCATGTCTTCCCTGGACCGAAAACAAGCTTCCTAGGACCGGTCTCTGGCATTTCAGCCGTCTTCAGCCAGGCTTGCTTGAATCCAGTGGCAAAGTGAGCAAGGGACTCACGTCTGAGCATACCCTGCCAACTTATGGCGAACAAAGCAAAAACCAAAGGAAATGATGGACGGAGTGTTGAACATTGAAAACACTCACCCCCAGTCAACTGATCTGGATTTAATCCATCACCGTTCTTTAGCCCGCTCTGCCACCCCAGATCAGACATGGCCATATGCAAATCAGTCTGACCCTGTGCCTCATGGGAACAGTCCAGCCTGAACTGCCAAGCCATGTCTTCCCTGGACCGGAAACAAGCTTCCTAGGACCGGTCTCTGGCATTTCAGCCGTCTTCAGCCAGGCTTGCTTGAATCCAGTGGCAAAGTGAGCAAGGGACTCACGTCTGAGCATACCCTGCCAACTTATGGCGAACAAAGCAAAAACCAAAGGAAATGATGGACAGAGTGTTGAACATTGCTAGCACTCACCCCCAGTCAACTGATCTGGGTTTAATCCATCTCCGTTCTTTAGCCCACTCTGCCACCCCAGTTCAGACATGGCCATATGCAAATCAGTCTGACCCCTTGCCTCATGGGAACAGTCCAGCCCGAACTGCCAAGCCATGTCTTCCCTGGACCGGAAACAAGCTTCTTAGGACCGGTTACTGGCATTTCAGCCGTCTTCAGCCAGGCTTGCTTGAATCCAGTGGCAAAGTGAGCAAGGGACTCACGTCTGAGCATACCCTGCCAACTTATGGCGAACAAAGCAAAAACCAAAGGAAATGATGGACGGAGTGTTGAACATTGCAAACACTCACCCCCAGTCAACTGATCTGGGTTTAATCCATCACCGTTCTTTAGCCCACTCTGCCACCCCAGTTCAGACATGGCCATATGCAAATCAGTCTGACCCTGTGCCCTGGTCTCCATCACACATCCCTTTGGTGTCCTGAGGACCCGCCCTTAGGGCGGTCCTTACACGTGCCACAGGTCCATCCGTCACAAGCGTCACCAGTCGGGCAGGTGCACGTGGCCTCACTCCAGTGACTGCCAGCCCTCTGTCTCTGTGTCCATTCTTACCCCAATAAAGTACATTTGAATGAAAATGTCCCTTTTGAGGTCCAGCCTAGAGGCAGCGTGCATGCGCTGCTCGCTCTGTGAGGCATCCTGTATTGGAGTATGCACTGGAAGCCCCGCCCACTCTCTGCTCCTATTTGTCATTGGCTTTTGTCATTGTCCTTCGTAAATGCTGGCTTCTGATTCATAAAAAGGCTTGTTAGTCCCTCCGTGGCACCGCCTTGTCTGCATTTGTTACCTCCCATAACGACTGGACCGTTTACTTGGCTTGTTACATGGCCTGCGTTATAAATGGGTTAGCACTATTTTGTTTATTGATTAAGTGGGAGAATGGCGGCTCCTTTTGTATTTGCAGCGCGCCGACACAGGACAATATCAACCGCTTTTCTTATGGCGTGCTATCCCTTTCTAACTTTAAAAGTGGCTGTCCCCTTCCCCCACAGCACTCACGGCACAATGGCAATGCTTTTTTTAAATTACTTTTTAGAAGAACGCGGGGTCCGCTTCAGGGACACTGCACGTTCTTTTTATATAAACTTGCATGCTGAGCGCAGCGCCCGCTTCAGGGACACCGTGCTCAGTTTCATATATTTTTTTTAACTATAATGTTGAGCTCGCTGCCCGCTTCAGGGACTCAGCGCTGTGTTTCATTTTTGAAAAAAAACTTAAATGGTGAGTGCGGCACCTGCTTCAGGAACACCGCGCTCTACAATACAATAGGTTTTGCTTTTGCCCCAAAAAAGTTTGACCTATTGGTATCGTAAATTACAATGCCTTTTAATATTATGAAAGGCATTGTCATTTACAATGCCAATAGCTCAAAATCTCGCAATTGCGAGACCTAGTGCACTGTAAATGCTTGTTAAACGTGTATTAAAACCTGAAAGGGACATGGGCCCATATGCACAAACACATTTACTCATACACACAAAATAGGCAAAAACAATGGCGGCTGCTGGTGACCAGAAGTGGTGGGGCAGAGGGGTTGGATGGTTGGGTGGGGGGGATTTGAAAAATAAAAATAAAATTTCACTTACCTGTGCACGAAGGCCGCCATCTTCTCCATCCTCTTCTGTTCTTGGCTCCTGGCAGCACAATCCTAAGCCAATCATGATGCTGCTGTCATGCTGGTAATAGGATAACCAGCATGACAGCAGCATTGTGATTGGTCTGAGCGGCCTGGTTTGCTACTCGGACAGTGTGTGGGACCCTTGGACTGTTTTCCACCCGACTGTGCAACACAATGCTAAGTGCGCATGATGGTTTGGCGGGCCAAACGTTCATGCGCAATTATGGTGGCCATCACTCCTCCTCCCTTCTGGCTGCTGCTGTCCGTCAGGAGAGCACAGCCCCGCCCCGCATCAGCTCAGCACTGAAGATTATGTTATTTTCTTTTGATTTTTCCGTTCCCCACTGCGCCGAGTGCAGTGGGCGACGCACCTTCATGTTAACGGAGGAGCCGCCCCTGGGTAAAGCCCTTCGATACACCGGGCCCATTGACCTTCTCTCATTAGGCTGTACAGATATGCAACTGACCATGGCCCTTCAAGAACTGCAGAAGCCGCACCTTCCTGTGTTGCAGTTTCATTTTGTTGATCATCCTTTCTCATCTGTTTGGCAAAGCGCCAACTTGCCACCTGCAAAGGCTCAGGCCCGATGCTGTGCGCTCCCTTTCCATACATGCCAACATTTGCAGACTGGGAAGCGAGACATTTTGAATTTAAATTGGGCGAATATATTTTCGCTATTTACTTATATTGAGTCAGAAACTATTTTAGGCGGAGACATCTAAAATAAAGCCATATTTGACTTAAAAAAAAATCAGATGTCTTCGGCCTGAATCGGGCCTATTTGCATGTATGCATTTCCCTCCAGCGAGGCTCGATATACATATACCAATACAAATAGACGGATGTATGTTTTTTGCCTTAGGTTCGTTTTTAGGTTGAAGCCGGTTTGCTAAAGACATTTCGAGGACATTCGGAAAGCTTCCCTGGGAATACATTCTGCCCATTGCTTACCATTGGCTTTGTGATTTGTGACTTACATTTTCCGGCTATATGCTGGCTTTATTTGTTTTAGGCTGTCCAGCATGTCTGTGACCCTCCCATGGAGCATACCCTGTTCACCGTTGCTCCTCGTATTCTTCCACAAGTGCTCGCTTTCTGTAAACAGGATTTTACATTGTCTTCTTATCTTGTCACATTTGATCTGCATTCCAAGACAGAAGTCAAATGTTAGACTCTGTTTTCTAAGGGAGCTTGGTGTTTACTTTTGTTTCTCTGACTTACATTAGGAGGAGCTAATAGTCTGTTGTCGATGAATATTAAAGAAACGTGACCCTTTTTGGAACTTATTTAATGGGTTTCCAAGATGGCGCACATAGTGAACACTAATAGCACAACATGCGTGGACTGCGCTCCGTGTCTTAGGTGGGTCCTAGAATCGTAATGGTACTGTTAGTATTACTGTGCCATTGACAATCGGCACATGGTTTGTGAAGACATTTAGAAATACATTACTCACGCTACCTTGCTGATGTTACCTTTGAGACCATTGGTCGACTGATTTCAATGTGACTCTGGGATCAGTAGTTTGTGTGCGTCTGTGGGGATGCGATGATTTGAAGCGCCAGGGTAGCTAACGGATATTAGAACATTGGAACGTTGGGAGCTCCACTGAAAACAATGGCGTGCTCCGGACTTCTAACGACTGGTAGAAGCCCGGAGCTCCAACACTGCAATGTGAACAAAGGCCTCATGGAGCCTGAGGGCATTTCAATCCCCTCGGACTCTGTGAGGCCTTTGTTTTATTTGTTAGAGCATTCTACCCTCTAAGGGCGGAATTTTCTAATAGCCGTTTAGGCCTCCATAGCTGGGCTATACCTACATTAAAAGCCCACTCCCTTGTTAAAGGCCTGAGTTGAACACTGGAGCGGGCCTTTAATGGCGGTATGGCCCGATGCGGCGGGTTCTAAGCCTATATTGAAATATGAGGATGTATGAATTGAGATGTGATTTGAGTAGCGTGTACTGGCATGACAGTTTTTATTGACATTATACTTGGGATGGGTTAATCATGTGTCGAGATACATATGTGATGCTTGCGGGCCAGGTTAAAATATGTATGAGGTTTACCAAATAGAGGCCTCAAACTAGAGACGAATTTGGATCAAATGGTAACAATCTCCCAAACACCAAGTTGCATCATAGACCATAAATATATCCACATAGACAATTTACATGGGCGCTTTCCTTACTTACTTTATTTGATTTGATACTTTTTTAGGAGTATATAAGACTGTTCACCCAGAAATGGATGATACAAGTTTCCAGCTAATCCTGCAGTGCACTGGAGATATGAGCCACCATCTCGGCTATGAAAAATAATACGGTCTGCGTAGGTTTCTTAGCAAATGGATGTCTGTTTTCTTTTCAAGCACTTTAGTAGCAGTAGCTTCGATGTGATGAGCTTTGTCAGTGTAAAAACTTTTGGACATGAAATGGATGCACAAATCTTGTGAGAATTCAAAGGCTTACAAAATATTCCTTAGGTGGAAGATGCCTGTGCAGTCTTCTGATAGGTGTTTGCAGTCTGTATATAGCAAGCTTTATCTTAGCTATAGGACTGTATGACCATATTTTTAATGTTTTCTCAATATCCATGTATTTATATAGTATGTCTTTGTCATTATTTCTTGTAGCCCTGGAGAAGTTCTTATGAACGAAACGCGTTGGCTGCAGCAAAAAAATTGTATGATGTTTTAATGAATCTGAAAAAGTTCATGAAATAAAGACTATTTTATTTATATTTCACATTGGATCATTGTGTGGTTGGATAAGGACTTCTGGGTTTGCCTATATGTTTATATGCTGGTCTCACCTTAAATTTGGACTTTATCGATATACTATACACAGTGTGCTGAACACTGGCGTAGCTAGACCTTTGGCCGCCGGTGGCGGTCCCTGCGTTTGCTGCCCCACGGCGGCCGCATTGATGAGCGGGGTAGTGAGGATGCTCATGATTTCAGCCCGAGATGGCAGGTAGGAGTGGGGGTAGGCCGCCTTCCCAAAACTCGTGCCGCCCGGGGTGGACCGGCGCCCCTTGCTACGCCACTTGAGCTGAACCATATTCTTGATATCTTTGAAATAGACACATGTTTTTGTCTTGTGTTGGGGGATGGAGGTGGGTGGTCCCTAGTTTGTGCACTCCTGAATGACTTTATGTAAACCTCTTGCTGCTTCTGATTGTTAGGATATGGCTGGCTGGTTGCTAGTGTCTCCGCCACCAGAGGGCGAGTTATATTTGTTGTGGCATTTGCACATACAGTTCTACTGAGAATACTCTACACCACACAAGCAACAATGTGTGGGAAGACACAGCCTGACATTTTACCTCTGTCTTTGAACACACAGCAAATGTGACAAGATAAGACACGATTTAAAGGCCTGTTTACAGAAAGCGAGCACTCTTGGAAGAATACAAGGAGCGACGGTGAACAAGGTTTAGAGCAGGGGTACTCAAAGTACGGCCCGCGGGCCACCAGCGGCCCGGCAAGCCTTCCTTGGCGGCCCGCGGACCTTGCAGACATCGTACCTGTGCAAGCACCGCCGGTTGCAGCAGTGCGGAGCTATGGGGGCCGGGCGATTCTTTTAAAAGCCATTCACTTGTTAATAAGGCTTTGTTGTATTTCACCCCTTCTTAGCGCCCCTGCATCTCCCCTCTGAATGAGTGGAGATGCAGGGGCGCTAAGAAGAGATGAAATACAACAAAGCCTCATTAACAAGTGAATAGTCTTTAAAAGACCTGTGAAGTACTTGGGTGCGGCGGCTGTGTGTGTTCCAGGGAAGCTGACTCAGCGCGGGGTGAGGTGACGGACGGGTGGGGGGGCGGGTTGCAGGTGTACAACTGAAAGTGCACACAGTGGCAAGAGAACTTTCCAGCTCTTAGAACACACATCTAGGACCAACCTTGTGTGATACTTCTCCTAGATTGCTTAGATAGGGAACCCCAGGGAAAGCGAAAGCAAACTGGTGCAGCCTTCCTGCAACTTATAACTGCACACCAGCTTTCCTAGGTGACAACAACACTGTTCATATTCGTGGGCACGGCTTGTGAAACGTGCTGTACACGCGGGTTGTTTTATGCCTCTTCTCAACAACTGAATTCAAACTTTGTTAAGGGGCAAATCCGAAGAACAGACCCTTCCTGACTTCAAACGTAATATACACACCTACTGTGAAATAACACGCAGTAACACAACAGGTCGGCGGGTACAAGAGACACTTCCGCTGGCCCCACACGCCCGCATCTCACGGCAGAGCAGGGCGTCTATTTAACAGCGATGGAGCCTTCTAACGAGTCTGGGGCTAAGCAGCAAGCCATGGCACTCGACTGCCGGCTAATTGGCTGCTTCGCTTCTGTGCTTGACGGCCAGTGTGCCGTGGCTAGGAGACCGAGACACCACCGCCCCCCGAGCCAGCCGGAGGACTGCGGGAGCCGAGCCGGCAGCAGGTACAAGCCGCTCCCGGCCTACACCGCGGGGCCGCCGACAGCTCCCTCCAACGGCCTGCTCTGGGGCTGTGGAAGGAAGGAGGAGTGAGCTGCAGAGAATGAGTGAGCTGCAGAGAATGAGTGAGCTGCAGAGCACAGGGGAGCGCCACAGATAGGAATGAGGAACTGATTGAGAGAGAGGGAGAGAGATAGAGAGAGGGAGGGAGACAGGGAGAGAGAGAGGGAAGGAGTGAGAGGGAGGGAGGGAGAGAGAGGGAGGGAGACACAGAGGGAGGGAGAGAGAGAGAGGGAAGGAGGGAGACAGGGGGAGGGAGGGAGACAGGGAGGGAGACAGAGAGGGAGGGTGTTGTAAATAGGTTCAGATAGACAGCAGGACACTTCTTAGTAGTTACAAGTTAGGTTTATTCAGTTACAGCAGAGGGAGACAAACGCAGTGAGTGAGGCAGAGGGAGAGAGAGAGAAATAGAGGAAGAGAGAGAGGGAGAGGGAGGGAGACCGGGAGAGGGAGGGAGAGAGAGGGAGACAGAGGGAGAGAGGGAGACAGAGGGAGGGAGACAGAGAGAGAGGGAGACAAACAAAGTGAGTGAGACAGTGTGGGAGGGAGGGAGACCGAAAGGGAGGGAGGGAGACAGAGAGAGAGGGAGGGAGACAGAGAGAGAGGGAGGGAGACAGAGAGAGAGGGAAGGAGACAAGAGGGAGGGAGACAGACAGACAAGAGGGAGGGAGACAGACAGACAAGAGGGAAGGAGACATGAGGGAGACAGAGAGGGAGGGAGACAGAGAGGGAGGGAGACAAGAGGGAGGGAGAGGGAGGTAGGGAGGGACTGAGACAGAGAGAGGGAGGGAGACAGAGTGAGTGAGACTGAGGGAGGGAGAGAGAAAGGGAGACAGAGGGAGAGAGAGAGAGAGAAGTAGATAGAGAGAGAGGGGGAGACAGAGAGAGGGAGAGTAATAGAGGGAGAGTGATAGAGGGAGGGAGGGAGACAGAGCTAGATAGATAGATAGATAGATAGATAGATAGATAGATAGATAGATAGATAGATAGATAGATAGATAGATAGATAGATAGATAGATAGATAGATAGATAGATAGATAGATAGCTAGAGATGTGTGAATGCCGTGTCTGGTGTCTCAGTGGACGAAGGCGTCTGCTGCAGGGGCCTGTGTTCAACCTCATGGTCACAGTTTTTTTTTTTGCTCTAGCCCCGCTCCCTCCCCCACTGCCCCCGCCCCCACCGGTGCGGCCCTCTGCCACAAACCCCACTGTAAATTTGGCCCCCGAGAGAAAGTTTGTGAGTACCCCTGGTTTAGAGACAAAGACATGCTGGACAGCCTAAAACAATTCAAGCCAGCCAATAGAAAGGCAGAATACGTGAGTTACAAACCACACAGCCTATGGTAAGCAGTGGGCGGGATGCATTCTCAGGGAAGCCTTCCGAATGCACCCAAGAAGTATTTTTTCCACCAGACAGCAGCGCTATCTTATGGCAGACTCGACCAATCGATTCACCGTCAGCGGAGGAGCGGGAGGAGCGGAGCGGCAGCAGAGGCAGCAGTGGCGGCGGCGGCGGCAGCGGTCAGAGTCAGAGTTGGAGCTGAGTAAAGCGGCTTCCCACCGGTTTACCCATCCCAGCGGTGCCCCCCGGAACTGCCTCGGAAACCGCCGATACCGTTTCCGCAGTCACACCACCTCGACCCAGAAGACTGATATCTTAATCTTGTTTGGATCGGACCGGCACTCTATCAAGGGAGGGAAAGGTGGGAGACGGCGGAGGCAATGGTCTGACGGTGAGCACAGGCAGTGATTTGGTCCTTGGAGTGTTTTGGGGTGCTTTGGAGCTCCCCGAGCGTCCGAGTATCTGAGCTTTGCGCGGCCGCCGGACCTTCTGGCGGGCCTTCTGGTGACGGCCGCAGAAAGAGTGTGCCCCCTGTTAAGCGTGGGGGGGCCCGAGGGATTTTGGCAAAGTTGAAAGCCCGTGAAAGCCCATGTTTTGATCCCTGAGGGCCCGGTTTGTCCTCTAACCATTGGCCCACCTGAGCTGAGCTCACCCCCAGTCATACCCAGTCCTCCCCAGATAGAGCGTCTGCAGGAGCAGAGTGGGAGTTGAAGTGGGGGGCAGGGCCAGGATTAGACACCCGAATCAGAAACACGGAATTAAGAAGTGCAGCCATACAAGGCAGCAATAGGTGATAGCAGGTGATAGCAGGTGGGAACAGGCTGATTTGGGGCAGCTAGAGGGCATATTGGCTTCTCATTTGCCTCATCACGCCTACTTGCACCCAGCGGCGCAAAAGAAGGAGCTGATCAAGGCGCCTAAGGGAGCGAGCACCATAGAAAGCAATAGAAAGCTGCTGAGCACTCCAGCGGGGGTAAAAAAAAAAACAGATAGGAAAATCAGTGGAATCAGCTAAACAGCATTATTAATAACTTTAAAAAAACCTCAAATAAGGCATTTAAACAACACCAAGCACACCAAGCAATATCAAGCAAAACCAAGCACTAATATATATTGACATATACCAAGTAAGCAAGCAATAATCAACCAATTAATCAAATCAAATCAATCAATCAAACCAACCAATTAAAGAAACAATAAAGGAACAACCAGTCAAACCAGTTAATTCAGTCAAACAGCAGCAGCAGCATCATCATCCAAATCATCCTAATCATCATTTCAATCAACTAAAAATCAATCAAAGCAAATAAGCAATACCAATCGTCAACACTCACCAAGCAAGTAGTGCCAAGTAATCGATCACTCAAGCAGGCTAATAAGCAAGCAGACAATCGCGACTCAATCGCTAGAGCTTCAACAAATTCCCTCAAGAGCGCCATGAGGTCAGGGAAAGTCAGGAAAGTGACAAACAACGTCCCGGCAAAAAGGCGCGGTAACAGCAAACCTAAGTCCCCAAATGGAACAAACAACTTGCTGCTGGCTTAGGAGTCATCTCCATCTTCACTAGAAAATCTGATTTGTGAAGAGGCCAACTCGGAAACCCTGAGCAGACCAGCAATAAAGGGCCACCAACCTAAAATTTATACAATCTTCTTATTTTTTAAAGATCCTGGCTTGCTCCTAAGCACCTCAATTGGTAGCCTTAAGGGTCTCCCTGACCCCATGGAACCCGAGGGCAGCAGTCAAAACTTTGCATCGGTAGCTGAAAATAGTGAAAAAACTGGAAAAAACGGAGAAAGTAAAAACTCAAAAAATTCAACACAAGAAGTTACGACACACGAGAGAAGTACAAGCGTGGGAGCAGGGCAAAAACAAGGAAGTGGGGGGGAGGGCGAGGTTGACGGGGAATTGAGAACATATACACACAAGGAAAGCCCCATCCAAGCCAAAATGACGGATATAGGCGCTGGTGGCAGCAGGGAAAACCGCAAAGTCAATAACAGCATCACAAATAAAAGTAGGTACCCACTTGAGGCGAAGATACTAATCTTACCAACTTTGAAGTCACCAACCACAGCAACAGGGGCCGAGCAAAATAATCTAGAGCACACTAATAATGGAAAATCAGTCCCATCCAGTAATCTTGAGTCACAAATCCTAATACAGCCACCAACAAAGGTCTCTAACACTCCAGAACAACTAAGAGCAACACCAGGCCCCAATTTCAGCAACCCGGTGACAGCTAGCGAACCAGCCCAGGCCCCAGCCCAGGCCCCTGCTCAGGCGACTCAATTAGACCAATTCCACGATTAAGCGGGAGACGGGAGTGAATTAGGAAAAACGTCGAAACGAGAACATACAGCAGAAACAGACAAGACAGAAGAGATAGAACTTAAGTATGATCAAACGGAAGCTTCCAAACTTGAAAATACCCCCCAGCTTACAACAGAGGAGTGGGAGGGGCTAGTAGCATCATACCTCCCAGCTATCCCTCAAGAGGAAAGCACCAAACAAGAACCCGAAACTCCCCCAAATATAGAAGAGCTTTCAAAAGGCCCGGAGATACTATGGTCATCTTTGTTAAACACGTTATAGTTATCAATAAAGGCAATGCAGTATAATTCGGACAAAATGGATATGCAATTATCCCTCCTAAACTTCCTAGCCATTCATGTAGCCAATATCGACAACTAGCTGGCAGATCAAGAAGGTTCAAGCAGAAACACAAATAATGCTGCAGAGTTGCGCCTGCTATACAATTGTGGACAAACTTACAACGATCCCGCAATTACTGGGGGGTATCCTGACGGACCTAAAAAAGACAATTGACAACGCAAAAAAAGTAGCCAACTCAGGTATTGCGAACACATCAACAATCCCACACTTCAGCCAGCAAAGCGAACAGCCAGGGAGCTTAAATTTGGCGGACAGGGTATACGATCCCAGGAGACCCAATTAGTCAAAATAGCATGGAAAAAACTAAAAATGAATCCTATGCCGCTGTTGCAGGGAAAGTCTCCACAAAGCCTGCAGAAATACAAAGAAGGGATAGCCTTGAGCAGCCGACCACTCAGTCCAGCCACAAGTCGGGGCAACAGGGGAAGGATCCAGAAATCACTATCCGCCAAAGTCCTCACGGACAACGCATGGGGAAAGGAAACCCGGCAAAACTCAGGGAACAAAGCAAAAGAGGACGAAAACAAAAAAGGAAAGGGAGAAACAAGACCAGTAATATAAAAGCTTTTTTTTAAGTAATAACCTCGACTACAGAAGTAAAAGAAGAAGCAGAAATAGATAGTCCAAGAGCAACTATAACAATACCACCGGCCAAGGAAACCGCACAAATAGTACAAAGTCTGAACTCCTATTGCACAGGCGATGGTACGAACAGCAAATACCAAACAGAAACTACCCACCGAAAAACTAAACACAATAAAGGAACTAAGTCGGCAGATTGTACGGATCCCTTAAATACAAAAAGTCTTGGAACGTCGCTAGCCGGAACTAAGGGAGCCCCACTGACACAGGGATCTTTGTCAGTAGTAGATACAGAGGATCGAGACGTGTGGGTAGAAGAGCCATCAGTCGGAAAGAGATCCGACGGGTCACAGGTCAATCCAGCCACAGAAGAACCTAAAGAACGGGTCCATAGGCAGGAGGGAGCCGAAAGTGATCTAATTTTACTCATCCCGGAATATAACTCAAGAGGCAGAGGGGACAACCGAGGCAATATCCTATGCTCATTATCCACAATCAGTAACCTGAGGGACATTAGCACAAATGACCTAGAATCTGTGCAGTTTGCACATTATAACTACCTGTCAGATCAAACAACATGGGCTACACAGGAAACAGCGGAATGAATTATGGAGATGGAACCGCGCTTCCAAGCATGGGGGATACGCCTAAAAAGACAGGGAAAAATAGGGTATCCAGATCCATTAAGTCAGGCACACAAAGAGAGAGACGATTGTAGCTTCCAAAACAAACAAAAAACAGCTAAAACGGAAAGCGTCCTGAAGGGGGCTCGCAGCTCTTCAATCTCACAGACAGACACCAACTCATTGAGCCCAAGGCAAGCCGAAGGCTCTTTTGGTCAAAAGGATTGGAATTGGATAGCAAGGACCATTAATACAAGGGCCTCAAACACATGACAAAACACGCAATGAAATACCACAATAAAACATCAATTAAGAATATGTGTTTGGAATATAAACGGCGTAGGGAACAAAGCTGACGACATTCAGCTGTTACTTTACTTTCAAAAATTCGACATAATTGCCCTTCAAGAGACCTGGTCAGATAAACCGCATCAATTACAGGGCTTTAAAGCAAACCACCTACCAGCCATAAGAAAGGCCAAATACGGCCACTCAAAAGGAGGCCAAACGATATACACTGCAATCAAGAGTATCAATGAAGTAAAGAACAAAGACGCCAAACAGTCAGGCAATAACAGTATAAAAACAATAGAGCTGGACTTAGGGGGAAAAGACCAAAACCAAACGCTAATCTTGCTAAATGTATATTTACATCCTCGAGAGAAAAAAGCTGAAACTACTGATAGGAGAAGTAAAAAAAATACTGTCAGAGGGAACAGTATCTAACCTCATAGTAACTGGGGACTTCAACATGTACCTTGGATGGCCCCAGACAAGGGACTCTCTCTTAGAAGAGCAGTTTCTGGCATGGGACATACCACAACAGGAGGCAAGCAAATGGGGCAAACATAACAGGCTGTCAATGGACAGCCTAAAGGATTTAGAACATCTTAACCTGGTAGCTTTAAACGTCCGCTTCACAAACGATAGCCCCCCGGCAGCTACTTTTCATAATCAGAATGTAAGTTCAACCATAGACTTTACATTTTCATCTCTACAATTGTTCTGCAAAGTCTTGGATTTTCGAATAGGATTGATGACAGGTAGCGACCACTTACCGCAAGAGATCACCCTCAACATTTACGGGGCAGAGGTATCTCTGCCAGCAGTAAACCTGGGAGCTTCACTTTCGGTCATACATAAAAGAATAAAATGTAGTACGCATAATTTGGAAGGCTTTGAGAAGGAAGCGAAACAATTGTCGGAAATAAGCACTGCGAGTCAGACAGACAACTTAAGCCGATGGGAGTTATTTACCAGGAGCCTTGGGTCCGCACACACAAGGAAAACAAAGTTCCACACATTAACGGAAGCCCAAAACCAACAAAGCCATAAAAAGTGCTCTCATATGATGGAAGGTCAAGACAAGTTAACAAAACAAAACATCAATTTAAAGTCCCTCAAGAGAAATATTAACAAACTACTGAGGCAATTGCACCGAGAAGGACCGGACAACGTTGTCCAAAAGGAACTGCAAAAACTTAAAAGCTTCAAAAAGAAATTGATTTGGAACTTAAAAAGGGAAGCAGAGGATGAGCTATGGGCTAAGTTACTCCATGATGCCAAGGGAAACAACACCAGTGGAAGATTCTGGAAAATGGTGAACAATCTGCAGACCCCAAGAAGACCCAGTATCAACTCTCATCTACCTGAGGAAGTTTGGTACGATCACCTTCTGCTCCACTTTAATACGGTTCCAAAAAACACCAAGACGAGGACACCAGAATCTGATGGAAACACCATAAATTGCTCCCCAACAGTGGAGACAACTTCATTGGTCTTCACAGGAAAACAAATCATAAGTAGGATAGCGCAAGGTAAGACAGAGGGAGCGCCGGGCCCCAACGGAATCCCTCCCATTCTGTACAAACAAAACCCCGAATACTGGGCAGCGGCGCTAGCCCCACTCTACAAACAGATTATTGAAACCAAAATAATTCCTGACTCATGGAAAGGCTCAATAATAGCCCCAATTCACAAGAAAGGCAACATAAATGATCTGAAAAATTCCAGATTGGTTGCCTTATTCGATAATGAGGCTAAATATTACGCAGGCCTGCTTTTAGAGGAGCTTACTGAATGGGCGAATGAAAATGCCGTGATTCCCATTTCCCAGACAGGATTTCGGAAACACATGGGAACAACGACAAACATCCTGGCTTTATCACTTCTAATAGACGCTGTCAAACTTGCCAACCTGCCTCTTTTCGTATGTTTTATCGATTTTACTTCAGCTTTCGATAATATCAACAGAAAGCTATTATGGGAGAAGCAGGCCAACAGGACAATACCATCAACCCTACTAGCACAATTGATGCTATTACATACGGATACGTGGATACAAATTAAGCTGGGAGCAGGCGACTGTCTGTCAAGGAAAATACGGATGACTAAGGGCCTCAAACAAGGGTGTGTGCTAGCTCCAACCCTTTTTAACATCTTCATGTCAGACCTTTCACAGAAGCTAGATGAAAGTAACGCACATGCTCCAAACTTAGGAGGACTCAACCTCTCGAACTTGATGTATGCAGACGACATTGTGCTTATTAGCCGCACGCCAGTAGGGCTACAACGTCTAATCGACACAACATTTAATTATTCGGCTACGAATGGTCTCAGTATTAATTTCTCAAAAACAAAAGCCGTGAGAATAAACGCAAAGACAACTTCACCCAAGTTTTGCTGGAAAATAGGAGGCCTAACACTTGAAACAAATATCTGGGCGTAATCATTGACAGAAAAGGGTCATTCCAACCACAGAAAGAAGCAACACAAAGGAGAGGAACCACAATAGCGGTCGCACTGAGGAATCTCAAAAAGAAAGCTGCTGGTCGAAGCTTTACACCACTATTACAAGTGATTAAAGCAAAATTAACACCGGCCATTCCTTATGGGAGCAAATGCCTCCGAGGGAGGGACGCGCAGATACTGGACAACATAACAGCAAGGGCAATGCGAATGATATTCAATCTGCCTAATTATACCTCGCAGGCACAAATAAGGCTTGAATTTGGCCTAAGGAATCAAAGAGTAGAAAGAATGGGTGCCTACGCCAAAAGCTGGCCCAAAATACAGGGAGCCGAAGTCTCAAGCTTGAATCACCATCTCTGGAAGGAGTTAGAAAGAAAAAATAAGTGTGCAGCTGCAAATGATCTAAAGCACTCAATAGACTCCTTGAAATTACAAGAAGCCTGGAAGAGCTTAGGTTCCCATAACACCTTCAAACGATTAGTAAATAAATCTGTAAAGATAATTTCGCTAGTGGAAGACAAAGCAACACTAGCCAACAGGGCTCACGGCTGGATTGTCATCCAAAATGACACGAGCAGTACCTGCCAAAGCTACCTAGGAGTTGGTTATACACGGATTACGAAGGAGAAGTTCACACGACTGAGGCTGGGGATCCTTCCGTCTCATTACCACCTTCCCCCGTGGAAACAACCCCAAACGACAACAAATTGTCGGCTATGCGGGGGCCCAAAAGAGGATATCCTTCACCTAATATGCATTTGTAATGGACTGGCAAAGGAGCGCAGACTCCATCTAAAACCAGCTCTAAAGAAACTGGGAATAAGAACATGTCGGCAGGCGGTCAAAGCATGCTTTGACGGGAAAAACATCCCACTAGTAAGTCATCTCGTCAAATTTATGGAAAAAGAGGAAAAAAAGCAGAATGCCAGAAGTGAGAGTCCGGACGAAGTAAACCGATTAAACATTTGAGCCCAACCGCCCCACTTGACAAAGTCACAGATCAACACCCTCTATGTAAAAGCCTCGTAAGAAATGGCGGCGTTGCCCAAAACTGCCCAAGAACCTGCAGGTGCGAACATTTTAATATAGACACTTTGAGCATATAACGTTTCATTGATATCTGTTTCTTGGACAGCGCCAAAGACGCTTCATTTTTTAAAATCTTTTAGAATGCACTTTTTTAACCTTATGAAATTTCGCTCGATGATTTCTTTTCCTTTTTTAATGGAATTTTTAACAAACTTATCATAAAAACTGTATTTTAAGGTTGTTTATACGTATTATATGTAGCTGATTGCAATGGTTTTAATTAACTGAGCAATAAAAGAATTACTTACTATCTTATGGGCTCTGACCTAAAAGGGTCCTTGGGCAGTGCTTAATTTGCAAAAAAATAAGTGCCAGGGCTCTCGTCAGGAGTTGGGGTGGGCGGAATTTGCGAAAACCACTTTCGCAAATTATTGCGAAAATGTTAAAAATTAACGCAAACACGCGGAAATATCGCGAAGATGCGGAAGTTTTTTTCCCGCATGTTCGCGAGATTTTCTGCATGGTTGCGGCTCGCCAACTTACCCATGCGGTTGCTCGCGGGCGCGGCCATCTTGTTTTCAGTTGTCTCGCGGTGCATGATTGCGAGAAGAAAGACGTGATCGCGCGACGCATGACGTCACTGCGGGCGCGAGACAGCGCAAATGGCTAAAAACAATACAACATCTCATGGAGAACGCGACCGGATCAAGAAAACTTGTCGGCGAACGCAGGGATTCAGGTAAGGCGATCGCGCGCTCGCGAGAATGTATTATTTTACAGCGCGAGCAAGAACCAAATTATCGCAAAGCTGCGGAATGCGGAAATTTTGACATTTTCGCGCTTTCCGCGGAACGCGAAAATGTCAAATTATCGCAATTTCCACGAACGGAACGAAATTTTAGCCCAGGCCTAGTCAGGGGACCACAGCACGTTGTACCACACATTGCCCCTGTCATGCTGCCAAGGCTAGTAAAAACATAACTACAAACCATCACACTTCTTCTACACGTGTGACAGTTCGAACTTTGCCAGGCCCCCAAAAGCTATAAGAATGACAAGGGCGGCAGGTAACAGTCATTTTTAATGTATATTCAGTTAATAATTAACTGTTGTTGTGGTCATCTCTAAATTAGCCAGACATCACCACCTTGTGGTAATCTGTCACAAGCGCCGGTGTTGACAATTAAGTGCCTGCGCTGAGCACTGGAAGCCACCGGTTCAAATTAAGCACTGCCCTAGGGCTCATGCTAACTTTTGAATTCCAGGACTTAGCACTCAGGGCCTTTAGAAGTGTTTGGTGTCAGATCTGATGCCCAGAGGGTGCTAACGCTCTGGTTTTCACTGTGTATCATATTTGGTGGCGATAAATATTCTTCTTGGAATTAAAGGTCTTTCTTCTGTAAAGACCCAGCTAGGCAGTGACCCTATTATGAGCTGCCCTTTGCCCTCCTGCTTTAGGATTTCTCCTTGTGCAATGCCTGGCTGCTTGACTTGTCCCTGCTCCCTGTCTGAGTCAGGGGAGGGAGTTCTGTGTAATCCAGTTGGAATGCATTAGATTGTGGCCTGAGGTCACCTATGGTAAACAACCTCTGTTGTCACACTGGAGGTCATTGAGCTCTGACTGCCCTGGGGCCCCAGGAAAGGGCCACACTGGTCCCAAACAGGACAGTGATCCGGATCTGGACTCATCCGGGCAGTGATACAAGGTTGTCTCACTGCACATAGTTCGCCAGGCAAACCGTGACAGAATTTGTGCAGACTCACCTTTACAGGCTGATCTCTACAGATTGACCTTTACAGGCTAACATTTACAGACTGACCTTTATGAACTGACATTTACAGGCTGACATTAAAGACTGACCTTTACAGGCGATCTCTACAGATTGACCTTTACAGGCTAACCTTTACAGACTGACCTTTATGAACTGACATTTACAGGCTGACATTAAAGACTGACCGTTACAAGCTGATCTCTACAGATTGACCTTTACAGGCTAACCTTTACAGACTGACCTTTACAGGCTGACATTAAAGACTGACCTTTACAAGCTAATCTCTACAGGCTGAACCTATACAGGCAGACCTTTACAAGATGACCTTTACATGATGACGTTTACAAGCTGAAGTTTACAAGCTGATCTTTACAGACTGACCATTACAAGCTGACATTTTTATACACTGATCTCTACAGGCTGAACCTGTACAGGCTGACCTTTACAAGATGATCTTTACAGGCTGACCTTTACAAGCTGATCTTTCCAGAATGACCTTTGCAAGCTGACTTCTCTAGGTTGATGTTTACATACTGGCCTTTGCAGGCTGATATTCACAGGTTGACCTTTGCAGACTGATCTTTACAGGCTGATCTCTACAGGCTGAACCTATACAGGCTGACATTTACAAGCTGACCTTTACAAGCTGACCTTTACAGGCTGACCTTTACAGGCTGACCTTTACAGACTGATCATAACAGGCTGATCTCTACAGGCTGAGCCTATACAGACTGACCTTTACAGGCTGACCTTTACAGGCTGATCTGTACAGGATGATCTCTACAGGTTGACGTTTACAGACTGGGCTTTACAGGCTGATCTCTACAAGCTGTCCTTTACAGGCTAACCTTTACAGTCCGATCCCTACAGGCTGACCTTTCCAGACTGGCCTTTACAAGCTGACCTTTGCAGGCTGACCTTTACAGACTGGCCTTTACAGCTGACCTTTACAGGCTGGCAATTACAAGCTGACCTTTACAGATGAACTTTACACGCTGTGCTTCACAGGCTGATCTCTGCAGGCTGACCATTACACGCTGTGCTTCACAGGCTGATCTCCACAGGCTGACCTTTACACGCCTCGCTTCACAGGCTGACCTTTACAGGCTGGTGTTTACAAGCATTCCATTTACAGGCTAGCCTTTGCAGACTGATCTCTTCAAGCTAAACTTCACAGGCTCCCCTCTCCGTAGCGGACACGCAGACAACAAAACTCAGCACATACAGAACGAGGCTGGGACTAGAATCAAGAGGTGTTGGGAAAGCAAAGAGTTCACACAAATTCACCTCCAGGCTATGGAAGGGGTCAAGGGTGGTCTACACCTGTCACTGGAAGGACAACAGCAGCTGCAGAGCGTGCAGGGGCAACAACAGCAGCAACGTCCTCGGACAGAGGTAAAAGAGCTCCCAGAGAGTGTGGTCCCAGCTTCTTGCCACAGCCACAGGCCGAGAAGACTGCCCTTGAAAGCAAGGACTCGCTCTCTCTGCCACAGGCCGAGAAGACTGCCCTTGAAAGGAAGGACTCGCTCTCACAGCCACAGGCCGAGAAGACTGCCCTTGAAAGCAAGGACTCGCTCTCACAGCCACAGGCCGAGAAGACTGCCCTTGAAAGCAAGGACTCGCTCTCACAGCCACAGGCCGAGAAGACTGCCCTTGAAAGCAAGGACTCGCTCTCACAGCCACAGGCCGAGAAGACTGCCCGTGAAAGCAAGGACTCGCTCTCACAGCCACAGGCCGAGAAGACTGCCCTTGAAAGCAAGGACTCGCTCTCACAGCCACAGGCCGAGAAGACTGCCCGTGAAAGCAAGGACTCGCTCTCACAGCCACAGGCCGAGAAGACTGCCCTTGAAAGCAAGGACTCGCTCTCACAGCCACAGGCCGAGAAGACTGCCCTTGAAAGCAAGGACTCGCTCTCACAGCCACAGGCCGAGAAGACTGCCCTTAAAAGGAAGGACTCGCTCTCACAGCCACAGGCCGAGAAGACTGCCCTTGAAAGCAAGGACTCGCTCTCACAGCCACAGGCCGAGAAGACTGCCCGTGAAAGGAAGGACTCGCTCTCACAGCCACAGGCCGAGAAGACTGCCCTTGAAAGCAAGGACTCGCTCTCACAGCCACAGGCCGAGAAGACTGCCCTTGAAAGCAAGGACTCGCTCTCACAGCCACAGGCCGAGAAGACTGCCCTTGAAAGCAAGCACTCGCTCTCGCAGCCACAGGCCGAGAAGACTGCCCTTGAAAGCAAGGACACGCTCTCGCAGCCACAGGCCGAGAAGACTGTCCTTGAAAGGAAGGACTCGCTCTCGCAGCCACAGGCCGAGAAGACTGCCCTTGAAAGCAAGGACTCGCTCTCGCAGCCACAGGCCGAGAAGACTGCCCGTGAAAGCAAGGACTCGCTCTCGCAGCCACAGGCCGAGAAGACTGCCCTTGAAAGCAAGGACTCGCTCTCACAGCCACAGGCCGAGAAGACTGCCCTTGAAAGCAAGCACTCGCTCTCGCAGCCACAGGCCGAGAAGACTGCCCTTGAAAGCAAGGACTCGCTCTCGCAGCCACAGGCCGAGAAGACTGCCCTTGAAAGGAAGGACTCGCTCTCACAGCCACAGGCCGAGAAGACTGCCCTTGAAAGGAAGGACTCGCTCTCACAGCCACAGGCCGAGAAGACTGCCCTTGAAAGGAAGGACTCGCTCTCACAGCCACAGGCAGAGAAGACTGCCCTTGAAAGGAAGGACTCGCTCTCACAGCCACAGGCCGAGAAGACTGCCCTTGAAAGGAAGGACTCGCTCTCGCAGCCACAGGCCGAGAAGACTGCCCTTGAAAGGAAGGACTCGCTCTCGCAGCCACAGGCCGAGAAGACTGCCCGTGAAAGCAAGGACGCGCTCTCACAGCCACAGGCAGAGAAGACTGCCCTTGAAAGCGAGGACTCGCTCTCACAGCCAGAGGCCGAGAAGACTGCCCGTGAAAGCAAGGACTCGCTCTCGCAGCCAGAGGCCGAGAAGACTGCCCGTGAAAGCAAGGACTCACTCTCGCAGCCACAGGCCGAGAAGACTGCCCGTAAGAGCAAGGACTCGCTCTCGCAGCCACAGGCCGAGAAGACTGCCCTTGAAAGGAAGGACTCGCTCTCGCAGCCACAGGCCGAGAAGACTGCCCTTGAAAGCAAGGACTCGCTCTCACAGCCACAGGCAGAGAAGACTGCCCGTGAAAGCGAGGACTCGCTCTCATAGCCACAGGCCGAGAAGACTGCCCTTGAAAGCAAGGACTCGCTCTCACAGCCACAGGCTGAGAAGACTGCCCTTGAAAGCAAGGACTCGCTCTCACAGCCACAGGCCGAGAAGACTGCCCTTGAAAGGAAGGACTCGCTCTCTCTGCCACAGGCCGAGAAGACTGCCCTTGAAAGCAAGGACTCGCTCTCACAGCCACAGGCTGAGAAGACTGCCCTTGAAAGCAAGGACTCGCTCTCTCTGCCACAGGCCGAGAAGACTGCCCTTGAAAGCAAGGACTCGCTCTCACAGCCACAGGCTGAGAAGACTGCCCTTGAACACAAGGACACGCTCTCACAGCCACAGGCCGAGAAGACTGCCCTTGAAAGCAAGGACTCGCTCTCACAGCCAGAGGCCGAGAAGACTGCCCTTGAAAGCAAGGACTCGCTCTCACAGCCACAGGCCGAGAAGACTGCCCGTGAAAGCAAGGACTCGCTCTCACAGCCACAGGCCGAGAAGACTGCCCTTGAAAGCAAGGACTCGCTCTCACAGCCACAGGCCGAGAAGACTGCCCTTGAAAGCCAGGACTCGCTCTCACAGCCACAGGCAGAGAAGACTGCCCGTGAAAGCAAGGACTCGCTCTCACAGCCACAGGCCGAGAAGACTGCCCTTGAAAGCAAGGACTCGCTCTCACAGCCACAGGCAGAGAAGACTGCCCTTGAAAGGAAGGACTCGCTCTCACAGCCACAGGCCGAGAAGACTGCCGGTGAAAGCAAGGACTCGCTCTCACAGCCACAGGACGAAAAGACTGCCCTTGAAAGCAAGGACTCGCTCTCTCTGCCACAGGCCGAGAAGACTGCCCTTGAAAGCAAGGACTCGCTCTCATAGCCACAGGCCGAGAAGACTGCCCTTGAAAGCAAGGACTTGCTCTCACAGCCACAGGCTGAGAAGACTGCCCTTGAAAGCAAGGACTCGCTCTCTCTGCCACAGGCCGAGAAGACTGCCCTTGAAAGCAAGGACTCGCTCTCACAGCCACAGGCTGAGAAGACTGCCCTTGAAAGCAAGGACTCGCTCTCACAGCCACAGGCCGAGAAGACTGCCCTTGAAAGCAAGGACTCGCTCTCTCTGCCACAGGCCGAGAAGACTGCCCTTGAAAGCAAGGACTCGCTCTCACAGCCACAGGCCGAGAAGACTGCCCTTGAAAGGAAGGACTCGCTCTCACAGCCACAGGCCGAGAAGACTGCCCGTGAAAGCAAGGACTCGCTCTCACAGCCACAGGCCGAAAAGACTGCCCGTGAAAGCAAGCACTCGCTCTCACAGCCACAGGCCGAGAAGACTGCCCTTGAAAGCAAGCACTCGCTCTCACAGCCACAGGACGAGAAGACTGCCCTTGAAAGCAAGGACTCGCTCTCGCAGCCACAGGCCGAGAAGACTGCCCTTGAAAGCAAGGACTCGCTCTCGCAGCCACAGGCCGAGAAGACTGCCCTTGAAAGCAAGGACTCGCTCTCGCAGCCACAGGCCGAGAAGACTGCCCTTGAAAGCAAGGACTCGCTCTCGCAGCCACAGGCCGAGAAGACTGCCCTTGAAAGCAAGGACTCGCTCTCGCAGCCACAGGCCGAGAAGACTGCCCTTGAAAGGAAGGACTCGCTCTCGCAGCCACAGGCCAAGAAGACTGCCCTTGAAAGCAAGGACTCGCTCTCGCAGCCACAGGCCGAGAAGACTGCCCTTGAAAGCAAGGACTCGCTCTCGCAGCCACAGGCCGAGAAGACTGCCCTTGAAAGCAAGGTCTCGCTCTCGCAGCCACAGGCCGAGAAGACTGCCCTTGAAAGGAAGGACTCGCTCTTGCAGCCACAGGCCGAGAAGACTGCCCTTGAAAGCAAGGACTCGCTCTCGTAGCCACAGGCCGAGAAGACTGCCCTTGAAAGCAAGGACTCGCTCTCACAGCCACAGGCCAAGAAGACTGCCCTTGAAAGCAAGGACTCGCTCTCACAGCCACAGGCCGACAAGACTGCCCTTGAAAGGAAGGACTCGCTCTCACAGCCACAGGCCGAGAAGATTGCCCTTGAAAGGAAGGACTCGTTCTCACAGCCACAGGCCGAGAAGACTGCCCTTGAAAGCAAGGACTCGCTCTCACAGCCACAGGCCGAGAAGACTGCCTTTGAAAGGAAGGACTCGCTCTCACAGCCACAGGCTGAGAAGACTGCCCTTGAAAGCAAGGACTCGCTCTCATAGCCACAGGCCGAGAAGACTGCCCTTGAAAGCAAGGACTCGCTCTCTCTGCCACAGGCCGAGAAGACTGCCCTTGAAAGCAAGGACTCGCTCTCACAGCCACAGGCCGAGAAGACTGCCCTTGAAAGCAAGGACTCGCTCTCACAGCCACAGGCCGAGAAGACTGCCCTTGAAAGGAAGGACTCGCTCTCGCAGCCAGAGGCCGAGAAGACTGCCCTTGAAAGCAAGGACTCGCTCCCGCAGCCACAGGCCGAGAAGACTGCCCGTGAAAGCAAGGACTCGCTCTCGCAGCCACAGGCCGAGAAGACTGCCCTTGAAAGCAAGGACTCGCTCTCACAGCCACAGGCAGAGAAGACTGCCCTTGAAAGCAAGGACTCGCTCTCACAGCCACAGGCCGAGAAGACTGCCCTTGAAAGCAAGGACTCGCTCTCATAGCCACAGGCCGAGAAGACTGCCCGTGAAAGCAAGGACTCGCTCTCACAGCCACAGGCCGAAAAGACTGCCCGTGAAAGCAAGGACTCGCTCTCACAGCCACAGGCCGAGAAGACTGCCCTTGAAAGCAAGGACTCGCTCTCACAGCCACAGGCAGAGAAGACTGCCCTTGAAAGCAAGGACTCGCTCTCACAGCCACAGGCCGAGAAGACTGCCCTTGAAAGCAAGGACTCGCTCTCATAGCCACAGGCCGAGAAGACTGCCCTTGAAAGCAAGGACTCGCTCTCACAGCCACAGGCCGAGAAGACTGCCCTTGAAAGGAAGGACTCGCTCTCGCAGCCACAGGCCGAGAAGACTGCCCTTGAAAGCAAGGACTCGCTCTCGCAGCCACAGGCCGAGAAGACTGCCCTTGAAAGCAAGGACTCGCTCTCACAGCCACAGGCCGAGAAGACTGCCCTTGAAAGCAAGGACTCGCTCTCACAGCCACAGGCCGAGAAGACTGCCCTTGAAAGCAAGGACTCGCTCTCACAGCCACAGGGCTAGAAGACTGCCCTTGAAAGCAAGGACTCGCTCTCACAGCCACAGGCCGAGAAGACTGCCCGTGAAAGCAAGGACTCGCTCTCACCGCCACAGGCCGAGAAGACTGCCCTTGAAAGCAAGGACTCGCTCTCACAGCCACAGGACGAGAAGACTGCCCTTGAAAGCAAGGACTCGCTCTCACAGCCACAGGCTGAGAGGAATGCCCTTGAAAGCAAGGACTCGCTCTCTCTGCCACAGGCCGAGAAGACTGCCCTTGAAAGGAAGGACTCGCTCTCACAGCCACAGGCCGAGAAGACTGCCCTTGAAAGCAAGGACTCGCTCTCACAGCCACAGGCCGAGAAGACTGCCCTTGAAAGCAAGGACTCGCTCTCACAGCCACAGGCCGAGAAGACTGCCCTTGAAAGCAAGGACTCGCTCTCACAGCCACAGGCCGAGAAGACTGCCCGTGAAAGCAAGGACTCGCTCTCACAGCCACAGGCCGAGAAGACTGCCCTTGAAAGCAAGGACTCGCTCTCACAGCCACAGGCCGAGAAGACTGCCCTTGAAAGCAAGGACTCGCTCTCACAGCCACAGGCCGAGAAGACTGCCCTTGAAAGCAAGGACTCGCTCTCACAGCCACAGGCCGAGAAGACTGCCCTTGAAAGCAAGGACTCGCTCTCTCTGCCACAGGCCGAGAAGACTGCCCTTGAAAGCAAGGACTCGCTCTCACAGCCACAGGCCGAGAAGACTGCCCTTGAAAGCAAGGACTCGCTCTCTCTGCCACAGGCCGAGAAGACTGCCCGTGAAAGCAAGGACTCGCTCTCGCAGCCACAGGCCGAGAAGACTGCCCTTGAAAGCAAGGACTCGCTCTCTCTGCCACAGGCCGAGAAGACTGCCCGTGAAAGCAAGGACTCGCTCTCGCAGCCACAGGCCGAGAAGACTGCCCTTGAAAGCAAGGACTCGCTCTCACAGCCACAGGCAGAGAAGACTGCCCGTGAAAGCAAGGACTCGCTCTCACAGCCACAGGCAGAGAAGACTGCCCTTGAAAGCAAGGACTCGCTCTCACAGCCACAGGCCGAGAAGACTGCCCTTGAAAGCAAGGACTCGCTCTCACAGCCAAAGGACGAGAAGACTGCCCTTGAAAGCAAGGACTCGCTCTCACAGCCACAGGCCGAGAAGACTGCCCTTGAAAGCAAGGACTCGCTCTCACAGCCACAGGCCGAGAAGACTGCCCTTGAAAGCAAGGACTCGCTCTCACAGCCACAGGCCGAGAAGACTGCCCGTGAAAGCAAGGACTCGCTCTCACCGCCACAGGCCGAGAAGACTGCCCTTGAAAGCAAGGACTCGCTCTCACAGCCACAGGCTGAGAGGAATGCCCTTGAAAGCAAGGACTCGCTCTCTCTGCCACAGGCCGAGAAGACTGCCCTTGAAAGGAAGGACTCGCTCTCACAGCCACAGGGCTAGAAGACTGCCCTTGAAAGCAAGGACTCGCTCTCTCTGCCACAGGCCGAGAAGACTGCCCTTGAAAGCAAGGACTCGCTCTCACAGCCACAGGCTGAGAAGACTGCCCTTGAAAGGAAGGACTCGCTCTCACAGCCACAGGCCGAGAAGACTGCCCTTGAAAGCAAGGACTCGCTCTCACAGCCACAGGCTGAGAAGACTGCCCTTGAAAGAAAGGACTCGCTCTCACAGTCACAGGCCGAGAAGACTGCCCTTGAAAGCAAGGACTCGCTCTCATAGCCACAGGCCGAGAAGACTGCCCTTGAAAGCAAGGACTCGCTCTCTCTGCCACAGGCCGAGAAGACTGCCCTTGAAAGCAAGGACTCGCTCTCACAGCCACAGGCCGAGAAGACTGCCCTTGAAAGCAAGGACTCGCTCTCACAGCCACAGGCCGAGAAGACTGCCCTTGAAAGGAAGGACTCGCTCTCGCAGCCAGAGGCCGAGAAGACTGCCCTTGAAAGCAAGGACTCGCTCCCGCAGCCACAGGCCGAGAAGACTGCCCGTGAAAGCAAGGACTCGCTCTCGCAGCCACAGGCCGAGAAGACTGCCCTTGAAAGCAAGGACTCGCTCTCACAGCCACAGGCAGAGAAGACTGCCCTTGAAAGCAAGGACTCGCTCTCACAGCCACAGGCCGAGAAGACTGCCCTTGAAAGCAAGGACTCGCTCTCATAGCCACAGGCCGAGAAGACTGCCCGTGAAAGCAAGGACTCGCTTTCACAGCCACAGGCCGAAAAGACTGCCCGTGAAAGCAAGGACTCGCTCTCACAGCCACAGGCCGAGAAGACTGCCCTTGAAAGCAAGGACTCGCTCTCACAGCCACAGGCAGAGAAGACTGCCCTTGAAAGCAAGGACTCGCTCTCACAGCCACAGGCCGAGAAGACTGCCCTTGAAAGCAAGGACTCGCTCTCATAGCCACAGGCCGAGAAGACTGCCCTTGAAAGCAAGGACTCGCTCTCACAGCCACAGGCCGAGAAGACTGCCCTTGAAAGGAAGGACTCGCTCTCGCAGCCACAGGCCGAGAAGACTGCCCTTGAAAGCAAGGACTCGCTCTCGCAGCCACAGGCCGAGAAGACTGCCCTTGAAAGCAAGGACTCGCTCTCACAGCCACAGGCCGAGAAGACTGCCCTTGAAAGCAAGGACTCGCTCTCACAGCCACAGGCCGAGAAGACTGCCCTTGAAAGCAAGGACTCGCTCTCACAGCCACAGGGCTAGAAGACTGCCCTTGAAAGCAAGGACTCGCTCTCACAGCCACAGGCCGAGAAGACTGCCCGTGAAAGCAAGGACTCGCTCTCACCGCCACAGGCCGAGAAGACTGCCCTTGAAAGCAAGGACTCGCTCTCACAGCCACAGGACGAGAAGACTGCCCTTGAAAGCAAGGACTCGCTCTCACAGCCACAGGCTGAGAGGAATGCCCTTGAAAGCAAGGACTCGCTCTCTCTGCCACAGGCCGAGAAGACTGCCCTTGAAAGGAAGGACTCGCTCTCACAGCCACAGGCCGAGAAGACTGCCCTTGAAAGCAAGGACTCGCTCTCACAGCCACAGGCCGAGAAGACTGCCCTTGAAAGCAAGGACTCGCTCTCACAGCCACAGGCCGAGAAGACTGCCCTTGAAAGCAAGGACTCGCTCTCACAGCCACAGGCCGAGAAGACTGCCCGTGAAAGCAAGGACTCGCTCTCACAGCCACAGGCCGAGAAGACTGCCCTTGAAAGCAAGGACTCGCTCTCACAGCCACAGGCCGAGAAGACTGCCCTTGAAAGCAAGGACTCGCTCTCACAGCCACAGGCCGAGAAGACTGCCCTTGAAAGCAAGGACTCGCTCTCACAGCCACAGGCCGAGAAGACTGCCCTTGAAAGCAAGGACTCGCTCTCTCTGCCACAGGCCGAGAAGACTGCCCTTGAAAGCAAGGACTCGCTCTCACAGCCACAGGCCGAGAAGACTGCCCTTGAAAGCAAGGACTCGCTCTCTCTGCCACAGGCCGAGAAGACTGCCCGTGAAAGCAAGGACTCGCTCTCGCAGCCACAGGCCGAGAAGACTGCCCTTGAAAGCAAGGACTCGCTCTCTCTGCCACAGGCCGAGAAGACTGCTCGTGAAAGCAAGGACTCGCTCTCGCAGCCACAGGCCGAGAAGACTGCCCTTGAAAGCAAGGACTCGCTCTCACAGCCACAGGCAGAGAAGACTGCCCGTGAAAGCAAGGACTCGCTCTCACAGCCACAGGCAGAGAAGACTGCCCTTGAAAGCAAGGACTCGCTCTCACAGCCACAGGCCGAGAAGACTGCCCTTGAAAGCAAGGACTCGCTCTCACAGCCACAGGACGAGAAGACTGCCCTTGAAAGCAAGGACTCGCTCTCACAGCCACAGGCCGAGAAGACTGCCCTTGAAAGCAAGGACTCGCTCTCACAGCCACAGGCCGAGAAGACTGCCCTTGAAAGCAAGGACTCGCTCTCACAGCCACAGGGCTAGAAGACTGCCCTTGAAAGCAAGGACTCGCTCTCACAGCCACAGGCCGAGAAGACTGCCCGTGAAAGCAAGGACTCGCTCTCACCGCCACAGGCCGAGAAGACTGCCCTTGAAAGCAAGGACTCGCTCTCACAGCCACAGGACGAGAAGACTGCCCTTGAAAGCAAGGACTCGCTCTCACAGCCACAGGCTGAGAGGAATGCCCTTGAAAGCAAGGACTCGCTCTCTCTGCCACAGGCCGAGAAGACTGCCCTTGAAAGGAAGGACTCGCTCTCACAGCCACAGGGCTAGAAGACTGCCCTTGAAAGCAAGGACTCGCTCTCTCTGCCACAGGCCGAGAAGACTGCCCTTGAAAGCAAGGACTCGCTCTCACAGCCACAGGCTGAGAAGACTGCCCTTGAAAGGAAGGACTCGCTCTCACAGCCACAGGCCGAGAAGACTGCCCTTGAAAGCAAGGACTCGCTCTCACAGCCACAGGCTGAGAAGACTGCCCTTGAAAGAAAGGACTCGCTCTCACAGTCACAGGCCGAGAAGACTGCCCTTGAAAGCAAGGACTCGCTCTCACAGCCACAGGCCGAGAAGACTGCCCTTGAAAGCAAGGACTCGCTCTCACAGCCACAGGCCGAGAAGACTGCCCTTGAAAGCAAGGACTCGCTCTCACAGCCACAGGCCGAGAAGACTGCCCTTGAAAGGAAGGACTCGCTCTCACAGCCACAGGCCGAGAAGACTGCCCTTGAAAGCAAGGACTCGCTCTCACAGCCACAGGCCGAGAAGACTGCCCTTGAAAGCAAGGACTCGCTCTCTCTGCCACAGGCCGAGAAGACTGCCCGTGAAAGCAAGGACTCGCTCTCACAGCCACAGGCCGAGAAGACTGCCCTTGAAAGGAAGGACTCGCTCTCACAGCCACAGGCCGAGAAGACTGCCCTTGAAAGCAAGGACTCGCTCTCACAGCCACAGGCCGAGAAGACTGCCCTTGAAAGCAAGGACTCGCTCTCGCAGCCACAGGACGATAAGACTGCCCTTGAAAGCAAGGACTCGCTCTCACAGCCACAGGCCGAGAAGACTGCCCTTGAAAGCAAGGACTCGCTCTCTCTGCCGCTTGTGCTAATGCCCCGTTGGGAGTGATATTTACAACCTTGTTCCCTGATAGCGCTAACAGGGGCTAAATAACACAGGACATTTGGGCGCTGAATAGTGCCATGAAAGGCAACAAAATCAGCTTTCGCTCAGCTCCACCCAACGTGCCACCTAAGATGCCAAGACCACTCCCCATCCACCCTACACCCCACACCGGCTGGTGCAGGTCGTGCCTAGTCGCATCTGGAGTGTGCAGTCCTAAACTCTCAAACAAGTTAATATTAATGTTAATGAGTCTTGTAAAGCGCGTGAATACCCGCAGGTGTCCTGGCGCCGGTTTGGAGTGACGAAGAAATACAGGTGGACCTACCTGGGTTGGCCGGGGTTAAAAAGCCAAGTTTTAGTTTGTTTCCTAAATTTCAGCAGATTGGGGGCATTTTTGGTGGCAGATGGTAGGGCATGCCAGGCTTCTGCCATCCCCAGATAAAAAACCTGCCGCCCCAAGTGGACACTCGGAATCTGGGAACAACAATAGGTTCGGCCGAAGCTGATCCAGGGTTCCAACTGGTTCTGCCACTTGAAGCTACGCTGCAAATACAGCGGGCCTGAGCCAGGACGTGCTTTGTAAGCGATGCCAGAGCCTTGAAAGTGCATCTCTGGCTGACTGGGAGCCAATGTACATTATTGGCCAAAGAGACAGAGTGACATTTGGGTCATTGTAGTAGAAGCCTGGCTGCTGCATTTTTCAAACTCTGCAGCCTGTCAAGAGTGCACTGGGGGGGGGGGGGTCGGGGGGGGTGTCAGAGAAATAGTCTAATTTAGAGGTGACAAGTGATACAATTAGCATTATGTGCTGATTGGATGGAATAAAAGGGAAGATCTTTTTTAACATCCTTAAAGTATAGAACGTCGAAGAAGAGAGCGCATTGCCATGATTGTAGGTTAATTTGCGGTCAATGAAAAATACTCGATTCCGGGCTTTGGTGGTGGGAGAGGGCAGATTGCCCATGTCTACTGGCCAACATGAAGACGTCCAAAAGTGGGTCTGCGCTCCAAAGAGTGTGAGTTCAGTTTTACCCGCCTTCAACTTAAGGCAGTCCCTGCTCATCCGAGGGGAGGCGGCGTGCACGCAGTCGTGGATTCTGTTGCTGACTCCTTGATCTTTTTTTGGCCAGGGATACGACAATCCGGGTGTCGTCTGCATAAGACGTTAAAGAAAAAACCAAGCTCTTGATGAGGTTAGCGAGGGCTGTGGTATAAATGTTGAATAAAGTAGGGCTAAGTGAAGAGCCCTGCGGAACCCCACAAGGAAAGAAGGGCTGAGATGTGAACTCGCCAAGTTTGACGGATGCGTCTCTTTCAATGAGATAAGATTTTAAAAGGGTCCAAGCAGTGCCACTAACATTGATTTCCGATAGACGGTCCAGCAGCAGGCTATGGTCCACCGTATCAAAGGCCGCCGAGAGATCACGCAGTATCGGTGCTGCACCTTGAGTTTGATCGAGTGATTGCCTGATCTCTGGCTGTTTCAGTGCTAAATATACCACGGAAACCAAACTGCGTGGCATCCAGGTGATGATTGGACTCACTATGATCCG